>NC_086267.1:3154700-4434700 GCF_021018805.1 Prinia subflava | reverse complement strand
CCGTGACTTTCCTGCAGCCGCGTGCTTTGTAGGTTTGAGGTTTTCCCCAAATTAGAGCTGCATCAGGCACTGGGAGCAAACATCCCGCTGGGAAACCAGCTACAAACCACTGCTCGGGGCTGGCTGGCTCAGGGAAGCACGCCCAGGAGTGGTGTGTGGGTGTGTGTCCGTGCCCAGTGAACACATGAGGGACAGGTTGGAAAAGAGGTTGGAAAATGGGACGGCTGCTGGTGTCCCGTCCTGTCACCGCCAGGACTGCTGCTCACCTTGCCAGGGCATCTCACCGAGCTGTGACACTCTGGCTGCTGGAAGGGACAGCGGGGAGCAGAGCCCTGCGGGCAGGACAGGGCTGTCACTCCCTGTCTGCAGCGGGACATCTCCCACCTCTGAGCAAACCCCACCACATCCCTGCCTTCTCCCCGCTGTCAGAAGCGTGGCTTTCCCAAGGCAGGTGCGCTAGAAATCCGGGATTGTGGCACCTCGCTGCCTCCAGCGAGGATGGAGCAGCTCCAGGGGGGTGATTTAAGCACACGGAGTTCATCCCTCACACAAGTGGTGACCTGTCGGGAAAACCCGAGCCACCCAGACCAGCTCTTTTGGCTCCCCTCCCGCACGCTGGCCCTTTAAGGAGGCTGTAACAGGACACCCCAGCCCTGGAGAAAGGTGGCTGAGGTTTCCCTGTCTCTAAACTGGCTGGTGTTTTCTTTTTTTTTTTCCCTCCTCCCCTTTTCCCTTCCTCCAGTCCCAGTTCAATTTGCTCAACAACAGCATGGATCAGAGCATCGGCAGCAGAGCAGCCTCCACCAGCCCCTACAGCTCGGAGCACACCTCCAATGTCCCGACGCACTCGCCCTACTCTCAGCCCAGCTCTACCTTCGACGCAATGTCCCCGGCACCCGTCATCCCCTCCAACACCGACTACCCTGGTCCCCACCACTTCGAGGTGACCTTCCAGCAGTCCAGCACCGCCAAGTCAGCCACCTGGACAGTAAGTTACCTTCTTCTGCCTCGGCTGGGGAGATGCTCACCCAAGGCGGCGGCGCTGGGGAGGCTCGCACGGGATGCAGCCGCCTCTGGTGGGCACTTGGCCGGCTCAGGTGGTGGCCCTGGGAAGCCGAGAGTGCTGGAGACATCAGTGCTCGCTGCCCAGGGGGTTTCTCCCCAAAGGCTGTGAGGCGCAGCGGTTGGGGTGTCACTTCCCCCGCCCCAATTCCCTAAATTGTGGGTGAATGTCCTGTGAAAAGAAGTGTCCTGGGGAGGTACCTATCTTGTTCTCACGGTGCTTCCCGGCGTATTTGCCAGTGAGAGCTGTCAGAGACAAGGCCGTGGGCGAGAGGGACCTTTGCTCGTGTGTCCCGGCGCCGCTCCCAGCTGCGCTGTAAATGCCTGCTTGTCATTTATAGTCCTTCTCCATCCCGCATTACAGGAGTAGCTAAAAGTCACAGCAAATAACCGAGCAGTGGGTTTTGATGCACGGAGGGATGGCTGCCCAGCTCCTGCTGTCTGCTCGGGAGCCGGGATGCAGCTCTGGTCCACGGCTGCCCGGCCCAGGGGAGAGACACAGCGGCCGGGCAGAGCTCACAGGGGCTGTTTGCGGTCAAAGGTCCTGAATTCGCATCCCTGCTGCTGGCTCAGCGCAGCGTTTTTAAGGAGAACCAGCACTCGTGGCCAGAGCCACAAGTGGCAATCCCGCAGCGGGTACCTCTGCAGAGCAGCTCATCCCGCTTGAGCCGGGCGGGTTTGCTCCTGCGGGGAGCACTGGCACAGCAGGAAGGTTGGGATGAGACCACTGACACCCCGCAGGAGCAGCAGAGTTTCCTCCGGGGTTTGACATTGTCACGGAACGGGCAGAGCAGGGATATTTAAGCCCCGGGTGCGGTAATGACCTTTGTTTGCGGAAGGTGACGTGTTTAATTGCCAAGACAGTGCTGCCCGCGGGAGACAGAAAGCATCCTCGGGTCCGCGGGCAGGGCCGGCGGGATGCTCGCGGTTGTCCTGGGGAGGATGCGGGTGGAGACGGGCTCCGGCAGCGGCCGCAGCGCTGGGGCTGTGTCCCGCGGAACCCAGTGGGTTCGTGGAGTGGGAAAGCAGCAGCGAGCCGGCAGCGATTTGAGCACAGCCGAATTCCCGGCTGGTGCTGTCCGGCAGCTTTCCCGCGGCCGGCGGCTGCTGCTTCACACGGACCGGGGATTTGGGACAGCGCCGTGCCTAAACACCCTGGCAGGGGTGGTTGTGTCTCCACACTTCCCGCTGTCTTTCCTTGCGGGATGTTGCTCAGGGATGATGCAGATTCGTTAGGAACTGAATAAACCGGAGGCCCTCGGGCAGGATGTGATTCCAGCCCGCTCCTGTCCCTGCTGGGGGATGACTCCTGTCAGTCACAGGTAAACACAGGACCTGCACAGGGAGGGGAGGCATTCCCGTGCCGCCAAAGAGCCCGAATGGAAACCGAAACAAGGCACTGCAGGGTGTCTTGTCCCGGCATGCAGGGATGGGGGCCAGAACGTGTCCCAGGCTCGGTTGCCACTGTCCCCGGCGAGGAGTGCTGTGGGATGGCTTTGGGGTGGAGCAGACACAACGCGGCAGGGCTGAAAACCATCCCATTCCCCTGGGATCTTTCCACGGTTCCAGCTAAAGGGAGCTCAGACTGCCTCACATCACGCTGTGCTGGCTGTTCTCCTGTAGCTGTGTCCCGCAGGGAGCTCAGCTCACCAGGACAGGATGCGGCTGTTTGTCCCAAGCCTTTGTGGGAGATCAGGGCAGGCAGTGCCACACGGAGCCCTCCCAGCCTTGGGGGAGCAGCTGGACCCAGGAGCTGCCCGGAGAACGCGCTCATTCCAGGGGTAGAGGATGCACCCACCAGCTGGGGCTGGGAGCCACGGCTTCAAGGAGGGGTCCTGAAAGGGTCCAGAGTGAGGATTTAAATGCATGAAGTGGCTTTAACAGTCAGGAAGGCAGTCAGAGGTGTCTCTGAGCCACGATGCTGGGGTGGCTGCATCCCCCCAAAGCAGGCTGGCTGCAGGGCCAGTGCCCACCTGCTCTGGAGCTGAGCCTTGTGGAAAGCAGCAGTGTGTTGGCAGCATCTGGTACCCCAGAGAGCACAGGGGATGTTTCATTTGGAGCAGTGATTCCTGCAGGATTGCCAAGGTGCCACGTGAGGAATGGTCCTGCTGCAGTGACAGCTGGTGTCACTCTGTGTCCTCCTGGTGTCCTCCTGGCTGGGGCTGTCCCAGGCATGGTCAGTGCTGGAAGAGGAGGTCACTGCCTTCCTCCCACTCACCCCGAGTTCTGCCACACCCGAGAGTTCATCCTGGTTTAATGGGGAAAGGAGCTCAGCAAAACAAACGTGTTCTGTGTTGTCAATGAACACAGAAGTAACACTGAGTGGGACACTGAGAGCTTCCACAGGAGCTGGGAACACACATGTAATATAAGGAAGAGACACTGGGAAATGCAGGCACTTGGGAAGGGAAGGTAAATGCCTGCTCAGTAGGGCTGGGGACAATCAGGGACATCTGACAGTGCAGTGATGGTCACACCATGGTGCTCTGCAGGACACGGGAAGAACCAACCCAGCCTGTTCCTCCTGGGGAAGCCCTGTGGTTTTTTATGTGCTGAGCTTTGCTGCACCAAATAATTCATGCCAGGATGGTTGATAAGTTTCCACCAAGCACTGACCACAGGCTCGGCAGAGCAATGCCCTGGGCAGCATTTTGGAGCAGTGAGGGGTTCTGTGCATTGGAAGGAGTCTCAGCTGAGGGTCTCCTGCATTCTGGGGTTGAACCATGGAGGATCTGGCCACAGAGGAAAGGACAGCTGGTGAGCAGGCAATGCCAAAACAAATGGTTTGTGTGTGTGATCCTGCCAAAAGATTTGGCATAATTTTTTGATATAATCACAAGATTTGGTTGATGGAAGCGTGTAGCCCAATGGTGTCCTGGTTTTGAAGGGTTTTGACTTGAATCCCTCTGGGAGATGTGGCATTACCCATTGTCCCTCACCTAGGAGAGGAGGCTCCTGAGGACCAGGTGAGCTGGCCCCTCCAGTGCTGGACAAGCACTTGCTCTGCAGGGCTGGGCAAATCAGTGTCACCCAGGCAGGGGAGCAAAGTGTCCCCAAGCCCTGCCCACACTTCAGTGCTCCTGTCCACACTTCAAAACCTCTATGACACGGCCTGGGAGGGAGATGTGAAGATGAACAGCTCAGAACAGATGCCTTGTAGAGCGATACCAGAGAAGCATTCTGCAGGGAAGTTCCCCCCAAGAAGAGCAAGGGGGCTCGATCGTGGTGTGCCCAGGAGATGGTTCTTGATAGCAGCCAGCTCTTTAATCTAATAGCAAAAGACATAACGAGATCCAGCACTTGGAAGCTGAAGCCAGGCAAATTCAGACTAGAAACAAGGAGAAATATTTTTTTTTTTTGCAGTGAGATAATTAACAATAGAAACAATTTACCAAGGAATGTGGTGGATTCTCCCAGCTCCTGAAGGATTCAAATGAGGAGTCTGCATATCACTCCAGAGATAAGATGTGCTTTAGCAGACACCCTTGACTTAATGCAGGAGGAGGAGGAGGGGACTGAGGGTAGCAGTGTGGGCAATGACACCAGAACATCATCAACTGCTCTCTCTTACTTCAAAATGCTGATATTCTAATTTTAAAAAAGAGGTGAATGGAGAAGGGTGAAACCTTGGGACTGACATTACCCGGGACTCTGGGCAGTGATGGGCGACACTGGGTGACCACGGGGCTGAGCTCCGAATGTCACGGAAGCCGCCGCACCAGCCCGTAGCGTGGGAAGCCCTCCAGGCTCCTACCACCTCCCCTCTTCCTTTTCAATGTCCTTCTTATCGCAGAGACCAACGGCCAGATGCCGAAATTAAGCTTTTTCCCCGCGGGTTGGAAGCCCCCCGGGGGCGGGCCGAGCCCCGGCAGCCGCGGCACGGCAAGACGGGGCACGCCGGCATCGCGCCCGCCCGCCGGGGCCAGCGGCGCTCCGCTGCCCGGAGCTGCCCGGACACGCCGCAGCCGCAGCCCCATCGAGGCGCTTTTCCTCGCCGCAGCCCCCTCGCCACGCCAGCCAGCTGGTAACTGGCGGATAATTAGGATTTTTCTCAAGTCGGGTTGGCGGCGGAGCGGGGCTGCCTGCCCGCCGGACGCGGAGGTGTTAATGGGGTCTTTGGCTTCCCGCGGCCGGGCTGCAAAGGGACGTGGGGGCTGGAGCCCGCTGGAGCCGGGGGGAGATGGACAAACCCCCGAGCAGGCAGGCAGGGGTGTCTCTGATACAGGCATGGAGGGGCTGAACCACGCCCAGGGTGTTTTGGGGAGCAAACAGCCTGCGAGGGAAAGACTGGACAGGTCCACGGGCGAGGAGAGCTGCTCCTGCTCCCATGGATGGAGCAGCAAACCAGTCTGAATCCCAGTGCTCAGCCCAGTGGGAGATGGCAGCGTGGAACTGGTTCCACTTGCTTGATGGATCTTGCAGCTGGAGCATGGGCGCTGGGGAGCTGAAATGCTTCCTCTGGTCCTGACTGAATGAGGAGGATGAGGGTAACTGGTGTGGTGGAAGGCGGGTTCTCCCTTGCTGGTTACTGTCTGTGGCTTTTTGGGGTAGAGGCAGACATGAAGAGGAGGGAAAATTCTTCAGGAGCATCGCTGTACCAAGAGCCCCCTCTGCAAACTCTCTGGCACCTTCCCATATCGCAGGGAGGTTGCTGTCCAGCAGCCACAGCCTGCAGAATGGTTTGGGCTGCACACAGCTGAGGACACTCTGAGCAGCTGTGCATGTCAGCGTGGATATTTTGGCATGCCAGAAGTAGGAAAGCAACCTCAGCACCAGCCTGCTCCAGAGCCCATCGAAGCCAACCCACTGGAGGCTTTCCACCAGCTCTCGCAGGGTGTGGATGAGGCTCCAGGAGCTCCAGACACAATGGAATTAAGAAAAAAGGCAAAGGAATTCGGTGTGTGATGTTCCAACACGATCCCGCTATCAGCTCCTCTATCTCGAACGTGTCTGGTATGCACAGGTCAAGGGAATGGCTTCCTGGCAGTGCTGCTCCATCGGGAGGCAAAGCTCCCTGGCAGGAGAGGTGGGAGAGGGTTGGGAGCCCTGATCTTCAGTGCATGGAAGGGGGGAAGGATGCTGGTGTGCCCTTGGCAAACCCACTCACTGCCCGTGCCCACTCCAGGGAGGGAGCAGAGGAGCAGCCCCTCCTGCGTGGCACAGCCCTCCTGGGATGCTCCAGAGCCAGTGGCTTCCCCCTAAATCCTGCTCTTGCTGTGTTGGTTTTTGCATTTCCTCCCCAGCAGCAATTCCCAAGGCCAGCTCAGCCTCATCTTCCCTTCCCTCTCCTCCCAGCTTGCTCCCTGCATCCTTGGCAGGGTGAAGTAACCTCCTTGCTGGATTTGTGGCTTCCTTTTTTGGGTGGGAGGGAGCTCCAGGCTGGCTTGGCCAGGGGATCTGAGTATCCATCACACAGAGGGAGTCAGACCTACAAGGAAAGATTAAACCCCCAGAGTGCCAGCGCTGGATCAGCAGTGAGTGAGAGAGATCCCAGCTGGAAGTTATTTTAAGGATGTGCTCACTGGGGAAAGCAAGGAGAGGAGTCCTTTTGGGGGTGAACCAAGGAATTTTAATTAGCAGTAATGGCATGCTAATTAAGGTAGAAGAACACAAGCTGGAGCACAGGGAGCCTCCCTGTGCTGCTCTGCTGCAGGGCCCCCGAGACCTCAGTGGTCTGTAGGGCTGGGGGACAGTGGGGGACAGAGATCCCCTGCAGCTGATGATGGCTGGGGTGATCAGGGGGCTCTGCTGAGTACCTTGAGACCCCCTGTCCTGGTCACAGCTGGTGGTGGCTTGTTGTCACCCCAAGGCATCACTGCCATGGTACTGGGACCACAGGCACAGGGAGGTGGGTTTTGGGACATCCCTTATCACCGTCACCCCAATCCATTGCTGCTGTGGGGTAGGAACTGGAGGCACAGGGAGATGAGTGTTGGGACATCCCTTATGGCCATCACCCCAATCCACTGCTGCTGTGGTGTAGGAACTGGAAGAACAGGGAGATGGGTGTTGGGACATCCCTTGTGGCCATCACCCCAACCCATCATTATTGTGGTGTAGGGACTGTAGACATGGGGAAATGGGTTTGGGGGCATCCCTTATGGCCATCACCCCAATCCACTGCTGCTGTGATGTAGGACTGGAGGCACAAGGAATTGGGGTTTGGGACATCCCTTATGGCCATCACTCTGATCCATCACCACTGTGATGCAGGGACTGGAGGCACAGGGTACCTCTTACAGCCATCCCCAGGGCAATATCCCCACCCGTGTGCTGGACAGGTACCTCAGCCCCCACTGGACACTCCCTCAGGCTCCAGTCATACCCAAACCTCCTAGCAAACAAGCAACAAGGCAGCTAGGGGAGGAATTTCCAGCTCAGTGAGGAGTTTACAGGCCGGTGATTTAAAAAAAAAATAGTTATTAAAAAAAAATTAGACGGAGGGGAAAAAAAAAAATTAAAAAACCCTGATCTGTGCCGCCGGCACGTCTTCCAGGATCTGCCGTAACAGATTCGTCCGAGCCGGTTAACGGTATTTGCGGTTTGCAAGATGCTACATGTCTGGGGAAGATGACAGACACGTTATTATCACCTCTGGGCCGAGATCTGCCCCAACCTGTCCCAGGATGCAGCTCCGCAGCTGCTTGCCGGGGAGTGCAAGGAAATTAGCAGCCGGAGGCAGCACTTTTCTTCTCTCTCCCTTGCCAGGCCAGTGGCTTTATTGGGGATCCATTGACTGCAGTCCTGGACACGTCTTGAGTGAAGCTAATGATTAGCCTGGAATGTAGGAGAAGAGGAGGAGGAGTGAGGGGGGAAAGGATTTGTGGAAAAAGCAATTGTTGAGCAAATCATTTCCTTCTAGAGGGAAAGGAGGCCTTGGCTGCGCCTTCCCCAACAGGCAAGTCTAGACGCTTCAGTGTCAACAGTTGAAGATAAATAAGATTTTATCAGCTCCAAATCTGTTGGGACACATTCTCCTAGCGGTTCTGCTGCCCAGGCCGGGTGAGATGGACTTTACCAGGAGGCCTTTCCAGGCCAGAGGATTCAGGTTATTTTTTGTGTGAGGCTGTCAGCATCCATGGGGAAAACCACCTCTCCCTGCTCGTTTCCTGCGTGGGGAGGCAGCCCTGGGGCTCAGCAGTGGTGGCCTCTGGAGCCATCTCCTGGTCCTCTCTCAGGGTGGGCAGTGATGGATGCTGAGACTCTGTCAATGCTGCATCCACGAGCCGTCGTGGGGCATTCACTCAGTGGAATCTTGTGGTGTCCAGAACATTTCCGTGGGGCAGCAGCACCAGGATAACCCTGGTGAAGCCTCACAGAGGCCGGTGGCACCATGAGGTGACTGGTTTAGGTCGTGTTCCATCTGGCAGTGGTGCAGTGTGATCTCATCTCACCCAAAAGCAGCTGCGTTTCAAACACATCCAAAGACCCTTTGTGGTACCAAGCTCTTGGGGAAACAGAGCTCAGAGCTGATAGGCTGCTAGGAGTTAAATAATTTGGCTTTTCCATTTTTTTTGGCTTATTCCTAGTGCTCTGGACAGACAGCAGTAGCAGGGAAGGGAGAGAGACAGAGCTGGCATCACAGTATCAGCCCAGAAGTCGAGGGTGACACTGGAGGCTGCAGGAAATCCCAGAGGAACAGAGGTTCTGTGTTTCCACAGGCTCCAGAGGAGACTGTCTGTGCTGCTTCAAGCAACCCACAGGCCACAGAAACCATTTGTGTTCCTCAAACACATGGTAGCACCCAAACCCAGACACTCTCCCATGTTTTCCAGGAACAGAGATGACCTGGGTCCTACTGTAGCCGTGGAGATAGACACCAGTGGTCCCCAGGGCAGAGCAGGGTGTGGAGACAGGCAGGAGATGCCCAGGGCAGAACAACCCAGGCTCCTTTGTAGGGGTGAAAGGAACCCTGGAGCTGAGCTCGGGATGTGCCAGGAAGGGGCTCAGGTGTCCCAAAATGTTCCTATGCCTGGCAGCAAGCTGGCCACAGCTCAAGTGACCTGAGCTTTGGCTGTGACCCAGCTGCCACACGTCCTGAGAGGTCAGTTTGTCCAAACCCTGCAGAATGGGAAGGCTGTGGGTGGACAGAGCGAGGTTCCCCCAGTGCAGGTGGCAGGAATGGCACACACAGCCATGGCACACAGAGAGCCGAGCCAGTGATGTGGTCTGTGATTAAATCCCAGCATTTTGATCTCCAGGTTCTGCTCTGCCACTGCCTCATGTCACACTTGAGGAGCACGTGGTGCCTGTGGACCCTGCAGGGCTGTGCAGGGTGTGGCTGTGCTGGGAGGGCCTCAGGTGATGCAGCACAGCCCGGCAGAGATGTGCATGGGGCAGGAGATTATCAAATGCAGATCGTGGAGGAGAGAAGTGTGTGCCCAGGGACACAGGTTTTGCTCTCTGCTACAGAGGATGTGCACCAAGCTGGGGATGCAGAACCTCCTGGGATCCCCAAAACTCGATGCTGGTTGTCCTGGTGACAATGAGCAGCCTGGGGCTGCAGGACTGGGAGCGCTCAGCCCTGGCTGTGGCTGGAGATGCAGCACAGGACGGCTCCACATGGAGAGGAATCAGGAGTGTGGCACAGCCTGGACTTTCCTTGCCCACAATTATCAGCAGGGAGTTCCTTAAAAGAATAGTTTGTTGTTGTGGAGGGATCTTTGAAGGCGATCCTGGAGCTGTTGGGACACGATAAGGTTATCAGCAGAGGCAAGTCTGCACGGAGCGGCCGCCTTCCCCCTGCAGGGCATCACTCTGCTATTTAACAGAGATTTATCCATGTCATAACATGGTATAATGAGAGAATTTGTTACCAAAGAACTTGCCATAATGCACCTCTGCTCTTCCAGAGCAGTTATAGTTCCCAGGCATGTTGAGGGCTGCCCGGGAATGTCTACATGAAAAGATCCCTTGACAGGAGTTGTCAGTATTTTAACACCTGGCAAAGAAGAGCCCCCTCCAAATAACCCTTGTTTTGCCATGGTGGCTCCTCTAAACGAGGATGTTAAACCCCATCCTGGTGGGCAAGTGGGTTCCCTGGGCTGTAGCCACATGGGAGTTTCCAGCCAGGCAGAGCAGAGTCACCACATTGTGAGTGGAGCCCACGTTTCCAGCTCAGGCCTGATCCCTGAGGATCCCTGCTGGGGATGCAGGATCACATCCTGGAAGCTAACCTGGCCGTAGAGTCAAGGTGTAGTCAGCATCATCCAGTATGAGTGCAAATTTTGGGGATTTCAATAGGTGTTTCCAAGCATCCTCTCTCGTTGGACAAGTCCAAGTACCTAGAAAAATAAGGATTAATTTTTATTGTCAGGTTCAAGTGCATGTTACACCTCTCAGTCAGCACTCCCCAGTGACCAGAGCATCTTCCTGCTCTCCCCAGCACTGAGCAGGTTCTGATCTTGGGACACCCAGGACACCCCACTGAGGCCCCAGGAGCTGGTACCTGCTGCTGGCCACCACCAGCCCAGTGCTGGAGGAGCTGCAGGAGCTGCTGCTGTTTGCCTTGGTGGAGCCTCTGCCCTTTGTGTCTTCTCAGAACTTCCACAGAGACCATCAAAACCAGACAAACCTGGAAATGGTTTCTCTCGTTTGCCCTGTCCCATTCCTGGTGGTGGGAGCACCTCGCTCAGCCAGGGGCAAATCAACTCCTGCAGCCAGGGCAGCGGGACTGGGAGACACAAATCCTTCCTGCCTGATCCACAGCTGCACTGGGACATGCTCACAGCCAGGAAAAGTGGGGACTGAGCCATCACTGTCAGCCCCTGAGCACCCTCCAGCCCCGTTTTGGGCAGCCCCAGCTCAGGAACCTCCTGGCACGTGGAGAGCAGAGCCTGCCCTCAGCACAGCTGTATTTGGATGGCTCAGGACAAGCTTTAACATCCCCACAAACGCTCTGCACGGTGGTATTTTTTTGGCACCGGGCGCTGTGTTGTGGGGATGAGATAAAATACCTGGAGCAGGAACATGCCCTGCCATGCAGGGACGGGCTGCTCCGAGCACAGGGGTGGGCTGGTGTGTAGCAAACACATTCCTTGCGAGATGGAAAACAGCATGGCACGGCTGAGGTGGAAGGGAATTGCACATCCCCACACCTGGGCAGTCCCTGGAAGGTGAAGGACAGGCTCTCCTTCCCCAGCCCTGCTCTGGAGTCCCCACTCTGCAGACCCCAGAGCTTCCCCCATCCAAGGGTCTTGTGAGAGAAGTTTGCCACGGAGTAAACCTCACTGTGCCCTGACTGGGAGGAATTTGGTGGCCACAAGCTGTTTTCTACTCAGGAGTGAGTGTTGGCACTGCCTCCAGCTGCCACAGAGCATCCTCCTTGGTCCCTATCATGTCCCTGCCCCATCCCCTCCACAAACCACTGCTGCTGCAAAGGATTGAGTCAGGATCAGGACAAACCCATCTGTGTCAGAACTAAACTCCCAGGTCCTGGCATCAAGCACGATTTCCTAAGGCTGTGCTTTGTCAGTGCCCTCAGTGCTCCCTTGGTCTGGAGCTGTGTGTGAGAACAGACTCGGGAATGTTTCCAAAATGGGCTGAGTGATGCACGAATGAGGGTTTTTCTGATTTCCAGTGAGATTCCCTCTGTCTCTGTGCAGTGGGGCCCTGCCCTGCCAGAGCCCTTGCCCATCTGGGAGACCTTCCCTGCCCCAGGAGGCAGCTCTGTCTGGTTTACATGGAAAGCAGGAACCACATAGTGCGGGTGAAATGGTCAGATTTCAACATTCCCAGGGGAAAGGGAAGAGAAGGAAGCCCTGCCTTTACACCAGAGCAGCAGAGGAACCCGAGGTTGGCCACGGGAGAACCCTCCACCCCACCAGCCATGCTCACCCCAGGGATGTCTCCTCTCTTCCAGTACTCCCCGCTGCTGAAGAAGCTCTACTGTCAGATCGCCAAGACATGCCCCATCCAGATCAAGGTGTCCACCTCTCCTCCCCCGGGCACCATCATCCGGGCCATGCCCGTCTACAAGAAGGCAGAGCACGTCACCGAGGTGGTGAAGCGCTGCCCCAACCACGAGCTCGGCCGCGACTTCAACGACGGTGAGGGCTGTCCCCACGTGTCCCTTGTGTCACAGCCCTGCTGTGCGTGGCACCAGTGCCCTGGGCAGCCACGGCTCTGACTGGAGGGTTGCCTTGCAGGCCAGTCAGCCCCTGCCAGCCACCTCATCCGGGTGGAAGGCAACAACCTGTCGCAGTACGTGGATGACCCGGTGACGGGGCGGCAGAGCGTGATGGTGCCCTACGAGCCCCCGCAGGTACCGGCTGCCCACAGCCTCCCTGGCCCCTGCCTCCCTGGTTTAGGCTGCTTGGCCAAGTGTTCCCCTTGCCCTGGCAATCTAAGAGCACTCCATGCTCACCCCCGGCTCTGGTGGCAGCTACGCTCCAGCAGCTGCATCTCCCAGCCCTGTGAAGCATCCCAGGTCTTGGGAAGTGTAGGGGTGTAATGGGATGTCCCCTGCAGTCCTGCCCTGGGTGCCCCCACAGTTCTTGTATAGTCCCCTCTTTCCATCTGGGACCACCCCCACACCATCCCCAGTGTTCCCCTGGTCGTGCTGCCAAAGCACCATCCCTGTGCCAGAGGGTCCAGCCCTGATCCCGAGGGATCCCAGCCTGTTTCTGCTCCTCTTTTTCACTCCCCAGGGATCCCAGCCTGCCTCTCCTCCTCTTCCTCACTCCCTGGGGATCCCAGCCTGCCTCTCCTCCTCTTCCTCACTCCCCGGATATCCCAGCCTGCCTCCTCTCCTCTTCTTCATTCCCCGGGGATCCCAGCCTGCCCTCACACTCCCCGCTCAGCCCCTGCTCTCCCCTCCCGCCCAGGTGGGGACCGAGTTCACCACCATCCTGTACAACTTCATGTGCAACAGCAGCTGCGTGGGAGGGATGAACAGGAGGCCCATCCTCATCATCATCACCCTGGAGACCAGAGAGTGAGTGGCTGTGGGAGCAGGGATGGGTGTGGGGAAGGAACCCTCCCCTGCAGGGAGCACCCCCAGGGAAGGGGATGGGGTTGCACAGGAGCGCTCCCCTCTGCCAGCTTGGAAAAGGGCTGGCACGGAGGGACCCAGCCCAGCAGCTGGAGCCTTGCTCTGCCCCAGGAGCCGGCTGCTGAGGGGCTCCGTGGCTGCCTGAGGGTCTCTGGTGTGCTTGGTGGCTGGCCTGAGTGGCGATGCCCTTCCCGAGGGGAGGCAGGGTCACTGACTGCGCTGTCCCCGCAGCGGCCAGGTCCTGGGCAGGAGATCCTTCGAGGGGCGGATCTGTGCCTGTCCCGGCAGGGACCGCAAAGCCGACGAGGATCATTTCCGAGAGCAGCAAGCCCTGAACGAGAGCACGGCCAAGAACGGCAATGCCAACAAGCGCAGTGAGTCTCCTGGGGGGGTGGGGGGCTCAGGGCACCCCAAATCCCTGCGCTACAGAAGTTTGGGCTCAAATCCACATTCAGGGATGATGCTTTGACCTTTCTCCAGTAAATCTCCTAAGTCGGACCCCGCCCCTCTCCCTGCAGAGCCCAAAGATGGCTGTGCGTGGCTCTCATGGCCAGATCTATTGATCATTATTGACGATAACAAAGGGACACTCCCATGCCAGGCCCCAAGAGAGTGGTTTTAGCATCCTGCACAGCTTGAGGTGCTCCCTGCCGTGTCCTGTCTCCTGCGACTCCACCAACTCTCTTCCCCTCTCCTTTGCAGCCTTCAAGCAGAGCCCCCAGGGCATCCCAGCGCTGGGCACTGGCGTTAAGAAGCGGAGGCACGGGGAGGAGGAGGTGTACTACGTGCCTGTAAGTGTGGGTGAGCTGCAACAGGGTCAGAAACGGGCTTGGGACAGCGGTGGCACCGTCCCCTCTGCCAGAAGCACCTTGAGGAGGCGATGGCTGGTGGGGGCTGCACAAGCTCCTGTAGGACAGCAGGGAATAGGAGCAAAAAACGTCCATGGATGGACATGTCCAAGGGTTTCCAGCATCCTGAGCAGTCCCTGGCCACAGTGACAGCCTGTCTGGGTGGAGAAAAGGGAGCATGAGGAATTGGACAGATGGGACAGGAATAAAGCAAAGTCCTGGTCTTGTTCCCTCTTCCAGGTGCGAGGCCGGGAGAACTTTGAAATCCTGATGAAGATAAAGGAGAGCCTGGAGCTGGTGGAGCTGGTCCCGCAGCAGCTGGTGGATTCCTACCGGCAGCAGCAGCAGCAGCTCCTGCAGAGGCAGTGAGTCCTGCCACAGCCCCCGAGACCCCCACAGCCCCTGAGACCTCACAGCCCCTGAGACCTCACAGCCCCTGAGACCCCCACAGCCCCCGAGACCCCCACAGCATCTGAGACCCCCACAGCTCCCAAGACCCTCACAGCCCCTGAAACCCTCACAGGCCCTGAGACCCCCAAAGTCACAGAGACCCTCACAGTCCTGGAGACTCCCACAGCCCCTGAGACCCCCAAAGTCACAGAGACCCTCACAGTCCTGGAGACTCCCACAGCCCCTGAGACCCTCACAGTCCCTGAGACCCTCAGAGCACATGAGACCCCCAAAGTCCCAGAGACCCTACTAGCCCCAGAGACCCCCACAATCCATGAGACCTCCTCCAGATCCTGAGAACCCCCCAGGCCACTGCAGCCCCCTGAGACCCCCACAGTCTGAGACCTCCATCATCACTGAGGCCCTCACTGTCCCTAAAGATCTCCATAGTCCCCCAGAGCTCTGCAGCTCCTAAGACCCCCACAGCCCCCGAGACTCCCACAGCTCTTGAGACTCCTACAGCCCCTGAGACTCCCACAGCCCTTGAGACCCCCACAGTCCCTGAGACTCCCACAGCCCTTGAGACCCCTACAGCCCCCCTAGACCCCCACAGGGCACCCTTGGCAGGGAGGCCTGATGGGCTGGAGGGGAGCTCCAGGCCGGAACAGGGCAGCTCCTTCCCACTCGCCCCAGTCTGACCAGTGCGTTCCCTCCCCAAACAGGAGCCAGCTGCAGACGCCTTCCTCCTATGGCCCCGTCCTTTCCCCCATGAACAAAGTCCACGGAGGAGGAATCAACAAGCTGCCCTCTGTGAACCAGCTGGTGGGGCAGCCTGCCCAGCACGGCTCCAGTTCTGCACCCAGCCTGGGCCCCATGGGTACGTCCTCTGCCCCCAGGCCGAGCACAGGGCTCTCCCTGCCCAGGGGTGGGCGTTATTGGGTCTGGGTGGTGTTTAATGGGTGCATTTTTTGCCACTGCCCAGGACCTGGGATGCTGAACAGCCACCCCATGCAGACCAACGGAGAAATGAACGGGGGCCACTCGTCCCAGTCCATGGTGTCGGGGTCTCACTGCACGCCCCCGCCGCCCTACAACGCCGACCCCAGCCTCGTCAGGTACGGAGGCCACCCCAAGTCCTGCCTGTCTTGTCCTCTCTCCCTTGCTGTGTCCCTCACTCTAACCTTCCCATCTGTCTGGCAACTGGTCAACTGGCCCCAACTGGGAAATCACTGCTGTTCCTCCCACCTCAGCAACCGGCCCAGTTACCCCACTGCCCTCATCCACCTCCCTGGGAATGCATCCCTGCTCAGTTAGAAATTAAGTACATCAAAAGAGGGTCTTGTCCTACAAGTTCAATGTGTGTAGCTTTATGAGTTTCCCCCTTCCCCAGCAACACCTGGAAATGGGTCCATGTGGCTTATTTCAATCAGAAATGCATTAACAGCTCTGCAGGTTTTTAATGTTTTGGCCTTTAAAAAGACCACGGATGTTGTGACAGACCTTGGGCCAGTATCCACACAGGGCAGAGCCCAGGGCTTGCCCTAATCCCCCTCCCCAGTAGCTTGAGCTCCCTCATATTATGTGAGTTCCTGAGTCAAATTCTCAGTCAATCAGGAGAAAAAGATCTGTAGTTTTAGGAATAGACATAATTCCACACTTTGCTTTGACCTTAGTGGCAGTGGAGGTCCCACCCATGGAGCTCTCCACGTCCCCCATCTGACATGGTCTGTCCCACAGAGATGGGACACAGCTGTTGTTCATGAGAACTTAATGCCACTTTATTTTCCAAACTTTCTCTGCAGTTTTTTAACAGGATTGGGGTGTCCAAACTGCATCGACTATTTCACCTCACAAGGGTTACAGAATATTTACCACCTGCAGAACCTATCCATAGAGGTAAATGCTTTGGGGAGATCTGTTCTTACCACTTGTTTCCAGCAGCTGTTGGTCTGAAAAGCAAAACCAAAACTGTTTTGGAGGAAGGGAAAGCTGTGCCCCAACCCCTCACACAGAACATGTGCTCCCAGGATTGATGCCTGTCATTCCTGCCTCCTTGATGGTCCTTCAGAGGTAGCTATAGCTGAGACCTTGGTCAAAAATCACAACCAGTCCCCAAAAAACACAGCCAGGCTCAGCTGCTTCCTCCAGACTCTCAGAAACAAGAGAGATCAAAGATCCCCAGGCCAGAGCTCAGGGAGATTTTCCACCTAACACAGAGAACACAGTGGAACACCCCAGATCCCATGGAGCCAGCAGGGACACCCCACTGCACTTCAGGGAGGTTTAATATGGTCACACCCCTTCCCCTGCAAATCTTTATGATGAAAGAGGCTGAAACAAGGGAGTTGAGCCCAGGGCATTTTTATTAAGGGAAATCTGGAATGAAATAGCACAGATCAGGCAAAAGCTGTCAGAAAAAGCGTGGAGGGGATGCTGGAAATACCTGTGTGTGCCCAGAGCATCAGCCTCTGCTGCTGCCACACTGTGGTGCTGGTACCAGGGGCAGCAGCAGAGCTGGGGCTTCCCCAGCCAATCAGGGGAACAAGAAAAAGGAAAACAAAAAATAATCCTGAACCCTTTGAGCCGTGGGAAACCCTGTAAATCCCGGAGTTGTTGTTATGGCTGAGACAGAGCTCCTGCCCAACCCTGTTTTGACCCCACTTTGCCCCAGGCAGGTGTAGCAGTGTCTCTACCTGGAAGCCACAAGATCCTGCAGGAGAGATGATGATTTGTCACTGGTGGCTGGGGCCAGTTGTGTAACCTGAGCCTGGTTTTGGACCATTTGCTGAACTAACTCCATGACTGTCTGTCAGCTGTCCAAGGAAACGTTTAGGAATGGCCAAAACCCGTGCCAGGGCAGAGCTGTGTGTCTGAGTTGGCATTTGTAGCTACTAATTGCATACTCACTGTCTGCTCCAGTTAACGCTCCCGTGAGTCTCTGTGTTGGCATTAACATGGACCCCTGGCAGCTCCCCCCTGTGCTGGTGTGTGTCCCCAGCCTGAGGTCACCCACCTCTCCTGGTGTCACCCACCTCAGTACTCGAGGCTGGTGCTGCTCCAGCCTCCCAGGTGAGGACCAAAGCAGAGGCCATCCCAAGTGCACAGGCACAAGGATGCTTCACACGCTGCTCTGCAATCTGTGTCCAAGGGGAATGATCCCTTCCTTCCCTCCCTTGAGACCTGTGAACTTGAGGACAGGAGCAAAACAGGGAAGAAAGAACATTTTTAAGTTATCACACTTTCAATCTCACTCACCTGGTGAGGCTGGAGAAGCCCTGGTTTGTAAAACCAAGACAAAAGTAGGTTCTGAAATGACGAGTCACACCAAACTGATTTCCACATCAGTTTGATGTGAACCCCTCCCAAAACAACAACAAAAATTCTCCAACCTGCCAAGCTACGGTTGAGTAACTGAGTTACAAATGAGAAATAACCCAGGGGATGATACACCCATAGCCATGGTGGGAGGTCCAGCCCTGCTCCTCCGGACATTGTGCCCATGTATCCCCCCCAAAAAGGGCGATTTGGGGGTCCAGGGCTGTCTCCTGCTAGCACAGCCACACCTCAGCCGGCCGTGCCTGAGCGGTGCTGTCCCCGCAGGATCTCGGGGCACTGAAGATCCCGGAGCAGTACCGCATGATCATCTGGCGGGGCCTGCAGGAGCTGAAGCAGAGCCACGACTACGGGGCCCAGCAGCTGATCCGCTCCAGCAGCAACGCCTCCACCATCTCCATCGGCAGCTCGGGCGAGCTGCAGCGGCAGCGGGTGATGGAGGCCGTGCATTTCCGCGTGCGCCACACCATCACCATCCCCAACCGCGGCGCCGCCGACGACTGGGCAGACTTCGGCTTCGACCTGCCGGACTGCAAATCCCGCAAACAATCCATCAAGGAGGAGTTCACGGAGGGGGAGATCAACTGAGGGGCCAAGCGGAGCTGGCAGCGAGACAACCGGGCGGGCGTGATGGAGCCTCCCCGCTTTGGAAAGTGTTTGCAGCCTTGGGCACCTGGAGAGGTTTAGTTTTGTTATCCAGGGGAACTGCGGGCCCTGAGCCAGGCAGGAGGTGCCTGCCCTGGGGGGGAAACAGGAGGTAAAGAGGAGGAAGAAAAGGAGGAGGGCAGCCGAGCCAGCTCAGTGGCCAGAGCGGGATTTCTGCCTGCCTGTGGCACAGGAGGCACTGCCTGGTTTGAGTTTTCCTGGAGCATCCCTGCATCCAGCCGTGTATGGATGGTTTTTCTCATCCCTGCTCACTGTCCGTGTGCTCTGTGGTGTCCCAGACTGAGAGGGCTTTGTCACTGCACCACGGACTCAGCCCTGGCCTGTGCAGGCAGCGCCAGGGACTGGTGTGAAGCCACGTCCTGCTTTTCCATGGACTGCCAAACCCATCCCTCAGCCCTCTGTAAAGCCAGAAAGACCCTGTTTTGTCCATTACCGATGTGTTCTTGTTCTTAAAGGTTGGTGTATATAAACAGAATGTACATACAGTAAACTCATTGTGCTGTAAGGAGAGAGAAAGATTTATTTTCATGTAAGCTATAAAAATTGATACTGACTCCTGAGACACTGCAGTGTCAAGTAAATTAATTTCATGTTGTAGCATGTAAACATGCAGAGAATCGTGTCTCCAGCCTTATCTATTCAAAACAAGTTTTTTTTCCTCCTCTGCCTCTCTTGCATGCAGTTGTGGAGGAGGGGGAAAGTCAGTGATTGCCCTGGGATGTCAGAGGTCTGGATAATTCCTCCCTGCTCCTTTGGGGAGTTTTGTTGACAGGTCAGACCTGACAAGCTGGAGCTATGATGGAAATTCCATCTTTTTGGAGCACGGCCTGGACTGACTGCCCAATTCTCTTCTTTTCCTGGTCATTTCTCCCAGCTGTAATTTCTCTGTTGATTCAGACAAAGGGAAAAAAGCCTTCACAGAAAGCAAAGACACAAATAGGTGTGTCCCCTCCCTGAATGTTTATTCCTTACACATTTGGGAAGGCGATTTCCCACAAGAGGTCTTGGAAAGGCACTGGAAGTCACAGAACTGTTGCTGTGGGAGGGAGGGCAGGGAGCTGTGGCATCTGTCCCCTCACCCGGGGTCACTCGAGATTTTGGGCAGCCTGAGGGAACCTGCACAGAGCTGATGCTGCCCAGCACATTCCCACTGGAAGCCTCCAAAGGCAGCCCTGCTTCCCATCACCCCCAGGCTGGGGAAGGGGCTGGATACCCTTCCCAAAGCCCTGCACCCTCTAAGCAAGAGCAGAAGAGGAGCTCAAGTCCCACCAGGGCTCACCTGAGATGTGACTTCTCCTCCAGGCAGGCAGTGGCTGTTCCCTCTCCAAGGGGGACAGGAGTGTGACCACAGCCTGGGTCCAGGACCCTCTCCAAGGCCCTGCTTGGGTGTCCCACATCAGCTCTGAGCCTTCAGCACACAGAGCTGGCCTCCTGTCCCTCCTCTCCCTCGGGCACAGGTGCTGCAGGTGCTGTCACCATCCCTGAGGCCATCCCGCCCCTCACAGCACAGGGATCGGGAATCTTTGGGATTGGGAAGTCCCCTGGCTGACAGTGAATCTGTGTCCCCAGGAAACGGCTCAATAAAGCACTTTAATGCTTTAAAGCTTTTGTAACAACCACTCACATTTCCAGCATTTCCAGGGCTGTTCCCAGCAGTATTAATGGATCACTCCGTGGTAGGAATTGTATTTTTTGTAATGTTATCTCTGGAAAATGTGTTATTTTTATAGCTGTGGTTTTTCTTTTGTTTTGGGTTGTTTGGTTTGTTTTTTGTTGTTTG
The DNA here is from genome assembly GCF_021018805.1 of Prinia subflava. Classification (NCBI taxonomy): domain Eukaryota; kingdom Metazoa; phylum Chordata; class Aves; order Passeriformes; family Cisticolidae; genus Prinia; species Prinia subflava. The sequence goes on along the minus strand of NC_086267.1, from coordinate 4,414,629 downwards.
CCTTTTTTTTTTTTTTTTTTGTAACGCAATAAAAGCACATGTGAGAACTGCTGCATCTGGAAATTAAAATTGGACAGAAAGTGTCCTCCTAACCCAGAGTAAACCTTCACCTGTAGGACCTCAAAGGGCCTGAAGGTACTGAAATGAAAAAAGAAACCCACCATCAAGTACTAAACTGCTACAGTGAGTACAGAGAGGCAAAAAACAGCTTCTGGATATATAAAACTTTTTTTTTTCTCAATAAATGGCTAAAAAATAGTGAATTAAATGAGAACAAGCATTAAGACAGTTTTTCTGAGCTTGAAGAAGTACACTGTTAAAAACCATTTCCCAAAGACAATGCAAATGTCATCACTATTTCTAGCTTTAGGAGTATATATTCCATAGGTAGGAATTGGAAATTGATTGAACTAAAAGTTCTTGCAAGAAGTTTATAAACCAATGCTTTGAAATGGAAGAAGTCGAGAAGGTTGTTGTAATTCAATAAAAATACAAAGAAAATGTTTCAAAAGATCTTGAAAACTGGCATGTGACAGCCAGAGGGGAACAGTCAGAGCCACACACCTGCAGAGAGCTCCACACCGGACAAAGGTCCAAAGCTCCTGGCAGAGACACTGGCCCGTGGCTCTGCCTTCTGCTGGGGTCTGTGTCCCAAACAGGATCATGGAATCCCAGACTGGTTTATTTGGAAGGAACCTTAAAGCTCATCCCATCCCTCATGCCACCCCTGCCATGGCAGGAACACCTTCCACTACCCCAGCTTGCTCCAAGCCCTGTCCAACCTGGCCTTGGACACTTCCAGGGATCCAGGGGCTGCCACAGCTTCTCTGGGAAATCCATTCCAGCCCCTCTCCACCCTCAAATTTCTCCCATATAGCCAATCTAAACATACTCACAGAGCAGATGTTCCTGTGGTTTTTTGTGCATTACATCACCTTGCTTGTGATTTCTCCTCCAGGCAGGCAGTGGCTGTTCCCTCTCCAAGGGGAGATTTCTCCCTCATCCCAGCTATTGGTCCTACACCACCCTGCCTGGCCCAGGGAGCATCACTCTTCTCCCAGGAAAACACAGCTCCGTGGCCAGCAGCACTCTCCAGGAGGAAAAGCCACCTGCATGAAACCACATGGAATTCCTTGCAGGCTCTGGCTGACGTGGCAGGAACCCTGCACTGCCCCAGCACTGAGTGTCCCTGGTTCAGAAGTGCCTCTGTCTGCTGGGCATTCCCAGTGGGAACATCAAAACCGCCATCCTGGCTTCTGTTGAGGCCACTGGATGTGAAATCCTCCCCGTGTCCCAGGTTGTTGTCACACGAGCTCAGCCTTGACTCCAGCTGGATCCGTGGCACTGCTGTGCAAGTCCACGGCAGATCTGCTCCTCCAGGACTGCTCGGCCGCTGCAGCCACCTGGATGGTCCCCAGGAACTGCTCCTTGGTGACCACGGGGGGCTCCTGGCCTGTGGGACAGCAACAAAGCACTGCATGGAACCTGTGGTCCCCTGTGATCCCATCTCAGCAGCTCCTGGTGCTGGGGCTGCAGCATTTAAAACATTTCAGCCCCCTCCTCCTGCCCTGTCAATGCAGCCAAAACTGAAATATTGTTGAACAAAAATACCTTGGACTAGATGATCTTCAAAGCCTCTTCCTAGCCAGCCCACTCCATGATTCTGTGAATTTTATCCCTTCTGGGCAGCCAGGGCTCTGGCTGAGGAACTCTTGGCTGTCACAAACAGCTGCTTTCTTCACAAAGGACAGTAAGGTCCAAGGCAATTTCCCCTCCCAACTCTAATTTCTTCCCAGCAAGCAGTTTCAGTTTCCCCCACCCATCTCCATGACCTGACACAGTGCATCCCATGACAAAGCCAATCCAAAGCAACACCAGCCATTGATTTAACCCTCATCCCACCTTTCAGGGCTCTCAGAAAGTGCTGGAAGAGTTCCCTGTATGCATCTCTGTAGCGCTCAGCTTGAGTTTGGGGACAGATGGACACAGAAGTCCCATGCTCTGTGATGCCCAGGGGGTTCTGGTTGTCCACCCTTAATGACCCTTGAGACCCGTGAACCTTAAGGAAGAAGGAAAACAGCGAAGAAAGAACATTCTTAAGTTATCACAGTTTCAATCTCACTCACCTGGCCAGCTTAGAGAAGCCCTGGTTTATAAAACCAAGACAAAAGTAGGTTCTGAAATGAGGAGTCACACCTGTTCCAGCCCTGGTATGGCCCAGACACAACAGAAACATCATGGATGTGTGGGAGTCCAGTGGCTTCCACTCGTGTCATACCTCACCTGAGCAAAGCCCCTTTTCCAAGTGTTTAACAGAAATTCCTCCCTAGGACCAGCCCCCATAGCTGTAATTATTCCTGACTGTAGGAATTTACACTTTTCTTCCCCTTTCATATGCTGGACTCCTGCTACACAGCTGAGACCACCCTGGAAAGGACAAAGGAAATCTGCACAATTTCAGCCTCAGGAGAGCTGACACCAGTTCCTGCTCTGGTATGATTCATGCAGCTCATAACACCACATAATGCATGGAGCAGAGAGAAAAATTGGGAGAGAAAAGAAAATGTGGATTGTAGATTGAAAAAGGACACAAAACCACTGCTGCTGAGGCAACAGCCCAACAAACTGATGTGGCACTCAGAGCTCTGCTCAGAGGTGGGGATTGGTCACAGGGTGGACTTGATGATCCTGGAGGTCTTTTCCAACCTCAGTGATTCTGCATTCTGTCACAGAGGGGTTTTGGGAAATGTGCTGCAGGCACACTCAGAGGGGAAAACTTCTGCTGGGCTGTGGGGTCAAAACAGAATGACTGAGCAGCAGGGCCCCACCTCCAGCCGCTGGTCACAGCTCCTGGTGCAGTGCTGGCTGACATCCAGGGTGACAATGGCTCCGCTGGGGAACTTCATGCTGATGGCAACGGTGTCCACGTCCCTCAGGCAGCCCATGTCTGGGGACAGAACAGGCCTGGCTCACCCCAGGAACTGCAAACCAGCACGTTCCACAGCTACAGACTGCTCCTCTTCCTTTCAGAGGTGACACTAGCTTTGTGACACCTTCTCACAGGACGTCCTGGTGACAGCACTCCAGCTGCTTCACCAGCATTTCTGAAGAAGAACAGGCAGTTCTGCAAGAACACCCAGCCCCAGACCCAACTCTTCCTTCCCAGCCTGCAGCTCTCCATAATGAGGGCACCCACCTCTGCTTCCAGGATCAGGCAACTTCCAGCACGTTTCTGGAGTGAGGCAGAGGGTACAGAACCCTCCTGGAGGGCTCTTGTTTGCTGCATTTCAGTGCTGTGCCATGAAGGAGAGCGCTGCATCCTGCCCCTCCTCAACCCAGCCAGCCAAGCTTGGCAGCTGCTGCAATTACCTTAATTAAAACTCTGCATTTCCATTTCAAAAATGGCAGCTTCCCCCTTTTATGGTTTGTTTAAATGAGTGTGGCAACCCAGAGTGTGCACGTCAGCCCAACATGACCCAGAGCAAACACACAGCTTCGTGCTGGGATCCACAGGGAAGGGCCAGAGAAAGCAGAGAATGAACATTTCATCGACATCCTTGTGAGCTCAAACCTTTGCTCAGTATTTTCTGCACTCTGGTTCCAAACCTGGTGTCCTGCAGAGTAATGTTCAATGGTAACTCCACTGCAACTGCTTCACATCAGCAGGAAATCCACCAGATTCAGAGATCTTCACCAAATACCCCCGAGGAATCTGCCTTCTGTTTCACCACCCCGTTTATTCAGCTGCTCCACAATGGAGCAATTGTCGTGGCTATCATGCTTTCATTCCTTTTTTCTTCCCAGTTTTAACACTGAAGTCCAGAGGTACCCAATAAATCATCAAAAGACTCATTCTTACCTGCACAGAAGGCATGGCCCAGGGAAAATACTGTATCTGGCACACTCTCTCCCAACAACAAACTGATAATATCTATGTCATGCACGGCAGCGTTGTAAAAAATTCCACCTGGAAGAACCAAAACTGGGCGTTAAGGTCTCCATATTCAAACCCACAGCCAATGTACATTTCTGAGTTGCTCAGAGATGGTATAAAAATCCCCCACAGTGAAGACACTAATACTAAAGGGACAGCAAAAATGCATGGAAATGAAGTTTGGTAAGAAAATACTCCTCAAGAAATAATCTTCCTCATGGATTTCAAGGCTATAAAACTCAGGGGAATTCCCACAGAACACAGAGACATTTCCAGGCCAAGCAGGACAGGTTTTGGTTCAACCTAGTCCAGTTAAGGTTGGCTTAACCCCCATGGCTGGGGGTGGAACAGATGAGCTTAAAGATCCTTTCCCACCCAAACCATTCCATGACCCTGAGCCAAGCCCAGACTGTTCAGCAGGGACCTGGTGGGTACCTGAGGCTTTCAGCAGGCTCAGGGAGGCTGCGGGATAGAGGCTGCTGATGGTGGATATCCTGTGGATCCTGCCCAGTGCCCGGCTGTCCCGCACCTTCTTGTACAGGAACTGCAGGGCTGGGTCAAAGCGCCTTGCAAGGGAAACAAGGAATGAGGTGAAACCAAGCTGACTTGAGGACAAAGTCAGGAAAGCCTGAGGAATCAGTGCTGCTTCCAGAAATGTGATTTTATCAAGAATGAATCACAGGAAAACCACTGGTCTTACTTGTAGAACCCACACACGAGTGGCCTCCCACACCTGTCGGCCTCATCAAAACAGGATTCTGCTGTCTGTCTGTCCAAGCTGGGCAGCCCCTGGCAGAACACACCTTTACCTGTGCAAAACAGGACACACACGGGCTCAGGGGAGACACAAAACACCTTGAGCTTGCAGAAATGTAACAGTTTGTTACATTTCTGGTTTTGATGACATCTACCCCCTTCTGCCTGCCTGCTGTGATTTCAGCTGTCCCCAGGAGTGGGACTGTTTTGGTGACAGCTTTTCTGTGAGTCCTGGTGGGATTTTAGGATGAGACACTGCCCAGTCATACTGGGACCAGCACAGCACAAGCCCCACTGGTGTCCAGCCAGTAACATCAGCAGCGACCTCAGTCACTTTATACACAATTAGAGAGCTTGCACAGCTCCAGGGCTGCTGCTGAAACACAAACACACTCACAAGTGCACATCAACGGGCACAGGGAAAAGCTGAATGTGCAGCTGCTCCTCTTACCTGCTCGTAAGGCATCTTTTACCATCTCAGGGGCTTTGTCAGGTGGAGAACAAATAATGGCTCCAGAGACTCTGCAGGAATCAAGAGAGATCTTCAGTGAGGACGAGGCTTTCACTAGATCAAACAATGCTCAAAAGCTCTATTTGGTTAGTTAAAAAACCCTAAAACCCCATTGCTCTGGAAAAGCAGCTGGTTTATAGAAGGAACTCAGTGCCTGCTTCAAGGATGAAATATAGTGACACACAGAGGTTAAAATCACAAGTGGCATGAAGGAATTGCACTGCTTTTCCTGCATCTTCAAGGACAAAGTATTTTAAAGGTTTCCTTCAAAAAGGATTTAAGTCCTGTCAGTTAACACACACAGAGAAATCCTAAGTATTTATGTGCTAGATCTGCTAATCAATGCATCTTAGCTTCCTGTGATTCTTTACTTTCTAGTATCAAATCAGCCTTTCCTAAAAGCTGTGCCGTTTGCTCCTGCAATATTTTAGACCTGACAGTAAAAGCGCTTTAGTGATGTTACAGTTGTTCAGTTCAACTGTAAAGCAGAAGGCCACAATCCTCCTCCCTATTTACACCAACCCTCACTCATCTCAGAGCTCCAAGGGCCACCAAACTCAGCCAACTGCTCTGAGACAGGAAAACTGGCAGGCAGCAGGGAAGGTGTCATTTATTATTGTTCTGTGGGAATGGAGGAAAATGGTTTATATTTCTTAACAGAACTGCCCATAACCAAACACCTCCAAGTTTCCACTAATCTGGGTATGCAAGCCTAGTGAAACTTCTCAGAGACTCCTGAAGGACCCGTGGGTAGGGGACGAAAAGGACCTTCCCTCCCACACCGATGGCCAGAGGCACAGTCTCGAGCTGCTCCAGAGTTTCCCAGAGGGGAAGGCAAGGCTTGCACGGAACCCCCCGCCCTGAGCAGGGCCACACCCGGGAGCTGGTGGCCGTCAGTACCGCGGATCCCCGAGCGCGACGGCGGCGTCCTGCTGCTGCAGCACCCTGGCACCAGCCGGGACCTCGGCGCCGAAGGCACGTCCCAGCTCCTCCAGCCGATCCTCCACCACGTACAGCAGGCAGCAGCCCCTGCCCTCGACCAGGCTTTGCAGCAAGGCTTTGCTCACCAGCCCTGCGCCGAAGAGCACCAGGCCAATGCCGCCGTGACACGAGAGGGGCGTCGGGCTGCTGGAGGCATCAGGTGTGGGCATATTTTGGCCAAGAGGGGCAATGCTGGCGGGGAAGGTGAGGGGCGAGGGGGGGCTGGCGGAGGTGGAGGGCGTTGGGTCGCCCCTGTGGGCAGCAGGGATGGGGTGGTGGGGAAGCAGCAGCTTGTGGTAGGAGGGCGGGGAGGGGACCATGCTGTAGCCGGTGCTGGATCCAGTGGTGATGAGGAAGGAGGGATGGGAGAGCAGGGAGGGCACGTTGAGTGGCAGGGGCAGGCTCAGGCTGGAGTCAGGACCTGCAGAGCTGAGGAGACAGAGATCAGAAAATCAGAGAATATTCTGAGCTGGAAGGGACCCACAAGGATCATCGAATCCAACTCTTGAGAACACCCTGCATAAGAACGTCCCAAGAATGCCACCACATGCCTGAGGATGTTGTCCAAATGCTTCTTGGAGTGGGGTCAGGTGAGACAGATAATTAAAAAATCACTAAAGTTGGACAAGACCTCCAAGATCATCAGGGCAAACCTTTGACTGAAACCTCCTTGTCAACTAAACCACAGCACTAAGAGCCACGCGCAGCTTCCTCAGCCACTCCTCATAGGACTGACTCCCCAGACCCATGCCCTTCTCTGGACACGCTCCAGCCCCTCAGCATCTCTTTTGTAGTGAGGGACAGAACTGGACACGGCACTCGAGGAGTCTCAGCAGTGCCAGCACAGTGGGCACTGCCCTGGTCCAGATGGGGACACTGCTCTGAGGTCGGGTGAGACTGAGATGGGATAGGTGAGGCAGGGAAGTGCCGGCCGAGCCCGAGCAGCGCTCGGTCGGGTGAGTCTGAGATGGGGCGGGTGAAGCAGGGAAGCGCCGGCCGAGCCCGAGCAGCGCTCGGTCCCTCACCGGAGCCCCGGGGCGCGCAGCCCGAGCTGCCGGAGCAGGCGGCGGTTGCGGCAGTGGCGGCCCGAGCTGAGGTGCTCCAGGATGCGGTCGCGGCGCACCCTGAGGGGCAGCTGGCACGGGGTGCAGAACAGCGTCTCCACCGCCACGGCCGGGCCCGGCCCCGCCGGCTCCCGCCGCACCGACAGCTCCGAGAACTCGGCCGCGTAGTCGTGCAGCGTCTTCCTCCTCCGCCCCATGGCCCGGCCCCGCTGACTCGGAAGCGGAAAGCCCGCCCGCCTCACGCCGTTGCCCGGCAGCGGCGCCGCTCCGAGCCCCGCGGCGCCGGCTCCAGCCCCGGCCCGACCCCAGCCCCGGGCGATGGAGCTCGGAGGCGGCTCACAAGAACCAGAGGTCACCGAAGCCATGGGAGAGCTGCGGGAAGAGCTGAGGAAAGCCAAGGATGACCACAACATGGCCATAGGTACCGCGGGAGGTGCCCAGAGCACACCTTTACCTGCCTGGGTCTCATTCAGTTCGGCTCCTTTGACCTTGAAAACAGTACAGGGTGTTGCTCACAGGCTGAAAAGCCACTTGTTTTGAAAACTCTTTTTCCCCCTTGTTAGTGAAGAACATGAGAAAACCAGCAGAGAAAACCCTGAGCAAGGCGGGGCTGGAGGTGCTGACTCTGTGTGTCCTCAGAGCAGCACCCACCTCACTCTAAGTCATGTTTTTAATACAAATGGAATACATTTGTGTTTAATATACATCACACAATGGTTTGGGTTGGAGGGACCTTAAAAATCACTCAGTAGCACCCCCTGCCATGCCAGGGACACCTTCCACTAGCTGAGGTTGTTCCAAGCCCCATCCAGCCTGGCCTTGGGCACTGCCAGGGATCCAGGGGCAGCCACAGCTGCTCTGGGCACCCTGTGCCAGGGCTTCACCACCCTCACAGGGAAGAATTTTCCCTAATATCCCACCTAACCCTGCTCTCTATCAGTGTGAAGCCATTCCTGCTTGTCCTGTCACTCCAAGCCCTTGTAACAGTTTTTATCTTTCTTGTGGCACTGGAAGGCCATAATTAGGTCACCCTGAAGTGAAACCACCTTTTCTTCTCCAGGCTGTACGAACCAACATCGCAGCAAAGCACCACAAACCACATTATTAACCAGAATCACTGTGGATGCAGCATTAACGTGACTCAAGTCTGTTCCCACAGTGGCTTTGCTTATGCTCACCTGAAAAAAGCAGACACAGGGCATTCAGCAGGGATTTGCTTTGCTAACAGAGCACCTTCCTGCTTTACAGGTGCCATCTCTTCCTTGCAAAGACAGATGGAGATCCAAGAATCCGAGCTTCGGAGAATCAGATCTGAAAAGGAAATGCTCCAGAAGCAGCTCAGAGAGAGAGAACTCCAGCTCCAAGCTGTGTCTGACAAGGTACAGCCCGAAAATGTGGTGGCCATGGCTAGCAGGACACGTGGCAGCTGGGAATTTGGGATTTTGGGATGTCCCTCTCTCATAGGCAGGAGGGGCACCTGTAGCTGCAAAACTGAAGTGTAAAATATTCTCCTTCTAGTTTTGCAGCCTGACAGAAGAACAGAGGAAGGAAGAAGTTGTGGCGATAATGGAGGAGGAGAACCGCAACCTTCATCAGGTGAATTTGTGCAAAGCCTCTACAGAAAAGTCTGATACTTGCTGCTTCACTGGGCTGGTTTTAAGGCTGGTGGAGTCTGGCATATAAAAACCCTACTTAATCCAAATAGTTTTTCAGAAAACATCAAATAATAACAGCTACTAGTACCAGTGAGTTTGTCAGTCGATAGATTCTGCCCAGGAAGCATTTGACCAAATAGTGGGAAAATGATCCCAAACTTGCTCCCATTCCTCTCCCCAGTGATACCTGGATTTCTTTATCTGCTCAGGTTGTTAGAGACCAGGAATCCCAGCTGGCTGAGCAGAGCAAGCTCATCAGTGAGTTACAGGAGACAATCAGCCAGCTGCGGGCCGAGGTTGTGAACACCCGCCTCCACCTCCTGGAGCAGAAACAGGCCCAGAAGGAGATGCAGAGCCAGGCTGACGCCCTGCAGCACACGGCACTGCAAACCAGAGTGGCACTGGAGCACATCAGCAACAGGGTAAGCGTGGCCTCTTTCACCTCAGAGCCCTGTCTCCCTCTTGGGACACACTTGGGAGTCTCAGTCCATTTGCTCCCTAGCTGTGGAGCAGGCAGCTCTTGTGCCACTTAAAAACAAAACAGACCTCAAATGCCAGAAACCCTTGAGAAATGTGAGTTCAGATGAGTTACATCACCAGATTTCTAACATCCTTCCAGACCCAAGGCAACAAGAACCACCTTAAAGGCATCTCTGCAGGCAGATGTGCCTGGTGCCAGGGGAAGAGCCTTGGCCCACCTAGACCCACAGAATTACCACAGCACTTTCAGTGAAGCCCAAACTGCCTGATTTTCACATAAACACTTTCCACATCATCATTCACCAGTCCTTTGTCCAAGTCTGACAGGACACTCTATGTAAATCCACGCAAATGCCAAGGAATTGCACATAAAGACTGAACACACAGTTCACACTTCTCTCCTCCTCTATCTGAAGTTTGAAAGGTATCGAAACAAAATAATCCAGGCTACGTTCAGCGTGGAGGGCAGCCGGGACCCCCCGGGGGAGCTCACAGACAACGAGGTGCTGGAGGCAATGCAGGTACGTGGCTCTTCAGCCAGGAAGGGACTGCTGAGGTAAGAGAACACTTTGCAGTGCTGCTCTCAGCCTTCCCACCTCCTTACACGATCGCTGATTTTCAGAAAATCATTAATGAGAGGACGGAGTTCCATCACATGCTGAAGGTCAGGGGCATCAAGATGTCACTGCTCAGCAACAGCCACGCATCGCCGGCCAGAGGGAGGAGAAAGACCTCCCCCAGGATAGAAAAGCTCTGATGGCTGAGCCAGAACCCGTCACCAGCCTCAGGCTCAGAGCTGGTGCCTTGCAACAAATAAAACTCATTTTACTGACACCAAGTTCTCTGGGAGTATCTGGTTCAATTGTTTCAGCCAACTCAGAGCACAAGTCACTGTAAGTCCTTGGTCTGTAGTGACACTTGATTTCCCAAAGAAGCCTGAAGCACAAGGATGCCTTGGCTACAGGCAGCTGGGGAGTGTATAATTCCCATTTTTGCTTTGGGAAGTTTTTAAGTGACATGACTGAACATCCACCAATGCCAAAACGAGGGACCAGGGCTGCAAAAGCAGTTTTATTTTTCCATTCCATGTGCAAGTCCCAACATGGGGATGTATTTGACATCGTAGCAGTTCAGTTAGAGCTCTGAGATATCATTTTTACCAGAAAAGAGCCAATCTGGGGGTCACCCTGGCTTAGGAAGAGGTGTGAGTTCACACCAGTGCTCACACACACATACAGGTCACCCACAGACTGCTAAACGAGAACTGCTCCAGCTGCCTGTATTTTAGAAGGTAAAAATACGTGGGTGGGGCAGAAAGCTCCAGGAGGGTCACTCTGGATATCAGTGCCTGTATTCTGAGGGGACAGGGAGTCCAGCAGTGTCAGTTAGAGGCACCTCTGAATGGACCTGAACCTCCTCAGCAAGAACAAAGGCAGTGCACAATCACAGTAACTCTCTGGGCACACACAGGGTCACTACAATTCCCACAGGGATGGAGGATGGCCCTGAACTGCACCAGGACACACAAATCCTGCAGTTGACACAACAAATCCCTTAAAAATGGAAGCTGTGCTCATGCCTGAACACAGAAACCGTCACTTTAAAATGCATCCCTCAAGTTCTGATGGCAATTAAATGCTTTTGACAGCAACTAAATAGTCGCAGTTACACCAGATAAAAATAAAATTCTGCAGAACGAGATGTCACCAAGGTGCTTTGGCATTCTGACTCCAGGTTGTACCCAGCAGAGGACCTCAGTTCCACACTGTCAATTACTGCATTTCCCTGCTGCCAAAACAATGATCCAGATGAAACACCAGGAGGAAAAAGTGATCTTGCAGAAAAGTGTGGCTGTGCTTGTTTTAAACATCGTAATGATTTCCTCTACTGCATCCTGACATCCAACACCTCTGCCTTCAGTCCATGTTTGAAGATGCTGCTCTTTCTGCCCAGGCCTAACACTGATGATCTCTGTTAAGGATGAAAGATCCCAATTCTCCTTGCTGCAGCTCATCAAACTCTGAAGCCATTGCCTTTCCAGCAGGATGCTCTGCATCTTTTCCTTAAAAACCCAAACCTTCTCACTGTGCACCAGCTGCGTTGTTGAATATGTGGAAAAAAAACCCCAAAAAAAAGGAAATGGGATCCTCTCTTGGCTCAGGCAGCTGCTAACGGATCACAGTCAGCACAGAGGAAACCGTGGCCAGGTCAGTTTTTGAAGGATAAAGTACTTTCAAGTTCCCATCCGTGTCTACCACTCGCACCTGCTCCACCACCAAGGGCAGGTTCATATTCCCAGGTCCACCGGGAGCATCCAATTCCGCATCTGAACCAGAGCCTTCCCTGTTCTCCAAGGCAGATCTGTTCAGCTCTGCAATTTTCTGTTAAAAGCAAAATACAGAGAACAACATCAGTTCTGTGGCAGAGAACAAATGAGAGGGAGTAACAATGCTGCTAAAATACAAATCAGCTTCTGTGCTCTTCTCAATGCATGTGAGCAATGACACATTTGGCAGGAGCGCCCCCAAGAACAGAAGGATATTTTCCTGAAGTCCTTACCAGGATAAGGGTGTCCATCACATCTTTGCAGATCTGTAAACTGGTATCACTCGTCACTTCCAGAAACAGGTCCCGGGTCTCTTTTCTAATCTGTAAGAGTTTCAGAGATGAAGCAAGTCAGGAGTCAGAGCAGCTAACCCACAGCCCCCTGGACACATCCCAGTACACAGAGCTGAAGGCTTTCACTCAGTTTAATCAGAGGCAAAGCTCTGCTTTCTTCACCAGTCAACAAACACATTCTTGCCCTTCAACAAAGCCTTTGCACAGGCAGACTGGTGCTTTGGAACAGATTTCCAGAGGTACAACTGTAACTCCCAGATCCCTCTCAGTCTGACAGTGGAGCCCACACGATGCAGGCTGTAAGAATTTATACTTGCACAACAAGCACAAGTTTCACAGACCTGTGTACATCTTTGAGTTAAACATCTCTCAACAGAAAGAAACACTGCTTAATCATTAATTAATAATTTCCATGAATGGGAGGTACCTTTGTTTTCTCACTATTGGTTATTGGTGGGAAGGAAATCACAGCACCTTCAGCATCCACCAGGCACGGGTAGTTGTCTTTGCCATCCAGCAGCTGCAGGTACCTGCCAGGAGAAACAAAGCAGCAAGAAATGAGCAACTGGCTGGACACAATGGCAGGAAATAGTGACAAAAAGCAATGAGTGTGTGATCTCTGCACGAGCAGTGAACAGCACAGGCCAGGGCCACACACTGCTTTACAGCCCATCTGCTACTACATCAAGTTTACCTTATCTCTGATTCCCTTAGCTCACAGTATGTGCCCCACACACCCTTCAATCCTCCCTGCTTCCCTTCTATCTGTTCCCAGCAGATCTGTCACATCCCCAGTGCAGTCACCTAAATGTACATGAGAAAACCACAGCAAGGTCTGACCTGTGCAGCCCAGAGACGTTCTGACGCTTCTTCTGCTTCCGCTGCTCCTCAGCCTCCAGCTGCAGCTGGCGGAGAAGGTCCTTGGCCTTGATCTCCTTCCGACCCAGGGGCATGATCTGCACCACACAAAAAACAAAACATTTGATTTTCATTTCAAACACCAGCGTTACAACGCTCCCCTGCAAGCAAGTCAATAAATAAACAATATTCCTGTGTGTTGCCATGCTCTTTTCAGCATGGAAATAACTTCCATTTCACATGGGCTGCTGTAACACCCACTTGATAAACAGGCTCAGTCACTAGTACTAAACCAGGCACCTGGTACAGCAGGATAGCAAGGAAATCAGAACAACCTCTAAAGTAAAGCTCCTGCAGTTTGTTTTCTAGGCTCTGTGGGGTAAGAAAGTACCCTTAAGCCCTACCTTGAGCTCGTCAGGAGGCTGAACACCATATGTCAGAGGAGCTTTGACCAGCTGCAAGTCGTGGGTGGCAATGGTGGCCACTGTGCGCTTCTCGCAGATGTCCTCGTGCAGCTTGGTCTGAAACATAAAGGACGCCCTCAAAATAAATCAAAAAATCACTGTGATTTATCCCTCCTATGTGCAGATCCTTCTATATTTAATGCTGGCAGCATTACCAGCCAGGTGACTGAAACTGCCCTCATGGCAATACCTGAGCTCTGACGGGTCGTTCCCAAAAACCAGCTCTGCAGATTTTGGACTGGCTGAGAATGTGCTGCTGGCAGGGACCACTCACCCTGCACCCTCACATCTGCTGGGTGAGGAGCTCACCTAGAGTTTCACAAACTCATCTGCTGGAAGGGGTCTAGAACAGTCTATTTCCAACTCTGCCAGTAATATTCCCATTCCAAATGAGTACCACTAGGCTGCAGCTGTTACCTGCATGGTCAGGAACCTCTTGAGAGCATTTCCCGGCTTTAAGTTCACTCCTTTCAGCACGCAGCACACGATGAAGGCTCGCACATCTTTGACACCCGGGCTCACTTTGACCACCAAAGGCGCTGGGTTCTCAGAGACGTGCAGAACCTTCACCAGCAGCTTGCTCGCCTCTTCCACCTCATCCTGCTCCCCATCCCCAATGTCCTTCTTCTGCTGCTTCTCCCTTTTCTTCTTCCTGACATCCTCTCTGGCGCTCTCGACCTTCCCCTTCCCACGGCCCCCGGCCCGCAGGTACTCCAGGATGGCCTTCGTCTGGCACCCATTGACCATCTTCTCCAGCCGCTTGTCCCTCAGCTGGTTGCCCCTGAAGTTGGCCTCCTTCAGGCGGGGGCAGTCGGCCAGCGCGGCGGGCAGCTCCCGCAGCTGGTTGTTGGCCACGTCCAGGCTCTGCAGGGGACAGAGAAGGGACGGTCAGGGCTGCGCGATGGGAACCGGGCGGGGCGGCGGGGTCGGCTCCCACCTTGAGCGCCGGCAGCGCCGCGATGTCCGCGCCCAGCTCGGCCACCTCGTTGTCGGCCGCGTCCAGGCGGCTGAGCAGCGGGAAGGGCGCGGGGGGCCCCGAGGGGGGCAGGAGCCCGCCGGGCAGCGCCCGCAGCCGGTTCCCGGACAGCAGCAGCTCCTGCAGCTGCGGCGCGGCGCGGGCGAGCCCCGGGCCCAGCTCCCGCAGCCGGTTCGCGCTCAGGTTGAGGCTGCGCAGCTGCGGGAAGGCCGGGGCCGCGTCCCCCGAGCCGTCCCCGGTGCCGCCGAGCGCCACGGGCAGCTCCTCCAGCCCGTTCCCGGACAGGTCGAGCAGGCGGAGCGCGGGCAGGGACCCGCCCAGCCCCGCTCCCAGCCCGGCCGGGCCCAGCGCGTTGCGGCTCAGCACCAGCGTGTGCAGCGCGGGCAGCGCGGCCGCCACGCCCGGGCCGAGCTCCCGCAGCGCCGCGCAGCCGCTCAGCTCCAGCGACTGCAGCAGCGGCAGCGCCAGCAGCGCCTCCGGCAGCCGCCCGCCGCCCGCCGCCACCCGCTCGGCCACCGCAGCCCCCGCCAGCGACAGCTCCCGCCGCCGCTCCCGCGCCGCCGCCTCCAGCTCCGGCCACGGCCCCGCCGCCGCCGCCGCCATCGCGCCCAGAGCCCCGCCCGGAGCCGCCCAAGGGCCGCCCCCGGGAGCGCCCCGCCTTCGGGGAGGGCCCCGCCGCGACGGGGCTGGGCGCTGCTCGTGGGTGCAGCGATACCTTAAACCAGGGCAAAACACGGGACAGCAGCGCTGCTGAGCCGCGGGTCTGCCCCAGTGGTGCTGCACGCGTCCAGGCACAGCTCACACAGGTCCAGGTCCAGCACACACAGGTAAAGCTCACACAGGTCCAGGTAAAACACAGGTAAAGCTCACACAGGTCCAGGTAAGGCTCACACAGGTACAGCACATACAGGTCCAGGCACAGCTCACACAGGTAAAGCTCACACAGGTAAAGCACACACAGGTCTAGGTAAGGCTCACACAGGTACAGCACACACAGGTAAAGCTCACACAGGTCCAGGTACAGCACACAGAGGTAAAGCTCACACAGGTCCAGGTCCAGCACACACAGGTCCAGCACACACAGGTCCAGCACACACAGGTCCAGCTCACACAGGTCCAGGTACAGCTCACACAGGTACAGCACACACAGGTACAGCACACACAGGTACAGCTCACACACTGGTACAGGTCCCACAGGCAGGGCTCACACAGGTACAGCACTCACAGGTACCCACAGGTGCTGCAGGAACAGCCTGACCCCACCGTGTACTGATTTCCATTGTAGCAGGTGGAAAATGCAGACGTACCCTCCAGACTGGCTAAAGTAATTTATTAAATATGTGCAATAAAAATAACTGACATTTAATATACAAGTGACTCTTTTGTTGATAAAATTTCCCAGACTTCAATATCTGATTTGTTAAACCAGCACTTAGGAACATACAATCACTATAAATTGCTCTCTTGGGGTAATGGAACACCAAGAGTTTTTTTGGGATGAGATCAACTCCTGCATACATGCACAGGGGCTGCTCTGGAATCATCTCTGCAGTGACACGTGAAAACGCCTCAGCTGACACTCAGGCACAGTTCAAATGGACAAAGATCACACAGAAAACAGCCCTGAGCTCAGGACCACCCTCTTTCCCTGCTTTCCTACTGAGGCCCCCGTGTTGCCAATCCAGCTTCCACTCCAACACTCTGCAGACCTTCCACTGCCCAGACCTGCACCTGTGCAATGGATTTTTTCTGGAATATTTTGCTCAAGACTTGGTGGCAACCTCCCAGCAGTTTTCACTCCAGTTTATTTTGCCACTGCAGCAAAAACAGGTTGTTAATTAAGGAGCAACCCTGGTAAATCCTTTAAACATGACACTGGTGGTATTATTGTACTAAAAAACTGCCATTTTATCTCTGCTAAGTTATTTTCTTATTGTATCACAGAGTAGTTTTCATCCTTACACTTCTGAGCAAGATCAATGGTTATTTTGAGATATTTATTACTTATTCAGCATACAGAATCAGGCTCTCAAATAGAACCCATGTCACTAAAGTGAAAATAAAAATACCTATATATATGTTCCTGTGTGTGTAATTATTGAGATATGTATTTGGAAGAGCTAGAGAAAACAATTTAGACAAAGATTTTTGAAATCCAAACACACTGATCTACCTGGAAAATCCATAAGCTGGTAGGCAGGCTGCAGGCAAACTAGAAAAACTGTATTACAAAATCAGCTCTGTATATACAAAACACCACAAAGTCACTCCATGGGAGCAAAAACCCCCAAATTTCCCCTCATATTATCCTGATTGCTCATTCTCGTGCCCATGGTACCAATTCCACGCTGGAAAGCAGCAGCTGGAATGTTACAGGTAGAGATGTGAGAATTGCTGCTTTGGTACAAACCTTCATGCCTTGGGTCTTAATAGACTTGGTCTCTCTGAAGCTTTTAAAGACATGTGCTCCAGTCTGTGCATGGTTATTTTCATCAATATCTAACTAGAGAAGCTCAGTATTTGAGCTGAAAGTGCACTAAAGCAAGCAAAAACATCTACATTTTCTAATTCAAGCTCTTCAGGGCTCAACCAAGATTATTTTTCCATTTCTGTAGGGGATACAGACTTGGAGGGTTTAGTTTAACCCTCCTGCCACGTGGGCTCATAAGGCACTTGGTGCACAGTGAGAGAGGCCACAATGTCCTGTCCCTTCCTGCACAGTGGCACAACACAGGAAAGCCCTCTGGGCTTTTCCATTTGGTGCTAATTCCTGGGATTGAGCTGTGCTTTGGGTACAGCTCTGCTGCCTTTAGAACCCTAAATCTGACATACACACGAGGCCAGGCTTCCCCCACATGTGGCTCCTGTTCCTCAAGCACTTAGGGAAGAGATTATTCTCCCCTGACATAATTAATGTGCTTGAACCCATTAAATTACAGACATGGGATTGGAAAAGAGAGCAGTTATCTGTCAAAATAATGGTTTTGTCCAGAACATTTGGTATTTCCAACATGAGCATTCCTAGGAGCAAAGCCTGGTGCTGCAGTGACAGCGTGGGGATCACACCAGGCACAAGGCTAAAAACAGCCCACACAAAATATGATACAAGTTGCCCACAATTTTGAAACAGCTCTGAACAGCCACGTGCCCAGTTACTCAGACAAAGGAAGAAATACTTGTCCTGTCATCGCTTTGAGTATGTTTTGCCAGTGCTTTTATTTGAGCCCCCTCGGGCTCTGATCTTGCTTCCTATTGAAGGAGGTTGCAACTTTGCTCCTGAAGGATTCGATTTCTTTAAATAGTGACCACCTATTTTGGCTGCAAAGAGAAAAACAGAGATCATTATTGCAAGCACATCTAGTCCCAGGAGTGAATTTAATCCACCATTCTGATTCCCAAGATCTATTAAGTCTGAATGACTAAAGCAACTATAAGATGGCAGGCACTGAGCATGAGCACATTCCACACCAGCAGTGGTCAGGCTGAATGGTCAGGGCTCCTTTCCTATCCCTAGGGAATATCTATGGAATCAGAGCTTATCCAGACAGGATTTGCTTCTGCTCCAAATTCTAAGCAGCAACAAATTAACAACTGACTGGCATCTCATTAACCAGTGCAAACTGCAAAGCTGAGGACAGACAGACAGACAGACAGGACTGTGGATCCAGTTTAGCATCAGAAAGTGCTGATTTAACCCCTGTGATCAGCTGGAATGGGAAATTCCACAGCTCTTCCCAGGAACCTGGAATAGTGACATGCAGATATGAGCACAGCACAGCTCAGAGCAGGTGAACTCTGAACACACAGCTGATTAAAAAACTCCAAAGACTCTGAAGGAGGAAAGGTTTAGATGTGACTGGGCAAAAGTTCTGGTGCTGCCACTTTTGTGCTCTGGAAATAAAAGGATTTTCCATGTTCCTCATAAAGGCAGTTGTTGAAAAAAACACCACCTGACATCATCAATGTCTCTTTGATGGTGAAAATGCTGCACAATGATAAATCTGTCAGGTTCCTGAGTCTGGACTGGAAAGGAAAAGCAGTGCACAGCACTCACTATTCAGTTCACCCTGTAATTAGGATCAGATTAGCAACCTTTGATTGGACACTAAAAGCTAAATCAGGCTCTGGTTCCCTGTGTCAGCGTTCAGGAGCTTTCCAGAACACAGTTCAGCTGATTGTTCTATTCATGGTCATCCTGTTCTGCAGAAAAAAACCCTGCACTGATCAATTTATCAAATCTGCCAGTTTCCCCACCAGCTGAGCTCATGTCCTCCTTTCAACATGATTGTTATTGCCTGATTTTAGGAATTTGCTCCCCAAGCACACTGCTCCAGCACAAGAACTCTCACTTAGCCCACCCAAATGCAAACCACAAGTTGCACAGACCCAGCTCTCGCGGATGAAACACGTCCCTTAAGCAAAGGCAGCACAGTAAAAAGCATAAACTTATTAACTTATTAAAATTATTAACTGAAGTCTCACCAGGTTGCACCAGAATGGTTTTGTTCATGCAGGATGTCCTCCGTTGGTTCATTTTACAGCCATCTTTGTCCATCAGGTGACATCTCCAGGCCTGAAGTCAATTACAAAGAAGTGATTGTACAGCTCTAGCAAAATTAGCCAATGTCACATGGCCAAAATGATAATAGTGTACAGAATGTATATCAACAGCACTTTAATCTGTTTTTTCAAAGTATCAGCTCCTTGCTATGAAATAGAAATTAGTATCTTCATTATTTTAATATCTCTTTAAAGGTCCATCACATTAAAACAACCTGTAACATCTTCCCAATGTGAAGGGTGGCCTCACCTCTTCTCCAGGGGGAAAGTTCTCATGGCACAAAGGGCAATGGTTTGCCACATTTTCTGGTTTGGCAGCTGAAATTGTTTGAAAAATAGTGTAAGAATTAAAAAGAGAGGCTAATTTCAGAATTTGAAGGAAGAGATACAGAAGAAGAGAATTTGGATAGCAAGATAGCATAAAACTACCCCATGTCTAACCCATTTCTTGCCCTGTTATCATTAACTGCTCCCAAAGAAGTCCTGTGTTTAATCATCTTCATCAAAACAAGATCAAAAAGATCCTGGAATCCAGAATCACATGGACTGGAAGGAACCTTACAGATCATCCTGTTCCCCCTTGTCCTGTCACTCCAGGCCCTTGTAAACAGCCTCTCTCCACTTTTCTTGTAGCCCCTTCAGCCCCTGCTGGACAGCCACATTTAGGTCATCCCAAAGCCTTTTCTTCTCCAGGCAATCCCACTTCTCTCAGCCTTTCCCCATAGCAGAGGTGACCCATCCCTCTGATCAACCTGGTGCCTCCTCTGAACCCATTCCAACAGGTCCATGTCCTTTCTGTGCTGGGATAGTGCTGAATCTACAGGGATAGGGAAGAAACTTTCCAGTCTATTCACTCATCCTCCCCACACACATTCACAAAGGCCAAGCACTGGAAAACTCAGGCGTTTATCCCAAACCTTTCCCTCCTGAGGATTTACTTTGATCTCTAAGTCCGAAACACAAGCAGCCTGACTTGCCAAAGACCCCTGGGGTTTGAAAGTCTGAACCTCTGATGTTCCATCCTCCTGTTTGGAGCTACTCACGATGGCAAATCCTGCTCTTTATGTGTCTGGGCAGCTCGTCCTTGGGCACAGCCTCTCTGCAGCGTGGGCACTTCCCAAAGCTGTCCCTTTTGTCACAGTCACTCAGCAGGTGCTCCGTCAGGCTGGCAATCTCCAGCATCTGCAACACAGCCAGCAAGGTTTGTGCTAATAGGGATGGGATTAAAAAAAAAAATCAGTTTTAGCCTCACCTTCCAAAATGACAAAGGGAAAATTCCATTTCAGTCCATGGAATTAACTCATTTCTTTACTCATTCTCATTTCAACTCATTAACTCCTTGTCTAATGCTGCTCTTTTCCAAAAGCACTACCCAAATCACAGAGGTGTGTTCAGAATTCACCTGCACAAGTGTTAAATAACTTGCAGTGCCTCTAAACCAGAATAACAACAGCCCATGTCTCAGTAGCTCTGGGGAGTTCAGTCTGACCTGTTTGCAGTGCTCACATCGGGTTAACATGGCACAGTGCTTCCAGTAATGCAGATCCAACCCTTCCTCTGTGAAGGACTCGCTCCTTTCACCACAAAAAATACACAAGCTGGGGAAAAAAATGCAAACATCAGTGACATCAGAGAGGAATGGATGAGCCCTGTTCTTCCTGTTCCAAGCTGTTCTCAAAAATAGCCAATATATTGAAGAGTTTATTTTCCCTGCGTGGAGCTGAGCTTAGGATGGGGCAGGTACTGGGTTGTAATTTAGGGTAAATACAACTATAGAGCATTTTTTCTTATGGATTAATTCCATGGAAGTTCTGAGAGCAGCTCACCAAAATTGGCTTTCCTGGCTCCAGAATTTCCAAGGGCTTCCTCTATGCCCTCTCCCTACAACACCCAGCAAAGCCACACCATATTTTTCTCTTATTTCACACTGGCAGCTGAACATTAAACCATGGCTGTTTCTTATCCCACAAGCAAATACTCAGAAAAAAAAAGTACAAAGTCACACTATCCAAGAACTTAAAAAAAAAACAACCACTGAGGATTGCCTGGTGATAATTCCAAATCTGTTAGAAGAGATTTTAGTCATTATTGTTTCAATGCTGAAGGTATTAGCTTGGATCTACTGGAAAAACGTTATTGCTGTTAGGAGCTCACAGGTGACACCAAGGGCTTAAGGTGATCTGAGGCTCATCACTTACTTATCCAGGTAATTTGCAACAGAGGAAAGTTCCTCCTGAATCTCTGCTGCTGTAGCCCGGGGGCTTTCATATACCTGGTAATCTGTAAGGAGACAACTATTAAACCAAGATCACATTTCAACTCATTTACATTTCTTAACTCTTATTTGAAACTACCTACCTTGATTCTCTGGCTTTGGAAAATCAGATTCTTTCTCCTATCGAACAAAGAAATTTAATTCAGACATTTGCCTTCCAGAAAGAAAGGGAACACATTATATCCTGATTTCTGTCTGGAATTCAAAATCTAGAAGCAGAGCCAACAACTACAACATTTGTGCTTCTGGTTCTAGGGCAAATCTCTTGTATTAAGGCATTATTTTATATTATAAAGCTATTATTATATTGTTATATTAAAATAAAGAATGCAAATTTTACACTATGTTAGGAAAAACAACACCCCAGATTTTAAGCTGGACTCCTGAGGAGAAAAGTCACCCAGGGTATGTCTGGAGTTTCTCCCTCTTTTTAATGAGACAATGTCAATGTTCATTATCTAAGTCCATGATACCCAAAGAACAAAGGATTAAAACAACCTTAAACTGAAACATGCTCACCTCTTCAGCTTCAACCTCTGCTTCTAACTCTAACTTTAGAGCTGCTGGGTGGCCTTTTAGAACTTTCATTTCTTCACTCTTCCGTTTCTCTGCTTCTGTTGCTGCTTTTCTCTGTGCCTGGCAGGAAATACTCTGTCAGTTCCAAAAGCTTTGGAACCATCCCTCATACACAAGAGATTGCAAAACACATCAGCACAGAACTCATGGCTGATGCAGGACAGGAAATGTCCTGCTTAGTTAAATGATGGGTGTGACACAGTGACACCTCCCTCTTCCCAAAGTCCTCTGCACTACCTGAGAGGAACACACAGCACAGGCTTTGGGCTTACTGTTCCAAAGGACTGACAGCAGAAAATAGCATTTGTGCATTTTCAAACTGCTTGTCCATCTCTGTATTCTTTGTTGGCTTTATTCCCAAGAGTGAGTATAAAGAATACACTCAGCTTTCCATGCTAAGGAACACGAACCACACACCCGAAGATACCTCTGCTACCAGAGCCATGAATCCAGCCATGAAATCAGGATAGCACTCAGCCAAATGCCACGTCTCAAGTGGCCCTGTATGCTGTCCTCTCATTACATACCCTCACTTCAGTTCCAGAAGATTTCCCATCGATTTTGGCAAACCCCTCAAGGAGCGTTTTGTAGCGCATGGTCTTGCGGGCGCCGGCATCGTCCAGAGGGAAGAACTCCAGCACGGCTGCCCTGTGCTCCCTGTACATGGCAAAGATGATCCGCAGCACCACCTCACGCACCTCGTGGGCCCTGTGCTCCAGAGCCTCCCTGGCAAACTGGAAATAATTATTACAAAATGATGTCTCTCTTTTCTCATGTTGTTAGGGATTGGTTTGTTAGTCCAAGACTCTCCTGCAGCAGGAGAAGTCTTCCTACAAGACAGGTTTTTGCAAGTGCTTTTCAACCCTTTGGTTCTTTTACCCAGATATTAATATCTTGCTTCATACAATCCTAGAATGGTTTGGGTTGAAAGGGATCTTCAAGTTCATCCTCATTCCACCCCATACCACAGGCAGGGACATTTCCTACTAGACCAGGTTGCTCCAAGCCCCATCCAACCCGCTCTAAAACTACCAGCACTGTTGATCAGGGGAATACCCCTCTTCAGGAATTCTCTAGCACTCCAAAATACCCAAGCAAGACCCCAGAAAATCCTCCATGTGCTGTAACCTCGACCTCTTACCTTCATGACATTGTTGACAGTAAACCCAGAGTTTTCAGTCCCCATGGCTTCCAAGAGAGATTCCACCAATTCCACGTGACTCATTGCCAGGTGTGTTGGGGAGTTTGGTTTCAATGGTTTAACCAGGTGGACTGGAATAATCTGGAGAGGTTTTACTTCAGTGCACAGTGCTATTTCCTGGAAACACACAGAGTCAGTGAGCATGCAGATGCTGGATAACGACAATTACCTGTCTCTGCAAAGCAGAGTTTTCTCATCTCTGCAGGTCACTTGCAGTAAAGAACACAAGAGTTACATCTGCAGCAGCAGCAGGTACCCCAAGACTGCTCCAGGTGACCCTGACTTGGCAGGGTGATGATTTCCAGAGGGCCCTTCCAACCCCAGCTATTCTGTGATAAATTGTGGTAAGATTCTGTGATAAGATTTTGTGATAAACTGTAACATTAACAACCCTGGTCTCACAGTCCACTCTGATCAGGTGTTTCTCACCTATGAGCTCCCTAACTTGAAGGGAAACACCCACCTGGATGAAGGCTGAAGCCTGAAGACGAAGACGGGATGAAGAGTCTCCTGTTCTAGAAAGCAAATGTGGCAGGGTTTTTTCCACACAATGAGAAGTTTCTAGCTTTCCTAGTTTGTGTTTTGGTATATATTGGGTAATGATCATTTTTAGAAGTTTCAGGGAAGCGTGAAAAACCTAAGTTAAAAAGAAAAAGGAAACATTGAGCAAAAATAACACAGAGCCCCATTTTCAGACAATACAGTAAGATCTATTCTTAATGTGGAATTACAGTAACACCCTTAATGGAACCTACTTCAGACAACTGTCTTCCAGAAAACCTTAGGTGAAAGGCTTCAGAAATTGTTTCATAAAGAGCACCCACTCAATTTTCTTCTTTTCTTCTTATTTAAGGTTTATTTGATGCCCAAGTGTCCTTCAGCTAAGTGCAGTCCCTTGAGCTGGAAACTAGAAGTTACTTCATTGATGTATTTCAGCTTTAACAAAGAAAAAGGATCAACCTTACTGCATCATTTACTGCATCAGCTCATGGTTCAGCACAGGGCAGTTTTCTCCATCTGCTCAATGCCAGACATTGCCCAGTTGTTTTAGGAGTTTTGAGGGGCTTTGTTTTGATTCTGGATTTATTCAACAGCAGATTTATAAACAATTTGTTCAAAGTATCCTAACCCCACGCTTCTGCAATTTTGGCTGCCAGTTCTTCACTGGAGCATCAAACCTATCCCAACTTACTGAAGACACGGTGTCTTTGATGGCCCTCCTCACAAGGAAAACAGCAGCTCTCAGCATGTTCCTTAAATCCTCCTTTGGAGTGTCCACTGGCACTTCCATCAGCATCTTGTACACAGTCAGCAAAGCATCTTCTCGACATGACCAAGTTCTGGAATAGGCTCCTGAAACCTGAGCACAGAACAAGTCTATCTCTTAAAAGACCCCTAAGATATTGCAATACATATTTAACATTTATATAGAGAACCAGCCTCAAAAGAACATATGAACTGAAGTGTGAAATCCCCAGGTGTTCCCCAGAGGAATCTGGCTTTATTAAAAGCACACATTTTGAAACACCATGAGTGAAATGGGATTAACAGGTCAGGCTGATGGAGCCCTTCCAGGCACAGTGAGGGTTTCTCTCCCTGCAAAAGACAGTGGCAAGCTATGGGTGTTCTGAGTCCATACCCTACAGCAGTCTGCTGGATCCTGTCTGTTTATCAGCACATCAAGTATCGATCATCAAAGATACAGATTTGTAGAAATGCTGTAAACAGGCATCCATAGAGCCAAGGTAAATTTTAAGCTCAGATTTCAAAATAGCAGCTCTGAACACATAAAAAATCCCCTCAACACAGAGCACAACAACCCACGGATTTGTCTTGCTGGGTTTTGGATTTGTTATACTGGTTTTTACCAAAGCCTCTCCAAAAACTTCCACAACAGGGCTGGCTTCCCTCAGTGCCTTCTCCATGAGTGGTTCGGGTTCCCCAGCATTGCCAGTCCTTGGAGCATCACCCATGTCCTCTTCAGGCACCTCTGGCTCAAAGCTGGACACAGCTTCATCCACCTGCTTGCAGATGGTTGGGAGAGGTCTCTCATCGTAAGGTAAAAATTCAATCTAGCAGAAAAGATAAAATTATAAAATTTGTTGTTCTGGAAATGACTCAGATGTGAAGTGGTTCTATCATTAATTGGATTCAGTACAATTTTCTCACTCTCCAGTTAACCATGAGAATAAACACATTATTTGGAAGGCTGGACATCAGATTGTTTGCTCTGACAGCTTTCTGCAGTAACAGAGGGAACACTACTCACATTTTCCTTGGAAAACACTTCCTTGGAGGTTGTGGGTTGAGTCCGAGGAGAGAGAAGGGACTGGTAGGAAACAACAGGCTCAGAAGAAGTGGGATCCACCAACTCCTCTTCCAGCACAGGCTCTGCCCTGTGGGGCTCTCCTTGGGGTGGGTCTGCAGGCTCAGGAGGGGACCTCTGGGGGCTCTCAGTGCCGCTCACAGATCTCAAAGGCAGCTCGAGTGATTTTCGGATCTGACAAAGGAAAGAAGATTTTTGCAGCGAGGCTAAAAATGTGCTAAAATCAGTCAGTACAGCTACAAATCTGTCAAAGAGCTTCTGGGGATTTCAAGTAAACCTTGAACTTGGCTCACAGGTGTGTTGTCATTCCAACTGGATGCAGCTTTATGAAACAGTCAGAAAATAATTCTGTGTGGGTGCATGTGTGGAGAGATTATAAAACTTCTTGTTCTGAGAACAGTACCTAACTATGTATATAAAAAACATCACATGGATTCTGATGGTTAACCTAGATAGCAGCATAAACCTGCTCTACCCCTCCAAAAAACGAGAAAGTACCTTACTATCTGCACCAGGAAGTCTTGAAATTATGCAAAACATTCAGGATTCTAATGCCATTTTCTTGAGACCTCAACGGTTTAATGGGATTTATGGAGAACTAAGCACTTTCATAAAACACCACACTGAGAGTCTTAGCTTGGAGAAATCCACAATCCAAACAGAAAACTGAAAAGCTTTAGTAAATCCCAAAATTGCCATTAACCTGTGAATGAAGTTTGGTTGCTCTGCCATTTTTATTTAGAACACTCTCTGGAGTTTGGACTAACAGCACCCACCAGCTGTGCATCCAGGAGGTCGTGCAGCTCCAGCTGTTGGTATACCTTCAGCCTGTACTCATCCATCTGCTCCTTCTTTTTCTTGGCAAGGTCATAATCCTCCTTCTCTACAGCGTAACGCTTCTCCACCTCGTACCGGCCCAGCCGCTCGCCCACCTAGGATTGGTAAAAATCACCTTGGAACCATCTTACTGAACATTCCTTGGAATCACCTTACTCTACTTGCTTCATTGCTTCCAGCCAAATTACTCAATCAAGCTATCTGATTTCAAAATTATTCTTATGGGAAATGTATCAAAACCCAATACGATTCCACACAAACAGCAATGAGCTGATGAGCTCTGCTCCACTTAGGTGTCAAAGATCTTCCAACAACACCTTCTGCAAGTCTGCAATGGCCTGTTTGAGCTTCTTGGCATGGTCGTAGCACTCGAGACGCACAGCTTCCCTCTTCTTCTCATCCAGCCTCCGGATTATCTGAGCCACTTCTGGGTCCTGGTACATGTCAAAGGCCAAATCGTCCAGAGGTGAAATGGAGTCACGTTTCCTGAAGGAATAAAATGAACATAGTAAACCACAGTAAGGCAGGCTTCTCTTTTCATCAGCAGGGAATTAACAAAACACAGAGATCAGCAAGTACTTTATGCCAAGCAGAGGTTTTGCCAGGGTATATGCAGAGAACATCCTTACCCAAGGTAAGTTCCATCTAAGGCAGGGTCATCTGATTTCATTCCCAAGTAGTGATCTATCAGCTTCTCTCTGGAAGGCTTTGGAAGGGTGGGGAAAAAAAAACCCTTAATGCATATTCACCAACATCAAGTGTGTGTTCAAGACAGAATTCTGACTTGCCAAAACCAAAATCAGCGCTGCAACACAGAGCATTTATGTTTTGGGGCACACTGAAGCAAGAGAACCTGGAGATGCTGAAAATGAAAATGTCCCAACTAATTACATTTTAATTTTTGTATTCCTGTATTAGACTCAACTTTCTTGCTTCAAAAGAACATTAAAAATAAATTAATGCAACACAACTCTGCTGAAGCACAGAACTGGCCAAAGGTTCATCTCACTACTCCAGGAACCTGTACTTGAAGAAATGGAGCACCAGTAAAAGGACAGGGATGCTTTGGACTTACACTGCTCATGCTGTCATTGCCATAGTCTGCTGGATCCCCAATGATGTTCACAGCTACCAGGGCAACCTGCAGAAATTCGAGAAAATAGAAATGTGTAAACTCATTCCTCTTTTCTTGGAACAGAAACCAGGGCCTGTGGTCAGGAGGGTGATAAGGAAGCAGAGAGAAGCACTGAGTGATAAATGTGCCTCCTGCTCCATTGAAAATGTATCACCAAATCTACAACTCCATTGTGCTGAGTCCCAGAAGAACTGAGGCAGGTGTTTGTGTGTCTGTACCATGGTGGTTGTGCAACATCTTCACTTAATGCCACAGCTGTGGGCTTTGTGACCCCAAGCTGTTTCCAGAGTTCCTTATCCTCAACGCAGACCCTGCTGTGTGGGTTAAACCTCAGCACAAATAAGAGTGACAGAATATGCTCTTGACTCGTTTGCTCTGGATGAGGTGCATCTACCTGATCCCAACTCACTTCTAACCTCTTATTTGTGTTTTGTGCTTTAAAACAAACCAAAATAAACACAGGAGCTTTCAAGCAACATTTTTTCCCTTCTACAAATCAAGGGAGCAGATTTCTGTGCCTGGTCTTTACTGTAGAAATGTCACCTGGGTTACCAGGTAAGAACTTCTAACTCACCTGCCCATATAAGTTGTATTTATTGACATAATTTTTATGGAAAATCAGCTTCAGGTACTGGCCAACTGCATCCATGTACACAGATTTCAACTCTCGAGCTCTGAAATCAGTCTTCTCATTGTCTGAGAGAGGGACATAACTGGGAAGGAAAACATAACACATGAGCAAAGGCTACATCCAAACACGCAGCTGGATTTCTGACCTCCAGGTTTAAAACTCCCTCATAACTGAAACAGCATGTGCTGTCACCTGGCAATTCACCTGCACCTCCAGCTTTGTCACAGATCTACACAAGTCCAGGATCTCTCACACAGCATGTCCACATTACACACAACCCACAGTGAGTATTATCTTCCCCTGAAACTTTTCTGATTAAGACAATAAACTGATCCAGAACCTTCTGTCTCACCCAAGTCTCTGAAACCTCTCTGACTGATAGGGAGCAAAGTATTCAGGCAGACTTTCACTGATGTAGAACTCAATTTTGCTTGCAATCATGTACTGGTGAGCGAGCAGCTGCAGCTTCCTGATCCGACACCTCTCCACCAACTGCAGGATGATTTCCTGGGGGTACTGACAGAGCCTGAAAGAGACACACTTTCTGAATCAATCATCATTTTAAAGCAGACTTCACTTCCAACGTGAGCAACATTTAATTATGGAACTTTCAAGTCGTTAATTGTAAGCCAACGTTATAAATATTGTAAGAATCCCAAGAGTAGAGTGGAAACACTTTTCCCTTCCCTTTACTGCATGCATATGCTCAGGTGCCCTGCACATGTTTGGAAGATGTCAAATGGATTTTTCATACTAAGCCAAAGCAGTTGCAGACTCCAAGACTGCCAAGAACAAAACCGTTCCCATTTTCATTTTCCAGAACTCTATTTAAACACAATGCAGTGCCTTTAGATGTTAACCAAGGTGCTTTTTTCCCCAAGGATGAGAGATCCATGGGACTAAAGCAATTTTTTTTGCTTTAACAGTTTGGTTTGGGATACTGTAAACCGCTCTGAGCACACATGGTACATCTGCCACTCGTTTTAACCTTGGTGCTTCAGAAATTCAGTGCTCCAAGACCATCCCCTCCGAGTACCTGGGCGATCGCCACCCGCTCACTGTCGGCGCGTGAACCATCAGCTCCCGAGCACTGAACCCATCCTCGTGTCCTGACGAACTGACCACGGTGAAACCGATCTTGTGCGGCATCCTGGGGAGCTGAGCTGGTCACAGCCACGGCCTTCAAGCTTAAATGCATCCCTGGAAGGATGACAAAAACTCACTGAGGCACTCCGGTCAGAGAATTGCATCCTGTGGTCTGTCAGCAGATGATGAGTGCAAATATATATTCCCTTTAATTAACACTGGCATCATAAATGTTCTTTTGGTGCGGGTTCGATTAGTGATGAGCAAAACGAGGATTTAGATCACTTGCAGAGCAGTCTGCCAATAAATAAAACCTGAAACTAAGAGTTCCAAATGCACACAGGAGTAACCTGTACCAAACTTGTATCCGCACCATGCTCTGTGCTTTGGAGTCAGAGGAACAAAAAGCGAAGAACAAGGTCAGAGTAGGAAAGCCACACACCCACCGCGCTCGGTGTTGGTGACTCAAGCACCGGGACCACCGCTGCCCACCCCGGGCCATGCCGGTGTTATGGCACCAACACCGGCCCCGTCCCTCCCTCCCCTCGCCGGCCCCAACCCCGCAGGAGCGCAGGCCCGGACGGGTCACGGCCGCACCGTTCCGGGGGCACAGCCGGGACGGGCGGCGGACAAAGCCCGCGGGGGCCTGGCGGGACCTCGGGGGGGCTGCCCAGGGCGGAGGGAGAGCGGAGGGCGGGGTAAGCACCGCACCGAGCCGGGCCAGGCCGGGCCGGGCCCCACCTGCCTCAGCGCGGCCCCATCGCCGCTCTCATGGCAACGCGGCCCCGCCGCGCAGGCGCGACCGCCCCGCCGGCCCCGGGGCGCCTGCGCGGGGCGGCCCCGGCGCCGCCACCGGCCCCGGGCGGGAGCGGCACCGGCCCGGCCATGGCGGAGCCGCTGCGCCCCTTCCGCCTGCGCGGCTGCAGCGGCCCGCAGAAGTTCGGGGTAGCGGCCGGGAGCCTGCGCGGGTTGCTGAGGAAAGGCTGCCGGCTGCTGCAGGTGCGGGACGGGCGGGGGGCTGCCGGGTGCTGGAGGGACGGGGCGATACCAGGCTGGGATGCTGCGCACGGATGCGGGGCAGATCTGCCGCTGCTGGACCGGGATTACCGGGTGCCGCAGCTCCGGAACGGGCCGGGGCTGCAGCCGCCGCGGTTGGGGCTGCTCGGAGCTCGGCGCCGCTCACCCGCCCCCGGGGCAGCTTCCCTTGGCAGGCAGCCGCCTGTGCCTCTACGAGGACGGCACGGAGCTGACCGAGAGCTACTTCCGAGCGCTGCCGCCGCAGACGGAGCTGGTGCTGCTGGGCCCCGGGGAGAGCTGGCGGGGCTGTGAGTGCGGGGCCGGGCGGGGGGCGCGGGGGCAGCGCCGGCGCCGGGGGCTCAGGCGGTGCCGCCTCACCTGCCCCAGGTGCCAGCGACATCGAGCGGCTCCTGGCCGCGTTCTGCAGCCAGCAGGGCGCGGTGGTGGAGGCGGCGCGGAGGCTGCTGACGGACGAGAGGGCTCCCCACAGGCAGAAGCTGCTGGCGGATCTCATCCACAACCTGAGTGAAAACATCCTGGCCGAGGACAAGGAAGACGACAAGAAGTGGTTTGAAGGTGTGTTTGTTGCCGTAGGAAGTTGCTGCGGGACTCCCAGGTCGTGCTCTGCTTTAGAAAGTCACCTCTGTCAGTTTTGTTGCTCTTAAAGCAAAGTTTGGGAGCTCTTCTGGCTGGTGGGATTGGGTACTTGGTCAGGGGTTTAGGTATCCCTTCCATTAGCACAGCACGTGTCTCCTTTAAAGTTTATACACATCTACTATCAGGTAATTTTTTAAAAATGGAGTTCCCTATTGCTTTAATAAAGGTAACTCTGGAATGCATATTCCTCCATTAATATAAATCTGCATTTATGATGTTTTAATGATTTGCTAATAGTACATGGATAACTTGTACATCTCTGCCAGCTAACCATGCTTTAGGTTCTCTTTACACTCAGCAAGTCCCACTTCCCATTCCCAAACCATTACTGCAGTTCTTCCCCAACAATTCTGTTTTCCTTTCTCAATCTCTTGGTGTTCCATATATACACAGTAAAAAGAAACATATAACAATACCAGCTACTGTTCTCTCAGCAGATGCTCTACAGCATCCTTTTAAGTGCTTAAGAGCAGGGTAGTCCTGAACCAGTAAAATAAAAATGGCAAATTAAAAAACCTATGCAATCTGAGTTAGTGGAAAGCTGGGATGAACTCCCAGCTGGGCAGGAACTGTGCTCAGGTACAAAATAATGTCGTTCTCTCCAGGGCTGGACTCTCGGTTCAAGAACAAATCCAGCTACCTGCGGCACAGCTGTGAGAGCAGAATGCGGGGCTACATGAGAGAGGTAAAAGTTTCTGTTGAAGTAACTTATGTCAAGCTTTAACAGTAATTCTGTGGCTGCAGGAATTTAAAGTACTGCAGTGTAACATTGTGATTGTAAAAAAGAGCCTCAGGCTGCCACGGGAACTGAGGAGTGATTGCTGGGTTTCCCCCCTCTAGGTTAGTGGTTTTATTTCAAACGTTCATCCTGCAGCACGAGATGCCTACAGAGGGATTATCGACCTGATGGCAGATAAACTGAAATCTGTGAAGTACAACGGGTGCTACTTTGACAGAAGGGAGGAGGAGGAGGCAGCACGCCTGTGCACCACAGAGGGGTGGTTCTCCTGTCAGGTACCTGCAACCTTCCTGAAGAATCATGGAATGGTTTGGCTTGGAAGGGGACCTTAAAGATCATCTCATTCCACCCCTGCCATGGGCAGGGACAACTTCCACTAGCCCAGTTTGCTCCCAGCCCCATCCAACCTAGCCTTGGACACTTCCAGGGATGGGGCAGCCACAGCTCCTCTGGGCAGCCTGTGCCAGGGCCTCACCACCCTCCCAGGGAACAATTTCTTCTGTATACCTGACTTAAAGTTCCCCTTTTTAAAGTTTGATCCCATTCCTCCCTCAACATCAGAGGAAGGAAGCAGCTTCCTGGGTGCAGTGTCAGGCTGGGGGGAGTGTGGGGTGCAGGATCTCTGTGGTTCACTAGCACGTGGCAGGGCCACGCTGGGGTGACAAGTGTGACATCTTTCACAGGGACCTTTTGACAGAGATGAGTGCCCGTGTAAGCATTCCATCAACCCCTACAGCAACAGGGAAAGCAGGATCCTCTTCAGCACCTGGAATCTCGACCACATGTACGTACAAAGTGTTAATCCAGACCTACCTGTTTCGTGGCCTTCAGCTTCATCAGAAAGGTTTAGCCCTAGTTCCTTCCCTCAGCCATGCAGTCAGCTCCTCTGCGAATATGTTGTGAGAAAAGGTGCTGGGAATGCTGCAGCTGTTCTGAGAACAAAACCCTGAAGACAGATGAAATGCTGCCTCATTAGTTGCTTTGCTTCTGTGCAATTTTCTTTGTGTGGAAGCAAACCCCTCCTCACTGCACCATCCGTGAGAATTCTCCTCTCTGGCAAAACCCCCTCTGACCCATTTCAAATGTTGCTGTGAAGCAAACAAGATTTGCTAAACTAATTTCCTTGGGGGAAAAATCATATGCCTAGTTATGGAGAAAGAATTCCAGTTCTGCTTGGCTCT
The DNA here is from genome assembly GCF_021018805.1 of Prinia subflava. Lineage (NCBI taxonomy): Eukaryota > Metazoa > Chordata > Aves > Passeriformes > Cisticolidae > Prinia > Prinia subflava. The sequence goes on along the minus strand of NC_086267.1, from coordinate 4,382,110 downwards.
GAAAGGAAGATGGAAGCTTGATTATTCTGAAAAAACGCCTGATGGCAATATTGTCTTCTCTTTTGTGTCCCCAAGAATTGAGAAGAAACGTGCTGTTGTCCCAGAACTGGCAGAAGCTGTCAAAACACGAGACGGGAGAGAAGTGAACTGGGAATACTTCTATCAGCTGCTGTTTACCCTGGATAATTTAAAACTTGTACATATTGCTTGCCATAAGAAAACCAATCATAACCTCAGCTGTGACAAAACAAGAATTTACAGAAAGAGGAAGCAAACCTATGAGATTTCCTAGTGCTGTCTCTGGAAAGGACCTGCTGCTTTTTCCAATCATGTCAGTCTGCTGTTTCTAAATAGCTCCTCCAATTTCTTAAATAAGAACTATTTGAGAGTCCCTGGCACAAGATTGGCTGGGTAACCCAACCAGAGCCTCACAAAGCACGCTCCAATATCCCATTTAATTCTCCTCTCCTGCCTTCCCACTCCTTACAAGCTTCCCTCAGCTCAAATCAAGTGTGATAAAGGTACAAAATGAGCCAGAGGCTGACACTGATTCTACCCTGTCATCTCTGACCAGCATTGGTCCAAAACTCACAGTACACGGAAATGAAACTTGGACAAAACATTTCTTACAAACTAACCTGCAGGGGCTCATAGCCTCCTCTTCCTCTGGAGATTAGGCCAAACAAAGGATTTATGATCATGTTTTACTCTGTGCCTTTTGCAGCCAGTGTATTTCAGGAATGTCAAAGGTGATTCAGCAGCAGAGCTGCCACCTCACCTGTGCCAAACTCCTGCCCTCATTCCCACCTGCCCCTTGCCATTACTTCAGACATGGCATATCCCTCATTTTTGCTTTTCCCACCTTTGTTTGCTATTTTCCCTGCTGATTTTCTTCTCCTTTCTAACACTTTCTGCCTCTTCAGCTTGAATTTGCTTGATGTACCACCAGCAAGGACAGCTGTAATGATCATGTTTACAGTAATGTTTACCCACTGCCTTGGAGAATATTGCTTTGGTAAAACATGTCCTACCTCAGGCAACAAATCAGGAATAGTTCAGGTTTTGACTTGAATTTTTTTTTAATACCAGCTGATAGCAACTGAACTTTTGGGATTGTCAATGTAAATCGTGTGAACTTTTTAAATAAAAAAATGCCGCGACCTCTGTGTGTGTGTGAGTACTTAGAGGTGCATGAGAGATTAATCAGGTGTGGCACATGTCCCCCAAACTGAAAATGCATTTTGCACAGTGAAATGAATGGCTGTGTGTGAAACTGTCTTTGCTAGAAAGAGCCAGCAGCAAACACAGCACTGAACGAATGGGAGGAGCTGCTGCAACACAGAGCTGGGATGGAACTATGAATATGCAATTTAAAAATCTGGATTTTTCTGTGTTACAGAATTAGAGTGAAAAGGAGCCAAGAAATATCTTTGACAGAAACAATGCATCAGCTGGAGTGGAAATGGGAATGCATTACCATGCCATGCATATGCAATTTGTTTGCCTTACAACTTTTGAATGTTTAACAGGCTCGAGCTGTAGAAATTAATATTTATTTAAACCATCTGCTGATAACATTCTCTATTTTTAGAAACATAGAAGGAGCTATAACAATAAATATCTAGAAGCTTATTGCATAATCACACTTTCAAAGAAATATACCCACAAACACTGGGTGAATTAGCAGTTCCTGGAATTGGCTGAGGTTGCTCCTTTTTTTTTTATTTTTAACATGCAGAGAGGGCTGCCCCACAGTCTTAGCAATCTTCTGTCCATCAAATCCAAGGGATGTTATTCCTTGTGCATCACCATTTGTTTCTAAAATCCCTGCTGGAAACCAGTTGAAAATCGAGGAAGGACAACACTTGGAGCAGCAGGTGGAGGGAGGAGGCAGCACCACGGGGTGGGTGTTTGGGGAGCTGACGTGCAATGAAAACGTGCTGAACTCCCAGAGATGAGCACACTGAACCCACTCTGACATCCTGCATTTCATTTTGCCAGCAGAACTGCATTTTAGAGGTTTAACTGGTCCTGGGTTAGGTGTAAACACCCCACACAAGGGAGACCTTTGACCACCTTTGTACCAGGGGGTCAGTTTGTTCCTTTATTTCCTGGATGCCACAGACATTGCAGAATGAAAAGAAAAAGAACCTTGCTCCAGCATCCTTTTCTTGAGTATTACAAAAAAAAAAAAAAAAAAAAAAAGGAGTGAAACCAAATACTTCCTCAAGATAGAGGCTCAAATTTACAAAAAAGCAGTAAGGACTTCTATTTTCCCTGTGTTTCTTTCCTAAACATCAGTGGTAAAGTGCTAAATTATACTTTATTTCCATATCACTGAAAATTCAGTATTTGCCCCAGATAATCACTGGAATATTGTATCTGCCAATTCCAACAAAAAGAAACCTCTCCCATTTCTCTCCCTGAGAAAAGGCAAGCAGACACCTCATGTTACTGACACAGCCATTGCCATGTGGTCACAAAGAAAAAGAAGAAGGGTTTAATTTGTTTACAGCTTGTTGTTAGACAACATCCTCTTTCTCCTCCTTCTCCTCCTTCTCCTCCTCCTCCTCATCATCATCATCTTCCTTGGCGATGAAATGGAGCTTCCTGGCTTCTCGCCTGCTCCTCGTCACGCTCGGGAGCGCAACTGCCGGGAGATGCTGGAGACAAAAGATCAAATCAACAAGGAAAGTCTGTGGTGGCATATGGCAGAACTCCTACCTCCACCAGCTCCCATCCTCCCTCTGCTGACACAGGAACCAACCCTCAGCTTGGGAGCAGTGGCACAAAACCAAAGCTAAAGCTGTGGGGCTTTGAGGGGAGTCTGGCCAAACTAGATTCATGGGCAGTCTCAGGGCTGGCATTCCTTCCACTGGTGTGAGGAGGATTGGCAGAGGGTGAAGGTCTCCCTAAACACCACAAGAAACACCTAAAAGATATTTTACAACCTAAAGGATGGTAGCATTGCTTGCCCCAAAGTTATGCTTGTTAAAGAGATTCAAATTTAAAGCTCTGGCCCTTGGATCAGTTCAAAAGCTTAGGCAGACAGAAACTGTTTTCCATTCCAAACAATGCCCATGCAGCAGGGCTGGAGCTGGGTGATTCCTAAGATCCCCCCAACCTAAGCTGTTCTATGATTCTGTTAAGAACCAAAGACCAGCAAAAATCTATTTTGTCAACAATGTTGTGTCTCCATAATGTCATTATCAGTAAAAATACCTATCTTGTGGAATTGGACTAAAAAATCTAAATAAGAAAGACTTTACACCTGAAATTCATTTAGCTGGGCAAATAATTTCATCTCTTGGTGGAGACAGTTTTATCTGGGGTACAGGGCCCAACAATACCAGTCAAATTCACCAAGAGTTTTGAAGGAAATTTTAAACAGACCAGGGCTGAGTGTAAAGCAGGAACAGACTCATTGTCTCACCAGCTCAACATCTCCGAAGAACCGGTGCACTGGCATGGGCTGGTTGCTGTCCTCGTCCGAGAGGCCGCTGCTGTGCTCCAGGAACATCGGCCTCCGCGGGCGATCCACATCCTCCGAGCTGGCCCCGTCGAAGCTCCCGCAGCTGCTCTCCTCTTCACTGAACACATGATAGTGGTGCAGAAACCCACCCGTTTTTAATGGGGCACTGCTGGATTGCACGGCGTGTGGCTCCAGAGAAACACTGTGCTCCTTTTCCTGCTTGCCTTCATCAGTCTCTGCAATGCTTTCTTCTTTTTTCTGTTGGGTTAGACTGCTGTCTGCTGGATCTTCTGAATCCCCATCAGGTGTTTTAGGTGGTTCCCCCAGTGCAGCAGGGTTTCCACTTTCACACGCGAGTCCCTCTGGCTCTGATTTTAGACTGCTTTCTTCACGTTTCATCCTCTTTAGAGGTGGTCCTCCAGCAACTTCATGTGATGAACGCTGTTAGGAAAAAAAGACAAGATCCTACAGCTCACTTGAAATAAAGAAGAATAAAATCACCTGATCTCTTTAGTTGCAAAGCTGGCTTTGGAACAGAAGGGTTTCATCACACGAGTGACATTTTGATCCAAACCTTCTAAGAAAAGTAATTAGTAGAAAGTGCACGTAAAGAGAGGAAAAGAGGAGCAGACAGCTTACATAAACCTCAATGTACAGTCCATCACCAGCAAGCAAAAAACACTTTGCTCAGAGAATAAACTAGCACCGTACGAGTTCAATCACTATGTTCTTACTCTCTTACGGACGATGCTAATGGGAGTTCCTGTGCCAGACCTAACCGTCATCACCCAGCAGGGCAAGCAGCTAAATCTCCTCTGTGTTTCTGCACTGGCACAAACAACGCCGTAGGAGGAGCGGGAACGGCTATAAATTTACCTCAATTCTCCTGATAATTCCCACCTGGTGATGCTCAGATCGTAGCTGTTGGTAATTACCTGCAATCTCCCCACCCTGTGACCGCCCGGCCCCGCAGCCCTTCCCCCCACACACACCATCCCACCTGGCCCCGTCTCTCGTACCGGGCTCGCCGTGTCTGCTGCTTCCCCCGCGGGCTGTGCGGGGTCGGCTGCCGGGGCCGCCTTGGCGGGGCGCCGGGCGCGGTGCCGGGGCCGGGCCGGGCGAGCGGGGCCGCGGGTATGCGAGCGCCTCCGGCCCCGCGCCGCGCCGCCCGCCGCCATCTTGGGCCGGGAGCGGGCCCGCGCTCGCCATCTTGTGGAGCTCGGGTTAGGAACCCCGCGGGGAGACCGGGCACCGGGCAAAGGGCTCCGGGTACCGAGCACCGGGCAAAGGGCTCCGGGTACCGAGTACCGGGCACCGGGCAAAGGGCTCTGGGTACCGAGCACCGGGCACCGGGCAAAGGGCTCCAGTAAGGGGCAGCCTTATCCCGCCCAGTGAGGGCGGGGAGCCCGCGGCCCCTCACGCACCGCGGCCCCTCACGCACCGCGGCCCCTCACGCACCGCGGCCCCTCACACACCGCGGCCCCTCACACACCGCGGCCCCTCACACACCGCAGCCCTTAGCTTGGACCGCAGACAGCATCACCTTAACTCGTCACAGGTCACAGAATGGGGTGAGGTTGGAAGACACCTTGAACATCATCCAATCCCACCCTCTGCTATAGGCAGGGACACTTTCCACTAGCCCAGTTTGCTCCAAGCCCCATCCCACTTGGCCTTGGGTGCTTCCAGGGGCAGCCACAGCTTCTCTGGGCACCCTGTGCCAGGGCCTCATCATCCTCACAGCCAAGAATTTCTTCCCAATATCCAATCTAAACCTACTCTCTATCAGTTTAAACCCATTCCTCCTTGTCCTGTCACTACATGCTTTGGTGAACAGTCTTGCCTCAAAGTTCCTTTAAGTTCCCTTCACGTATTGGAAGGCTGCAATTGCAGTATCTGAAGGGAACTTACTGACCTCCCTCCTGGCTGCTGCTTGGGGAAAAACCCAAACCCATCCTGCCTGGGAACTATGTAGCTTATAAACATTTGAAATCGTTTGCTTCCCATTGTGTCTCACTCTGGAGCAGCACTCGCTTCCATTCAAGACGTGGTCGGAGAGTTATTATTCAGATGTGCTTCTCTCTGCTTTCCACAGCCCTCAGGGAACAAATTATGTCAGTAACTCAAATCCCTCTTTAACTTCAAGGACTCTGAGGGTAGCAGATGAATTTCTGTGTAGTAAAGCACCCAGATTTAAGTACGTAATTATCCTGTCTGATGGTCCCGGGGAGGTGCTGCAGGGAACGACGGCAGGTACCGGTGTCCTGACGGCCACATCCCCGCGATGGGGCCCACGGGCTCAATCCATCACATTAAACACAGCTCCTTCTCCAGTTAATTCAGTGCTTTGGGGATGCTGTGGGGATTTTTATAATTCTGTCCATCTGAGGGCAGAGGAGCTTGTTTCTTTATAGCTGCCTTTAATGTTCTTGCTCGTTGCCTAGTCGTCCCACGAGTCTCAGTGGTACCTGTGCTCCTCTATCCAGCTTGGCTGATTAAATGCCTGTCCGTTCAGCCTGGCCTTAAAAAACAGAAGCAACAATTTAAATTGCAGAAATAAGTGGCATGACTGTACCTATGGGGATATTCAAAAAATATTTTTTTTCTCAAAAGTATAAAATCCCCCAGTTAAACCATGCAGATTTGGAGACTCGCCTGCACGTTGTTGTGCAATTTCCCTCTGTGCTCAGGGTCCGTCTGTGCTTTGTTCTCCGGGTGAGATAATTCATATTCTTCTCCAAAACCTCCTCCACTTGCTCCACTCTCTCACAGTGCTGTTGCTTGCAGCCATGGAATACAGATGATTGTTTTTATTAGGCAGTGAAAACTTACACTGTCTTGTAAACAGCCGCAGACTAAAACTGGCTGAAAAGCAGCATTTCTGCAGCTGGAAAACGTGGTTCTTGTTTTAATTTCCACAAGAAACTGAAAATAGTAAGGAAAATTTAATGTTGACAATTCTAATAAATACTTTTCACAACACTGTATGTTTCTCGGGTTTTATGCTGCTTCAGAAAGATGATGTGACTGAGCACTGAGAACGGGGTGGCAAAGCCCTGAGCAGTCCCATGGCCTTTGGTGACCTGGTGTGGGGTGAGGCACACAGCTACAAGCACATCAGTCTCCGTGGGGTGGCCTTGGACACTTGCAAGGGACACAGGAGCTTAGATGGAGCTGGGATGGCAGGACTCCCTCCAGAGCTCTAATGTCATGCTCGCCCTATTCCCCCCCTTTAACTACGTTATTGTGGGGGCAGGTGGTGACAGCTTCACAGCTGCAGATGTTGCTGCATATTCTGAAATACAGCCGAGATAAAAACTGTCACATAGCGCAGGAAGCACCCAGGAGAGGCTGCGGATCCCTCTGAGATCCATCCCCATCTCAGCAGCAGTGACTCCCAAGTGATTTGAAAGGCGACAGGGGGACTGCCAACAGCCAACAGCCCTCAGAGAGAATCAGAGCAGCACGAGCTATTTACATTAAACCCAAATTTCCACATAAAAGGGGGCTTATTTTCAATATTAAAAAATGGGTTATGTTCAAATCTGTTGTCTAAGCAGGCAGGGAAGAAAAAATAAAAAGAGGGTTCTATGAGCTCCATCATTCCTGTGAAAACTGGCGGCTCTGCAGCAGCAGCTGATGAGCTTATGGAGCAGGAAGGGAGAGCCAGGCTGTGAAACTCGATGTGCAAATGAGCTTCTTGCAGCACTTGTCTCTGCGCCTGTCACTTGCACCAGTGTCCCTGTCTGTTATAATCCTCCCAGTTCATTTGGCTAAACATGACTGACATGCCAGGGACAGCAGCCAAAAAAAATGTTGCCTGTAAACATGCTGGCTGTTAACTGTTGAATGTGAGGTCTGTCATACCGAACAGCCATCCGTCAGGAGCACTGGCTGGCCTTTTTCTGCCACGGGAGAGGTGGGTTGAGTTCAAGTGGCTGAATTCTTCTGTGGAGAAAGCAGGAGGAGGATCCACTCCCCAATAACCAGGGCCAGGAGCCTTGCTCCCTGCTGCATCCTTCTGGCTGCCTCCTCAGCAGGAAGAGTTGGTCTTGTGTTGAAGATTTGAAGAAAAAATGTTTAGCTGTTCCCTTCCATCACATGGTGTTGTTGTGCCTGCTCAGGTAATGTTGGTGAGCATTGAGGCTGGATGGGGCTCTGAGTAACCTGGTCTAAGGAAGGTGTCCCTGCCCTTGGCAGGGAGTTAGAACTGGATGATCTTTAAAGTGCCTTCTAAGCCAAACCATTCTGTGATTCCATGATTCTATGAACTGCCAGTTTTGAGCTCCTAGAGGCGCTGGGAAATACTCTGGGAGTTGATATCCCTCCCAGAACTGAATATTCACAAAGATCTGCAGCCCTCCAGTGCAGGTGCCCTGAGCACTGCTGACCTGAGGACCTTTGCACCACTCACATGGAATAAACTCCTCATTTCCATCACAGAGGAGTGCTCACATCAGGAGCTGGTGAGCCTTGACACAGAAATCACAGGGAATTTGCGGTACATAATGAAACTTTGTGCTTGCCATGTGAGAAATCTCTTTGAGTCTTATTTTGGATCTCTTGCAAGCTTTTTATCAAGGACCAAACGTGGAAAGGCAGTGTCTGAAGAAATTAATTAACACGACAGAGCTGTACGTGGGCTTTGTGAGAAAGAGCAACAAAGAGGAAACCTGTGACATTCGTTAATGACAAACCATAAGGAACATCGGAGAACAGCAAGTGCAGAGAACCCGGCCCAGGCTGGGGAGTTGCAGTACCTGTCTGAGGGGCTGTTTGGCACTGGGCTTCTTGTGATGGCGACCCTGAACCCCTGCCAAGACTCTTCCCCAAAACCTTGCCTGGAGCCCTGCTGCTGCTCATGGTTTTGTCCCCCTGTTATTGATGCACTTCTTGTAACAATCTCTAGTGTTTACCTGGCAAATCCTTCCCAAGGCACCTCCAAACACTGCCCAGTGAATTCCACCTGCCCCAGGTCTCCTGCCCTTCCTAAGCCCCTCTTGCTCCTGTCATATTGATCTTTAAAGTGTTTCACAAACTACAAGTATATCTCTCCCAGCACAAAGCTTCTCACTGGGTCCAAATCCTTACCTTTGCTCCAGGAGACTGATTACATGGATTTTAATGATTTACTGGCAACTTGGCTGTTAAAAAGCATCAGCTAAGGAAACCTTTTCCGGGCTCAATATAGCGGCTGCAGTAACTGTAGCCGTGGGAACAGGCTCTCCCGCCCCTCCGCTTCCCGCTTTGTCACGTCGCTTTGCTACAGGCTTTAATTAGGGTTTAATTCGCATCGAACTCCCCGGCCGGGGCAGCAGCTCGGGCTCAGCCACCGCCCGACGCTGGGGGTCAGTGTGAGACCGGCGGTGTGGCCGCGCCTCTCGTGGGCTCGGGGACATGGGGGACACGGGGGGACACGCAGGATGGGCGACAGGGCGAGGTACTGTAGGACATGGCAAGATAAAGGACACGGGAGGGACAAGGAGTTCTCTCCGGTTCTCGTGGGAGAGGCTCAGCTCCCACCAAGCCTGTCTGCCCTCCTGCCAGGAGCCCAGATCAGGGACACAAAGGATGGTTGGGGTTGGAGGGGCGTCAAGGCTTATCCCGTTCCGACCCCCTGCCATGGGCAGGGTCACCTTGCACTGTCCCAGGTTGCTCCAAGCCCTGTCCAACCTGGCCTTGGACACTTCTAGGGCTGGGGCAGCCACAGCTTCTCTGAGAAACCTGTGCCAGTGCCTCACCACCCTCACAGGGAAGAATTTATCCCTAAAATCTAATCTGTATTTCCTCTCTTTTAGTTTAAAGCCATGCCCCCTTGTCCTGTCACTCTATGCCCTTGTCCATTGTGCTCTCCAGCTCTCCTGGAGCCCCTTCAGGCACTGGAAGGGGTTCTAAGGTCTCCCCAGAACCTCCTGCTCTCCAGGCTGGACACTCCCAGTTCTCCCAGCCTGTCTCCATTGGAGAGATGCCCAGATTTTGCCTGGTTGCTTTGCTGGGCACCCCAGGGAGCTGGGGCAGTTGTGTTCTGCAGCTCTGAGTGTGCTGCTCCCAGCTGGCACAGGGGATCTCAGGAACAAACAGTTTTTCCCTGTTTCCTCCAGCCCCCCCTGCTCGCAGGTAGCTGAGCCTGGTCCTGGCATTGCCACGCTGCCCAGCTGTCAGAGGGACAGGCTGGGAACACCACACTCAGCAAGGCTGAGCATCATCCAAAAGCTGAGCCCAGGCTGCTCTCAGCATAATTTGCTTAGTTAGATTTAAAATAATAATAATTTAAAAATGCCCTTCCTCCGTCCTACATGCCAGTGAACATCAGGCTCACCAAGCCCCAGCCTGATTTTCCACCAGTGTCAGGTAACATTTTGGTGAGTGTTGTACATTATTTAACACCATATCTTTGGGGAGATAAAAATTCTTTGAGTGAATGCAAGTGTCTTCTCTACACACCTGACAAGGATGGAAGTGGCTGTTTTACACAAGGCTCATTAAATATAAACCCACCATGTTGATTTCAGCATCTTAAATTACTTAAGCCAATGTCATGGGATAAATATTTGATGGTGAATTTTATTAAATTTCCACCACTATTATGCTACTGCTAAAAATATAAAGATTTCTTTAAAGCCTGCTTGGTGGTCTCGAAAGGCAGATGATTGGAAATCTGACTCAAAACCTGCCTGCAGGAATTGCTTTGGGGATGGGAATGAATTATCTCCTTCCCTCTGTCCTCTGCAGGTAGCAGCAGATCCTTCCTGCTCCTGTCAGGATTAGTCAGTCCCTGAAAATAGCGACAGTAGCCCGGGCCAGGCCCAGAGCTGTGGGAGGGCACACAGCCGAGGCTGTGCCCACCAAGGGTGGCTCTGCACGGGGTAACCCTTGGGAGCAGCGTGGGAGGGCAGGCAGTGTCCCACAGGAGGGTGACTGTGGGGTGGCTGCTTGTAGATGTTGATTGGTTTTGATCTCAGGATCGGGTTTATCTCCTCTCCCAGCTTCTGCACTTTGTGACTCTGCTTGGAAGGCAGAATGGAACAGAAGTATTGTGATGTGATGGGAAATCACACAAGAATGAGCACCTGAACAAGCTGTGTGTGTGCCCTAAATCTGGAGGGGCTGGGGCACTGTCCCCACAGAGCTGGGCTGGGGTCACCTCGGTGAGCACTCACAGCCACTCTGCCAGCCATGCAGAAAGGGAAATCCACCGAGGGACTGAAAAGAGGACATCACCAGGATGTTTTTAAACTCTGATTTGATAAAATCCTGCCAGATTTTCTCTCATTAGCGCTTGCCTCTGAACGCAGCTTGAGGTGAGACCTACCTTTCAGCAGAGCGGTGGCCCACACCAGAGCCCCATCCGAAAGTGCTGCCCCGTGAATCAGTAGCACATTTCGAGTCAGAGCACTGCAAGTTGTGCAGTCCTGAGTCTATAAATATTCCTGTTTGCCTTTGAAAGAATTGTTGCACGGTGGCACTTCCTCTCCCTGTCACATAATTAACTCTTGCTTACTTTCTGTCACTTGTCTTGCAATGATCAAATACATAAAGTTTAAAGCTCCTCAACAGTTTAATTCTTTAATTTAAGAGTCACCAATTTCTGGGCACATGAAATCTCCCAGGACAGAGGTGATCCAAGCAAAGGCACATGCTCATGGATGAGCACCTGAGATGGAGAGGCCACTGGGCCAGGTGGCATTTTCTTAGCAGAGCAAGAAGCCATCAGCATTTTCCTGAAGAGGCGTCTCTTTCCCTGGTATCCTACAGGATGGGGAGTTTGAGCCACTCCAGGAATCTCATCACAGTTCAGTAGCTCCCTGAATTAAAAAAGGATAATTACAGCTGAAACACCCTGGAGCAGGGCCATGGAACAGGCTATTGAGGTCAGTCTCTTGTCCACTCTCACAACTTCTTTCAGAACCAGAGCAAGCTCTGTGCCAAAAGATCCCCACTTGGATTTATTTTTTTTACCACTGGTTCCCAGTGCCAGAGGTTATGTGTAAAGAGCTGTAACTGCACCTCAGAGAGGACCTTCTACCAGTGGGGATCCTCAGACAGCATCTGTCTTCAAAAGAGCAGGAAAAAACAATCAGAGGAGACATGTTCTGTTCATGCAACAGCAAGCAATATTGTTCCATTGGTAGGAATCACGCTAGGACAGCGGCTCCAGTGGCCCGGAGCGCCGCGCTCTTACGCATTCCTTCCGACTGGGGACTGCAGTGCAACAGGAGCGATTCTGTTATCAGCCCTGGGAGGCTCTGGTAATGAACCCACATCCTCATTACAATCTGCTTAAGTACTTCCTACATCAGGTATTGCCTCCATCAAGCATCGCTCCTGATCTCCTGTGTCCCGACTCTTTTGAAGCAGGTTTTCCAGGAGCAGCTCCATTACACGATGCCACAGCTCTGAGTCATCTCCCACCTCTCCACAGGGCTGGCTGCGTGCCTTTGTCATCTGCACTGCTCGCATCCTGCACAGAAGATGTCACACAACTGTCCAGACACCATCCCAGTGTGTAATAGCTGCTCTTCAGAGACAGATTAATCATGTAAGCGGAGAAAGACTTCAGCTGGGCACTCCTGCTCAAGCAGCGCATTTCTAGGGCTCTTTTCTGCATGCACTGATAGTGCTTAATGCTTAACACAGAGTCAGAATTAACAACCGCCCAGGAAGAGGGTTTAGGGCTCGGAGTATTCTAATAAGTCTGTCACAGAGCCAGAAACTTGACTGCCACATCTTCCTGTCCCTTTCTATACTTCTTCCCAGGGCAGAGGGGTGACTGGTGTATTACCAATCCTCCCAGGTTCCAGTAGAAGTGCCTTGGTTTCTTCTTACCATTGTCTTGGGTCGTTTCCTTCACTACATGACCCTTGCTGGTTATCCTTTTCAGCTAAAAATACCTGCTCCTCACATGTCCGCCTGGTGGGCAGGAGCTGCCGCTGGAGTGTCGGGGATGTTGTTTTGACACTTTGATTTGATGCGAGGACACACGAATAGAAAGCCACCAGTGAATAGAAGAATAAATCTATATGTTCCTTGCTGTCACTTCAACTAGAAAGCAAAGCTGGCAGCTCACACTCTTCAGGGAATCTGAGATTATTTGGACAAAGGTTTCCCCGTGGGTGGCACACTCGCAGGAACAAAGGAGCAGGGTTCACAGGAGGAACAAGTGTCCTGCAGCTTGCACGATCAAAAGCGAGCCCCGGAACCATGTGTACACCAGCCTGGGCAGGAGAGATTGAACAACAATCAGGTGCACAAGAAACCCATTCAGAGAGAGAGTTCTGAGGGAATTGAAACAAGCGTTGCCCTGCTTCATCTGCAGACAATAGCACTGTTTAAGGAGAAACTGCTACACTGTGTGGCTGTGCTTTTGTTATCCTGTTTAATAGGAAAAGAAGTAAACCAAGTTCCTAGGCAGTGCCCAGGGAGGTGGTGGGTAACTTAACTTGCCTGTGCATGACTGGCACGGTTTCCATGCCCATTCATATGCCAAGGTTTGTCATTGCTTGTCTATGTCCGGCCAAAATCCAGCCATGTCACCAGAGACTTCTGCTCTTGTGCTTAAATTGGTGCATTTTGGTATCAGAAGTGTTTCAGGATAGATTTTAGAGGGGAGAGAGAGAGAAAGCACTAACCCCTGCTCCGGCCAGCTTGGAGCATCCTGTGCTGCTCCAGAGGCCAGAGACAGCAGCACTGTCAACTGTAGACCTCCTGTCCCTCCTCCCAGACCTCCTGTCCCTCCTCCCAGACCTCCTGTCCCACCTCCCAGACCTCCTGTCCCACATGCAGACTGCCTGTCCCTCCTCCCAGACCTCCTGTCCCACATGCAGACTGCCCATTCCACCTTCCAGGCACTGTCAGGCTCTTCTCCACCAGCATCAGAGCCAGCGGAGCTGCTCTGGCCCTGGAAGTGAGCCTGGCCCTGTGCCAGCCAGCATCCATGGCAGGGTGATCCTCTCTGTAATGGATTTCTTCCAGCGAGGGAAAGCCGTGCAGTGCCCCTTGTTGCTCACACACAGCTGAACACCGGCTTCTCCTCCCCTCTAAGCTCTCCAGAGACAAACTGCTCCAGCCAAGAAGTCAGGAGGCTGGAGCAGCCCCTGGATCGCGCTATTCCCTGGGGACAGCACTGTTTTTACCACTGCTGACGTTCCTGCTGTGTTGCCAAGGTCGAGCTTCCCTCACTCTGTGTGCAGCTTCCCCGCTCTTGACCCGCGGCGATCTCCGCATTTGCAGCTCCGCGGTTCTCAGGGCTTCATGCTTTCAGTCACACTCCTGCACAGGGAACAGGCACATCCCTCAGTTTTGTCTCCACCTCAGCAACCACAGAAGGAAAAAAACCCTTCAGGAGTGCCTAGGTTGCATCTTTGGGCAGCAGAACTGTACAGGTGTGCACTTCCATAAGTACTGCAGACGGGAGTTTATTAGATTCCACTAGCATGGCAACTGCTGCATTACAGATGCCGGAGAGTTTGGAAGGAAGCCAACAACCAGTTTCTCAAGGAATATTTTATCACCATTGGGCTGTGCTGAGTGAGGATTCTTCTCCTCAAAGCAGGGAGAACTGGGCGGGAGGAGGAGAGGGGCCACCACAGTCAAGTTGAAGCAATTCTTTCTTCTGTAGTTTAATCCTCTTCCCTCCCCTTGATACGCAGTTTATTTAATTGCGGAGACAAGATGCATTGCTTTCCTGAGGGATTGTGGGAGAATATTTGTAATCCAAGGGCTGTAATTGAACTCGGTAATAATAATTATACTTCTCTTCATTAATATGTCTTAAAGCTCATTACAAACTATTTTCGTGCCAGCATCTTTGCCAAATCCCTACAGGGTTAGAGATAACTTCTTATTCCAGTAGAGCAGCGACTTTAAGGGCTCTCAGAGGGCAGCAGCAATAGCCAAACCTCTGAGCTCACCTTTGGGGCCAGGGAACTGTGATCCCAAGGGATATGAGGGACTGACCAACACATTACAGGTGGTCAGGGGCTGGCCTAAAATGGGGAACCCCCAGGCTTGGTGCCGTTCCACCTGCAGCAGTTTTACTGCTCCCCACTGGGAATGGAGCACCTCTCCTCTGAGGAAAGGCTGAGAGAATTGGGAAGGAAAAGGCTTTGGGATGACCTCATTGTGGCCTTCTACTGCCTGAAGGGAGCTGACAAGAAAGATGGAGAGAGACTATTTACAAGGGCCTGGAGTGACAGGACAAGGGGAAAATGGCTTCACATTGATAGAGAGCAGAGCTAGATGGGATAATCGGAAAAAGAGTCTTCCCTATGAGGGTAGTGAGGCCCTGGCACAGGTTGCCCAGAGAAGCTTTGGCTGCCCCTGGATCCCTGGAAGTGTCCAAGGCCAGGCTGGAAAGGGCTTGGAGCAAACTGGGCTAGTGGGAGGTGTCCCTGCCCACATCAGAGTGTTGGAACAAGATGAGCTTCCAACCCAAACCATCCTGGGATTCTGTGATTCATCTGAACTGGGGTCAGTTGGGCTCTGAGAATGCTGTTCCAAGCTCAGTAGTCAGTCATGACTCAAAAAACCCTGCTTGAATCTGCCTGTCCAGAGAAGGGGAGCCATTCCTGAGCCACGTGGCTTTCCTGAGCTGTTCTGCCTGGCTGGAGCGCCTGCGGAGCTGTGCCCACCACGAGGATCCAGCTGTGCTCTGACAGGCAGTGCCTGACACTGGTGCCTGTGTCATTGTATGCCCCGAGGTGTGGATCTAAAAGTGGATGCTTTTCAGTACAAGAATGTCTATTCCAGATCACAAGTCTGCAATTAAAATGAAAAATTCAAACTCATTTTACTTAGACAAGAGATATGAGGAACACGGTGCATTAAGATGTGTTCCAAACTCTTAAATCTCATTATCACTGAAGTGAGGTCCCAGTGCAAATCCCAGTGTGCAGAGGGCAAAATGCTCCCTTAGGTTTAAGATAACATTCTGCCCCTCTCCAAGGAGGGGATATGGCTCTTTCAGGAATGCTGCTCGTTCAATATTTAAGCTCAGTCTGTGCGACACGCGAGGCACCTTAGCATTCATTATCCTGTTTGTGCCAGCATCTCTGCCGAGTCCCCGGTGCACTGGGGAGAACCATTTTCCTGCTACAGCAGCAGCACTAAGGTGTGCTGTGGCAATTACAGGGGAATATAAATTTTCAGCTCTCCTGAAATCTCAGCACTCCTATTAAAGCAGCCCACTGGCTATGTGCTAAATTTGCCCAGACAGCGGCAGGGCCAGACAATGATGGCCTGTGGAGATCCTCCGGAATAGGCCGTGTGCTGCTGGGTTGGCTGTGGATGAAATGCACTCCTCTGTCACTGCCTCTCCAGCTCAGAGCAGTTCCAAGAGAAAAAAAGAAGAAATGAAAAAGGAGCAGAACAAGCGGCAGCAGCACAATAGACTTTCTTTGAAGCAATTCTTCCAGGTATGTGTGTACTTGCTCCCTGGATCTGCAACTATTTGTCAAATAAATTCAATTAATTTTCTCAAACAACCGTTTCTGCTTTTCATTGGAATCTCTCCCTTAGAGCTCACTGATGACATTTGAAGTTCCCATTCCCCAGAGCCACAATAGCCAGGAGGAGAGGACTGCAGTGTCCCAGGGGGCTGCTGGTCACCCAGCTGGGCACAGCAGGGGACAGTTCTGCCACTTCAGCTCTGCAGAACCCTCACTCCATGACAAGGAAAGCCCTGAGCTGGATCATCAGCTCCAGGTACAATTTGCAGAAAGAAGAAAAACAGATGAAAGCAGAGGAAGTTTGGAGGTTTAAATGGCAGGCACAGACACCTGGAGAATCCTTGCCGTGTCCTTCCTAGGAGCAGAACGGAGCAGAGGTCATGTCCATAACTGTCCTGGCTGAGGGGGACCGTCCCCTCCTCCCCATCACCCTGTGGCTGCACATCCCTGAGCTCAGACAAGACCCCCGTCTCACAGAGAATGCCAGAGAGCCCCGGCAGCAGCTGGCGTGGCTGAGGGCAGCAGAGCACAGAGCAGCAACTTGGAAATCATCTCTGCCTGTCTCCAAGCTGCCTCTGTGCTGTGAGAGCAGCTCCATGCGGGAGCCAGACAGCTGGGATCAGACAGGCACCGCACCGCCAGGCTGCTGCTTGGCAGCTCCTGCCGAGGGATGCGGGGGAGCACACGCTGCCCGCCTCCGCTCCCACTGGAGGATCCTCCTCTGTGGCTGGAACAGTGCAAGGGCTCGTCTGAGGGACACTCACCCTCCTCCACCTCCCCTGTCCTGTCAGCAGGGAGGGTGGAAGCCCTCACAGAATGGCTGCACTCATATCTTCATCACAGGGAACATGCCTGTTCCCACATCTTCCTCCCGAGCCCTTTGCTTCTGAGAAGATTTTTGCCTCTGAGTTTCTCATCTCTTTCCAAAACATGACACATCCCTTAAACTGACTTGAATGTAAATGATGCAAATGCAGGGAGAAAGTAATTAGTCTCTGGAGGCTACAACTGGGTTTTAAGCAACGAAATCATTGGAGATGGGTTCTATTTCAGCTCACTGAGAAAGGAAGAAATCCCTCAAGAGTTGGTTTGGGGAGGGGTGGGTTGCAGCCCATCGCTGCTGAAAGCTGCCACCCTTTTCTTTCAAGAGCTGTCTTTGATTTAACCTGCCTGTGAGGCTTTGTTCCCCAAAGCGGGACAGGAGGAGGCTCAGGCAGCAGCCCCCAGTGACACACGCTGTTCCCATCTCCATCTGCTCAGCCCATGCAAACACACCACCCCTAAAAACCCCCAAATGCTCATCCCCTGTGCCCTGACATTCACCCCGTGGGTTCTGCCTCCCTGCAGCACCAGCTTGCCAAAACCCACTCCTACTCTTGGCCATGGAGGCCTGAAAGCCGTTCCTACTCTGGCCCAGGAGCTGCAGCTGCGATCGACTGGCTGGGCTCATATGTTCCAAATCACCCTAATGGCACTTCAGAAATGCAAATAAAAGTGAGATTATGATATTTTACGTAAATAAGCAATGTGGCAATCCCAGCCTGGCTTGGCCTGCCAGGCAAATTCACTGGAGAGATACTAACATTGAAATATGTGAGCGTGTTTGCATGGAACATTTATTGTATAACTCTGGGCTCCAATAAAGCCTTGTATAAATTATTCATTTTGGAATCGAGATGAAATGCCAAAACCCACCCACCAAGGGACTGCTTTTATTACTACCAGAGATCTAGTCTTAGTTAGCAGCTAAGCTGTTAACACAGCTCACAGGGTAATTCCAAATGGGGAATAAACCCATCGCCTTCATGTCACCACTGTGCTGAGGGCAGCGGCTGCGGACCCGCACACCCACACTCACGGGTGTGCGTTTTTAGGGAGGAAAATTGTGTCCTATAGAGTGTAAACTTCTTCCCAGGAGAGAAGTTTACATCATCCGGGGAGTTGGGAGGATGAAGAAGGGTTTTTAGAGGAAACCAGAGCTCGGGCAAGAGCTCGGAGCGGCAGCCTGGCTGCGAGCTGGGCTGAGGAGCCTCCAGAGCACAGAGCCCACGAGCAGCCCCCGCAGGTGCGTGCCCACGGGGCACAGCGGGCACCGCGGGCTGCTCAGGGCAGAAAAGTGTCACTGTCGGGCACACGCAGCGCTGGCACCTCCTGTACCAGGACACGAAATCCCGGGTAGCAGTTGCCATGGCAACTCCTCTTCTTAAACACTGCTGTTAAACTGTTGCATGGAGGCCTCCGCCAGCATGGAGAGCCCCCTCCGAACTCCATCACAGGGGCTACAGTAATGACAGGACCTGGTCCTGGTCCTGGTCCTGGTCCTGGTCCTGGTCCTGGTCCTGGTCCTGGTCCTGGTCCTTCCCTGCTGCAGGGGTTTGTGCTGCTCCCTGCCTGGCACACCTTGCCGAGGCATCACCACAGTTCTCTGTTCTTTCCGGAGCTGAAGGCTGACATTAAGGAGCCAGTTACCAATTTGTTCTTGAAAATTACTTTTTTTTCCATCTGAAATACCTGCAGTGCCCAAGGTCCCCAGGTGTAGCTGCAATTAGTCTTCCACTCACCCCTTCCTCCCACCTTATGCCTCCCTCTCTGCAGTTGCCAGGAGGCAAAACAAAGTGATGGATCATGGATGTGAGGTTGGGGACTGGCTGACTTCTTTGACATGAATGGGAAGGGCTGCAGGGACTTCTTTTGAGCTGCATGTAGCCTGCCCAGCCTCAACTCCAGCCCTCTGAGGTGGGTGGCAGGATTTTCCTTCAGCCTCCACACAGCTACAATTTCCCCCTTCTTTTCCAGCTGGGACAAAGACTCGATGGTCTTGGAGGCTTTTTCCAAAATAAATTATTCTGCGAGTCTGTGATTCTGCACTGACAGCACTGGACATTCCAGCCAGAGAGTCAGAAACCTGTGAGTGCCACTGCAGTCCCAGGATACCCAGCCCTGCTGGCACACGAAATTCTGGGAGCACATCTGGGGATGGCAGCAGCAGCAGCAGTGTTCTATCCCAGCAGCAGCAGCCCAGCACTTGCACAGTCCCAGGCATCCACAGTCCCAGGCATCCCATGCAGCCACAATAAGTTCTCCTTCCCTAATGTAACTTTTTTATATCAGCAGCTGTCTCAGCCTCCAGCAGGGTTTTATGGATCATAAGAAAGGCTAAGTGGAAGTTTTTCTTCTTTTATATTTTTTTGGAAGCTGATCAAACACTCCAAATCGAATGGCTTGGTCTGTCTGGAGCAGAGAGCAGTGACAGGTAGAGGGGAGCTGCTGGTTCCCTGGGAAGGGACACGTGTCCCACAGCTGTGCCATGGCCCTGCACCTCCCTCAAATGACACCACTTATGGCCCCAGAGCAGGGATGGGAGATGAGAGTCACAGAAGGGCAACAGTGACACAGTGATCTTGTGCACCAGCCTGCTCCTGGCTTGTTTTGGCTGCAGGGTGGGGAATACTCTCACTGCAGGGAATGCTAATAAGGGGTTTTGTGTGTGAGAGAGAAACAGAGGTGAAACCACCTATCACAACTGTGAATAATGGAATTAGTAGAGTAATAATTACCCATGCATGAGATTCCAGGCAGAACAATCATCACAAGTGCCGTATCACTGACTGTCTGGGTCTCCACAGACTTCTCCCACCCCTTGGTTTGTATCACACTGCACAGCTCCGGGCAGCTCCAATGCTCCATCTCAGCTGCTGGCCCTGGGAGCAGAGCTGCCAGGACCAGGGGAGCCCTGGGACAGCATTTTCTTGCTTGGGGAAACAGCCAAGTGATTTCTTTCCCTCATAGCCCCATGTTCAGGAGGTGAAGACAAACCCACCTTTGTCTGCAGCTGGACCTCAGTGGTGGAGGACTCCATGGATGGGTTGGGTAATATGCCCTGAGAGCATAGGCACTGGAACTTTAAACAAAACTTCATTCTGGATAAGTCTGGAAAATGCATCTTGGGCTTCAGAGGCCAAGTGGTGACATCTCATTGTGCAGGAGAGATGAGACAGTTCCAGATTGTGACATCTTTAGTGGGATTTTGTCTCCTCGCCCACAGCGGTGTGATTTGGGAGGCTCCGTGTTTTGGCAAGGAGATGATCAGGTGCCTCTGAGGACCTGGAGCCAGCGGTGTCACAGCCTCTTCACTGAGTTGGTGTTTAAGGCCTGTGCTGGAACACTCATTGCACAAATTCCCAAGGCTGCCTCAGCATCAACTGGTGCTTTCAGGGAGGAGCTGGCCAGATTTTGGCTGCCAACAGGGCTGGGGCTGCTGCCCACCTCCCTGGGTGTGACGGGGTGAGGAAAATGGGATCAGGACCTGCCCTTCCTTTGGAGATGGGCAATCATCCCTCATGTGTTGGTGCAGGGGACTGAGCTGTGCCCCCCAGTTTGGGGAGTGCATCCATCTGATCTTAGTCAGGGGCTCATTGCACAACTCCGTGCTACGTGGGGGAGTTTGTCATGACATCCCAGCTGGATCATGCCTGGCAAGTGCAGCTCAGAGGGGCCACATGCCAGGCCCCTTCTCACCTGCCCCAGCCACTGGAGGAGAGTCTCATCCTGCGCCAGCATCTTCCCGTGCAGCACCACGTGGCACACCAAGGAGATTCACCCTGCAGAAATCCAAACAAGGAAATGTGTCAATAAACATATATTTTTTACAGTCCATTATCTTACCCTTGCCAGCTTTTAGCCTGTTATTGCACCAAGCCATTAAATCCCCTCCATGAGAGCAACATGCCATTTGTAGAACACAGCATAATGGGACCATTAATGCCTCCCCTCCCCACCACAGCACTGCTCCAGGAGAGGCATTAATATCCACATTCACAAACCAATCCCTTAGTTCCATGTTATTTGCCCTAAATGCAATGATATTGTCGAAATTCCCGCTAAAATAAGCCCAGGTGATTTTAACAAAACCAATAAAGCATATTAATTAATAGTCCCTGTGTTGAATACATGAAAACAAACAGGTCATTTCTAGCTGTCTATGAGCTCTTTCAGGAGCAGAAGGGCTTGTGATTTCTTGACGACGGTCACCAGAGGACAGGAATAATTTGCAGTCGAGTGGCTGGATGGAGTCACAGCTGACTTGCCCCGAGAGCAGGGCCCCATTTGTTGCTGTGAGACTGGCGCCGCGCTCCGTGCTCACTGGTATTTCCATTTACTGCCCGTCCGTGGTCTATTTTTGAAAAATAATTAAACAGCATTTCCAGTTCAATACTGTTTGGCTCTGTTAGTGATACGATCTAAGGTGCAGAATTAGAATAAAAAAGGCAAGCATCACCATCTTCCTGAAGGCTGCAGCCCCTCTCCAGGATGCAGACCCATCCCGGGGCTCCCTGCTGTCCCTGTCCCTGTCGAGGCCAGCTCGCAGTGATGGGGACAGAGATGGGGATGAGCTGCCAGTGCAGCAGAGCCAGGCTCTGCCAGCTCAGCCCCCGGCTCCCCTCTGTGCTCTCCGGAGTGTCCTTGCTCCCCAGCCCACAGCTCCACTCGGAGCACACAGCTGAGCCATCCCTGCTCTTTTCCTGCTTCTGACGTAGCGACTGAGGCTGCTGGCAGAGATTGCCAGCCGAGGAGAACGTGAGAAAGAGCGTGCTGTGATTATTATCCACTGCCTTCTGAAAGCCTTGTCATTAGCGGGGTGACATGGGGACAGACACCGAGGTGCTGTGGGCTGTGGGCATGCAACGAGCAGGGAGGACTGTCCAGGGCCAAAAACAGCTCGGGGAAACCCTGTTTTGAGCATGTCTGGCTCTGGAAGTGGACCAGAGCACAATGCAACATGGGGCTGGAAGCAGAGTGGAGTGACCCAGACAACGTCCCTGAGAGCAGCGGGACTAAGCCGCCAGTGCCAGGCCTGGACACGGCAGCTCCAGCAGTGTGACCACGGCACAAACTCACAATTATAAATGTTTGGATGCTGCTGAGATATGTATCGACAGCAGCAATTAATCCCCTGCTTTGTTTGCTGACCTGCTGCATAGGAAGGGTCACACTCAATTCAGCTACTGAAATATGCTGTTATTGTTGGAGGCAGCGACTTCCCTTCATGTCTCTTGCCAGCTTTTGGATTTCATTCTTCTAAATCCTGGCACTGAAAAGCAGCACCCCAGGCAGCACTGGAGGCTCACGCTGGTGGAGACGGGAGAGCCGGCGAGGAGCTCCCGGGGGATGTGTTCAGGACAGCCTGGGGAGCTGGCGCTGCTTCCCTGCCAGCCCTGCACCCGCAGCGTCCCTGTGCCAGCAAGAATGAACATTTCGTGGGCTTTACCCTCCTCCACCTTCTCCTCCTCCTTTCCCTCCTCCTCCTGTTCCTTCTCCTCCTCCTCCACACAGCCCCAGCTCCTGCTGAAGCAGCTTTTGGAAGGCTGTGGCATGGACGTGCCTGCCAGCAGGGAGGGCCCCCACCCCAGCAGCCTCATCCTTACAGCTTTCCCTGCCTGCACATGCAATCCAAGGGGAAATGAGTGCTGAACTCACATTCTGGTCATGCCAACTGCTTGGCTGCAGCCCTCAAGGTGCCAAACGTGTCCTGGGAGCACAAACCTGCCCTGTGTGACTGGGCCCACCTCTGTTCTGGCTTTTCCTTCCAGCACTGTCCTTATGCCTTTTCTGTTAGGAACTGATTCCTACTCTCTTTTCAGAAAAAGATCAAACAAGCCCTTATGTCTCCCTTGGCTGCTTCCTTTGCGGATTTTTAAGTCGTTACCCTGGGTTTGAAGTTTGATTTAAAAAGGGAAGCAAGGAGCCCTGGTGTGGGGAGTCCAGGCTGGAGCCATAGTGGGTTGGAACCAGAGACCCCGACTCACCCAGCACCTTCTGCCCCACACAGGATCCTCCAGCCTGCTCAGCCCATTGTGTGCCTGCAGGGGAAATCAGAGCCTGTGGCCACCACTCTCTGCACTGATATTTTATTTTTTCTGAACAGGGCTCAGTCATTGGCACCTTTCATCTCCTGCCCAACACCTCAGTGCAGCCATCCTCAAAAAGGGCTGTTCAGGAGCACAGCAGAGCCCGCAGCCGTCAGCAGCTCGGGAGCCATCTGCCTCCCGACTGCACGGCAGCAAAAGCTTTACATTAGGTAACACCCGTGTGCTAAACCTTCATCCCTCACCGACTGCTGGTGCTTAAACAGCAAAGCTGAAACGCGCTGGAATTTACAGGATTATTATGTACGTGTCGTCATCTCCAACAATGGACGTGAATTCGTGACAGATGATGTGGGGACGAACTCAGAGCAGGAATTGTCTCCCCGAAGACAATGCCCTTGATGGATAATAGCAGAGCCACCTCTGAACAATTGGGGGCTGATTTTTATTTTGGCTTGAACTCCGCTTTCTCAGTGCAGGTGTCCAATTTGTCCCTGCCTGTATAAATCCCACCAGTTAAATGACTCAGCTGTTGGCACAAATCAACCAGGGAGATGTTTCCCTGGCTGGGTTTGTACCTCAGGAAGGCAGAAATACCATGCCTGTAAAAAAACAGTCAGTGTGGTATCCTCATGCCCTATAAGAGATTTATGGGGATGAGTGAGGTTAAAGCAGCAGTGGGTTTCTGACCCTCTGGCTCAGGCTTCCCAATGCTCCAAAAATCCATCTGATGCCCAAACCCTGCCCCAGGTACCAGCACAGGCAGCGGCTGGGATTTATGGCTGGGGCTGGCAGTGGGTTAAGCACCATAATCTAAGCGAGCATTTCTGTAACCTTCTGACAAGGGTAATAAACCGGAATGAGATGCGCATTGTTCCCAGGAATTCATCAAACTGAGATTGTCTTTCCCCTTTGGGAAAGGTCGCAGTGTGCTCATTTTATGGAGAACAAAAGACCAAGGGCAGCTGCCCTGGGGTGCGAGTGAGTGTTTGTTTGGAAAACCTTCAGGTGAAAGGAAATTCATGGGAAAATGATGGAGAGCAAGGCTGGACCTCAGCTTTACAGTGAGCCTGCTCTCATCCCATTTTACCTTGGCAGCCTTATGAATCCCACAGTTTTCCACATACAGCAGGCACAGATTGCCCTCACTGGGGCAGGGCTGTTCTGGGTAGGTTGGTGTGAGCAAAGCAGGGAGAGGACAACCCGTGCAAGGCCACCCTTTGCAGAGGAAATCTCTGTAATGCAGAGTTTGTGTGTTGTGCTGCTCTCACAGAAACTGCCATCAGCACACGCTGTGTGCCAGTCAGCCCCCAAAGGTGGGAAAACTGAGAAAACTTCAAGCAACTTCAGAGGACCTAAAGGAATTTTTTTTTTCCTGGAAGAAGTTAATGTGGATTGTGGATGTTCCCACATCATTGCTCCTCCCAGCCAGGCTGAGGTTCCCAGGTCCCCTCAGACTCCCAAATTCTCAAGCTGCCTTTCCCTTCTCCCACCCTCCCCAAGCTGCCGAAGCCCCATGTGCTCAGCAGCTCAATCAGGAACCACAGCAGCCTTGAGCTGTGGGTCCTTGCAGAGATTCTGATCATTTCTCATTGTCTGAGGCTGAGAAGTAGAGCCTGGATTGTATAAAGTAATTAAATAAAGCCGTCGGTCCTCCCTCTGAAGTGGCTGTGCCAGCAGTTTCATTATGGTTTGTTCTCTTTGGAATGTGACCTGGACAGCTCTTATACCACCCTAAGGTTTCACTTCAAGGATCTTAAAAGGAAATCAATTATTTTTAGAAATATAAATATTTTATGAAGCTGCTTCTTTTTGTAATGATGGAATAAAGAAAAATACGGCCACTTGGCTCTTCAGTGTCAGGTGGGAAATGCAGCAATCCCACCTCAGAGCCTCCAGTACCTGACTCACCTGCTCCAGGCATCTTAGCAAGGAGTCTGCAATGGAATACCCTCTGTTAAATTATACATCTCAGAGCTGCCCTAGTGATCAGACTCTGATTGAAGCCTTCCATGGCTCTGCCAGGGGAGAGTCAGCAGCTTCCTCCTGCCTCAGTGGTGCTGGTGCACGGGCAGGTGATGGCCTTGGCAAAAGTGGTCAAACAGCATTGGGACATCCTTGCTGGTGGGTGATGTGTGCTCCAGGGAAGGGAGGTGTGTCTCCTCGGCTCCAGACAGACTTTCTGTACCCCAGAAGGGCTGTGGGGATGCAAGTGGCAGCAGTGCCTCCAGTGCCTGGTGGGAGAGTACAGGAAAGACAGAGAGACACAATTTACAGGAGCCTCGAGTCACAGGACAAGGGGGGTGGCTTCAGACTGAAGCAGGGGAAGAAATGGATGAAATTCTTCCCTGTGAGGGTCCTGAGGCCCTGGCACAGGGTGCCCAGAGAAGCTGGGGCTACCTCATCCCTGGAAGTGTCCATGGCCAGGCTGAACAGGGCTTGGAGCAACCTGGTCGAGTGGAAAATGTCCCTGCCCGTGTCAGAGGGGTGGATGATCTCTAAAGTCCATTCCAACTCAAAACATCCTGGGATTTCACTATTCTGTCAAAGGGCAGGTGCTCCAAAGATGCCTCCAGAGCCACAAATGTGCTTGAACTTCCAACCCTGGGGGACCCAGCCCTTGGGCGGGCTCCATGTGGGAGAGAGCACCCAGCCCTGCTCCCTTCCCTCAGCCTGGGACCCCAGTGCGGCTGGAAAACGCAGGCATTTAAATCTTGAAATTGTTATTGTTTCTATCAAAGGAGTGAATTCCCAGCCGCTTCAGGTTGCTCTTACATAATTTAGGCCAATCAGCGCTTCCTCACGCAACACGCGCTTAACTTCGACGAGCCCTAAGGCAGTGCATTTATATTCTGTTCTGCTGCTGCGAAATGAATGGTGTGATGGTGACAAGAGGAAGAGGGAGCTTTAAAGAGAGAGAAGAAGCCAAAGAGAAAGAAAGATAGTTGAAAGAAACCGAACGACAGGGAGAGGAGAAGATACAGAACAGCAAAGTGGTTTATAATGGAAGGACTGTAATTTATTTTGACACTAATCATGTATTATTCATTCGGAACAAAAATAAACCTTATTAACCAGGAAAAACAGATCTCCCATCTCCGGCCCACGTTGTGACGAGCGAGTGGCGGCGGTGAGGATCCTGACAGCCGCCTGGCTCTGTGCCGCGGCCTTTGCCGCGCGTGCCGTGCTCGGCTGCACCGCAGCGCCCGCGGGCACGGCACGAGGAGCTGCTGCCCTGGAGAAGAGACAGCCCTGGCTGCCAGGGGGTTCACATAATGCACTGGTATTGTTTCCATCCCCAGACGTTGTCCCTCGTTTCCGAGGCTCGACATCCTTCCCAGGCTATAAATAGCCGCAGTGATGGGCCCAGCGGTGGCAGCGCTCCGGAGCCCAGAGGAAAATAAATGAGTTTGTGCCCGTGAGGCCGTGCTTGGCACAAGGGCACGGTCACAGCCCGTGGGAACACCTTTGCTTCTGGCAGAGGGTGCCGAGGAGCTGGGAGGTGTCAGCATCAGTGTCTGCTGCCAGCACAGCCCGTCCCACACAGGAACTGTCCACAGCGTCCCGGATTTCTCTCTCTTCCCCACCCTGGTGCTGCCACTCACTGACCGCGCTCTCTACTCCCTTCCATCCCCGTTCACAGCACAACAAAAGCAGCTCATCCTCTCCCAGCTTCCAACCAACCTGCCCCGGCTGCTGGTAAGATTTAGGAAGGATTTTAAAGCGTTATTACTGACTTATGAGGCTTTAAATAATATTGGACTCTGCATATCATTCAAATCTACTCTTTTAACACCCCCGACTGGATTTTAGGGGCTGAGCCTGGAGATGGATGGGGCTGTCCTCGCCGTCACTCAGCCATGGGTGCTTTGCCACCTCAGTGTTTGTCTTCCAGGCGTTTTAAGCCAGTCTTAATTCACACTTTGGAGCTTCTCTTTTAACATGAAAAGCAAGCACGTTTCAGCAGCAATTCCCTTTGCTGGTGTAAGAAGTGTCCTGGGCAGGGGAAGGGAGTGCCACACCACACCCAACCTGAGGTGCTGTTAGCACCCAGGGAATGTTGAGCCCCTCTGGGCTGGGCAAGCTTTATGTACCTGGCTCCCCCCTCTGCGAGAGTGGTGGGTCTGGGAATGACTCTCAAAGTGAGATTTTTAAGGAATGTTGCCTGTTGGTGACACACTGAGGTCAGCCCTTCCCTGGTGCCATCAGCATCCTGCCCTTGCAGTGCCCATCCCAGCTCCCCTCCTGATGCTGCAATCAGGTTTTGTGCTCACCTCTCATCTCCACATGCTCTGGGCCACCAGCTGAGTTTATTTACTCATTATAACATAGAAAAAATTAGAAGGGGCTCCCTGTGACCCCTTAACTGGAGTGAGGGTGGCGGGAGCTGATGGAGCCAAGGTTGGAGCAAGCTGGAAGCCACAAGACAATGTGAGTTGGAAAGCAAAAAATTATAAACGGGGGTATTCAGTCTCTAGAAATCTCAAGGCTTTAATTCTCTAGCCAGGCCTTCAGGGAAAAGAATTAGAACAATAATTATTAATTTGTTCTTTGTGTCCAAGGGCAAATTCAGCACTTAGAGGACAGAGTTGTTGCTGGCTTCTTTATCCCTGCTCTTTGTAATCCTGATTAGCAGAATGTACTTTAGACTTTGAAATGAATGATTCCACCTCTCTGGCCAGCAGGCCTGCTTCCCTGGAAAACATCCTACATCTGGGAAGCCTTGGGCCACGCTCTGGCTTTGTCTGGGTGAGCTGGCAAAGGTGCCCAGGGGCTCCCCCTAAATTCCCCCTCCTGCACCTTGAAAAGCAGCTTTGCCCAGAGCCTGCTGTCACCTGACCCTTGCTAACAATGGATGGTGCTGCCCGTGGGGTTTTAGGGACTGGAGGGTGTAGGGTGGCAGAGCAGGGAAGCCCCCAGACATCCACCCATCCACCCACCCCTGCCTGCCCCTAAAACCCACCTTTCTCTGTGGGGTTCCTATCACAGCTTGTTCCCTCCACTCCCTCTCATTATTGATCCCATTCCCTGTTAATAGCCCCTGTCATAAGCCACATCGACAATAATGAGGCATTTTATGGTGATCTATGAGAATTTCCAGAAACCACATTCTTTATTTATTCAGCAGTGTAATGGTAATTCAATATTTTAGTGAGGCGAATTAAGGGGGTTTTTTTACTCCTGGGCTGGAAGATGTGACTTTCCAAAACAGAATTGCTCCTGAGCAGAGGGGTGAGAGGAGTTGTGGCCATCCTGGCTTTAATTTACAGATAATGGACATTTTTTACTGTCGTTATTTGAATACATCAGTTCCCACTTGACCTGTCTGAACAATTCTTGATGGGTCTTGAACCTCGTTCATAAAAGGAGCTTATCCTTCAGCTCAAGGAGACGATGAAGCATTAACAAGAAATATAAAATGTAATTTGGCCTCTTCACGACCAGAATAATTCCTGGTCAGGGCTGAGTGTGCGGGCAGGAGCTTGGCAAGGAGCTGCTCTGCCCAGCATGGGGACGTCACCAGTGTCACCCCACCTGGCCTCTCCTGCCTTGGGCTGGTGTGCAGGCAGACACGGGCTCTGCTTGTTTCTTCCTTTTGGGCTGTTTTTAGCAGTACAGGAAGGATGACGATGCCAAAGCCAGCATGGAAAGGCTCCTGGAATGAGCTACATGATTAAAAATGCCCGGTGTAATTCAGATTGATAACTGCATTAAAGTCGCGGGGTTTCCCTTCCGTAATCGAGTCACACCTACGGCATTGAAGGCAAAATTATGTTAATCACCATCAGTGCTGAGTGATGGATGCAAACTCCTGGTGTCAATGCCAGTGCTTGGGGACATTAATTAGGGATCCTGATTTCTGCTCCTGCTCTCCTCATCCAGCTCTGAGTGCCAGGGGAGAGCTTGGGCTCTGGGTCTGCCCCCTGTGAGCTCCTGACTGCTCCTTGCTGCCCTTGTGCCTGTGAGCATCCCCAGCACTGCCAGCCCTTTCCCCCTGTCATTTCCTGAGGTGTTCCTTTCCTTGCTGGATCTGCAGGCACCTTCACACTGGCAGGTCCTTGGCACAGTGCAGGGGTCCAGCCTTGATGCAAAAATAACACCAGGACTGGAGCCTGCAGCCAGAGGGGACATGGTTCAGCCCCTCCACTGGGAACTGCATGAGAAGCTGGAGCCAGAGCTGAAGGATTCTCCCAAGGAGATATTCCTGAAGGATTCTCTCAAGAAGCTGCAGCAGCTTGACCTCAGTTTTCCCTCTCCCCCATGTGATGCCTGGATATACAATGTGGGCATGCACAAACACACCAGGGAACACAAACCTGGAGCTCTTTTATTTTGACATCAGATAACCTTGATAAATTCTCTTATTAAATTTAATATCTTTGATCAATCACAATAAAACTTGAGGAGATGAATTATTAAAATGAAGAATTGCTTTCTAGGGTTTATGGTTATTGTGTTACCTAAATTAAACATGTAGGTGCTGTTATTTAAAAGAAAAATACTCCCCTGTCCCTAAAGCCACGTGTACCACCTCAGCTCGGCCAGAGATCTCTGATAAGCAGAAACCACATCACCCTCCTTGCACACATTTATTACACAGCACCCTGTTTTCCTGAGCCATGAACAGCAGCCACTCGATTGTCACCTGTGCAACGGTGACACCAGCTCAGGGTGTTCTGAACCTTGCCCCATTTAATCCCCAGAGCTGAGGGCGTCAGCTCTTCTGCTGCTGCAGCTGCTCAGACCCAATCCTGAAGCCCACTGGATGTTGCCACTCCAGGGATAAGCACACAGCCACCACCTCTGTTCTCACCCATCTCAGGGCTCCCGAGACACATCCTGCAGGAATTTGCCCGGTTCTGGAGATGGTCCATGCTCACCAGGCTGCTCCATGGATGGTAAAACATTGATGCTTGAGAGACTTTTCTTTCAGGGGGTGCTGAACACTGGCAAGGTCTGTGCATGCCAGAGGAAGGACAAGGAGAGCTGCTCACAGTCCGAGATCCTCAACTCCCTTGCCTGCATTCCCCAGGTGATCCCTCCTCCTGCCCATGACCAAGGGCCATTTTTCAGAGCTGTTCTCCCTTTGCTGCCTGCTCCATTCTCCAGCTCCTGCTCTCCCTGCGTGGTGGACAAGGTGTCATTACAGTGATTGAAACTCAGCTCAATTTCCTGCAGGGCCTGTCTGTGCTCTGCGCTCGCGCTTCCATTTCCCAGCTAAGTGCCTCCGTCCATTCTTGGCTGTTATTTTAATTTGATAAAACATTCTACATTCTTTAAGCTTAATTGTACAGGATGTAATGAAAGCGGTGAGCGTGTCAGCGCCGAAGGGGCAGGGAGGGGAGATGAGGTTTGGATGGGAAGGTACCATGTGGTGTGAGATTGCTTGGGGTTTTTTTTGCTTTCAGGTTAGGGTGAATAAAACTTAGAAGACATTGGTTTTGAAGTTTTACTTTGAAATGTATTATCTTTATTTATTATAATCTTATGAGATGTGAGGGGTTTTTTAATAAGTTGAGAAAGTGAGTTAAAGTGGTGTCTGTTCAAGGCTATTTAAGTCTTAATTATCCAATAAACATTTAACATCTATATTATTTATACTTCTAATCCAATTATGATCACCCAAAACCCACAATGCAAACTTCTTTCACCCAATTACAGAAAACCACTCAAATTCATTTAAAAAAAGAAAAAAATACTTAGACAACACCTAAACGCCTCCATCTTAACTCACATATATTACTATACAATAAAACCCCAAATCCTAAGTTTCTAAAACTCCAATAATGTGGGACCACCTGGATGTGACAGCACCTGCAGGACTCTCCAGCATGGCCAAGGGAAGCATTTGATCCACAGATCACAACTTAAAATTTAACAGCTGAGCACCTGCAGAAAGGTTCAGGGCAGAGAAAGCAACTCCTCCCAGGAGACCTTGAAATGAGGTTTAGTCTTTTCCAGACTTATTTCAGTGCCTGGAAATACAGGACAAAAATGTTTGGGGTTTTTTGTGTGTATGTATGTGAAAAGACACAGAATGACGTCTATTTTAGGGTCAGCAAGGAAAAAAGAAGTCAGGGATTGGATGGGAGTGGTGTGCAGCTGGCTCTGGTGGGTGAATGCCAGACCTGATCTCCTGCTTCACCTGCAGCTGCAGTGAGCAAGTGACTTTGGCCACCATCAGTGACCCCCCAGATGTCCCACTGCATCACACCAGCAGTGCTGGGGCTGCTGGGGCACTCAGACAGGCTTGGAGCCCATGGAAACATCAGGAGATGGGGCAAGGCCAGCGTGCCCCACACCTCAGCTCTGTCCATCTCCATCCATCACTCCACCCACCCATCCCACAGCATCCCTCCTGAACTCGGGCAGCTCGAAGATCCAGCTTCTTAGGCTTGAAAACTGGCAGCTTTACGTGTCTTTTTTCCCCCTCAAGATTGCAGGGAAAAACAATTAGAAAGGATAAAATCAAATGCTTTTTAAAAGAATGGGTTATTACGCACATGCAGTGCCGCCGTGTCGGGATGAGCTGCAAGGGACCAGCGGGGTTTGGGGTGGATTATGTGTTTAGAGGGATAAAGAGCAAATCCACAGCTACAGTTCTGCCTGAGGGAAAACCTACAAGGGTATCAGTATGTGAGGGAAGAAGCTGAGGTCCAGGCAGGAATTCATAATTACCTGCTGCCTCCTTCTCTGTAACTTTGCTGCGCCATCAGTTACGGGTTATTTTGGGAGAGAAGACACTGAGATGACGGGCACGCTCCTGCCTCGGCCACGCAGCAGAGAGGCCAGGCAGGCACATCTCAAGGTGGAAGAACTGTTCCCAGCATCTTTTCAGCTCAGGAAACGTGGGCAATGTCATAAGGAGTAATTGCCAGCCCAGCTGACTCCCAGAGCAGGAGTGCTGCAAGCCACCGTGTTTCAGGTGACTCAGTCAAGGTGAACTTCTACATTTCTCACCCTCCACGGATTTTCTTTGTATCCTTAAAAGCAACTTTAACCACCAGGCTGCAAATATTTCCCTCCCACTTCTTCCTCTGTGTTGGTTCTTTTCATGGGAGGATGTCAGTGCCCTCAGCTCGCAGCTCCTCAGCAGTGATGGACAAGGGAGCCTCGGGCTGCCGGCAGAGCTGCCGAGGCAGACGGGAGCTTTCCTGTGGCACCAGACACAGGAGCTGGACTTTCACAGGCATATTTTGGTCAGGGCTAGCAGGGCATCCAGCTGTGCAGCACAGCTGACAAGGGCAGAGCTGCAGGTGGAGCAGCCACCACCAGCAGCAGCAGCAGCAGCAGCAGCTCGTCCCCTGGGCTGTGACAGTCCAGGAGATGCTCTTGTCCTCCTGGTGTGAGACCTCCCAATGTGACACTTGGGCCACAGCATGGAGGCAGCCAGAGCTGTGGTCAGCATCCCCCTCAGAGTGCCCAGGTGCTCGTGCTGGGAGGAGCAGGGCAGGAGAGTCCCAGTCCTTGCAAAGGTCTGCCACCACACGCTCTGGCTTTGGACAGACACCCAAGCCCCAAACCTCAGATCACCTCCCAGCAGGTGGGATGGGACCAGTGAGGCCCTAGAAAATATTATTCTTATATTGACTCCTCCATTCCTTTGGCACCTGGAATTAATTTTGTATTTGTTTGGGCTGTGGTGGGTTTAACCCACAGGAAGAGCCAGCCCTTGCCAACCCTCAGCAGTTTAATAGCTAAAGCGTTTGATTAAAAAATTTAATAGCCCTGGAATGATGGAACAGCTTCTGTCCACAATGTATTAAGCTTCTGGCATTCAGATTTATACGCAGTGTAAACTCCCTTTATATGAAAACATTTGTTTCCTTTCCCACATCCACAGCAGAGCTGCCCCTTCTCCTGCTTCATTTCCAGCCACTTGTTTAATTGCACAGTTTTGGGAAGCTGCCACATATGGGGAGGCGGATTCCAGCGGCCATGATTCGGAGGAGCAGAAGGAAACGCCAGTGCTGGCAGCTGCAGCCAGCTCAGTTGGTGCCTGTGTGCTGGGTATGCTCCAAAGAACCCCAAAATGAGCAGCTTTCCTGTGGAGAAGCCACCGTGGAGTCTTGTACCTTCATTAATTTCTTGTTGAAGCCGGTTTAGTGCTCGTGTCCAGGCTGGGCTGAGCAGCACTACTGGTGGCCTCTGCCATCCTGTTGAGTTACACATCCTCACCCCTCTCTCAGGAGCACTTTGTAGGGGCCCAGATAAACTCTTGCCACCAGCAGACCCCATAAATCCTCGTTACCATTTGCTCCAGCCTATCTGCCCAATGTTTCTCCTCTCCCCAAGAGCTCCCCAAGCCACCATAACTCTTCTCCAGGTAAAGTAGTTCATGGCAGATGGATATATCCAATTTACATTTGCTGCCTCAGCCACATGTCTTTAGGCAAACCTTGTCCCTTCGTACTGAAGGAGCAGTTTGGGCCAGGCAGGCAAAACCAAATGCCTCTCTGGGAGAAGCAAAACCCAGCCAGGCTCAGCTGGGACAGACCCAAGGGCAAGAGGGAGGGGACAGTTCAGGGAATCAACGCTGGCTCTTTCTCCCAGGAAGGACATTTTTGTCAACCAGCATCTCTCAGCACCGAGCCCACAGCCAGGAGGGCACCAGCAGAGCCTCCTCCGCTCATCTTCTGGAGAAACTGGCATTTAATTTCCCATCACTTCTAATCCTCTTACTCCCGTGGACTTTGCGAGGGTGGATTTTGAGCTGTTCCGAGCTATATCATAATGTCAGGCAGATCCACAGGCTTTAGGCTCTGGTGAAGGGCTAATAGAGATTTTTGTCACCCTGGAGAAGCTTGGGAGAAAGGAAAATTTCCCCCCACAAGAGTGCAGCCAGTGGGGTTGGGGGGCTGGTGGTGGCTGGAACTGGGGGAGCACAGAGGAGCCCAGTTTGGGACAAGGAACTATAAATATCCAGGCTCTACAGTGAAAGGAAATTGCCGATTATCTTTGGCGACACTTTATTAGTGAAGAACAGTTTGTTCTTTACACTCCTCTGCCTGTCTGCCTTTTTTAGATGAGAAACTACATGAAATATGCTGTAAAATACCTAATGTGCCTTTTTGGGGTAATAATTCAAAGTCCGTGTTCATAAATTCACATTTTGCTAAAAAAGGGGGGGAAAAAAAAAAGAAGCAGGAGATCCTGGGTAATTTATAACCCTTGCTCTGTGCTATCGCTCCCCAGCCACCAGGATGCTGCTGCTCAGGGATTTGGATGCTGCACGGAGCCAGCACTGTGCTTGCAGCCCTTCATTTCAGCTGTTCAGGCTACATTAGGTTTTTCAAAGCCGAAGAAGAATTTGGAAAACACATAAAGCCACTTCTGAGAGCTGGAGGGAAGTATCATATCCCGGGGATGGAACAGCAGCAATACCTGTTTTGATAGACTGGCCAATTAAGAATTGCCAACAGAGCTGGGAAATTTGCATTGGAATGTCATTTCTGTCGGGATGAATAGGAGCTCCCTACCTACGCTCTACCTGGTGGATGATCTCGTTTCATTTCTAGTGAGGCTCTGTCACTGTGCCTACACTCCTGGCATTACTCACTCCAGGGCAGAGAACTCACTCATTTCTCCCCAGAGACTCAGCCAAGGGGGGCTGCAGCCAGGGACCCCCAAAAAGGCATTTTCAGGTCTCCAGTTCTGCTTTCAGCAGATGCTCAGGGCAAAGGCAGCTGCAGCTCTGGGCTCTCCCTTCCCAAGGCAAACAGCGGGACAGCTCTCTGTTTGCTCTCCCTCCTGCTTGCAGGATTGAGTTATTATCCCTGCAATCATATTCTTAAGGTTAAGAACAAACATATATAAGAACCTCGTGGAAAATTGGTCCACTTTGGAGGTGACAGAGGAGCACAATACTTCAAGCTGTCCTAACAGTTTCTCTGCTTAAAGGAAACATTTTTCATTTCATTAGTGCCAAGTGCCCTCGTCATGCTGAGATTTTAAGATGAGTTTCTGTGTGAAATATGAGGAGTCTCCACTTGAGGCCACGAGGAGGGGGCTTGGTGCTCGCTCTGAAGGGCTGGGGAATTCTCCTGCTCCCAGGGAGCCCAGAGCAGGCACATGGGCAGCAGCAAAGCCACAGCACCCCAGCCTAGAGGGTCCCCTCCTAATAAAGCCCTAACAAGCTCAGATTAGGATTTATGGTGCCTCACAGACAGTTCTTCAATACCTTGAACCATGACCTCAGGTTTGGTTTTGAACTATGGTTCAATTTTTGCTTGTTGTAATTTGGGACCCAGCACGTGATTAATCACCGGCCTGGAACATCCAGGCCTGCACAAACAGGGATGTGGAGGGGAATTAGGGAAGAGTGTTTGGGTGCACAGAGCAGCATCTCGAGCACCTGGAGCTGCTGCATCCCAAACCCTGCCAGCACATCCCAGACCTGCAGGAGAAGTGCTCCCTTCCCTCTGGGGAAGGTCAGGATTTGGTTCCAAACAGGGTGTGAGGACATTCATGTCTAATAACAGCTTTTGGGAATCACTGCACCTTGTGAGAAGAGACCCCAGGGTCACCATCACTGGCACTGGGATGCCTCTCACCAGCCCTGGGGAGAGATCAGGAGAGGAGTGGAGTCACTTTGGAGACATCAGGAGCTGGGGATAAGGATGTCGAAGGACACCAGCACTGGGGCTCTGTGGAATGAGCAGTAGCTCCCACTTATCTTTTATTAGCCAGATACATCATGTGCCAAGCAGGCAAGAACAAAATCAATGGCAAGGACTGAAGTTATGGACACTGATCCAGCAGCTGGAGCTGCTTCCCAACGCCTTCTGTAGCCAATTCTCAGGGGCCTTGTGCAGACAGGCCATGGATGTTCCCAGCAGAAGCCCTGAGTGATGAAAAGTATAGATTTACAGGGATTTGTGGACACTTTAGGGCAGAGGGCAAAGCCTTTTTGCACATAGAAGCATCCCTGGATAGACCCAGCTGCATTCCCACCCCCAGTACAGAGTTCACTCATGCTGCTGCACCTCCCTTTTGGGATACCAGCAACTACATGAGAGCCTGATTTCTTCCTCCAGATCTGACATCTTTTATAAAAATTTAAATCCCAACCACAGGTAACACTCAGACAAGGACAGAGCCCAGACGTGGCTCAGTCTTGACGACTTTATTAAAGTTTTAATATTCCTTTCACCTCCAGCTAATCTGGCAGTCGTGATTGGGACAAGGAGAAAATCAGGCTGAGCAAATGACGAGTGCCGTGCTTGGAGCTGTGTTCCAGTGAGGGCTCCACTCCTTGGCTTGGCTGCTCCTGTTGCCCCCTCTTTCTGCCTCTTTCTTTTTGGCATCTTGTGGGAGGGTGGACTGGCATCCTGTGGAGCCCATCTCTGGCTGCCAGGGTTAATAACACCCCCACAAAAATGGCTCAGCCAGGATGGATGGGTTTGCTGGGAACGCCTGCACCCCCCACAGCTCCTGCAAGGACACATTTTAAAATGGAAAT
Organism: Prinia subflava; assembly: GCF_021018805.1. Classification (NCBI taxonomy): domain Eukaryota; kingdom Metazoa; phylum Chordata; class Aves; order Passeriformes; family Cisticolidae; genus Prinia; species Prinia subflava. Next base: position 4,345,864 of record NC_086267.1, on the reverse strand, counting down.
GAAACGCTGAGAGAAACCTGATTTGCCTAAAATAACCGCGGAGGTTGGATTGTTTTGTGCTGGAAGAACAAATAAACAAACAGAAGGCGCGGGTTTGAGGAACGAGAGCACGCTGCGTGTGACACTTTTAATACAGAGTTATGGATGGCACCATTGTGGGAGAACATCCTACCGGGATTGTGGAACATGGCTGCTTGTGCAAACAACTGCACCGCCAACCTGCGGGCCGGGGGATTATTAATGAGCGCTTCATCAGGACCTCCTTTTGCAGAATTTCTAATGACTGCCTAAAAAAACATGCAAATACACACCCGTGCTTTGGCAGCCTGTGCCGGTAACACTGAGTGCTCTTGCAGGGGTGGCTCTGCCAGGACCAGCGGGGTTGTTTAAGTCTGACCCAAAGTCTGCAGCCCCCTCCCCAGCTGGTCCCTCCCACAGTTCTGGGATGTCCCCTGCAAGGAGAACGCGGTGTCAGGGGTCACTCACACGGGGAGTCAGCACAGAGGAGATGCTCCTCTCCTCCCGGCTCAGCTGGGTTATCAAGAACGAGAGGTGGCATTCAGGGAGAGGCTCCCTGGTCCTGTCACTGCTCCAGAGGGATGAGCATTGGGATGAGCATTGGGATGAGCAGCTTTTGCCGGGGAGGCCGGGGGGAGCAGCAGGAGCATTCCCAGGCAGCACGGGGTGGGTCGATGGGAGACAATTGCGGTGTCGCTGAATTGCTCTGTCCTGGATGCAGCTCCAGGCGGCGAGAAGCTGACAATAAACAGAATTTGCTGGGGGACTGTTGGTGAAACCCTGCTCATCTCCAGCTGTAAATCGCTGTGGACACTTCCCCCTTTATTTCCCGTCCTGGGAACAATATCCCCTCCCTGAACCGGGATATACTGCTGTCGTTCTGCTCCACCAGCCTCGCCGAGGAGCTCGTAAAAATTAAGGCACAGGCTTAGGTCAGTGAGATAAGGGCTCTGTGGTGCCAAAAACTGAGCACAAAGTCGCTGCAGCCCAAGGAGGCTGTGGCAGCAGTGCCAGCTTCCCTCTTCCACGTTCAATTTGCTAAATTCTTGGAAACTATGATTAAAGAAGCAGCAGCAGTTCCAGAAGTCTCATCCAACTTTTCTTTAACCCTCAATTTTTTGCAAGGAAGGGTAAGTTGAGATGAGCACATGCTGGTGGCACTCAAGTCCCACATGAGCCTCAGCAGCAGCTCCCACCTTCCTGCCTGCCACCAGAGGAGCAGAAATGGGGGGGAAATTGGTCTCCCAGCCAGTCCTGTGGCCCAGCTGAGCCTTCACCCCACTCTTTGCAGTGCTTTCAAATGACTAATCAATTATTCTTTATTAGGGTTATTTCTTTCATTAGTCGTTTCTTCAATGCTTTCAATGTTTCATTAGTCTCCTCTCAAGTTACAGTGGATTTCGAGCGCTGTGGAAGAGGATAATTCATTTTATTAGATCATTTATTTTCTGGGCACATTTTTAAAGGTCAATTAATCCATCTAAATGGAGGAGGAAGTATGGAATAGCATATAGAGCCTCCCTCCCCCTCTGCCAGAGAGCCCACTGTGAGTTCACTTGCCCAGGTAGGGAGGGGTGCACCGGTACGTGTGAATGCCATGTCCTGGTGTGACATTCCAACTGGAATTGTGCTTCCAGAAGCTGCTGGAAGTTATTATCCAGCTCCTTCCTGAGGATGGAAGAGCTACTCAGCCCTTCCAGACTGGGAGTTGTTGCTGTACCCATCCCTGTCCCCTCAGGTCAGAGCATCTCCTGCCACCAGGATGGGTCCTGTCGCACCTCACACGTCCCAGCAGGGACAAGAGAACTCCAGGATTACCACAGGGTGGACTTTGGTGGTGAAGATCCATGGAGAGCTGGTCAGCCCCATTATACACTCCTTTATCACTCCCTAGAGAACCTGAAACCAGCTCAGCCCAGGGAGCCAGACCCAGGACACGCAACGCTGCTGCTGCTGTTCCTGCTTGTGTTTACATTTGTATTGATGCCCATGCTGTAAAACACCAATTATTTTAACTGAAAAATCCATGGGCTGACCTAATAAAACTTCCCTTAGAGCAGGGATAGAAAAGCATGAACAGCTTGATGCCTCCATAAAACGTTAAAGGTGAGTTTTATTCCAACTGGGAAATACCTGGAGATCGTTGAAAAGGGAAAATCTTCACATGCAGGAGCTGGAGAGGAGCCTTTGTCCTGTGTGGTGATGGGGAGATACAGACACCCCACCTTTCTGGGGACAGCAGTGATGCTGCACTTGATTCCTCTCACCATCCCTGGTCTGATGCAGCAGGAAGATGCCACTTTGCCAAAAACACCCTGTTTTGGGGTCAGCTGAGCACCTCTGTGAACTGCTGCACCCTCCACGTGGGGTTTTGGCAATGGCAAGCTGCAGACAGCAAAGAGCCAGGCATTCCTTCCTGGGAAGAGCCACCAGCCAGGGAAAACACAGATCAAACACCCCAAAATGCTGATTCAGAGAGCAGTTTGGGGTGATGTTGTAACAGCTTGGCAGAAGTAAATTAACGAGGATGTGTGATTAGTCCCAGTGCATGTGAAGGTGAAGCACAGAGCAAGGGCTGCTTCTGTTCGCTGGGCACCAGGCAGGACAGGACACTCATTTTTTGGCCATTCCAAACCTCTCCAGGTGTGTGCACCAGCCAAGGGCACAGGCACAGGGAGCTGTGGTTCAGATTAGTTCCTGCATCTTCCACCTTTGCTCAATCTCATTAAAGGAGCAGAAAAGCTTTGCTGCAGGCTCTTTATAAACCCCGGGCTGCCGAGCCGATCGATGCCGCCTCTGCGGCCAAGGGGACGCTCCTTTAATTGCAAAACAAAATATTTTTTTTTTCCCCTCCTTCCAGGGCAGGAACAAATTCCAGCCTCTCGTGATGCCAGGCAGGTTCCAAACCACTTATTAAATAATGCAGAGCAAGAGTTAAAAATTGATGTTAAACTTGATTTCCTGTAGCCTCTTGAGAGGCCTCTCAGCTCGTTATAGCCGACGGCTGCACCGCTCACCTCCAGCCTGCAGCATGTGCTTATCAAACTCGTGGAAAAGCTCCTTTATTAATGTCCTTCCCCATCCCTGGCTTTTCTAGGGCACTGACAGGCTCTTTCTAAAGAGCCTGATGCTGTGGGCTTGCTCTGCTGTGGGTCAGGGTCTCATCACTCCACCACATGCTGTGCCCTCTGTGTCCTGGCACGAGCACCCTGCTGTCCCTGAGGTTTTATCCAGGATTGATGCCTAAAAATGCAAGGGCAGGGATGGTGGGAAGCAGACCTGTGCTGAGAGGATGCTGGGGACAGGTGGGGTGTGGTGTGTGACCCCATGGACTCAGCACCAGCCACCACCTCCAAGGGAAATCCCTTTGCCACACCCCATTTGCCCTCTGATGGTGGGAGATAAAATCTTTGTAGATGTATCCCAAGTCTCCTGCAACAGGCTTGGGTTTCAAACAGACTAAATAAATATTAATAAACCATAAAGAACACGGGCTCAGTTAGCAAAGGAGAAGGATAACAGATGGGCTGGAGTTAACAGGAACATTATTTCTAGCTGAGGAGCTGGGCTGGCCCACGAGCCAGGACGAGCAGCCCTGGAGCTCCTCTTGGTGTCCCAGGGGCCCCGGGATGGGAATGCTGTGATGGACTCCATCCATGGCTCCACATGCCCCTTCACTGGGCAAACCCAGTGCTGCCACCAAGCACTGCCACCACCACTGCCACTGCCAGTCAGGGCATGCAGAACACCCTGTACCCCCTGTGAGGAACCCCCAGCTCACCCAGGTTATGCACCATCCTCTGGAAATGTCACCCAGGGCATCTGTGGCACTCAGCATGTGCCACCACTGCTACCCTGGGCAGGCAGGGCTCCCAGTACCCCCAGTCATCAGCACCCAGGGCAGCCAGCACCCACTGTCACTGCCACCCAGGGCACCCAGCACCCACTGTCACTGCCACCCAGGGCACCCAGCACCTGCTGTCACTGCCACCCAGGGCACCCAGTGCCTGCCATCAGCACAGCCTGTAAAAAGCTGATATTCCAAAAGCAGGGCGGGAGGTTTTGTGCTCCAGCGCTGTCCAGACACGAGTGCAAACAGCAATTACCAGTGAGGGAAAACTTCCAGGAAGCAGGAAGAAGCAGAATTATCTTCAGAGGAGCTGTTGAAGTGAATGAGAGAAGAAAAAGCCATTCAGCTTTTTAATATTTTGCACCAGGCTTGGAAGAACAAACAACCGTGTGAAAAGGAGCATCCTCTAAATTACCAGGGAACCGAGGGGCTCCCAGGGTAGTGAGGGCTTTCCTGCATCCCATAAAGCATTTTGTGAGGTCTGCTGCTGGGAAAATGATGAAAAAGGAGGGAATGCATTGAGAGTTTTCTGAATTTGTTTTGTGTTTTCATTTAGTAGGGCAGAAAATGTACAAAAAATGGCCTGGCCACCTTGGATCCCCATCGGAGGGAGATCAGAAGGCTCCTGGCTTTGCTGACGGTGTGTGGGGGAGGAGGAAACAAGAGGGAAGGCTGGCGTTTATAAATTGTAGCTATTAAATCTAAATGGGGGGAACGAAACAGGCCATAATTGAGCTAACCAGTCGTTTCAAGAGTAAAATCCCAATTTCGGCAGTCAGCAAGAAAGTTTTCATAAATAGAAATACCAACTGTTCAGGTGGAGAACTTAAAGATCTCCGCAGAAGTGAATGATAAAAGAGTTACTTGAATACATTCAGAGCCCATTGTTCGAGAGAAGAAAGCAGTAAAGAAGAGGAAAATAGGGCTCCTCAAAGTAATGAGTGGAGCAGATGACGGAGAACAAAGGGCCGGCAGCTCGGCACCCACTTCATTTGTTCCCAGCTCATTGAGGGGAATGAGAAGCTCGAGGATGTTTGATACCACTGAAAGGGTGGTGTTATTAAAGCTCAGATAAATAACCCAGCAGGCACGGGCTGGGGGCTGCTCACACACACCGGGCTCCGGAAACGGAGTTTAGGGGTTGTAGAGAGGGATCAGCATCTCTGGGGTGTTTGTGATGGAGCTGATTGCACCCGCTGCCTCTGGCAGCCCTGGCTTGGGGGTCCCTGGCTCTGTGTTCTGCTGAGATGTACCAGGAGGGATGTGGCAGGAGAGATGTGCCTGTGCTGGCAGAGATGTCCCTGTGCTGGCAGAGGTGTGCCAGGAGAGATGTGCCTGTGCTGGCAGAGGTGTGCCAGGAGAGATGTCCCTGTGCTGGCAGAGATGTGCCAGGAGAGATGTGCTTGTGCTGGTGGAGATGTGCCCTGAGAGATGTCCCTGTGCTGGCAGAGATGTGCCCTGAGAGATGTCCCTGTGATGGCAGAGGTGTGCCAGAGAGATGTCCCTGTGCTGGCAGAGATGTGCCCTGAGAGATGTCCCTGTGATGGCAGAGGTGTGCCACAAGAGATGTCCCTGTGATGGCAGAGGTGTGCCAGGAGAGATGTGCCTGTGCTGGCAGAGCTGTGCCAGAGAGATGTGCCTGTGCTGGCAGAGGTGTGCCACAAGAGATGTCCCTGTGCTGGCAGAGGTGTGCCAGAGAGATGCCAGCAGAGGTCACATTTAGGAATACCCAAAGGAGGCTGAGCAGATGGGGAAGGGCCTGGAGTTGAGGGCACTTTGTGTGTTCAGCTGCAGGAAACTGAGGTCAGACCTCATCAGGCTCTGCAGCTCCGACCTCTGCTCCCTGTGACAGGGACAGGACCAGGGAATGGCTGGAGCTGTGTCCGGGGGGTTGGGTTGGATTTTGGGAAAGGTTTTTCTTCCAGAGGGTGCTGGGCACTGCCCAGGCTCCCCAGGGAATGGGCACGGCCCTGAGGCTGCCAGAGCTTCAGGAGGGTTTGGACAGCGCTGCCAGGGGTGCACAGGGTGGGATTGTTGGGGGGTCTGTGCAGGGCTCGGGGTTAAACTCTGGTGATGTTTGTGTGTCCCCTCTATCTCAGCAGATTCTGTGATTTGGTGAGAGATGTCCCAGTGCTTTGAACGGCCTCTGAGCCAGCACCACACTCCCTGTACTGAAACAAGCTGCCCATAACCTCTCCCACCAAGCTGTTTATTGTTCTGGGCCATATTTATTTCCAATTATGATTCAGTTTATCCCAATTAAATGCCACTTATACTTCAATGTAGTTATCCAGTCCAATACTCCTAATTAGTTTGTAAAGTATTAGAAGTCAATTTTAATTATTTCCAGTGGGTTTCAAGGAAATCTCAATTAGATCACTGTGCTTTTACTCCGAGCTGTGGCTATTCCTTCACTTCCCCACGGTTCCCTGTGCCCAGTGGTGGATCCAGCTGGAGCCACAGGGATGCAGGGGGAGCTCTGGAAGTGGGGACTACCCAAAGCCAGCGAGGTGACCGGGCCAGGCCACCCCTTCCTGGCATCAGGAGCATCCCTGTGGGTGGGTACCAGGCAGGGCAAGCGGCTGTCACAGCCTCTGTGCCAGCTACCTGGGGAGCCTCCACGCTGATAATTATCTGTACTCACACAGTGCCTTTTTTTTTTTTTTTTGGTAATTGCTTCATTTTTCATGGGATTTAATTACAGAATCCACATGGGGAAAGCGCAGCACGGTTCAGTTTTCTGGGGCTCATTTGTGTCGGGGGGAAGCTGCAGCTGGGGAGGTCTGGCCCGGGTGTCCCTGTCCTTGGGGCAGTCATGTCTCAGAGAGGAGGTGACAAGAGGTACAGAGAGTGGAGCAGGCAGTGTGAGGATCTTTGGCTCCACTTTTACTTATTCCGTGCAAAGCTGAGGCTGAATTGATTTGCCCCAGCTCCTCCTAGACAGGAGTTCTCACTAAACTCAATTTTGTGCTCAGTCAAAACGGTGTCACTTCAGATGCTGATGAGCAGCTGCTGTCCTTTCCCATGTGGATAAATGCTCCTCCTTGCACTGAGAAAGCTGAGTGGCAGAATCCTCACTTTAGGGTGGCAAAATAACAACATCAAACAAAAATAACAACACAAAAAAAATCTAAAGCAATTCTGTGCTTTGACTGAAGATGAATCCTCCTCTTTGCTCATTATAAAATACCTATTATCTCCCTTTATCTCCGAGCCACCGGTGTTATTTCAATTTAACAGTGTATGGGAAATGCAAGGGAATATAATAAAAGAGCCATGGATGCACTATTTAATGTCAGAATGACAGATGCTTCAATTAGGAAGACACGGCTATTTCTCCCCAAAATAGATAAAGATGAAATTTTTATAAGATTGCCCTGTTTGTGTTTGCGATACAGTGCTGGTACATGCTTTCATCACAATACAAATTAATACAAAAGCTCCGATTTCAGTGCAAACCTGAAGGGATTTGACAGCAGTTTTACAAGTTGCCAGGCTGGTTGGTCATTCCCTCAGCACTGGGAATGCCTTGGCTCTGACAAGGACAGAGTGGGCAGATTCGGGGCACCAGCACAGCATTGGCACAGCAGTGGCACTGCATGGGCACAGTCTCCCGGCCCCCTGGGAGCCCTTGATGCCTCTGAAGGTCTCTCCTTTCCAGTGCTGCTCCATTCCAAGGCATGTTTGTTCAGTAAGTGGGTCAAGGAATAGTCAACAGAAAAGTTATGCCTGTGTTTACCCAGGAATTATAGCTATAGCCTGAATTATGCATGAATTAAAAGAAGTCAACATCAGCGGCACAGTAAACACGTTGGCTTTGCCAGGGGTTTGAAGAGGGGGGATCAAAGGGGGGAGTGCAGGGGAGGTTCCTGGGGTGTGGAAGTCAGAGGCAGGGTGAAGCTGTGGGGTGCCAGGGGCCATGTCCTGCCTGTGCCCCGGGGCCCAAGGGGCTCCTGCACTGTCACTTATGGCACTGAGTTTATTCCTGGCTTGAGCCTGGTGTTAATTGATTGTTTCCTTCCTGTCAGCTCTGGCCGTTTGTCCCAGGTCACATCCCTCACCCAGTGCTGGGGATGTTTTGGTAGTGAAGTGCAGCAGACATTAGTTATTACTCTATTTCAGCCCAAACAAGCATTACTCTCACTTATTTATTAATCACTTTTCAAATTCAAAGGAAACATCTGTGCAGATTCGCAATTAAGGGGGTTTGTGGCTCGAGTGAGATTTCCCTGTAATTCCTATACATAGATCCGGTGTTTATTCCTCATTGTCTCAATAATTCTGAGCAGAGATGATTATCCTGATAACCCTTCCTGAGAGGTGCAACCTGTCTCTAGCCCTGTGACCCAGCTGCATCCTGAGAGGGGAAGGAGGAGGTGATGCTGCAGTGCTGGTGCCACTTTCCAGCAGCATTCCCACTGGGATAGGCTGCTGGTGGGAGGGAATCCTCCTGCCATGAGGTGGGTGATGGAGCAGCCCTGTCCCAGAGGCCACACCAGCCACCCCAGTCATGCCAGGAGCATCACCTGACCACCCTCAAGCCCTGGGAGGGGTCTGTTACTGCCCTGCAAACCCCAAAAAAGGGGAAATCCCAGACCTGTCGTGCCACCAGCACACCAGAGATGACTGTGCTGAGCTGTTCTCATTCCTACCTGCTTCCTAATTCAGCTCCAACGTGTCACTCATCCATCACAGGCTGAAGCCTCATCCCACCACAGCACTGGGCTTTGCTGCTCACCTTGGAGCACTCCAAGCTCCCCAAACTCCACTCCCCACTGTGTTCCTGAGAGCCTGGATCAGGCTCCCAAAGTTCCATGTGCTTTTAGGATCAGGGAGTGTATTTATAATCCAAAGGCATCCTCAGGGACAAAAATTATAAATGAGGTGTTACGACTCAGCAGTTTGATCCAGTTCTGGGACTTAAAAGATTTGTTAATGATAAATATGTTAATGCCATTAGCATTTCAGAGGAGGAGAGGATGATGGAGCACAGGAGAGACCTCGGGACATCCAGACAGCTTCATCTCATGGCAGTGACGTGTGACAGGCAGAACGCGCTGCCTGAACTGCCACAGCAAATCACACCTTGACCCCAAGGCCACCAGGCCACCATTTTTTGTTCTTGCCTCTGCTCCAGCACATGAGGAGCATCTCATATGTCACATCTCATCATCTTGTGTCATCTCATCTCGTCTCATCTCATCTCATCTCATCTCATCTCGTCTCATCTTGTCTCATCTCATTTCATCTCATCCCACCCTCCTGCAGTACTGGGGTTGCTTTTCCCCATCTCATCCCAGCCCAGGCCTTGGCACCAGTCATTCTGGCTGCATCCTCAAAACTTTCACACCTGGGAGCTAAACTGCTCCTGAGGACTTTGGGGAACTCCATATGTCACCAATTTCTTCTGTTTCACTTCCAGGTCTATCCATCACTGTCTCTTAGCAGGAATTTCCATATTCCAGCCGTGCTCTGCTCTGCCAGCCATCCCTTCCGAGAGGATTCTAACCTGGTTTGCCTCACGCAGATATGAGTAACACATTTAACCTTTTTTATGAGGCATATTTATCGTTTTCAGGCCTCCACTTTCCAAATCTGCTCCCAACAGACATTTGTCTTCTTGAGGTTCCCAGCGTTTCCAGTGCAGAGCCCGAGAATCAATACAGCTCCCATCCCTTCAGCTTTCCCAGCCGCCAGACCCAGATTGGATTTAAGCCGGGCTCCATCCCCCGTTAGGCTTTAAGCAGCCCGAGATAGAGCTTTATTGACTGTGGTGGAAAAGTGTGATTTATCCCCGCCGCTCATCAGCTCCATTTGCCCAACGGAGCCGCTCCTAGGGACGCCTGGGAGTGGGGACTATAAACATATTTCACACTCTTCTCCTGGAAGAGGTAAAATACGGGGAAGACGGCTCTATTCTATCAGCCTCTGGTTATTCTCTCCAATATTTATTTCAAAGCCCTTTGTGCGGGGAGGAGATAAACCTGCGTTCGAGCTAATTGCAAATCACTTCTCCTGGCGGAGGAGCCGTGCGAGGGCGGCTTCGCTGGGACAACAGCGAGCTTAGGCAGCAGCTCTGAGCGTGCTGGGGAAACTCACCCAGGAGGGAGAGAGCTCAACATAAACCCAGAGCTGAGCCCTTCGGTGTCTGCCCTCATCCCATCTGCAGCAGGAGAAGCTCCTCGCCCCCGGCTTCCCCTCCTGTGTGGCAGCTCCGTGCCATCCTTTGGAAGCAGAGATCCTCCTGTCCGTGGGATGCCTCGTCTGGAGGCACGGGCAGCTGCTGCTGCAGGTGCCGGCGCCGCTCCCGGCACGGCTCCCGCACCGTCCCGGTGGGTGACGTGCAGGATCCAGATGCCTGGCACGGGGCTCAGAGAGCTCTGCCGCTGGGAAGCCTCGGGGAGAGCTTTGCTGGGATGTGCCGTGCAGCTGCTCAGCCCTTCCATCCTCGCAAAGCCGCGCTCCAAAGGACCAGCGCCAGCGCTGGCATGGCAGAAGAGCTGGCAGAAAGAAAGAGGGGAGGGATGTGGAAGGTGGGCAGGTGGTCTGGCAGCTGCGGCTTGGAGCCTGGCTCCCTGCTGGCATCCCAGCAGAATCCCTCCGGGAATCTGACCTGCGGGCAAGCACAGAGCTTGTGAGCTGCATGAGGAGCTGAGGCCACTCCGGTCCTGATCCTGGTGGGATCCTCGTTATCACCTCTCCGTGTCTGGCAGAATCCACAGGCAGAAGCCAACCCATGTGCCAGCCATGGCCCTCTGACCAAGAGGGGAAAAGGAGGGAGCCAGTGCCACCGGGAGCTGGGCTATTCCTGGCACTCACTGTCACTCTTTACTTGTGGATAACTCCTGCTCGGAGTTCTGTTTCCTCCCAGGAGAGGGCAATGCCACACACACTGCGGCCACCCTGCTGGGAGGGCTCCTGCCCGGTGGGCTGGGGAGATGCCCCTGGAGCGGGAAGCAGGACAGGACAGTCCCCCCACTCACACAGCTCCAGCACTCCCACGGGAGGCACATCCACCTGGACACCAACCTTCCCTTGCCTCCACTGAAGGTGGCCTGAAAATCCCAGAGTGCGTGTGCTTTAGCAATTCAGGAGAAATTAAACCAGCTTATTCTCAGGAAATCATCCGTTTCCCAGAGAGCCCGGGATGACGGCTGCTGGCACCCGCCCAGCTCGCTGTTAACAGGCGAGCTCGGAATATGAGGCAGCAGATCCGATGCGAATTATTTTTGCAAAGCCGGAGGATTTCATCTCAGATGAGCTGCCAAAGTGGGAAGTTTTAATAAGTGTAATCCTCCAACATAATTAACCAGTGAAGAGATTGGCCCTGGAAGGTTTAAGCGCTGCAGTCCGACAGCTGAGAACGGGTGCTGGGACTGCAGCCTAGAGCCCTCCTCCTCCTAATCAAGGGGCAGGAAGGGGGCCCTGGAGCCTGCCCTCCTTCTGGCATTGCTCCATCAGTGGAGCATCATTGCTCCAGGCAGCAGAAGCAGGGAGAAGAGCCTTGGATCCAGCAACCCCCCCAAACTGCTCCTTAGAGAAGCTGTGGTGGGCAGAGCTTCACACCAAGCAAGTCTGGGATGGCCCCTCCAGTGCTGGTTTAACACAGGGAGATTTGGAAGCTGATGAACAGGAGCCCTGCAAGATGTTTGGATTTTGGATGAGGTTCCTGGCCACAGGTTCCCACTGGCGGGAGTGGGAGAGCCAGTGCAGCTGATCATCCTTTCTGCTGTCAGCCCCACGCAATTCCCCAGCGAGCAGAGTTGCTTAAAGACGCGCATTAAGGCAATCGTGTCGCCTGCTCTGCCCTGCTCCCGTGACAGCTTCCCCCAGCACGGCCAGAGAGGGAAGCTCTAATCGTGTCAGGAGTGTGGATGAGCTCTCAGGAGAGCCCTTCTTTACTGGGAAGTGGCATCTCTGTCATGTAGTCTGGAGAGAAATCAATGAGAAAACAGCACAGCAACGATGCTGATGACTCTTTCATGTTACACCTTGGTTTGTGCAAACTGGGGAGAATGGTTGTGGGGTAACTGGGGCTGCCCTGTGGTACTGGGGCTGGTTTTTCCCATCCCACCTGTGTTTTCCAGGCAACAGCTCCCCTGTACAGTACAGCAGTCAGCAGGTCAGGTGTCCTTGGGGTGAATTCCTTCATGCTCAGCAAGTCTTTCTTGCCACAAGCAGCAAGAGGGAAATAGAGGAAAAATGATCAGATTTTCTCCTTCATTGAAACAGTGGAATATTGGCTCCTGGTAGATAAGACAAAGAGGGGATAAAGGGTCGCGTTTCCATTAGATCTTCTTGATTGGGCTTTTTCCTGAAAGCAAAAAAAAAATCAATATTTTCATCTACATGAACCCAGTAAGCTCTTTGGGTCACTTGTAATAACACAAATCTTTTACGTGTGGACTGGAGGAGCGAGGGCAGCTGCCTGCTGCAGCCCTGGGACCCACGGCACGGGTTAAAACTGCTGCGTGCAAGGAGCTGCTGTGCTGTGCCACAGGGATCAGGGCTGTGCCACAGGGATCAGGACCATGCTGGCATTTGGGATCCCAGCTGGGTGCCAGTGTTGGGATCCCAGTCTGGGCCCTGTTTTGGTAGTCCAGCCAGGGTTTGGTGTTGGGATCCCAGCTAAGTTCCAGTACTGGGATCCCGTCCAGGGTCTGGTGTTGGGATCCCAGCCAGGATTTGGTGTTGGAAGCCCAGCTGGATGCTGGTGTTGGGATCCCAGCTGGGGGATGGTGCTGGGATCCCAGTTAGGTTCTAGCACTGGGATCCCATCCAGGGTCAGGTGTTGGGATCCCAGCTGGGGGATGGTGCTGGGATCCCAGCCTGGGTTTGATGTTGGAAGCCCAGCTGGGTGCCGGTGATGGGGTCCCAGTTAGGTTCCAGCACTGGGATCCCATCCAGGGTCTGGTGTTGGGATCCCAGCCAGGATTTGGTGTTGGAAGCCCAGCTGGGTGCCGGTGTTGGGATCCCAGCTGGGGGATGGTGCTGGGATCCCAGCCTGGGTTTGGTGTTGGAAACCCAGCTGGGTGCCAGTGGTGTGTGAGAGATCAAAGACTTCAGCGCTGAAGAAAAAAAAACCCAGTTCTGAGCCCAGCATCTTCAGTCAATATCTGCCAATTCCTAAGAAATTGGCCACCTTGAAGTAACGGAGGAGCAAAATAGAGCCGATTAGAAAAATTAAACTCAGGCTGAGCTGGAAGAAAGGCCATTCAGCTCACTGCAAACATTATCTACTCTAATTGGAAGCTTTGTTTAATTTGGCTTTGAAATTGAATTCCTTTTCCTTCCTGGAGAACTGTTATTACCTTAATTCTCCTCTTTGAATAAGACCATTTATACGGTCAAATACGGCTTGTTTGCAGCACAGCAAGCCCAGGAACTGAGCAGCCACAGCCTCTGCCACACCTCCAGCCCCCTCCTCAAACCCAGTGCTGTTCCCTGGTGTCGATGTTCACCCTCCCCATGCTGGCCTTGCTTGGTAATTACATTATTCATGGAAAGAGAGAAAGATCTGTTTGCACTTCACCCTCCCTCCCAGGCAGACTCCCAACATTCCCCATTCGCATTTGGGGCAGCAAAAGTGGAGGCAGCTCCAGGGCAGGGAGATTCCCAGCCGGGGACATCGGGCTTCCCCAGGGAAGAGAAGCACCTCCTCATGCATCCATGGCTGCTGCTCCTCAGGGTGAGACATCAAAATGGATTTTCCTGTCTCCACACCAGCTCCTCTTCGCTTATTCCACCGTCCTGTTGCTTTTTTGCAGAGCAGCAATTGAGGGAAAACAACAACGTAATGAAAGCATTGCATCCCAATTTCCAAGTGTGGCCAACAAGATCCATCAGGCACTTTGGGAAAATCAAGAACTTTATCTCCAATCAGCCAGCTTTTATCTGCTTAGGGATAAACAAGGCTGAGGAACCAGCGGTAGCAACAGCTGCATCGTAAACAAGCCTGAAACCAGACCCTTCTGCTGGAAGTAAATAATTGATCTCCGAAAAATTCTGCTTAGGCACAGCCATTTCAATTACCTGGTAGGATGACGATGAGTGTGGAGAGAGGTTAACGGCTCTGAAATATTTAAGGAGAAGATGTTTGCCTGGGCGCACCATAGTTTGTCTTTCATTTACCCAAAAGAGGAGATTATTTGAGCAGCAAACTGGTAGGGAGGCACAACTCCCTCCAGCCCCAGGCTTGAAGGAACCTGTGGAAGGTGTCCCTGCCCATAGCAGGGGATTGGAACAGGATGAGCTTTAAGATCTCTTCCTCTGCTCCAGGCTGTTCCCTGGAGGTGACAGGCATCCCCTGGGTGGGTACAGGTGGCAGAGTGTGACTGGTTTTGCTTCTTTTTTCTTTTGCTAAGGTCAGGATGATTAACACGGGAAACGCCAAATTCCAGCTCCGACTTGGAATGTTTATTATCTCTTATCTATTTACAGTATTTACAGACTCATGAGCCATGAGCTCAAACTAGTAAGCTAGAGAAACAAGGTAAAATGGAGGGCTTCTATCTCCTTCTAAGTTTATTTGAGCACCAAATACCTAATAACAAGATGATACTTACATTATTTATGTTTTTGACCTAATGCTGACCACCCAAGGCCTGCAATGCAGGCCTTTTTCACCCAGTTACAGAAAACCACCTAAACCTATGGAGCAGAAGGTGAAGAAGGACTTAGACAACACTCAAAGCCCTCCATCTTGACTCACATGTATTACTATACACTAAAACCCTAAATCCTAAGTTTCCAGAATTCCAACAGCAGCGGAACTGGAGCAGGAAGGCGTCCCCTTGCCCATAGCAGGCGGCTGGAACTGGGTGAGCTTTAAGGTCCTTTCCTCTGCTCCAGGCTGTTCCCTGGAGGTGACACGTGTCCCCTGGGTGGGCACAGGTGGCAGAGGAGCCCTCCGAGCTGCCAGGGAGCAGAGCCAGCTGCAGGCTGGGTGCCTGGCTGTGCCGTGCCGTGCCGCTCACCGCGCGCTATCAAAGCCGCGGTGTTGTCGCCGCGGCGGGCGCGAGCGATCGGCTTTGGTTTCGTGAGAGCTTTGATCATGCTGCCTCAGCTGTGGGAAATGCGTGGTTCCCTTTGTTTCGCTTAACTTCCCTTTCTTCACTTTCATCCTCATAAATAATTTATTCTTGTTTGTTCTGCTCGCTTTCATATTTTTTTTTGTTTTCTTCAGCATTAAAATTCAGCTTCAGTGGCTTGTGGAGAAACTTTGAAGATCTCCCTCTCTGTCCTCAACCTTTCAGAAGGAGCAAATTCCTCCCAGGTGTGGTCATGGGGAAGGAGACACTTAACCCCTTCTCTCCTGGCTGCTCCTCACAGAGGGCTCACCCTCAACGCTGATCCCCCACACCTCTGGGACGTGGAGGATTTCCAAGGATGCTGCAGGTCCCAGGAGTGAGAGCGGCTGTGCAGGACACGGGCAGAGCCACAGCCCTGCCAAGGGACTGACCGTGAGGATGAAACTACTTCTGGCATTATAACGCGCTCTGCTTTGGATCTGCTGGGTCAATAAAAGCCTTCTCTAAGGAGGGAGTGCTTCTCTTATGTTGAAAAGATTTTAAATTTTCAAAGCAGAGCACAGATTCGGTGGACAGAAATGCCCTCATGCAGCTGCTGAGGAGGTCTCTCAAAACCACAGCACAGCTCATCCTCTGGCCTCACCCTGCCCTCAGCCATCTGCCCCCTTCCCTTTCCCTGCAGCAGCCTCCTTAGCTGATCTTTTTTTTTACAGACCTCCTTTTTTTACATTTTGCAACCATTTTTCCACTCTGAAAGACAGATTTTATTGTATTCGCCCTTAAACCCTCCAATACAAAGTACATCCCTTTCCCAACTCCTCTATTCTCTCCTCATGGATCATTCCAGGTTCAGTAACTCCACCTGAGTTCACATCAGCATCTGGGGGTGTAGTGAAACACTCGGTGGCACCAGGATTTCCCACAGTGGTGATCACCCCATGGGCATTAAATCCCCCCAGGTGAGAGCTCGGTTCTTTCTCTCTGGCAAAATTTAGAGCTCTCCTGGCCTGTGCCTGTGCTCTGTCAGCACACTGGGAACCAGGCTGTTTGCCCTCCTGGATAAACAAGTCATCCGCAGCCTTTTCAGGAGGGTGATTACCCAGAGGGGAAGTGAGATGCCTCTGCATTAGCCACTATTATTTCTTCTGGGGGTCACAAATTGTGCTGTTGTCTCTGCTAATGCTTTGACAGCGGCACCCGAGGCCCTTCGGAGGGGAAGGTGCTGCTCCCCGCCGTGCTGAGCCCAGCATCGCCCGTCTCCTCCGCTTACCATCGGTATTAAAAGTGCATCCCAGAGAAGTGCGTGTGCTTTCCAGTGCAGGGATGCTCAGCGTGCGTGTGCACCTCCAGTGCAGTGCAGGGGCAATTAGCGGTGATTATTGAACATGTCAGTGACGTGCCTTACCCCAGAGGAGCCGGGAGAGCTCTTTAAACTGCTGAGCCCGCAGTCCAGGGGTGAACCGGGGAAACTGAGCCTCGCCCCTGGCGTGCTGTGAGATCCTGCCTCTGCGGAGGCCTTGCTGTGGTTGTAGCTCCTGTCTGAAGTTTCTGGGTCAGGGTTATTGATTGGGATCATTAATTGGCCTGGCTGCGTGAGCGGCGGGGCCGCGGGGCTCCGAGGTGCCTCGGTAGGCAGATCTCAGCCGAGGCTCCGTGCTGGCTCTCCCGGCAGCTGCTGCTGGCTCTGTGCCTTTTCCCTGCCTCCCTTCCGTGGCTTTTAAACACCGGGCTGAACCCCTTTAGCCTCATCTCTGCCTGTCCCATCCTTGTGTGGCCGTGCCCTGCGCCTGGACTGGCACTGTGTGTGACAGCTCCCGGTGTCACCACATCCCCCTGGGCATGGAGAGGGACTTGATCCCGGTGTGGGTGTGCAGGAGGTCTCTCTGTGCCATCCTCAGAGGAGCTGGCACAGTTCTAACTGCTCTTAAAGGGGAGAGAAGGGTACAAACCTCACCTGTGAATAGGGACGTTCCTTTGTAAGGAAACTTCCCATCTAGGACTCTCCTGGAAAATGTGTGTTCAAGCTGAAGGGCTTACGGCAAATAATCACCGATGGACGTGTGTGTCTCTTTGCTGCTGTGGGATTTATAACATCCAGAAAACAGACGAGCCCAGGATAGCACCTTAACCAACACGTGTTATGTCAGTTCACACCGTGTTACCCTCCCTGCATATTTTCCGTGCTAATCGGATTTGACTTCCCTGCAAACTGACAGCGCTCGCAGGTTGGCACACAGGCACACACCACTCCTGGAATTAAAAATAGTCAGTAATCGGCACCGCTGGGCAGCTTTGATCTCAATCCCATGCAGACCGTGATGGTTTTCTAGCTCAGGCACACAGGCTGGGCGTGGATAGGAGTCTGTTTGTGCAGGGAGGCAGGTGGGCTGCTGAGCATCCCAAGGGATGTGCTGTGAGTCTCTGTGCCTCTGCAGCGTGCCAGAAACGATCCATTTTAGGGCTGGGGATTGAGGTTGAGGTCTCAGAGGGACCCGAAATTCCAGATCCTGTCAAAATGAGTGGGTTCACTCCCAGTGAGCCATCCACGTGAAGCAGCAGGCTGGAGGCTGAGCTGGTGGGGAGGGCTGGGGGTCCCGCTGGGGCTCGGTGGGCAGGAGCAGCCCGGCACATCGGGCACTGCTCCGTCTGCAGGAGCTGTCCTGCCTCTGGTGACACCTCTGCAGACTGCAGTGCACCGGGTTAACTCGCAGCAGGCGGCTCTGAGTGCTGCCAAAGCGCTGCTGCTCGTCCTGATGAGAGCTTCAGCCACCGGGAAAGCAGGGAAGGGTCTCCCAAAACAGCCTCCTCCAGGACATCTCACATCGTGAGCTCCACTTCTGTCGTGACAGACAAAGCAAAGGCACTTCCCAGAACCCAGCTCCCAACTGCAGGGCTTTCAGCAGCCCTGGCTGGTTTGAAGGAAACAGGAATTTCTTTGCCCTGAGGAGGGAGGGAAGACAATGGAGTTGGCTTAAACAGTAATCACAGGTTGAGGGAAAGAACAGAGGAATTTAAAGCTAATTAAAAGTATCTGAGGTTTTTTAAAACCACTTCTAAAGCAGATAAATGGAAATAACCCACCGGGTGCTGATGAGCTTTGAATTTTGTTAGGAATCACAGAAGAATAAATTTAGCAAATCACCAGGAAAGGCTAATGCAGCCCTGGCACTCCAGCACACAGCCAGCACTGGTAATTCTCCAAATTCCTGACAATTATCCATTTCAGGAGACACTTCCACTTATCTTACCTCACCTTAAAACCTTCCTATTGAACTCTGCCTGTGATTAATCTTTGTTCTTGCTCACCTTTCTCTGTTCTCCATTATCGCTTTCCTATGCAGTGACATCCATCCTCACCTGCCTGCCCCTTTTCCTGTGGCTGCTCCATTTCAGAGGGATTAAGCTTTTAATTGCGGGGAGTTTTTTGCTTCATCATCGCATCATCACAGAGCTGCCTGCCAGCTCTTTGAAGCTTCTGGGGCAGCTCAAAGTCTTCCCAGGGCTTGGGTGGGATGCTGGGGATGGCAGCTCCTTCCAGGAGAGCAGGATTTGGTCCAGACCCCAGTCAGACACTGGTGAGGGTTGCAGCTTTGGGCTCTTAAGGAATATGGAAGTGGGAATTTTCCAGAAACTGAGGGAAGCTTGAGAGAAGGATAAACGCAAGATGGAAAATACCAAGGGAAGGAGGCAGCCCTGAGACATCCCAGCATCCCTGGCTAGGACACACGGGGAACTGGGAGGAGAGCGATGTGGGATGGCAGAGTAAGGAAAAGGAGATAATAATAATAAAAAGGGAAATGAAATAAACACAAGAGAAATCCGAGCTGCATCTCAATAGACCGTAGGGTTCAATGAGCAGCTGGGACAAAAAAAAAATCTGCAAACACTGTGGTTCCTGAATAATAGAGATGGGAGAGCAGGTGATGATAAGGAGACCGAAGGAAGGAAGGAAGGTGGGAAAAAATAGAAAGGAGAAATTACTGGAGGGAGAAACCTGCAGGTGATGTGCTATTTTGCTATGCTAATAAAGAGATGAAAGCAACTGGAACAGGAGCAGAGACTGGAAAAAGTCTTACTTTTGTTGGAAAGAATAAGAGGATAAACGTTTTTAACATTTATGAAGTAGCAAAATAAAGCAAAGAAAGGCTCAGAACATCAGCTCGTAGATGAGGAAATTAAAGCACATAAAATATTTATTCATTTGTGCTTAGTGGCTGTCAGCCATGCATGCATTGGAGAAATGGGATGTTTCTAGGCACAGTTTTATTCCTGCTCCTATTTTTCCCTCCTTTCCCAGGGATGAACAGGAACAATTTGGTGAATAGTAGCTGAACGCTCAGCTCATTTTCTACATTCCATTAATGTTTCATTTCTTAACACTCTTGAAACAAAAATGGGAAGTTGGTATAAAACATTATTCTCCTTTCAAATCACAGAGAAGAGGAGCGTGGTTCCAGGCCAGGCAGCAAGATTACAAACTGGCATCTGTGTGAAAATGGGAATGCAGTGCTGGTGTCAGTGCCAGGCTGGAAGAGGCCCTTTAATGAGCCACAGAAAGAGCGATGTAACACAGGTTTTTCCATGTCACCAGCTGTCTCCAGCCTGGCCCAAGAGGACCATTTCTGAAGAAAGCTCTTGGCTCCTTGTCTCTGAATATTTCACCTGCCATCCTCACCAACACAGGGAGCAGATTCTTTGCTCCAGGCAACCTATCAGTTACTGCACTGGCAAGGAGAGCAGCTTCCTAATGACAGATGTGGGCCTGGAGCTCTGTGTGCTCCCCAGACCTTCGTTAGATGCTTCACTCAGTGGTGCTGCAGGAACAGTGCCACCAGCACTTGGAAGTTGCTCCTGGACCTTGGCACCACAGAGAGGGGCTGTGAGGAAGACTTGGCTTTGGAGAATCCCTATCTGTCCCTTCTTGTGACTTTCTGGAAGAAATCTAGCCCTGCATGGGGGGCAGGAGAAAGGCACAGATCACCTCTAGGTTGGAGTGCTGTGCCTTTGTGCCCAGGCAGGGCGAGGGGTGGGCAGGGGCTGCACCTGGGCAGGGCTCACCTGCAGCACGGTGGGGATGCGCAGCACTGAGGCAGCTCTGTACACCAGGAACGTGGCACAGAGAGGGTTCCCTCACCCCCACTGCCTGCAGGGCAGTGCTGGCCCCAGGCAGTGCCGTGTCAGTCTCTGGCCTATTGCTGACTTTAATTTGTTGGATGGGGAATCCTGGGCGCTCCAGACTTGGCTGGCACCGCCTGCTGCCTGTCAGATACATTTACACTCCAAAAGCAGCATCTAGACTTGACCAGCCCTGAGCTCAGTGGCTGCTCCTCTCCTTTAGGAAGCAGTTCTTTCCCTTTGCCAGGCTGCCCTGATTTAGCTGGGCAGATGTGGCCGTGTACCCACCGTCCTGCCCTTTTTGGGCTGTGGGAGCCCAGCAGATCAGTCAGGAGGATTTCTTGGGATGGGTGGGCAGATTCACCTGGAGGATACAGGGATGTAATCCCAGGTGTGGAGCAGCTCCATGGGCAGCCTGGGGCTCAGCCTCCCTATTGTGCCTGGCCTGGGTGGGTGTTGGGGATGGCAGGAGCACCAGGATCTCTGGCTGAAGGAGGAGAAGGCAGCCAGGGCTGGAGCTGCACCATCCAGGGCAGTGCTGTGGGCAGCAGCTACCCTGTCCTTCCAGCCAAGGTCAGGCCAGCGCTTGTTTTTGCAGAATTACAAGTGCTAATGTTACATTACATGTTTTCCTGGGTCTCTTGGGATTAATGGCAAAGCTGCTGGTTAGCCCAAGGGATTTTCTAAATCCTCCCCTTCCAGGAGCGCTATCGCAGGAAAGCTGTGCATGAGCCTTGGGCAGGGTGGGAATTGCAGGAGAGCCTGTGCTGCTGCCTTTGCAGCCTTCTGTAAAGCACAGAGGTGTCAATATTAATTTCATCATAAAGCCCAAAACCTCCCTTGATTTTTTCGCTTTATCAGAAATGATAAATTCTTAGAGAATTTCTTAGTCTGGATGCTACAGTTTCCAGTGAGGTACTTGGATAATGGAAGGTAAAATCAATCCATTGACTTCAACTGGGATCTGCCAACTTGTATCAGCTGAAAAGATGCTCTTTTTTTTTGTCTTCTGGTGACAATCTTATCGAAGTAGGGCTTGCCCTGCCTGAGAAAAGGAGATGCTGATAATCAAAACAAACAGTTCTCTGCATGCCCCGATGATGCAACTTCCATCTCTGATGCAGGATCAGAATTTTCTCAAGGACAGATGAAAACAGAAGCAGCAATTTCTCAGGGTCGTGGCTTACGAGGCACTTTAAAAGCTTCTAATGGCACTTGTGGAATGTGCACAGGGGCTCCTGCACTGTGGCAATTACAGAGTTTGTGAGCTGCAGGTGCCACGTGTCACAGTTGTGCCCAGCTGGAAGCCAGGTGCCACGGAGAGCTGGTGAGCATCCCCTGCAGAAATGTGCCTAACCCTGATCCCTGCTGAAATCAAGGAAAGCCGGCAGGGTTCATTTTTCCTATGGGATGAAGCTTGCAAATGCAAGGGTGGGGTGACTGAACTGTGTACAGATGTAGCTATAAGGAGGAAAGCACCAGCAGTGAGGGATGTGTCCTCTGCCTCAGTTGTGCTTCTCCTGCCTGTCCTGCTCTCCTCTGAAGAGCATCCTGTGCTCCTCTCATCCACACTGGGTTCCCAAACCCTTCCTGTTCCCTCCAGGCCTTCAGCATCAGTGTTCTGCATATAGACTCTCTTGCAAGCCCCGGCACTCGATTCAATCACTGCTTAATCTAACCCTCTAATTTAATCAATACTTCATGGACAGGGTCTTTGTTTAAAAACCCAAACAAACACAAAACCTTCCAGTCTCTTTTGTGATTGCTTTGTGCAGGTGTTATTAGGTTAATGCAATCAGCAGTATAAAGCTGCTCTCCATGTAATGAGGGATCAGCCTTGTTGTAGGTGCCGTGGAAGAGGAGGGAAGCAGGAGGAAAGAAACCACAAGCTGGGTACTTGAGATGTTACCAGTGACACCACCAGATTCAGGGTGACCCTTTCTGCTGCAGGAATGATGGGAGGCACCAGCAGGCGTTCCACCTCCTCTCCAGGTGCTCTGAGTGAGAAGCAAGATGTCCTGCAGTGTCAAGAGGCCAGGAAGGATGGACACAGGTAGGAGGATGGAGGTGAGCTGCATGGATTTCCAAGGTTGCACGACTCTTACGGTGGGGAGAGCGGGCTCTGGCTGCTCTGGGTGAAGCTGTTCTTCCTCACTGGAGCTCCAGCTGTGCTGGGGCACTGGCACATGGCTTCAGCTGCAGGCTCTGCCCACCCCATGCCCACTGGCAGTGCTGGGGGAGCACATGCTTGGGGCTGGCTCTGCAACAGCTCTCAATAAGCACGAGTCCTTCAGCAGTCATTCTGTGCTTAATCAAATTTGTAGAGCCTCAGGCCATTCATGGGGAAAAAGTGTTTTCTGTCTGTAATAGGAGAAAGGTTTGGCTGTCAAGGGGTGCGAAGCCAGATAATGAAGTTATTCTTTCTGGTTGCATTTTGCTATGAGTTTCTTGAGAACGCTCTCAACGAAGTAATGATGCACGGAGGAGAAGTTTTCAGGCTCTATAAATGGCAGCAGCAGCTTCCACTTGCAGGGTTTAGGGATGCCAGCGTATCTCCAGCTTCATAAAGCTGCCTCTATGGAAGTCCAGGATAGGTGGGCTTGATTTAAAGGGATAAAGTGCAGAGGTGCCCTTGATACTGCAAGTGCAAACCCAGCGGGGTAGAGTCTGAGGTCTCTGGAACAAGACCCATGGTGCCTGCTGGGATTTTTTCCATCCTAAATTGCATGGATAGTGCTGGTGGATTGTCCTTGCCAGCTCTGTCTTCACACGTTTGGGAAATTTTCCCTATTTTGCCTGCAAAAAGCTGTGGTGCTTTGTTCATGTTGCACTTCTACTAAAGCAAATCAACCACAGGAAAGCCATCAAGGGATAAAAAACCCACAGAAACAGACTACAGTAAGTATGAGGAAGGGGATAAAAAACCCAACAAAAACATCTCTACCTTGGTTTTTTTTGGAAAGCTCAATTGAGTCCCTCAGAGCCCCCAACAAAGTCGATGATACTTCATCTTTAACTTGATTTTTCCCTTCAGTAAGGATGGCGAGCATTAGCATCACTGTAATTCTGCAAAGAGCCATTAGATAACAGGGGAATATCAAACACGAAGATTATGTGTGATATCAGTGGCAAAATATTACACTCAGCAATGATTTAGACGAACATTAATGTCTCAGGCGCGCTGCGAGAGACGTCAGGAATTGGACAATAAAACATCTCATTCTTCAGACAAGCACTCGGGGCTGATGCCTGGCTGCTGGGGAGGCAGATGTGCACCCGTGGAGCCCAGCAGCCCCTCTGCAGCAACTTCTCCCAGGGCAGACACCTCCTCTGTGCGGGGGAGTGATGGATGCTGCCCATTTCCAGCGGGTCGATAACGGGATCGCTGTAGACCACCGTTATTTTTGTGTTTAATTCACTGGATAAAATGAACCAGGTAAATCACTCAGAGGAGATGGGAGCGGGTGTTAATGGGCGCGTTTTGCAGCGCTACCTAAAAATGAGCTCTGCAATTACTGACTCATGCCAGCGCTGGTGTTTGGCAGTGAGGCTGGAGGGAGGGCTCGCCTGCCCCGCCAGTGTCCTGAGGAGCAGCCCCTGGGCTCCTCAGAGAGGGCTGGGGGCTGCAGTTCCGTGGGGGCTTTGCCAGGATGATCCCCTCACCCTGCCAGAGCATCACAGGGGAACAAGGCCCTGCTTTTTGTAGACTTGCAGGGCTGAGGCTGAGCTATGGCGAACAGAGCAGGGTTGGGCAGCTCTTCATAGACTCACAGGATTGGGTTGGAACAGAGGACCTTGAAGCTCATCCCATTCCTGTGGAGGTGGTGCTGAGCTCTTTGGGCAGTGCTGCCATAGGAGTTACGGTGCCTTTCTCCAGAGGAAATGCACGGGCTGTGCTCCCTCTCTCCCCGGGGCACGAGTGGAACCTCCTGAGCATCCTCAGCCTTGAAGTTTCCAAGCCTCCATGAGAGGCTCTGTGGTGCCAAGGCTGGACCAGGCGCTAGACAGGCAACGTGCAGCATTCTGCCAGCTCCCCAAAATAGCATCGTACCCAAGGCTGGATCAATCCCTGCGGAGCCTCGCTGCCAGAGCAGCCCTTGGTGGGTGCTGGGAATCGCTCCCACAGCGTTCCCACCCGGCAGGAGGGGAAGGACAGGGTGGGGGACCCGGGTGACACGCAGGGCGGGCTGGGGGACCCGGGTGACACGCCATCGACCCGTTTATCGCGGCGGAGCAGAATTAATCGCTCGCATCAGCACAGTCATTGTGGCTCACAGAAAACAAAACAAAGGCAATTATTATTCCTCCCTTGTCGGGGGGCCGTGGCTAATCTCGTTAGGCGCAGCAGCGAGGTGCCGGGGAAATCTCAGGGCGCTGATAAAGCACTCGGCAGCTGCACAAAGCAATTACGGTGAGACCGGGGGGCTGTGCTGGGGGCTCGGCCCCTCTGGGGGCCAGGCAGGGCTGTCCCCAGCTGAGCATGTCCTGCCTGCCCTCACAGGGACCCCTTTGGCAAGGCAAGGTGGATGCTCCTCCTCTCTTCCAGGTGCCTTCCCCATGTCAATGTTGTCTCCCAAAACCTTCTCCAGAAGCAAAGCAATTTTTGGGGCTGTGGGACTGATTCCCCTCACAGCACCCTGAGTGGTGGCATCATCCTTGTGGGCAGAATCAGCCACACCACCCAACAGGGCTGTGTTGTCCCAGAAGGTGTCACAGCTGCTCTGGGCGCTGTGCAGGCTGGGATAGAACAGCGATAGAGCAGTGCTTAGAGGGTTTTTTTTTTTTTTTTTTTATAACTCTTAAATCACTCCCTAGCTCTCGTTGCTGCTTTAAATTGTAACTTGGCTTTTAAAAAGTTTATTGTGCACTAATTCATTCAGCCCGTTCATTTCCATTCTGCTGACAGGGGACAAAATTGCTTCTTTTTTCATCCCAGAGAATTCTAACTTCGTCAATTTATGGCGCCTTTTTGATTTAATCAGGAAATTTCCTAAACTTCCGTGGCAATAACAAGACATTTTTCAAGCAGTACCTGAGAGCTGGCTGGGCATTATTTATAGCCCTGGTGCACACAGTATTTCGGAAGGACTTCCCGTGAGTCACCGCTGGTCAGAAGATGCAGGTTGTTCCCAGCATCACTTGATCCTGCTCCTGGGGAGCAACAGGAAAACCTCTTTTTATGCCTTCATTTTGCCATTGTCTGGAAAGTCCATGTCTTGCCCTTTCCCTCTTCCCACCATGGAGAAGCCCAAACCCCAGCCATGACCTGGACATCCCGGCCACCTCCACTGCCAGCACATCACTAATGTGCCATGGGTGGAGCTGCTTTGGTGCTGCCCTGCAGAGCTGGTATCACGCTGTTCTGTGCTGAAACACTGTTATTTCACTCTTCCAAACACTGTCAGAGCAAGTCACGGGAGGGATTATTTTTGGCTCTGTTCAGCGTAGTTACCTAGCAATTTGCAGGAGGCTTGGTGATACTGGGGAGCTACTCAAACCACACGAGCTGCTCTGCAGCGAGCAATTCAGTTGTTGCTTTTGGTTCCTTCTGCTGCTCACAAATAGCCCGGGTGCCAGCTTGGAATCTTACAAATTTGCTCTCGGTTGGACAGATTTCAGCCCTGTTGCCCGAGTGTGAAATATTTCCTCTGATCGTTGCTTTTGAGCTCTCGCCGCCTGTGATTCCCCCATCGCGCCTGGGCTCGGCTGCTGGCGTGCAGCAGAGCTTTTCCTCTGCCTTGTGAAAGGAAGGGAAAACCACGGCATGAGCTGGTGTGGATGTTCTGTAGGACAGTGCTGGGAAACCTCTTTTGATGTTTTTGCTTTCACGTTTCTCAAACTGAAAAGAAATAACGCTCAAACGCCTTTCCCTTCTGCTCCCGGTGCCGTGTGCTCCCCTGCACGCGCAGCACCGCCGCTCTAACCAGCCGTAAATACTGTTTGTGTTTGTCTTATCATCTCCAAGGTAATTTATGCTTTTCTGCTCATCCAGGGCGTTTACAGGCCTTCTGTTCTCCGCTGAACTCCAAGTGTTGTGATGAAGAACTGCTATTGTTCAGTTAAGAAGCAATATTGAGTGCCAAGAACAAACCAGGATCTGTGTTTTCCATTCTTCCAGTGTCAGACTGGAGGGGAAAAGCCTCGAGGAAAAGGTTACGTGGGGCAAGACAGGGACAGCAGAACCCAGCTGGCAAAGAGCCACGGTGCTATGGTAAATTGTCAAGAACCTTAATTAGGAACAAATTACAGATATTCCAATTCCACATATAACATGACCCATGTAATTAAATTACTGCCAAAATGCTCTAGACTTCTTCCTCCTACAGGCATCTCTGGCATCTCTCCCTGGCACTGCTGCTGGGCTTTGTGCCCATCCTGGTGGGTAGTTTCATATCCTGAGAGAAGGTTTGATGTGGGCTATGGGTTGGATCTCATTGATTGCTGGGGCTGAAGGACACTTGCTGAATCTCATCAGGTTGTGACAGTGCATGTTCTGCAGTGGGCAGTGTCTGCATGGTGACGTTAGCAGGGAGAGACGATGCTCTTCAGGGGAAACGCCTTCAGGAAACTTCTTCCGTGGCACATCCATGTTGGCTGAGTCTATTATCCAACCATTTTGTTCTCCGAAGCACTGCAGAGAAGACAAAATGAGAACCATGGTCCTTCTGGAGGCTCCAGCGGGCGCTGGATGTTTGCTTCAAATAGAATTAACCATGCAAATTGAATCATGTGAGTATAAATTAGCACTCGTTCCACCAGTGCTCTCGGTGTCGCTTAACCTACCATTTACCCCAAGACATCTGCTAAGTGCCATTCTTTCGAGTACTTAAACAGCACCTCTCGCTACCAGAGAGCCCCAGCCCCGCGCACCAGCAGAGCTGCCGCAAGCCTGTAATTATCGTTAAAGGACTATTGTGCTCCGGGCGCTGATGAAGGCAGTGGGTGAGGCTTTCCAGGCTGGCTCCCTGCTTGCCAAGAGGAGGATGAGTGGGGCTGGGGATGAAGGCTGCCTGCTCCCTTCCCGTGCCTGCTCTGGCAGCAGGGGAAGGTCCTGGCACATCACTGTGACGGTGTTGCCCAAATATCGGCAGTGGTGGTCGGCATAAGGAACTGAAAATGGGCTGTCAGAGGAAGGTTCCCCAGGGTTGCTTCCCAGCAAGGAGATCTCAGTCTGCGGGAGGATTGCAGCCCCTGCTCTCTCTTGCTGGCATCTCTTCCTCTGCAGCCAAAACAGAGGGAGAGGGCCCAGGGCTGCAGCGAGCACTGTGTAGCTCCAAGCCTTCCACAGCGTGAGCTGTTATTTAAGCCTTTGATGTCATAGTTGAGAGAATTAATGTGTTAACCTCCTGGAGAAGGTGTGTGCGGGCAGGCTGGAGGCACCGGCACTCTGCCCTGCAGCACAGCTTTGCTGCTGCGTGTCAGATCGCAGCTGGAAGTGGGATGAGGGGATGAACAGGTGGAGGATGGTGGCATTGCTGATGCCCAAGCAGCTCAAAGGGGTGCCTTGGATCCTCAGTCTGCTCTTTGGCTGGGCCCCTCCTAGGAAACGTGGATGTGATGCTCATTGGCTTCTCATTTTTCCAGCCTCTTCCTACAGCTTCGTTTCCTTCCAGCCTTTTCCTACACAAAACCCATTGTGGCTGTGTGAATGGAGTTGGACACAATTCTTCCACAGTGGTTATGCAAATCCTCGGCCATAATGACACATTGTCGTGTGTGACGCTGCGAACAGATGGCCCGAAGACAGGCTCAAGATCCGAATTAGTCCTGGGCTCCTGCAACAGAGCTGGAAGCATATGGGCCTCATCGATCCCTGCTTTAGCCTTAATAGCAAAGGGAATGGTAACATATGAATAAAAGCCAAAGGAGAGAAGGAAAAACAAGATTGTGGTGATTCAGTGGCACTCAGGCTCTTCTGAAAACTGAAATGGTCCCTCCTCAAACTCGAGGATCCTTCCAGCAACAGACGGAGCTTTGCTGTGGAGGATCCCTGGAGGCTGGAGCAGCTCCTCTGCAGCAGCACAGACCGGTCTGCGTGCACCTGGATCACAGCCCTTCAGCCCTGTTATTTATGCTGTGGCTTCCCAGCGGCACGAAAGCACCAGCGGTGGTTTAGAATTCCATTTGGCACTTTGTTTTATTGGGAGGCTTCGGGAGCTGCCGTGATAGATGGCTGCTTCCCTCCTGTTTGTCACATCCGTGCTGTATGAGTTATCAGCGTCTGGTTTCTGAGCTGGAGCCGGCACGAGGGGCTTTGGAAAATGGGGCATCACTTGTTCATTGCTTATAGCTTTGTAAATCCATGAAGGGCTGGGGTTCTTCTGCCTTTTATTTCAATCTAATGGTGTTTTAAGGCAGCTCGCTGATGCTGCTTGGGATTTCTCCAAGGACCAAATAGGAAGCTGATACATACCGTGGAAGTGCTGAGCAGCGAAGATTGATTCTGTCAGTTAAACATCACACAAGCATAAACAGTGAGTGCTGCTGTGCCTGCTCCCCTCTGACATCAGCAGAACCAAACCTTCCCGTCAGCAGGCGAGCTGTCACTTCAAGCCCTGAATGCAGCATCTGGATGAAAAGGGGATTTTTTTTTTTTTTTAAGCTCTCCTATTCCTAATCACCTGCGTGTCTGGGTCCTAATATTTGCCTAGAGCAAGTTCTCTCAATAATCTGGGTAAGTGGTCCCCAAGGCTTGTCGCTGCAAAAGCGCACGAAAGGGATCTCAGTGCCTGTGCTGCTGAAATTAATTGATCCCGATATTTTCTAGAGGAGGGATAAAAAGAAGAGAATAATGTGGTTTCAGACCAGGACAGCTGAAATCCCAGGGGAGATGGTATGTAGTGGGTGCCTGCAGCTGCTCTGCCAGGTTTCAGGGGAGCTCTCATCCCAGCCCTGGGTGCACTGAAAGCCAGTGGCTGGGAAACACTGCAGGATTTTTTTGTCCTGGTTACACTTGCCTTGAAAACACCTCCTGGAAGGGTCTTTCCGCCCCCCTCAGCCTCAGTCTGTCCCTCCTGCAGCCCTGTGCTCTCCGGCCATCCCAGACCTCTGCTGGGACAGGCCCTGTGCTGACCCCCAGCCCTGGCAGTGCTGTCAGCATCCTTGGTTTCCGTGGCAACTGCAGAATGCCAAGCATGGAGCTGGTGCATACCACAGCATCCCCAGCTTTCCCTGGCTCCTCCAGGAGGTGGGTACCACGAGCTGGAGCTGCCCACAGGACCCTGTGTGTGGGACACTCTGCATGGCCAGACCCAGCTGCAGGGGGTTTATTTCAGAACCACTGTGCAGGAAGGGAGCTCTTCCACCCTCCAGAGAAGCACACGAGGATATTTTTAGCAGGGCAGCAAGACAAACGAGCTCAGCTCTTCCAGCCATCCATCTGCTTTGTGTGTTCTAGGCCCCACAGCCTTTCCAAGTAAATTAAGTCCTGTGCCAGGCCCCGTTTTCTCTTTTGAGCCACTGTGCTGCAAGGCCACAGGGTTTGCTGTTAGAAAATGCCCATCCCTGGTTTCTCCTGCACAGGGCAGACACAGCCACAATTCCAGGGAATTCAGCTTTCTCTGGTGCTGTCCTTGAGGCAAAAATTTAGGATTTTATCCCCTGCCTTAACCAGAGGCAGCTCGGCTGGGTGCTCAGGGCACACTATGGCTCTGTGGTGTCTGTGGCTGCCCACGGTCCCCGAGCAGTGCCAGCAGCACCAAGACTCCTCACCCCAGGCCTGCTGGCATTCTGCAGGTGGAGTGAGCACGCAAGGGGGATGAGACTGACAAAATATAATCCCAGGATAGTTCCAGGAGCAGTCTCCCAGTGTATGAGGCTCCCTGTCATATTCCAATCGCTCATCATTGACACTGAGAGAAAAACCCGAGCTGAGCAGCCGTGACCCCAAATGTGCTCCCTGCCCCCATGGCAGGTGGTACCCGGCTGTGCCGATTGGAATTATGTCTGCTTGGAGCTGAAGGGCAGGGAAAGGCAGGTTACACCTTTCCTGCCAGTCCTGGGAAGCTGCCAATGCCTGACGCTCGTGCGTTACCTCATTTTCAGTGAGTTTTGCACCGCGGGGGAAGGCGCACGAAGCACAGAGAGGAGTGAGATTTGGGGTGCACAAAGCACAGAGCAGGGAGGTTTGGGACACTCCTGGCCTCGGTGAAGTTGCTCGTGGAGCTGCAGAGCAGAGCTCGTCTCCCTGGCAATGGTTGCCATGCGATCGCTGCTGCGGCGCTGCATCCACCCGACTCCAGTCAAACGTGCTCTTCCCAAGGGAATGCACTTGTGTCAGTCCCCAAGGAGGACAGGATGGATGGGCTCCTGTTGATGGGGAAAGGGAATAAAGAGGGAGCAACCTGGAGGTCTGAACCCGGCAGTGGAGCTGTCCCCAGTGAATATGGGAAGCAGTTGTTGAGCAGGAGTGAAGCGCCTGCTCCCCAAATTGCTGGCAGGGTCCTTCCCAAAATCCCATCCCACTGAGGAGCACAACTGGCAGACAGAGCCCTGCAGTGGATGCAGTTTTCCACACACAACATGGCCTGGAAGACACCTATAACCTACTTTTCAGTGTTACTGAACCTTTCCAGGTCAATGCCCAGGCTGCAGGCGGTCACTGTGGTCTCGGTGCTCCTGGAGTTGATGGAGTAACAATTTCACAGAAGTGCCTTCTCTCCCCCAGTGAAGGATCAGACTTACTCTGTGAGAGAACTCTTCTGTTTTGAATGAAAAGTCCTTTACAGGGATGTAAGTTTCTCATTTTAAATCCAAATGTAATATTTAAAAATTCCATTACCACAAGAAACTGGTAGGAAACCAGTGGCTTGGGCAAAGCATTTGATCACGCATGGAAAATTATCATATCAATGTTGAAAAAGCATCCATAAACACGTGCTGGCTGCTCAGAACCTTCATCTGTCACTGCTGGGCAGAGCCAGGTCCTGGAGAGCTCACACTGGGGTGGTTGAAGTTATCCAGAAAAAGCTGTCCCAGTGTTTCCCAGATTCCTTGCATGTGACATCTGTATCCACTTTTCCACATGAACAATAACGCTGAAGCGAACGTCAGCCATCAAACAGGCATAATTGGATTTGGAAAATGTGATATTGTGAATTAAGTTGACTGATGGGGAAGTGTCAGTTTTATTAACAATCTTCCTTCAGATGATAATTTTATATCTATAAGGATGAATTACAAGAGTACTTGAAAGCATCAGTCTCAAATGATGAAGTCATTTTAATAAGGGCTGACTTTCTCTTTCATATACTTGTTTTTAAATATTTTATCTCCTTATGGGAAACTGTGTCCAATTCAGAGCCAAAACCAATGTAAAAAATGCCATTTTCATCTTCACACAGAGAAACACCTTCACCCTCAGGCGAGCTCCCAGCTGGGTGCAGCCTGGCCTGTCACCTCTTCTTGGGGTTTCAATGCAAATCTGAACATTGAACAAATCTTCTTCCTTTCATGGTATTTTTCCAGAAGAAAGAGGTGGGAAATTCAGTAAGAGAAGGAGTAAGACAGAAAATCTGACACTTGGAAACGTCCCCACCTCCCTTCAGCTGAAGAAAACTTGTCATTGGCTTTATCCACACTTTTCACAGCAAGGGGCTGGTTTTCCCTCATTCTTCCAGCCATGATGCTGCTGAAATTGAAAGATTTGGAGGTTTTTTTCATCAGTGCTGTGGGGCAGCTCAGATGCAGGTCACCCTTTGCCTTTTCTACCTCAGCTTACTGTGATTTAGGGCACCTCACTAAATGTTTGCTGTGCCCCCAGCCACAGTGGACACTGGAGCCGTGTCCCTCATGGACACTGGGCTGTGCAGAGCCTGTGGTCCCCTCTGATCGAGCCTCTGTCAGGGCACGGCAGCCACTTCATTATGTCCCTATTGATCAATTAAACGCTTCATGCCTTATTTATCCTGCAGCCAGGAAGGAGCGTTGCAGGAGCAAAGAGCAATCAGGTTGGAGTAAAATCTAAGGAAGAAAAATGAGCTGATAAAAGCCCTGCTGCACCCTGCTTCCCCCTCAGAGGAGCCTTGAGAGAGGTGGAGTGGCTTTATTTCCTTATGAAAAAGATTTGAAAAAACCCTTTTTGGCCAAAGTTTTGGTGTTTGCACGCGAGTGATGACGCGGTGAGGGAAGAAGGTCTGTGCTGCCAGGGGAGTGGAGCCTGAAGCACAGCAGGGCTTTGTTGAGCTCTGGGCTTTTGTGGCCAGCCAGGCAGTCAATCCCTTGCACACAGGACCTGGGGATGGGTGGATGGGCAGATCCCAGCCCTGGGATGAGGCAGGGCTGGGAGGCAGCACAGGCAGTGAGCGCTGCCTGGGGAGCCTGTTCCAACACAAAAGACTTCTCCCACCAACCTGATGGCATGGGTGACCTATTTATTTATACTTGAGAGATGAGTGGAGGGAGGCAGCTGCTGGATTTCCCAATGTTGAGATGAAAGATACCTGCAGAACACCTAGGGAGGCCCGGACAGACAGAGCTGCTGCTGCAACCGTGGGCACACAAACCCCTTGCAGTGGGGAGACCTGTCCTGACCCACTGCTGGAGAGGGAAAGGTGCCATTTCAGGGTCTGATACGCCCACTGTTTCTCCCTCGCAAAAGGAATCCCCAGTTTCAAAGTCAAATTAGAATTCTGGCTGCTTTTTGGTGAAGATCCGAATCTGCCGAAGCGGTTTTGTGCTGCGATAGTTTGAAGTCAGATGCTTTAGCAGCACAGAGAGCGCGGGGCTGGATTTGCATGTGAAATGAATCATGCCCAATGTGATTAAAAATGCCATAAAGGATGAATTTAAGATTTTTTTCTTACTTACTATTAAAGTTTTTCAGTAATTTTCCACCCCCTCAGCTGAGCGTCGTTCGGATGAACTGGAGAGAAACTTTCTCTGCGATTCATTACTGTGAGGTCTGGGGGGAATTCTCTGTATTTCAGTGAAAAAGCAAAGCTAAAAATAAAGGTTTTTCCATCAGCAAAGTATTTGTGTAGAAGCTGAGACTGTGGGGAGCACGAGGGCAGCGATGTATCTTGCGAGTGGTTGGTGGGGACTGACCAGGAAAGGGAGAAGGAGCAGGCAGGGTGTGGTGTGGGATGGGCAGGGAGAGCACCTGGTGTCCTTCAGCATGTGGCCAGGCCCCAGAGCCACGGCTGGGAGGCAGCTTGGCACTGGCATTAACACTGACACAGTGCAGAGTGATGGAGAAAGGGCAATCTCCCTGCCACAGGGTGGTTCCACAGGTAGCTCCTCATGTACTGTGGAGGTGTGCTGGGAAGCTGGGACCTCCCTTCAGTGTCTGCTAAATTTGGGGACTGAGGCAGAGCAGAGGGTGCTCTGGCTCACGGAGGCCATGTAGGTGCAGGCAGAGCAGCCCCAGCACTGTGAGGAGCTGCCGTGCTCTCTCCTGCCCATCTCTGGCATCAGTAGCACGAGGCTGTTGCCAGCCCTGGAGCTGAATGCAAACACCTGAAGTTTGCACAGCACCGGTCCAGCTCTGCATAACTGGCTGGCACAGATGTGCCTCGAGGCCCAGGAGCAGCTGGGGCCTGTATCCCCATCCCAACCACATCCCCATCCCATCCACATCCCCAGCCCACCTGCATCTCCATCCCACGCACATTTCCATCCCTCCTGCATCCCCATCCCACCCACCTCTCCTTCCCACCCACATCTCCTTCCCACCTCCATCCCGGTGCCCACGGACACAGCAGTTAGTCCCTGAGGAAAGATTATTTGCATGATTAGAAAAAAGGGGGAGGAACATTGCTGGCAGCAAACCACACTCCTTTATCCATGCTCTTATGAAACAGATGCATGTCAGCAGACATCTTAATGCAAGCATCTAAACCAGTGAGAGCAGAATCAGTCCATGGCTGGGGGAAAGAAAGGAGATCCCTCTCCACCTCCAAATGCTGGCTGAAATCATATTTGTATGTAAATGCAGTTTCTGTAAATGCACACTAACTCACCAGTAGCTCCAGGAGCCATTGCGTATTCATGGCAGAAGAGCTTTTTACCCGAACAGGAGTTTTCAAGGGTACTTTGCATGAATTTTTCCTTTTTCTCTGCATGTCGGAGTTTGACTAACACGTTGAAAATTAAAAAATAATTGAAACGGATCGTATGCAGCTCAGCAGGGGCCTTATTTTCCTGTGAGTGGCAAGGGAACGCAGGAGCGGTAACACGCGGCTTTTGTAGCCTTGTCACTTTGATGAATTCTTTAGGAACATCAGCGGCAGCACAGGGAGGCTCCGGCTCAGCCAGAGCAGCAGCACAGGCTGGGTCGGAGGAATCTTATCCTGGAGAAGAGCCGGTGTGTTTTCACTT
Source organism: Prinia subflava (assembly GCF_021018805.1). NCBI lineage: Eukaryota > Metazoa > Chordata > Aves > Passeriformes > Cisticolidae > Prinia > Prinia subflava. Next base: position 4,311,535 of record NC_086267.1, on the reverse strand, counting down.
GATCTGCAATCTCCCGTTTCCTTGCGAGCACAAACTGGAGGTGGAAGGCGCCGATGGGAGGAGCGCTGGCGCACGGCTGAGCCTCTCCCAAGATGTGTCCCCTCCAGAGCTGGCAGAGGAAAGGTCCCTCCTGGGTGCCCACGGCCAAATTCAGCTCAGGTGTTGCCTTACCTGGTGCTGACCGTGTTCAGCCCCGTGACAGTCGCGTCCCCGACGGCATCGGTTCATCACCGCGCCGGCCTCCCACCGTGCCTGGCCGTGCCATGCCCCAAACCAAACCCCAGCCCTCCAAAGAAACAGAGCAAACAAACCTGGGGTCGCAAGGAGTGGTCCTGGAGCCCCCAAACGGACTCCCAGTTCTGCCAGGGAGGGTCTGCCAAGGACGGCTTCCCAGGGAAAATCAAACCAAATCATGGCTTGGAATCGTGTCTGCCTGCAAACATTTCCATGCCACATCTGCTGCTTTGAATTAGGACCTGAATATTCATCTCCAAAATGTATAATTTATACTTACAGCAGACAATTCATAATTTAAGTGTTATTGCTCTAAATTAAGTATTACATTTAAGCTGGCTGTGGACCAGATAACTAAAACCAAGACACCACGAAGAGGAAACCTGCACTCTGGTGGTTCCTACCATGAGGTCCCAACTGGATCAGCAGCCAAGCACACCCAGAGGGAGGATGCCCCATCCAGAGCAGGGCAGGACCCAGCCACTTCTATACTCCCACTTGCCCCCCTCCCTCCTCCAACAGGAGTGGCAAGAGAAGGAAACGAAAAAAGTCAGGAATGAAAAAGGAAAATTAAACATGAAAATTTAATTAAATCACCCTTTGATCACTCTCTGTGGAATGGGCTTCATTCGGAAGATTATTTGTTGGAGAGCAATAACAGCTTCTAATTACGAGAGGATTCAATGTGGAACGAGGGGGTTATTATATTTTTTAAATCAACCCGGTTTCCCCTACACCAATCAACAAGGCTGCCTGCACATTACCAGTTAACATTATTAAAGTTGTATTTTACAGCCTGGTTACTCGCCAGTGTTTATGCGTGTGAAATATCTGGTTTAAAGCTGACGCAGAAATACCATCATCAAAGTGGTCCACGGAGAAATTGGAAGTGCCTTAATTGGAAAAGTGGGTGCTGGGTGCAGCTGTCTCCCATGGAAAGCAGGGTGAGAGACAACTGGTTTTCCCCACAGAGCCATCCACCTTCTCCATGGGTGCTGCTGTGCTGGTGAGTGCAGTCACAGCCTCACCATCCCCAGGACCAGCCTTCCCTGCTGGGACAAAGAGCAGAGGCCTGGTGAAGAGCGGGGACCCTGAGCATCAGTCACCCAAGCTTTATCTCCCATTGAGTAAATCCCCTGGAAGAGCGGCGTGGCTGCCTCGGCTTTGTGAATGAGGCCCTTAAAGATTTGCATATATCATAATCCATGTGAGTCATAACCAGCCAGCGCTTCAAATGCTCTCCGAAAGAAAGAACCAAATATCCCCATTAGAGCTTTTATCCCCTGCTATTTCATATCACAATAAAATGTCAAAAGGAAAAGAGAAGCAGATTTCTGATATTATTACTTTGAACTTTTCTTGGCTATACTCCCCTGAAGCATGACATTTACTGAGGAGAGGGAGAAAAGAAGAGGCTGGAATATCTCCTTAATCATCTTTATTTCAGCACTGTGGCATTGAGCAGCTGGACTGTGTCTCCTGCCTGGACGGGAGAGATGATGGGTGGCACCACAGCCCTGAACCCTTCCTGTCCCCTGGCACCACTGAGGACCTTGATGCTCTGCCCAGGCACAGCTGGAGAGAGGCAATGGCCAACATCCCATCATCATCATCATCATCATCATCATCATCATCATCATCATCATCATCATCACCATTGTCATATCAACATTAAGATAAATTTAGCAACACTTGGTGTAGTTTGGTAATATCATAATAACAACATTTAGCACTTTTGAGGGCTTGGGTCTGGTGGTCCCAAGCTCACCTGGCAGGAGCAGCCTGAAGAGCCAGACCCTGGACACCCTGACACAGGATCACGAGGGATCTGTCCTAACTGTGTCTCTGAGGTCTGGCTTTACACAGGATTTACACCACAGTGTAAAGGTGTCTGCAGGGAATTACAAATGAGTCGGTTTGTAAAAAAAAAATCCCAAGTCATTAAAAGTTCATAGTGAAAGGAAAAGTGGGAATAGATGTCATAAAAAAGTTAGAAGGATAAAGTGGTTCTTCCATCAAAAGCTTTTACAAGCCCATTTAAGAAATCCATTTTAACTGTATTTTAATTTCTTTTATGGACCTAGTAAAGCCGAGTGGTGTCAGGGAGATTCAGAAAGGTGGGGCATTAACACTGTGCCTCACTCTCATTTCTGAAAAATCCCACTTTTTCCACAGACTGAGCTTCCAGGGGCTATTTTGATGTATGGAAGTGAATTCAGTTTAGCAGCTTCATCACTCATGTTTAATTTTCACATGAACATGGCAGAGTTATTACCTGGCACAGCAAAGATCCAGGAACGGGATGGGGAATTTCCAAAAGGCAGTACCTGGACAAGGAGGTTCTTGGAGCCGTGCTTTTCCTTTGGGGTCAGGTCAGTTTTTGGGGCAAGGGAAGAAAGAATTTAAACCACCAGAAATGAAGAGTCCCATGCCACGGGGTCACAGTGGTTGGGGCAGAGCTGGCAGGTGAAGATGTTGACCTGCTCCTGCCAAGGACATGCTGCCTCTGTGCCAGCAATGCCAGGGGCAGCTCAAATCCTCCAAAACTCAGAGCCAGGTCATAAATGAGCATGTGGAAGCCTGGCAACCATGGAACCACAGCAGAGCTGGGGGTTCTGCCCACGCCAGGGGTCCTGCCTGCACCAGGGCCAATGTGTTTTTGAGGGAGGGGAGCGTTGCCACGCTCAGGATGGAGAGTTGTTATGGTAACAAATGACTCGTATTCTCCAAAGGAAGCACGATTTCAGCTTAATAGGGGGAAAACGCAGGGAAGAAGAAAAGGATAATATTTCAAAAAACTTTAATGAGACGTGAATTGCACGCGCTCGTCCTCTGGAGTGTGTAATGGTTCAGCGGGGAAGCACGAGCGCGGTTTACAACCGGCCCCGCGCGCCGAGCGCAGCTGTGTCCACAGAGAACCCAAACTTCAGAGTGCCCTTCTCAGCTCCTCTGACGCCAGCCAGAGCACCAGGGAGATTCTGGTGAGGCTCTAAAGCCTCACCCCCTTCCAGAAGGTGCTGCCTGTGCAATGGCACCATGGGGAAGCCAGAGCGGAGGTGCCCTACATCAGAGAGCCTGGTGAAGGGGAGACTCCAGCAGTGCTGTGGAAGGAGGATGATGCCTGTGGGGTGGAGGCAGAGCTTCCCTCACCCCGCCTGGCCACTCCTGCAGCCCCCTGGGCTGGGGGCACCCCTCCAGTGTGGCACAGTTGTGATGCTGCCTGTGATGATGCAGCCAAAACCCGCCTGGGCTGCCTGGGCTTCTCTCACAGAGCTCCACGCTGGCTCCTGCCTTCACCTGCTCTCCCCACAAGCCAAGGAAAAGCAGTGCTTTGATAAGGAATGCAATCATTAGGAAAGTGCCAGAAACCAGGTATTAATAGAAGCACTATTAGAAGATTTATGGATGATTTAAGATGCAGCCCATTCCGCTTGTGAATGCCTCGCCTGTTTAAGAGCAGTAATTGCCTATTATCCAGCAGCTTCTAATGTGCTTGGCTCGTGCTGGCGTGACGCGAAGATGCAGCACATCTTTAAAACAGCCAATGCCAATTCCAAGGACCTGCTTGTAATTTTAAACACGAGAATCCACTAAAACTCATATGGCAGCTGAGAGGTGAAAAAGCCAACGGCACATGGCGAAGCAACTGTGGGAAATGCTCATAGCTTGGAGGTGGGCACAGCTCTCAGCAGGTGACAGCTCTGCTTATCCTCCAGGTGTGTTCTACCCCTCCTCCCCATGAGCCACTTGTTTTTGGCCCTGCAGCAGAGACAGTTTCATAGATCAAACAGAGCCAGGTAACAGCCACAGGGACATGAAAAATGCCGTGGTACCGGGCGTGCCCATGAACCTCCTGGGTGTTTATCTGCCTGTGTGTCCTTTGCAATACACTGATTTGAAATCTTTTTTCCCACGGTATTTTGGAACATTTTCTCTCTTTGAAGTGCACTAATCTACCAGAGAAGCCTTAATTTCTGAATCACGGGTGAGATTCCCCCTCCCTGTGCAGGAGGCCCTAGGATGAGATGCTCGGGGGAACATCAACGACCTCTGGAGCTCCACAGCAGAGCTGACCTGTGCACACCTGTTTATTGCAAGGAGAAGGGAATAAAACCAGCCAGTGATGACTCAGCCACGCTCACCCCACACAGCCCACTCTGGGCCTCCCTCAGCAGCACAGACCCCCCTTCGCTGCGACCTGCAGCAGAGGCTTTTCATATCTGCTGAAAGAAATTTTCTGGTGGTGAAAAACCTTCCTGGCAGAAGAGGGGAGATCCCGCTGCTCGTCTCACAGGCTCTCGCTCCCTCTGCGAGGAAGAAAAGCCTTTTGAACGCCAGCCACAGCAGCCAGGCAGCGCCTTCCACTGTCTCCTTGGCGGCCTTTAATTTATAGGGCCTGCAATTTGACGTGTTGATCTTCCTGATTGCACAAGGAATTGAATTGGACTCAGATTTATTTGTTCTAATTTGTGCCTCCTGTTACTTATCACCGCGGCGTCGCCGGCTGCGGACGGGCTTTGCTCAGCCATCCCAATTAAAGCCTGAGAAGTGCAAATACACACAAGAGCAGCTGGAAATGCGATGAGCAGAGAGCAAACAGGCAAACAAGCCAGAGCCCACGGTGACTACAAACCGAGGCATTTTGGTGCGAGTTTCACCAAGAGGAATTGCGGCTCCATTCGTTTTCCAGGAGTCTCTCCTCCTGCTGCTCCACCAGCGAGGAATTTCTGCCAGGCTGCCCTGGCCACAATCCCACTCAGGTCGTGATATCCTGCCTCCCCCATGTCCCTGCCAGCCAGGTTATTCAGAGCCTAATTTTTGGACAGCTGAGCACTGCCTTCAACCTGCTGGTCTCCCAAAAAGGGGACAGCAAGAGTGACCTATGTGATCCAGTCCTTGGAGATCTGCTGATCCACAGCTGCACCCAGAAGGTCGGGATTAGGAATGAGGAGTCTGAGTAAAGATTAAAGGGCTCTGGGCTTTTAGTGGCTGATCCTTTCTGGCTATAAGCAGCACCCGCAGCCTCTTGTTCTCATCAGTGCCTTCCCTGCTTCCTGGCTGAGCCCTCCCTCCCAGCCCCGCTGTCAGGAGAGCTGAAAGAGTCCTCCTCGGGCTGGGACTGCCATCATTCCTCTCGGCATCATTAACAGCCTGTTGGTGCTGTTGGAAGAAAAGGCCTTGTTTTGAATTGAGGAGTCCATCCTTTGGGTCTCTTCATGCTCTCCTGCCCCTGGCAGCCCTGCAGGGCTGTGACTTCCATGCCAGGGGGCCATTTGTCCCTCCTGCTCTTTCTAATAAGCTCAACAGACTGAGCTCTTTAATTCCTTTGGGAGAGAGATTTTTCCAGTCCTCAGCTCACCTTTGCCTGCCTCCTTTCTGCAGAGCGTTTGCTCTGTTTCTGCTGCCATCAGGTGGGATTTTCTTCTCTCCTTATTAAATCCCCCTGTGTTCTCCTCGCAGCTGGCGCTACAGCAATCCATACATAAATAGCAACAAAAAACAAATACTTTTGGCCAGGCAAGCTGTCATTTCTGGGTCTCCAGAGGTCAGAAATTTTGGGGGTCTGCATTCTCTACGAGGCAGCTCAGAGCACCAGGGAGCATCACAGCTCTGCCTGACCCGGGCACACCTGCCCTCCCAGGAAACACCAGCTCCCCACCTCGCTGGCTCCTGCCGACAATGTCATGTCACTCCCCCGGCCTCCCGCTGTGTCCCAGGAGTGACAATGACATGGCAATCAATAGCAATGATCTCCCAAGTAGCCTGGCTGATAAACATGCTCTCGAAGCTGCTACAAGCGTGTCTGAGCCGCTCATTCTGAATAAATTGGGGTTGATGTACACACTGTGAGTTGTGTGTACTTCAAATTTATCTGCTCTGCTCCTGGTGCTTTCAAACCCCGGCTGCTGTGGGGATAATGGGAACACTGATGAGCTCCCTAAAGAGAGGCCAGGGCGTGTTGGTGGGATGAGAAGGACCCAGCCAAGCACGCACCACTGTGGCTGCAGACCAAGGTCAAAGAGCTGGTACCTGTGTGCTCTTACCTGGGCTGCCAGGCTGCTTACCCAGACAGCAAAGCTCTGATCCCAGGTGATCCACAGGCTGGGACAGCAGCCACTGCCAGTGGTGAGAGAGGGGCTTTGGAAGAGGATCTGGAGCTAGGCTGTGACCCAGTGGGTGATGCTCAGGGCCAGGCATTGCAGCACTTTATCCCGGTTGGGATGGATGTTTTGCACTTTGCTTTGTGTGGGTGTGTGGTTGGAGTGTGTCCTTCTGTCCTCGGCCTGTGCCTAACCCACTGCTGGTAGCTTTACATAAAAACACGGTGTTTGCACAAGCAAAACCCAGGCTCCCTGCCCCCCGTCCCCCGGGGCCTCCTGAGCAGGTATCCATCATCGCCTTTGTTTGGTTGCCTTAATTGAGCTTGCTATTTATAGCTGATTATTGGAACCAGGTCGAACTCATCTGGCTGTGGTTTCCACAAGGAGACAGGCAGGGAGGAACTCTGAGTCCCTCTGCCCATCCCAGGGGTTGTGTTTAAGCTTGGTGGTGGAAAATGAGGGGATGCACACGGGGGGTACACACCTGCAGGACCCCGCTGCTCCTCTGCTCAGCTCCACCACTGCCTCGCCCCTGCCAATGCCTCACAGGCCCCAGGTCAGCCTGGGACGTGCAGCTTCATTCAGCAGGAAAGGCACATTCACCCTCTGATCCCCAAAGTGGCTGCTGAGAGGGATTGCTGTGAAGTCCTCGGGATGCGAATCCCGAGCCGCATAACTGTGCTCCCAGTGGGATAACAAATGGCCACAGGCAGCAGCTCTGGCTGGGTCTCCGTGTACTTCAGCTGCCGTTTAACACAATCGTTTTCTTTACTGGCTATAAATATGTTGGAATACTCTGACCTCATGAGCCAGCCTTATTCTTGGAGGCAGAATTATTTCTTGCTCTGTGGCTCATCAGTTAGTGTTGGCCTTGAAGCTGCCCAGCCCTGACAAGCGCATGAAGCCCGATTTTACACAGCAAATGAGACACTCACAGCAGGCCTTGGGGGAGGCAGGGCAGCAGGGTGGAGCACCCTTTCCACGCCAGTGCTCTCCAGGTGATTTTCCAGGTGCTCACAGTGCCACAGCCACAACGCCCGAGTGGGCAGCCAGGGTCCCAAAATCCATGGAGCTCCTCCTCCCACATGCAGCACCCCTGACACCACGTGGACCTTGCACATCCCTGTGTCCCCATGGAGGCTGGAGCATCTCCTCCCATGGATGCAGCTCAGCCAGGGCAGGTGACAGCCTGCCTCACGTCCACTGCCTGCTCCTGCCCACATCAGCACTGTGCTCTCCCTCCATCCGCAGCAATTTGCTTGCATGAATAATTAAGGCTATAGTCTCCCATGACTTGCTCCTTGTATTCACTGCTAATCCCAGCATTTTGTCGAAAACCTGTTTCTTATTAATAGCCTGTTTTACAGACACTCTCAGCTGGCCACGTATTAGCAAAACCCGTTCCTGCTGTGCTGTTCTGCTGGCAGTGACCTTGGCCCTTCACCCTCTCTGCCACTTTCCCCCATGAAATCCCAGCGCTGGAGCAGTGCTAGAGCGGAAAGAATTTACTGGTTAAATAATTTATCTAGATTCAGTACAGAAAGTCTTTTGAGCAGATTCATCAGCTAATAAAGAAAATTGATTCAAGAAGCCAAAGTCAATATGGGGTTAGAGAAATGCTGCCACTTGCCGTGGGCTCCCTTCCAGAAGCCTCTGCCACATCTGGCTGGCTCTCCACGTGCCTACCCAGCACTGCCATCTCTCACACTTTGGATCAGATCTGCCTGCCCACCTACCAACCCTGGAGAAGCCTTTTTTTAAACCCTGTGCAAGCTGGCAGGCAAACACAACAAAATTTAAGGAATGGAAGCATCCAGAAAATGCTCCAATTGGCCTACAGAAGGCGAGGTGGGAGTTAGTGCTGGGCCTGGGATCTGCAGGATGGAGACCCAGCACTTTTTGAGCAGCCCATGGAAGAGGAAAAATAACCAAAGGAAAGCATGGGAGAAGTGAATTTGGCAGCAGTGTGTGCCCATATGGCCGGTTTGTACTTTGCGTGTGTCCGTCCTTATGTTGCACAAACATGTGTTTGTTCACCCCCGTGCACTTTGCACACCAGCAAAATCCTTTTGTAACAGACTGAGGAGCTTTAGGAATGCTCTCCTTCCCTTGACTGCTCCTCAAAGCCACTTATCCCAACGCCAGTGACCGCTGGGGACTATTCCAGCTGTCTTCTCCCTGCCATGGCCTTTGCCCTCCGTGAGCTCTCCCCGTGAAGCTGAGCAGAACAGGCAGCATCTGGGGGGCTTGGTCAGTGGATTTGCCACAGGCTGGGTGAGGTTCACGGGGAAGGAGCTGCTCTTGCTGCCTTCAGTGCCTCGGCTGGAGCCGTGTTCCAATCAATAATTCAGGTGCCCTTGCAGCAGCCACCAGCAGATCCCTCCCTGTCTGCTTAATGGGAAATCATGTTCCAGTGGTGAGCAGGCAGCTGTAACCCAGGGAAATTCCTGGCATCCTCCCACAGCCAGGCAAGCCTGTGCTGCTCTGTCCCTCCAGCGAGGAGGCTCAGGGAGTGCCACCCTCTGACAGCAGGGAGACCAGACCCGAGGGTGAAGCTGGCTGGGAATGTCCAGAGAAAAACTCCCATGGCACTGCAATCATTACAGCCAAATGGGCTCCTCCAGGTTCTAAGCCCACCCTCCAAGCATGATGTGAGCTGAAAATCCAGACCCATTTCCTGGTACACATCGTTCAAGCGAGGTGGAACAATATCACCTGCGGCTCACCCCTGAAGCCAAAAAAGTCTGGTCTGTGAACACAGAGTCATTAGGAGTGTGATTAACAGGGTCTGAAGGCAGGAGCTGAGCTAGGGAAGTGTCTGTGAGCTCTGCCCAGAGCGAGGGGTGCCCAGTGGCACGGCCACCTCTCCCAAATCCCGACATGGAGCTTGCTCGGGGGGCCACTGGCGGGCTAATGAATCTGCACCAGAGGGATGGAATGCCTTGGTTTCCCAACAGCTTCCCCTTTGCTTGAGAGAGGGAAGAAATTTAGCAGTCATGGAGGCTGAGTGGAATATCCAGACCCCTCCATCAGCAGGATAAGTGACTCCAGACTTAAAGATAAAAACAATGGCCAAAACCAGTCTAGAGGAGCAGGAGCACTTATGGGAGGACACAAAGAAAGGAGAGCTGACCACAGTAACCAGGTGGCAGATGCAGGGCTCTGCCCAAGGTCAGAGCAGGAGCCACAAGAGCAGCCAGCAAGGGTGAGCAAGGTCAGGCAGGATTAGGGAAGCAAAAAGCCGTGAAGATCTTAGGAAGATGGTTCAAAGAGTAAGGGAATTAATTCTGGAGGTGCCATGGAAATGATGGCCCATAAAGTTAATGAGATATTGTCAAAGAAAGGGTAAACAATTAGGACTATTAGCTGCAAAGATAAACCAAGACCTATTGCCCTCAGAAACACTGAAACTAATTAAATTGAAAATTACAACATGGGAGTACAAAAACAAAAGCAAATAAATTGAGAGAAAGAATTAACTGGCTTAATATCATGATGATAATATTATTAGCAATAGGAAGTGGGGATTGTATGATTAAAGCTGTTTATTCTCAGGCTCTTTCTCTGGAAGCAGGAGGCGAGGGACACAGGGCAGGCAAGAGGGTCCCGCTGCTCTGGGGGTGCCTGAGGGTCCTGACCCAGCTCTGTGGCCCCTTGTGGAGTGGATTTGCTCATCCTGGTGCCCTCTCCAGTGCTGTGCCTGTGCTGTCCTGCCAGGCAGGAGGTCAGACTCATCTGCCCACAGACCTTCCCATGCCCTGGTACGGGGAGCCCTCCAGGAGAGTCATTATCCCTCCAATTACTGCTTCTGTTTAAAGGCATTAGAGCCAAATTAACTTTGCAGTTTGCCACCCAGAAATAATCCTATTTTAAGCGGACAGATTCACTTGTGATGTCCAAGGAGATGATGAATGGGCGAGGTGCTGCTCCAGTGGATTCCCAGGGGTGAAGGGGCTGCCGGGCCTTCCTCAAGGGCGCCCTGGAGTGAACAAAACTCATTTCCTCAGAGCTGGTGAGGTGAGGGTCTGATGCATTGGCAATGGTTTCAGCAGCATCTCAGCAGGAGTGACAGGTTGAGGAAGAAAATGCAGGCTGGGAAGAATAGGGAGACGCTTTGGGCAGGACTTTCTGCACCTCAGAGAGAAAGGGGAAAAGAGGAAGCCACAGCCAGCTCTGTCCCAGTTCAGATTGCTGCAAGGCTCCAGCTGACAGAACAGCCTTCATGCATCTTCTGTGCTTTTGCCCCTTTCAGTAAAGTGATCTGTCCTGCTGCACTGCAAAACTGAGGCTCAGGTACGTGTGGCTTCTCTAGAACAGGATGTCCCCTCCCTTCCCAGGTTTGGGAGACTCAGCACAGGCTTCAAAGCTGCACACAGGGCTGCTGAGCCCCTCACACACTTCCGAAGCATGGAAATAAAGCCAAGAAAAAGGCAGCCAAGACACTGGGAATTAGGAGAAAGCTGAGACGCTTGTGAAGGCAGAGAGGGGCAAGTTTATGGCATGGTTCCACCCAAACCCTCCACGGGTGACCTGAAGCCACAACGGTGTTGGCAGAGTTGCTGTCTCTGTGCTTGTGCCCCGCTGGGCTGGGTGCAACATCTGCAATGTTTGTGATCCAGGGAGCGAGCGAGGGGCCTCTTTTTATGGTCGTTTCATTATGATGCTTAATTTCTCCTGCTGAAGCAATTACCTTCTCCGGGAGGAAAGCAATATCACTTTCAGGCATGTGGCTGTTATTGCCATCCCCCCAGCTCCGCCGCTGCCAGCGCTGCCACCGGTGGAATCGCAATCGCGGTGGGATGAGGGAGCCAGCAGCTCGGGCTGCCCTGGGACAGATAAGAGACTTAATAAGGGGAAGATAACCCCATCCACTGGGCAAATATTTACCTGGGGTGGGGTTGTGTATTGCATCTGAAGGACAGTCTGATTGAACACTCAGTGACCTCCAGGAAAAATCAAAAGTGGTAGCATGTACCTGGGCTGGTGATTTCATGGTCTGTTTTCATCATCAAGTTCTCTGTTTGTTGAGGAAACTGCAGCATCCTGCATTGTTTGGGTTCTGTTTATTATTTCTTACACCACCTTCAATTAACAAAAGGAATTGGCACCAACGCTTGTAATTTTCTATTTTTGTAGGCTAAAAAAAAGTCACTTTTCATTCAGTTAAATGAATATGGGACGAAATCCAAGTTTTTTTTTCTAGCTAGGCCCACTCTGCACAGGAGGAGGAGGAGTCTGACTACAAACCAATTCAGTGTTGTACAGCCATCAAACAGCAGTTTGATGGGAAGATCACCTGACTTAGTGATGTTTCCCCTCTAATTAAAAGTAGAGTTATCAAAGGTTATAGTGCTGGGATAGAAACTGTGAAGGCAAAGGAAAGGATCTCCTGGTTCTGACTCGGAATACCATCATGGGAAGGAGCTGGAAAGATGCTCAGCAGGACCAGGACCACACAGCATCCATGGGGACACGGCCCAGTGAGGGCCACGGATCTGGCTGTGCCTCCACAGTGAGAGGTGAGGAGCACTTGGGAGGAGGTGACAGAGAAGTGATGGCCACCGTGTGGATGGCATTGGGCAGGGATCATCCTGGCATTGCCTGTTGAGGGAGGAAGAGAATTAAGTGTAGAAATCCCAGCCAGGTGGGACAGTGATGTCTCCACTGGGCACCACACATGGCATGATCTGGACAGGGATGCTCACAAAAGGGGAGTGGGGTGGCCTCAGTGCTGGAGTGTCACAGCAGCTCTCCAGGGTGTCAGGACATTGGCAGAGCCCAGCACCACCAGGAGCCGTGGAGGAGATCTCTGAGGACACGAGGTGTGATAGATGCTGCCCATCAAGAGGCAGCCAGAGCTGAGCTCCAGTTGTCTGCTTTTAATGGATATAAATGGTTACCTTTAGCGCTGAAAAAGCTGAATAGATACAAATATTACTGATAGCATGTGGGTGCACCGGGCCTCATTATCCTTGGGTAATCGAGGTTATGTGGAGCTCTTCTCCTGTATCTGTCACTGTCTCTCTCGGCATTTTGTGCTGAAGCAGGGAAACTTTGAGGACAAATTGCCCAGGGAGCTGGAGAAGGGCTGGGACCGGATCATCACTGGGCAGAGGGAGCACTGGCCTCCCACTGCCATGGCACACAGCCCCAGGCAGCCTCTGCTGGTACATGGCTTCAATTAAACTTCTGCCAGCAGTCACGTATTTAGTGAGTTTTCTTTCTCTTGGTCTTCGTGAATCACTGGTGAGAAGCCAGCCATGGTATCAGATGGACCCACAGTTATTTCGGAATTTCTGCAGGGAGCATTGTGATCCATGTGCATGCACAGGGTTGGTGACACATAGGAGGGCACCTTTTCCTCCCCCAGGTGCCCTTTCCCACCCTTTGCTCCATGCAAATGCCACTCTGCAGAGCCACAGCAACACCCTCCTGCAAGCAAACCCAGCTCTGAGGCTGCCCTCGGCGGGGAGTTTTGAGGGGTTCCTCAGCCTGGCGAAGCTGGGGAATCCCACAAGCCACACGCAGTTCTTCCCACTCTTGATGGGAGTTATCTCACTGCACACGTTGTGTGTTTTACAACGGAATCCGTAATTCAACATTTGCGAGCACTGAACGCTGAGCGCTCACGCTGAGAGGTGCCTTCCTGCAGGTACTGCTACTAATGAAGCTGAGGCCGTAAAATATTCCTGAAAGTGCTTACAAAAGGCTTTCAGATATGTCAAATGATGTTTTTCATGTTATCTCAAATTTGCTTTCTGTTTCTAAGGAATACGCAGAAAACACTTTCAGCTCCTCCCCGCCTTTCCCCTCACCCGGTTCAGAGGAGGAGGAGGGAGGTGTGCTGTGTGCATAATCACAGAATTCCTTACCCAAACCTCTCAGAAGATATTGAGCTGCATCTTGGCACTGAAACACTCAAACAGACTCATAAAGCTCTGACTCTGTTTACTTCTTGATTAAAACAGGGGGGGAAGCTAAATATCAAATATTTCTCCTCCCATTGGCTCCTTGGCTGAGGAGAGGAGCAGCCCACAGAGGCCACATCATGTCCCCACCCAGCTGTGCCATCCCTGGCAGGACCCAAAGGTGCTGTGTGTGCCCAGACCCACCTCTAGCTCTTCTCCCATCACTCCCAGTCTGTTGCAATGAGCACCAAAACCAACTTCTCCACAGGAAAGCAATGCCATTGTGGAGTTGATCCAAGCCCATCTCCTTGACTCCCTTTTCACCATAGGCAGGAAACCCATTAATATGATGAAAATGACCTCAAATTGCTATTGCTGGTTTATTTAATCTGGCCGGTCTCCTTTCAATGCTCAGCCACCATCAGCAAAGACAAATTGCCTGTCTGATGTTTAAAGGTTTGGGGATGTAGGACAGCATTGATTTTGTGTGTCTGAAAAGGTGACGCTCCCCGGGCTTGCAGGGAGCAGGGGTTTGGTGACAAAGCTCTGCTGGTGCTGATCCTCCCACTGATCCCGTGTGTGTCACTGCCAGGCAGAGCAGTGGGCAGTGGGCACCGTGGAAAACTCAGGGAGCAGAGTGGGAAAGAGGAGGTGAAATGATGGGGAGGAGGAAATCAGATCCGTGGGCTCTCTGCTGTTGCCCACCTCGCTGCCCACCCTGCAGCTCTGCCAGGGGGTGGCTGGGACCCAGCGTGGCACCGCGGGGCCTCTCTGTGCCAGCTGCTCCTCCAGGCAGCCAAAAAGCCAGCAGCGGCTCCTTTGAGATGCGTGGAGCAGATGGAGCACTTTGCCTCTGGCTGGGAAGCGTTATTGCCGGTCCTTGACTCGACAGGGATAAGCATTCCCAGTTTCAGGCAGTTACTGAGCCTGGAGGGCAGCCGGGTCCCCGCCGTGCTGGGCTGGCACTGCGGCCACCTCCTGCTGTCCAGTGCTGGGGCACTTCTGACCTGGATCCTGCCACCATCGAAACATGGGAAAGTCTCCATCACTGCCAGGGAGTCACCAGCCCCCAGGAGAGCCAAAATTCCCCTCCAGGACTACCTGTCCCATCCGAGAGTCCCCAAGTGGGGGGAGCAGAGCTGAGCACCCTGCCTGCTCCCCTGCCTCTAAACCAGGGCAGTTCCACACCTGATATAGCCCACATGCAAAATAAAACTGATTCCTTGTTCCTGCTTCCTCCCACAAATTCCCAGGAATAGCCCTCAAAGGGGAAGGTCCAAAGAAAGGAGCGATTAATTCTCGGTGGCACATTTAAACACCGTTTTTATTACAATTCAGCCTTTCACGCACTTTGCCCTTTTCCGATTCATTCTTGCTCTTTTGAGGTGGAACGAGGCTGATGTTTTGCAGCTCCTGTTTTCAAGGGGAGTTTTTAACTCCTGGTTTGCTGTTGTGGCTGTGCCTGGGATGAGAGTTTTTCCCAGAGGATGCAACTGGGATGGTCCCGGGGGGCAGTGGGTGCTCTGCTCCCCCAGCACGGGCATGATGTGGGTGCAGTGGGGCTCTGTGGGGTGCAGTGGGGCACAGTGGGGTGCAGTGGGGCTCTGTGGGGTGCAGTGGGGCACAGTGGGGCTCTGTGGGGCTCTGTGGGGTGCAGTGGGGCACAGCCCAGCCTCCAGTCCCCTGGTTCCACCACGCAGTGCTCGTGCCGTGGTGTTTTACAACACACAGCAACAAAACCTGAAATGTACTGGAAATAATTCTACTATCAAATGCATTCAGCTCTGTTTGTTTGCTTTTAAATTAACATTGGGGATGAAATGATTCACTGAACTACAAAGAGATCCCTCGACTTGACAAGAATCGCAGGCAGGATTCCTTCCACTTTCAGTTATCACAGGAAAAAACATTTCAACATCTTGTCTGCTCAGTGCAAGAAAAATAGTTCTGTGCTCTGTGCCTGGGAAACAAGGAGCTTATCAAAACGATCTCCACCATCAGAGGGATGAGATGGCAGAGCCTCCAGTGAGGATCTTCTCTCACTGTGCACAGCCCTGGAGCTGCTGTGAGGAAGGACAGGGCTCTGAGCAGCTCAGGGCCACTTTCATGGGCTGCTGGTGCCTGTGACAAAGGGGATGGATCCCACAGAGCCAGAGCAGGAGGAGCAGCCACTCTAAGAGGATGGTCAGGGCTGCAGCCTGGACCCAAAGAAATGGGGAAAAGAGAATGTTTCTCAGTGATTTTCCCACAGAGAGAAGGAGAGAAGTGTCCCAGAGACAGAGGGAGGGGACAAGCAGCAGGCTCTGTGCTCTCATCACTCTGCATGCTGATCCTTTGGAGGTCACTCATCCCTCTGCACCATGCACATCCCCTCAGCCTTAGCAAAACCTGGCGGATTCAATGATCCTCAGAGGTCTTTTCCAACTTAAATGCTTCTCTAGTTCTAAGAAAAGCTTCTCCCTGCTCCCTGTCTCCTGCCTGGATGAGGATCCTGCCTGCAACCACAGCAGGGCATTCCAGGCTCCTCCAGGAGCCACTTGAGGTGAGGATTAGGAGCCATGGCAGAGCAGGCATGGGTGGATAAGCCAGACTAGTCAAAGAGCACATAAGCTTGGAGTCATAATTAGACAGGTCTAATGGGGACAGGGGGACAGGAGCCACGACCTTGAAGGCATCAGGAAAGAGAACTGACAACAAGGAGGCAAAAGGGCTGGGGGCTGCTTGACCTATTCTGAAAAGTGATTTTAACTGCCTTGAACAACTTCATTGCCAAGGAGTTTTGGAGGCTGTGCTGACAAACTCTGGCAGAGGTGAGTGAGTGAGGAGCGCAGTGGGCTGGCAGCAAGGCCACATCTGCTGCACCCACCCCCAGCCCCACTCCTCAGGCTGCTCCTGCCACCAACCAGGGATGGACATTCGGATCCCAAACAGCTCCTGAGGGTTCCCCATCAGCCTGCCAAGGAGCATCCAGCAATTCCCTTTGCAGGACTGGTGTCTGTGCAGCAAACCTTTCTGGGTGGTTTAGGGCTGGGGAAAGACGTGTAACTCCAGAAAGAGACTGGGAAGGTTCTGCTTCTGGGAAAAGCAGAGGGAAAGATGGATGTTGAGGAAATGCTGTGGGAAAGCATCATACAAAAAGTCATAAGTTTCCAAATAATTTTGAGTAAATTCCTTTTATTTTGGTGCCTTGGGACCAAACACAAAACAAAGAAGTCTAAGGAATTAAACATTTCTCTCCATGGGTTGCCCTTTATGAAGGAAATTCCGGTGTCCAGGTCTCCAGCTGTGCAAGGACTTCCAAAAGTTCCCTGGTTTGGCAAGGCCTTTTTCACACAACACCAACACTTCTTCTATGGTTTGGGGGGAAATCCAGAGTTTGGACAGATGCTGAGGCACGTGGAAGTGTAGACTTGGGTTGGGGTTTATTTCTGTTTAATCCAGTGGTTTGCTAATTCCAGTTTGAAAGCTTCTGACTTCTCCAGAGTCAGCAAGGTCACCCAACAATCAAGATCCCTGGTTCCATCAGGGCCCTTCCACCCACTTAATGAAAACAAATGCTGCTGGCACAAGGGCCATCCTTCTTTCTGTCTTCTGGGACCCTGAGAACGGGCTTGCTTGAGGCTTCTGTTTATAGATGTTGTGTTAACAAATGAGCCAAGTGATATTCTGGCTGCTCCCAGGTACATCTCATTCCCAAACCGTAATGGAGCTGTTCCTGGTCCTGGATCACTAATGCTGGCTGTGTCAGCCTCTGTGTCTGGTCCTCGGCACACGAAATTCATGTTCCTTTAAGAAGGTGCCAAGTAAAACCTCTCTGAAGCAGTTTCCCACAGCCGGTTTTTAAGGGGCAGGAGAGGGGCTCAACAGCCAATTAACGATGGCTAATTGCCTCTTGCCTCCTTGCCCAGGTCCATGCCCTCAGAAGGAGGGAGCTGACATTGCCCTGCGGTGCCTGAGCTGCTGGAGGGGTGGGTTAATCCCCTTTTATGAAGTTTGAGATCCCAGCTTTGTAGTAAATCCAGTGTTTCAGGTGGTGAAATGCCACTGCCTTTTAAAAGCAGCGTTAAACCTCCCTAGATAGGTCATGGCAGGTCCTGGCTGGGAGAAAAGCCCAGAGAAGCCAGGCAGCAGGAGAGGATGTTTGTGCCATAAGCCATGCAGGGAAGCAAATGACCTAATGGGGATCAGTTGGTTTGCAGCAGGACCTTGGCTGCAGCAGCTTCTATTTCCAGCAGCATCGAGCTTCCCTCACTTCTAAGGGCCTCCAGCCTGTAGGATGTCTTTTCTTCCCCTCAGTATTCAAGTGCTGGCACAGCCTCTGCCTGCTGGCCCTGCGGGTACCGGGGGATGAATGAGGGCAGTTGGAACACAAGGGAAATAACAGCTTACTTTTATTGTGAGATAAAGAAATGGAGACAAGGCGGGAGTGGAGAAGGGCTTAAATAAAACTGCGCGGCTCAGGCTGGAGGCAGTGGGAAGCAGCAGGGAACAGGCAGGAGATGCCATGGGCATCTTCAGGCTGGTGAACAGATCCTCAGACCATCTATCTGTCTGTCTGTCTGTCTGTCTGCAGCCTCAGCCCATGCTGGCCAGCACCTCACAGCCTCTGGCACTGATTCCAGGAGCAAGCTGGCATCCCTTTGGGGACAAACACGGGGAACCCGAACCCCCTGCCCTGCCCTGTCCTCCCCACTGCTTTCCTTCCCTCGTTGCTGCTCACCTGGAAAAAAGCTGCAGTTGTGGCACAAAAAAAAAAACCCAAACAACCACCCAAACAAAGACTTTAGTGCTATTTTTTGTGGAATAGCCCTAATATTTAGGCTTTTCTCCCAAACTTGTTTCATCTGCTATTATCCTGGGAGTGTTTCCTTCCTCCCTGCTTTGAAATCAGCCAGTGTATCCAGCAGCAGGATGAGGGGCAGGAGGATGTGCAGAGGTTTTCCCTGGCTGTTTTGGAGACAGCGAGCCAGGTTCCCCAGAGCCCTGTGGAGGGTGGGACATTGGCTGTCACCTCTCAATCCACACTGCCCAGTGGGTGTAGGGGCAAAGGAGCCCGGGAGCCTGGTGGGATGGTCAGGATGCTGCTGGATCACCCAGCACCTCAGGGTGCTCTGGGGAGAGCAGCAGGGGACTGAGGAGAAGCTGTGTCCTCCTGCCAGAGGACAGTGCCAGCAGAAGTGGTGACACGCCAAGGGACATTGCCACCGTGGGAGCCAGGCAGGGCCACCCTCACCAGCACAGGGAGCTGCTGGGGGGCTGCAGCACCAGGGTTTTACCCTTGAGCTCTTGTTTTGCTGCTGTTCTCTGGAGCAAGGCACCTTCTCTTCCCACAAACAAAGCCATAAATCCTGGCGCAAGCAGGCTTCACAGGGAGAAAAAGTGAAGCTGGGATGACAGCGCCAGGGAGTTGTGTGAGGAGGTAAATTACTTGAAATATTGCTGAAAACTTCCATGCCGTAAATATAGTTCTGATCCCAGCTAATCAATCATCACAATTATTCTATAAATAAGGGAAAGGTTGGCTGTGTGGTACCAGACTTTTTTCCACAGGCCTCTGAAGCAAATTTGTTAGCATCTTAAAATAAACTATTTGCTCCAGGTAGTTTGTTTGTTCTCTCCAGGCTGCATCATCCTCTCATTCATTTTTCATCACCTTTGGATTGGTCATTGGGAATCTTTTAGTGTTTTTTTCCCTGCCTGGCTCTCACAAAGGGATGCTGCAGGGAGCAAGTTTAAAAACCAGCCAGACAAAACACGTCCAGGCAGGTCTTGGCCCAGAGTTCTCCCCCCAGCTCCTCCCAGTGCTCATGCTTAGGAAGCTTCTGTTTAATGTCTCTTCCACAGGGCTATAAACTCACAACAGGCCATTTTTTCCCTTTTATAGATCAGCATTACTAATTTATTGGCAGTTTACTATTTGGAAATGTTCTCATATAAATTAATGGGAAGGTGATATTACACCTGAGTCCCTGGGGGAGGAGAAAGCCAAACAAACACACGGTCCCGGTGCTCAAGGAATGGCAGCATGTTAAATCACCCCTTTGCTCTGCAGAGGCTGTCGTTCCAAGGGCAGAGCTTGGGCTCTGCCTCCTCCAGGTTTCCCACAGACCCCATCCTGAGGAGCCAGCCTGGCTCCAGGGCTCACAGCTTGGCTTTCTTCACTTTCCACATAATTTGCTTCACTCCAGGGCTCACAGGTTGGCTTTCTTCACTCTCCACATAATTTTCTTCTCTCCAGCTCCCAGGACCACCTGATCTTCCTTCTTAACTCTGCTTTCCATGGTGCTTTCCAGGTGTTCCCAGCCACTTCACCAGGGATTTAATTACATGCCAGAGGAAGAAGCACCCAGATCAGACAGCTCCAGACGCTGTGAAGAGGCAGCATCCAGTGCAAATCTGTGCAATTGTGTCAGTGAAATGGGATAAAACCAGCTAAACCCAGACAAACCGGTACTGGGAAGGGGATGAGCAGCCACAGTATGTGGGGGGGAGAGCAGGAGGATTTTTTTCAGAAGCATGAGCCGTTATTAAAGACTGATCCTCCATCTCATGCATTTCAGGAGCAAAAATGGAAGTTTTCTGCCCCAATAAGACATCTCCTGCCAGACAGAAGGTTTCCCAGTCCCAGGTGCATCCCACTGCAAGCTCAGAGCTGGAGAGGGGCTGAGTTCTGTCCCTGCTGGGGTGTCCTGCAGTGTCCCACACACAGGGCAGGATGCAAAGCCACTCAGCTGATGGGGAACACCGTGTTCATTGACACGCTCCTTTTATTTCATCAAACTATTGCTATTTATGAGGGAAGCTTATTGAGTTAAATCACTTCTCCTGCAGTAATATAAAAATGCTGCGGCTCGGGAATGCTGACAGGCGGGAGAGCCAGGCTCACTTTTCTTGCTGAGCAGATGAGGAACAGGAATGATTATTTTGTATCGCTTTACGAAAGAGACCTTCTTGTAATATACCTGCTGTGCATTGATAAATAGCACCAGCAGATAATAAGGGCCTTGGGCAAGGAGCAAGGAAGAAAAAAGGCTTTCCAGCATGTGAACACAAACGCTTTAAATGTGAACTAAATTGGCCTGATCATTCCTCAGATTTGCAGAATTAAACCGTGCCCAATTGTCAACATCACTGAGATTGATGAGACAAATACAGCCAAAGCAAAGGGAATCTGTAACAGCCCTGCTAGAGATGCTTGCAGGGTTTAAGAGCCACACAATGTTCATGAAACCCAGTGCTGGAATTTCATCCCCCTCCGAGTCACCTCCCAGCAAAGGGGAGCTGGGAAAGTTCATCAGCCAGGGATGCAGGATGAGGACATTGCTGATGGAGTTGGAGATAAGCCGAGCTTGGTGTCAGACCCCTGCTCTTACAAAAACCTCTTTGCAGGGGAACTGCAGGGCTCAGCAGCTCACAGAGAACTGTGCACCCCATTTAGGTGAAACTCCAAAACTCAGCACAGATAAGGGTCCTAGAAAATACCGTAGGTTTCTTTACTTCGCCTTCTGTAGCACACCAGGATGGGATTAGCTTTCCTTTCCCGTGAGGAGCCTGTGATGGCTCCTCTCCTTCATAGGACAAAGGAGACCTTTGGTTCAGCTTCACTTCTCCGGGTTGTTAACGTCTCTTAGCTGACAGCCACTGTGAAGGAGAGACGCCTCTCTTCATCCTGCAGCAGCTCAGTGGAAAACCTGGGGAAACCATGGCAATGCTGAGGCCAGTGTCACCCTTCTAATGATGCCAAGGATTTCTCAGAAGAGGTAACAAAAGCAGGTACCTCTCCTGCTGAATGCACCCTTCTCAGGCTCCTGCAAGTGCTGTTTCTTAGGCTCTTGCTTTTGACCCCAGACAGTGCTATTAGTGTCTCCATCCCCTGTCTCATCCTCCTGGGCTCTCCAGACCCTGCTTGGCTCTCCTGGGCTCTCAGCTCCCTGCCTGACAACCCTGGCTCTGCCAGAGATGCCCACGTGCCAGAGATGAACCCAGCCGAGCGCTGCCTGTGCCTCCATCCAAACAAAAGTCACCTGAGGACAACTCCCAGGGTGGGCAGCTGGATTGCTGCTGCCTGTGCTGAAGGTGATTAAGATGCTCACTCATCTGTCCCTGGGGTCCTGCTTCAGTCAAGGCTTTGCAGCCTGGCCAGGGAAGCCAGTGAGTGACAGATGATTGATTTGAGCTCATTCCTATCAGCCCTCACTCCTATCAGACCTTGCTCCTATCATCCATGCTGGAAGAGTGGCAGACCCAGAGCAGTTTCATCGACACAGTCCTGGTCCTGCCTTCAGGATTCCTGTACCTGGAGATATCCCACACGAGGAGCGTGTCCCCATCCCACCCCACACACAGGCGTGCTGAGCATCGTGGCATCCCACACTACCCTCAGCTCAGCCAGGGGCTCATAAATTTCTTAAGCCAGAGCTGGAAATAAGAGGTGTAGGCAAACCTCAGGGCTGCTCCTGCATACCAAGAAGAAGAGGAAGCACTGAGCTCCCTGCTCAGCTCCAAGGACAAAGCATTCCCCAGCTGCATCCCCATCCCGTCTGCAGTAGCCTGTGCGTGGCTCCTAAGGGACCTGCAGGCAGTTAAGGGTGAGGACCAGAATCTGGGCAAGGTCTGGGGCTGTCAGGGATGAAGATTTCAGGGCTTTGGCTCACTCTGGGGCTGGAGGAGGGCTGTGGAGGGGGCAGGCATGTTCCCTGCTTTCATTAAGATCCGAGGCTTTAGCGCAGTTCTGCTGCCGGGCTGCTAAGTCAGGGCTTCACGCTTTCTAATTTTTTCTTTTGTCTTGCATACACACGCGAGACAGATTTTGCTTCCACAAGGGATATTTATAGGACATATGTTGGAGCTTGAAGAAGCTGATTAGCGATGTTTAGTTTGAAAAGGGAAGAAACTGCATGAGAGCAGCCTGGCCAGACAAATACTACACAAGATGAGAGCTTTGGGGAGCAGTTCTGTGAGAGACTGAAATATTGAAGGTTGTTGATTCAAATAATGCACCACTCTCAAAGCATCAGGTGCCAGGTTTGCAGCCCACAGCCAAAGGGAAGAAGGAAAGGTTTTGGGGGTGTGGTAGCTAAACTTTTGATTTGTGTAAGAGCAGCCCAGGTTCAGAGGGGGGTGAGCACCCACCACTGGGCAGTGACCACGCCAAACCAACCTTTGTTTGGCAACAAGCTGGGTTTGGAGCCAGACAAAGGAAAAGGCTGGTAAGAAGCAGATCCTTTGAGGTGGAATAATGCTTTTTTATCAGGGCAGTGTCCTCTCTTGCACAGCCAGCTCAGGTGTAGAATTCTGCCTCCCCCGGGAAGGCATCAGGACATTCACACATAGGCCTGAGGGTTTTCATCCCTGGTAAGGGAGCTTAGCTACAGGTGCATGAGAAGCAGCTGTCATGTCCTAAAAAGGGTAATAAATCATCAGAGGTCCCCAAAGTCCCCACAGACTCATCCCTGGGGCCTTCCAGCAGAGGACTGCGCAAGCCCCACAGTCTTGCAAGGCTCACTGTAAAACTTCCATCAGGGGAGGTACCTGGGCATTCCCACCTGAACCTGAGCCTAAATTAATACATTGAGCTCTGGGATTTGTGGGCTTTCCCCACCCCAACAGATCAAGACTGAGACCATCACTTTGAACAACAGACATCTAAATTGCAACTATCAGGTCTTGTCCCTGGATCCCCAAGTGCTGAGATCTTTCCACTATCTGCTCTCATCCCTTCTTTCTGTCTCTTTCTTTTCTTTGTATATTTTCTTAAGTGATATCTTTATACTTTTATATTGCTATATTTTTGTTAATGAGAACCAAAATGGTTTCATATCCCCTTTCCATTGCAACCCAACTGTTTTAAAATAAACCTCTCATACTCATATACATATAAAAACTCTGGTCATTCAGTGTCATTTCCCTCTGATTTGCCCCAAGGGGCCTATTAACAACCTGTTACCCCATTTTCAGCTCCCTCCCTCCCTCCCTGGGCCCCAGGACTGCCTGAGAGCACTGGGCTCCTGGAGCTGGGGGTGTGAGCTGGGCTCTGCCTCCCCTCCTTGGGGAAGGACTCTGGGGACAGAAGCATCACACCTCCCCGGAAAAGTGAGCTGTGACACCTCCAGGCAGGCAATCCCCACAGCTGGGAGGCTCTGGGGCTTTGGATGACTCTTCTGGGCTTGCAGAATGGGCCCATGAAATCCCATCTCAGCCCTCCCCTCCTGCTCTTTTCCCTCATGATTCTCTGTGCAGGGGTCCAGCATGCCAGGTTGGAGCTGTGCTTTGCTAGACAATCTGTTTTAGACCATTTGAGGAGTTTGGGGCTGTGGGGGATGCTCTCTGAAGGCAATGCAAGTCTCAAGAGAGCTGCTCAGTGTATAAAATCCCCGGGGTGACCTATTCCCTGTCAGCACTGGTCTGAAAAATGAGAGGACGATGCTACAAGGAGGCAGAAATTGCATTATACTCCTCTGTGCTTCACAAGCTCCAAGTAACACTTCTGCTTCTCCTGTATGAAAGGAAAATGGGTAATGACAACCTACTTCTACTGAAGAGACAATTTGCACTCCCCGTTGGCAAGTGTAGCTGGGGCAGTGTCTTTCTCTCCACTCAGAGGCAAATTAACAGATTTTGGCTCAGAACACCGTGGATGAAGTGCAGCACAGCTGGCAACATCCCCCTGCTGTGGTTCACAGCACCCTTGGGGTGCCCACACCTGGCCCAGCTCACGGTGGGTGGGTGAACACACAGGGGCTGTTATGGACAACCTGGGAAATGCAGACCCGATTGCAAGGAAAAACCCTCTTTTCTCCCCAAAACACAGCTCTGTGTGAGCATCTGTGCCCCCCAGCACTGCAGCCAGCCCCAGTCAGCGCCTGCAGCTTTGCACCAGCATCAGGAACTTTACTCTCTTGGAGCGATGACTCTGAAAAGAACAAGTTAGACAAATGAATTCGCTAATGACTTCCTTCCCTCCTACTTAAATGGGGGATAATTCACGGTTCCTGCTCCCGCAGCAGCGGGCTGCTCCATTGCCTGCCCGTGGCAGGCAGCCCTGAGGAGATGAGCGAGACAAAGGGGGCCAAGATTGCAGAGTGGCACTGCCCGCCTTTTCAAACACCACGAAAAATGAAAAACGCTGTGCTGGCTGCTTTAGGGAGGCACAGAGGGATTGCTGCACGTGTGGCTGAGCCGGTGACAGGCAGGGCTCTCTGGAGGGCAGCGAGGATGCACAACTCTGGCCAGGTATCTCCATCCCTGTGAGGTTTCTGCTCCAAGCATCCCAAACTAGCCCCGAACCCAAAATAATGGCCTGCATATAAAAGCTTTGCCTGCACACTTGCTTTGGTACTGCCGAAAACCTCAGCTCTCCTTTGATCTCTTTTGTTTCTGGAAGCTTCTGGCTGGTGACGATGCAATGTGGGATTGAAGCCAGACGCTTGAGAAGAGGCTCAGGGCCAGAGGAAGGCTGATGATGAGGGCATGGGGCCTTTCCATGCTTGCAGTCACTTGCCTGAACAAGGTGTACAGACAATAACAGAAATTTATAGCAAAAAATTCAGAAGCTCAGCCCGCACTGCCAGGCCCCAGATCCCCAGCATGGTCCTCCCTGCAATCCCCCACCAGTTCCACACATTTGGCACAAATGGGGAAATAATATTTTTTTAAGTGGAGCTGAGTTAAGAGGATTTGTTTGAGATACAAGATAGCTCTCATTAACGTTTGCTCGTTTGGGTTTATTTAAACCTTAATTGATTGTCTTTTACTTAACTGCGTTCCAGTATCTCTCTCGGCCTCTTAAGAGACAATAGCACGCTCTTCCCTTCCTCTCTCTCAAGATCTTTCATGTTAGTGAGCTGGGTTTAATGGCTGATAAAGTCCATGGGCTTGCAGTAAAGCTGAGCTTTCTCTTTCAAGTCCCTGCACAAGCAGCCCCCAGAAGATGTGCCCAGGTGAACCCGGGGTCCTCTTACCTCTCTGTGCCAAAGCTGCCTTAACCAGCAGCTGTGACCATTGTGATCACGGGATTTTTTTGTAATGAACGCCCTGGGGCTCGAGGCTCCTTCCCTCCCCAAGGCAGACTTGACAGAGCCATCTCCAGTTTGTAACTGGCCTCGCTCCAGGAGGTGAAGAGGGACAGAGGGCTTTGAGGCACTGCTGAAGGTGGGATTCACCAGAGGCTGTGAGGGAACCAAGCCCTAACCACCCCAAGAGGTGAGGATCGTGGTTAGTGAAAACCAAACACAGCCTGGCCGTTATTTAGGTACTTCTGTAGCCTTGGTTCTGCCTGGGATGGGAGACATCTGTTCCCCAGGCAGCTGCCACCTCCCGGGATAAGCTGGTCCACAGTTCAGCCCCTGACATTTCATCCTTCCCACACGAGGTTCCTTCAGGAATCCAGCTCCAAGGAAAGTGGGGATTGGGATGCTGAACTGCAGCACTTCTGGCAGCAGCTGGAGCTGATCCAGCAGGAGCTCCTGTGAGGAGCAGCGGCTGGCAAGGTGTCCAAGGGACAGCACTGACCTTCCATCCTGCTCACAGGAGGTTTCTCCTCTCTGCGGAATAAGTTTCCCAGGAGGCAGAAAAGAAACCCAGTGAGTCAGAAAGGCACCAGAGAGACTCATCTCTACACAAGCCTTGCTTTCTGCTCTGGCTGTTCAGAGTCAAGCAAGCCGTGGTCACTGAAGTGCCCCTTCCTTGCAGGTGGTATGTCCCTGTGAAGGGACACACGGCAGTGCTGGCTCTGTGCACCACAGTTCTGCTCCTCGCCTGTAGCCAGCAGCAGCTTTGAAGAACCTATCTCCAAATGCATACAAAAACTTATTTTATTGCAGCAGCTGAACAGAAAAGCAGCTCGGTTTTTGAGAGACACACTTTTCTTACAGTACACCAAGAATAATGTCGCTCCTTACTGGCAGCACCCCCGGAAAGAGAGAAAACGCATCAGGCTCTGATGAAACACATCCCAAAATAACCAGCGCCTCTCCCCGCACGCTCCCCTTTGTGCTCGGCTGTCTTTGGGCGAGCACGGAGCACCAAAGGCACTTCCAGCCGAAGGGAATTCGGTGCTGGCTGCGTATCTCTCGGTGCGGGGGCCCGAGGCGGCGGTGGCGGATCCGCGCTCCCGCTGGCCCGGCATTGTACCTGCGGGCCAGCTGTGCAGATCGGGATGGAAACTCTCCCGGGGTTGGCTCGGGAGCAGCACGCCCGCTCGGCCGGCTGGTGGAGCCCGCTGCAGAAGCAGCCGGGCCCGCTCCGCCGGCCCCCGGGCCGGGGCTCCCCGGGGCTGCCGAACTGCGGGGGACCCCTGGCCCTGCCCGCAAAGCACGGATTGAACCCGCACGCCCCCGCTGCCCGCTGGGCGGGGACGGGCTGTACGGGACACCGGGGCTCCGCGCGGCAACACCGCGGTCCCGGAGCTGCTGGGTCAGTGCCCACCGGCGGAGAGGGGGCTTCGCTCCCCGGGGCCGCCGGCGAGCGGCTGCTCGCGGGGTCCGGGGAAAGGAGCTCCCCAGAGCTGCCGGAGTCGGCGTCCCGGGGAGGGACGGGCCGTTCCCCGGCGGGGTCCCGGCTCTGCCCGGCGATCCCCACGGAGACGGAGACGGAGTCGCAACCGGGTCTGGGTGCGGGTGCCAAGCCGGGTCCACCCCCGCTCGGCCGCGGCGCGGAGGGGCCGCGCTCCGCCCCCGCCTCCGCCCCGCGCAACTTCCCCGCGCCGCGGCCCCCCGCCCCCGCCCCGCGGGTGCGCGCAGAGACGCGCGCGCGCCCAGCCCCGCCGCGCCGAGCCGAGCCGAGCCCCGGTGAACCGCACCGCGCCGAGCCGAGCCGAGCCAAGCCGAGCCAAGCCGCGCATGGGGCGCGCAGCCTCCGCGGGCGCGCAGCTGCCCCGCCGGCGCTGAGGGGCCGGAGCACCGGAGCACAGACCCCCGTCCTCGCCGCCGCCGCCGCCGCCGGGCATGCCCGCCCCGCCGGCCGCCGCCTGCCCCGCCGCTGAGCGCCGCCGCGGGCGCGGGGCGGCGCGCCCGGATGGAGCGCTGAGGCGCTGAGCCCCGCCGGGCCGGGCCGGGCCGGGCCGAGACGTGACGATGTGGATGCGACGGCTCCCGGGAAGCAGGTAGGACCGGGGAGCAGCGGTGGCCCAGCCGGGCAGCGCTTGGGGCATCCCGCCGCCGGGCGCGCTCCGGGAGCGGCGGAGTTAAATTATGAACTTGGAGTGGGGAGTGGGGAGAGGGGAGAGGGGAGCGGAGCGGGGTGCGGGATGGGGAGCGCGGTGGGGAGCGGAGCGGACAGCGCTCGGTGCAGCCGGCGGCTGCCGGCGCCCGAGGAGGCGGCCGGTCCGCGCTCCGCGCCGTGCCGGGCTCCCCCCACCCGCTTTCCCCCGCCCCGCTCGCCCGCCCTGCCCAGGAGATGGATCAGCGGTCAGCGTCCCCTCGCTGGCTGCTCGCTCCCCCCTGGCCGCCCCGGCCGGGGCCGCTTGGGGGAAGGGGCTGGGGGGGCGTCCGGGGCGCGGGCAGATGGATGGATAGACAGACGGGTGGATGGATCAATGGATGGACGGATAGATGGATGGATGTGTTTGGGAGATTAATCGAGAATTGCAAAGCAGAGGAGACGGAGGCAAAGTGTTACGTAACACATTTTCATTACCGCTGCGAAGTCATCTGAGCCGAAATCTTGTTATTTCCATGGTGCTGTGGCTGGAAAGCCCTGGCCCCGGCCCCTGCCTGTGTGCAGCCCCGGAGCCCCAGTAGTACCTGGGTTTAGGTGGTTTGAGCCCATCTCAGTGGCATCGAGTGAAAGCAGCAGCGGGTTAAACAAGTGAGACCCTAAGGAAAAGTGAAATCCGCGATGTGTTTCGTTCTCCCCAACCCGGTTTTGTATTTGGAAAGTCCTGGGTTTGAGCGGTTTTGTTGGGCAGGGGTCAAATCCCAAACGTCCCTCCACCGAGCGGGCCGGTGGTTCCGGCACATCACCTGCTGCTGGGGAGAGGGGTCCCAAGGCGAGGAGTCCCGAGCGGCCACCCCGCTCCAGCAGCTCGCAGCGGGCCCTGTGGCTGCTCCCGGGGGAGCAGGACCGGGTGGGCAGGGGAGCTGCGGGGTGAGCGGATGGGTGGGTGTAGCCCGCCCTACCCCACGCAGCACCTCGGGGAGCCCATCAGCCCGCGCCGCCCCCCGCGCCCCTGCGCTCTGGCAGAACACGGCTGCAGCTCGGGGGCACGGAGGGAGGCAGGCAGAGCCCCCCGAATCCACGGACAGCGAGTGGTGATGCGAGAAGCCTTTGTCCGCCACCCGTGGGAATCGCTGGAGGCTTTGTCCCTCTGCCCGGGCTGTGGATGGAGTCCTGGAGGGTGCAACCTGAACTGAGGTTTTGTCTGTGCTGTGCAGCTGGGGGAGGCCCTTGGCCTCTCTTTTACACTCCCGTGCCGCGCCGCATATTCCAGAGGCACGTGGCGAGCCGGCTTCCAATGCCCCCCGTCCTTGTCCCGTGCCTCTGGCTGCTGCACCCCAGAGCCCGGGCACACCAGCACCTTCCCGCTGCCGCCGGAGACCCCTGTCCGTCCGTCAGCCGAGGATGCTGCGTGTGGGAAGGACAGTCTGTGGTGATGTAGTGACCTTAGGAATTCCTCCCGGCGAAAGCACCCGAGCGTTTTCTCAGGGTGCCACGCGTTTGGATTTATTTCGTGTCAGGTGAAAGCCCCGTGGAGCTGGAGGGCCGTTTCCCAAGGCTGGCGCGGCAGAAGGCTGTAATCCTGGGAACAGAGGACGCCCTCTGCTTTGTTATTTTTGAGGAGAGTTTAGCAATGGAAACAGGAGCCCTCTGCTTGCTTCCCTCCTCGATTCATTCGCCTTGCGAATTTCTGTGCTGTGTATCCTGGATCCCCAGCACCAGGCGGTCCTTTCTGCCACCTCATCAGCTGCCAGTCCCTCCGTGTTTTATTTTTAATAAGAGATAACTTTACTGCTAACCTTGCCTTGCTGCTCTCCCTTCTCTCTTACTCTAATTGCTTCTGGCTTTATTTCTGACATTTCCCATGTCATTTCTCCTCATTTTCTCGAAGACTACTAGAAAAATAGCTCCAGGAGAAGCAGTGGAGCTTTGCAGCGCCCGTTTCACCCCGCGCAGCCTCTGCCTGGAGCGGCTGCCTGCGGCGGGGAGATGGTACCGTGCTGCTCCTTTCAAGTCGGATGGATCCCTCTTGCCCGGGGCGGCAGCAGCGCCTGACCTCGCGGTGAGCTGTGCTCCTCCGCCGGGGAGGGCAGGACCTGTTCAACTGCATTGTTCAGATTTATTCGATTCCCGTGAAGGGGAGCTGCCGCTCCCTGGTTCGGAGCGGGGCTGAGCTGGCAGCGCTGCCCTGAAAGCCCCTGCCAGGTCCCAGGCGTGCTCCAGCCCCACTCTGCTCTTGGCAGGTGTGGGTGCTGCGGGGCAAAATCTGTTCTTTGGGGAGGTGGCAGCGGCTCTGTCACTCCCTGAGTGTGCACAGACATACGTGTGCGTGCACACGCCTGCGTCAGTGCCTGCGCCCGCCTGCGAGGGCACGGCAGCTTTCTGCAGCGTGCCAGGCTTCCAGCGCTGCCGAGGACTTCCCCTCCACAGCTACGAATATAATGTTTTAAACAATATGCCACGGTTTTTACAGCATTGAGCTCTGGAGTGATTTGCAGTAGGAGTAAAAACCACCGTTTGCAATTTCTCGGCGATTGTATAAAACAACTCATTAAAAGCATACATCCCTGCACATTGGTTCCGTGGAAACTTTATGGGCCTTGTAGTTACTGCCAAAGCAAACATTTTCCATGAATTTCACTCATCAGGTTCACACTGTCAAATGTAGATTCAGTCGCTCGTCAAAGATGCAAGCCTTGCAGTCTGGGAATTAATGAGAGCAGTAAGCAGTGGGAGTTAATGGCCTCCACTGAGGAGTCCTTACTCATCCTGCATCCACACAGGGGCTGAGCTGGCTGCTCCCGGGTGGATTGATTGCCACAGAAATTCATCTGGTGTCACTGGCTATGATACTTAACGGCCACAATAATGCTTGAATAAACTGTACTTTTATGCAGCAGTTCGTACCTCCGTGCTGGCAGCAATTTCCCAGATGAGGCGCGGGAGCAGCGCGGGGCTCCGCAGCCACTTCCCTGAGCGTGAATAATTGTTGTAATAACACCAGAGCCACCGCCTTGTCGTTGTGGTGTCCCCAGTGGGGTGGCAGGTGGGAGCTGTCATGGTGCTGCCACTTGGCCAGGATGCCTGGGGGCTGCCCCCTGTGCCAGCTGCTGTGCCAGCCTTCGGCAGGCAGGACACGGGACAGGTGAGCTGCCGGGCTGCTCCCAGGGCTGGAGCACCACAGCTTGGCCCTGCCATGTGTAATGGTCATCTGCTGGAAAGAAGGAGTTGCTAATGTTCCTTCATAGGCCAGCCTGTAGCAGGGACAGCTGTCCAACCTTGTTCCCACCTTCCCTCACCCACCCTGGTACTCAGGCTCTCCCTGCCTTATTTACCTCAGTGTCTGGAGGTATGTATGGATACAGGGCAGTGGTGAGCGCTGCAGGCTGCTCCCAAGGGCAGCTCCACAGGGTGGAGAAGAAGCCACGGGACTTCCAGCAAGTCTGAAGTTCATTATGAAAATATATGCATGCCTAAGCCTTTAAATATAGCTAATGGGAGAAGGACTGGCAGGAAAGATTACCAAGATTACCGGAACCTCAGTGTGCTGAGCAGGAGCAGCAGGAGCTGCTCTGCTCTGGGCTGTGGTGCCTGTTGTTCTCCTTGAGGGCTGGTGGTGACCAAATGGGCAACAGCAGTTCAAGCCCAACAGAGTTTGGGTTTGACAGCAACACTTTTCTAGCGGGATAATTCCTGGAGGCTGTGTTGGGTGGGATCAGTGGATGGTGTGACGTTCTTGGTGCTTTCACCCCCTCCTTTAAAACAAAGCGGTTTTACTTCTGCTCTTCCTTCTATCCTTCCTGCCTTCCATCTTCCCTCCCACGTTGGGTGGTGCTGCTGGGAGGGGGTTCCTGGCCAAGGCAAACATCCCAGCAGTCACTGTGGGTTTTGCAGGGTTGTTCCTGAACCTGCTGCTTGGCCCCTCTTGCCTTGGCTCACTATTTTCATCAGAGTGGTTTTTTTTTCACTAAAAGAATGTTAAACTCTGGACCTGAAGTGACTCCTTAAAAATGGAATTTGAGTTGATATGAATATTTCCTGTGGCTCTTCTTACTGGGACTTGCACCTACAGACTTTGATAGCTTATATAATTTCCTGTGATGGAGATGTACTTCATCTAATTTCACTTGGAAATGCATTGATTAAATCACAACTGCTGAGAGATTTAAACTGAGTCTCAGTGGCCTGAACTTAACTGTGGGAGGTTTACCTGCCTTCATCCTTCAACATTAATTTGGTTTTATGAGGATTCCTTGTGAAATGAGGTTTTGTCTGCTGCTGAATCTCTTCTGCTTTCTGAGTTTATCAGTTGCTTTCTCTGGCCTCGGTGGCTCTGCAAGGCGAAGCTGTGCTAAAGCCTCTGTTCAGTGCAGTGCTGAGCTCCTTCACTGGGGACACGGTGGGGACCGATGGACATTTTGGCTCCATCACCCCCCAGTGCTCCTTAAACTCTGCCCAAGCTGGAGGCAAAGCGCCCACACTGCCTGTGGAGTGGTGGCAGGGCTGGGTGCTGTGTAGGGGGTGCTAATGTGGGGCCAGGGATGCTGAGTGTGATGTTCTGGGAGCAGGGTGGAGACCTGCCCCAAGTGCAGTTGCGTGGGAGTGTCTTCTCTTCAGTGCTGAGAGATTTGGCATTTATGGTCCCAAGCAACACTGGGAAAAGGAGGAACAGCCCAGCTTGGTTGGAGGTGGATGAGCAGCTCCGTGGAGATGAGCCAGGGGTGGGGTCAGCAGGCGCTGAGTGCCTGGTACAGGAGGCCAAAGCACCCGCTGGGACTTGCCTGAGGACTTATAAAAATAAATAAAGCCAGTCATTCACAAAGTGCTCATTTCCAACTCCGATCTGCAAAATGTCTCCTTGTGATTGGAACTGATGCGTAGGCAGGAGATGTGCTTTGACATGCGACGATTTTTGTTGAAGTTTGCTCTGAAGGTCTTTCTCGGCAGCTTCGCTTTCCTGGCAATGCTGGAGCATCCCAGAGGCACTGTGTCCCCGCTGCCAGTGGCTGCTGTGTCCCCACGAGCCAGAGCCTTTGGGAGCAGAAGCTGTTCCCTGGCACGGCGTCTCTGTGGGTATGGAAAGGACTCTCCAGCTCCTGCTGCAGAAGCTGGCAGGGAGGAGAAGCAGCATCTTGGCTGCAGAGCTGCTCCAGACTCTGGCTGAAGCATCCATGGGATGAGGTTTAGCTGTGGCGAGGCGGGAGCGGTGAAGCTTTGCTGGCCTGGCTGCGATGCCAGGGCTGCCAGCTCCACTGACTTCCAAATAAAGGCTGAGCAGAAGCTGCTTCAAAAACAACACGTAGCCTGGGAGCGGCGAGGCGCTTCCTTCAAGTCTGGATGCTTGAGGTGGAAAAACTGGAGCTCACCAGAGGGCATGTGCCCTAGCTCAAGAGAAGCGTGGAGATGGGGATGTGCTGGCACAGGGGTGACTGTGTGTTGCAGGACAGCAGCAGCACAGCACACACCATGTGAGGGACCACGCTGTGCCACACAGGAGAGCGGATTTGCGGCTTTCAGCTACAGCTTGGTGAGCACTGATGGCTCCTGTCCATGAGAGTATTGGCCGTGCCTCTTCTGCAGCATCCTGGATGGTCAGGAGAAACTCCAGCTATGTTTTACAGCCCTGTAGATGGGGAATGTGGCTGCGTGGTGCCTGCTGAGGAGCTGTGCAGAGCTGCTGTGCTCGGCATGGGAAGGCTGGGGACTCGCTGCTCAGCAGCAGCGTTCGAGGCGCCGGTGAGAGCACACGCTGCTAATTGATGTTGCCACTTGACTGCACGCCATTCAGGTTGAAGATTGTGACAAGGTCGGGGGCAGCCCGCGTTGTCCCCCCTGGGAATTGCCTGCCTAGCAAGCACAAGCACACGCGGCTTCCTCGGGGACCAGCTCCGTAATTGCCTGAATCCCTCGCGTGACCCCAGCCCTGCTCCCCGAGCCTGCGATAGCATCTCTGCTCCCTTTGCAGGACTCGAGTGATGAAGCATCAGTTAATTGACATGGACGAGGACATCCAGTTAAGGACCCACCGGAACGGGGGTGATGAATGCCAGGAGATGAAGCCGCGCATCTCGCCGGGAGTGTGGTTGGCTCTGCCTCTTCCTGGCCAGAGCCAAAGCTTGGCTGAGTCCGCAGCGCCGGGGCGTTTATGTAGGGAAAGTGTGACCGTTCCACATGCCGGCAAGTGTTATTTTAGAAAGAGCTCCCAAAATGAATCAACCTTTTCTCTACAAGTACCTGTCATTCATGGGTTTTCTTACGAAGTTTTTCATGGCAAGGATAAGGATGAGTTATTCATCTTCTTGTTTCTTGTCGTTGTAAGAGGCTCTGCTTTGGCATCATCTGACATGACACGCTCAGGACTTACTCTGGGTTCCTGTCAAAGTGACATATTCTGTGGCAAAATCAATTTTGCTAATTTTGATGGATGAGGATGGAAGTAAGGCTGCTGGCACAGGTGCCTTTGAAGGAAGCTGAGATACTGAAGGATGCAGGAGGTCATCCCCTGCTGCCAACCCATTGGAGGTAATGCTGCAAAAGTTTAATCTCTCCCGCAAAGGGGATTATTGGGTTTTTATAATGAGATGCAGAGCACAGTGATCCCTGACACACTGGCAGTTAGGCTCCAAGGGGCTGTGCCCACAATGGCACAGTGTTCTTGAGG
The DNA here is from genome assembly GCF_021018805.1 of Prinia subflava. Taxonomy (NCBI): domain Eukaryota; kingdom Metazoa; phylum Chordata; class Aves; order Passeriformes; family Cisticolidae; genus Prinia; species Prinia subflava. The sequence goes on along the minus strand of NC_086267.1, from coordinate 4,277,477 downwards.
TCCTGGAGAAAAATTCTCATCATCACTTTGATCCATCAGGATTTTACCACGGCTGCAGTGGGAGAGCCTGTGAGCTGCCTGGTTGCTGTATGCACAGTGAGATGGCCATGGCAGGGAGAATGGCTCTTCTCCATGGAAAAGAAATTGCTTGGTGCTAAAAGGGATTTAAAACTCTCTGTGACAGGATCAAGAGTCTTTGCCCTGGAGTTCATTCCCGCTGCCTTTCTTTCTATTTTAGCTTGGCTTTTTCATCATCTTTTCGGGCTGTTCTTTCTCCATGCTGTGTGTCACGCTGACCCTTCTCTGGCAGTGGGATGTCCCTGTGGTGGGGCTGGGCAGAGCCGGAGCTGTCTCAGGAGCCAGGGGGTCCAGGAGCTCCCCAGGACCACCAGTCAGAGCCTTGGCTGGCAATGCAGTGCCCTGCACTGAGCTCCCAGTTCCTGGGCCTTGGCTTTCTCCAGGCTTCCCTACTGACGTTTCACACCTTCAAAGAGAGCTCTGCTGCTCCATTTTTTCCTATTGTATTTCTTGCTCCATAAAAGCCATCTGTTCCTCTTTCTGCTTTCAGAGTCTTCATTCCTCTCATCTTCTCCATTTCTGTTAGAGTTTATGGAGCTTTTGACATTATTGACGTGTTCCCTGTGTTCATTCCTGAGGATGGCTGCTGAGGTTTCCAGGCAGGCTATGCATCTCTGAGCTGCCAGGGACTTCCCAGGAGAAAGACAGGTTTGGATCTCAGTCACTGCAGGGCAAATTGAGAGCAGCTCCACCCAGAGACTCCATGGTGCTGGAGTGAAGACCTGAGTTAGTTGGATTTCCCTGTGTGATCATCCAGCCTTTGCTATGGGGAAGGGCTGGCTGGGCCCTGTGCTGGTCATCCAGATGCTTCTAGCAGGTCAATGCTTGTCTTTGCTCCTGGGAAAGCGGAGCACTTTGGGAGGTCATAATTTAAAATCCCATTATGAGGTATTTTCTCCCTGGGTGTGTTCCAAGGTTGGAGACGTTTCCCGTTGACACCACAGTGGGCTCTGATGCGCAGCTCCCGTGAAGACACATTGTGCTACAAAGACACCACAGACCTCTTTTAATTGTTTTGTTTTAAAGCTTGTTAAGCCGCTACTTTAGATGTACTGAGCCAACTTATTTTTCTTAGATCAAAGCATTTTCTGCATTCATTGTAATGACACGCTTGAGCGTGTTCATTTAGAAAATACGATCAGCACTGGGTTATTTATCTGGAAAGCAGTGGGGTTAAAGGGCAGCATAAGCCGTAGCTTTGTGCCATGGTTTTCCTCTCTGTAGGTCCTTCAGGGCTGGGTTAGTTGCTATCATTTGGAATCACTTCGTGGATATGTATTCAGAGGAACTAACCCCCTGATAAGGCTCCAGCTCCGGTCTGGGATCTGGCAGGACTATTGCCATGCCAGTGGGGAGAGCCTCACTTGTGCCACAGCATCCCATTCCATCCCATCCAACAGTGCTGGGCATTGCACCCTGTTAGGAAACACCAATGCAGTCCTTTTATCCAGGGGGGAGGCCTGATCCTCGTGCAGGTGATTGTACAGGAGGCAGATGTGTGGCAACGGAAGAAAAATCATGAGCAAGTCAGGGAAAGCAGCAATTCCTCAGATGGTGGCTGTGGGAAGTGCGCTGTCCTGCCTGTGCCTGTGTCCACAGCAGGGAGCTGCTCAGCTCAGCCGCTGGCCTTATTTATTGTGGGCAGCATTAACCAACACCAGGGATGATCTCTAAGCTCTGGTTTGAATGTGCCCCTACGTATGTTGCAGTCCTGTTCCCTCAGCAGACTGATTTTGGTACATGGGGGAGTGTTTCCTGCTGCTGTGATGGGGATGGGAGAAGGCAGCACCCTCTCGTGTGCCAGGACCTTCTTGGTTGCTGTCAGCACATAAATCCTGGGCAGTGATTCTGTGGTGAGCATGAGGAGGTGGAATACACAAGGAGGTTTAGTAGAAGCTAAAGTGAGGGGGGAAAGCCCTGATGTCTTTTGATTCATGGATTGTTTTTAATATCAGCAAGAGCAAAGCTTGATACTGTTGATCTCCAACAAGATTTTGGTGGATCTGGAAATCTGAAAGTTCCCAGCAAGTTCAGTCTGAGCTGGAGCTCTTGCTGCTGCCTGGCCCCCAGCGCTGGCGCGTAGCTCGAGGGGGGGGGACGAGTGGGGTAAGTTGGCGACAGGTGCCAGTTTGGGCTGGAAAGCCAGTGCTCACAAACCCCCTTTATCCAGGAGGGACAAAAGCCGAGTGTTATCGCTGCTGGGTTGATGAAACACCCCACTGTCCGGCCCTGCCACGCTAAATGCACGCAGTGTTTGCTGGCTGGGGCGACCGGGCGGCGCTGGGGGAGTCGTGCTGTGCCCGCTGAGGGGGATGCTCCAGCAGTACCCTCACTGTGCTTGCTGGGAGGGATGCTCCAGTGGTACCCTCACTGTGTTTGCTGGGAGGGATGCTCCAGTGGTAACCACCCCCTATTTGCTGGGATGTGTAGTTTGGTGGTACTCACACTGTGTGTGCTAAGGGGGATGCTCTGGTGGTACCCACCCTGTGTTTGCTGGGAGGGATGCTCCAGTGGTACCCACTCTGTGTTTGCTGGGTGGATGCTCCAGTGGTATCTGGCTGTGCTCACACAGGGGATGCTCTGGTGCTACCCAGGCTGTGCCTGTTACAGGGGATGCTCCAGTGGTATCCAAGCTATGCCCACTGTGGGGAATGCTCAAGCAGTACCCAGGCTGTGCTGCTGGGGGAAGATATTCCAGTGGTACTTGCCCCACGCCCACTGGGAGGGATGCTCCGGGAGCACCCACACTCTGTCTTGCCAGGAGGGATGCTCCAGCAGTGCCCTGGGATGCTGCCTGATACTGCCACTGTGTTGACCCCCTCGGAGAGCACTCGAGGCAGTTCATCCCCCGGCTTGGCTGGGACCTGTCTCGCCACGCTGGCAGATGAACCTGCAGCACTCTGAGTCTTCCCAGGGGAGCCAGACTGGGCTCAGAGTGCCTGCTGCCAGAGTGGTGACAGGTAAATTACCAAGGATTTGCACAGAAATTTGCAAGAGACATGTTTTTGTCTGAAGATGCATGCAAACTTCTGGCTTCCCACCCTGGCACTTTTCAAATCCTGTCTGAAATAATCCATCAAGACCAAGGAAAGCTCTCTCAAGCAGTCTCTGCCCTCTCTAGAGCAAGCTAAGCGGGGTTGACCATAATGGGCAGTGTGGGCACAGCTCCCTGTGTTATCTCTCACACTCATCCTCAGGCTGGCTGGAGGCACTGGGCCTTTTGTCCTGTCAGTGTCTTTAAAATATTTGAAAACGGGAACTGAACTTGAAACTCAGGGTTAAAAGATCAGCTCAACTTTGGCAGCAGCTAGGCACAGCTCTTGCCTTCGCAGTTGTGCCACGTGTGCCTGCTCTCTGCCCGCTCCTTTTCACTCTTCCCCACATTGCTCTGCCAGATCCTGACTCTTCCCATGGGGTGGGTGTGGGATGCTTCGGAGAGTCCCTGCATTGGTGGGCTCCAGCACCAGCCCCTGGTGCCTGCACTGGGGCTTTGCCCTTCCTCTGCCTCTGGCAAAGGACGGGCCTGGAGGCCAGAGCAGCCAGGGCCGTGTGCTGTGGAGCCAAAGCTGCGTGCTGACAGCGTTGGCAGGGGCTGCACCTCCCGCATCAGCACGTTGGCTGATGGTACCGCTGGGTATTAATTATGCCTTCCGCACTCGCGGCTATTCAAATGGTAAAATTGTTTATTTGCAGCTGGGTGAGCTCAAGGCAGAGGCAGAAGAGCGAGTGGCTCCCCCCTGCCACGGCCGCCCTCCTGCCCCACTCTCACGGCTCCCCAAGCTCAGCCAGGGATGGATCCAGCTGCCTCCATCTCAGCATTTCCAGCCTGGGGGACCCGTGGCTTCCCAGCCCTACCCAACCCCTTTCTGCCCCGTTTTCCCAGGGAAGTGGGTGTTTGCTGTCTGCCTGGCCGCAGCAGCGTGGCAGGGAGGATTGAACCTATTTCACCCTCTGCTGATTTCCCTCCATGATAAATCCCATCCCCTCCGCTGCGGGAAGCGGCATCACTTTAATTACTTGTGGGGAGAAGGGGGCAGCGGAGGAACTTAGGACTTGTTTTAAATATCACTTTTATTAGCAGGTAATCCTGAAGCTCAGGACTGTAATATAGATAGGTAGTGATGTGGCACATTTAATTTACTTACGTGCTACTGTGTGTCAGCCTTTGTGCCTTAAGTCCCAGGCCTGGCTTTAAAGAGCTTGGCAGCCATATTTTCACAAATTTATAATTATCTGGGAAGAAGTTGGGGCTATAGATGGCACAGTGGGTTGTATGTTTCCGGTTCCCATTGGGTCTGGGATCAGAAAAACTCATCCCATAGCAGAACGTGGCTCAGGAGAGAGGTCTCCATGCTGATGCCTGGGGTGTGGGGTGGGAGATGCCATGTGGGAGTGGTCCACAAGGTCACCTGCTGATCCTATGTCATAACTTGCCTTTTGTCACTCACATGGGATGGAGCATCTCCCCTCCCGGAAGCCCTGGGGAGAGTCCTGGTCCAGCCCAGAGTGCAGAATGGCGATGCTCCATTTCCATGGTGATGGTTGGTAGTGTGACAACAAAGGACAGTCGCTGCACTGCAGGGATCATCACACAGGACAGCAGGATGGAGAGGAGAGCGGCTGCGGCGGCGGCTGCAGTCCCCACCTCAGCGAGGACACACAATCATGGGCCAAGTATCTGCCACTGAAGTTTTCCCCTCTTCTCCCTGCTCCAGTGTGAAAGTCACCCGCTGGGATGCAGCAGCCTCGTTCTATTCCGTATGGAGCCACTGAGTTCCTGCACATACTCTCATAACCTGCCCCGCTCCCAATGCCTTTGTAGGACACGCAGCTGCGCTGCCAAGGATGCTTTTCCTAGAGTGTGGTGCCTGCTGTCCTGCCTTGTCTTGCCTGGGTCAAGAAAGCATCACCCCAACTCTCTGACCACGGCTCCTGCTCCAGGCATTCACAGGAATATTTCTGTCCCTGCCTCGCTTGGTGTTTGGAGATATGAAATGCTCAGAGTTTGTAAATCACCCCAACAAGGACATAACCTTGATTCCCTGTGCAATACCGATAGATTACCTAACAGGAGGCATGAAATGGAAGAATGGCTCCATTTGTAAAATTCTGCATTAAAAATCAGCCTATTCTACAGTTAATGCTCCTGTGAAGTGTCTCCACAGGCACGGGAGAAAGGGGCTGATGCTGGAGAGCAAAAAAGGACCTTATGAAAGGGACTGCACTCAAGTGAGCCTTTGAGGCTTTGGGGAAGTGGGTTAGTGCTGACGGGTGGTGTTTTGATGATTGTCAGAGCTGTGATCCCAGTTAATTTTCAGACACATTACCAGAGCCAGGGGGTTCTGGGAGCACAGCGGGTGCGCTGGATTAATCCATGTCCTGTCTGCAGTATCAGGGTTGCCTGAGGTGCTGCCACCCCTGAGGGTTCCCAGGTCATGGGGCAGGGGTTGTTCTGTCCTGCTCCATGCTGGATGTTCCTGCTTTCCCTCCCTGCACGTGGAGGTTGGTACCGTGTGCTCAGTGGTGGGAGCAGCCAAGTTCCACGGCAGCCTCTTCCCCACTGCCAAGGACCACAGTGAGCTCACGTCCTCCAGCATCCTTGAAATTAATCTCTCTCTCAAGTGCCAACTGTCCTCCTCTTCAAAGCACACGGCTGCACCTGGAAAGATTCAGGAGGGGGTTTCACACAGGGGAGGACTCTGAGAGGCACGTTTGGCACAGAGGCTGTGGTGGCTCCAGCGCAACACCCACTGTTCCTTCACCTTTGGAACCAGGATGGGCTCAGGTGGGCTCAGGAAATAGTCCTGGAACATCTGGTGTGTGTGCCTGCTCCATATCATTAGCCCAGCATTAGCTAATTACCTCCTTGAAATCTGCTCTCATGCTCCTTGCAGGTAAATATTTGTAGGAGTTCCATTTCCTGCATGCGAGCGCGGCCGCCCCACCATCCCCAGAGCGAAGGGAGCGGATTTATGACTGGTGGGAGCCAAGGCCTCGGATGAGGAGATCAAGGACAGGATTTCATTTTCTCAAATACATCCGCTCTGCCTTTCTTTATCTAACCCAGTTTCAGAGTTTTATTGAGTTTTTCCTGGAGTTTGAACAGTATTTTGGGATAACGTTCCCATTCACCTTCAAGATGGGAAAAGAAGTAATGTGAAAATTGCCCACACTCCACAAATTTCCTTGCAAAATAGGTTGTGTGTGCTTGCAGGGGGGTGAGGAATAACCAAAGCCCCGATTCCCGAGTGAGGAGCGTAACCACAGCCCTGCCCAATGCATCCCTCTGGCCCACTGTACCTCTAGCCAGGGCTGGCTCCGTGCCCCCAAACCAAGGCAGATGGATGCAATGAGTGGATCTGGATGATGTGTTCCCTTCCCTATGCCAGAGCCCCCCTTTGAGTGCACTCAGGGAGTTATCCCATGCACTGGGAGCAGCCCAGGGTCCTCTGCCTCCGCTCTGCCGTCCCTGAGGAGCGGCTCGTGCCGTTGGAGAGGCGTTTGAGCTGTTTGATGTCTCGGCAAAGCAGAAACGCCCTCCCGGCCTCCGAGCAGCGGTGACTTTGTGCTGGCGCTCCCGAGAGGCGCGCGGTGCTCTCCTGCCTGCTCGGGTGACAGGGAGGCGGAGGCGCGGGGACTCCCGGGGCGCTGTGCCGGGCCGTGCTGTGCCGGGCCGTGCTGTGCCAGCCGCAGCGCGCTCTCCTGGGGCAGCCCGGGTTTTCTGGGGCAAGGACAAGGTGGCAGGAGATCTAGGTGGGATGTAGCCCCGCTCGCTGGGTGTCCTTCGGGATGTGCAGCTCTCTCTGGCAGCCTGGGCAGGGTGCAGGTGCGGGGGTGGCAGGGGAGGGCAGGGTGGTCCTGCCTCTGGCCGCGCCACGCGCTGCCGCATCCATCGCCGCCGCCGCGCCGGGCACATCACGCTGCGTTGCCAGGACAACGGCAACTCCTACACGCTGCTATTTATTCTGAAGGACACTTGCTCTTATCTGTTGTTGCAAAGCCCTCAGAAGATCGCATGCCACGCAAAATTCCTCCGAGGTAACCGGACTCGCTGCTTCTGTCCCTGAAGCCGTCTCCTGGGGACATGCCAGCCAGCATGGTGGCTAGGAGGACACTCCTGGGGTGACAGCCCCTGGGGTGGCATCGCTTGATGGGACGTTGGTGAGGGGGTGACCCAAGCTGTCCTCAGGGCAGACTGGGATCTGCCCCATCTGGGTGTCCCTTACTGTGTCCATCCCAGAGCCTCTGCCCTGGGGAGCAGTGCCAGCAGTGAGGGACACCCTGGTGCTGGGTGTCACCAGCACTGCCTGGGCATGCTGGGACACAACTTTCCAGCATGACCCAGGGGAACACAAGGGCTGGATGTTGCCTCTGCCCACACATCCTCCTGATGCTGCAGAATGCTGCAGCTGTGTCGGGCAGGTTCTGCAGGAGCAAGCCCCTGTAAATTCGTGCTGCCATCGCTGCTGCCTGAAATGTCACAAGGAGACAGGAGGAGATGGAAGCAGGGGGGAATATCTCTTTATCCTTTCAGCTGCCAATCCTAAGCACTAAGGACCAGCATTTTGTCTTTCAGAAGTTTTCAGGCAGAGGCTGGGATGCAGCGAGCAGCAAGTTTGGGCTGGGCACATCTTCCCTTGTTCTTTTCAGCAGCTGTTCATAAAAGCCCTGAGTGTGAGCAACACAGAGAGCTGGGAAAGGGGGTGAGGTCTGGGGGTGGGCACAGATGGTGTGAAAGATGGCACCAGGGTGAGTGACATGTCAGGAGGTGCCCAGCACGTTTCCTTCCTTGCAAGGAGATGTTTCAGGTGATGCTGGGGAGTTGGGCAGAGGCTGAAATCAAGCCTGACATGTAGCAAGAGTGATCCTGAGCATTGCAAAGGTGAGTCTGTGCTTGATGATCCGGGTGGAGCATGAGCTTGTGGCTCCTCACCAGTGGAAGCACGGCATTACCTACAGCACGTGGGGGACACTCTTCGTGCTGCCACCACTCTGTCGGCCTCTAAAAAAACCTACCACCACCACGACAGTTTGGGTGGTTTGTGGTTTTTTGAAGCCTTGAAATCCTTCCTCCCCCAGCCTGAACTATTTTGGTTTCTGTTGTCTGTTTCTGGCTCTTCCCTTTCTCCTTCTGCGCTCTTTCCTTGCGTTGCCTTCTCCCTCCCCAAAATAAATGTTGTTACGCTTTGAAAAAATACCCAATTAGGAAAAAAGCAGAGATCCTCTGAGCAGAAAAAGCCTGTGCCTGGGAGTATCCAGGTCAGCTCCTTTAGCTTCGCTTGCTCACGCACAGAGGGAGTGTACAAATGCTTCTGTCAACCAGATGCACATTCTGTCGTGCTCCCAAGGACTGTGCGGGCGCCGCTGCAGAGGATTAGCCCGTTTAGCCATGTAAAGCTCTCATTAACTCCTGCTGAGTTCGACAAAAGTCTTTCTCGTGTAAAAGCTGAGTAAAATGGAGTGAAGATTTTGGGGCTTTGTGGGTTTTTTTGCAGGGTGGGGGGGGTGGAAAAAACAAAAATTTGCCTATCAGAGATTTTCTTGCCACTTTACGTGGAGCATCATTGTAGAGGAGACATGAGGGGAGCAGAGCCTCAGTGCGGTGCCACTGAAGGAGAGGGCTGTGACATGATGTGATGTGATGGTGACATGAAAGCAAAATTGTAACTGCCAGCAGCTCAGGGGTGTTCCAGCTGCTCTGTGGCAGAAAGGGCAGCAAAAGGGGCTGCTCCTCCTGCCCTTCCTGTGCTGCAGGGTCATGTTCAGCTTAGGTGCCCCACGCCATGGGAGGGGATGTGCCGTGCTCCATGGAAGGATGCTCCTGCTGCGGCGTGGGTGACTGCCACAGTGGGAGATGGGTGACACGTGCGAACACAAGAGCCCACGGACTTGTCTGCTCCAGCCCTTTGAGGGATTCATCATGCTGCCTGTGGGCTTGGGTAGCAAGGGATGGGCTCTCTGATACCCCTGCATCTCAGTGTCCCTGGAGTGAAAGCTCCTGCTGCTGGAGCTCTGCTGGTCTGTCTGCTTTGGATAATTCACCCAGAAAGGCTGAGTTTGGGCAAAGCAGGCACTGGTCTCTCCTTCAGGTGTTTCCTGGTAAAACCCATCCTCAGGTTATTCCCAACATTCCCTGACCAACTGAAAAGTCACAGTTGTGAATGGGGATGCTCAGCCTGCCATGTTTGTGGTGATAGATTTCAGAGGGAGAGGTGCAGCGTGCCCTACGATGCTGTTTTGAGGGAGAACAAGGGAGGACAATAATACCCGTGGAGCTGGGGGGTGTTTTGGGTGGCTGGGCTCAGACCTCTAGGGTGTGCCATGCTGAGAGGGAGAGCAGGATTGCCCCACCGCCCTTCTAACACGGTCCCTGTCTGTCCACAGGTCAGGTTGCCCGCTCGGAAGCCATGCTTGGATTTTAATAGCCATGTTCCACCTAGCCATGGACCTTGCCAGCTGCCAGCCCCCAGCCACCGGCGCTGCGGGGAGGCTCTCGCCGCGGCCGGCGCTCCGGCACAGACTGTCCCGTGGCTCGCTGTGGGGCACGGGGAGCGGGGAGGAGCTGCAACGCCCCGGCCCCCCCTGGACCTGCGCCCCCGCGCCCCCTCTGCAGAGACCCCGCTCCCGCCGGCCGCCCCCCGCTGCCCCACTGCCCTCCGGCCGCCCCCTGCGCCGGCCGCGCTCCCGGAGGGGCCGGCGGCACCTGCGCGGCCGTGGCTTCGCCGCTCGGGACGGGCGGCCCACGGCGCTGCCCGAGGTCATCGTCTGGGGCCCCACGGGCGAGGAGGACTCCCTGGAGAGCAGCACGCTGCCCAGCGCCTTCGCCACCACCACCACCACCGCCGCCGCCGCCACCACCGCCGCCACCACTGCCGCCGCTGCCACTCCTGTCACGGCCGCCACGCCGCCCCGTGTGCCCCCCAGCACCGCGGCGCCCGCACCCGGCGGGGACGCGTCCCGCAGCAGCCCCGGCCGCACCGGCACCGCCGAGCCGGCCGCCGGCCACAGCAGCGGAGGCAAGGATGCTCGCCCGCCCCGTGGGCTGGGAGACAGCACAGGTAGGGATGGGCTGCCGGGGGCCGGGGGGTGGCGGGGACATCAGGAGGGCTGGCGGGTCCTGGAGCAGAGCGTTCACCGCTGCATGGGTGTCCCGGTGGCAGCGCCGCCTGGGACAGGAGTTAGCGTGACATTAAACGAGCGCTGGGAGGAGAACGGCAGTGCTGATTATCGCTTTTATCCAAGGCGTTTTCCAGCCACTCGCTGTGTTTTCCCATTACAGTCTCCATCCACAGCCCATCTCCCGTAATCGCTACGCTCGGCACAGCAATGCCTTCCCCCAGCGCTGGCTGCTGCGTGGACATGGATGGGAAAGCTGCTTCCCATTTATTGCAAATTATATTTGTTATTGCTGATATTAAACCGTGGGATACCGGTGGATAGTTTACAGAATTTACTCACTGTGCATCAACTGCTTTGAGCCCACTGCGATTTTCTAGTCGAAATGAAAAGGAATTTTATGGCCTAATCTTAATCCCAATTAATTTATCCAGCCTGCCCTGCTTGGCAGAAAGAGACGATGCAACCAGGATGTTGTTCCTGACTTTAAGGAGTTATTTATAGCTGGAAAAGAACTCCCAGCCTACACACCTTTTGCGAAAGGCTGGAATTGGCTGGTTAGATCAGCAAGGGAGTATCGATAAGGGCTGCGGCTTTTGCTGCTCTCTGCATGATGAGCATCAGCCTGCTCTCCCCAGACGTGCTGTGGTCAGTGCCTCTGGCCTCAGTGGCATCATCCCATCCAGGAGGGTGGGGTCCGGTGGACTTGTTGCCATCAGCCAGCTGCAGGAACCGCTCTGCCTGCACCAGCTGTGGGAGGATGGCTCCTGGCATGTGCTGGCGCTCTGGGACTTCATGGAGTGGGCTGCCTTGTTTAGCAAAGTCGAGCTGACAGTGATGCCACCCACCCGCCAGTGCCACCACTGCTGTCCTGCGTGGCCACAGAACAAGGGGAGCTGCAGCCCTGGCAGCTCCCAGGGGGCCAGCTGCTTTAATCTGCAGGCTTTAGCTCTCATTAGAGGCTTTCTCCAGGATCGGAATTTTTTGCTAATTAACTTCTCTTCAAGCGGTGAATGCGATAAACTCCTTCCTGGGTCTAAAGGCCCTGTTTGATCCCAGCTCGTCCACCCTCAGTTTGAAAAGCTTCTGAGCTCCAGATCCGCTTTTCCCTCAACTGCTGGGGCTGAGCACCCAGGAGAGCTCTCAGCATGCTCCCAGTGGGAGCTCCATGCCCCTGCTGTGCCTCGGGACAGCGTTTTGGGAGCGAGCAGCAGACACTGTCTCAAAGCAGGGTCCATGCCCGTGCCAGTTTTGCTGGTGCGGCGCCTGTGCGAAGCCATGCAGCTTCCCAGCCCTGCTCCGCTCTGTTATATAAGCTGTAGCGGCTGGAAGTGTTTGTTCTCTGCTGGGAAAAACATATGGCTACAAATGAGGATGAGGTAACTCGCCTGTACGTTTTATTTGCCTCAGCGAGCATTGCCAGTCCCTGTCCGGTGAGGCGCCTTGACGGGAGCCCGTGGCAGATGCAGAACTGCTCTCACTGCCTGTGGTCCCTCAGCTGTCCCCAGCACATGCCTGGGGGGTCAGGGTGAAACCACCTGTGTGTGGCACCCAGAGGAGCTGGGGTCACCCCAGGAGCTGGCAGAGCTGTCCCAGGGCTCCTGGAGCCACGCAGATCCCCCGCACTCGATTCCGTCAGAGCAGGAGGCTGCTGTTGTGCTGCTGCCCCCGTGCCCCTCCTGTGCTGTGTCCTTATATCCCTCCTTTGCCTCTGGGTCCCTGGTGATTCTTGTGGGACCACAGGCTCCTTGGGGTGCTCACAGGGTGTTAAAAACAACCACTTCACTTCAGCAGAGGCAGCAGTGCTCACCGAGATGAGCAATGGGAGCAGCTCTGCTCTGTCAGATCTTCCTCTCGCCCCCCTTCCTCCTCGCTGAGAAGCGAGAGAAAAAAAGCCAGAAACAATGCCTCCGTGAGCCGCTGACAGCAAAAACAAGCTTAAAAAAATTCCCTTGGAATAGGAATTAGTCGGCTCACAGGCAGGAGAGGAGTGATGGCAGGTAATGCTTGGGATGAGAGCAGAGGCTCGTGCGTGCCCTGGCCCAGTGGGTGCTGCCGTGGGGGTTCAGGTGACCTGCAGCTCAGGTGTTCCTGTCCCGGTGCCACCCCTGCCGCACGGCACAGCACTGCTGGCATCAGCTGGGCATGCAAAATGTTCACCCAGGCGTAGTTTATGCTTGTGCTTTTCAAAAATGTGCTTCCTTCTTCAGGGCTGTCATAATCATTTTACTCTGGAGCAGGGAAAGAGAGGAATAATTAAAATTCCAGCATGCTGGAAGTGGGAAGGGCTGTGAGGAGCTTTCACCGGGCACTCTCCACGTGGGCTGGGCTCCTCCACCAAGGCAGAGCATCCCCAGGTCCCGCAGCCTCAGCCAAAGCAGAGAGGAGTGGAATGAATCAGAGCTGTCACAGCAAGGCAGGAATTGCACTCGCTGGTTTGTTGGAGGCTCCTTTCAGGAGCTTTAGGATAAAGCCGTCTTTAATTAAACCTTTAAGTGCTTTATAAGGCAGAAAACTCCGTGTGCTGTCTGCTGCTCTTAGTGGTATTTGATGGGCAGTCGCGGCGCATTTGGCACCACGCTCTGTGTGCTTGTGGCAGAGCTGGTGCTCAGGGACACCCCTTCACCAGGGCTGGGGTTCTCCTGGGGGAAAGGTGGGGGCCATGTGGGTGTTGGCAGCTGGATCTGAGCTGGTGGTGGCCTCAGGCCACTCACTGCCCCCTCCCCTCTGCCAGCCAGCAGCATGTCAGGATTAAATAATAATAGAGGTGTTGCTTCCCGCTGGCGATGACCCTGTCTCTGGAAAGAGGGTGCAGTAGCGGGGTGCTGGAGGCGAGGAGATAGTAGGTGCAAAAGGCTTCAAAAGAATTAATTAAAGATAAAATGTGTTTAAAAGAAAACCCTGGGCAGTGAGGATGGAGCCGCCTTTTTGATCCACCGTGCCGAGGCGCGGGGAGGTGCCGCAGCGGGGGGACGGAGAGGAGGTGAAGGAGCTGGATGGTGTCTCCTGGGCTGGCAGCACCAGTTACCCTTCCTGGGAGCGGTCCAAAGGATCCCTTGTAGGGCCGTGCATCAGCTGCAGTTCTCCTGAAGGGTGGAGGATGATGGTGGAAACAAGGAAGGAGTGTGGCCACCAGCTGAGCTGTCCCTGTGAGGGAGATGGGACACTCCCGGGGATGCACGGATGGTGAACGTGCCTGTGCACATCCTCCCACATGCGCCTCAGTGAGCCAGAAACTCTCCTCTGCTGCTCTCCAAGTATTTATTGCTCCGTGATATTTGCTGTAACACCTGAGAAGATAAGTCCTAGTGTCTTTAGCATAAGCCTCCAGGATCTTCCTTCTTGGCAAGAACGTTTCGCAGCTGTAGCGGCTTCTTTCATCAGTCCAGCTCAAAATACCAGGAAGTTACCAGGAACCTTGGTGGGTATTTTGCTGAAAAGCTGTGTTTTCACCTCGGGATGACTAACACTCCCTGGGCTGGGTTTCAGAGAAATCACTGATTTACCAGGGGGAAAACCAAACAGCTTTGCTGACCCCAGCTTTGCCAGCAAGAAGGTGTTGGGAAGAGCAGACCCGAGGCGGTTTGTGGTGCGGTGGATTGGGCAGCAGAGGAACAGGCTGTGCACTGTAACAAGGCTTTTCAAGACAGCTTCTGCTGTGTCTCTTCCCCTATGTCAGACCCTTGTGGCTTTTGTAAATTATTTTCCTTACAAGCTATTAACCAGCAGTAGGTTCATGTTACGGCCAAATCTGGCTGATCCCCCCTGGGAAAGGCCAGCGGTGGCAGCAGGGAGGCCACACCACGCTCCTGATTGAATTGTTCTGTCCACAAGCAGCTTTATCAGGGGATGAGGCTTTTGGGGCTCAGATGTGATTTCTGATGGCTGGGGAAGTCGTAAAGCCTCTTGAGTCCAGCTGCTTTTCCCCAGCTTTTCCACAATGCTCAGGAGGAGGTATTGGCATCCTGGTGCTCAGGGCATGTGAGAACAGAGGAAGGAGACTGGTGGCAGGGATGAGGATGGGATGCTGAGGAGAGGGAGATCCACACAGCATGTGTGGGAAGAGACTGGGGGTAGCCATATCTGGCCCATAAAAGTAACTCCAGTTTTCTCCCTTTCAAATGAAATAGAGCTGTTTTCTCTTTTTTCTAATTTTATGCAGCTTCGAGGCCTTGACGAGGGTCTTCAAAGAGTTGCAGCTCGTAGCTGTTTTTATTGGGAAAATGAAAAATACAGGCTCCCTAACCAGAGCTGTTGAAATAAAGGCCTTGGGGGATAGAGGTTCTCTTTGTTTTTAATTAAGAGCTTATATCTCCTGTTCGCTGCCATTGCGCGCTCCTGCAGTAGCAAGACATTAGTCTCAAATGGATTTTCTCATGGAATTAATTCCATTGATGCAGAGCTGTCCGGGAGCCGTTTCAAAAGGTGGCCAGAAAGGCCAAACCTCAGCACTTTCATCTCAGCAGCAAATATGTGGTCTTTAAAATAACAGATAAAAAAAAAGCCCTGGCATTGGCTTGCTTTGAGAAGATTGGGGGTTTGCCCGGAATGTGGAGAATCGGGACCTGGGTTGTGCTGCCTGCTGGGATTTTGTGTTGTGGCCCCTCTCCCCCCACTGGGGAGATTAGAGGCCCCAGTAAGAGCAGAATCGGATGGCACGAGAGTGGAAAAACCCAGAGATATTTCAGCATATCCGAGGGTTCAGAGAGCGCCTTTGAAGAGCTTTCCCTCCTGGCAGGCGGCACGCGGAATTCTGCTGCACTAGCAGAAGCGCAGAGGCTTGGACACACTTTCGGCTCCATTAAATACTTCTCCTGTAATTACCCTCCAGTTAAATGGTCACTGCGTCAAATTGCCTGGTAAAAGCCTTGGCAGGGGGAGCCCTCGCCGGGCCCTTGCAGGGCCGAGGCGATGCAGGTGCAGGGGCCGGGTGTCCCTCCCTGCTCTCCCGTGCCCTCCCTGCAGCTCCCCGTTTCCACTGCTAATAACGTGTAATTACGTGGCCGCCGGGTTCCGTGACCCGCTGGGATCGGAGCTTTTGCCATAGAGATGTGCAAACAAAACGCAGGCGCTGCAATCCCTGCTCCCAGGGTCTCTCTCTGGGGGCACAGGCTCTCACAGGGAGTTATGCCTGTGCCAGGCAGCTCCCTACACTGGAGGAGGAGGAGGATTTTTCTCTATGAGCTATTGATTATATCTTCCAAGCCCCTTCCCCCATGCAGTTGGGCTTCGAAGGCTGTGTCTAAAATACTGCTTTGCCCTTGGCAGCACCTCTCCCCATCTCATCTCACCCTCAGGCTGCTTTATGTCCCTTACTGGGTGTTCCCCTCTCAAAAGGTGCCCCACCCATTAACCCCACCCCTCACAGACTGGGTATTTGCTTGATCTTGCTCCCTACAGCCCCACATTCTTTGAGGGCTTAGAGGAAAAGATTTGATATATTTGTAAATTAGGAAAAAAGGCCTGGTAGTGTTTATTGCAGCAGGTATTGCTATAGGGCTTCCCTTCCCAGGGCACTATCGAGGGCCACCTGTCAAGTCCCTTCCCCTTCTCATCACCACAATTGAGTCAAAGATCTCCTGTCCCCTTGAAATCCCCCTGGCTTCTGGTGCAGAATTAATACATGATGCAAAGGAACTTTGCTGTGCCGGTACATATGGCAACTTATGTGTGTGATGGAGTCTAAAATTATCCAGCCTTTCTTAAATCCATGTGTCCTGCTCTGAGGAGCTGCCATCCTTCCCAGTGCTCAGCCACCTGCAATCTGTTCTGCCTGTGCCTTTCCCATTACGTAAATGCAAGGACTAATTGCATCATTAGGTTCTCCCGTGGCCCTGCCACCACTGCCTCAGCTCTCAGTGTTGCAGAAGGTCTCGTCCCCGACTCCGCTTCTGTTTTCAAAGGAACCGGGCACTGGGCTGGTTTGATTTTATTTTTAGAGCCTTTCCTTTTATCTTTTCCAGCAGCGTCCCACTGGGAGCTGCTCCAAGACTGCCGTGCAGGATGCGGCCGGGCTGGCTGCTGCCAGGGTGGGCGTCACAGCTGACCTGGCACGCGTGGGCACGAGCTGCCACCGCGCTCCTTGGGCCCCTCGGGACACGCTCCCATCGTCACCACCCCCCGGGAACTCATGGCGTGGGGCCAGAACTCTTTCTCTGGGCCTCACCTTCAGGAGGTGGGGTGCCAGTGGGAGGTGGGGAGCCTCCCACTGTGGCATTTTCCCTGTGAATTCCCATGGGAGATGAATCCCAGAGGTGAAGCAGCCGAGGGGTGAGCTCTGGCTCTGGCTGGAATTGGCTGCTGCCCACCCTGCCAGCACGGGGGCCACGAGTGAATCCTTCCCCACGAGCAGTGGCTCCCCCAGTGCTGCCCAGGGGCCCCCCAGGCACCCCCAGCTCCAGCTGAGCCGTGGCCCTGGCACTGACGCCGTCCTTGCCACAGACACATACGGATATATATATAAAACTGCTTATTTTCCTGTCATTCTAAGACTTATTTATTTATTAAAACTACCATCCATCAGGAGCTGCAACATCTGTTTGTGAAAAATAGCACATCCTTGGGCTGCAGCCAGGAAAAATCATTTCATTATGAAATTGCAACTGTAAGGCAGCACAAAATCACAAACATAGTGTACAGCGAGCTGCTTTTGTTTCCAAACTGCTCATTAGGAATGATCCACGAGCCAAAATGATACCCCATGGAAGGTGAAGAGGGGGAAATGAGCCCACCCGACCTGCAAAGCGAGCAGCCGTCAGTGCCGTAATTATTATCCCTGGTGAATCCCGCACCCGGTGCAAGGCTGCACTCATCTCCCTTTCTGTCCCAGAGGGGAGACGTCTTCACTTCTCTTCCGTTCTTCGTGCCTAATTCGGGCTGACAAGGAACATACTTGAGAGGATAGGAAATGAGGAGCCTGGCTTACAGATTATTTTGTGTGAGGCAGGAGAGAGGATTGCGGCACCGCTGCCGGGGGCTGTGTGTGGCCCCACGCTGGGAAGGGCTGGGAGGGGGTGGTGGGGGGCTCTGTGGGGAGGGGGATGCTGCCGAGGTCCCCCTCAGCTCCCACCCCCACTGTCTCTTTTCTTCTGTCTGCAGGTCTGGCAGTTCATCAGATAATCACTATTACCGTGTCACTCATCATGGTCATAGCTGCGCTGATAACAACTCTTGTCTTAAAAAATTGGTAAGGTCCCTCCTGCTCTGCTTGGCTTGAGGGGTGGTGTGGGATGAGGACACGGTGGGGGTGGAGATGCCCATCCTGCTGCAGGTGCCAAAGCCCGTGGCACCTACCAGGATAATTTTGGAAAGGCATTGCAGGAGAAAATGGGGGGTTTACACCAAAACCCCCAAAGGAGGTTGGTGCATCAGGGTTCTCCCCCGCAGCTTCCCCACCTCACACCGCCTAGCCTGTGGCTTTGGGGAGCAGCATGTGGCCGGGGTTGGGTGGACAAGGGTCATGAGACATGTGTGCATTGCCTGGAGAGGTCGGAGCCATGTGTTGGGCCACAGCGGGTGTTCCCAGGACCTGCCCGGTGCCAGCAGCAGCTCCTCCACTGCCTTCCCTAAAGAGCTTTGATACCGCTCCTAACATCCCCAGCCTGGCTTGGCAAGAAGCAGCCACATCTCCTGCCCTTCCCTGGGACCCCAGGGTTGGAAGGGCACCTTCGAAGCCCCTCAGGTGCCATGGTTTGAAGCATGCCCCAACACCCAGGGTGCTGCCATGCTCCTCCAGCTTCATTTGCTCCCGTTTATTCTCTCAGCATGGCTGGGCGTATGGCAAAATAGGTTAGCTTTCGCTCCAGGCACTCCTCACTTTACCTATTTTCCCAGGGAAACTGGCCTACTTTGAGGTCAGCGTTGCTGGCGTAGCGACACGGCTGCAGCACGGGGCCGGGGGGAGAGCGGCCGTGCAACCCTGCTGGTGGCTCTCCCCTCTGGCCTGGCCGAGCTCTGCGTGGGTGCTGCAGCAAATCAATTCCTGCAGCCAGGAGGCAATTACAACACCAGGTTGATGAGGAGCCTGCTGGCTGACTGGGATGAGAGGAGAAGCCCTTTGCAGGGCTGTGGAGGCATCCTCATCTTGGCAAAGCAGTTATGTGGCGCAGCATCCGACCAAAAGTGCTGAGGTTCTGGCCCCACAGCTGAACTTGCTTTGGGGAGCAGGCAGTGACACTGCCTCCTGTAGCTCAAGTGGGATTTAATTCACTAAATTCCCCTGGTTGCCGCAGTGTTTCAGTGAAGGAGCAGGGAAAATAGTTCATAAAACACTTGTGGGATTTGTCTCCAGTCGCAGCAGTGAGCGGTACGAGTCATTGATCCGGCTGACCACAGCTTGGTAGAACAGCTCAGTAACTGCTGCTGAAGCCAGAAAGGGGAAAAAATAAATCCAGTGATCGGCGTAGAATAGAAATGCTTTACAGTAAGTGAAATTGAGAAATCACCAGAGAAAATCCTCAGCAGGGGAGCGTGGGCAGCACCCAAGTGAAGAAACAGTACCTGGGAGTTTGCTCAACTCTAACCAAGCTGCCTCGGTTCACTGGGTGTCCCTGGGCAGCCCGCAAGTGCTCCATGGCAGGGCTGACCCACATCACACGCTCTGGCCCCGTCCCCAGCGGGGACACAGTCGCCGTCCCCGTCCTTTGGCTGGCGTTTGTCCCCCTCGAGCAGGACGGGTGAGCGATGGCTGCGTGCCAAGCCAGCGTCCTTCTTGTCACTGCTCCTCCTGCACACGTGTCGTGGGGAGACAGCAGTTGGTTCAGGGCTGTCTCTTTCAGTTGCATCAACCGGAGCGGAGCCAGCAGTGCCTCGCTGCTGGCAGATGTTGCCACCCCAGCCAGTGCTGCTCCCAGCAGAGCCCCACGCTCCTGTCCCCAGGGGTGCCCCTCCACAGACAGCGCTGGCATCCCCAGCTCCCGCCGCCCTCGGAGCTGCCACCTCCCAAAAACTCCAGCGTTCTGCAAGGCGCTGTCAATCCCATCTGGAAAAAGTGGCATCTTAATTAAATCAGTGACTAGACCCTGAAATAGGACCAGGCTGATTGAGGGCGGCTCCTGCGAGCTGGGGTTCTCCTTGTCTCTGACGTACTGAGCCAGAAGTGTTGTGCAGCCACGAGATCCTGATGAAGCCTCCGGAGCTGGAGGAGCCCCCGGAGAGCAGGGCTGCCCTGCCAGCCATCCCTCTGCTGTGTCACACCAGGTCCTGAGCTCATTTATCCTGAGAACTTCCAACCTGTTGGTGTCTCCCAAATGGAAAGGGTTTCACTTCATTGTTCTCACCTACATATTTTCACTTAAGAAAAGGCTTTTGCTTCCTGCAGGTACAAATGTGTGACTCATTAAGTCATTCCTCTGATGAGAAAAAGCTTGTGTCTAAAATGTAAATCTGATTCTTAAAAAAAAAGCACCGTGCCAAATGACTGCTTGTGGCTGATCTTTCCAATTCTGTATCGGAATTAGAATTTCTGAATTCCAGTCTAGTACTGAGCAATCTGTAATGACTGGTCGATCAGGTGAGTTCCCCTGCCAAGTTTCAAGGATACACTGTGCCTCCCATGCCTTCTGCTTTGGCCTTTCAGGCGGTAACAGACTTATAAAAAACGGAGGGCAACTTTTTATACAGACAGACAGTGGGATGGGACAAGGGGAACTGTTTTCAACTAAAGGAAATTAGATCTTAGGGGAAATTTCTTCCCTGTGAGGGTGGTGAAGCTCTTGCACAGGCTGCCCAGAGAAGCTGTGGCTGCCCCATCCCTGGAAGCGCCCAAGGCCAGGTTGAACAGGGCTTGAAACAACCTGATCCAGTGGAAGGCATCTCTGTCTGTAGCAGGGGGATGGAACTGGAAGGTTTTCAAGGTCCCTTCCAACCCAGACCACCCCATGATTGTCTGATTCTCTCTCCCCCCGTCCCAGCTGCGCGCAGAGCGGGCGCCCGCGGCGCAACAGCCACCAACGCAAGCTGGACCAGCAGGAGGAGAGCTGCCAGAACCTGACTGACTTCGCCCCCGCCCGCGTGCCCAGCGCCCTCGACATCTTCACCGCCTACAACGAGACGCTGCAGTGCTCCCACGAGTGCGTCCGGACCCCCGTGCCCGTCTATGCAGAGGACACGTTGCACTCGCCCGGGGATTATAAAACCACCTTCAATGGAAACAGGTGAGGTGGGCGCCGTGGCTTCCCGGTGGGTGGGCAGCGCCGTCCCGCTGTGGTGAGGGGGCCCTGGTGCTCGGGGGTAATGTTCTGGCAGCATTTGGCAGAGCCACCTTCCTCTCGGGTGCTCACCCACTCTTATTTCAGTGTGGGACCAGCCCCCTGACCCCCAGTGAGGTGAGGCTGGGTGAGTGCCTCAGCAGCCCTTGGTCATGCAGGGCTGAGTGAGCTCAGCACCACACGGTGTTCAGTTCCCAGCTGCTGCTGCTCCTGCCAGCACATAAAATGCCACTGGATCCATTTTTCCAGTGCCTGTGCTGTCTCCTCAGTGGCATCGGCAAAGCTGCCGGGCAGCAAACAAGTGGGTGATTAATGGAGGAGCAGGCAGCAAGAGCCAAATGAAGCGTTTGGCTGCTGTGAAATAACGGCGGAGCGTTAACAAGGAGCATCACTGGCAGCCAAGGGATGTGGCCATGCTCTGCCAGCCCCTTGCCTGCCCAGAGGGAGGGGATCAGGAGCGGTGGGGCTGGGAGCGATGTTTCCCACACCACAGGCTGTCTCCAGAGTGCTTTCACTGGGTGCTGGTGTGGTTTCACCATATGGTAAATGTGTGTCCCCATCAAAGGTAGAGGGGAAGCCAGACAGAGAGTTTTGAGAGAAATGAGAAAGCTGATGCCCCAGGCAGCCTCAAGGAACCACAGCATCTGTGGCAGTCACAGCCCATGTCTGCCTGCCCCAAGGACAGGCCTGGAGCCAACTTCACTGATGTCTTTTCAATCAGCATCTCTTGTGTGTGTGTGGGGCTCTGCTCAACTGCATTTTCCGGGGCTCCTTCACATCTCGGAAGGTGGAGAACTGGCAGGGATTGTCACACCATTTTGTTGGATGTCCACAAGCTTTGGTTTGATATGAACTCCAGCTAGATGACAGAGAGTGCCTGTGTTCTGGCTGGCAGGGATCACCGCTTTTCCACTACCCAGGGATGCTGTCTAGGACCCTCTATCCCAGAGCACCTCCAGGCAGCCTGGTGAACCCAGGCCCACTCAAAGCATCACTCTAGAGAGATGTAAAAAAGCTGATTGTGCAGCAGGCCACCCTGGCTTGCACCATGTGTGTTACGTACCAGTGTGTACAAGCCCCTCTTTCTGCTCACTGCAGACCCTCTTCTTCTGACCGGCATCTTATTCCCGTGGCCTTTGTGTCTGAGAAATGGTTTGAAATCTCCTGCTGACTGGCCGAAGCCTGTTTGACTTCTGGGGGCAGGGCAGACGCCAGCGGGCTGTTTCCTGGTACGTACCGCGCTCCCTGCGTCCACCCCGCACCCATCCTGTGCCCCTGCTGTGCCCCTCGCACCCTGCCTGGTGCCATCCCCCTGTCTGCACTCCTTCCAGTGTGACTGGACATATTTCATGCCATGGACGGGGCACTGGGAGCCAAACATCTTTTCCAGGGAGGTTAATTGCAGACAGGCCCAAGCCAACAGGCAGATGCTGGAATGGACAAGGACTCAAAAGCAAAGGGTCCCTGGGGCAGCCTTGAACTTCAGCCTGATCCCATGGTTCAAGCCCACCTCTAAAACCTCAACAAGCCACAGTAATTTCCGTGCTGGGAAATGGCCTGATCTGTAATTAACCTCTGGTGGCATGATGGACAGCCCGCCTCGTCCGAGCACCACACGTCCAGCATGCACACTCCACCAGTATCTGAAAGCTCATTTGGTGATATTTGCTGTCATGAACACTTCCATGCTCACTGCAAGGGTGCTGGGGTCCTCCTCCTCTTCCTCCTCCTCTTCCTCCTCTTCTTCCTCCTCCTCCTGCTGCTCTGCAAAGCCAACCCTTTGAGCACAGTCCCCAGCAGCTGGGTTGTTGCTGTGACTGAAGGAGTGCAGTGATGTTGTTCTGGTTGCAAGAGTACAATTTTTGGGGATTTTCTTCTCTTTTGTCAAGTTGGCCTGAGCCATTTCCACCTCCTTGTGTCACTTTTGAAGGTGGCACAGCCAATAGTGTCAGGAAAAATCTGTGCCAGCTCAGTCTGGGCAGTGGTGCCCGCTCAAGCCACGTGCTCAGGTGAATTAATTGCTCTGTCTCAAGTCCCTGCTGTAATGAATCATATATTCAGTGTAAATGAAATTTCCAGCCTTCCCTGGCTGCAGCTCGCTTGGAATAGCCTGTTTAACATTATGCACAGCTATTGAACACAGAAATATAATTAGATTAGAATTGAAGGGAATAAAAAGTTAATGGTCTCGGCCGTGCTGGGGCTGGCGGTGTCTAGACAGGGCAGGTGAGGTGTGTGCCAGCACAGTGGGTCAGAGAGCAGGGATTCATCTGGCATGGCCCCACTGCCCCCCCAGAGCCTCTTTTGCCTGCAGCAGCTTCACTGGTGAAGGTGAAAGACTCTCACTCCCCATCCACTGATATGCTCATGTTTTTTCTCTCTGTTGCTGTGGTCACTGTCTCAGAGGACAGAGGGCGAAGGAAACCAGTCAGGAGCTGGTTCCAGGAGTGAGGGCAGCAGGAGAGTGAGCATGGGGGGTCTGCATGGAACATCAGCCTCAGCAGTAACCCACTGGGCCTTTTCCACCCTCAGTTTTGTAGTTTGGGACAACTTTCCATTGGCTTAAAGTGAATTTAAACGAAATAACACATAAAGCAAGTCAGCTACACTCGATGCCATCTACTGCTCTCCATGCCTCGCATAGAAGGAAGGAAGGAGCAGCTTGAAGCACTGTAGGAATCCTGTGTGGATCCCACTGGTCCTGCCCCAGGTCATGTGAAACCCTGGGCCAAAGACTGTGCCCTGGTCACCTCCATAGATTTCTTCAAATGGCCTGAAGCCATTCCATTACGCCTTATTAAATCCTTGAAATTCTCATTGACCCGTTTTCATGGAATCCATAAAACGCACATTGATGCGCTCTGGAAAAATCTATCGGGCTCGTACCTGGAGCATTAGCTCTGTAATGGCACTTCAATTACAGATGCAATTCTGGAAGCTGCTGTTTGGTTTCATTAACGATAACAAAATGAGATTGATCCCAAACCTGCTCTACCTGTTCTCTGCACGTTTACTCTGCATAGGTGTGTTTGCACCAGAGTGTTTCTGGGACACACTTGCATCAGTGGTGTGTCCCAGACGAAACCAGGTGCCAGTGGGAAATCCCTCAGGTGAAATGAGCATCCCAGGTTTCGTGTGTCACTGTGTAAGGTGCAGATGGCACTGAGATGAGCTCCCTGCTAGGCTGTCCCTGCCACCGTGGTTGCCTTGTGCTGTCACCAGCTGCCAAGTGCCACAGGAGCAGTGGGATGGAGGGAAGCAGAGTGGAGGCATGGAAGATGCCTCTCCAGCTCTTGTTTCTAGGGGAGAGGCTGCTGGAAAAGGAGATGCAGCTGCTTGGGCTGCACCGCTTCCGAGGGAATGAGTGTTTCCTGGCTGGCATCCACAGCCACAGCAAGGTCACCTGAAGGGGACAGTTGCTGTTGACCCACTGCACCACAGCAGAGGATAGGGATGCTCTGGAGCATGTGCAGCTTTTTGGCTGGAGGGGCTACATGCAGCTTTCTCCTCGCAGCCCCTTTCTCCTAGTGTTTTACAAATTTTAATTGACAGTTCTTCACAGCTCTGAGCTGTCTCGTTGGCACATCAGTGCTCCTGATGGTGTGGGGCCAGAGGGGGAGGCACAAGGCAGGTGGCATGTCCCAGGACAGGGATGGCAGGACAGAGGTGCTGCAGATGTTTTGTCAAGATGACCACTGGGAGTCAAGATGGAATTTAATGTGAACTTCACATCTGACAGTCCATCAGCCTAGTGTGAGGACTGACCACAGTGCTGCCCAGCTGGCACCCTGGCCTTGGGTGATGCCGGCAGCATCATCAGGCTGGGCTGAGCAATTGAGGCAGCAGATAACAGGGACAGCACTGCAGAGCATCTCCAGCCCCGAGAGCTGCAGGCAGCGCCGTGATTGTGTCAGGAAACCTGGTGAAATTCATCTAGATACACGGGCAGCAGATGTTGAAGCTATTTCCTGGGGTTAGATTCCTCCTGCGCCAGCACGAGCCGTGGGGAGAGTTCCTGTGCTGCAGGCGTGGTCCCCGCCAGGACTCTGTCCCTCCCCACAGCAGGTGATGCTGCCCGTGGCAAGCAGCTGGTGGAGCTTTCCAGCAGATTGCCAGGCCCCACTGGAGCACCAGCTCCTTGGTAGGTGTCACACCTCGGTGGATGTCACACCCCAGCAGTGGCTGCCGGCAGCTACTCCTGCAGGCAGAGGAGTCAGTCTGTCTGCAGCAGCCTGGTGTGGCAGTGCAGCCTCAGTGTGGCCCTGGGCTGGGTATGAGAGGACTGGAGCAGTCAGAGGAAGCTCTCAGGAGTTACCTGAAGGGAGGAATGAAAAGGAAAACTTCTCTTGCCTGGTGCCAGTGGTGCTGGAGGAGCACCCAGATAGAGGCAGGAGCAGCGCTGCTCTGCAGACCAGCAGAGGATATGTCCCAAAGATTTGAGTGGCTTTGTTCAGGCACCACAGCACAGGGTGGCTGGTTTGGCATGGATTTCATCCTGGCTTTGGGGCTTTCTGAAATGAAGTTTGAGATTCCGCATTATTCTCGTCCTTAATCCCACTCTCTTTGACTGAAAAACCCCATGGAATGAGATTATACAAAAATCTGTAAGGTTGATCAAGTGCTGACCTACTTTGCACAAAGAGGCTATTTGGGATACAATACCAATTGTACATCCTGCATTAACCAGTGTTGGCCCGGAGCCACGGGATGCTCGGCACCGCTGGCAGGGAGGGGACACTTTGGGACACAGCAGCTGTGCTGGTTTGGTGACACTGGCCTGACCCTGCCCTGGCACAGGGTGGTGAGAGCTGACAGTGCTGTGTGGTGATGCCACGCTCCAACACGGCAGCAGCTGCTGTGCTGGCCGCGTTCTGCCTAACAACAGCAAATGGTTTGTGTTAACATTAACAGATAATGAGTCATCATAAAAGATCCCGGCTTGTCTTCGGAGGAGTTAGCAGCAGTCCCAGCACAGCCCCAGCACAGGAGATTAAGGACTCTGGAAAATCTGTCTCGCTAATTAAGACTTCAGGGTTGTTCTTGGAGATGGTATATTGAGCATCTTGCTTAAAAATGATGTTTTTTCTAGAGAAAGAATGCTGGGACAAAAAGCACATTGCATTCTGGATGCTGATCCCAGCCAGGCAGAGGGCACAGATTAGGGATGTGTGGATTAGGAATGTGTGTTCTGAGCACTGCTGTACGGGGTGTAGGTACCTGCTGGAAGCTGCCTTTGGCACACCCTGCTGTGCTACAGCTCATGGAATGTCACAGACATGTAGAACAAGTGGCCACACGCCAGTGATGAGGAGTGATTGTCATCACATCGAGGGTCCAGGATTGCATAGGCAGACATCTTCCAGTAGATGGTAAATAAATAGCTTAAGGACTTTGATAGGATCTCTGGTTTGGTGCTTAAGCAATTCCCTATTGATTCTTTAGATTTAACTTTAGAAAATCTTGTTAGTGCTTGTCATCGTCTGCTCGTCTGCCAGAGCACTCACTGCTCAAGGGCCGAGCGTGAGAAGCTGCAGAACGCAGGGATGATCCCGCTCTGGAAAAGGCCCCGAGGAGAGAGAAGCAGTGGCCCCAATCCCCAGCACAGACAGCAGCTGCGGAGAAGGAGGAGGAAGTCACTGATACCCTGCTCCCTCCATGCTCTGCTCCCCCAAGCATCCTGCAGCTCCACAGCCAGGGGGAAGGAGGAGGAAACCTCCAGGCTGTGGGGGATCATCCAAGCAGTGATACAGGACATGGTGCAAATTCCCTGTCATGACTTAATCTTTCTTTTTCTTCTCGTCCTCAACAGGATTCCATTGGTGAACCTGTAAAAAATATAAAAAAATAATGGGTTACCTGTACCTACCATTTCTGTTTACCAGTAGGAGACTCAAAGAGCAGCGTTCTATGGGCCAAATATATTTTTATAAAAATGAACACGCCTATAGGTAACTGCGTTGTCAAGGAGCACGTTTTTGGGAGGAGAGAAAGGAAAGTGTGCCAGCAAAGAATCCCGTGGAGGAGGAGGAGGAGGAGGAGCCAGCAAGGGATGGAAAGGGAAGGATGAGCGCCTGGAGCCCGGCCATGGACGGTGACTCTGAACCTGTGCCAATAATACCATTATGTGCCATGAACTGATGCAAAGACTTTGCAAAGAGCCGAGTCAATAACGCCTGGAAATGTTGTGGAGGACGAGTGGGGCATCTCTTCTGGTGGGATCATCCATTCCCGTCCATACGCGTACATACATACGGTATACGTAGAGGGAAAAAAAAAAAAATATATATATATATATACACACACAAACACTTTTTGTACTGTAGCAATTTTTGAAGATCCTAAATACTCATTTTTAAAGAAGATGTCATGGGCTAAAAGTCTCATTTCTTTAACATGCATCATGCAAACTGGGTGATCTGGTGTTTTCTACTTTGGCAGCTTGCCTGTCAACCTATATGTGTATATATAGGTAGACATATATACATATATATACGTGTGTGTGTGTATGTATAGACATATATATGTATGTATACATATATATAGATATAATTTTGGTTCTTTTTGGAAATGCTTTTCCAGCGTTGCAACGTGACCGTGGTGTGAGACGGCTGGGGCTGTGCTGCCAGCGGGAAGCAGAGGAAAAGCTTCCCAAAACCATCCAGAGCACAGTTCAAGGCAGTGCTGAAGGTATTTCCAGGCTTCTGTACCCTGATACACCATCAAGGTCGATGGAAAGAAGCCGGAAAACCTGGGCCTGCCCCGTGTCCACAGAGCTGTGATCTCCACCGTGCTAGGCATGACACCTCGGAGCTGGACGGGGCAGACCTTAGGGATGGACTCCCAAAAGATGGGCCTCTCTTGGCACAGAAAAAAAATTTAGGAGTGGGGTGTGGGAAGGTTTTTGGAAAATGGCTTCTAAATTGGCCACAGAACCAAAGCTTACTCAGCCCTCTGTGAGAAACAAGAGGAAGGGGCTCATTGCCTCCTGCCCCAGCCTGGGGCTGTGGAATTGAGAGAGCCTCTCCCTTTGTTCTCCTGGTTTTAGCTGTCTCTGCTGCAGCAGGAGAAGACACAGCCGACTGTCCACAATCCTGGAGATCTCTTAACAGTGTTTAAAGGGAAATTTTGGCAGGGAAGCACGATTCTGCAGGCTCTGGCTTGGTGTGTTGCTCTAGAAACAAGTCCATGCCCGTCCAGCTCCTTCTGGGGTGGGTGGTGTTCGTGGGTGCTGACCCTAAACCCTCTGTCCAAGTCTTTCCATGGAGTCAGGTGCTGCCACACCGTGCTGCACGTCAGACGCTGGGATGGGTCTCGCCCGGGTCCCTTCAATGTTAAATGGGTGGAAACGACAGCAGAGATCAGACCAAAGTCCTCCAGTTCTTTTTGTAAACTGCCCTTGGTAAATACTAGTGGTTTTTTAGAATTGTCCAGATCCACGTTTCTACTCCCTCACTGATTACTCAGCTCCTTTTCTTTATGATAATGAACGTGCAGTTTAAAAACAACAAAAAAAAAGTAGAACCCTGTGGTGTTGCGCATAGCCACGCGTGCGGTCTCTTGTTCCCGTGTCCTTTTCTGTCCTTTTCCCATGGAATTGCACAGTCTGGATTATTTGTCCTGAATTTTTTGGACGCTGCCTCAGACAGAAGTCTTCCTTGCCAGCCCTGACAATTACCTGCGGACTTGAGCCAACCATTCCCTGGGCAGAGCAGTATCTCCTGGGTGGCTCTCCAGATCATTGGATGCCTCCAGGGAGGAGAGGAGACAGTGTCTTGCTAGAGCAGTGGCCCCCAAAGCTTTAGCTGTCCCTGGGAAACATGATGAGTGTCTGTCCTTGGGAAGCGTGGAGTTTAAGCAACTGCTCCAGGATCATCTCAGTGTCCCGGGGCTTTCCTGTGATGCTGGTGTCAGTGGTGCAGCCCCTGCCCACAGGCTCTCCTCCTTTTGTGACTTCCTGGGAATCCATCCGCACCAGCTTTGAGCCATGTTTCTTGTGCTTCTCCCCTTAATCTTCCTATTTATTTCATTCCCACAGGTATTCCAGTGTAATCGCGGTAGCAGTATAAGAAATATGTCTCAGCCCCCTCATTGCAGGGCATCTGAAGCAGCATTCTGTGTTTCTGCATGGATGGAACCTGCTGCCCTTCCCTGCAGGGAAGTTGTCAGGCAGGGCTGGGAGATGCTAGGGCAGCACGGGCAGCACTGGTGCAAGCAGTGGTGATGATGGCGGTGGTGATGGAGAGGCACCTGGCTCACAGGAAATTCCCTGTGGAGCTGGGAGAGAGGAGGGGAAAGCATGCGTGTGTGTGTGTGTGTGTGTGTGTGAGAGAGAGAGAGAGAGAGAGAGAGAGAGAAGGAAGGTGAATCACTGTGACCCCGAGGATGGGCACAGGTTTCAGAAGGCAGGACTTGCATGAGCTTCCCCCCCAATCTGCAGCAGGACATGTCCTGGTCTCCCCAGAGCTGAGCGGTGAACCAGGGAACAAAAGTAGATGCACAATCTTCCCTTATTTATAAGGACCAACAGCACTTGCACTTTATCAGAGGAAGCCTCCCCCCATCCCTGCTGGGCCACTGGTGGAGGGAGAGGAGGAGGAGGAAGGGCTGGGATGGAGCCGCTGATGCAATGATGTACAAAGCAGGATCCAGGCATCCCTAGGTTTTGCACAGTGAAGAGCAATGAAGTGTGGTGATTTCATTCCCTCCTATTGATGAAAGCCAAAAAACAAGAAAGAAATGAAAATAGAAAGTCACATTTCCATGGCATAGTCTATTGAGTAGATCTTCCCACCGTGGAAAAGTAGGCAAGCATGGTGTTCTCAGACATGCTCCCGTGGGAGCTTTGTCATGTTTTGGGCACATCATCTCACCCCGAGGTCCT
Organism: Prinia subflava; assembly: GCF_021018805.1. Taxonomy (NCBI): domain Eukaryota; kingdom Metazoa; phylum Chordata; class Aves; order Passeriformes; family Cisticolidae; genus Prinia; species Prinia subflava. The sequence continues at coordinate 4,248,194 of NC_086267.1, read as the reverse complement.
GGAAGCTTGACAAAAGAAAAGTTTTGCTCCTTGCTTTGCTGTAAGCCCTCAGCCCACTGCTGCTTGTTTCTTTTCAGTTCATTTTCCAGACTCCTTAGCCCCTGAATAGTTCCTGGGAAACACACCATGGCAGCCAAGAGGCTGCCACATTCCCCAGACATGTCATGGAGTGTCTGTGTGTGGCTCTGTCCTAGAGAAAGTGGTGTAGGACAAGCCACCCACGGCAAGGAGAGGTTGGCTCTGCTTGGGCTCTGCAGCAAGCCCAGGCTTCCCAGGGCCATCCAAGACTCTCCTCCCTCCACATCCCTTGCAAACCCTGAGCAGGAGGCACAGGATGTGTGGCTGTGGGTGCCACTGCTGCCACCAGCACCAGTGGGCTTTATCCTGCACCAAACTGAGCTCCAGAGGCTCCAGATCCGAGCTCCCATGTCATGGCACCAACAGGTAGGGCGGGCAGAGTTTGGTCCTCAATCCCCGGCCTTTGGAAGCCGGGGTCCCCCGAGGGCGGCTTCACCCCACAGCAACCCAGGCAGAGCCGGTCCTGGGCAGCCGCCCATCTCTCCAGATCCGATCGTTTACCTTCACTCTGTCTTCCCAGCTGGAGAAAGGGCGGCCGGTGGTGGTGGCAGGAGCCGTGCTCCAGAGAACACCAGTGCTCCACAGGGCACCAGTGCTCCGTGGGGTCAAGGGCACCGAGCCTGCCAGGAGGTCACCGTAGCCACAGCAGAGCTGGCGCGGGGACGGATTTCAGGTTACCTCTTCTCCACTGGCAGCTTGTCGCGAAGGAAGGTAGTTCAGCTGAAACGGTAGTTAAATAGTAGATATTCTACACATAATATATATTTTGTAAAAAAAAAAACCTAAAAAATAAAATAGAACAAAAAATATATCTATCCTATCTCAGCCCGCCCATTTCAGGATGAATGTGGTTGGAATTTTTGTTCAACCAGATATTAAATCTGTACGCGAGTTTTTTCAAAACCAGCAAGAAATCCCTTGCCATTTCCAAGTCTGTGGGTTTGGTCTCCCGAGCTCATCTAACGCTTCTCACCCATTTTTAAGAATTACTCTCGGCATTTGTAGGTACATTTTTAATAGTGTCACGAGTGGAGATAATATTTACTTTGAAAAAAGTATATGTTGCACAAAAATGTACACTAAGGGCACAGATTTCTGACCCAGATACTTCTATTTTAGGTTCCAAGGGGTTTATTTTTTTGTTTGATAGGACATGTACAGTGAAGTTTACACTTTATTTTTATTTTGCCAAAACCCGTTTTCTAACATGAGACAGTTTTACTTTGTAACCGGTTTTACATCACTGAGTACTTCTTTCTTTTCCTGGGAAAACCCTGCTCCAGGAGGCATCCAGTGGAAGCACCGTCGCCTTTTGGCATTGTGGCTGCCCTGCCCACGAGGTGGGGCAGTGCCAAAAGGACCTTTTCTTCCCGAGCGGTTTTTAATTTGTCTCTGTCCGTGGAAGCCGTGTATTTGGAAGCACTGTAAATGCCACCCTGTCCCCTTTGCCCTCTGTATATTTAGTACTCTGATGTTGCTATTAAAACTGATATGAGAACCGCGCAGCCGGTGGTGACTGGGTTCCTCCGCGGGCAGCCACGGCGAGGGGACGGCGTTGGTTTGGTGTCCAGGGGGATCCATGTCTCAGCAAGGAGTCTAGAGGCTTCCCTGGGGAAATCCTGCTGTTCCCAGCTGTGCACACCTCGGGTGAGCAGCGGGGAAATAGCCCTGCCTTCATCCTGGGTCTTGTGCATCCCCTTGGAGCCCCCGCCACAGCAGCACCACCTCCACACCCTGTGGCACAGGCAGGAGGGTGCCAGGTCCCCAGGCTCACCCAGTGTCCCCCAGGGCTTTGGGACAGCTGCCTGGGGACATTTGGCACACTGTGGACCCTGTGTGCCTTGGGACAGCTGCTTGGAAGAAGGAAGCCATTGAATAAGACTGTTGGAGGGTTAATTAAACATCACTAATGATGCCTTAAACAGCTCTGCTACGAAATCATTTCACCCAGCTATGTGTTTTACCCAAGGAGGAGTCCTGGCCGTGAGCAGGCCCCTGGTAAGTGGTGGCTCTGGTTTGCACACTGGGTGTGGAGCGGGTGACAATGGGTCACAATCAGGCCAGCCCTGCTGCAGTGCTGCTCAACAGATGGACAGACAGATGGACAGACAGATGTGGGGACTGAGCAGCACAAGGAGGGCTCTTGCCAGGCAGCAGGGACAGCTCCCCTAGCCCCCCTTGCTCCCACAGCATCCCCCTTCCCCAGGGCACTGTGGGACAGCACGGCTGTCATCCTCACAATGCCATCTGACCTGGAAAGAAACGGGAAAAGCCTTCACTGGTGTCCTGGTGGCTTTGAAGAGAGGTGGGCTGGGAAGACAGAGACCAGCACAGCCACCTGCCACTTGCATTCCCAGCAGCTTTTGGGCAGTGCCAGGACCCTCCACAACTCTCCGTGCCAGGCCAGCACAAAATCAAGATCAGAGATGATGCCCAGCCCAGCCAAATCTCCAAAAGCTTCATTTTGCAGGAAAATATATAGAAAAATGGGGAGGGACAAATTGAGCTGCTCTTCATTTTAGGGCCAAATTGCCAGCTTAAATCACCGAGACAATGTGTACAAGCGAACAGGATGCGAATGGCCTCAGAGCTGCATATATCAGCTGGAGAACTCTGTTCATTTCCAGATGCAAGTGGGATTTCAGGGCATGAAATACAGTGTTAGGTTCTCATTCCTTTCCCTGCTATTTATCACAGCCGGAAACGTACTCACCAGCCTGAGCTGTTCCAAACGTCGCTGCTGGGAGCGTGGAGGAGAAATATTGTGCTGAGCTGTGGGAGAGGGATTGGGGTGGGACGAGGAAAGCAGGCAAAGGGAAGAACCAGCATCCCTACTCCATCCAGCACCCATTGCCCCAGCATGGAGCTGGGAGCATCCCCTCCTGCCACTCATCCTGCTGTGCAGCAAGGGCCAGGGCATGGCCACCACACACCCTGGGTTAAACGGTGCCACGAGTGGTCCCTTGGGCTGGAGGGGCCGTGACAGGGTCACCATCCCCTTGTCACCACTGGAGACTGCCAGCTCATGTCCCTTCCAGCGCTGCTCAGCGGGGCGAGGCTGGAAAATGAGGCTGGAAACAAAACACCACACACTGGTGCCGCAGCACACAGTTCTGATAAAAAGTAGGACTAAGCATTATCCAAGTTTAATTATTATAATTATACCGGGGCGAAGTAATTGCTGGGGATATTTTAAGCTTCAATCAACACGCTATTTTGAAAAGCGAAGCCCTGATTTACTCGGGGTGAGGTGGTAACCATCAACAAGCACCCGTGCTGCTGGCAGCCAGAGGAGCCCACCGGGAGGGTTGGTGAGCTGCTTGGAGCTTCTTGTCTTAAAACAGGGATTTGGGATGGTGGGGGCTGATACAAGCAGTGGAAAGGTGGAAAGGGGTCCCTCATGTCCCACAAGGCATTGACTAGAAGTCTGGATCCAGCAACAGGATGGGCTGCAGGAGCAGCATCAGCTTCAGGAAGAGGAGACATGCAGGATGGGCAACCCCAGCTCAGCAGTGGCTGTGAGGAAGATTGGCTGAGGCTGGATGATGTAGTGATGCTGAAATCATTTAAGCTTGTTATGGTGGTTTCTATGGCTCTCTGGCTGGATGTAACAAATTGTCCGCATCATTTTCCAGATGGATCATTCTTAAATCATCCAGGACAGGCTTCAGGGCTCTGCACTGAAGCAGCGGAAGGCACTTCGGTTCAATAAATGCTGCAACACTTCTATATCAAGTGCTATTTCTTATTAAAAGTGTGAGTACATCATCCCAGCTGATGGATCTCACAGCCAAGATCTCCGTGCTCTGCACCCCTCTGAGTGCCCTTAGGTCCTCAAGGGGATGGGGGACAGCAATGTGAGGCCACAGGTAGGTGCCCGTGGTGGCAGGCAGAGTGCCTCTGTGGCAAAGCAGAGGGAACACAGATGGATAAGGTTGTCCAGCAGCTCATCCCTACTCACTGCCTCCCCCTCCCCAGACAGGTACCAGCCCCCAGCCCGTGTCCAGCTCCTGGCAGACAGCGTGGCCCAAGCACGTCTGGACAAAACCTCTTACTAGAATTGGAATTAAGTGACCCATCAGTAAGTTCTGCTGCAGCAGGGAGGGTTTATCACTGCTCTCGTGGCTGAAGCAGCCCGTGGGCCGTGCCGAGCCCCGCGGTGCCCCACGGCAGAGCGAGCTGCCGACGCGCCCGGCTCCGTCACCGCGCTCGGTGAGTGACGAGCGCTGAGAGAGCAGTTTGTATCTGCCAGGCAATTTGTGCTAATAAGCAGTTCCAGGCAGCGATGCCTCCCAGCAGAGATGAGTTATGGCAGGAGGGCTTGGAGAGGAAGAGCCCTGAGGATGCCGCAGTGGAGGAGACCTGCGTGGCTCTGTTGGCACAGCCCACGGTGGGCTCGGTCTGCGGTGGGGCTTGTCCGTGGTGGGCTCGGTCCAGAGTGGGCTCAGCTCACAGTCTCCACCCACCCGTGACTTGTGCTGTGGACTGGCTTTCCAGTGGGACTTCTCCTAAGGGCTCAGGAAGCACATGGAGATGCAGCTCCCAGGTTTCAAATGTCAGGCTCGTGTTGGATCTAATCTTGGGTATTTCTGATGCTGGTAGGGACTGAGCCCCAGGGCTGTGGGACCTGCTTGGCTCTGCCAGCAGTGACATGTCTCTATGTGTTTAATAAAAGTAGCAGAATGAAATCCCCGTTGTTCCTGCTCATCTTCCAAGCATGATTTTAACTGAAAACTGACATTTATCTTAGTCCCTTGTCAGGCCAAAACGGGGACAGACTTCTTGGGGGGTTTATTATCTTTCTCTTGCAAATTTTCAAGCGTGAATAAGTGCTGTGACTGGCGCAGAGAACGGAGGCGGGAGCTGGAGGTGGGTGTCCTGGGAGCCAGCTCCTTGCCTCTGCCACAGCAGGACCAGCACAGAAGGAGTAGGAGCAAAATCCCTGGTGGCACTTGGGGGCAAGGTGACACCCCAGTGTGAAGCCCTGTGTGAAGCCCATGTGACACCCAGCTCAGCAGCAGCAGAGCACAGCAGGGCATCACTCAAGCAGCAATGCCAGGGGAAACACATCCACCTCTGCAGGCGAGCGTGTCCTCCCAGGTGTATTTATTGACCTGTCAGAGGGCTCCGAGGTGGCTGACCACACTTTCCCCCTGCAGCAATTGATTCCAGTCGGCTTAGATCAGGGAACAGTTGATTTCTCTGCCTGATACTCATTCTGGCCTTCGATAACACTGTGTTTAGGAATAGGTCACAGGATTCACTGGCAGGAGCACATCGCCTGATGTGTCCCATGGACAGCACTAACAGGTACGGCCACGTGTGGCCTTGGGGGTTTAGTTTCCCAGAAAAAGCCACAGTTAAGTGACTCCAATTCAGCCTCTGGCAGCCAGTGAGTGTTTCCAAGCTCTCTGCTAACCCAGAGGGCTTCTCTGCTTGTGATGACAACAGGGCCAACCCTGCCTGAAAACTGGGGTCCAGCTCGGTCCTTTCCTCTGAGTCTCCTCTCTCTAACCTTCCAGGACTCGGTTGATCAGGCCTGGCCCATGCCTGGGCTGCACTGTGAGGGACACAGTGCCTTTGTTCTCAGCCAGGCTCCATGTGGGCAGTCAGAGTGGGCTGGCTGGCCAGGGGTCCTGAGTGCTTGCAGGTACAGGAGCCAGGCTGCCACCCTCCCCCCAGTGCCTTTCCAATTACCAGCACATCCTTCTCTTCTTAAAAGCCCAGCCAGTACTCTGCCCTGGCACTATAAAAAGCACAGCTTGACATTTGTTTTTCCCTATCTATTTCTCATCCGTGTTTTCCTTCTCATCGCTTCAGCCTCCGCGACGATGTCCCAACCAGCAGCTCGGCACAGAGCAGTGGATTGCAGCCAGCACCATTTGTGAAATGGGTCTGTGAAGCCATGGGAAGAGCCATATCCATGTAACAGTCCATAAAGCTGTCCATCCGAGCAGTTAGGCATGCTCAGCCCCTGGGAGAGAAAGAGCCCCACATTCACCAATTTGCTTTCAATCAGCCCCGAGAGCCTCTTAGCCAAAACCATTCTGCACCCATGGATGGCGTTAATGTTTGGGCTGGTATATTTGCCCTGGCGTTTTCCCAGGGGTTAAGGAGACGGGAACCTTCAAAATCTGTCCCTCCTGGGCAGAGTCTGGCATGCTGCAGCTTTGCTGTGGCTGCGTGTCCCAGCAGAAGCTGGCTCAGTGTCCCTTGTCCCACCAGAATTTTTCCAAGTCCCACAGAGAGCGTGGCTGAAAACCAGGTGCCAGGACTAATAGTTTAAATGCCAATAAAACCCTCACCCTGAGTGTTGGCAGGTTTTAGAATTGTCTGGCTTTGAATAATTGACTCCCAAAGGCACTGAGGTCACCTCTCCTTGAGCAGAGGGCAGAGCGGTGCTGGGCTATGCACGTACCCCAGAGCTGGCTCTGCCTGAGGAACAACTCTGCAGGATGGGAAAAGAAGCAGCCACGAGCCCAAAAAAACCTCTCTACAGAGCCCACAGATCTGCTTAGTGCCGGGGAGACTGGGAGAGGGTGAGAAAGCCCCTCTCCCAGGAGACAGCCTGCTGGCAGTGACAAAGGCAGTGACACTGAGTGACACCAAGCAGCAGCTGCCAAAGCCCGGGGGCATCCTACCCCCAGGGGGCTGGGAAGAGACCGGACAGTGCAGCCTCACTGGTGGCAGCCAACCAAAAGCCCTGGGCACATGGACAGAGCAGACAAAGCAGGGGGAAAGGAGCCCCCCGAGCCACTGGAGACCACCGAGTGCTGCTGGGCCCCACTGAATGGATTTGGAGTGGTTTGGTGGCCAAGAAATGCCCTCAGTCCCGCCAGAGAGACCCAGAGTGTCAGCTCCAGCCTGGCTTGCAAAGAAAAGGGGAAGGGAAGGTTCCCAAGCTCCATGAAATTCCTTCCCAGGGTCCAGCTGCAGCCCCATGTGAGGAAGCCAAGAGGGGGAATGCAGCATCCTCTGCAGGGGCAGGGCCAGTGCTGCAATTCCCAGGGAAGTGAGGACATTGAGGTTGTGTTTTCAAGGTGAAAAGGATGAGAAAAGGGAAAGGGGTAGGAGAAAGAAGATGAGGCATTGGTAGGATGCAGCAGGAACGGTACCAAATGGGGACTTCTCAACTTGAGGAAAGTTTGGGAGGGCCATTAAAGCCAGAGATCAGTGAACGGGGAAATTGAAATGTTAGGGGCTGGAACGGAAAATTAGGCTCAGATAATGGCCCTGGGGTTTAAAGCACCCTTCAGTAATCTGTTGTGAGGAGCTGTTAAACGCTCCCGTTGGAGATGTCTCTGTATCCAGCTGCCCTGGCAAGCAAAATCCACAGAGCTGTGGCACGATAGACTTGGGGTCACAAGGTCCTGCCACACTCCCTGATCAGTGGTGTAGAGTGCAGGGTAAATCCCAGAGATGAAGGAGAGGCTGGAAATGCTCTGGAAAGCAGCAGCAGGGAGACCCAAAGAACAGGATTTCCACAGCCCTTTCCAAAAAAGCCACAGAAACTGTCTGGACTGCTCTGGACTTGTCCCCTCTTGCCACAGTACTGCCAAGGAGATGGGACCCATGGCACCCCCAGGCAGACCCACACTCCGTGCTGGGGCAGCAGCAGGATTAGAGCTGTGCCTGGGAAGCCCTGCAGTTGGACTGGGGAGGTGGGATGGCTCTTTGAAATAAGGCAGAGTCAAATGCCTTTGATCTAAAATGGATTTGGAGTGGAGTTGGATGTGCTTGTCCACCCCCGTGTTCACTGCCAGGAGCGCTTAGCACAGCTGGCCTCCCTCTCCCACCAGCACTTCCAGCCAGCCAGCCTGGGCTGGGGCTGTTCCAGCAGGACCCTTGGAGTAAAAGGAGCCATGGAACAACCTGGTTTAGTGGAAGGTGTCCCTGCCCATGGCAAGGAGTTGGAACAAGATGAACCTCAAGGTCCCTCCCAACCCAAACCAGGCTGCAATTCTGTGGTTCTAAATCCTTCCTGCAGCTGGACGGGGCTGACATCCGCTGTCAGCACTCCCACGTCAGACACAAGTGCACATGGAGCATGGGCACAGGCACAGGAAGCTGCTGCAGACCCTCTCCCTGCTCACATGGACCGTGGGAAGCCGAGGGAATCCTGAACATGGCACACAGGGATGTGCCAGAGGCTACAGCTGGAGACAGCTGAGCCAAAGCAGAGCTCTGAAAGTCAGCTCCTCTCACAGACAGGCACACAGGAAGGAAACTGCCTGTGGGGCAGGAGCCTCCCAGGCTTGATTAGGCCAGGGGAGAGGTTATTTAAGGAGCCAGTGCTGCCTGGAGCTCAGCCCCTGCTTGTCCTTTCTAGGGGCCCGGTGGCAGCTCATCCCTTGCAGGTATGTGGCAGTCAGGGGGAATTGCTCCTGTTCCCCAGCTGGCATCACACACATTCCCTTCCAGCCCTCCCGCTCGTGGTGATAAGCCTGGCTTAGGGAGAAGTGCTAATCTGGCAGTTGCTATGAGACCCATTTGATGTCTTTGATGCAGTGTGGAGGCAGGTGAATCATTAGGAGGAATGTCAGGTTTTTCTGGCACAGCTCGAGGAGGCGCAGAAGTTTCCCAATGCTCAGTAAGATGCAAACACTGAGGCCCCAGCAGCTGGGACAGCATAGCCTGGAGAAGCTGAGAGCATTGGCTTCTCCCTGCCACAGCCTCTCCTCTTTGTGGCTTTCCAAGCTGTCAGTCTCCAGATGCTGCTGGCTCCTTACAGAACAATGTTTCCCAGCGTGGATTCTGAGAATGTGCTTCCTCTAATTCTGGCACCCTCTCTGATTCTGCTCCTGGGCTGAGCCTGGGGCTCCCTGTGCTTGTGGCTCTCCAAAGCAAGAGCAGACAGAGAGAGCAGGGAATGATGGCTGGGAGAATTGAGAATGCTGGCCAGGAGAGCCAGTGTTAGTACAGTGGGAGCAAGAGCAAGGTGCAGCTCATTCCTCCTGGCCCTGGAATTTACCACAGGATCACCAAGCTGGGGTCCCAGCTGTGGTGCTGCACCCTGCACAGTAATTTATGTAACTGGGGGAAAGAACCAGCACAGCAGAAATTTTTAATTATGTATTTGACTGGAATAGTCTCGGTTTGAGTTCATGCAACGTTGGTTAGTTACCTCAGATAATTAGAAATTTTACAGCTGGATAAAAAGTTTATAAAGCAGTGAAAAGGGTAGGGCATTTGGGATGGAGATATTCGGTCCCTCTGCTTGTTCTGGAGAAGGGAAGGGATTTTTGGGCTTTCCAAGGCGTCCCAGTTCCCACTGGCCCCTGAAGGTGGTTTTGCTAGCAGCTATGGCCCCACTTGCTCCATGCACGGGCTCCTTGGCCAGGGACAGAGGGTTCAGTGTAAGCCACTGGTACAACCCAGGCATGCCCTCATAGGAATGCTCAGTTGAACACAAATTGGAGGTAATTCCTGGTAATTCCTGGTGATCAACAGGCCCTCAAGATGGGCATGAATGGTCCTGGCTTGTGGGAACTTAGGGATGGTCCAAGACCAGAAGATGGTAAATTTGGAGGGCTCATGGTACAAATCCCCCAGTATTTGTCTACAGACCCTCAAGTGCTAATTCAGGTTTTGTCAGTGAGGTTTTTCCCCCCCTAACATCCTTTTACTGAAGGAAGCAAAGTTTCAGGGAGGTTGCTAATGACCATCTTGATCTTTTCAATGTATCAGAGAGGACTCTTTGCTCCCTCAGTGAAAGCCCTGGAGATGCTGAGCCAGCAGGTGTTGCTCTGCTGACAGGGTCCCACTGCAGTAACGTGGCAGCCTGCACTGCTGGGGTCCTTGGGAGAAGAGGGGTTCAAGGAGGGAAGCATTAAAAATGTACCTGTTGTAAAGGAGTGGAATAGCATGGGCCATTATCTTCATTCAGAGTCATAGCTCAGCACGGCAGCAGCTGAGAGGTATCTCAGGGTGGCACACGGGGGATAAAACTGATGGATGCTGCATTTCCCTGACATGCAGGGCCCGTGGTGGAGGGACAAAGCTCCTGTGAGCAGGCACTGTGAGGCTGCTGGGGCTGGAAACCTGGGGGGCAGCAGCCCTGAGCCACCAGCAGAGGTTTGGACTGCTTTTGACACCAGGAGATGTCCCAGGAGATCCTGGGACAGGATCTTCTGTGACATCTCCTGGTGCCTGGCTGGGCTGTTGTCACACCAGGACCCCTCCAGCTCCTCACAGGTCTGCATGGGAAGCAACTCTCTTCTTTGAGCACACCTGCCAGAATCCTTCCCCGGAAAAATTCACATCCATACAATTTAAATTCTGTTTTTGAAGGCTGTGTGATGACCATGCTTGATGCTGTTAAATAGGAAGATTTACCACGAGTGAGGGGTTAAGTGCATGGTGGCTCACGCGGATGTGAAGTCTCCTCGTGAGCGTGCAGTCTTGCAAATGGAATAAAAGTGTTTTTTAAAGTATTTGAAATCAGTTTTGTTTATGTAATCTGACAAGTTATTATGCGCAGTCCTTATCTGACTTCATGATTTATGGGAGAGAACCTCAAATCTATATTTAAAATTACTATTAAACACAATTTTTTTGCCTCTTCAGCTGAGATAGAAGCACCATTAGCAGTTGTTGCCCTGGAGCTCAAGTACTTCATTAGTTTAGGAAAATTAATTTTTTTCCATTAAATCTTTCTAAGATCCTGATGCTATATTTGCCTGTAAATGTTCAATAATAATAATTATTAAGAAAAATAAGGTTCAGCTAGCTGTGATCTTTGGTTTCTTCTACTCTTTAAGCTCCTTGGGGGTGTGTGGCTGTCGGTTGAGACCAGAGGGTGCTGCTCCCACAGGGGCAGGTGTGTGTGGGCAGACTGAGACCTGGTGATGGAGAAGGAGAAGAAAAGGCCCATCTGGTTCAGAGAACTTCATGTTGTTCAGTTTATTGTGATGATCTTTCAGAGCACTGCTGGGAAAGCTGGGATTTCTGAGGCTCAGCTCTGGGCTGAGCTCCTGTCCCGGGCACTGCGATGCTGGGTGGTGGGAGATGCTCTGGAAGATCGTGGTGCTCCTGTTCTCCATCCATCTGCTGCTCCAGTCCTGCAGAGAAGTGGCTTTTCAAGTGCAGATGAATCTGAATTCATTTGGCTTTCTCTTTGTGAGCCCAGAGAAATGCCAAAGCCTCTTCTCATGTCTCAGCTACTTCTGGCAGGTTTGAGCACGGATAGGAAACGAGTTTCTGTTTTCATGCTCCTCCAGCTTCAGAACAAAAGAGCTGATGGCAGTTGTGCATACATACATGTGTATTGCTCCCACCTGGATTATTAATTTATACTGAATTCCATCACATTTTGTTACATCTTCCTAGTTTAACTTTTTTCCCCTACTTGAACATTATTCCTACATTTTGATTTTAAAGTTGCCGGAGTTGGGGTACAGGTCCCCTGCAGGGTCTTGTGTCTCTCCAAGGATGCTGCAGGCATAATATCCACAATCACATGAGGATTGTGGAGGGGAGGATCCTGACTCTGAGCTGAACAGGGAGGCAGTGGTTGTGTGCCAGAGAGCCAACCGGTGCAGTGGTGCAGTGGGATTTATGTAGAGATTCAATTATGGACAGCACAGTAAATTTCTCTCTAATAGAGCCTTAAATATTCACTGGCAATATTTACATAAGCATTGTAACAGCTGCGAAGGAGTCATTATGGACTACTCACAGAGATAATCTCGATTTTAAAATTCCTTTAATGTGCATTTTCAGAGAGATTACAGCCACAGCTATCTGGTCAATAAAAAGCCTATCTTCCTCCACAGGGTCTGCAAGCAGACTGGGAGGACAGTCAAAAATAACCAGGCAAAAGTATCTGGATCAAGCTGGGTTTTTTTCTAGCTCCTGTTCATTTTTTTGGCAGCCAAATGCCATTCCAGAGGGATGTCATGTGTGGCGGTTAGACACCAAAGCTGTGCAATCAACCACACATAATCAAATAACCAATGGCCCTGGTGAAAGGTTTTCTTCATCCAGCTCAGTCCTTGGAGTGATTAATGTTTCTGAAGAAATGCAATAGGGATTTTCCTCTTCCCCAGCTCCTGCACAAGGCATTTCCAGGATGTTCTGCAGGGACTGCTGCTGTGACCAGTTTACTGAGATGTTTCTGAGGCCAGTTTGTTGTTGCAGATTGGTTTGGTTGGTTGGTTCACAGTTTTATAACCATCCTTGGCATCTCCTGCTGAAACCCTGCCCTTGCTACCTTTGGCTCAACTGCTGCTGCTTCCGTGTCTTGTGTACAAAGTTTAATCTCCTCAGAGCCTTGTCTGAGATCCCTGTGAAGGAAGTTTGCTCTGTGCCTTCTCTGTGAAGAGCCGGGTTCCCATCTGAGAGGAGAGAGAGACCCAATCTCCAAAGGCTCTCTGAACCATGTGGCAATCAGGCAGTGTGTAACAGAGGATGAACAAACTCCAAAGGCTGGAACATCCCGACTCCTTCTCCTCCTTCAGCAGCTCAGTTGGCCGAGTGTGAGAAGATTCTAATTTGAGCTGGCAGCAATTCATGTTCACTTTGGAGGACAACAAGGCATTGGAGAATAGGCAGGAGCAGAGCTGGGCTGGAGAGCGGCTGCGAGGCACAGGGAGGACTGGGGCAGCTGCTCACAGGGGATTCCCAGGGAAAGGGACAGATTAAGCTGCTGGGCTCTACCCACATGTCAAAAGCCTTTCTCCAAGGCTTTGTGAGGTGCTGGTTTGTGTTTTCCTGGAGGGGAAGGAGTGGGAGATAAGGGGCAAGAGGCTGATGTTGGCAAGGGCAGCATCTTCTGCAGATTCTTCCTTGTGCAGATGGCCAAGCAGAGAAGCAAGCTTGGTCAGTCTGTAGATCCATGTGCAACCCTCTGGCAGAGCTGGCACAGCAGCACAAGCCTTTTCTTCCTCCCCTTAATCTCACAAAATGGGAAGATTCTGGTTGGAATCGTCAAGAGATAATAAATACGGATCGTGTTATTTTACGAGTTTCCCACATGGAACAGCACTTTAAATTAAGCACTGTAAAGCTCAGCTGAACATGGTGAAAGAACAATCAGGGTTGAGCTGAATGTACAATTGCTTTTCCCTCTCCTTTCCTTCCTCCCTGGTCCTGGTAAATCCAGCACACCAGGAACTGCAGTCAGGAGCTGTCCCTGGTCCAGTGCGATGCTCTGGGCTGAGTTCTGGCACAGTTTGGTCCCAGCTGCTCACCTCGAATATTTCCTTGGAGTTTACAAGGCAGCTTAGCCCCAAACCTGCCCACTGAGAGCTATTTCAGTAACTCTGCCCTGCCTCTGCATCTGCAAAGTTTATAGAATAAACCTGTTTGGCACCAGAGCTGGTTTGGAATGGCTCTGCAGGAACAGCCCTGCTTCCCTGAGCCAGGAATGTTTGCTTTGAAACCTCTTTGGTCCCATGAACTTTCTCTGCCTCCCAGGTTGGGGTCTGGACCTGGCAAGCAGCCCTGCACTCAGGGACTTGATCTGGAACAAGCCCAGATGCAGCAAAAATGTGTTTCCTACCCGGGCAAGCCTGGATTTCCTTCTGCTTCACTCTGCCCCAGCAAATTCTGCCTCCAGCAGTGATGTCCCAGAGCCACTGAGCAGCAACTCTCTGGCCTGTGGAGAGGTTTTGATGGGGAGGCTGCTGCCTTGAGCTGCTCCTGGGGACGGGGATGGCAGGCAGGGGGTTTCCCAGGGAACCCAGGGTTTTTCTGGGCAGTGCTATGAGGATTCTCTGTGGTGCTGCAGATGCTGGGAATTCCGGTGCTGTGTCCACCTGCAGATGGACGTTGGGAATCTGGCTCCATTCACCAGCTCCAGGAGTGGTTTGGTTGCCATATCCCTGCTCTGAGGCTCACTGCAGGCAGTGGGGGCATCTTTTCCCACATCCCACTGCACAGGCTCACTCATTTTTAAGACCCTGCTCTCCTGCGCCTGCTTCACTCCCAGCCAGATTTTCATCCCTGGCTCCATAGAAACTGCAGTTTTCCTGAGCTGTCAAATATTGTTTTGCCTGTAATCCCAGAGGAGACAAATGAAAAATTTCAAAGTAAACACTTGCCAGTAGGTGTAAGGGAGAGGAGCTGAGACCCTCCAGATATTCTCCCTCTCTGCCAAGACTATACATGCTCCTTTTAATTTCCAGAGGTATTTATAGCTCCTTCCTTCCTTTCCAATTATCGCCATGAGAAAATGGTGGAGGGGAAGAGAAAGCAGGAGGGAACTGGCTCTGAAGTCTATTAATGGGGTATTTCCTCCTTCCTTGTCCACTGTGGTCCCTCCTGCAAATATTTGAAGCTGGAGCAAGTGTCACAGCCTGGCCAGGGCCAGAGAGGCATCCCGGTGCTCAGGAAGATCCAAAAGGTGCCAGCCCAGGTGCTGCCTTCTCCCCTGAAAGAGAAGGGAGCTGGGGAGGGGAAGCAAAGGGCAGAAAACAAGCTGTGGTTGCAATTTGTGATTGTATTTGGTTTGTAACAGCCAAAGCAATAATCGTGTTTGTGGAGCTGAAAAGGGAAGGGAGACAAATGGTTTAATTTGGATCAATATTAATTTTATGCAATTTAACTTTTTATTACAGCAAATCGTTCAATTATCGTTCTAGGGATCCATCAAGGAAGAAAAAAGCCCTTTTAGCTCAGAAAATGACCAGCTGACTGGGGAAGGTGTTTTTGGGATGAGGGGGGGGTTTTATTGCTTCACGTTTGAGCAGCCACATCAAACTGTGTGGAAGGAGCCAGTGCCTGCAGGAGCAGCAGCAGCTCTGCAGGGATGGGGAGCAGGGATCACTGCCAGGATCACTGTGGAGAGCAAGGGTCAACGAGGCACCTGAACCTCTGCTCCATTGCTGGCTTTCCCCTGGCACTTGAAGCAGCCTCTAATCAGGAAAGTGTGTGAAAATTCAGGAATTAGACCCCTGGCATTTGCTTAGAAAGAAGCAGCAAGGATCCATGGCCCTTGTCCTCTCTCTGAGGAGACATCCATGCGACGAGTAATTAAACTGCTGTGAGCTAATGAGAAGCCTTGTTGGCATCTCTCATCTTCTGCTGGGGCATCGTAACCCACCAGCTCGGGGCTGACATTGATGCTCTGATCCAGCCCCAGCCTCTGGTGAGAGCAGGCAGGGCTGCAGGCAGGGACCTGAATGACTTTCTGGTTGCACTGAAACGAATGATGCTTGTAAATTGAACAAACCACTGTGGTTCCGTGGCGAGTTTCACATCCCCCACTGACCTTTCACAAGCACTGAAAGGCTCCTGTGGACAAACCCAATCTTTTCCTGACAAGTCTGAACGAGGTGCTGCCTGTTTTGCTGAGTTTAAAGACTTGGGAAGGTCATCAAAACTGGTACGTTCTGGGTTTCAGCGATGCCCCAGCACCGTGCTGGTCCCAGTGAGGCTCTTCCAGAGGGATGTGGGGGCTGGGCAGTGCATGCTTGGCACATCCTCAGGGACGTGCTCTCTTGATTTGGCATGGAAGCCGAATTCCTGCATTTGTCCCTGGGAGATGTGGCTGACAAACTCAGAGTGTCGGCATCCTCTAAAGTCATTCGGTGTGAAATGCTGTGAAAGGAGTTCTCACAAGTGCCTGGTTTAGCTCTTTCTCTCCTCAATCTGCAGAACCACCTCACCAGTACAAAGAATTAACTGGGAACCACCGGCGGCACCTCACGCACACCGAGGACGCAAAGTGTTAAACACAGCATTTATCTCTCTGAAAATTGGTACAGACTTTGAACACTGATTTTTACCTTAGGGCTAACGTGTTACTTTGGGGAAAAGGCTGTAGAATAAAGGATGTTTTGATCTGTTTTGCTTTAACCTTTTTAAATACATCTCAAGCACAAATGCTGACTGCTCGTTTGCTGCCTGGTTTTGATCGCCTGCAACACTGGGAGGACGAGTGAGGGGAGATCAGAAGGACAGAGGGGTTGCTGCTGCCTCCAGCAGCTCAGGCCACAGGCTGTGGCTCAGCGTGTGCCCACTGGCCTCAGGGCCCTGCCACGGGGGTGGTACTGGGCAGATGCTCAGCCTGAGACTGCAGGGACCAGCTGTGACACAGCGTGGTGGCCAGGCACAGCCAGCCTGCTGCCTCAGGATTGATCTCCTCCACCTCCAAGTGCCAGGAACTTGGTGCATGGCTCAGGCTCAGGGCTCTCAGCATCCCCCACCAAAAGGAAAGTGCCTGCAGGGACCTGGGGATGCTCAATGTTCAAACCCAGGCGAGCTGGGTGTGAGCACAGGGGTACCGGGGAGCCAGCGCTGGCCTCCCACCAGGAGCTGTGACCGTGCCCCAGAGCCTCACGTGGGGCAGAGCCCAGGCATGGGGCAGGTCCTGAGTCCACAAAGTCATGAAGAAAAACATGCCTTTGGGTCAGGTCCTCGCAGAGGACACCTCTTCCTGTGCTGACACAGAGATGCTCAGGCATTGCTCCAGCCAAAGATTTTTGGCAGGAGCAGCAGGACAGCCAGAATAGCTCCCGCTTTCTGCACAGGCCTGAGGGAGGTCTGTCTCTCTTACTTCTTTCTGAGAACCACAGAGAAACCCATCAGAGACAGATGTCCGAATTTTAAGGTCATTTGTTCCCTTTTTATATAGTAATACATTAGCTGAGCAGCGCAATACTCGGTAAGTGCCTTAGGACAGCAGAGCTGTTTTAGGGAATTGGCTGAGAGATACTATCTCTCTCCCTTAAAGTGCAATAAATAAATGTACTTTCCACTTCAAAAAACATGGGGAAGCTGTGCCATGCATCTTCCAGAAAGTTAGAAGGCCTTTGAAGCATTTGGTTTGAGACATAATCATTCATGTTACGCATTTAAAAACAAGCAAACCAGGAAACCAAACTGCAAACCTTTCCTTCATGTGCAAAAGTTTTGGAAAGTTTCATTTCTCAGGGTGAGTGATAGCAGAGAGGACCCAGCCCTGTGCCCAGATCTGCATAAGGATTGCATTAGGGGAAAATTTATGGGTTTGTAACACCTTTCACATGCTCTACTAAATTCCTTGTGTTTTGTGCCACGTTCTTCACAGTGCTGGGTTTGCTGGGTTGTGTAACTCCTCTGGAACATTTACGGATGAGCTCCCGGTGCCACAGGGGTGATGTATGGCCCCAGTGGCTCTGCCCTCATGCCACGCCTGCTGGGCTGGTGTGGCTGTCCCCAAGGAGCCAAACCACCTTTGCCAGAGGGGCAGGGGCTGGGAGCAGACGCAGGGTGAAGACTCCAGCAGCAGGACACATCCAATGCTGTGATGGAGGCAGTGTTACTTGTTCTGAGTGCTCAGACTTCAGCTGGATCTGATTTTCACAGATGCCATCTCCCTAGCAGGAGGTCTCAAGCATCCCTCTCCTTTGGCCAGAGTTCCCCTGCTGCAAGCCAGGGCTGGGCCAGAGATCCTGGCTAAGGACTTGCCCTCCACCACAGCCATCTCTCAATGACCCTATTCATCAGCAAACACAAAAACAGAGGACAGAACCAAGCAGGAGTTTTTCAGGACAAAGCAAGCCGGCATATAAGACCATTTGGAAATAAAACTTATTTGGAATTCATTGTTCCCTTGCAGCAAATCACACTTTTAAGGTAAAAAAGCCTTTTGACTAAGTGCAAAAGCTTGTACTGTGCTCTCCTGTAAAGAAAAATGTGTGATTTGCGTTACTTTTAGTGCAGAGCCCTCCCAAACCCACAGAGCAGGACTGTGGGTGATGCCATGGGAGGCTGCACCCTCATCTTGCCCAGGGATGCAGCACAGGGTGACGAGCACAGCATCTGCCCAAAAAGTCCCAAAAATGCTCCTGGGGAGCCCAGGAAACCCTGCTCCAGGTCTCAACAGCTGCCCAGGACTGGGATCGCATTGAGCACTTCCCTCCATCTCTCCTGCCCCTCCTTGGTCGTTCCATCCCAATTTCACTTGAAATGCAGCAGAGGTCACAAATTCCAGAGGAAACAGCCTGGCATCTCTTTCCCATGAAATCTCTCCAAAAGCAGACAAAGCAGCCAACTATTTAGGATATCTCTGCAAGGTTCCCACAACGCGTGTGGTCTGTCCTTGGCCACTGCTGTGCTTTTGTCCCCACTCTGTCGGGAGGGTGCTGCTCCCCACCAGCGTCCAGGGGGTCTCCAGCTGGGTCACGATGGTGTTTGTAGCCTGAAATAGGGATGAACCACAATTTGTTGTGTCAACAATTCTCACTCTCAGTGGCTTGCACCATCCCAAGGAAGCAAAGTGCTCAAAAGCTCTGTGGGTGAAGTGGAACAAGGTGAAACAGCCCCTTCCCATGGCTGCAGCTCCCTGCAAGCTTCGCTCATTTCAATAATAGAAAAACACTTCAGTGTATTCCTGGCATTTTCACATCAAAACATAATTATGTTTCACTATTCAAATATTTAGAAGACAGTTCTTAACCAATCCTTGCTCCATTAATTTTTTCCTATTAATTATGTATAGATTTATAAATAGCAATATAATTAATATTTAACAGTATTTTTATTAGAGAATTTCAAAAGCTTATTGAAAATCTGCATATCTGAAGCCCTACCTTTTAAGTGGAAGGACAGTTTGCTGCTTCATCTTCTTCCTCGCTCTCTGTCTTATCAGCGTAAACACTGGCCACACTTCTCCCAGGGGAGATATTTTTAGTTCAGGGTTTTTGCTTTTTCATCATCATTTGTCGTGGAATATATAATTGGGTGCTGCTAATTACAGCTGATCCCATGCAGGTTTTATTCCCAGGTGGGAGTCCAAGCGAGGGTTGTGCCTCTGCCCTGGCCTGTCCCAGGGGAGCGCTGCACCTGAGGCTATGGCCGGGTAATTAATCACTGTAAAGCTGATTTAATTCCTCCTGGGAGGGCTCAGAACAATCCTTCCGACTGCCTTAGGCTGGGATGGCCACCAGTCTGGGATGTGCCTCGGTCTCTGCTGGCACAGGGGCTGCCCTCATGCCCTGCTCATTTCCAAGGTCCTTTTCTCCATAACCAGTGCCCACCGGGGCTGAGCCGCCATGGAACCCCAGAGGCTCCGTGCTGGGCCGGGCCATTCCAAGCCCAGCGAGGAAAGCAAGTGATGACAAAAGTGATGACAAAAGAGGGAACTTCAGCAAACGCTGGAGGCCCAGATGCCAAGTGGGTGACTCACCACAGATCCTCCCCACCGTGCCAGGTGCCATAACGCAACCCATCTGCAACCCATCTGCGTGTTTGATTTGTGATGCTTTTTCCTTTCCCAACGGCATTTCCCTCACCTGAGAGCAGCATTCCTTGCCTTGGAACACTGGCACAAGCATTTCTCGGCCCGGTCTTGCTTGACTCATCACTTCCTCGCTGTTTTCTGAAAGGAAATTCCAGAGTTTGTTGCTGATTTTGTGCAGAGTGTAAGGTTATCCCAGGGCTGCTGTCCCAGCAGCTTCCCTGACGGCTGCGCTCTGTTCCTGTGTTATCCCAGGGGTTATCCCAGCACTGTTATCCCAGTGGTGGTCCCTGGGCCCTGGGAGTGATCCATGGCTGTGCTCACGCCTCACATCTTGTGTCGTTCCCACTCTTCCATCACTTTGCTGAAATCTGTGCATGGTGATGGCACTTGGGTCATCAAGATTAATAACGGCGGAGTTCTGCCGGCGTTTAGTCGGGGAAAAACACCTGGAGCTGCTCTTTTGTGACTGATTAATGAGGGGGGAAAAAAACCTGCCATGGCTCTAATTGGCATTTGAGTTCTTTCTGAGTTTTAACATTCATGCTATGCAAATGTATCAATTCCTAACAATGTCTAACAAGATCATTTGAAAATTAGTCTCCCTGGGGGATTGCAATCACGGCTTTGGGAAAGGCCTGAGCCCGTTTGCCTTCCATGTATTTACAGAAGGTGACAAAAAAATATTGTCTCCTGTTGGATGGCTGATCCACTTCCATCAGGATTGACCCAGGCGTGGAGGTGACCCCATCAGCCCCCACCTCAATTGTTGCCCACCGTGGAGTGTTGGCAGAAGATGTTTTTCATCCAATGCTGTGTTTGGTGCCTAATTCTGAGCAGCAATCAGCTGCTGGTCATTTTTGACCTTCGTCTTCACACCAACCTTTTGCTTTATCTCTATTTGCTTCCCCACAACCTTCCAACAGGAACCAGCAATGCTGTCCCAACAGCTTGGAAGAGGAGACTCCAGCTCTCTCTTCCCTGCCTGGCACCAGATGTGTCAGCAGAGGGAACAGAATTGCCCATAATTAATTTATCCTCATGAAAAATCCATGTCTCACTCCAACTGAGAGCTGGTGTTCAGGGTGTTGCATAACTTGGCTCCGTGAGGGAGAAGAGGGACCCACCAGTTCTGCCTCAGCAATGTGAGGTATTCCCAGGGGTCTTGTTTACACCGGAGTGGTAAAACAAGTCCTCGACACACTTTAATGTGCTAATTGGGGGTTATTACGGCCCTTTTTATTTACGATTAGATTACGAATGTAATACTCCGTCTCATTTTGCTCTGCACTAAGAGCTGTGAAAGGATGGTAATTACCTCTCGTGTAAACCTATACTTAGATAGAAAAAATGACGTGTGAAATGAAAGGCCTGAAGAAACGGCATAATCTGTGTTTGCTTTGCGCAGACGTGCGGGAGACGCGCCCGCGCCGCTCCTGGAAGCGCGCGGTGTTCCTGCAGGGCCCGCGGCCCTGCCACCTTCCTCCTGTGTCCCTCATGTGAAGGTTGGCCTTTCTTGGGAATGCTGGCTGGGAGGGCGTGAATAATTCATCACCAGCTCGAAGAGCACACCAGACAGATTTTGCCTCAGTTTCCCGCCTGGTTGGAATTTTGTGTGCTCAGGGCGTCACTGCCTGCCCCAGAGCCTTTCACAGCCTCCAGAGTAGACTGAGATGTCCAGAGAGCATTGCCTCCCTCTCCTGTTCCAACTAGGATTAGGACTCCAATGTTTTTGGCTGTGGAGGGTTTGCTGGCAAGGACTTGTGCTGTCCCACGCTCAAGATCCCCCTTGCATTTATTCATTTTATTACATGGAGTGCATCATGCAGCAGTAAGAAAATGATCAGTGGATTTGTGCTTTAAAAAAAGAAGTCCAAATCGAAGGCTATGAAAGCCAGAGGTTGGTGAGGAGTGAAAGAGAGCATCAAGCACCCGAGAGGGCTGCAACTCCTGCCTTCAGCAGTGCATCATTCCCTGTGTCTACAGGAATCCAGCATCAGCTCCCAACACTGGCGAGAGAATCACTGCTCCAGCAACTCCCTCACTGCCTTTGCTGTTCATTCCCCCTTTTTTGATCTCCAAGGCCTCAGGGCGATAATTCTATTTTGACTGTAACAATAAGCTGAAGCTCTGCCCTGGCAGGGATGCATTGGGGTTGTTGTTTATTTTAACTGACGGGGCTGATCTGCGGGATGCTCGGCTCTCAGCCGGGTGCTGAGGGCGCAGCTCTGTTCATCCTTGCGCTCTGCTGCTCTGCAGGAAAGGTCAATATTTCCTTGGGCAGAAAGTTTCTCCGAGCCTCGTGAGCCACGACAGCCACTGTTTCAGGCTCAAATGTTCAAAGGAAATTTAACAAGGACTCTGGGCCCACCACTGTCACCCCACTCCGAGGTCCTTGTGAGGGTACATATAGCAGGAAAGCCTCAAGGGACAGGGGTGATTCCAGAGACAGACAATCCAGTGTTTGTGTCTCCTGATGGCACCTCCATCTTCTGCTGGAGCAATGACAGTGAGGCAGAGGGATGAGGTGGGCACTGCTGGGCCTCCTCCAGCCCCAGTGCCATAGAGGAATCCTGTGGAGAGCAAGGTAGGACCGCCCTGGCACCCATCTCCTTCCCACAATTCCATGGCAAGGGCGCATCTCCACCCAGAGTTCCATCAAGAATAAAATTCCACAGAAATTTGAAGGCTTTTCTCCTTCTGGCTTGAAGCTTGCAGAAGACACACAGAGGCAGCTAGTGGAGAGGTTTAAGCCTTTGCAGAGCAAAGCCTGCTGACCCAGTTAAGTCACCTGTCCCCAGCATAACGGGATATCCGCTAAACCCCTCGGTGCCACTGGGAACCGCTGCAAATCCTCTCTGACAGAACACCGGGGATGGGATAACGAGGAAAGCATCCCACCAGTTGTTTCCACAGCCACATCCCACCCTGCCAGCTCCAGTCTGGTCCTGGGAAGGACAGGGTCCCACCAGCACGGATGTTTCAGAACTGCACAACCCACCAACACTCCTGCTCCTCTCCCTGCATCCTACTGGTACGTGAGCTCCAGTGCTCTGCATCCCACCAGCGGGCGAGGAGGATGCTGACAAACCAGGAGTGGACACGTTGCAAGTGCAACCAGGCAGGGAAACATCTCTGGTAGGAGCTGCCACCATCCTCCCAAATATTTGCATTGCAACAGATGCTCCTTCCTGCATTTCCTTTCCCTTAAGCTTGTGGTTATTACAGAGAGGCGGAGGTGCCAGGTGGGACTGTAACTACCAAAATCAGGACTCATTCAGTGCTTTGATGACATCAATTAGCTCCAGGATGCAAACGCCAAGATTTCTGCAATTACAGCAGGTAAATCTCTGTGTCTGCAATAATCTCACTTGAAGTGGTTCTAATGGGTTCAGTTCCTGAGTTTTGGAGACCAACATCCATATGCACCTATAGCTGTGGAGCAGAAAACTACTTCCTGTACTCACTTCTGCCTGCACAGTCTGTGTTTGCATACTCAATAATATTTTGGGAAAAAAAAATCTCTTTTCTGCTGCCATCTGTGTGAGGATTGAGACTCCAGTGGAGGTCAGCTCAGGGAGGTTTCAGCAAGAAGAAAAATGCCTACTCAGAGCAAGATGGAACCTTCCAAGTGGTCACTGGAACTTGTTTCTGGATCACTGTGGGAGCAAACTTATGAAATTATAAGTAAAACAGAAAAAAAACCCCATACCAATCAATTTTCAAGATATTAAAGATGAATTTTGGACTGTCTGGGGAATCTGTTCTCTCAAGGACTCTGTAGCTGGATGAATAGTACCAGTTTTCTCATATTTACTCAAGGAGGGAGGAGCTCAGTGCTGCCCACCAGGATCCCCAAGAGCTGAATGGTGTTGGGATGATGGATGGGTTCCCAGGGAGATTCCTCTGCACTGGGCTGATTCCTCTAAGGGAATAATTCGTGGGAGTTCTTGTTTTGGTAAGTGCCTGATTTCCATGTGGCTGAGAACTGGGACTGTGGTCTGGCAGTGCCAGCAGTGCTGGGACAGAGCAGGGGAAGCAGCCTTGTTGTCCTTGGTGTGACTCTGTGGTGCATAAACAGCCTCATTTAATCTTCAGAGCCTTCACTCAGGCACCTTTTGTCAGGACTGTATTCACTTTTTTTTAATGAGGGAATTTTAAATCTGAGAGGATTTGCAGCAGAAGTGAGCTACATATTCCAATTTCCGCACCCAGGAAATCAACTACTGAGTCAATCGTTGTCAGAAAGAGTTACCAAAAAAAAAAACAAAAAAAGAAAGAAAGAAGAAGAAGGAACTCAAAATCTGCACAGAAGAAGAAACCCAGAGTCTTTGGTGTGAAGGGAAGAGGCGTATCTCCCTGGAGAATATGATAATTTATAATGAAACATTATCTACAGCCCCATATGTTACAATTTCTATTTATGGCTAATTTGCTTAAGCATTTCTAATGTACCCCCCAAGGGAGGACAGTTTGTCTTTGGGCAGCTGGCTAGCGCCGAGGGAAGGAACAAGGCAATGTTTCATCCATGCGCTCCGGCAGCCGGGAAGCGAACGGCACCCGCTGGAAAGGTGCTTGGAAATTCCTTTGGAATCTGCTCCTCCTCAGAGCCAGTGCTCCTGCTGCCAGCTCACTCCAGGGGTGCTGCCACAGCAGAGGGACCCAGATGGGGAAACCTGGTCACCCTAAAAATCCCGTGGTCCCTGATCACTGCTGCAGCCCCAAGGCTGAGCTGCGTCCACGGGCTCCAGAAGTTAATCCTCCTGCACTTAAAACTTGTGGTGTAAAAAATGTAGGGATCAGCTTTTCCTGAGTCACAGCATATCCCTGGCCTTTCCCACAAACATCTTGCCCATTCTGGCTGGATCTGCTGTGTGGGAAGCCAGAGAAGGGGCTGTGGCCCACCCTCCTAGAGCAGCTGAGTCAGATCC
This sequence comes from Prinia subflava, assembly GCF_021018805.1. Lineage (NCBI taxonomy): Eukaryota > Metazoa > Chordata > Aves > Passeriformes > Cisticolidae > Prinia > Prinia subflava. The sequence goes on along the minus strand of NC_086267.1, from coordinate 4,224,023 downwards.
AGGAGTGGCACTGAGTGAGGCAGCCCTCCTGCAGCGCAGAGCCCGGCTATGAAAATGATGGATGCTCCTCTCAGCCTCGCTGGGAGGCTGAGGAGATCCTGGGATATAAACATGACAGTCTGTGTGCCAGTGTGACTGCTCAGCTCTTCCCAGGTGATATTCAGCCACAAACATTTCAATCGCATCCTCAGCGAGGGGGGATAACCCAGATGACTCTGAATCACTCTCTGCATCACTAAAATATTCTCGGATCTCATCCTGGATGTCTCAACAAGATGTTCACAAATCAGCCCAGGAAGACTTGTCCCTATCTCTGATGTTCAAATTTTGCCCTTGAGCTCTCAGAGAGGAAATAAAAAAGAGGTTTTGAGCTTTCCTCCTGCTATTTGACCCAGATGGCTCCTCAAAAGCACACAGGGCTCATCCGGAGCCCAGGATGCCAGCCTTGAGCTCCCGGCAGCCACAGCCCCACGGCAGGAGAGAAATCCATTTGGCAGAAGTGAACTTTGCCAGCACAGCCACAGCTCGTGGCGGTGGCGTGACCTGACTCCAGGGAGAGGTGATGCCCCTTCGGTGGAGCTGGGGTTAAGGCCCTTCTCACCAGCGGGGATGCAGAGGCTCCTTCCCGAGTCCATCATTCCATCCGGGCTTGTGGCTGCTCAAGAGGGACAGCGAGATCATTAATTGATGAGCAGGATAGGTAATGAGGTTCAGTCCCACAGAATGGGGGCCAGCTCTAAATTTGAGTCGATGAGTGTGCATGAACACGCACAATTAGCTGGAATGACAATCTGCAGGGAGGGAAGGGGGTTTAGAGCTGGTGCTGGCAGGAGTGTGTGTGTCAGGCCGGGATTTGCACTCTGGGATGAATAATCTGGAGTCACCTCCTGCCTTCCCCTGGCCGATTACAGCCCCATCCAGCTAATCAGCAGCTCACCTCCCTGGGTGCTCAGATGACAATTTTATGGATACTGCACACCCCTGCAACATCAATCCAGCTCCCGGCTTTGCCCAGATTATTGATTAAAAGTGTATTAACGATCGATGCCTGGAGTAATTGCATGGCTGCTCTAATGGCTGCCTCTCGCAGCTCTCCACTCCTGCCATGACCACAATGCTCCAGAGTGGCTCCACTCCCTCTCCCTGACTTCTGGAAGCAGTACAGCTGCCTGATGTGTGGCCAGGGATCTAACATCTCCCGATACAATATCAGCCTCCCGGAGTTGATTTCAATAGCAGAAATCAAAGGGAACTATTAAAACTCATTACCATTTTTATCTCCAGTGCTGCAGATTTGCTGTAATTTTATTTGAATCTGAATGCAGATGGTATTTGCACAGGGCACCCTTTCCTCTCCCCCTCATTCTTGTTCCAAGGAATATTCAGTTGTACCCGCCAGCGGCAGAGCAACCACCACTCACATCCCTTTCCCAGCCTGGCTCTGGAGAGATGAGCAGGTTTGCAGTGCAGAGCATGGTGGGTGGCAGCACTGCTGGGAACCTGGATCACAAAATTCCACAATTTGGGCAAAAGTTTAAGCACATTGAAGCGCCTTAAACCGGTAAATGGGTGAACTCGCTGGTGATTTTCCTGTTTTCTCTGAGCTGCACAGGGATGAATAGGAAAAATGAGCTTGGTTAAGCAGCTGCTGAGCTCTGGGAGCTCCCACGTTCCCCAGCCTGGGCACCTCCTCAAGCAAATGCTGAAGTTGCTTCCTTTTGCCAAAATCAAAGTTTAGCATCTGTCTTTACAGTAAAGCCTGAGCTGCTTCTCCAGTCCCTCCCAGTGCCTTGGCTTGGGTGTGCTCCTGCAGGAGCTTCCTGGTGCCTTGCCAAGATGTCAACAGGGAGGATGCAGGTGCCAAGGAGCTGCCCTGGTCTCTCTGTGACCCTTAAAACAGACAGACCCAAACCACATTGCACCCAGGATGCTTCTCCAGCCCTTGGCACTGCCTCGGGCACAGGGCACTGATGCTCAAGAGCAGCGTCAAGAAACTCAACACATCCTACTGGGCTGTTGAGAGCAGCTGCTGGGAAGAAGAAGGTCCAATTCCCTCTTGGAGGAGGGATGCCAGCCAGTGGCATGCTGAAAGGAGGTGGCTTGGCAAATATCACCACATAGGGGTCCTGCCAGGGGCCTGCAGTGGGTACCTGGGTCTTACTGCCCCTTGCCCACCTGGGCATTTCACGCTGCCCACTCTCTGGGAGTTGCCACGTGGCTCCCCTCACATCACGTGTGAAGTGCGTTTCACTGCAGCCCACGAGCTGATTAAAGTTAGAACAGTTTAATATGATGCTGGCACGGAGTCCGAGCAGCAAGGAGCAGCACAGGGAGCTGGGGTAAGCACCCCAAGCCCTTGGGACTGCCAGGCTGGGTGGGGCCAGCAGCAGGAACATCCCCCAGGATGCTGGAGCACAGAGTCTTCTCCAGTGCCAGGGTTCCTGTGGTGACAGCAGCCCCACATTTCCCACACTGCCTGAAATGACCATCAAGTGGCAGATTAACACCTACCCTTAAAGTTCCAGAAAGGGAGAGCCACACACTGTGAGGAAAATCACCTGTAGAAGACTCCTGGGCCATTTTCCTGCTGAAGACGCTCCCTGGCTGCAGGAGGATTGCAGGGGACACTGCCACCTGTGCCGTGGTCCTCACAGCTCAGCCTTGGACAAGTTTCTGCCAAAACAAACTGATGGGTCAGACAGGGATTGATGGCCATTCCTTGTGAAGGCACCTGAACCCAGCCTGCTGCTCTCCATACAGGAGCAGATGTGGGCTTTGCCAAAACTCCATCCTTTCCAGTGATCTTCTACCCCTTCCCCAAGTTTTAGCATGGGAATCTAATCTTTTGCAGTGAGCAGAGGTTCCTTTTTGACAGAGAAATTAATATTCATTAGCCATCAGGGAAGAAAACGCTGAGCTGTTTATCATTGCTTCATTAGATTTAGTCAAATACCAACTAAACGTAATTACTTACATAAACTCCTGTGGCAGAGCTTGAAATTTGTAGCCAAAAGAGAAAATGTAAGGAGGAACAGTAGAGATTGGCCTCGGGGTCTGAGCTCACTGCTGCCCTCAGGGCAGCCAAAAACAGACACAGCTTCAAAAAGCATCTCTCAGCCTTTGTCATCTCCTTTTCTGCCTGTTTATAATCACCAAGAAAACACACCAGGAGGCCCCAGAAAGGAAGTGGAAGGAGAAAACATCCTCACCCTCTCTCCCTAGATGCTGTTTTGTGCACCCATGGGGGGTCACGGAAGGCTGGACCTCCCCCCAGTCTTGGGGGAGACAGAGCAAGGCCAGCAGCTCCCGAGGTGCCCTGTTAAGTTTTGTGTGTGGGGAAATGCAATCTGTTCCCCCATGCTTAATTAAACTAATCTAGCCTTCCCCCTCCCCGTCTGCTTCTCTTCCAATAAAAGCAGTGGCATGGGGCTGCACGAGCCCCAGCAGTGATCTCCTGATGAAGCTCTGATCCATCCCAGCCCACCACAGGATGCCTTGGGATGTTCTGCAGTGCAAGGTTATCACTGTGGGATGCTCTCCAGAGAGAAGAGGGCAGGTCTCTGCTGTGGGATGTCCTCCAGGCCACACAGAAGCCAGGTCACTGCCATGGGATGATCCCCAGAGTGAAGAAGGCAGATCACATCTCCTTCTCCCCTGTGTCCTGACCAACGTTAAATGCCTTTGGCAGACACCTGAGGGGAAGCAATGGCTCTTCTCTGCCTTTCAGATCCACTCTCTAATTACAAAGCTCGTTCATTTTAGCACCCTGCTATCCCATAATTGATGTTGGGTACCTCTCACAATGAGCCTGATTTAAATGTATACATGTTTCTCCTTCTCCTGAAACCCTGCTGGCTGTGAGACACCTAATTAACAGCAGAGCTTTCAAAGTCTCCCTAACAAATGCATCCCCGTGTTTCTGAGCACAAGGACTCTCATTAGTGAAGCTGTGCTTTGTGATTATTTACACCCCTTCTATAATTAAAAATTCTAAAAGCTAATTACAATTATCCATCAGTTTTCCAACATCCCGGGACTGGAACCTTCACCTTTTTTTTTTGCCGTTGGTTTTCTTTTCTACCCAACATCCCTTCAGGCAGAGGCATCCACAAGCACCTGTGGCTCCCTGTTCCTCTTTCCTGGGTCTCCTTCTCACGGGGCACCCACTCTTGTGGTGTGATTTGCTCCATTGCTGCCACAATCTGTGTTTGCTGTGCTAGACAGGAGAGGAAGCAAATGGCAGCGATCGCTCCTGGCTCCAAGAGGAGCTCCAGGGAGCGTGGAGATGCTCAAATGTGTGTGCAAGGAGCAGTAGTGCTGAGGAATAGCACATGATTCCAGCCCCTCTCCCAGGACCAGGTGTCCCCTCTGTGCTGCCTCTTGAGGCTCTGGACAGACATTCCCATTGTCACAGCAACAGAGCTGGGTGCTGTCACCCACAGCCCCCTCATCCCACCACCCCCCTGTGGCACTTTTGGGTCCTTTGGAGCAGCACTGAAAAGGGACTGTGAGAAATGACTTTGGAATCGAGTGAGTTCTCTGGTCAGGCTGAGTCTGGGAAGTCATAATCTTAATATGAACATCTTTAAATATCCTCACTAATGGGCTCATTCTTTAATTTCCTGAAGCAATGACAGTCTCAACAGACCCTATATCACAGCTAAGATGGGATCTGTCACTGAATGGCTGAATTATATTTCATCCTTTATTTTTATCAGCTCTGCTGACTTATTTATGACAGTTAGAGTCTCGGCTGGCTTTTGTCTGGCCTGTACTTTGCTGCTGCTCAGAAAGGAAAAAGCAATAGTTTATAAAGCCATTTTCACAGCATCCCCATAATTTTAGGCTGTGTCTGAGGCTTCATTTTGAACGAAACTCTATAGATAAACTGTTATTCATGGCAACGCCTGCAAAGTCCTCAGCAGCCCCCAGAGAACGCTGCCTGCTCAGAACGGGCTTTCCCTCAGATTTATTTGTGAAGAACGAAGGGCAATTTTCCCATCCTGGCAGCAGCAGCCCATGTGGCAGATGCCACTCAGGGAGGTTATCTTCCAGCACTCCTTTTATTGAAAACATAATGAAATTCCAGGCTGTGTGTGGCCAGGGAGTGAGCCCTGGGGAACACTTCCCACCTGGAGCTGGCTGGGTTTGCTGTGGGTGGCCACTCCACGGTCAGTGCCAGCCACAATTCCACCCTGGGCAGGTGGCACAGTGGAGGAGCCCTCTCATATTTTCCTGCCAGGCATCCTGGGGTGGTCTGTCCCACATGGCAGCAGGCAGTTCATCCTGGCTGGGGACAAGAAGGTGACTTCCCACTTGCCTTGTGCCTCTCCTCGCTCCTCCCAGAGCCTTGCTCCTCCCAGAGCTTTGCTCCCGGCAGCACAGCCCGCAGTGAGTCTCAGCCAGGCTTTAAGCATCTGGGCACTGTGAGTCCTGGTGCTCCTCAGCCAACAGAGCAGTTGGTCGCGTTGTCCTGGACACATTCCCGTGCTCCCTGCTCTGCTCGTGAGTTGGCTCCGGGGTCGTGCAAGCCCCTGGGAGCAATGAGCATCTCCCAGCCCAGGCACTGCTGGCCCAGCTCAGCTGCTCTGTGGCACGGGGTGGCCGAGTGCCATCTGCCAGCCTCACCTCGCGGGCCTGGGCAGCTCCCGGCGGGGCACAGATGAGCTGCAGGCAAACATTGGTGACCTCCAGGCAGCCGCAGTCTGGGGACAGGGAATTTTCCTAGCAGAAGGGGAGAGCATAAAGGAGCCGGGGGAGCGGAGGTGAAGCACAGGAGCAGCTCCAAGAGCTCCTCCCGAGACCCAGCAAGTGCCAAAGTTAATACATTTAATATATTTCGTACGCGCTCTGCCAGCCATTAGGAATGTGCTTGTTTTGTCATTGCTCTGAGGCAATCACGGGAGCGTCTGTCCTCTGAGTGCACGGGGGAAAACGAGAGTGCCCTGAGCTGGAGTGGTCAGCCAAAAATAACCTATGCCTTTATCCTTGGGAGGAAATTGGGCACTGATTGGAGGACAGAAGTTGGGTGCAGCACTTGAAGCAATGTGACATTTCCATGGGTCAGGGGTGTGTGCACTGTAGTGTGTTTATCACACTCTCCAAATTCCTGAAGGGTGGTTGTAGTCAGGTAGGGGTTGGTCTCTTTCTCCAAGTTGCAATTAGGGGACACAGTCTTAAGCTGCACCAAGGGAAACATGGGCTGGATATTAAAAAAAAGTTTTTTATGGAAAGGGTAATAAAGTATTGGAATAGTTTACCTGGGGAGGTGGTGGATTCACCACCTATGGGTGTATTTAAGAAAAGTCTAGGTCTGGCACTTGGTGCCATGGTTTAGTTGAGGTTAGGGTTAGGGTTAGATTTGATGATCCTGGAGTGTTACATTCCCCTGTGGGAATGGTTTCTTCCCCCTCAGGAACCCCTAGAGCTTATAACTACGTAGTTTAACTCTTCTTCCCTTTTCTGACCTTACTGGCTGTGTCCTAAACTGCCTCCCCCTGGCAGGAGCTAAGAAAAGACCCTCTTCCTCTGTGTACGCCCTCTTTCCCCCCAGACACCACCTGGAATAAACGTCTTCAACTGCAGCTAGAGGTCAGAGCCTCTTTTGGGGTCCTTTATCCTGTCCATGAAATATTCCTCCAAAGCCTTCTAAGGCCTGAGCTAGCATTAGAACTTAGGAGGAGTTAAAGGAAGATTTATTTCACTGGAGGTCTCTTCCAACCCAGTGATTCTGTGATCCTGTGACATTCGGGGTGCATCTCACCACTCCCCGCTTGCCTCACTTGCTGTCACCACGGTCAGAGGAGAGCAGCTCCTGTGGCCTTCCACTGCCTCTCCTCACTGCAGCTGAAACCTGGAACAGCCACAAAGCAGTGAGTGACCTGGATAAAACACTGAGGTGTCCATCTCCTGCTTGCCAATGGATGATCCCTTAAGGGTGTCTTAGCTCTGAATGCAAGGCTGGTGCTGCTTCAGCGTGGGCTCCCTTCAGGAGCAGTGACGGTGGGGCAGGAACCTCCCAGCCCCTTTGGCCCATTTCCCCATCACAGCTCCAAACCATGAGAAATTCCTCTCAGCCGTATGAATATTTAAAGTTACTTTCCGGATCTCAAGGGCTCCCCACCTACCCTTCTTAGGGGTCGTAATGAGCTTTGAATAGGAAATTAGGAATAATTATAACCCATTCATCCCTTTAATAATGAGTCAAATAATTCCAGTGGCTGTTGGCAGAACTTCTCTGGAAGTTCTCCATCCTGTGTGATGTGAAGTTCTGCCTGAGTTAGTGACTTCTCTCTTTGCATTACCTCACAGACTTTACAGCTCTTTTAGCCCAGAGTAAACTTTCCAATTCCAGCGGTGACTTGAGGAATTCCCAGGCACGTCCAAGGACAGAAATCCAAATTCTGCATTCCCAAAGCTAATATATAGAGAGACAACAAGAGAAAAAAGGAGCTTATGACTAAACACTTCGGGAGCTGACGAGCACAGCAGTATTTTAAGCTCCTGTCTGCTATCTTTGTACTGTGACTCTCTGATGACTAACAAAATATTTGCTTTTTTTCCCTTTATGGGCCTGTGATTTCACTGTCTGAATCTTGTCCTATTGACCCAAAGAGCTTCAATTTCAAAGCTATTAAAACCTAATTTTCTATACCAGGCTCCTGAGACAGACACTAACTTCCATAGAATAATTCATTTCTTTCCTCTGAAAAAAAGCAAAGAAAAAAGAGAGAAGCAAAGGACATTGGAGTGGTTGTTCAAAGGGAAGTCCAGGCCAGCAGCTGCCTGTGTTCACTGCTGATACTTCACTCCTCAGTGTCCTTCCAGAGGAGGAACAGGAGCACTCCTGGATCATCACCTGTGGAGCAGCAGCTCTGTTTGCACAGGAGAACTGTGGTTCCCTGATAACACCCAGAGCCCCTGCACTGTCCTGCCATGTGCAGCCAAGGTCTGTTCTTCTGAGACAAAGCAAACTTCCAACCTGCTCTGCCCCCACAGTGTTTGGGTTTTGCTGCATCCCAGGCACTCCACACTGGTCCACAGCTGAGCCTCATGTTCTGTGCTGTGAGCAGTGGGAAAATTGAGGTGTTTTGGTGAGCTGAGCTGTGGCCGTGGAGCCACACGGATCCTCCCTCCCTCCTCTGCCCATCCCACACAGGGCCCGCTTGGGTGCCAGCAAACCCTAGAGCTGGTGCTACTCTGCCAAGACGCCCTTTCGTATTCTCCATCGTGATAACGCTTTGTTGGATAAGTGCTTTTTAAACCCTACAGTTAGATAGAGTATCTGGAGTGGCATTTTAAAAGGGAAAATTGAGACAAGATTCATTACAGGCACCAGTAAATGTCAAACATTTTATCAACTGTGTAAAGTGCCGTGTTAAGCTGTCTTTTCCCCCCAAAGCTTGATTAAAACTATAAATGCCTTTTTAATATTAATATTATTCTCTTCTCCGTGCAGCTTGTTTGGTTATTTGCAGTGACAGGGATGGGATGGTTCTGGGTAGAGGAGGCAATGAGGGCATTGGGGACCCTGAGGCAGTGCAGCTGCCCATCCCCTGCCCTGCCCCACTGCGGGACCCCCATCCCTGTGCCTTGTGCCCTGCCAGACCCAGCCCTGCTCCAAAATCCTCCTGCACACGTCACCCTCACACGTGGCACGGTGTCTCTAACAGGTCCCCCTTGCTAAGCTGTGTTTAATTAAAAGCTGGCTCTCTGTTGAGGGTGCTAATTAGCGCTCTTTGCTTGGAGGCGCAGACTCCATCAATATCTAAATCCATAGTCGAAACCCAGCACAATCAGAAATACTGTGCTGGCTGTTTCACCAGGATCCCAAAGTTCCAGCTGTGTATCCACATGGATCCAGCTCCAGCAGCAGTGTGGGGGTCACCCAAGCCAGCCCCCAGGCTGGGAAGGGTCCATGCCTTTCCCCAAAAACTCCTGGAATCTACATAAAACTTCTGCTTCAGTGTGTTTTTTCCTTCAGGAATTGCTGGTTTTCGCAGCCAGGAGAGCAGCTCTCCTTTGGCAGAGCTGTGGGGCACACCTGACACTCGGTGGGTCCCTGCAGAATCATTCCAGGGAGCTAAGATGTGTTTCCTGCACCGAGATATTCAGAGTCAGCTTTTCAAGCGAATTATTCACTATAAAAATGACTTCTGTTCCAGATGCATCCAATCTTCTTAAAGGGTGCGGCTCCCAATAGCAGAACGAACTCATGAAAAATACATGACCTGGAGCGTCTCTGGAATATTTATTTACCCAGCAAGTCTCACTCGGGGTTTTATGACACTGCCAAGGGTGTGCTGCACTGTCAGGAGCTGGCATCGGTGACCCCTCTGGAGTCACCAGCTCTCACCCTGCCAGGGTTTGGGGACCAGCCAGTGCTCCTCTGTGCCACCCACAGGTGCCTCACCAGGGAGCTCAGAGTTTGTGTCTTGGCCACAGGATAAGCCACAGCCCAGAGAATCCAGCGCTGGATCTACCAGTGATGTTTTGGGGCAGACACGAAGCCGTGCTGGGTGGCAGCAGCTTGGGGGGACACCCAGCCTTGGGGGAACAGCAGTTCCTCCAGTAGCTGGATGAAGCTGAGCCAGTGTTTTTCCTGAGTTTATCTGATGTTTTCCCTGCAAGCTGCCTCCAGCCAGGAGCTGCTCTGGCAGCATCACCTGCCTTCCTTTCCCTAATTGCGTGAATAATGCTGCCCTGCTGTCAGATGGACGTGCTGGCCCCGGGAGTTAGGCTGGGTGGTGGTGTGGCAACAAGGCTCTGCATTCATTTTGTAGCACTTGATAGGTAAACCAAAAGATAATAAACAAATTAACGCTGTGTGATGTTTAAAGCTGCCCATGCTCAAATGAAAAGGCTCTTGCATGCCAGAGCTTTCCACTCGCCCAGTCCCGTTAGGGGAGTGGGGCAGGTGCCAGGAGCAGTGTCCCAGGTGCCTGGGGAAGGGAAGCAGCCACAGGAACCCAGCTGAGCCCCCAGCAGTGATGCAGTGACAGCTTGAGGCCATCACTGGGAAATTGTAAAGGAATTTCAGACTCGTGCTGCTGTGTCAAGTCTCCAAACTCGTCCTTAAAGAGCAGCTCTTCACCCAAAATGGAGCTGCTCATTGCTAGAGACGTTAATGATGCTGCCCATCTGCCAGCACCAGTGCTTGGCCTCAGCTATGCAGGCACCGCTTGGCAGAGTCACTTAAAAAGACAAACAGGAAAAAGGGATGCAGAGAGTGTGGGGGGAGTGCAGAGGTTGCTCTGTTGCAATAAAACAGAGATTTAATGGTGCTGGGTGAGACCGCTTTACACGCTGCGGGCAGTGCAGGCTGCAGGACCGGTGCCTTCACCTCTAAGTACTTGCCCTTCATAGATGAAGGAGCTGGTAACAAAGCCTGGATGGCTTTGGGGCATGGTGGTCTCCTGCCTGGCACCAGGGGGGAGCCTAAATATCTCCCCTTACACCCGAGGGCTGTCCTCAAGGCAATAGTGCAGCTTGCAGGGATAACTCTGTCCCTGCATCGCCTCTGATACTGACCCGTGTGTTATCAGAAGGAAATCCTGTGCCAAGAGCACCGCCGCAGCGGGCTGGAGTCAGACCTTTCACTGCCACAGCAAGGAGGTTATTTATTTCTCAGATATGGGCTGGCAGCAGGAGGTTCACACGAGCCCAGAGAGAAGGGAGGGTTGACAGCTCCAGCCTGGGCAGTCCTGCGGATCTCCCCTGATTCCCAGTTACATAAAGCTCCTTATGCAGCAAACAATCGTGTTATTAAAGGCAGAAGGACAAGGTCCGATGTAATCCAGAGACTGTGACTAACTGGATTTATGGGCTCACTCCCACTGCTCGGTGCAGCAGCAGAAAGATCCCTCAGATCTTAAAGGAACTAATTTTGGCAAAGATCCTCAGCAGTGATTGTTCCCCTGGAGAAGGGACAAGGGCATGGAAAGAGGTTGACGTGGTGAAGATTTTCTCCGTTGGCTATTCCAGCATCACAGTTTGAGCAGCCCACACAGGTACGGAGGTGGATTTGTGCCTGTGGAGGCAGGTCAGAGCCTTAACTCCAATTTTCCACCACAACCATGCCAGAGAAAAGCCAGCTTGCGGGGAGGGAATATCCACTGTGCACTTCCCCTTGGATCTTCAAGCTATTTTGGGGACAGCAGTGGGTCTCTGGAGGCGATGGTTCCCACCACACTTGGCTGGCTGCTGTTGTGGCTGCTCCAGGTTTGGCTCCAGTGCCGGTGCCCCCATGCTGCCACCCAGCTCCAATGAGTTCTCTCTGGCTCAGCATTGGGATGAAAAGCCTTTTTTCCTTTTATCCAAGCAGGCGTTGAGGGGTGTCCATCATCCGCTGGGTGCTTTCCTAGAAACGAATGCATTCCCATGGTCCATGGAGCTTCGTGTCCTCCGTGTGTTTGGAACTTTTCCAGGTTCCTGTCTCCAAGTCTGGCACGATGAGTTGGGTGTTGGTGTTCCTGCAATGGTCTTTTGTCGCCCTGGGGAGGGAACAGTGCGATTCGGTGCGTGGTCTGAAGGGGAAAGTGGGCTTGGGGAGGGCTGTTGAGCAGGAGGTTTGGGAACAGCCAACATTTATAGAACATGATAGCAGTGGCATTTGCAGATAATTTTGGATATTAAGGGAACATAGCAGGATTTTCTTTCCCGACTACACAAGGTATTTGTGCTGACAGCCTTCCTTGCCCCTCCTGATCCAGCACAGACTCCACTCCCAGCACTAACTCCTGAAACTGCTCATGACTTCAATCATCCTGAGACAGCACCAGAGGGTTTCATCCTTCCTGAGGCTCTGTCAGCCACAGTGCTGCCTTCAGCACTCCCACATCCAGAGCACAAATCAGCACCCACTCCAGGCACTGGTGCAGCATCTCAGCTCTACCCTCATCTGCACCACTTGCCCTCCCTCACCCCCGTGCCCAGGCTGTGCCACACGTCAGAGGAAAGGAGAGTGAGTGGAAACAATTGGGTTGACTCCAGCACCTGCCAGCCCTCCACCTTCACTCAAGTGGAAAAGATTCTTATAATTGTGAGACTGTGCTTTAATTATATATTTGCAGAACCAAAAGTTCAGCTTTGGCGTTGACGAGGAGGCGCCTGTTAATTGCCTCATTTGATCCACCCAGTGCCAGCGTGTGGCTGAAACTTCTCTGGGCTGGCACTGGCAGCCCACAGGCCTGCCAGACCTGGTGCCCGTGGGCATGGGAGGCAGTGGGAGCATCCCAGTGGGACCAGGACAGGCAGGGGAGTGCTACTCAGCCCTGTTTTCCCTGGCCTTACCTGTGTCAATTAAACCTCCATACGCTGGGGTGCCATATGTCATCATTTCCTACAGCCTTTTGAAGGAGACAACTGTGAGACTGGCATCGCCACGCTCAGCACCACAGCATATGCTTTTTGGGAATACTCTCAGCCCATTATCATACCAGCAACAGCAGCAGGACATATTGCTGGGCTGTTCTAGAGGCTTCAAAGCACAACTCGGTGGCCTCTGAGCTGGCCCTTCCCAGCATGAGTGGGATTGCGTCCCACTGGGGAGGCACCGATGCCCTGTGGCTGCACCACCCCACAAACTGTGGGTGCTGGGGCTGCCCCTGCACTGCTGTCACCACAACCCAGGGCACCGCGGACCCACAAACGCGGCTCAACTCACCCACACAACCCATCCTTCCAGCTCGAGCGGCGGCGGTCGCTCCTTGGCCCACGGCTGTGCGAGATCTGGGGCCGGCCATGGGCTCCCCACTTCCCCCATTCCCCATTTCTCGTTTTTCCTCTCTGGAAGATCCTGCAGGAGGCTCCCCGGGCTCAGAGCGCCACAGCATCCTCGCGGCGGCCGCTCAGGCCGGCTGCCTTATGTAAGCGAGGGAGGGACCTTGCAGAACTCCCTCTGTTCCGAGGCTGATTTAATTAAAAGCCAGTTTTATGGTGCCTGCGCTAATTATAACTTTTGAGCCCAGAGGGTCAAAAAATGAACTTGTTGCTTATAATTCTGTGATTCAAATCCGCTGTGAAGAGTTTGGATGCTCAGAAATTTTCCGAATAGTTCATCTCTATAAATGTGCTTTGCTGATAGGGGTTTTTTCTCACTTGAACTTTTTTTGTGTGCTCATATGCAAAGGCGACCGCCTGGGGATGTGTTCCTTGCAAAAAGTAGGGATGCTGATCCTTGAAACTATTATGCTGGTGAACAGTAATAATTATCCGTGTTTTTTAATACCACAGTGTAAGATATCCAGGCAACTGAGCATTGCAGAAGGGAAAACCGCCCTGGGGAAATACCGAGCACTTTTCTCTGGTGAGAATGGTGGAAGATTCCCATTGGGATGAGCTGTTGAGAGCACAGGCTCCAGAATAAGCACAACCTGCTTCACAGGGGGCAAAGGAACCACTCCTGACTACTCTAACACCTACTTTGGAACACAGTGAGAAAATTGAAAGAAAAAACAAAAGACCAGTCTACATTCAGAACAGGAAAGAGCACCGTGGGATGGATTCCGGAGCAGAGATAGGTCTCCTGGGCACAAGCTGTTTTTCCTGAACGCACACTGAAAAATTGTGGGAAACTCTCCCAGGACTTTCTAACTCTCTATCCAGCGATGTCAGAGCTGTTCATATCCTGCCTCACCAGCCCCAGTGGCTCTTACTCCTGAGGGGTGAGATGAGAGAGCAGCTCACCCATTGCTCAACACCAGTGTTCCTGGAGCCCCACCAGCAATCTGGGGCCAGGGGGGTGGCAGCTTCAAAACCAGCAGCAGGCTAAGCCTTGGGGACTGAGCCTGAGATGGGTCCTGTTGCTGGAGCAGAACAGAGGTTGGGGTACACAGCTCAACCCCCTCTCCACAGGAGCCCTTCCTTCCTGAGCACGAGGAGCTGGCATTTAAAAAGGGAAAACCCAGCAAAGTTTGTTGAAAAGGTTGCAATCTGTTAATAAGCAAATTGCTCACTTAATTACGTTAATGATGCTTTCACTGAGCTGCTGTTACGGCCAATACAAAGGGAAAAAAGGAGGGGAAAAAAAATCTCCTGGATTAACAAGGTCTCGATTATGGATAAGTGAGGGACATGACACTTTGTAAAGCTGCATTACTGCCTGTTGTGCTGGATCCCTTTGGTGCTCTCCCACATGCGATGGTCTCTGGGGAAGATGCAACTCTCAAAGTCTGGGATTCCTACGGCCACATGCTGGTCGGGATAAAAATAAATCCCAGGATTTCAAGGTGCACAAGGTGACCCATGAGGGAAGGCCCCATCAGCCCTTGATGATCCCATGGGAATGCTGCCATGGAGCAGCAGTGTCTCTAAGCGTATGCTTAAGCATGCTTCTAATTAGGGCTGGTGAGAACGCGTGCGGTAATTACATTTTTGTGCCGTTAAAACAGCAGCTACAATTGTTGGATAAATAGACGGAGCAAAAGCAAATATGTTTGTTTCTCTCTTACCTTGTACGTTACAGGAAGAAGCACCAGCTGCCTCACAAAACATATTTGTTGTTCACTCAGAACACACTTTAAAAACCGGGAATAAACAGCAAAGTCAAAATATTTGGTTTCCACAGCAAGCTGAGGGTGCTGAAGGACTTGTCACGTTATGGAAGCTGAGGAGCAGCAAGCCACAAAGTTGTGACATTAAAACAAGGGAGGAATATTCTGAGATCAAAAGGTTTCTGTTCAGCTCAGGCTGCTTTGCCATTGACCTGCCACAGCATCAAGTCACATCATTCCACAGGCAGAGATCTGCACCCCATGAGGGAGCCAGCCACCCTCACCACTCCCAAGAGAACAAAGCTTTTCTGAAACCTTCCTCTTTGCTGACTCTTCATACCTAAAACACTCCAACAACCCCTTCATTGGTGGATCATTTCAGCAGCATGTGGATAAATGATGACAGCACTGGCAGCTGGGTTTTTGTGAAGGATGCTCCTCCAAGGTGGAGCAGATGAGCACTCCTGGTCTCATACAGGTCTCACATATTTATGGTAATGGCACAATCTACCAGACCAGGTTGCTCCAAGCCCAATCCAGCCTGGAAGACTTCCAGGGATGGGACATCAACAGCTTCTCTGGCCAAATTTTCACTCTTTGGAGGGCCATTAGCTGGGCTGGGAGGTTTGGAGAGACCGATGGGCATCAGTGACAGCCAAGCACATGCCATGCCCACCACCGACCTTCCCCACACTGGCAAGCCAGATAATTTGGTTTTCCTCAGCCCCAGACAGAACAAGCTCAACATAAATATTCATCTGCTCAAATGAAAGCAGGAGCCGTTGTTTCCTCGAGTGGAACTAACTGAAAAGCGATGATAGTTTTGTGAAAAATGTGAGATTATGTACACATAAGAAATTACATATAAACTTATTAATAATTTAACAGCTTGTTAATGAATGAGCTTCGGTCTCATAGCTGAACCAGCCCACCCTTTTGCTGCCACGGGTGACTGGGCAGGGGGAGCTCAGGAATCCAGATGCTTTTCACGTCTTAAGCGATGAGCCTGGGAGGGGATAGGAGAGGCCAGCTGCAGGCTGAGATCCAGCAGCACAGCAGACCCCCTCATCTCCGGCTCCAGATGCCTGCACACAGCCTGGAAGTATTAGCTGCATTATACGCTTTTGAAATTCTCATTAAACATGTATAAATGGAAATTATTTTATTTTCTAATGCAAGCAAAAAATTTGCATTGATAGAAAACGCCTGCTGGTGTGTGGCACAGCCAGGGCCTCTGGCCCTGAACCTCCTGCAAATGGAGTTTCTCACTTTTGGTGGAATTCCCAACATCCCAAGCACTGAGATGTGCTGTCGTACTGAACTGTTCCACACTGTCAGCTGCAGGAATGCTCAGGTCAGGTCTTGCTGTGTCCTTGAGGTACCTCCGTGGAGCAATTGTGACAGCAATGATAAGGTGGCTCCTCCATACTGGTGTGGTGCTGCTTTCAAAAATGTTTGTCACATGATTCTGACCCATGCCAGGATCATGATATGCTCCTGTAAATAGGTGTTGGTTAAAGCCAGTGAGGTGTTTTCACTGAGGTTGGTGGAAGATTTGTGCGTAATAAACTTTAAAAACATTAAATGTTGGGAAACGCCAACAAGAGAAGGATTGTTACCTCTAATGAGCAGGTTACATACAACACCTACACAAAGATCACTTACTTGTGGGTTAATGGACACGGAACCCAAAATATTCTATGTAATTGTATATGTAGGTCCCTTTTCATACTGGAAAAACTCTGCCCAGCCCCAGCCTCCATCATGCATCGTGTGGGAAGGTGACAATGCTCAGCTGTGGAGCAGGATCAGCAGGACTGTGTGAGTGGGTGCAGCAGTTGAACTCAGCTGCAGAGAAAGCTGCTCAGATGGCAGAGGGTGAGGTTTTAAATCCCCTCATCAGAGTCTGAGCTGCTTCTGGCTGCCTTCATGCGCTTTCTCTCTGTGTTTCGAAGCGGAAAGGCCTTCCTATTCCTCACAGAGCCAAGTCCCCAAGCCCAGGGAAAGCTGTGTTTCCCTCTGAGTCTGAACTGAATTGGTGGTAGAGAAAAAGGCAGGAATATCTCCCAGAATGAGAGATAATGGGATGGTCTCCAGACACACCATGTCCCTGCTCTGCCACAAAGAGCACCAGCCTTTCCCCTTGCACCTGCCTTGAGGGGACATCGTGTCCCCCCAGATGGCAGCTGAGCTGCTCCTGCAGCTTGGGAGGGGGTGAGGAATGGGCAGAACTGGTGGGGCAGGGGGGCACGCAGGGGGTGCAGCAGGGGGTGGGCACTCCTGTCTCTGCTGGCTCTGAGGATGCTCATTGCAGCGGCGCGGCCGCAAAGCGCCGATCGATGAGTTTGCACTTAATTCTCTTCCCTCTTCAGACGCGAGGACAATTTAAATTGAAATGTCACCTAGATTATTCAAATTTGATGTAATCTGCTTCCAGATGTCAGGCCTGCATTGACGATAATCTTTTTTTCCCCCATGAGCTAATTTGGTTATTCCTAAAGGAAGCAATGCAAGGTCTGGTTAACATGACTCTGCAGAGGCTGTGTTGGGATTTGGGCAAACAGGGTTTATCACTGGGGCTGGCAGCTCCTCCCCAACCTTCTCTGTTAAAAAGCTCTTTCAGAGGCGTTGGCAGCAGGGATTTCCACGTCTCAGTGGAAAAGCTTCCTGCAGAAGATGTGTTGGTTTAGAGGGGAAAAAGAGTCCTATTTAATTTTTTCATTTGTGTGGCTGCTGAGGAGTTCCATTGCATTATTCATCCTGGGAACTGG
Source organism: Prinia subflava (assembly GCF_021018805.1). NCBI lineage: Eukaryota > Metazoa > Chordata > Aves > Passeriformes > Cisticolidae > Prinia > Prinia subflava. The sequence goes on along the minus strand of NC_086267.1, from coordinate 4,206,760 downwards.
GTAAACCAGGAAAGTTAAAGAGAGAAATTGCCTCTGTAAGTCGAGGTGTTTTAACATGCAAATGACAGGTTTTTATTCCTAACAATAGAACTATTGGGTTTTTAATTTTACACCCTATGTGCTTAGCTCACTATGCAGACACAGGAGTCCTACAGCTCTGACTGTCATCTTCCTTATTTTCATTGCTGTCGAGCAGCTCTCAGATCCACGGTGATTTTATGGACCTCCCCTTTTCTGTTCCATCTCTTGGAGGAGGGGGAAGGATCCAGACACCCAGAGAGTCACTTCTCGGCCCGAGTGCCAAAGTCTGTGATACAAAAATCACATAATGGCAATTTCCACACTTGGAGATTTCATTGTGGGATTTTCAATCACAGATTTTTTTTCACAGACCTGTGTCAACTGCTCAGGGTAAAGGTGTTGGCAATCCATGGGCCAGTGTCCACTCATGTCTGAGCTGCCCTGCCTGCATGGCACTGGGGGAGGTGACAGCCAGATCTCCTGGCCACGCTCACCAGAGGTGTCTGCTGGTATGTTTGATATCCAGCTGGAACAGCAAGGTGCTTGTGCAAGGGCAAAGGCATTTTGGAAGTTTAAAGGTACACGTTGACCCCACCGCTTGTCAGTGTGATACTCTGGAACTCTAAAAATAGAGCAACTCTGACCAAGGAGAGATATTTTTGGAAAAGCTCGTTACTGCAGCCGATCCCTGTCGCTACCGCAGCCCCTGCTCCAGCCTTCCCCTCGTTTCATTCTGCACATAAATTTTGTCAAGTGCCAAGAAGGAGAGGGTGTGTGCCCTTGCAGGGTGGCACCCCTGGATGAGGAGCCCTCCCAGTCCTGAGCTGGGGTCCCTGTCCCACCTGATGGGATGTGCAGCCCCTTGCCAGCTTTACTCACTCCCCAGGCCTTCAGGTATGGCTGGGGGAGCAAACTAACGAGGTGCTTGCAATCAGGTAGTCGGGCTTAAAGCAGGGGAGTGTCAGGAGATGCAATTAGTCATTGCTGCACCGCAGGGAATCCTGATTTGAACCATTAGAAATGGCTGTGCACGTGCTGAACTGAAGGGAATACCCCCCGGCAGGCTATTTACCAAAATGACTATTCCAAACAGGATTTGAGAGGGATTCCAGCTGCAGAGGAGTGAGAAGAAGAGATGAACTCCAGCTGGAAATCTGCTCAACGAGAGCAGGAGCACTAGGTGTATTTGTCTCTTTGCAAACGATAAAAGAAAAATCTACTCTTTGGTCTTGGCTGCCAGCAGACAGCTGCGTGATCATGATGGAAACTCTCTCAGACAGCTCTTATGAGCATTGAAATTAATACCCTTCCTCATTGGAAGTGGCACATCCAACTACTCCCTGAAAGGTGAACATTAATATTCTGATTTTCAGTTGTTAGACAAGTGCTTTGGCCTCAGAGCTGCAGAGATGTGAGATGAGGGAAGAAAACATCGCTCTGAGGTTGGGTACCCCAGTTCCATCCCCACAGCATCAGTGGAGGAACCACCTTGGATCCTGTTGGAAAGGTTCTGCCATGGTGTTCCTACATCACTTTGCCATCTTGGAGTGTTTCCAATGTGAGTAAAACAGAGAGGAGCCTTCCTGAGAGCAGCCTTGTTATCTGTGGCATTTCAGGGTAATTTATGCCCAGCATCTCACTGATTCTCTGGTAGGAAATTGTGTTGTTGGTTCCACAGCTCCTGCAGGGGTTGTGTCAGAAATATTGAAATAAATTGATCCAACTTGGGGTTCCTGCATGATTTTGTTGCCGATTTATCAATTCAGGCAAGGCACAGCATGAGTTATGCTGGCACGAGGAGGGAGGTGAGGATGTGGTGGCCAAGAAAGGGTTTGGTGTCTCAACAATCCCCACTGCCCCCACGAGGGATCCAGCTGAATTCTCTGTGCCTCAAGTTTTCCTTCTTTTGCTTTTTTTTAATCCCCTCCTAATTGGGGAGCCAGCAAGAGCTTAAAAAAAAAAAAAAAGGAAAACAAACAAAATTAATGAGCAGCGTCAGGGGAAGAAAAAAGCTTTTTCTGGCTGGAGTCCTTGGCACAGGCAGGAATTCACCGCTCCTCTTGGAGAGTGTTAAGCTGGCTGTGAGCTGCCAGTGGAGGAAGTCTGGTGAGAACCAAGTGCCTGGAGGCAGAGTTTGCCACAGCTGCCCTCTGCTCGGCTGCTGGAGCACCTCAGTCCCAGCCACAGGTCCTCGATGCTTTGTGCCCACACTAAATGGCTTTTGGATCCAGAACTCATTTGTCAGTGAGAGCAAACAAGCTGTTGCTGGGGCTGACGGTGTCCTCCCGGCTGGTTGAGCTCACAGGCATTCCCAGACGAGGATGAGTGCTGGCCCTGTGGCCAGCAGCAACAGTTAAACCTTCCCTAAAGACCCATCTGGAGCTGGCCCTTGGATTACAGCAGCTGAGCATCCCCAGGCCAGCTGCTGTGCCCCAGGCAGCAGGTCCAGAAATCCCCTGGAGCATCCCACATTGTCCCCGCTCTCCCTGGAAGCTGTGCTGCCAGGAGCTGGGCAGTGCCAATGTTTGCCAACATCGAGACGAGGGCTGCTGGTGCCACAGGAGGCTGACACGCTGAGCCACAAACCTGTGGGAGAAGGTTCACTTGTCTGGGACCACGATCAGGATCTCTGCTGAATTTGGAGTGTCTAAGTTTCTCTGGGACACTGGCTTTGCTCAAAGCAAACACTGGCATGTGCTGACATGGGTGAGGAGGCTGGGATGGAAATGGTAAATTCCTGTTTATGTTTATATAGAGCAGCTCCAGTACAAACTTCGTTCTCTTCCATTTTCCCTTGCAAAATATGAGGCTCCATTTTCTTACCCTTGTATTTGACTCTTTCTGGATGGTGTCTATTTTGGGATTGAATTTTTGGCTAGTTTTCACTTTGGGGTGCTTTGGCTGGCTGGTATCTCCTGCTGATGGGGAACTGGTCAATCCATACACCAAGCCTTGCCCTGTGTGTGAGCATCCCCAGTGCTCCTTGTGCACATGTGCTCTTCCTCTCTTTCTCCATGGGCCATCCCAGCCTTCCAGAGGCATCAGCAAATCATTCCTAGTCCATGGGCAAGGGGTGTTATTGCTCTTTTAGAAATGCTCCTTTTCAGCAGAACCTTTGGAATCTGCCAATAAGTTTTAGGTAGGAAGAACAGAGATTTCTTGCTTCAGCATGAAGTGAGGAACCCACATGGAGACATTTAATGCCTCGCAGGGATTATTAGATACAAAATGCATTGGAAAGAAAGCATGCCATAAATCCCAGCCTTTCCATAAACTCTAAATCTGTTACACGTTAGACTGTAATCTTCTGAAACAAAAGTGACTGCACCAAATAGAGAGCGTTATTGTTTAAATATTCCTGCTGGGAAATGCTGCCTGAAGAGCAGACACAATAGCTGCCCTGACGCAGGATTTATTGGAGCAACTTGGCACCAGCCTGTTTGTAGGGAGCAGAATATGCTTGTAGAGATTAGACCAGATTTACAGTGATTAATAATGGATTGGACATGGCAGACTTCAAAGGGTTCAGCTCCCAAGCAGTTTGGTGTGGGTTGAGTCAGAGTAACGTTCGTTCCAGTGGTTCACACAGCTGCCTTCCCTCCAAGAGCAGGGATTTGGGCTGGACAGCACCAGCCAAGCCCTCTCCTTGTCCACTTGTCCCCGTGGCTTTGCCCAGGCAGCAGGCTGGCACAGCATTGTTATACCTGGCATTGGGGGAGACCAGCTCAGCTCCAGAGAGCTCCAGCCCCCCAGGTGTGCCCTGTTTGGGGTGTCCTGTGAGACCCCCAAGCCCATGATGGGAACAGCAGTGCCTTTAATTACAGCAATGTTCCTCTCCAACTCAGAGCCAGGACCTCACCTGCCAGGAGGATGAGCAGGGATTTTGTCATCAGGCAGGGGGATTAAGAGAGCTGGGAAATGTAGGACATCCCTCTGCCTCACAGTGTGCACACACAGGCCCTGAGCTATTTTTAAAGACCTTTCAGCACCCACTGTGGCCATTACTTTTAGTATGGAACATTTGAAATCTGCTCCTTGCAGCAGGAACTCCCTCTCCCACTTTGTCCAGGGGCTCCCAGCCTTGCTGAGGATGGCACTGCAAAAAGAGCAAGGCTCGGAGAACTAATCACAGCGGTGTTAATTGTGTCTTGGTATATTCATGGTCTCACCAGGTCTCTGCCAGGCAGGTCAGTAGCCCCTGTGAGCATCCCCTGTCCACCTACATCACTTCTCCCCCCTCCCTGCCTGCTCGAGCTGTTGGAGCTTTTCCTGTGAGCACAGGATCCTTCAGACACACTGGGGAAAGGCCAGGGATCCTCAGATAGATGTATTCCATAAGCGGTAAGTGCTCTGGCGTTAATCAAAGGTTATTGTGTGTGAGGGTTGGGAGGCATCTCCAGCTAATGAAGATGTTTCCCCTGTATCTGCTGTTATCTGGGAAGCTGCAAGAGCTGCAGAGGCTCCATCCTGCTCCAGGCAGGGCTGATGGGATTTGTGCTGGTCCCAGTTGCCATGGAGAAAGTGTTAGATGGCTTTAATACATCTCTGTGAATTTCTCCCCAGAGTTTTCCCGTGACAGGCTGGACTGGAGGTAGTGTATAAGGAGCTCCAATCTTCCAAATGTATGAAAAAATGATTGATGGGGGGCAAGGGGCATAAACAGCTTACAGGGCTCTGGCAGCACGTGGGGCAGGGCGGGGGGTGCCAGGAGGGAGCAGTCGTGTCCAGGGCTCCCTGACAGGTGCTGTGCTCACAGCTCTGAGCTGTCCCCAGCCCTGCTCTGCCATCCCAATCAGGTGTCACCGAGATGGGATAGCAACTGCCAGAGAGTCCCACACAGGACTGGGCTCAAATTCGCTTCTCATCCCTGGTCCAGATGTGTCTCCTGTTACCCCTGCTCTGGCCATGGAGCTCCCACCTCTCATTAAAGTCCATTCATTAGGAATTAAAGGCAATTAAACCTTATCTGTTTTGTCATAATTACAAAATCCTATTGTTCACATTTTCCTGTTTGCATTTCAAGTTGCTGAAAATACTAAGGGTTCCAAAAAGCAAAGAAAAATCAAATCTCCAGCTCAGTGTGCCAAGCAGCCACTCTCTCACCTGCACAGGTACTTTGAGTGTTCCCTCTGATTCCTCCCTTGATTCATCATCCTGCCTGGCCTTTAACTAAAGTGTCATTGGACATGGACCATGATGGGATCAGGTAAACCCAAGCTGGAGGTTCCCAGGGAGAAAGGAGACATCAGGGAGCTTGGGAACAACAGATGGAGAAGAGCTGAGTGTCAAAACCTACTGAGGCATCTGGAATCTTCAGGAACAAGCCCTGGCTGGCAGGTTTGGGAGCAAGCAATCCTTCCATCATTGCAGGCTCCTTCATCTTCCCTTTTGCTTTTCGAGTTTATTATTTTTGCCCTGGGTTTGCTTCTGGCTGCTTTAGATTCCCTAAACTTTTCCTCTTGGGCAGCTCACGGGCTTTTGAAACATGAAATCCATCGATCACCAGCTGATGTCCCCCTGCCACTGTCCTTGCTCTGAGCAGCCTCCACTGCAGCTGGGCACAGCAGTGCAAGGGGCTGCATTTGAGGGCAGCTGCTGCCAAAGCCAAAAATAGGATTTCCAGGCTCCTTGTTCTCTCCTTCCTTCATTTCCATGGGTTTTTGGTGAAATCCCTGCAAACGCAACCACTTTGCTGGAGCACTCGGCACAGAGGAGGTTTCCCGTGGAGTGCTGTGGAGAGGAGATGCTCTGTGTGAAGTGTGTGCTTCAGTTGATGCGCTGGGGCTAAAAAGTAATTAATTAGCGAGTTTATGGTCTTTTCCCATCTGAAATTAAAAAAAAAAAAATATGCAGAACATGCAAGGTAATTAAGAAGCTGCAAGCTACAACACACCTTTAAATGGGAGCTCTGGAAAACACGATGTTTGGCAGCAGATTTTTTAATGGAACAGCTGATCAAGGCTCCTGCCTTCTCCTGTGTTCCCGGGAGTGCTCCCCACATTTCCCCCTTCCCTTATGGATCTGCCTTGGACTACAGCAACTCCCAGATGTTCTGTTCTCCATGCTCAGGCTTCCCATCTAAAGTCTGTTGGCCAAGATGAGAATATTGGTCCGTGTTTTATGTGCTGACTTTACTTGGAGCTTTTTCCCCTGGCACTCACAGCTGGCCCCACCCCCCGATGCTTTGGCTGTGCAGGATGTTCCACCAATTTATTCTAGCGGAGAGCACGGAGCAGGTCACGCATATTAAATGTGAAGTTTTTGCTACAGTTGCTCCAATAATCTGAAAGAAAAACACATTTTAATGTGGGGGGTGGTGGTTTTTTTCTTGTTTTTTTACCGTGTACCAGCTGCTGCTTTTGGCAGGGCAGCTGCTCGGCGGGCGGCCGGCAGCGCGGATGCGCTTCCCGGGGAGCGATGCCCAGTGTGCCAAGGGCATCCCCTCCCTGCCATGGTGGGGAACAGCTGAGATGCCTCTGAACATCCCACTTTCCATGCCTCTCCCTTGGCACTATAAGCTGAAAATCGAGGCTTTATGCTATTTTTATTTGCAGCCGGGTCTGCAGCACCAGCAGCACTGCCCAATGTGCTGCTTCACTCTTTGCTGCCCTCTCTCAAACCCACCTGCATGAAGACTGGAGAACTTTTCCCATGGGTTTTGTGCCTTTGGTGTGCATTTCCAAAGGCTCCTCAATTCTCCAAAGGGAGGGAAAGGCTGCTTTCTGGAGCTGTGACTGAGGGAGCAGCTTTCTGGCCAGCTGGGTGATGGCCAGACTCTGCCCTGCAGCCCTGGGATGGCCAATGGCCATTAATCCAATCAGTTCAATTATTTTAGAGGAAAAGTGGGTTTTTTTTCCACATTTCTTGATCAGCTTTCTATTTCCAGCAGTTTTTCAGCAATTTCCAGTGGGTAAGTTGAGCGCAGAGCCCCTTGCAGAGCAAGGAGAGGCTCGACATGGGAAATGATGATGACAAAAGGAGAACCACCAGGGATGGCAGAAAAATCATCCTTGCAAAAATGCCAACATCAACCCTGGCAGCAAGAGGAGAAGAAAACAGTTTGAGAAGGAGGAAAATGTACAAACCTCTGTGGGAATGGTGCCTGCCTGAGAAATACACCCCAAAAGATCATATTTGGGGATGTCAAAGATGGGGACTTCTCTCTGCTTTATCAGCATCACTGGGCAGTGCCTGATAATGTTTATGCTGCTGCTGTTACCGTTTTCTCTGTATTTTCTGTATCTCTTTGCTTTCTCCTGTGGTTTGTCTTTTGCCCTTGTCTCCTGCTGCTGTCACCCGTCTTCTCCTCAGGTTTTAGGCTGCTCTCTCCCACAGAACGTGGTGGGGAAGCTGCTGGGGCCAGCGGGTGCTGAGTGGGCACTGCTGGCATGAGGGCCTGCGTGCTGTTAGTTTGGCTTGGTGCCTGAAATCGATATGAGCTTGCTTGGGGTAATTGTTTTGTGTCTCTGGAACAGTTTATTTGGTTTCTAAAGTGCTCACTTTATAGAGTTATTTCGCAAGCCTTGTCCAAGCCCCTTGTCACGTCAGTACTAAGTGAGTTTCAGGGCTATTTGCTAGTCGGCTTTGTCATTTCTATTTTGTTTTTTGGTTTGCTCTCTACATACACTGAAGTGTAATTCTGTTTCGTTTTGCTGACTTGGGCGTGAAGAGAAACGCGTTGCCATCTTCTGAAAACCCCCACAAGGCCCTCACCTCCCTGGCAGCCCCCTGAGGTTTGTGGGGTCAGCCTTTCACCCCCCAAGTCCTTCTCCCCGGATTCCCCTTTGTCAGGCTTGGGCAGGGATGCTGTGGGGCACAGGGATGTGAGGGTACAAGGATTCAGGGATTTAAGGATATGGAGATGCCCCACAGCCACACCAGTCCTGCTCTGCCCTGAGCACCTGGAAAATGAGCAGTGAATTAAAGGGACTGCCCACGAGAGAGGGGGGAGGGAAAAGAGAAAGCCTGATCTTTCCAGATGACATTTACGCCTGCAGAAGGCCGATGTATTTTATCCACTGTCACATTTAAAAGGCACTGAATTCATTACACTGTTGAATAAATCATTATTTAAAAAAACGTATTTATCCAGAGAAGAGCCACAGCCTTTCAGTCAAGAGCTGCTCCTGCTTGGATAAACTCTTCCATCATGGGAGCTTCCAGCTCTCCCCTCACTGACAGCACTGGTAGCAGTGGGTCCCACACTGCCCTGTGCATGGAGATGAAAATCCAGGCTTTGCCTGGGGGAACAGCTGAGGGCTGACAAGATGCTGAAGTGCTCGCACGCCTCTGTCACAAAGGGTTAAAGTTGTTGAGCTGAAGCTTGGTAAATCAGGCAAGAAAATAATCAGCTCCCAGGTGAAGTGAGGAGATTCTTGATGTTTTACAGCTTCTTTCATACACTTTACAGAAACTAATGGTTACACAAATAATACCTGGGGGATGATAACAAGCTATAAATAATTCAGGGTTCTCCAGCACAGAGCTGCCGTGTGCAGTTGTGAGGAGCACACGGTGCCTTGGGATGATTCAGATCCTGGGAGACTGGTGCCTTTTCACCACCCCACAGCTCCCTTAGCAGTGTCCCTGTCCTTTTCCCAGCCTTTCTGGACTGGCTCTGCTTTGTCCCCTTGCACCGGGGTCACCCACTCCCCTGACTGCTGCAGGAGCAATCTTCAGCGCCCTTTGCCGAAGGTGCTGGGAGAAGCCAGAGATTTTCCATGGTTGCTGGGGCCACACAACGAACTGGCCAAGCCCACCACCCTCCAAAAGGTTGGGCATAAACTGCTCTGCCCCAAAGCCACTGCTGGTGTCTGTATCCAAACCGAGCACCTTGGAGAGTGACCACCCCTGGCTGGCTGTGGGTCACGCCAGGCTCTGCCCGCCTCTGCCAGCCCTTGCCACAAACACGGGAGGGTTTGGGTTGTTGGGGTTTTTTTGGTTTTTTTGAGAGCTGCTTGTGTATGGAATTCCCCATCCCCGGATGGAGAAGTTTCAGTTTCTGTGCCGCTAAATATTTTGACAGCCTCCCGTCTCACAGCCTGGCACCGTGTGACACGCTGTGCGGTGACAGTCCCCTCAGCTCCCCGCCGTGCCAGCACACCGCGTGCTCCCTGCACCGAAACGGGCTCCATCGGGCACCCACAGCCCTCCCAGGGGAAATCCTTCCCAGCTCAAACCCCTCAGATGGGAAAGGGGGCAAGGGAAGAAGGCACCCTGCCACAGCTGCCTCCAAGAGGGAGATGGACCGCTGCCGAGGCTGCCTTCATCCCAAAGGATTCCCCATGGCCAGGTCCCTCCTGACTGCTCGTCTGGCTGTCTTATCAGTCGTGAACGTGTAGAGCTTAATGAGGAAACAACCGGGAAAGTTGGCGGCAGGACCCACAGCTCGATAAACCAGGAGAACAAAAACCTCCACTGCAATTTGGAGCCAAGCTTTCTCTCCCAGCCCATGTGGCAGGGAGGAATTGATCTGTTTAATCTCTTATCTGTGACTATGAAATTGTATTTCCCTCTTAATAGCCCTACAAATGTTACAGATGGATAGTTTGGAAGACAGGCTGCTGGTGGTGGGAATACTAAAAAGGATGTTGAGTTTTGCTTGCTTTGGGGTGCAGAAACCAGCATGAAATGCTGGCCTTGGCCCCACTCCTCAGAGACCCAGCTCAAACACAGACATTTGCACCCCATTCCTGCTTAGCTCAGGCTGGGGGGCTCTCAGGGTTGCCTAATTTAGGCAGCACAAAGCTGCCCTATCCCTCCTCACCCTGATACTGCATTACAAAGGAGAGGAGAAAGAAGCAGACCAGGCTCTTTCTTTGCTCTTCCCAGTTTCCCATGTAAAACCCAGTTCTCCCACACCAGGATGGCCACCAAGTGTCTCAGGCACTCAGACTCCCCATGGAGCAGCGAGTGCCATCTTCAGGGGGCAGATTTTTGCCCTCCAGAGCTCCATCTGCCAGGTTTCCCCGTGATTTTCCTTGCAAGCTCACAGGTGCTGGCATCCCCCAGATGCTTTGGTGCCTGGATTGGAGAAACAGGAGGTGACAATGTCCTCAATGTCCTTGCACCCTTGGCTCCTGCCCTGTCCCTGATGGACTGTCTTGCTCCAGCGTGGTTGTGATGTGTTGCTGTGAGGTGCCTCTGGCACTGGCCACCCCCTCTGCTCCCAGTTCAGGAGAGTTTCCCAGGATCCAGCAGCCGAGATGAAGGAAAACAGGAATGCTGTGAGCCACTGCCGAGGAGCTGTTTGATGATGAATTTGGAGTGGTCAAGGTGACCTTTTCAGGATGGAGGCTGTGCCTGTCCCCATGCATTCCCCGTGCCTGCCTGGCCACCGAGCCCTTTTTGCCATCAGGACATTCATCACCAATCTATCCCAGTATTTAAATGAGTCAGATTAATCACTTTATCATCCAAATACAGGTGGATTAATGCAGTCACTCAATACTCTGTTTAAGCAGCTGATTTTTTGAAAAAAGCTCAGTAATTGAGAGAATTACTGGAAAAATTAGAAAAATTAACTGTTTATTTACTACTTATTGTCAGAGCTGCCAGACAAGAAAAAGTGGGATCAATAAGCACTTATTTTACCCTCCTACACCTCTCTCCCCTCAAACAGGCCCTCTGGTAACACAAATCTGGGGCCCCTGCCCTGCCATGGCCAAGACTGAGCAGGTAAGCATGGAAATACCCTCACACGGGGATAACTGAGCTCCATCTCCACATATTTTAATATGGGAAATGTCATCTGCTGTTCCAGCTCCTCTCATAAACAGGGAATGTGCCTGTCAGCAAGCTGAACCTGTAAAAGTTGAATAATATTTGTTGATTAATGTAGTCAATGGATTTCGTATTTCCTTTAAAATAGTTGCTCCGTATTTCTGTAAATTATTCATCCAGTTTATAAGGCAAAGCAAATATTTGTGAATAGATATGAATTATGTGATTTATAAGAATGAAATATTCATGAGTCATTTTCATTATTCACCTCGTCCTGGAATTGCTACATAAATCTGATCAAGCAAATAGATTTGGCAAAGCTCAGCCCGAATTTGCAGGTATCTATCGTGGTGCTCACATGTGAACCAGAGCAGGTTTGGGCTGAACTCCTGAGCTGTGGCTGCTCGGGCTGATGCCCCACGGCTCCGAGGAGGGGCAGGGCAGGGCTGCTGAGCCAGGGTGTGCCCTGTGGCCCCGCTGAGTGCCAAAATTAATTTTCACCTGAATTTCAGCAGAGGCAAGGGCAGGAGGAGCATGAACACTCCGCTCCCCGCCCTGACAAGGACGCGGCGCTGTCGGGAGGCGGTGCAGCCCCGCGGGGAAGGATGCTGGCGGGAGGTGTTCCCGCTCGGAGGGATGACCGCAGACAGCGGCAGCACGGGCTGTGTGAAATTAGGGAGAACTGGATTGAAAACCTCGCTGCTGGGTGGTTCCAATCCAATCCCTTTGCCAGCCTTCGGCCAGGCAAGCCTCAGCACAGATGGGAGAGGAACCCCAAAGTCCCCCTGGCTTCCCACTCACTCCTCTCCACCGGCACTGCACCCACTCCAGGAGGGCAGGCTTTGTCCCTGATGGCTCCCACGGACTGGCTGGGGAGCCTATTCCCCCCAGGAGCCAGGCAGCTCTCTCATATGCATTGCCCAGAACATCATCTTTTCCCCCAGCTTTCTCATTAAAGGCTATTTTTTTTCCAAGCACTCTCCAAAGGAGATGCCCAAACCACTGAACAGCAAGAGCAGCAAGAAAGACATCACAAGAAGGATGTGCATGGGTGGGGGGTGTTTATCTCAGTTTCTGCTTTCCAAAACCAGAAAACACCTTGGTGTTGTGAAATAAGGACAAGTTGGGAAAAAACTGTTGGCAGAGCCCAGGGAAGAACCTCAGGATTGTGAGGGACAGTGGGACCTCCAGCCTCAGCTGGAATGCTTCATTCTCAGCCCTGGGGTTAAAAAGAAAATGAAATAAACACCAAGATTAAAAACTCTGACAGATGTTGAACTTTTAGGACCTGAGTAACACCTCCAGCTACTCTGGGACTGTGGGTCCACTCCAAGTGATGTGCGTGCTAAGCTCTGCTTGGACCGGCGCCACCCAGCACTTGCTGCTGCTGGTAATGAACTCGGGAGCTGCAAGATGAGCACTCTAAAATTCAGCTTTGGGATCTTCCTATTTTCCAAAGTGTTTGAGTGCTTTCTTCTTAAACATCAAGCTGCCATGTAGGGAATACTGCTCCGCAGAGAACGCTGTGCATCTTCTGCCACCAGCGTGTTTTGTTCAGCGCTGCGCAGGGACGACATAAAATCCATGTGCTTATCCAAGTGGAATTGCTGACTCTATTACCCTGGTCAGAGAAAACCCTCTGTCTTCATCCTCCCTCTGATCCATCAGGAAGGGGAGAGCAGTCCAGTGCCCTGGTGTACTGAGCATCCCAGTTCTGCAGCCAGTGCTGACCAAGCTGAGATCAGTGGAAATCCTTTCAGGGTGCAGGACACGAGGCTGTTGTTCCTCTCCAGGTGCTGCAGAGGTCAGATTGGCACATAAAATTATTTAAACCTATGAGAGGGATGCAGGTACAACCCTTGTGCAGAAATCACAGCCGTCCAAGGCAAAGGCAGCAGGGCAGGTGCTGCTTTAATGCACCTGAGGAAGGATGGAGAGGCTCTGCATCCCAGGTAGATCCCTCCTGGCCTCTGGCTGCTTTCCTGCAGCCCCTTCCCGAAGGTCACATTGCTGCCTCAAGCCAAAGGCAGAGATGTTTCATTCCAGCCAAGGCAGCTCCAAGAGTTGTTGTGCTAAACTCCAGACCTGTTCATCCGTGGGATGGCATTTTTCCCCTTGCTGGCTCTGGAATAGCCACAGAGAAGCCATTTATCAGCCTGGTGTGCACATCCAATCTCCAGGGCGCTCTGCTTCGCCTCCCATTATCGGCCGTCTCTGCGGTGCTTAACGAGGCAGCAATTTTGAGGCCTAATGAATTTGAGAAGTTTTTGACCCTTCTATTGCGGTGCCTCAAGTAGCAGGAACCTGGAAAATAGCCTTAATGTCACCCAGAGCGTTATGAGCCTGTGCAGTTCTTGCAGGTGTTCTGCTCAGATGTTTCAGGGGGCTTTGGGAGAGCTGCCAGCAAGCAGGAGCAGTGGGAGGTTCAGCAGAGAGGGCTCTTCCTTTGGAAAAAAGCTTTTTCTTCCTTCCATGAGGAAGGGAAGGGTTTGGTGACTTAGAGATGACCGAGCTGTCAAGGGCAAGGCAGTAAATTATCCCTCGGTCACAGCCCTGCTCCAGAGAGACTCGGCTGTGCCACTGCTCCCGGGCCAGGGGATGCTTGTTGAATTATTGCAAGCACGCCTCAATAAACCCAGGATCCAGCTCCCATGGGCACAGCATGCAGTCCCCTTGCCTGGGCTTGCAGGTCAGGGAAATCAAAGCTGCTCTCGGGGTGCTGCATCCTTTCCCCTCACACCTTCAGGGAGCACAAAGCGTCCCGAGGATTCCTCTTTCCAACTTTATTCTTTTCCCCCATCCGCTTTCCCAAAGGACTTTGTTCTTCAGTCATTTATTTTTTAAAGATAAACCAAGATGAAAATCTTCAGCCCTCCAAGGACCATTAGTTGCTGCTACTTCACAGTGCACAAGGCTGGGAATTTTTCTTTTTTTTTTTTTTTGCTCAGCAGCTGATGGAGCCGGAAACCTCCTCCAGGGCAGCAGGAGTCCTGTAGCAAGGGCTTAGAGGTGGTAATAAAAGGCCGAAAGCAGCCCTTCAAGGAATGTGGCCTCTCTCCATTCCCCTCCAGAACACTCCAGCAAATCTTTCTGGATTCCCCTCATTGGTGTGCCAGACATTTGTTTTGTCAGCATCAGGGAACAACCCCAATCTAAGCCATCATCAGCCCACAGACACATCAGCCATAATTGTAAGGTCCGTTAAATATGATTTAAATATTTTTTTACTCATTAACAACAATTTAGACTGATTCTCTCTCTTTTTTTTCCAGAAACTTCAAGTATGACGGTAATAGCTTTGTAATTTGGGGCTCTATCATTAAAATTAATGATATCCTAATGCTCTATGTGCACTAGAAAAGTCTGATCAGTTTTTTCCCCTTTATATATCATTACTAATAGAACATTTTAATGGCTGTAATTTCCAGCCCTGTAGATGGAAACCTAAAAATAGGAAGAAAGCCTATTTCATCACGCCATGCCAGCCCCTAAATAATTCAATTACATAGACTGGAATATCTGAAGCTGGGTGTGTTCCCAGCTGCAGATAACCAAAAGTACTTGATACTGCTTTTAAAGTGTGTTGATTATTACAGGGTGTCCTTCTCTGGTCCTGGTGAGATTGCCACTGGGGATTCAGAGGTGCAGAGCTCCAGCAGATTCCCCTCCTGGAGCCAGGGCTGGAGTCCCTGCTGGGGTCCAGGGAGATCCAGGGCAGCAGCAGAGCTTCAGAGACTCAGCTCAACTTGTAGTAAGTACAATCCACCCACTGCTGGCAGGCGATGCCTGCAGCCAGCATCAGCAAAGGCTCCTCTGTGGATACCTCCAGCTCCATGCTGAACTCTCGGATCCCTCTTGCTGTGTTTCCCCTGCAAGCAAAGTCTGTCTCTCCTGGCTTTTCTCCCCCATGGGGAAAGGCAAAAGCATCGCCACGACCAAAGCCTAAAGCTCCCCTAAACCTTTGCTTAGTACCCTGTTTATTGTTCCCCAGGGTCTTTCCCCTGCTCTGGGTACTTCCAAAGCCTTTCATCATCCCACACACTCCCACGTGCAGCCAACACATTTCTCATCTCCACCTCGCAGAGCTCATCAGACACATTTCTACCATTTATTGGTTTATGCTTCGCCTTCACCAGCAGGAGTTCACAATTAAATTCTCTCTCTGGGTTATGTTTTTTTCCATCTCTCTTTTTTCCTTGCCTAAGGCTGAGGAATGGCTCTGGTGAGCTCGTTACAGGGCTGGTCTGTCCCTGTGGTGGCTGGACCCAGCCGTGGGCAGGAGGGGAGGGATGTCACGGGTCAGCTTCCAGCCCACGCATTTTCTCACCTCAATAACTCGCCGTTTTGCTCCAGAGCAGCAGGGTTTTGCTTGGCTCCAAGCAAACAAGGCACAGCCATATCATCTGCTGTTAGTTAAATACAAAGCTGAGATTTTTCCTTTTTTTTTTTTTCCATCCCTTTTCTAGGTTAGCTTCTCCTGGGCTCTTCATCCTGGCACAGCTGCGTGGGCAGGCCCAGCCAGGTAGGACTGCACCAAGACCAAGGTGAGATGCTGAATACTGAATGTGGATGCTGAGTATTCGTTTAATAATCGTGGCCTAGTCTGAGCTTTTCAGGCTTTTAGCTTTTGTGTGGCACCCCTTGAGTGCCATACCTCAAATATCACCTTATGCCACTGAACAGGGAGGGACAGCAAGGCTTGGAAGGGACAGGGCAGTGCTGGCACCAACTCAGCCATGCCAGCAAGGAGCCTTGTGCCAGTG
The DNA here is from genome assembly GCF_021018805.1 of Prinia subflava. Taxonomy (NCBI): domain Eukaryota; kingdom Metazoa; phylum Chordata; class Aves; order Passeriformes; family Cisticolidae; genus Prinia; species Prinia subflava. Next base: position 4,191,254 of record NC_086267.1, on the reverse strand, counting down.
CAGGGATGGCAAAGGTGAAGCACTGAACATGGGTTTTTCTAAGTCCTCAGAGCCGGCCACACGTTCAGGAGAGAAAGAAAACACTTTTATTCCGCCTCATCCTTGAGTCCCCAATGTAGTGATGCCATGGCACCAGTCCATGGTTTGGTTTGCTAACCAAGCCATGTTTGGGTGCTAAAGGGAAGCTGTTATCACCCACAGAGCAGCTTCCCCAGCAGAGAGTGGTAGAATTACAGATGAGTTTCAACCTGACGAGAGCAGGCTGAGTAAAACAAGGTGCTGTTCTGTCAAGGTGCTGATTTACAATGCATCAGCCCTGACCCTGCTGACACTTCTCACGGAAGGAAGCGATTGCCTGCTCCAAGTCCTCCACTGGAGCATAGCACAAGGAGTCTGAGCCATGATGTCCTGGCCACAATATTTAAATGTTTGGACTTGTTCCCAAACAATTGCTGCATTGAAAGATATTTAATGCATTTACGGACAAAGATTTACAAGCAGAGTTTCTGAAAGGCACCAGGGTTGTCTCCTTTTGTCGTTTGAATGACACAGGTCTGAAAATCTGGTGTTTTGGCTGTGGGAGAGGGAGGGTTTTCCTTTATCGTGTTCACATTGGGACATCAAGGTGCTCTTGCCTAGCTGCTCTGGTGTCAGCTGAGCTCATCCCCACAGGAGCCTTATCCCATGAAACTGGGATGCCCTGCTCCCCCTGGGTGCTGCCCACACATCTCACCCAGGCCAGGGTGCCTGGGCTGCCCCTCAACCCACCCCTTTGCTGCCCTGCAGGGGCCAGAGGCCACATGAGAGAATCACCCTCAGCACTCCCACCAGCATGTGGGAAACAGCTTTGGATACAGAGACCTCTCCCAAGGCTCAGGGGGCTGAACTGCCCATTTCTGAAGCAGGTGTTTGCACCACTGTCCCTGTGTACAAAGACCAGCACTTCCACAGAACATAAGAATTCCTCATCACACTTTTCTGTTCCTTTTGCAGTGGGAGGTTTTCCTACCTGGCATGGGGGGGTGTGGGGAGAAAGACCCCAGCTGTGAGCCCTGCTGGGCTCTGCAAATGCTGGGAGCAGGCACAGCATGGTCAGGTTGTGAGTATAACACTTCTCTGCAGCGATAAATCCAGCGTCTGCATTCAGAATTTATACACTTTTCTATCTTAAAAATCCTAATCGGTTTTTATCAGTGGCATCACACTTCTCTGTGTGAGAGCTGCTCTCCTATCAGCTTGAGAAGTGCTACAGTGCAGTAAAAGATACTGGAACACGTTTAAAGGTGTGTTTGGCTGCTCCTCTCCCCCCTGGAAGCTCCATTCCCGGTGGGTTGTTGCCTGCAGTTGTTGTCCGCAGGCGCTGTGACACAGAGCCAGGCACAGAGCAGGCAGAGATCCGCTCCCTTCAGGACATTCCCAGCTCTCAGCCAAGCTCTGTGAAGGCAATTCCCAGGCACAGGCACTGGCTGTGACCTGCAGCAGCTGTCCCTGTGCTCGCTGTAACTCTGCAAAACTTCTCTCCTCACAAGGGTTTTTCCTTGTGCCCCAAGTGGCGATTAAAGCGTGATCAATCAGTGTCAAATAAAAGTCATCGAAATATGGCTGCGAGGCTGATTGCCTGTAACCAGCATAATTAGACAGCAAGGATTTTCATCCTTTTCTCTTTCTCCAAGAAGGCTAAAAGCCTCCCAAATTGGAGCTCCCGTGTCTGCAGCAAGGTGAATTCACACCTGACCTATTGTTCAAATAAGAATTCTCCTCAAATCCAAACAAAGACCTCTCCAAGGAACAGCAGAGAGACATAATCCCTGAAATTTATTGCCGTTTTAGTTTGTGTGGTCAGGCTGATTTCAGGGATGATGGACAGGAGAGCAGATCTGTGGTGCTGGCACCGCTGTCCCCAGTTTGGGTGCCCCCAATGTCTCATATCAAAACCCTCTTCTTTACATCTCCACTAACTCTGTACTGATTTCCTCAGGCTGACAAAAGTCATCTGTTTCCATATTCGCTGTCACCGCTGATCTGTCCCTTCTCACTCTCCAAATCCTCTTTCCATTTCTATTGGCATTAATGAACTGCTGCTGTCCCCTAGCGCCGCCGCCCCCTCACCCACCCAGAGCTGTCTCATGTTCCAGTCAGCTTCACCAGCTCCTCAGGCCTCAGAATCTCCCAAAAAAGGCCCTGGCATCAACAAAATGTCCCTGGTATTACCTGCCACGGGGCCCTGCCTGTGCCGAGCATCACCAGGCAGCCATAGCCCATGCCCTGAGATACTTTCCTAAGTGCTGGATAAATTAAAAAAAAAAAAAAGCAAATGGAAGTAATTCCCACTTAGGAGGAAGGACCTGCTGGAATTCACGCTGGGAAGGAGGATTCAACAGCTGTGCATTAGCATAATGTGGAAATGGCGTGGAGAGCAGAGCTGAGCAGAGCTGCCTCCCTCTGCCTCAGGTTTCCCAGCAAGAAGGAAAGGCAGGATAGAGCCCAGAACAGGGAGGGGGTGGCTGGGAACTCCCTCAGGCAAGCACCAGCCTTTCTCCCAGGACTCTCCAGCTCAGCACGTGCTGGGAGAGGTTTCCTTCAGGAAGGTGAGCTGGGATGTGAAGCTCCCCCTGGGGCACCAAGCCACCCACTCCTGCCCCCCCTGACAGCTGCTGACATTTCTCCTTGGGCTCTGGCATTTATTTTGATCCATCTTGGGTTTGCACTTCCCTCTTAGGATTAACAGGCAAAGTGGCAAGATATTGATACAGAAAGGTGAGCTCACCCAAACCAGAGCCCCTGCATCAGCCACAGCCCATGGAGTGAGAGGGAAACTGAGGCAGCTTTGACATCCCATGGGAGGGATGGGAAGCCCAAAACTCCTGTGGGGCAGCATTCTGTGCCCTCTGAGTGCAGGCAGAAGCCACCATGCCTGGCATTGACTTACCCTGAGGTGTCATCCTTGGCCTTAGGGCTGCGTGGTCCCCTCTCTCTGTCACTGCATGAGAGACAGACAGATGGACAGACAGACAGACTGCTCTGCATTGCTCTCAGGGCACCACACCGGAGATGGACAGATGGACAGACAGACCACTCTGCATTGCTCTGCGGGCATCACCTGGGTGACAGATGGACGGACGGACCCCTGTGTGTCGGAGCAGCCGCACGGACAGACAGACAGACAGCCTCTCGCTCTCCAGCGTCCTCCCGGCCGCACATCGTTTGCCCACAGGCTCCATCTTGTGGAAGATGCTCCCTCGAGGAGCCGAAGTGGGAAGCCACCCCCTGGCGTGGGACCGGCGTGCGTGGGTCCAGCTGGTACTGCCAGCGTGGGAGTCCTGGCGGGGTGGCCGTGCTGGCACCTGCTGGCACCCCCATTAACCCACTCTGCCTCCGTGGGCTTAATACCATGTTCCGCCCCTGTACAGCTAATGAGAGAAGCAAATGTGGTGGAATTCATCCCAGCAGATGGAGGACAATTTTCTTCTCATCATTTATCCGACACACGGCGCCGTACCAGTCTGCAGAGCCTCGGGCTGTGATGTGGAGCCACCAGGGCTCTGCTGGCAGTGCCACCGCCAGCTCCCACCTTCCCAGCAGAGCATCCTTTCCCTGTTGTGGGATAAAACTGGGTGGATTTCAGGCTGCTGGATGTGCTGCCTTGGTCAGGTTTATTTACCATATAATGTGACACTGTGTTTTCACCGTATGTAATTTAATGAGACATTAGGAAGGAGCTAATCAGGGGAAGCAGAGCTCGTGCTGAGTGTTTGGCCATGGTGTGGCACAAGAAGCCTGACTCCCAGCCCTCATTCCCTGACCCAGGGTGGTGCAGACTCTTGGGTGCAGCAGGTGGAAGCTCTGTCAGCACTGTCATTGCCAGCTTTCTGTCCCCAGGTGGCTCTTGGCAATCCTGCAGTGCCCCCAGGCTAGGGACACGGCTGGAGGGACACCATTGGAGACTGACGCTTGTAGGAAAATAAGACACGCAAAACTCTCAAGAGCACGTCCAATTTCCACTCATTAAGCCATAATTTCCATCATTTTAATTACATAAAAGGCAGATAAATTGCGAATATGCTCCTACTTGTGCCTTTTCTCTTAATTATTGGTCCTTTGCATGGGCCAGTTTGCAATGAATCAGCCTTTAAACAGCGTTCACTCGGAACATGCTCGGCTTTATTTGAATTATCTTGTTGGACGATCATTCCCCAGAACATAATAAAACAAACATTAATTACTACTTCAGCGAGTGTAATCTTCTTGAAAGCACTCGACGCTACTCGAATGCCACTGTAGCCTCACACTCCGCACTCTGAGGCACGCGGGTAAACGAACTCATCCTGCAGGTCTGAGTGCTCAAGGCTGTGGCCCAGGAAAGCACAGTTGGAAAATGTGCAGGTGTTCAAAGGAAAAAGCTGAGCCTGCTCTCCTGAGAGCATGGAGGAGCTGATGGCTTGGTGGGATGCAGCAGGTCTGACCATGCTGCGTTGGACTGGGCCACGTTTTGCAGCACTTGGCAAGTTCCTGGATGTGTAAACAGCAGCTCCCAACTTTCACCTGCATCCCTGATGGCAATTCCAGCACTGTCACTAGAAAACCCTGGATGTCATGGGATGGGGGCTGCCCTGCTGGGTGCCAATTCACCCATCAGCAGGATTGGCATGGCTGCTGGTGTTTGGGTTTGTCCACATCAAGGAGGGATTTAGCTGGATGGAGCCCAGCCGTGTTTCAGCCAGGAGAGGGAAGACACACAGCTGTAGCCAGGCAGCAGCATGATGTTCTTCCAGCCAGTTGAAGTTCAGCATCATTAGACATTCCTCATACGTGTAGCATGCACAGAAACCTCTGGTGAGATCTTTCCCTGGCAGTTCTCCTTCCTTCTCCTCCACCTGCACAAACCCAGCCCTTGGATTTGCTCCTGGAGTTAACCAAACCTTTAGAGGCAAGGATGTCTTCCCTTGCCCACGGCACATTTCCTATGTTTCACTAGATGCAAAATGGGGGAGAAGGCAGCTGCTGCCTTCTCCCCAATTTTATCTTAAAGGCAAAAATCAAGTAGGGAAAGGGGAGCCCTTTCCAAGCACTCATATGCACACAGCGACTGTACCATCCGGCAATCCTGGCTCTGGAGGGTCTCTACTCAAATCCAGGTACATGCCAAAAAGAGAACAGCTTTCAGTGTCTTAAATATTCACTACTGGCATTTTAAAAACTGATCTGTGAAAGAGAAAGAAATTGAAATACACTTTTCGTAAGGATGCTGTTTCATGTGATTTTGTTACCGTCCCACCCATCCTAAAGGGCTTGTTTCCCCAAGGATGAACAAATCCAGCAAGAAGGGCACAGGGAGCCAGGGAGAGCCCCAGTGCAGCCCCAGAATTCTGGGGAGGAGAAGGAAGAGCAGGAGAAGCAGGAGGGGGAGGAGGAGGCGGAGGTGGAGGAGATGCTCTGAGGATAGAGCCATATGTTGCCAAGTTAATAAAAGACCTTGAAAAGCATAAATCCTCGGCATCCTGGCTGCTGGCCCAGGTGCATAATTTCCTTGCCACTGGGGGGAGAGCAGGCAGCATCTGTGTAACTCCAGCATCGCACACTAATGAAAGAGCCCAGGATGAAATGCTCAGTCCCCGGGGACAGCGAGGGAACCCGGCTCTCTCCGGCAGAGCCGGTGTTTGTGTTGGAGGGGAGCCTGGCAGGTTGGAGTGAGGCTTTTCCCTGCTTTCTGTGCCAGGGAGAGACCATCCACCCTGAATCCACTTTCCTGGAGCACCCAGGGCCCAGGGGGGTGCAGCGTGGTGGGGGCATCGCCAGGGTGTCCCCCAGGAACACGGCCAAGGACCTTGCCTGTGACACAGATGGAAAGCACAGCTCCTACAAAGGGGAAATGCTGAGTTCCCACTGCACAGAGCCGAGCTGCAAACCCCACTGCTCAGAAAGGAACACTGGGATGTGTTCAGGGGGGTAAGTGGGGAGGGGAGGCAGCAGTGAGGGGTGCAGGGCCCCACAGCTCTGTCTCTGCCCACTCCAGTGCACTGTCAGGAGGCCCCAGGATCTGCCAGCCGTGGGACATTTTCCAAGAAACAGGTTTTTTCTCAGTAAAGCAAATAATCCTTGACCCACATGAGGCTGAGAAGGAGCAGCGAAGCAATTGTGTGACTCAACACAATACAAAGCTATTTGCCTCCGCATTTGCCAACCTGAACATCCAGATGTACACAAATTAATGAGCATTATGATGAGCCTCATTAAAAGAACTGTTCTTCAGGGGAAAGCATCTTCCCCAGCACCAGCGCTGTGTTCTGTTTGCTCAGCTATTAGCTGATGGCAAACTGTGAAATCCTGGGTTTCATTCTGCTGCTGATGCTTTGGTGCATTCGCTCCCTTGCTGGAGCAAGAGGTGACAGCCCTGGATGTCACAACTGGTAATGGTGGCAGAGCTGGCTCCAGCTCCCAGCCATTCCACAGGGGCCAAGTCCCCCACAGCTGCAGCTCCTCTTAGCCCTAAACCAGCCCTACACAACTGATGCTGGGTGAATTTGTTTCATATCCCACAGTGCCAGCAAAGATGCTGGGCTTTTCAGGGAAATAAATATCACTGTGGTGTTTTTTGCCTTTTGTGGACCAATCCAAGCTAAGTGTTCATCCTTGCCTTAAGTGGGGAACCAGCACCGTTTCTTGAAGCCTCGTTTTGCCTTTTGCCAATAACATTATATTAAAAGGGCTTTCAGGTTATCTCTTAAGTAGTTGCTTTTCATTCCAGCTGTGTTCCCTCCCTTCTGGCCAGGCTGCTCTCTCTAGAGCAGGGGCTTCTCTTGCCTGTGCAGAAACATCTCAGCTGTTTCTCTTGTGCAGGTCCTGGCAAATTCAGCATGTTGGGGTGTTGTAACAACCCCATTCCTGGCGGCAGCCCTTGCTGAGCCCAGGTCCCCCCTGCCTCCTGGCCCCCTCTGTCCTCTGGGAATACACAGAGATGGAGAGAGGAGGGGGATGCAGGCATGGCTGGGGTCCCACTAACCTGCTGAGCCTGAGATCCTTGTTTTCTGTGAGGGAGCAGTGAGACAGGCACCAGTGCTGATGAAATCTGCAGTTGAGCTGGTGAAGAGGAGAAAAAGGAGGAGAGAATCCAGTTCATGACCCAGCAGCAGAGAAACCACTGAGCCAGCCCCACCAGCCCCTCAATTCTGAGAACACCACTGACTATCTGGAAGCAATGCTTGGCCCAGGCCCCATTTGAAACCTGAAGCAGGTCCTTCTCTTTCAATGGATGAAAAACTCAGTTTCCAAGAAGTGCATCAAGCCCTTAATCGGGGTTTTAATTCCTTAATGGCAGTGGGTGCAGCAGAGCTGGTTATTTGGAGAGCAGATTCCCCCAGGCCAGGGAGTGCAGCCGTGGCTGCATGGCAATGAGGTCTGGAAGCCCCCAGAGCCAGCACTGATTCTCTCTTGCATCTAAAAGCAGACTTGAATGGTGCTTATTAATTTGAGTCCACCTCTGAATGCACTTAACGATTCAAGTCCAATTAGTTTTCAGAGTGCTCAGGTAGGAAGTAATCATTAAAAACATGTAAATTAAGTTACTGGGGAGCTTAATAGATTAGTCATTGACTTTCTAGCTTGTGTTGGCTCTTAACCTTCAGTTTAAATTCATCATGAGCAATTTCTCTGAACTGGCTGCACAAGGTTAGAGCTGGGGGCTGTGGCTTTGCCAGAAGGAGAGCTGGCCATGCCATGGCATCTCCCGTGGGAGAAAGAGCCCAGAGCCCCCCTGTCCTTCCAAATGTGAACACCTCGGCTGCTGCAAGTGCTTCATCTGCAGGCAATGTGCCCAAGCTAGGGAGCTGCTTCTATGGGGGGTGGGCCCTGGGCATGAGGCCACCCAGGGCATCCCACTGCCCTCCTGCCCCTCTCTGCCTGGATGCAGAGCCCAAATTCCTTTGCTGTGTGGGACTGAGCATTTGATTCACTCCCAGACTGATGTGTATCTGGAACGGGTGCCTCAGGGTGAGCTGCTGGAAGGGCAGGACCCTGCTCAGCTCTCCCACTGCCATCTCTCCTGCCAGACTCTTTTCTCTCTGAGCAGCCCCATCCCCCAGTAACCAAATTTCAGTTGCAACTGGAATTAGTAAGAGTTAATCTGAGATTAATAAATTGACTCTAATGCTCTAATGGATTATGAGGGGTCTAATGGAAAGACAAAGTCTCCTGGGGCAAAACAAACCTCTTGATCCATGGTGAGAGGCACCTACAGAACCTCCACTGCCCTGGGGCACCCCCTAACTTGGACCCTCTCCCCATGCCGGGAAGCAGCTTTATTACAGAGGGGAAAATGAAGGAAACATATCAAAAAATATCTCAGGCCGGGAGCATTTGGAAAAGCTATTTCTAAAATTGCAATTACCAGGAAGGAGAACAAATTACCACTTCAGGGACCGTCGCACATGGAGAATCAGAGCTTTGGGAAATAATCAGAAGAATATATTCACAGAAGTGCATTATTTATATTGAAACATTTTGAAATAAAGGTCACAAGGAGAAGTTGAAGATTAGTAAATAGGAGAACGCAGGGATTGCTTTGCTGCTGTAATCATTATGGTCCATTTTGATTATGCCTGCATTAGTCACCGAGACACGTAAATCACCACAGAGCAGCCACGGGTGCTGCTCTTGAGGAGTTGAGGAGTGGGGGATCCTCCTGCACTCCTCTCATCCAGACCAGGCCATTGGCCTCATCTGCACCTTCCCCCTTGGCAGAGCCACCTGGTGCTCTCCTTGAGCCCTTCCAGAAGTTCCCCATTCCCTCAACCTTTGGACTCGGCTCCTGGGACCTCAGGGGTCCCACAGCTCCAGCACTGATGGTGACACTCAGGGACCCCGTGCATGTCACCATCCTGCTGCTCTGCTCACCAGAAGCCTCATTTTGCCTTTTGCCAATACATTATATTAAAAGGGCTTTCAGGTTATCTCTTAAGTAGGTGCCAGGTCCTGGTAGTTACTCACAGCACCAACCCCCTGCACAGAGGCATCCCAAGCACAGAAGTTTTCTCCCCAAACCAAAAGAGCGTGTATGTGCAATCCAGCAGCACTGCTAATCTTCCATGCCTTCAGACTCCTTGTGAGGCAGCAGCCTCTTTTCCTCCCCTTTTATTATCGTAGATCATTTTTAATGCAGCGCCGACCTGTCAAGCTTCCCCTGGCTCTGTGTCAGCGATTACAAAGGACTTAGAAGAGATACACAGAGGGCAGGTGAGGCAGGAGATAATGGTACTGGGATGTCTCCTCACCCCCAGGATGCTGAGCAGCCCAGGAAAGAGCCGGGGGCTCACAGCCACTGCCCCTCACATCTCCCTCGTGGGGTGACGGACCAGCCAAGCTGGACCATGAACCTGGCCATGCTCGTCTTTGCCAACAGTCCCTGGCTCCCACTCCCCTCCCTCCTCAGCAGCCCTGAGAAAATATTTGCAGCTTATAAAAGCAGCGAAAATGGGATTGATTTACTGTAGTGACATCTCAAAGCATGAAGTGGCACTTTTACACTCGCATCACCCATTAGACATCTGAAGGCATCAGCACAGCCCATTTCATTTTTAAAGACATACAAAATGCTCGGAGGAAGCCATTTGACATCCCCGTTCTGGGCGCTGTGATAGCATGCTGGGAATAATACGGATGCATCAGAAGTCTCACATCTCATCACTCCAGTCCCCGTTGTGTCAATACGCTGCTAAAGAGCTGGCAAATGTCGTTCTGTAATTTTCCTGTGTGTCACAGCTGCTGAAGGAGCTGCCCATGGACGGTGCCTCTAAATCAACGTGGCAGCCACAGCCACATCTGGTGGGTGCTCCAGCCCTGCACGCTGGGAGGAGCTGGTGGAGGTGGCAACAGCATCCCCCAGGAGATGCTGGAGCACCTTTTGGGATGTGCAGCAGCTCCCTCCATCCCAGCCATTTGCAGAGGCAGTGTACTGGAGCAACACCTCTCGCCCAGGAGAAAGAAAAGGCAAGGAGCAAGGAGCTCCCCGAAGGTACTGGCCTCTGAAATTGCTGCCTTGCACTGGGCATCCTGTCTGCATCCAGGAGTGGGGAGCACAGGGTACACCAGCCCTGGCCTCGGGTGCCTCAGCACTCATCTTTCAGCATCACAGCTCCTCCCCAGAGGCAATTCCATGTTGGAAACATTCATAATTTTAATGGGATTAGTCCATCCCTGGTGCCAGGGGAAGGAGCCTGACCATGCCCTGCACTGCAATTGCTGCGCACCAGCAGCACCAGGCCTGATTTATTAGCCCAGAGATTTCACTGCCCGGCCACTGACAAATGGCCACAATTTTACCAGCCCCTGTCCTCCCAATCAATAGCTTTTAATCAAATCCAATCACAACATATTAAATTAAGTGTCCAGACTAGCCCCAGAGTGCTGAGGGTGCTGGTGCTGGCACAAGCCAATGTCAGGAGCTGTGGGAATTAATCACCTCTGTGCTGCCAGCATGAGGAGCCCGGGGCTCAGCAGGGGAGAAAGGGAGGTTGGGCATACAGGAACTGTCTCAGGATACTTCTAATCGTGGATTACAATCATGGAAGCTCCTGGATTGCTCCCACACTTCCTCCAAATTTGTGCCGTTTCCTTACGGCTCCTTGGGGTTTGCTCTATTCAGCTCTCACGCTTCCACTTAGTTTTAGAGCTATTTCTGCATATGAATTATTCCCTGACACAATTTTGCAGCCCTGGTTATATTTAGAGGGAGCTCATTCATTGGGTGAGGCTCCTCGTTTTCTGTTTCGTTGAGTGAGATCCTCTGGTTTCTCTATCCCATCTTTCAGGCTCCAGTTGATCTGCACTCACTAATTACATAGTGGGACACCAGATGAGGTCGAGCTTACACTTCCCCTGTGTTCTGCAGCAATATTTATTTGTGATAAGGCAGAAGGCAGCCGTGGGGAGACGTCCCCCTGCGAGCGGGTCATGGCTGCATCGGCTTTCCCTGCATCAGCTGTGGAATAAATTTCCATCATGGAAAGAGAAAAGCTGCTGCAGTGGGACCCAGAGCACTTCATGACGTTTATGTGTATTAAGAGCTTGGTTCTGTGCTGCCACATCTTCTCCAGGGCTCTCCAGATGGCTTTGTGGGACAGGCAGAGCCTCACAGTCCCCAGGGAGTTCCCTGGGGGCTGTGGCCATTTGTTCATCCATTGTCACCTGTCTGAATGTTTCCCCTCCGTCTTCCCCTCCTTTGTCCCCACCTCTCCTCAGCCAGGCTCTCATTTCCCAGCCACATCTTTCACCTCTGTACCTCGAGATGTTTTTAATGCAGCCCTGGGTTTTACTCCTCATTCATCTGCCTTCCGGGAAACACTTGACTTTTTCACTGCATCGTCAGCATTTTCAAGGTACTCCTCTCGCAGGTGTCCCAGCAGATCTTGGGAGAATCCCAGCAGCCCCCAGCTGCTCACCCAGCTCTGGGTGCTCCCCACAGGCAGCATGACCTTGGTTCTGTCACTGGCTTAGGTGACAAGCCCCTCTCCTGGAGCTCCTCACCCATGCCCAGCATCCACACATCGCCTTTGGAGAGGCCACTGGAGCTGCGCCAGCTGTGGCAGCTGGAGCCTGGCAGATTTAAAGTCTTAATTGCTTGTGATAATTAAAAATCTGAGGAATTTTCCCCAAAGCATGGAGCTGTCCCGGCCCAGCCCCAGCTCTGCCTCCCCATCAGCCCAGCCACACTTTGGGGAATTCAGGGTGCATTTGCTGCCATCCCTGCAGCTGACAGGGAGGCTGAGCTGACTGAGGAATTTGATCCAAGCCCAGGACTAGGGATACTGAACTGGCACCTTCTGCAAACTGCATCACCGTCCCATCATTCATCCCATTGCAAGGAGGGCAGTGCCAGGGAGCACAGGATCCTTTTGGGGGTCTATGTGCAATTGGCTCCATCTGCAACAAGGAAGGAGCCATGAGGAATGAGCTCGACCAGCCACAAGCTGGGGAGGAAGAGCCAGACAAGGACAGGGTCTGGCTCTGTCCTTGCCTGCATGCACCAGGACCAGTGATGGCCACCAGTCAGGGACACAGGAAAGACTTTAATACCTGTCTCCAGTCCTGTGTGCACAGCAACTGCAGCTGCAGATTTATGGTTCAAATTAATTGTGCGAGTAAATGAGAGGCACTCAGGTGAAATCACAGACAGAGGGCATTTCCTATGTGCTGCTCCTTCCTTGGCCCATCCCTGCCCACCCTGGGAGGTAAGGGGGGCTCTAGCCCCCTTGGTCCTCTCATCAAGGAAAGTGTCAGGGACTGGTGTTTGCTCCCAAAAGCTGATGCTGCTCCCCTGTGTGAGTGGTCTTTCCTAGCACAATTTTCCCCCCTTGAATCCTGCACTTCACTTGTCGTGGTCGCCACACCTTGGCCACCCATCCCATCCTTGTTTGGATGCATGGCTCCTAACACCCTCTAAGCAGCACAGGGGGCTGCAGGCTCCTGCCCTCAGCCCTCCTGGGAGGGGGTTGTGTCTTGTGCTGGGGTCTCCACACTCCTCCACTGGATCTCTTCACCAGCCCTCCAAACCACAAGCAGGCCACTGCCTCCCCAGGGAGTGCTCCATCATCCCTGCCGACAGCACATCCCAACTCCCTGTCATCAAGCAAATCTCATCACGCTCCCTCCTAACCTTTGTGCAAAGGTTGTGAGAAATGCCAGGGCCATATTTCAAAGGAAATACGAGCCCGAGCAGTCCTGAGCTTGTACCATCTCCAGAGGGGCTGAGCAGGGCAGCCGGTTCTGCCTGCAGCGGGCATTCCCAGCCCTTGGAGATGGCTCCTGGGGAAGGGACCGTCACTCTGAGGCTGGCTGGGATGAGTTAGGAGAGCCGGGCTTGCCTGTGCTTCCTTATCTGCCCAATAATTGAACGGAATAAGCTCTCTTATCTCTCTGGCCCGGCTTTTCCCTGACAGCCCCCTTATCTCCAGCCCTTGGAGATTGCGAGCAGCGGTCAGGGTGCTGCATCCATCCACTCCTGATGGGATTGGGCTTTCCGGGCCACGGCCCCTCCTCTGCCCATCGTCCTGCCGGAGGGGCTGTCTGGGAGGATGCTCCAGCCAGCAATTGAGTCTGCTGCGGGTTATCCGCAAGGAGGGGTGGGTGCCTTTCCCCTCGGTGAAGGTGGAAGTGACCCCCTGGTAACAAATACAGAGAATTGGTGCATGCCTCGTGTCACTCCCCACCTCTGCTTTGCCTTTGGTTGGCAGCTTTCAGCACAGCACCTCCATCGAGGGCAAAGATTGTGGGGAAAAACACAGAACATTTGGATTTGGTTATTTTGTTATCAATTCTTTCAGATTGGGTGAAAAAATAAGAAATAAGAAAAAATAAGTATAAAAACATCTGTGAGTGAATGCCACTAGATGGCAATGAGAATAGCACCGGCCACAGCCTCTGGATTTTGGGACAACCCCTGGGAGAGCGATCTTGACCCCTCAGTCAGGGTACCCCAGTGCCCCACAGCCTCCTGCCATTCCCAAGCCTGCCTGGGTAGCCCAGCGAAGCAGAACACGAGCTGCTCTTCTGTTCTGCTCCTCATTTTTCTACCTGAACCCTCGGGATTTGTTCTTCCGACCCCGGCAATGCCAGAGGAAGCTCCGGTGCGGCCGCAGTGCCGGAGGGGCCGCCCTGCAATGCTCCACATCAGCCCGCGCCGAGCCGAGCAGTAATTGGGTCTCTTAGGTAAAACACGGCGGATTGCAGGCGGCTGCAGCTGCACGGCTGATGGACCACGGAGGAGACATTAGCATGTAAAATGATGACCATTAACTTGATTAAAGAAAGGACACAACACGCATCTTGTTCTCGTATTGGAGCCACTTCTTCCCACGAATCGTTGGTTGGGGATTTTGATTTCCTTTGCAGGAGACAAAACACCTCGGAAGCACTGGGTAATTGCTTGTGGGCTGAGTTTTTCTAGGCTAACCTAATCTTGCCGGGGATTTGCTTTTAGCCTCAATGTGAGGATGGATTTTCTTTAAGATCAGGATGAAAAACACTGTCATAAATTAGCAGCAGAATAAACGGCTTCTGAGTCCTGGATTTACACAGGATTTTCCTAAACAATGGCTAACCCAAAACAGCAAGCCCCAGTCCTACTCACAGGACCCGAGAACCAGCTGGGACAGAGCAATCCTGAGCACACCTACTCCTGGGAAATTGATGTATTTGTGGGAGAAGAGTTGGGCATCCCAACACAGGAGTACAGCTCAGGAAAGCTAGCATGTGGAAAGTTCTCCTCAGGGATGTCTCTACAGCACCAAGGGCCAGAGGGATGTCCACAGGTCCTTGGAGAGCAAGTCCTGCTGTCCATCCCTTCTCCATCTCTTCACGGGCCCGGATGCTGGCACAGGTCAGCCAGAATGCCACAGCAGAAGGCAGATGTGCTCATAATTAGGATTCATCGAATCAGTTAAAGCTGAAGACAAAGAAAATTAGAGAAAATGAAGAGGAAATGAAACGGCTTGCGCAGATGCACGGGAAATATTTTTAGTCCTTCTAAGTCCATGGCGTCTGTTGTTTGGAAAAGTCCGCACTGAATCCTCCCAGGACTTGCTTCCTTTCAAATGAGGTTGCCATCTCCCAGCGCTGCAATTAGTCATGTCCATGCAGCTTCTGTGGAGTACAACCAAAGCACTTAATTTTCATTAAAAAGATGACATTGGGAGCAGTTATGAAGGACAGGCACAGGAACTGGTAACCACGTTCCTGAGGACGGAACAGGACACGCAAATGCATAAATTACAGGGCTCCTTTTCCACGTTCTGTCTTCTGCTGTTGTAGGTGCCTCTCTGATATCTCTTTGTAAATCCTGTTCACATTTGCATTAGATAATTCGGTATATCCATAAATTAGTGTTGAACATCAGTTGTTTTTACGGAAGCGGTGCATAATCTCCGCCTCATAGGTGTTCACAGCCCATCCCAAGATCCCAGCAGAGGCAGGGGAAGATGGTGAGTGTTGGCAGCAAGGACCTTTCCTTCTGCCATCCCCAAGGGCTCCCATCAATTTGTGGCTGCCCCATTGCACACTAGGCACTGCTGAAATCCAAAGAGGCATTGGTAACTGCACTTTATTTAACTCTGCATAAGGTGGGAAGAGATGGGCTCTGTGCACCACACTCAGCATCATGCTGGGGCAAGCACTGCCCTTGCTCCAGGAGCAATTCCCTGCCCTGGAGCAAGCCAGGGGTGGTTCCAGGGCCTCAACACCACACTCCACATCCCACTCCATCCCATCCCATCCTGCCACTGTGCTCCAGCATGAGCGCTGTCCTTGAAACTAGAGCTGGATAAAATAGGGTCATTTTTATTTTTCAAGTTTTCCATGTTCATGAAAGCAAAGATTGGTGTGGCTGAGCCTGAAGACAAACTGCTTCAAAGAGCAATTTTAATTGAAATTATAATGATGAAAATTCTGCAGCCAAAATTGAAAAGTGCGTTACTATATCCCTTCCCTCCTCCCGTGACACGTCCAGGCAAAGCAGCAACAAAAATAGAGGCCTTTTGTGAGAGTCTCTGTATGACTCAGTTTCTTCAGTCCACAGTTTATATTTATCTTTGTAAAAGACACTAAAGCACTACACTGTCCCTCCTCTTTGCAGCTTTCCTCGTGTTCCTCCTCTCCCTGTGCTCCTTGCTCAGTGCAGGGTCCTGCCAGTGCACAGAGAGCCCCTTGCCAGAGGCTGCATGGCTCAAAAGGGTGAAATTGAAGAAGGAAATTTAAGAAATTTTAGAAGAAAAAAGGCAGAGGTGTCCTGGGATGTATCCCCAGGATGGGATGGCTGCCAGTGGGGCTGGGATGGAGCCCTGAGGCCGCGTCCCTGGCTGGGCTGCTGCCGGCTCCCCGCAGGAGCTCAGAGCCCCAGGGAGCAAAAAGCTCATCCGCTACCCAAACAGAAAACGGCTGCTGGTTCCCCTCTCCTCGGCATTAATCTCTGTCCCTCCTGGGAAATTACGCCACGATAAATCTTTATTTCTCATGATGGCTTGCCAGCTTTAATAACGATTTGTCGGGGGATGGGAGATGCTCTGCTCCCCCAGCACACACTGATGGGTTGGGACTGATTTATCCTCCTTTCCCGAGCCCTGTTTGTCCAGCTGCCAGATAGGGCCAAGTGAGTAACTGTTTCTTCAGTAAATTTAGTCTCCTCTTAATCCTCAGGTACCCCTGCTTTCCTGGAATTTATTCAGTACTCACACAGAGCTGTATGGTGTGAGAATGTGGGTATTCAGACACTGCCCTTGAAAGGGCTGCCTGCTCAGTCCAAGTGCTGGAACACGGGAATTGAGCAATGCTGGGGAGTTACTGCAATACTGTTTGTATTCCTCAATACAAACCATTTGTAGAGCTGTGCTTAAGAACAATGGAATTTGTGCTTAGTTTCTGTGGCATCCAACTGGCGAATGTGAACAATTGAGTTTTCTGTTATTTGAGGAAATAACTGAACGGCCAAATCCAATTACTCCTGGAAATTCTGCTATGATGCAAAGAGCAACGTGAGCCCTGAGTGCTTCTTTCCAGCCAGAGTGGCTGTTGCTCCTGGGTAGTTTCAGGGGTCTGCACTAGCCCATCCCACTCCTCTCCTGCTCCGAGCAGGGAGTTGAGAATACACACTAAATGCCCAGTGAAAATGTGACCTACAGCTGAAGAAGATGACCAGAAGATGCTGCAGGGAGAGACAAGAGCTGTTTGGTTTCACCCCAGGGGCTGTGCATGAGGCTGCTGCATGTACCCTTACTGAGCAACCTGGCGTCAGGTCAGCAGGATCCCACTCCTGTCCCACCAATGGGGTTTCTTAGGGAAACGCTGCCAAATAAACCCCAAAATGACAACGCAGCTTCTCCTGCATCCTCTTATATGGAGCCCATCTTATGGGTCCTGTAAGAGATGAAGAAAGGGGAGCACAGGGCTCCATGGTCAGACCTGGGGCTCCTCTCTCCCGGCAGTCGGGGCAGCAGAACAGCTTCGGACAGTTGAGCACCAAATGTTTTCACTGGGAGTTACTATAGAAACTATCTCAACACCTTTTTCTGTGCAGCCTCGTTGCTGCTAATAAATAGCCTCATTATTTCGTAAAAAGTGCTCGGGAAACCAGGAGCAGCACGGCTCAGGCCGAGACAGGATTAATGGTCGAAAATAGTGGGACCATTTTTCCCTGTGCCACAGAAAGCAGAAAGGCCGGGGCTCCATTAGGGAGAGTTATGGCTCATTTCTCAGCTTTTGCTGTATTTATGTTTTATGTATTCAAAAGTGATTTCAGCCACAATCCCAAATTACCAATTCCCACATTACATTAAACGGCTGTGAACAGGAATGGCTCCTGCCTATCAAAATAAACCACTGAGTGCCATGCAAGGAGCCAGCTCCTTCCTGATATTTGCAGCCAGCACTGCTTGCAGCAAAATGCTCCAGGGCCTGCTGAGGGGCTGCTGTCCCAGCTGGTACCACAGTCACCACCAGTGCCAAAGGCAGAGTATCCCTATTTTCCATCACGAATTTCTCCGTCTCTGCCCCAGCAGTCACAGCCACTTTCACTTCTCTGCCCAGTGCCTTAAGCCAAGCCATTCTCGCTTCCCTTCAAGCCCCAGTGCCCCTGAGCAGGAGACGACTGTTAAAAATATTAACAGGAGTAACACAATACCAGGAATAACACAGTAACAGGAATAACCCACCCCTGTGGCAAGAAGCTAAAATGCACATCTCTCTTTATGTATCCATTGGTCCTGTTGATACTGATTCTGTGTTAATGCCATGCCTCTCCCAGCCAGAAACATCCAGGCAGGGCTGGGCTCCAGAATGTGCTGGGGAGCTCATGGGCTTGTGGAATCTGCACTGGGGTCTTGGATCTTTGTGGACATCAGCCCTCTTACTGCTTGGCACTGTGATCATCCCATGGTTCACACCCAGACCTCACTCAGCACAATGGTTCCTTGCTGATCCCATCTGTGCTGGAGACTCCAAGAGCTTCCATGAAATTGGATGATGGTGTCTGACTCGTGTCCAAAATGAAGCTTCCTTGTGTCATCTGAAAAACTTCAGTGTTTGGATACAGGCTTCATGGCAAATACCACTGCCATCCTCCAACCCGTGTGCAGTCCTACTCATGGTCCTACTCACAGTCCTACGTGCAGTTCACCAGTGGGTCACTCTGGTGAGTGAAAATGGAGCAATTTTAGCCAAAAGCTCTCCCACCAGCACTCAGACCGTGGTTTCCTGACAGACCCCTGTCTGCCTCTTGCTGTGAGGGGCAAGGAAGCTCCAGCTATTGGAAGGCAGTTTGCACCACCCTGCCTGCAGCTGCCTGACTCTGGCTGAATTGAATACTATCATCCATGGATCTGAGAGGCAAATACTGCCCAGGAGAAGATGAGTTGGATATTGACCTTCAGGGAAGCTGAAAGCTGGCAGTGCCCACTCAAACCTTCAGCATGGGCAGGCTGTGACTGTCCCAATCATGCCTGTGGGCAGGGGCAGCTTCCCCATCCACCCACCTGCAAAACCCCTTGCAGACACAGTTTTCTCTGCTTTGCCCAGGAAAAGCTGGACGTCGCTGTGATGCTCTCATGCCACATCTCTGTGTGTTGGCATTTTTGTGAAGATCTGAAGGAAAGCTAGAAGTGATCACGCTGGTTTGCCCCTGGCAGGAGCCACCACAGACAAATAGGGAACACGGCTCTCCACTGCTGTTCTTGGGGATCACGCTAACGACTTGCGTGGCACAGGCCCAACATCTCGACAGGAGGCAGCCAGGCATCAGCGAAAATGATGGGGAATATAATGAATCATTTGTCTTTCCTGAGAAGGAAGAGTGGTGGTGTAAAACACAGACCCTTAACTCTTCCGCAGCCGCCTGCCGCTGCTGTCAGCGTTCCCAGGGTCCCCAGTGGACTGGCAGGAGAGGAAAAAGGAGATGAAAGGGGACATCACCACGTCGGCATGTCCCAGTTTCTAGGATGGATGTGGGCTTGCTCTCCAGAGCAGCCTGGCTGTCAGCAGTTGCTTATTTTGCTGGTAATGACACAGAACCGCTTATGGAAAAGGATTTCACTTCCTCGATAACGCTAATAAAGTGGATTTGGCTTCGTGCGCTGCATCCTTTGTCTGAGGGGCTGGATTCACCAGAGGCATTTAGAGAGCTGCTCCTCCAGCACACAGTGGTGGCAGAATCCAGACATGCTGGGAGGCAGCTGAGCAATCCAGAAGGGAGCCTGATCCCTGCTCCGGGATGCTTCGGACCATGATGCTGTTTCTCCCTGGACTGTCCCTGATGTGACAGGCTTCCTTACCCAGCTTCTTGGACAGAGAGTGATTCATGGAGCACAAGGACCCACACCATCTGCCATGACCACAAACACATTCAGGTCTGGTGAGGGGCACCCCAGACCAATCCCAGAGGGGACAGGACTGCTGTGGCTGCCCCAGGGTTCCAGTTCCCTGAGGGTGCTGGAACTGCTGACAGCTGGGAATAAATTATAGTTCCCATCTAATCAACTCTTCTCATCGTTTCCAGTTGAGCAAATTAAAAATCTTCCAGGAGCACAGATGAACTGCGGCCCAACCTCGCGCCTGATAAATGTTCCTTTTTGAACTCACGCACAATGGGGGAGCCGATTAAACTTTTAACTTTTTTAATCCTGTAATTTATTTTAAATGCATTTGCTGAAAGAAAAGAATGTGGAAGATTCTTTGCTTTTTGATTTCTTAGGGTGAGCTGATGTAAGAGGCAGATAACGCAGTGCAGCAAACTCGCCTCTGACGTTACCGCTCAGAGTCCTGCAGCTCAGGCTGAAACCTGGGAAATCTGAGATTTCAGTGGAATCTGGGATTCAGCTGGGGCAGGAGTTTGCCAGGAAAAGTCCAGCACTGTAATCCCCATTGGAGCAGACAGGATGAGAGGAGCTACCCACCAACCAGCTCTGCTCCCAGTGCCATCACAGGTTGTGCCATGCTCCCACCAGCCCAGCACTCCCTACCCCTCAGGGGTCTCCTACCAGGCAGAGAGGTCCCATTAACTGCCACACTTCCCAAGGGGAATCTGCATGGAACAGCACAGCATATACATGCACTGCAGCCCAACGAGCTTCCTGGGATTATTGTTATTGCTGTAATTACCAAAGGAATTAGTAATGCTAAGCCATCAAGAGGTTAACCACACCAGAGGCTAATGAGCCATGTGACATATCAAAGTGCTGGGAAGCATTTTCTCAGCTCAGAGTCAAACAATATTAACCTGGGATACCCATCCCTGGAAGTGTTCAAGGCCCAAGGTTGGGTGGAACGTGGAAAAACCTGATCTATTGGAAGGTGCCCCTGCCTGTGGCAGGGGTGTGGAATTGGATGATTTTTAAGGTCCCTCCCTACACAAAACATTCCATGGATTCCGTGATTCCTTGCCTCCCCGGGAAGCAGTGCTCTGGTTTGCTTTTACCCAGCCCCACTGCTGGCACACAGTGCTGAGCTGGCAGGGTCTCTTTGACAGTCCAGCTCTGGCCAAAGCAGGGGCACATCTTCCCTCCAGGAACTCCCCCTCTCCACACAGCTCCTGCCAGGAGCAGCAGCCTTAACCCAGCCTTTGACAATCTCCTCTTTATCTGTTACTGACAACAAAGCTGTAATTGCAGCCCTCGGCAGAGCAGGTAGAAGGAGTTCTCCAGGCACCACGAGGAATAAAGATGATCCAAGAATTGTTCTGATATAACTGTGACTGCTCCAACAGTGGCAGATGACAGAGGGTGATGCTCCTGGCCACTCACTCCCTAAGCCCAGCCCCCTCCTCAGTGCTGACCTTCCAAAGCCACAGAAAACTCCCATGACATCCTGTGGTCACACAGGATCCCTGCACATCTCATTAGTTCCAGCAGCACAGGGGTTCCCCGTGTTCCCATTTGTGGGATGAGGAGCGGGTGAGCTGCAGACACAGAGAAGTCACCACCTCCTGCAAGCCTCTGTGCCATCTCAGAATCAATACCCTGCCAACAGTGATGGCAATAAGTTTAATTCTTGATGAATGGCAGACATAAAACTGAGCTATTGTGTTGCTGAAAGAAATTGAATTAAGGGTGAGCAGAAGGGACACATCGCTTGGCAGTGTGGTTGATAACGCTGCCTGCTTGGCCAGCTGCCACCAGCAGCCCTTTGGTTACTGACACAGTTCCTGATGGTCCTGGCAGATCCCTGTGTGCCCAATACTCCCCAAAACCAACCCATTCCCATTCCATGGTTCAATTGTTGCTGTACAGGGAAGCAGGTCTCCAGCCACCACAACATTCTCATCATCCCCTTCCCAGCATCCCTCCTAGCATTTCCTGAATTAGGCCACACCCTGGCACTGGGGACTTGGTGGTCCCTTCACCCCATCCCCTGGACATGCAGGAAAGAGAGTTTGGTCTTTGCAAAGTTTTTTTGTTTGGACACCCCTTCCCTTGGGATAGACGCTTATTTGTGTCTGATTATTTTTCCCAGCGCGTCTGCGACAGACTCCAGGTTTCCTCTGCATGCACAGGAAGACTTTCTTCATTAGCTGTTAGACTCCAACTCCCGAAGAGCAAATTAGGGGACATGAATATGCAAATTAATGCTTCTAAACTGATAGCAGCATTGCTGCCTCCAAGGGGATCAAAGCTGGGGTGACATTTGGCTTCCAGCTCTTCGCATTCGGGAGCGGGGTTTGACACTTTCTTTAATTGTTTTTTACACTGGAGAGTGCTAAAAATAAGCCTTCCACAAAGTTGTCCTCCTGCTCACTCTGTTTGCCTTGTGTTGGGTTTTTTAAATTGTTTTTGTCCCATGTTGCCCAAGCTGAGACTTTTCCAGTCATGCAGGGCCATCCCAGTGATGCTCTGCCCAGTCCCTGTGTGGGACCACAGCAGTGGCACGAGCACAATGGCCACGGTGAGATGGCACTAGGGGCAGTTTGGGGACATGCTGGATGGCAGAAACTGCACAGAGTCACAGGTGGCTGAATTTGGGCTGCAACTCCCCCAAAGAAGCCATTTCCCACCTTCAAAGGAGCTTTCCAACAACACCCGAGCCCATCAGCTTTCCATCTGTGCAACCAACCATGAAACCCCAGGAATATGTCCTGTGGCCACCACCAGCACCCAAATGTTGCAGGCTGACAAAAGTGCTGCTTCCTGAGGGTTTGAGAGACAGAGAAGGCTCCACACCACCACATCCTGCATCCCCACAGAGCGTCTCCATCCTGGGGCACTGCCCAGGTAACTCGTCAATAAGTATTTGGAATCAGGGGGAATAATAAGGAATTCCAACAAACTCCCTGCCAGAAGCAGATGTTGCTCCATGTCCCACTGCTCTGGGCTGTAAATGCCCTTGCCTGGCTCTCTCCCCACTCTCTGCCAGCTCAGCCTCTGCTTAGAAGTAATTAGGAGATAATTAACATTTGTAGCGAACAGTGGGAAACATCTGGGCCCTTGAGGGTGATTTACGGGGCTGGAGGAAGGAGAGTAGTGGGTGGCATGGCAGAGAATCATGCTGGTGGTGTTTGGGATGGGATGGGATGGGATGGGATGGGATGGGATGGGATGGGATGGGATGGGATGGGATGGGATGGGATGGGATGGGATGGGATGGGATGGGATGGGATGGGATGGGATGGGATGGGATGGGATAGGATGGGATGGGGATGTCTCTGGGGGATGCTCCAGGGATGGTGATCCCTTCTTCCATCCTCCTCTCAAGCAAAGGTGGGGAAGCAGCACCATCTGACCCAGAAGTTTCTCAGTCAGGAGACGATCACTTGGAAGCAACCTGGACTCAGAGGAAGAACAGAGGGCATTTGGTGGAGCTGTAATTTATTTTGTATGACTCCTACTTAATTAAATACTTCATTTGCATAACCCTGTGCAGTAACTCACTTCTGTCAGGATGAAATTCAGCCATGTGCAAACAGTCTGCAAAAATAACACACATAATTCAAACTTATGTTTGTTGTAAGAATGGATTTACATGATGCAATTAAGACAGGCAGCTCAGAATCCCCTTCCCTTTCTCCTTCCTCTCCCCATCCCCTTTCCCTTCTCGTTCCCTTTTCCTTTCCTTTTCCTCTCCCTTTTCCCCTTCCCCTTCACTAAAGAGAGGAATAAACCTTTGCATTGATTTCTGGAGAAATATTTGGGATGTTGCTGGGCTTCACTAGCTCCTCTCCAGCAATTCCCTTTCTGACCTCCCTGCTGCAGAGGTCTGCAGTACAGAGGGAGCCTTGGGCTCCCCTGAGCCACTCACACATTATTTCCCTGTAAATCAGCAAAAGGCCAAGCCAAGGGGTCCTCAAGGCCTCCCGTAACCTTATTAAACCTCTCCCTCACTTGTGCCCTGGCCTCTCCGGCCTTTCACTAGCAGCGTGTCTGTTAGATACTGAAGAAGCCAAAAATACAGCTGTGCGCAGGCAGGGACGTATTTTTAGGGCTGCTCTGACCTTCCACGTCTTGCTGCTGTCCTCCCCATGTGACACCAGGAGAAATATCCCCGGTGACACTCGGTGGCCGCGCGCCGCTGGCCCGCGAGCGAGCGGCTCCACATGCGCCAGCCGGGAGGGCTCAGCGCCCTGGGATGCTCAGCAAACCCCGCTGACATTTCCCAGTGTGACATTAATAAAGGTGGGCTGGAGCAGGACAGGGAGATCCCAAGGCACTGGGGAGAAGGCAGAACATCCCTGAGGAGGGGGACTCTGAGGTCTGTCTGATCCTGCCCTGCTTGTTCCTTATTCACACCCGTGCCAAAGCGATGCTCAGCGCCGCGCAGCAGCCCCAGGGCTCTCCCACCCACTGCCTGCTCCAGCCTGGCATTTCTGGGGCACCCATGTCCACAGCAGTTTGAGCAGTGACTGCCAAAGGACACACGTGGACCTGGCGTGGGGAACAGCATCCTCACAGGTAGAGGGGTTTTTTGCCAGTATTGGAAAGTTTCTGAGGTGTTTGCAAAGTTCTGATTTGTTAAGCATGAACAGGTTGGGTTTGCTGGTCCCTCTGCCAGCCTGGGTGGCTGCTGCAGCATTGCTGAGCCCAAAGGTTGGGAGGATTTCCAGGCAGCCAAACGCCAGATGCTGGTGGCTCCCAGGACAGCTTCCCTCGGATATACACACCACAGAAAATTCATTTAGCCATGATCCAAGAGGCTCTGGGAAGCAGCAGAATGCATCCCCTCTGGTGAGCATCCCCTGGGATTCCCCAGGGCCACAGAGCCAGGGTCACTGCTGTCCCAATTCCCCCTGTGAGCAATATTAGCAAAC
Source organism: Prinia subflava (assembly GCF_021018805.1). Classification (NCBI taxonomy): domain Eukaryota; kingdom Metazoa; phylum Chordata; class Aves; order Passeriformes; family Cisticolidae; genus Prinia; species Prinia subflava. The sequence continues at coordinate 4,166,989 of NC_086267.1, read as the reverse complement.
CTCCCCATGCCCCTTTCGGCTTCCAGGAACATGCACATGTGGTTCTCACAGAGAGAACAATTCAAAGCGTCCATAAATACCTAGGAAGGTAAATGCATTAACCTTATCATGATCCCAGAGTGTAATTACATACAGCCTGGCTCCCAGGTAAATTAGTACATTAATAATAATTTTGTTCCATAATTACTGTCATTCCTTAGGTCTCGCAGCTATTTGCCCACTCACTTACACGTGCAAGGGCATTCCCACCACCATTCCCACCGCTGGAGCAGCCTTGGCCAAACAGCCCCAGGCAGTGCTTGGGAAATCTGTGTGCAGACTACAGAAGTCTATTCATAGTCTAGATAACAAACAAACAAACAAACCAGCTCATCCAGCTCCCACCAGAGGAGAAGAGTTTCTGCTGGCCCAGCTCCTTGGGGAGTCAGGTGGATCAGCTCCAACTTGGGAGGAAAATTTGTATTGGGAACCTGATCCTGGCATGCCCTGAGATGCTTCACTGTGGAACGGGGCACTGGGACAGGGTCACCAGCACACCAGAATTGAAGCCACCAGGTCTGCCAGTGGCTGCACATGGCAAAGCCAGCTGCAAAACTGCTGGATGCTCAGAGACTCCCAGGCCCTGCAAGGGCCATCCCCAGGAGGGGCCTCTCCATCGGCTCAAGAGGAAGAAGGAAGGGAGCATCTACTCGGATCTCCATGGAAACCAGGGAGAGGTGGGGAAGACTTTAATTTGAAGTGCTGATTTGGCAGAGGCCCTGGGAGCCATAGGCAGGAGATGAGCTGCATTAAGGAGCAGCAGGGGGTGGGCTGTGGCTCTGAAAATAGGTGCCAAAAGGGTATCTGATACCATTAGGCTTGAAAAGTTGCTGTGAAAGGCAGGGAACCAAATGGGACCAGTGTAGCAGCAAATGATTTATTTAATTCATTTGGCCCCTTTTCTGTGCACAAATTATCCACAGAGAGACTTTGGTTTCGGTGTTTTTCTGAATTTTCTTATTAATTTGCAGCAAGAGGGCAGATGGCTGATGCAGGCAGAGCTCAGAGCATCCTGCTGCCCACACCCTGGGTAAAGGCAGACCCTGACACCATCCCCACACCACAAGGACTGCACCTCCTGGTCCCAGCTCCCTCCACGCATACTTCAGACTTTGGAGATAAACAGAAGGCTTTGCTTCCAGGACTTTTCATTTACTGTAATTACTGAAGGACATTTCCCCTGAGATAAGATCTGCGTGACATTTGCGCAGTCAAACCTCCTGCTCACACCGCTGTGAACAGATTCACAGCCGCAAACAACCGGGTCCTGCAGCAGGAGACAAAGCACAAGGCAGCTCCCTCCAACTTCCCAGGGATGAGTGCAGGGTTCAGCGAGCCACAGGAAAGCAGGATGAGAACCCGATGATAATCTGGGCTGGGAGGTGAGGAGCAGCTGTCAGGGCCCAGATCTCTGTGCCCCGAAAATCAAATGCTCTCTGAGCATGAATTAGGGGTTCAGTCTGATGTACCCTCATGTTGACAAGCCAGGTGATCCCCTCTTGCTCCACAAATCCAGTCTCACCACTCAGAAGAATCCACTGCAGCATCAGCCTTGCAACAGGGGGCCTTCGTTGCCTATGGCACCCACACAGTTTATTTAAAAACCTTAATAGTATTTGGAAATTACAGGCAAATGCTCCATGTTGACCTTCACTAAGGTGGCTGCGGTTTCCCACCTCCGTACAGTAAATCAGTGGGTAAATGAACACAGAGACTCAATTCATCATCAAATGTCAAGCCTGAGACAGAAAGACGGGAAATGATTTAAAAGCAACCGGCAGTTTAGAACTGCTGCAAATTTCTCATTATGGAGCAGTGAATTGTTATGAAAAACTAATCTGTGTTTTAAGCTTTGGTCTGCCCAGGGCTGCCAAGGCCCCTCTCCTTCACCCCTCCCTTTGGCTGGGGTGAGTCCCATCTGACATCCCCAAAAGCCTTTGAGCACCACCCCCTTGGCTGCCCCACTCTCCATCAGACCCTGCAGGAGCTGAGCTCCATAGGATGGATTTTAAGGTGTGTTTTGTGAGCACCATCCCCAGGTGAGCATCCTTCCCTGGGGGTTCCTCTCCCCCAGGCCAGCTCCTGCAATGTCACCACAGCACCCATTACCCTCCTCCCTGCAGGACCAGCCAGGGAGTGCAGACGTGCTTTGCAAAGTCTTTCACATCCCATCCATTGCAGCTGAACAGGAGCACAGCCACTGCAGCTCGGAGGCTCCTCATCCCTCCTGCCAGACTCCTTTCCCCCGAGACACTAATAAAATGCATTTCCTCCAGCCAGAGTCTCACTTAGGGAACCTTCGCCTGGGTGTGATTGAGTGCACTTAATATAGTCGCTCTCACTGTAGAAAGGATTCTGAGCCTCATATTTGACAGCCTAGATCTTAAAGAAATCCATTAAGAGCAGCTTTATCTCTGGGTTTTGTAACCATTAAATCAGGTTTTATCAAGTCGGTAACGCGCTTTCAGAGAGACAAGTGGGAGAAACAGGGAATAAACCTCCCAAACTCCCACACTGGGGCTGCTGGGCTGGATTTGGGTGACATGGAAATAACCAAGGAAGGGTTTGTCTCAGTGGAAAGCCCCCCAGCGTGATGCTGCCTCACCAGCAGGTTGCAGGAGCCTTTGCAGGATGCTGCCGTGCTGCTTCCATGAGCCTCAATCAGCTTTCGGTTTGGCAGAGGCACTAAATACTCATTTCAGCTAATAAAGATGCCCGGTAATGTCATATTACAGGGCTGGCGAGCTCCCAGCAAATATTATGGTGAGGCTTTGTTTAATTAGAGGGTTCTCAGGCAGTCACAATTTCCTCCTCATAATGGGGAAAACAAGCTGGGTTTAAAAGTTTGGGCTGACGGCAAACCCTGCTGAGGCCCGGGCATCCTGAGAGCTGGTTTCCCAAGGGCCTTCACCTTCTCCAGGAGCTTTGCCCACAGCTCCTATGTTGGTTTTTCTTTTTTTTTACCTTATTCTCTCATTACTAGTTGCCATTTTTTAGTTCCCCCTCCCTAGCTCCTTATTCTCCCTGCTCTGCTTATTCCTCTGTTGCCATTCCAGCAATGCCTTTGCCAAGGCAGTGACACTCCAGTCCCCAGAAGGCCTCATCTGCATGTGCTCCAAGAGGGATAACACCCCCAAGAATTACTGAACCCATGGAAAGGGTTTTTCAATCCTTCCCCTCCCTGCACACCTCTGTGATGAGACACAAACCGAAATTTTTAGGGTGAATTAATTCTGTCATTACTGGAATCCAGTTTCCTTCCTGACATGAATGCAAATGGGAAGAGCACACCAAGTTGCATGCCAGGCACGAGTGCTTGAGTTCATTGTCATTAGCAGGGATGACTTCATTAACAAGTGAGAACCCAGGAAGCTGCCCCACACTTGCCTTGAGTTTGAGAGGCGGCCGCAGCAGCAATTCCAAGGGCCATGGCCATAATGCCAAGCAGCTGGGACACAAGGTATTTGCATTTCCTACGGGGAAAGTTTTAGCAACTTTTCTTAATGACAGTTCTGTAGGTTTTGGACCACAGACGTGTGCTGCAGGGGAGCAGGCAGCACCATTCAAGCACCAGCTCAGCCCGAGTCCCTGTGCTGGCATCCCCTGAATGCTGGCACATCATTCACCACTCGAGCTCCCTGTGCTGCAGGTACAGCACCAGCTCATTCATAAGCCTCAAGACATATCGTTGTGTGAAAATGTAATAAAAATTATTCAGCTAATCTACTTTAATAACCCAACTTCGGGGCCTCTCTGTGCTGCAGACAGTATAATCATTTCTAAAATATGAGCTGTCATTTCCCATCAGTGCGAGGGAGGCAGAGGAACTCGGCACCCGACTTTATCGGGGCCACTAATTCACCAGCCTCAGGCCTGTAGAGAGTGAGGCAGCAGAGCTGGTGGGCTGCCCTACCCTCCCAGCCCCATTTAGGGTCCCTGCCCTGACCCCAGGATGCTCCAGGGGATGGAGGTGACACAGGGGACCTCCAGGACTCATCTCTACAGAACAGGGATGCTGAGGATTTCCACCTCCCCAGGAAGAAAATGCTGCCACACTCTGACAGTTTTGCACAGCAATTTTTATGGATCAAGGATGAGTAAAAAGTATCAAAAATCCCATAAAACTGCCTTAGTGTGTACAAAACTCACCGTTGAATATAAAATACTTTAAAAATATTCCGCAGAATCAAATCTGCAAACTTTTTAAGTTAAAAAAAGATTCAAAGTGCCTAAAATATCATCACACTTAACAGAAATACCAATCCCGCAGTCTCAGAGCGCCGTAACAAACACATCCACTCATCTCAATTTGTAAGGATGGAGCCGTGTGGCAGCACCAGCACTCACAGCAATGCCCAGGGATCCTGGTGACAGAGACACTCCCCAGCCTGGCAAGGTGACAGCCAGGGGATGGCAGTCAGGACCACCCTCAGATGGACACAGGCACCCCCACGGCAGTGCTGATGAAGCTGCTGGGCACAGGAACCTGCAGCTTTGCATTGACAGGCAAGCGGCCTCACTGGTACAAGACCTTCACACAGAAAGTCTCCTCGTTCTTGTCCTCGTGGTCATTGATGTGAATCAGGATCTCCTCCTCACCCACACTCTGGCTCGGGGCGAAGCGCAGGCCGATGGTGTACACCTCCCCTCCGGCCACCTGCAGGAGAGAGGGCCAGAGCAGGCAGTAGGAACTGGCCAGGCCACTTCATGTGCTCACCTTCCCCTGGTTTCACAGCCAGCACCCACCCAGCACCGCCTGGTCTGGCCAGATGAGGGGTGATGCTGGCAGCAGGACGTACCTCGAAGGAGTCCTCCCTGAACTGCAGCAGGTCGGGCCGGTTGGTGCATAGGAAGTAGAGCCGGGGCGAGGGGTAGGGGTTGGTGTAGGTGATGCGCTTGTTGCAGCCTTTCCCACCTCCCGCAGGCAGAGAGATCTCAAAGGCCTGTGGGGCAAGCAGGGGCCGTGGAAAGGCGGCACAGAAGGCAGCGTGGCAGCAGCAACAACGGGCACTCCCCCAGACCCACCGCAGAGAATTGCCTCCCACACTCTGCCCTCCTCTCCCACACCTCACATCCGCTCTGCCAGCTAGCAGAAAGAACCCACCTTTGATCAAAAGCAGCAATAATTAATTACAAGTGCAAAGAACAAAGGGCTGGAAGAGCAGAGGAGACTAGCCAGCCCCTTCTCATTCCCAGGACAAGCTGTGGTGTTCAGATAACTAGATGGACTTGATGACCCTTAACAGCCCCTTCCAGACCCAACTACTCTGATTCTCTTAACAACCCACAGCACAAGCAGCATGTGGCAGGACAATGGGGCATCGCTGTAAATGCCAATCTGAACCTTTCCCAGTACCGAGGGGTTCAGGAAAACATTTTTAGAAGGAACACATTAGCCAGGAAATCTAATTTTCTGTCTTTGAGGCAAGCCTCTGCCAGCACAGCGCTAATCGAAAGCAGCATGCTGCAGCTCTAATTTCACAACTGGGAATACTTCCGAGCTGCCGCTCCTCAGCGTGGGGCTGCCTCCAAAACAGCCTAAAAGACATTTTACCAGGGGCTTCTGTGAGATTACTCAAGTACCCCAAGGGCTAAATGTGTGTTTATGATGGCAAGTGCCAAAAAAAAACACAGATGGAAAGGGAGGAAGAAGCAGGAGACAGCCCCAGGTTATTGGCTGAACCGCGACCACTGATCCGGCGCCATCTCCACATTTCACAGTGCCGAGAGCTGCCATACCTTGGAGATGAGAGGCTGCCTGCAAGACAGGCAGAGCAGCCAGGAGGACACCAGCTGGTGGGACTCCACATCCACCAGGTTGAGGTAGATGAACTTGCTGCCAGCCCGCCGTGGCCTCACGCCGATGTTCAGGTCCTGAATGCCATTGGCAGGGAGGAGGAAGGCACCGTTTGGATCCACCTGTGGAACAACACCTGGAGGTACAGCCACCCACAATGGCTGATCACAGCCCTGAAAAGTCCAGCTTGGAGCATCAATTAGACCCAATTGCTCTTAAAAACCTGTACCCCTATTCCACCACTATTGAATCCCATACCTCCCAGCCCGAGGAATACTCAGGGACTAACTCATGTCAGGAAGGACAAGAGCCACTTGGGAACACCCAGGGCCTCCCCAGCCCAGGGGTTCCCCCACACAGGCTTTGCCTGGGGAGCTTTTGCCTTTCCTTTACAGGACAGCAATGGAGTTTTTCTGCCTTTTATTATTCACATTTCCAATTACGGACGAACGAATTCTAAAGAAATTGTGAATCTTCAGACAGTCTCATTAACGCAGATAATTTGCCCTCCGGGGTTTCGCGCCAATGATCCTACACATGACAGCTCTAATCAAAAGATAATTATCACAAATGCGTTACGGCTCTCAGTTGTTCACAGTTCCGCGTGGGTTGCCTTTTTTGCTTTCCAGAGGGGGTTTCTCTGGGCTGACCCAGGCCAGCCAGCCCCCAGCCGACCACGGGGGTTACCTGCAGCTCCTGGGGGTGGGAGGTGAAGGCCCGCACCCTCCGTGGGGCTGCGGTGCCACGCAGCAGCAGGGAGAGGCGGGTGAGCTGCCCGGCCGTGCAGGCGACGTCCAGGCGCTGCAGCGAGTGCAGGTAGAACTGCCAGATCTGGACAGGTGCTGCCAGCCAGGCGTCCCTGTGCATGGACAGACAGATAGGGCTCGCCACACGCCATGGGAGTCAATGTTGCCCACCCTTTTGGGGTCCTCCTACTTACGTATAAATAGCAACAAAGAACTTTTTGATCTGCGGGCTTGGTCCTCCGGCTACTTTGAGGAAGATGTCCTGTGGCTCACCAGGCCCCTGCATAGACCACAGAGCATTGTCCCAGCAGTTGACCAGCTAATGAGGACCCCAGGGGTGTCTTCCCATTAATGTGGGAACTACCACCAACTCCCTTACGAAAGCAGATGCTTTCGGTACCTCGTTAAACTACGTTATTAAGTTATTATACAGCTTGGCTGAGCTCTCCCAGTATTTTTAATTACAATAGAGGATACAAATGACTATCACATTCCAGGTCTGTATCTGTAATCAAATTTTGGCAAATTTTCCGCAAGTTTTCTAACAAGCCCTAATCCAATTACCATCCTAACGCATTTCTGCAACAGCAATTAGCAACTATCCCTCGTCACCATTTGCATGGACATGCCCAAGTTTATTTTTCCCTTCCACCCCTTCCTGCTGTGGAGCCAGCCTGGGAGAGCCTCCTGCTTGGGGAGGGGAGTGGGATGGTGCAGGGCTGGGCATGGAGCTGCCCCATTTCCCCAGCATCCTTCAGCAGGGACAGGCTTTGCTGTGCACCCCAAGGACACACTGTCCCACCACGAGCTGCTGTGGATATCCCGAGCAGCAGAAAGGTCTATCCCAGCCCAACAAAAGGCTGCTTTTCCCCAGAGCCTGAATCATCTGGTACTTGCTCAAAAGAACAAGCGAGCACAGGCTGCTGCATGATGCGATAAGGGGCAAAGCTCAGCCTCCCCCGCCAAAACAATGCAGCTCCTTTTAATTGGGAATACAAAGCAATTCCAGCTTCATCGCTGCCACTGTGTCACTGCCACGAGCTGGTACACGAAGATGCTCTGTGGTTGCACCCACACTGGCAGCCCTCTGCCAACCCAAACAATCTGCAGGAGAAGGACACGAGGAACAGCGATGCCAAAGTGTGACATACCAAGGATTTGGTTTCACAAATGATGTCGGGGTCGCTGCAGCGAACAAACATCTCAGGCTGCCCGCCTGGCACCCCCACTGGCGTGCCTGTGGACAAGTGACCAAGGAAATCACCTTCAGCTTTTCCTCTGCCTCTCCCCTGTGTCCTACGCAGCTGCACACAGAACCCCTCACACTAGACTACCAGCAAACCACACAGGTGTGCAGGTGTAGGGAATTGGGGTTGAAGTTAACACAGAAAGATGGATGGAGAGCATGTGAGGAGCCCAGGGGTGAGGAATCACTAATGTGCTACCTGGATGTTGCTGTGCCTCCAGAAAGGCTCCACAAACTATGGGTGATGACTAGCAGGGAAGACACGCCACGGACTCACCAGGGAGGGTGTGCCAGGGAGGCAGCCGAATGGTTTTCTTCAGGAAGGTGAGCTCTGGGTGGTAGAAGCGGAAGGTCTGGTCCACCACATGGGGCTGCGGCTCCACCTTCACCCGCAGGAGTGCAATGGGCTTCCCCCCGCTCACCTGGAAGGAGACCTGTCCCGGGGGCCAGCAGGAGAGGGATGGGGTTTTCCAGTGATTCTGCTCCTCCCACACAGCCCCTCAAGCAGTGTTTCACCTGGCTCTCTAACCTGGACAAGCTTTGTCTGCTTGGCCCCGCTCTTCTCAAGGGAGTGAGTGTTCCCACTGGCACCAGTGCCTAGCCCAGCTGGCCCCTGCAGGGTGAAAAAGTGAATTCCCTCAGGGTGCAGCATCACTGAGGCTGCTGCTGCTCCCCAAGGCTGTTCCAGCCAGCTCTGCGTTGGCAAACACAGCCGAGGGGAACACTTCCTACTGGAAACACCTCAAAACAGGGGCCCGTGCCTACCTGTGCTGCAACCACAGCAGGGTCTGCAGAGAAGGTCTGGTATTTGAAGGGGATGTGGACAGTCTCACTGGGGCGCAGGTAGACCTGAGGCTTGAGGTCATCGCGGAGATGGAACATATCCTCCTCCACCGGTGTAACGCTCTTGGTCAGCTCCTTGAAGTGGCGCCACTCCCTCGGGTCCAGTATGACACTGGGGCAGTGAGCAGCAGAGGTGCTGGTGAGGACTGGGAGGCAGCTGGTACCACCCTGGCATCTCCCCACGCACAGAGGGGAGCCCCCACCTGAGCTCAGGGTGGTCGACCTCGATGGTCACGGTGTGCTGGACTCCGTACGGGTTCTTCAGGGCGAACTCGAAGAACTCAGCTGTCCCCAGCACAGCGTGGACAGTGCGGGTGGCTGTGATGGCCTGGCTGAGCCTCTGGTAGATGCTCTCTTCCTTGATGTGATCCCGGTAGGCATCGATGACCTGCAGGTCCCAGGCACGCTGCTTTGGCCAGCCCTGCTGGGAGGGAAGGGATCATAAGCCCAGAGACACCACAGGGGGCTGGCCCCCTGCCCTCCTGCCACCAGCACCCTCGTGCAGCCACACCACCACCGTGTGCTGCACCCAGTGGGTGGGCATGGCCTCCCTGAGGGTGACCTGGGGGCCAGGCTCACTTCTGGCCGGCGATTGCGCAGTGCAGCCTCAAGCTCGTTGTCCACATCCACCAGCCTCCGTGCCCACGCCGTCCTCCCACCTGTGAGGTGAGACCACCGTGGCACCAAAAGGATCCCCCAGATACTGCAGCCACCCCCACAATACTGCAGGACTGGAAAGGGGAGCACCAGAGGGGGCAGCTGACCCACAGCTGGCACTGCAGCAGCAGAGACCCTGCCCACATCAACCCACGGGGGGACAGGCCAGGCCCCAACAGGACTCACCACCAGGAGTGTTCAGGGAGCACCAGCTGCCACCTGGGGTGGTGACAGTGCTGTCTGGTGCCGTGACAATGTGGGAGTGGGATGCCAGCTGCCCTGGGGTCTCCTCAGATGGGTGACCTTCCACAAGCAGAGACAGGAGTAAGTGGAGACCATCCATTTTCATTGTTATAAAATCTACTGCCAATTTTTACCTGCCTGCAGCTCTGTTCAGCCAATTTACACAAGCAGAAGGCAATATCTGGAAACCAATGATGCCCTAAGAACCCCACATGCTCTCTGAAGCCAGTTCTATCACACAGTCACTTGCCCAGGGATGGAGCAGCACTGAGAGCACACACCATCCTCAGCCCATTACCAGGTCCTGCTTTAATTTCTGTGTTCTGCCTCCCCCAGCATGGCCACGTGCTGCTGCATCTCCCCACTCCCACAAAGCCAAGTGGAGCCACACCAGGCTCTAAACCCACCAGGTATTTGCCAAGCCTACACATCCCATCCCCATCCTTCAGGAAAGGATACCAAGCTTTGCCATCCTGTTTCTAACAGTATTTTGAATTTTTTTATAAAAAGAAGATGGGAAAAACACCAATCAAAGGGTGGCTGCTGCCCTGGCACAGCAGCTCTACTTCTTCCCTCCCTCCCTCTTCTTTGTTGGGGTGCAAGTTAAACCACTCCCTGGGTTGTGGATCTCAGATTCTCTTTCCCAGGAGCTTATCGGCCCTTTGCAGGCAAAGTATGGAAATGACGATTTAAGATATCTTATATGGAGCTAATCTCTCCTCTGAAGATAAGATTTTAAAACCTGGAGTCACTGCACATTTATAGGACACAGAATTAAATACATAAAATAAAAGCAGCCAGCAGGTTCTGGCAAGGATGACGCCCCTGCCAGCCTGGGTCTCACTCAGGTACAGCTCTGCACATGCTGCGTGCCCCACCCAAGCCTTTGGGCTGCATGAGGAGTGGATTCTCACCAACATTGGCCAGGCAGAGGTGGAGGCGGCCCCTCACAGCCACGCGGACGCCGAGGGGCCGCAGGGCGCCGTGCCGCAGAGCCTCCCGGGCCACCACCGCCCCGTCCGGCTCGTACTCGGTGGTGGCCACCTCCAGCTCGTGGTAGGTCCTGACGGCCGTCCGGCCCTGGCGCAGCAGGGGCTGGGGACAAAGGACAGACAACGAGTTACTGGGGAGTCTGGTCCGGAGGGGTCAAGGAGTCTGGGTATGAATGGCACTGGATGTCCTGCCTCTGCAGGGCTTAGTGCTAGAATACTGCCAGAGTTCCAGGGAAAGGCGAAGAAAGTTAATGCTTTGTCATCACTTTGGAGGAAAAGATAACAAATCCTGTGATAAGGGGCTTGTCAAGCTGACACCAGACTCTATTACACAGAGGGATTACTGAAGACACAAGGACAATGTAACAGCATCTCAATACAGGACCAAAGGGAGAGCTGGGCTCTTCCCTAGCACTCCACACAGGCAGGGGGCCCTTCATCATTACCAGCCATGGGAAAAGACCTTCAATCTATCTAATACCTCCAGTTTAATGGCAGCAGACCCAACATGGAGCAGGGAGTCTCCATCCCAGACATCAATCTGTAGGCTGTGCTCAGCCAGGTACCGCAGGAACCAGCGGTGCTCCCCGGGCCGCAGGAAATCTGGATCCACCATGTACTTCAGCTGCAAGCCTGGCGGTCCTGCAAGACACCACACTGTCACAGACATAGCACTTGGCTTGGTGGGAAGCCTCAATGTGCACCTCATGCAACTGACACTCTGTGTTCTACTTCAAGCACTGGATGTTTTGAATGTTCTTCATGATGTACAAACCAGCAGACATTTGCTGTTAACAGACACCAGCCCGTCCCTTGGGCCAGAGGCAAGCCCTCATCCACCCAACAAAACAGGGGCAGCCACACACGGATGCTAAAACCAGAGCTTACTGGTTAGGGTCTCATCCTCGTTGACACGGACAAGGAGCTGTGCTGGCACGGCCAGCCCGGTGGCCAGGCCCCCATCTGTGCTGACCAGCTGCAGCCGGGGCGTGGTGACCGGTGGGAAACGGTAGAACTGGAAGGTGAGGAAGACAGTCCTTGGCTCCGGCCCCTCCACGCTGCCCTGAGCATCCCTTGAGGAGAGAGAGGGCTTTGGGTTACTTTTGGCACGGCGCTGCCACTCTGTCATGAGCTCCTCGTGCATTTGGCACGTGCCAAGAGGCAGAAGAACATGAGAAGATTGGCAGCACCACAAGTATTTGGACTTTCCTGAAGACAGCGGCCATACGGTTTGCCTTAACTTTCCAAAAAGCTTTGTAATTCCAGCTGTCTCCTGCCATATGCTGCGATGGAGGCGCCCAGCAAAGGCAGCATGTTACCTTCCCACAGCACACTGCCAGCCACGGAAAAAACAGAAGCGGGGCCTCATCCAGCCAAAGCCACCCCTTGGGTGCCAACTTTCCCAACTTCATTTGCATTTCTGGAGAAACCCTGCATTAATGAGCTCTGACATCACATTGTGGCTCATGGATCCAATTTAAAAAAACTGGATTATGACTTAAAGGTACTCAGGAAGGACAAAAGCAGGTGCCAAAAGAAGCAGCACCTCTGCAAGGACATCTGCCCAAGCAGGGAAGAGAATTGGGGGAATTTGGAAAGGACTCTGTCCAGGAGGCCTTTGGGATCTGCCCACACAAGACCACGAGCTGCCATCCCACCTGCCAAACGCCAGGAACTGCAGGACTATTTCATTGCCTTGCAGAGGGTCAGCTTCCTCCAGCCGCAGGTTGAAACTGCCCAGCTCCACTGGCTCTGAGATCTCCACTGGCTCCCGGTTGCGGTCCAGGATGTCCGGGAAGCCGGCAGCGTGCAGGCGCGCCAGCGCGCCACGGGACAGGGACACGTGGGAACTGATGGAGGAATAGGGGTGAGCTCCACAAAAGGGGCCACGGGGGCCCTGGCAGGCCAGGTGATGAGGCCACAGGAGCCTGGGGAAGGGCAGCTGAGCATCACCTGCATGCCTGCAGCCCCACAGCAGCCATGGGCAGCTGCAGCGGGGTGAAGGGCAGCGCCCGCAGCTGGTCGTTGGCACAGGGCTCTGCGTCCGGCGAGCCCAGGTTGGCCTCCAGGTGGGTGATGCCCCCATCCTGCTGCAGGGTGTGGCCTTTGCCCTGTGGCGAGGCCACAAGCTGGGACACCGACAGCTGGTGAGAGAGTGGCAAGTGTGAGCACCCACAGCCCCAAGGCAGCACCCTGAGGCAGCCCTGTGGCAAGCTGAGCCAGCAGGCCCCCTCTGTGCTAAAGGAGCTCGGCCACCAAGTGCCCCAGTGTTGTCACTCCACAAGAAGTGGTACAACTCGGGCACACAAGGGTTTGCGTCTCCGCTGCCATTTCCCTGCTGCTCGCTCTCTGGCAAGAGGAGAGATGAGCACATGCAGCAGGAAGATCAAACTGCTTAATGCAGCCTTATGAGGCATTTCATTTCATCAAAAATATTTGCGTGCATTGATTCCTGCATCAAGATATAAAACAGCATAAAGAGGGCTCTCAGTATTCACAGCTCTCCTTAAATCCTGGGAGCTCTGCACGAACAAACGGTGTGTCACTGTCAGCACATACCAGGGACAACAGCACCCAGCAAATCTGGGCTGTCAAAAACCAGAGCTGCCCTCACTCCTGGGGTGTGAAAAGAGCACAGGGAACCTCTCCCAGCACATCACAGGCAGGAGCTGGTTTGCTGCCTGGAGGAGGTGGATTTGAGGACACTTGGTGCCTCTTGGCTGCAGCAGACAGGAAAACAGGCAGGGAATGGGCCCAGAAGCACATCCTACATGTGGGCCATCCCCTGGAGAATGCTGCTGCCCACCACCCACATCCACTGGTGCATGTGGCACTTACCCCTGGTCCCTGTGGGGAGACTGGCACACGCCGTGGGGTTGGCACTCCTGTGGAGAGGGAGAGATGGCATAGAGGAGCCATCACCCTCAGGCCCCATAACTGCAGCTGCACCCACTGCCACCAGACCCACCCTGTCCTCCCACAGCCCTTTTCAATTTTAGGGGCAAAGACAGCACAGTGCAGCAGCTTACCATCACCCAAACACTTCCTTTGACTTATTTCCCAATAAGATTACTGCTTGGGGGTTAACACAGCACATCTCCAGATCCATCCTTTATTTTGCCGTGAATCAGCCTAACTCTGCCACAAACAGCATCCCCTGACAGCGCCGCGGTGCCCCACGGCCACGCGGTGCTGCCTAAGTGGGATGCTTAATGAGACGTGAAAGTTTTAGGATACTTAAGGTTTTCATCGCTCCTCTGTTATTTTTTGTCACTCCCTTCATCTGCTCGAGCATTTGTGCCCCGAAACGGTGGGAGCTTTATCGTGTTTATATTCGGCTGCTCTCTCGCGCCGGCACAGCTGAGCTCGCTGCGCCGCGGAGCCGCGGGTCCTTCGCGGCAGAGCAGGGCCACAGATGTTCCATCTCTGCATCCATGTGATGCTGAGACCTTAATTTGCTTTCCCCCACCACATAAATCCCAGCTATTTCCATGCTGGCTGCTGTGTAAAGGAAATCACCCTGTTTCCCTCGTGCCTAAAGTATTGTTTCCTTCCAGTTAGGATGGCTCTGGCTGATGGACAGATACAGCAGCAACACCAGCATCTGAGCTGACAGAAGAAGCTCTTGGCCTCCCCTGGGCCAGGCAGCAGCACATTTCTCAACAGAGCTCTACAAAAAGTTAACCCAATAGTCTCTTCAGCACCTTGGGATACAGGCTAGAGGGGCACAGCTCTGGGACCACCGCTGCACTTGCAAGATCTCCCTGGTGTCATAAGACCCCTGGAGCTGGGAAATGCCAGGGAGTTTGTCCCTGAAAATCACCTTGACGGGGATCTCCCCTAACCAGGGACACAGCCCACAGCCCAGCACACTCCCCCAAGATGGAGCGCTCCAGACCAGCACCAGGTTGGAAGCTCAGTGTCAGCACTTGCTTCCCTCTTCCCTCACCACACAACTCCATCAGCACCCCAGCCACCTCCAGCTGAAAGGCACCAGGAAAAGCTTTTCAAGCAGCACCAGTCATGATACAGCCTGTGCTGCAGGGAGATGAACCCCACATACCCCGACATCACCAGACCCCTTCATCTCCCCCTAAAGCTTTCCTCTCCAAAGCCCCTCCCTGCAGCAATCCTGGCTCCTCGCCAGCAGTAACACAGGATTTATCACAGCAAAAACCATGGTGCCACTGCCATCTTGTGGAAGGCACCACAGCACTGGAACAGCAACCCAACGTAAAGGGCACTGCCTGGCCCGTGGGCTGGGACCAAGTGGCTCATCAGAGAGCTGGGGAGATATGACACACACTGAAACACTGCCTGGTGTCCAAAGCATCACCCCGAGACACAGCTGGGACCCCAGCAGGTGCAGCACTGCAAAGAAAGGGGAGTTTGCTTCCCAGCAATCACAAAAGGGGGATGAGAGAGAAACAAGCCAAAGAGGATTTTTAGGAGCACAGTGCATGGACACAACCTCATGCCCAAACACAAGCCAACATCACTTTTCCTTCCATCTCCAATAGAGCAGAGGGGTGCTGGAACCCCAGCCACAGGGCCCCCCAAACTACAGACAGATGCACCTGTGTACATCACAGATGCTGCCTGCTCTTCCCCAGCTAGGAACCAGCACATCCTGCACACATCAACCCAACCCGGACTGCTGTCACACTCTCTCAGTGGTGGCACAATCAGATTACTTTTCCCCAGTCTATGACTGATATTTCTCTTGTCCCCGTGCCTGGAGATACTCTGAGTCCAGAGACAGGAGCAGCAGTACCTGCAGCAAGAATGTGCTGCTGGTGTGGCCACTGCACCAAGTGACCTGGAATGGGAGCAGGCTGGGGCAGTGCTGGCAATCCCTGTGAATTTTGCACATGGTTCAGCAATACTATCACACGGGAATTTTGCAAGTTAAAAAGTAAGAGCTGAATTCAACTTGACAAAAACTTGCTTCACTCCAGTAATTCATAACTAGCTCGCTGAAACTCACTGAAGTCTTGTTTTCTCTCCCGAGCAGACACCAGTGCCACAGTCTATATTTTAAATGTCAGCGATCTGGAAAACACTCACTCAGCGATGGCGTAGGAGGCTGCTTCGACTCGTCCCTGTCTTTACATAGGATCTCCGCAGCAGTTACAAGATGTTCTTCCGAATCAGTGGAAACATGGAATTGGACAGTCCCAGACTCCACGTGCTTCCCCTGAAGTTGGCAACGAAAATGCTTTCAGACAGTGCGTTACACGCAGCCTCCCTCGTGCCTCTGGCAGCAGTCGCCTGGCCCTGGCGCCGGAGGCAAAATTGCCAGGGGCCAGCACACCCTTACCTGCCGGGAGCTCGACGGGGTCCGGTAGACCAAGGTTTGGCAGGGGCCACGGCAGGCACCACCACGCAGGGGCAGGACCACATCGGTGTCACCGGGGCCCAGGACGGGGCTCCAGACAGCCCAGCGCACCGAGCGCATGTCGGCCGCCTCACCGCGGGCACTGCTGGGCACAGCCTGGGGGGTTGGGGAGCACAGTGAGCACCAGGCAGCCCCACCTCACTGCCAGGACCCAGGAATGGGTGCTGCCAGACAAGCACTGGCTCTCATGTCCCACCGTGCCTCCTTACACCTGGCTCTGGCATCACAGAAGCCACTGCTCTTCATCCCGTTCTGGAGACATTTCACCTTCCAGGACCTTATGCCTCTGTAACCCCTCCCTCAAGCAGCTGCACGAAGGGATATGTGTTAGACCCCCATCCCTGGCAGAGGGGAAAGGTTTCTACTTACCTAGTGCATCCACAGCCTCCCTCAAACCAAAGGAGAGGCACAGAAACACGAGAGGGCTCTGCCAGCACCCACCATCCCCCTCACATCTAATTATGGCACCGAGGACAAGGACAAGGTGATCAGCTTTGCAAGCAGCTTTGGGATTAACCACTCTGCCCCAGGGTTGCACCACGGGGGCTGGCTCCACTGCTGCCCCAGACAGCTGCCCAAAGAGCCAAACAGATCTGCCTCTGGAACCCCAAATCTCCCTGGGACCTTGGGCTTCAGCTTTCCAACAGCACAGCTCAGTGTCTCCCTTCTCAGTACAAATCCCTCTGGTCTGGCACATGCATCCTGTGGGATTGGAGTGGGAAATGCCCATTTCCCCTACTTTGGCTCTGGACAGCTTAACAAGAGACATTTGCTACATTTTCAATGAACATCTTAGCGGGATGATTAAAGCCTCCTAACAAATGCTTGGCCATCAATTCAGCCATCCAGGAGCTGATGGCTCCAACAGCACAATGCCTCTGGAGGGGATACACAGTACTCATTGAGCTGGGTTTAACCTGCAGAAAGGTTCAGCTAAGATGTGAGTAAACAATCAGTAAGTAGGTGAGAGTACACTGACTGCAGAGACCACCCCCAGAGATTTCTCCTGCCTTTACAGTTTGAGAACATCAGGCTGAAGTCCCCAGAAAAACCTCAGCATTCAGGGCGAAAACAAAAAAAAAGGAGAGAGATGGGTTAACCTTTTTTCAGCATAAATGCCATATTCTAAAGAAAAGCTGTTTTGATATTACAAAAAAAGCTGAAATTTTCCAAATTAGCTTGCCAGAACATTACGAGAATGCTGCAGGCTACGTTTCTCCATCTACATATAAACAGTGGAGAAATGCAACCACATGTAATTAAAATAATTCACCAAGCCCTGCAGGTTGGTTTGTGCAGTGCTGTGGAAGGCACCTGCACACTTTGCAGGGCCCTGCATCACACAGCACAGCCGTGCAACAAGGAGCTACTGCAACTTGGAGGAGCAGGATGGTGAAAGAGGGGCAGAGGAAGGAGTTCCTCAGCAGGGCTCACTCCTCCAGAAGGGATCCCTGTTCTTTCACAAGCACAGAGACAAGGCGTGCACACTCTCAGCCTACCTTCCCACCAGCTCTCCCTGTGCTGTAGAAGACATATTCCAGCTGGAAGCAGACCCTGAACGCCGGGTGAGGAACCATTTCACTCAGCTGGATGCGGCTCCTCAGCACTAGGGCTTGACCTGCATCCCTGTGCGGGACGGAGAAGTGGCTGTGGGAGGCATCCGAGGCAGGAGGGAAGCAGCACCGCCAGCAGAGGGGCTCCCCCTTACCTGGCTCCAGAGCTAGGCACCCTCTGGCAGCCACTTGGTGACAGTTCCATGTCTGGCACCAGCACGGCGACCTGCGGAGCCTGGACGAAGCGCAGGCCGTTGTGGACGCCAACGTGCAGCCGCCGCTCCCGAACCAGCATCTCTTCACCGTCCGGCGCAGCGTTAGCCTGTGACAGGAATGTTTTCCACCCTGGGCAGCACTCCCTGTGCTGACCACAGCCAGAAGAATTGAGGCAACTCTTCAGAAACTCAAAAAGCAGGGCCTATTCCCGCAGCAGATGATAGATATTAAAATCCTTTGTCTTTATGGCAGAGTTTGTTATGTGCAAATCTGGCAAGAAAGGACCTGGCCGGTGGCTGCCACTCCAAAGAGATGGACTCAACACACACTGCATCTCACCTCTGCATTTCCCAGGGCAAAGCAAACCCAAATTCTGCTTATGAGTGTCTGGATGTTCAAAACAAAGCCCACATACTAATCCAACAAGGAAACAAGCTAAAGGCTTCCACAGCAAAAAAAATATTGGAGACTCCAAGAGAAACAAATATATGAATATCACTTTTCACCTCACTCCTAATTCCAGACACTAGAATTGCTGCTCTGCATTGTGCTTTCCCCTGCCCCAACCACATTGGCAGTACTTAGAATCCTGGAATCACAGAATGGTTGGGTTGGAAGGGACCTTAAGCATTATCTTGTCCCACCCCCTACCATGGGACACCTTCTACTAGAGCAGGTTGCTCCAAGTCCTGTCCAACCTGGCCTTGGACGCTTCCAAGGGATGGGGCAGCCACAGTTTGTCTGGGCAACCTGAGCCAGGGTTTCACCACCCTCACAGCACTCTACTTACCTGGAGTAAACGATCACTGTTCAATAAATCCAGCAGTTCCTGCTCAAACTCCTCCAGGGAAGGGTACAACTGGATGAAAAGCCCCTCCAGATAGCAGGTGACCGTCTTCATCAGCCGGGGCTTCTGCAAGCAGTCATCTGAAAGACAAGGTGGTGGCCACAGGTTTCCCAAGCAAACAGAAAGCCACCACTGCTGTTCTGGGGTGCCCTGCAGTGCCACTAGTGGCTCTGCCCACTCAGCTTCTGAGCACGGGCCTGAACACCTGCAGGGACTCAGCAGCTTTCAAGACATTGCTCAGCTTCAGTACTAGCAGTTACTACGCCAAAGCCATCAGCATGCTGTAAGTTTTCCAGGCAGGAAGCTGAAGAACAATTCAGCTGCAGAACTCTGAGGAATTTTTTACCCTCCGAATGTTCAGCTCACATATTTTAATTGCAGAAGCTCAAAGGGCAATGTGCCATAGGGAGAGATTAACAAAAGCCAAGCAGGCAAGAGCTCATCCCCTCAAACCTGCCAGGCCCCAGCGATGCTGAACCGACTTCTGAGTAGTTTAAACAAGCTGAAAAAGCTTTTTCCAAGATTCTGCTGAACAACTGTAATTAAACCAGCCATCACTTATCCCTAGCAGCTTCCCAGGAACAAAGCAATTAACGGACAGGGAACTGAACGAGCCATTTTGACAGATTCTAGACTGAGCTCTGAATATGAGGGCTCTGGCCCCACACAGGGGAAATGCTCCTGACAAGGGGAGACACTGCAGAGAAACCACTGTGTTCCCACAAATCCCATCCCACTGTCCTGCCTGCCCTGCCTGCCCTGCCCACAGCCTCCTAGGGACCCACGGCCTTAAAGCAGGAGCAGCACAGGCAGAGGGAAAGGGAAAGAGCCCTTACCTGTGTCTCCATGTGCTGGCAGCAAACCAGGAACAGTCTGCATCCCAGATATGAGCATGTTTTCAGGAAGGAGGTGAAATATTGCCTCCAGGGGCTGATGGGACTTAAGGGCATACTGTAGATGGCTCTTCTCCATCACTGTCATGTATTTGTTCTCTGAAGAAAAGAAAACATCCCAAAATGACCAAAGCTGGGGAGACAGCTTCACAGCCCCAATGCTGAATGAAACATTATCTGTGAATAGACATGCTAGGAGCAAAAGAAAACCTGTGTTTGCCCAGCCAGGCCATTCCCAGCTGGCAGTAAGGCACATCCACTGAGCAGTACCAGGGCATAGACCACGTCTCACATCAAGCACACACATACAACACACATTTGGGTAAGAGAAGCCACCAAGAAGGGACCAAGATGCCATGCCTGGCTGCTGCTTACTTTCCACAGGGCTCTGGAAGCGTGGGTGCAGTAGGGCCCGTGGTGTCCCATGGTACAGCTTCAGCCTGAAAGCAAAGAGCACATGTGTAGAAGTCAGTAAATCCAACCTGAAGCACATCTCCATCTTCCATTACATCTCCATGTTCCCCAAAGCCCCTGCTCAGCAGCAAAACCCATCCAATCCCACTCTGGAAAAGCCTTGTCCCTTAGGGAAGGGACAGGCATACCTCCCAAACCCATCACTGCTTCCCCAGAGTGAAGAATTCCAGGTTTCTACATGCTGGCTCTGTTTCTGCAGCCCCAGAACCACCTTTCCCCACCCCTCCCAAAGCAGCTGTGCATGTTGCCACCTCAGTTCCCAGTGTGACCTGTCACACAGCAGCAGGGGAACCTACGCTCTGTCCTCTGTGGCCGGGTCTGTCACCTCTGATCCGCCGTGGAAAAGGGGGATGATTCCAAAGCCGCAGGAAAGATGCTGAGAGCCCCCATCCCTTTTCCCAGATGTCACTACCACTTCCACGACAACAGCAATGCCGGGATGGTTCAAGGAGGTGTGGAAATAAACGACCTGGGACAGGAAAGAAGAGAGATGGGCTATTTTAGAGCTGACAGGGGTAGCTGCACACAGAGCAATGCCTGTTGTGCTGGGACACTCAGTGGCACAACCAGAACATCCATTAAAACTTCAAGACGGAAGCTAATGGCAAATTACTTCTGGCACTGCTACAAAAATCTCAGCCCTTAAGTCTCAAGCATCATCTTTTTTTTTTGTTCTCAACACCCGTTTTCCAGAGTAACTTGCAGGCTGCAGACCCTGAATGAGTAGGGCATCAGTGCATCCCAGATCTACAGCATTCAAGCAGGAAAAAGGAGCTGAAAACCTTCCTGCAGTGGGGAGGGACATGGGAGGAGCCTGGACCTAAGGGCAGGAGGGGACAGGACACAGGTCACCTCCCCAGAACAGAATTTAAAGCTAGCTTAATCTCTCTATTAAAAACTCATTACTCCAGTGTTTCAAGGAAAACATTTACTGCAATATGGGCTGTCAGGAAGGAATAACAGAGAGAGACATTCCCATGTCAACCCCGGGACATAAATCGTTACTCCATTAGCTTTTATTGCAAGATGCTGGATTCACAACCTGACTGCTGTGGCAGAGCAAGGCTCACCCTGCAAAGACACAGGGAGCCCTGGCAGGGGATATCCAGTGCCTCTGAGCTCAAGGGCCTCTCCTAAATGCACACAGCAGTTTCTGTCACTGCATTCCTCTCCCCTAGATCTTGAGGACAAAACCCACCACAAAAGCAGACTCTGCTCCCTCTGTCCTCACGCCTTCATGCTCTGGTGAGGCTGGGGAGCAAGCACACAGCACACACAGGCAGAGCAGCAGTCACTTTCCTCCTTCTGTCACCTGTCACAAATCAACTCCAGCTCCACCTGAACTGTTCCTAACAATGAGGTGCTGACTTTCCTGCAGCTGGAAGATCCCCCTTCACATACAGATTGCCCCTTCTCTGTCAGACCCCGAGCCCTGCAGCTGCAGGGATGGGCCATGCAATTCAACCACCACAGAGGCTGCAAAACAGTCCCCCAACACTGCTGCCAACCGCTCCCAACCGCATGGCAAACACCCAGGAAGCCTGCAGACGCTGGGAATGTATTTGGAAAGGCAGCTCCTCCCAGCATTCAGCTCTCTCTGCAGCACTCTCTGCCCTAGTTTTAATCCATCCCTCTTCAAAACAAGCTGAGGTGGGACAGTACTGAAACACTTGGGAGAGAAACACACACATCAACGCCCCTCAATGACACTGAGGATGTAAAGGAAGGAAGAGCACGGGGCTGAGCTGTGCTTCACTTCACGTGCAGCACTGAGGAGGTGGAAACAGGAGCTATGAATTGGAAAACACGGGTCATGCTACGGGGCAGCAGGATGTTCCCATTAAGGGACACCCTGATTTGCTGGTAACAGTGGCGGGTGGAAGCATGGCTTTGGGAGAGTTTAGATCCCAGACAAGGAGAGAGAAGCACTGTGCAGGAGGGTGGGCAGCTGCTCCTTCCCTTCCTTCCCACTTGTGGGGAAATGCTGCTCTCTTGTGGGGAAACTGCTCTCTGCCACCAGCTCCAAACACGGCAGGCAACACATCACTGCTCCCACGGTGGCACCAGCCTCAGAGGAAACCCAGCACTCCAGTTTCCACAATAAACAGTAAAAGCTTAATAAATGGGCAGTGTCAGCATCCCAAGCAAAAGGTCAAGAAGCGCTGGGATGGAAAAGGATTCAGGTCTGTGTTTTCCCAGACCCTTGGCAGCCCCCACCTCATTGAACGTCGCCCTGGCCGAGCGCGGCGGGGCAGCCCTGGCAGCCCGCCAGCTGCTCCTCCATGTCCTCCCAAAGAAGTGGTGGTAGGTGGCATCGAAAAGGGACAGGCGCAGCTGGTACTCGGCTCCCTGCAAGGCACAATGCACCAGCTTTGGGGACGCTCAGGGACAGGCCAGCTCTGCACCCCCAAAGCTCAGAACACATTTTGATAAAGAGACGTAATTCCCGTTTCCTAAGGGATGCCCAAATCAGGCACATGGCCACAGACAGCTTCATGCATTGCAGCAGAACCTGCCTCCAAGCCAGGGGCTGACAGAGCAAAGGAAAAGTTGGAAAATTGAGCATTGAGCATAGAATAAAGAGGCAATTGGTGTTAAAGTGTTATCCAGAAAATTTAATTTAAATATACTTACCTAAACTAACAAAAAAACTAAATTAAAAATTAATTAAATGGTAACTGAGATTTACAGATAATGAGGCAAGGGACTGAAACAACTTAGTACTTCCAAGAGACTTCCAGTCAGTTCCTCCCAAAAGTCACTATTGGGAGCTCAGACTCACACACACAGGAATGCTGAATGGGGCTTAGAAAAAAATTGACGAGTGACTTTGTACATTCACAGAAAGTGACAGAATAAGGAGGAGGGGAAGCTAAATTGAAAGAGGAGCAATTCAGGTTTCATCTTAGGGAGAAATTCTTCCTTGTTAGAGTGGTGAAGCATTGGCACAGGTCATCCAGAGAAGCTGTGGCTGCTGCATCTCTGGAAGTGTTCAAAGCCAGCAGGCTGGAAAGGGCAACCTGGTCAAGTGGAAGGTAGCCCTGTCCACGGCAGGAGAGTGGAAGGAGATGATCTGTAAGGTCTCTCACAACCCATACTATTTCATGATTCTATGAATAGTGAGACTCAGCAGAAACAGCAAGACATCGCCGGGGTCCCCTCGCAGAGCCGACCGCCCCTACCTGGGAGAGGGCAGCGCCGTGCAGGTACTTGAGGACGCAGCGGAAGGCGGTGGAGCGGGGCGAGGGCCGGGCCCGGCCCCGCTGCGGGTGCGGCGGCAGCGGCCGGTGCTGCCGGAACACCCGGTCCCACTCGCCCATCGCCTCCCGGGGGTCGCCGCTGCCTCCCGGCGCCAGCTATGGCGGACGCGGGGCTGGAAGAGCAGGGGACACGCAGCCTGCGGGAACACAGCCACACGGACCCCGCACAGTCAGCACACACAGCCCCGCGCAACAACCACACGTGGGTGGGGACGGCCGCTGCCCACGCCCGGCCCGCCCCGCACCCGCCTGGGGATGCACACGGGTACAGCCAGGGCAGGGCCGGCCCGTGGCCACCCGCCCACGGGATCCTGGTGCGTGGGAGCGGGACTGGAAACGGCCCCATCACTGAGCGCCCGCAGCCCCCCCGCTCACTCACCGCGCCCCGACGCCATCTTCTCGGGTCCAACCAACCGCGAGCCGGCCCGAGGGGGAGGATGGACGCTCTGTCACGGCTCGCCGCCCCGCTTCCCATCTCCCGCGCCCCATCGCAGGCGGAAAGCAGAGACAGTCAGCAGCGAAACGATTTCGGAGCGATCCCGCACCGGCGCGGGACGCGGTGCCAGGACAGAAGCGGCGACGGCAGCGGCGGCCTCCCCCCTCCAGAGTGGGTGGTCGCGCCCGCCTCAGCATCGGGTTACTAGGGCGATGGTGCCGCACCGCGAGGGGCGGGTCCTCGCTCTGGGCCCGGCCGGCTCTGCAGCCAATGGGAACGGCGCGGCGGCCTCGTCATTTGCATGCGGCGCGAGAGGCGGGCGGCGTGGCCAATGGGCGGTGGGAGGGGCGGGGCCAGGCGCGGCGGGGCGGGGCCGCCCCCCACGAGGGCGGGCGGCGGAGCGGCGGGAGCGGCGGACGCGGGGCAGGTGCGGGGGCGCGGGGGGAGCGGGGCCGGGAGCGGGGCCGGGGCCGGAACCGGGCGATGGCTGGGGCGATAGAACCGGGCCGGGCCGCGGGCAGGGCTACGGGCGAGGCTACCTCGCCGCACGCCCCTCCCGATGCTCTCTGGTGCGGAGAGAGGGGCCCTCGACCCGCCGCCTGCGCTCGGCCCAGTGGGACCCTGGGCTGTGCGGGGATGGGGGGAGGTTGGCTGTGCCTTCGTCCCATAGCAAGGAGAGCTGAACGCTGTTCGTGATGCTCCGGTGGCCTGCGGCCTGTCACCCTACACCGGGAGCGGCAGGGCAGGAGCCCCGGTGACACGGTGTGAGCCGCTGACAAAGCCCCAGTGACACGGGGGTGGGAATATTGGATTTTCCCCCGAGCCGCTTTGCACACAGTGAGTCAAACGTCGTGGTTCCTTCAGCTTCCTTCAGTTTGCTGCCGTTTCTTAGCCCGTTCCTTGTCTCGCTTTGCTGCGGCGACCAGAGGGTTGTGGATGGAAGGAGCCCCAAGCCCTATGGCAGGTCCCTGGTCCCCTCACAGCCCAGATGTTCCTGCTGCTGCCTCACGATTTTTTCTGCCAGGACCAAAGCTCGCGAGCCTCTATCTCACCAGTCTCCATTTTTTGGGGGGCTGTTTTCCTGGTGATGGGGGTCCCCATAGGCCCCCTGCCTGTTCAGCCTGTGGCCAGCACGGGACTGCTCACACAGGCACCGCAGGTCTTCATCCAGGTGAGACATGGCCTGTGCTGCTGGCAGGTAAGGGCAGGGCACCCAGCCTGCTTCCCAAAACCACAGGTTTCTTCCCCAAGCATTGCTGGGAGCCACAGCGCAGCACCGTGGGTGAGTGCCAGAGCAGCCTGGGCGAGATGTATCCAGTCTCTATCACATCTCCTGTACAGGCCTGTTGCATATATGCAGTGATTTTCCAGCTGGTGAGCAGAAGATGCCTCCACACGGAGCTGCCAACGGCAGATTCAAGAGAGCTGCTGGTTTTATTAGTTATTACTATTATTGTCTTGATGAGGAGGGTGGCAAGGCCAGCTGTCACCTCCTGCTCATGGCCTGCGGGTCTGTGGGTCAGATGCGTCATGGAGCAGGAGCAGATCGTCTTGGCACATGGCTGCCACCATCTGTGGGGGTAGCAAAGCCACGGATGGGCTGGTGCTGGGAGCGTTCCCAAATGGGACGGGGTTTATGACCTTCCCTGCCTGTTACTGGCTGTTCCTGGAGCTGCTGTGGCATGGAAAGCTGGCAGCCTGCTGGGATCACCCATGCTGGCAGTGCTGGGTGGTCCCTGTCAGTGTCAGCATGGTTTGGAGCAGGCAGTGTGCTTATTGGCCCCATTGCTGCCAGGACCATGCTGAAATGGCAGAAGAAGTGCCAAGATGCTGCCATGAAGCTGAACAGAGCTCAGCTGAGGCAGAGGAACCAGATTTTCCTAATTTATAGCTGCCAGAGCACCACTGCGTGAGCAGCCTGTCCCAAACCCTGGCCTCTTTTTCTGGCTTGGCTTCTAGTTTCCCTGTTAGATCCAGCTGCATTGGTGTTGTTATCACTGCGGGATCACTGAGTCGTGCTGCCACAGGGACCAGCTTGCTCCAGTTACTGAGGTGGCATGCTCCAGGGTGGGTTTGTTTTTTTTTTTTTCCCAAGATAGCCAAAAAGCCAAAGGCACTGGGAAGGCGTGATGAGCGCGAGGAGGATGGGTGTCCAGTGGCAGAACGCAGCAGCCGGGTGACCCTGGTGCTGGAGGCAGCCCCGCAGCATCACTGCCGACGCTGTATTTGATTATTTTATCAGAAACACACGCGGCGCGATTTAAGGCAGCGATGATGCAGCTCCTGCCCAGGCTCCCCGTGGCCCCGGACGAGCCTTCCCCCGCCTGAGCTGCGCAGGGGCGGCTGGTGGCAGCCGCTCGCTCGCCCACGCGCTGCCGGTGCCGGGCTGCGGCGCCGACACGGTTAAGGCACCGGCGGGATCGGGAGCCGGCTGCAGCCACCGGCGGAGCCAAACTTGCCGAGTCAGGATGTGAGAGCGGCAGGGACGGCTCTGCAGCATCCTCGGGTGCTGTCGCATCCCGGGGCGCGGAGGGCTCGGTTTCCCGCTCTGCCAGACGCCTTTTGCCGGGGACAGAGCGGGAATGGGGTAGGAACCGTCCATCCGCTGCGTTTGCCGCCGGCTGTAGCAGCTGCTCTGCGCCGGCACCGGCGCCGCTTCCCGAGACCCGCGGAGCCCGCAGCCCGCCGGCAGCCGGGCTTGACTCATTGCCTTGTGCCTCCCGACCGCGTATCGCCCTCCGTCCGAGCACCGGAGACAGGTAGGTGCGGTGCTGGGTGCCGGCGAGGCCGCGGCCGTGGCTCAGCCGTGCCTGGCCGGCAGCCACGGCGCGGCGGGGAAGCGGCAGTGTCACCCACCGGGGACCCGCGGGCAGCCCGGTGGACCCCGTTACTTTGGCTCTGGTGTACGTGACAGCAAAAACCGGAATAACCCGGGGCTGGCGCGCCGCGTGTGCTTTTGGGCTGTGTCATTGACTCGGGCGCCGGTGCCGGCGTTTCGGCGGTCACGGGCGACCTCACGTGTCGCGGCTGAGTCCCCAGCGCTCGCCCGCCGCGTTGTCGTGATGATGGGCTGGGGAAGGCGCGGGAGCCCACCCGAGCGGTCGGAGGGGCTGGGAGATGGTGCGCCGCAACAGAGGCTCCCGGGCCAAAGGAAGGGGCAGGGCTGCTGCTCTGCGGATCCCTGCGGCGCCGGTGCAGCCGGGGGAGGGGGGGCGCACGGGACCAGCACGGGGCATGAGCGCAGAGGTGACGGCAGGAGGTGGCAGGAGGTGCCGAGGCGACAGAGCAGGGCAGCGTGAGTCATTGAGCTAAAGTCACCTTCCCCGTGGCGTGGAGGGGGGCATTTGCTGCAAACACAGTGGAGAAAGGGGAGTAATGTGGGGACAGGCACCTGGCGTGGGGAGATGCTCCCTGTGACATTACCTGCATCCCTCACCTGACCTGGGCAGGATGCTGGGGTGCCCAGGGCAAGGGTCCCCCAGCTCTCCCTGCCCCAGGGCCTCACCCTTGGAGGACGAGGCTCACTAGAAGCAGCAGTTTCATCCCTACTTTCACATTAATTCCATGTCCAGTTTCACCCGCTCGTACTCTGATGGCAGCATGTCTGGCAGGCTGCAGTGTGTGGTCCCCCCAGTGATGGCTGAGCTCCCAGGGGCTCCCAGCCATAAACCATCCATGTCGCAGCACCCACACTCCTGTACCCCATTGTGCTTCCAGGGGTAGGAATGGATCTTTGTGAGAGCACAAATCATGAGGGTGTCCTTCACCTGGCTCCCAGGTGCCTCCTGCAGAAGAAAACACTTTTCTTCTCTCTCAGTCCACTGCCAAAACTCCCGCAGTTGCAGGCTCACAGCTGAGTTGTGCCATGAGGAAGCTGGAGGTGCAGGAGCAGCCTCAGGGAAGCACCTAGCTGCTGACACGGAGGGGATTGGACTTTTGGTGGTGCCTTTGGCTCAGAGAGCTCAGAGGGATGAATTGGCCCCAAAGGCTGGGACACTTTGGCTCCTCAGGGTGCAGAACCCTGACCCGTGTGCCTGTGGTCCAGCTGTGCTTGCCAGCCAAGTCCTTCTAGCAGTGCCAGAGACTTGCCAGCCTCTGCACTTGATCCCCACAGCATTGCTGAGAGGTAACAGGGAAGGGGCATCAAGTTGTGCTGAAAATTGCATAGATCTGAGCTCCTGGCACCACAGCCTCCTGACATACAGAATCAGCCAGTCCTGAGCCACGCAGGAGTCCAGGATTGTGGCAGTGCAAGCAAGGAGCTGCATGGCTGTGCTGGGACACAAGGGTCCGGCTGTCCCCCCCTCCAGGCGTCCCCAGCTTCCCTCAGCTTTGTTTTGCCGCCGCTAACGAAGGGACATTGAGCTGGCATGAGGGGCAGGACAGTGCCTGGCTGGTGGCTGCTGCTGACCCGGCGGTGCTGCAGGCAGCTGCCCCTGCCAGGCGAGGCCGCGGGAGCTGCGGAGGCAACACTCGCAGCACCCGGGAGAAGCCTGGGGGTCACAAGGGCTCGGGGGGCTCAGTTGTAGGGCTCGGCAGGGTCCTGCTCCAGGCTCGGGTCAATGCTGCGGGTTCAGGAGAGAGCGGTTCCCTCCTGACTTCTCGAAAATAAACGCGGCTTTACTGAGGCTGACGGGGCTCCGGCTGCAGCGCGGCTGTGGCCAAAGGAGACGCACTCCTACAGCGTTCAGGAGGAGGGCGATGGGGATCCGTGCCTGGGGGCTGCAGCCCGGCCGGGAGCTGCGCTGGGCGGGTGGGCGGCTCCGCGGGGATGGACTCGGCTGCCGCAGCTGCTGCCATTGGGCTGCGTGGGCTGCAGGGGCTGCGCCGGGATGCAGGCACGCCGGGCCGGGATGCCGGAGGGATGCAGGATGCAGGAGGGATGCGGGAATGCTGGCACACTGTGCTGGGATGCAGGAGGGATGCGGGATGCTGGCACACCGTGCTGGGATGCAGGAGGGATGCAGGATGCTGGCACACTATGCTGGGATGCAGGAGGGATCCGGGATGCAAGCATGCCCCGCTGGGATGCAGGCAGGATGTGCCAGATATGCAGGATATGCAGGCACACTGTGCCAGAATGAGGGAGGGGTGCAGGTTGCAGGCATGCTGTGCCAGGATGCAGGTGAGATTCGTGCCAGGGCATGAGCACACTGTGTAAGGCCATGCTCCCACTGAGCCCAGGGCAGCTGGGAGGGAGCCTGGAGATGTCTCAGACCCCATCTGGGAAACAGAGCAGCTTGTAATCTGCAGTGTAAAGATGGCATCTCACTGGCCTAAAGAAAGATGGGATAAATTTAAATCCCAGCCCCAGTTCTGTAGGGAAGTGTCATTGTTTGCTGTGATACTGGAAACTGCTGACAGTGTCGCAGGAGCAGGAGCACAGCTCCCAGGGAGTCATTCTGGATGCCCCTGGCATGGGGACAGGGACAAGGGGGGTCAGAGGTGCCTGGGGGTGAGCCCTCCTTTCCCTCAGAGCTTCCTCACCCCTGTGCACACAGTCACATGTGGCTGCAGGAAAAGCCAGATTGTTTTCCTCCCCTTAGCTTGTCCCTTTCAGAAGAAGACCCTCAGGGACAACTTCAGGGTTTTCAGAATGTTTCATTTTTCAGGCCCATGTTCTTGAGATGTCAGGACCCCCAGAAGTTTGGAGAGAGCAGCCAAACTGTAAAATCAGAGGAACAGGGCTGGGGCAAGATGGTTTTGGGATCAGTGGGTCAGGGTATGAGCCCCAGGGTCTGAGGCTGGCAGAGCTGCCATGCCCACATGCCCATCCGGCTCGAGATCTCCTGCAACAGGAAGCGCCCTCACGCGCCTGCCCAAAAAACCTCATTTCTTCCTCTTTTCCTCTTCCCCCGTGGCAGGGGTGAGGCGGCGAGTGGCTCCGGGGAGCCCAGGCTGGCTCCATGTATCCCGAATCCACCACTGACTCCCCAGCGCGACTCTCGCTGCGGCAGACAGGCTCCCCAGGGATGATTTACAGGTAAGGGTGCAGGGCAGTGCTGGGGGGACTCTGCGGGGCTTCAAACCCAAGCCTGTGGCAACCCAGAACCACCACGCTCCCTGAAACTGCCCTGATACTCCTAAATGCCCCGGCATGCTTCGTGCAAAAGCTTCCAGCACAAAATCCCCACGCAGTAGCAGCAGCCAGCAGCGTTGCGGGGCACTGGTGCCTGTTATGGGCATAGGGGGCTCTTTCAGGGTCGTGCCAGTGCCTGCTGCAGTGTCCACTGTGATGTGACATCAGTGGGTGCCACTGACCCTTCCCACAGCCACTGACTCTGCTGCTCGCTCCCGCTCCTCCTTTCTAACGGGGTTTGTGGCATCTTTCTTCTCTCTCCCCTTTGCTGTCGGAAGCGCAAGATACGGGAGCCCCAAGCGCCAGCTCCAGTTCTACAGGTAACCAGGCCCTTCCCCCTCCCCAAAATCCCCCCACCACGTGGCTGTGGCCCCTGCCCATGCCCAGATAATGCTGGCACAGCACTGCCCTGCCCAGTGCGCCAGGGTCCCTCTGTGTGGGATGGGTGTGACAGGTGTGGCATCGCCACATCACCTGCTCGCGGGTTTGGAAGCGCGGTGTGGGGACCCTGGGGTGCGGCTGGGTGGGGGGGACCATCCTCACAGCCTGTCCAAGCAGCAGAGTGTGGCCACATGGCTGTTTGGGCCAGCCACTGTGGGGTGTGGGGCTCAGCTCAGCTTGGGAGGAGCATCCCATGCCAATGGTGTGCCTGGAGAAGCCCCTGGCTTTTCCCAAGAGCAGCTCTGGGAAACCAGCCAGCCGCTCCGCGGCTCCTGCTATTAGGAGCAGTCTCATTAAGTGGTACAGGAGGCAACAATCGCCCCCATCACCCTTTTACCGTCTGAAGTGAGGGCGGCACTTCCCCACACACTCTGCCAGCAGCTGCTTCAGTGCTCCCAGAGTCACAGCAGCCTGGTGGTGTGGGACTGGGTCTGGCCTGGCTGCTGTGGAGTGGGGGACCAGGGCTGCCCCTGGACAGAATTGTGGCCACCCCACTCCATCCCTCACTTGATGGGAGGAGGCTGGCTGGGAATGGGATGGCTCAGTGGCACTGACAGTGTCCATCCCAGTGCTGCCACCAGCACTGGTGAGCCCCAGCTACGGGCAAGTTTTGGCTGCCAAACTGGCCTGAACCACCGGACACACCTGGTGCAAAAGGCTCCCAAGGCTAACAGGCAGGAGCTTGTTCGTGGGCATCCTTCAGGCAGCAGCCACCTGTGTTCATCACCCAGTTCCGTTTCGGGGCTCCCTCCTGGGGGAGGCTGCCTTTCAGTCCTGTCACAGCTCAGCTCTGACTCCACTGCCGTGGGGACCTCTGGAGGGCTGTGTCTGCCGCAGGGCCCTGTCTCCGCTCCCTGATTGCCCCAGTGTCCAACTGTCCCCACTGCCCTGCGTGCTGGTGACGCGGGAGCTGTCACCGCAGGGCGAGGGGCGGTGATGCCAGCGTTGATAAAGCAGCGGCACATCCCCGGGCTTTTAGTGAGGCGCCATGAATAATTTAACTCCCCTTCGCAAGGAAGAAAATCCCCTAATAGGGCTAATGGAGCGCGGCGAGAAGCCGGGCGCTGGGGGCCCGGCGCAGCCGCCAAGTGCTTTGGACGCCAAGCTCCGACACTCCCCTAATGCAAAACAACGCAGCCACCGAGGCTCTTATATCTGCCCCGGGGCAGCCCAGCCGCCCAGAGCTGCGCTGCTGCTGAGCAGCTTCCCCGGCGCGGTGAGTCAGGGCCGGCAGCGCGGGCGGCGAGCGGGGCTGGGCATGGTGGGCGATGAGTGGGGACGGGCACTGCCACAGGGCAGCCGCTGCAGGCAGCAGGGAAGATTTTCTGTGCAGGGTGACTTGGGATTTGATGGCTTACGGTGGTTTTCTTTCGGAGTTTGGGGTCTTCCTGGCTTTTAGGCGGGCTGGTGGCTGCTAATTTCGCAGCTTGGCAAGCCAGGCTGGCCAGACATCTCTCCCAGCAGTTGCCCTGCCTGTCACCCACTTGTTGTGCCCCTGATGCTGCTAACAGTGCTGATACCGCACAGAGCCTGTGCTCTGTCCTCATCCCTGCTCCTTGCTCGCAAAACAGCTTCTCCTGCTTGGGCATGGCACAGCTTATCCTTGGCAGATCCTGTAGCCCTGCTGTCACTCACCCCAGGAGCACTGGGATTTCTGCTATCAAATGGCCATGAATGCACCCACCACCTCCGTGCTCTCTTGGACATCCAGTTCTGTTCTGCCAAAAAACAGGGAAGTGTCAAGATAGGGCAGCCGGTGGATTCCTACCTCATTCCTCATAGCAGCCCAGATCAAACCCCCAGCTCTGCTTGCTGCAGCCGTTTCACTGCTATAGAGCAGGGGTGCAGCCAGCTCAGGTTTCTCCTTGCTTCTGTCAGGTGAGGGGATCCTACCACTGGGAACAAGGAGATCCCACCAGGTGCCTGTACCCAGCAGGACCCACCGGGTCCAGTCTCCAGCTACAGAAACTAATTAAAGCTACCAGCCACGGAGAAGGGCCAGTGCTGGAGGTGCCGGGTCTGGTTTCCAGCTTTGAGATATGGCAGGAAGAGGCTGATGACCAGGATTCG
The DNA here is from genome assembly GCF_021018805.1 of Prinia subflava. Classification (NCBI taxonomy): domain Eukaryota; kingdom Metazoa; phylum Chordata; class Aves; order Passeriformes; family Cisticolidae; genus Prinia; species Prinia subflava. Next base: position 4,134,759 of record NC_086267.1, on the reverse strand, counting down.
GTTTGACTTTGCCACAGCAGAGGGAAAGGTTTCCTTTCCATGTCTCCCGGCTTTCCCAAGACCTTGCTACAGAGCAGGAGGAGCATGGAGTGGTCTCTGGCAGCATCGGATGTCAAAGGAGACCCCCAGGGTTGTGGTCATACCTGGCCAGCTGCTACTCCATATCCTCTGGGTTTCTTTCTCCTTTCCTCAGGAGGTCACACCTCAATGGCAGAGAGCACTTGTCTTTTGGCTCCTGCAGCTATCAATTTGAGCTTCACAGGGAAAGAAAAAACCACCAGTGGGAGCCTGGCTGGAGCCTCATGCCGGTGTAGATCTGTCACAGTGCCTCCCCAGTGGCCACTCCGGCACCAACACCACCGTTTTGGTCCCAGTCCCTGCTCTCTGCAGACACTGAAAACAAGGGAAGTTGCAGAGAGACGCGCAGAAATCGATGTCAGTGCCACTGCCAGTGAGGTCACAGCCACAGAGACAGCAAGGGCCCGGGTGTGCGAGGAGCCCACCCTGCGGCAGGCTATTTTCAGCAGCCACACCGGCTGGGAGGTCGCTGCCGCGGTGGTGGGGAAGGTGTTGGCTGGTGGCGCACATTGCGGCAGCGTGACGCAGGCACAGCGAGCACCCAGTGCCCACAGACCCTCTGCCGATGTCCACCCTTCCCAGGGAGCCCCACAGGGATCCTTTTCCCATCCTGACTTCCTTCCCGCTGGCACACACAGCCAGATTCTCACCAGCAGTGCTTGTGCCACTGCTCACCATGCCTTGGCCAGCTCCTGGGACCCACTGTGTCCCTTGCAGGGGTGCAAACCAGTGCAGCCCAGACAGTGCAAGCTGGGAGCCAGCACAGCTGGGTCACAGGCCACACTGTTGCATCATGGCTTGGGGCAGCTGTGGCAGGCACACTGCAGCCTCAGACATGGACTGTGCCGCATCCTTGTCCTGCGCTTCTGTTGTGCTTCAGCTCCCACACCAAGGCTTTGCTCCGCTGAAGAGCCTGGCTTTGCTAGGGTCCCCATATGTCCTGGCACAGGCAGGTGCCACCACTCCAGCACGGCAATGAGGGCAGGGCTGTGCCCTGAATGGCGAGGGAGCCCACGTTGTGCTTTCCCAGCTCTCTCCGTAGCACCACAGAGTGTTTGGCGGCACGGCTGGCCGGCAGACCCCCCGCTCGGGTGGCAGGATGCTCTCCATGACCTACAGTGAGAGCCTGCGCAGCGTGGCTATCCGGCCCAGCCCCGAGTGGGGGCTGCCCCCAGCCCCCCGGGCGGCCGACGGGCTGGAGCTGCGGCGGCTGCGGGACGTGCGGGCGGCGGCGCGGGTGAAGACGCTGGAGGAGTTCCTGCGGATGCACGGGCTCTCCCTGGCCGACAGTACCGCCCGCGCCACCGGCATGAAGTACAGGTAAGGCAGTGCCGCGAGGGCCGAGGTGAGGGGATGACACAAAGGACGCTGCTTGGTGCTGCTTTGACACCTCGTCAGGAGAACGGCTCTCACCTAAGCTCGCCTCAGCTCCCCTGTGCTGCGCCGAGGCTGGGAGGAGCCGATGCCCTTGGCACGGCCTGCGCCGGAGAGGCGGCGGCCGATCAGCGCCGTTAGCACTTTCCTGCTTGGTGATCTTTGAGCTTCTCACTTGACATTCCTGTTTGCTGTTCGGGGATTTGCAGATGCAAACACCCTCTGAGCTTTAAAGATTAGGCACCTGGAGCAAACAGCCTCGGAAGAGCTGTTTCTGCCTCAGAGGTGTAAATCTCCATCTGATGCGGGTACATCTCTGCCTGACTGGGGAGTGTACATATTGGCTTGACAGGGGTTCATCTCCACTTGATGGGTGTAAATCTCCATCTCACGGGGATACATCTCCTCCAGACTGATGGGTGTGCATCACAGAACGGGTGCATCATTAATTTTGCATGTGGGTCCTGGTGTAAGGTGTATCAGGATTTCAGCTAATGTCCTTGTCAGGAGGACACTCTGGGCAGCTGGAGACGTGGCCACAGCCCCTCAGAGGGATGGGGCTGCTCTGCCCAGTGCACCACTCCCCACTCTCCCCTGGCATTGCAAGTGGGGCAATGTGATGAGGGGCCCAGCACCCCCAGTAACCCAGGTTAGGCTTTGGGGGGTACCAGGGCTGAGAGCAGTGGCTGTTCTCCAGTGACAATACAGGGGTGCCCCTCGTCCCCCACTGCAGTGAAGCCCCGGGAGCTGGCAGCTCTGCCGGCTCCTGCCGTGCTGCACTGTGCCGTGCGGCGGGTCAGGTTCCCCTCCGCTCACAATGACCGCGATAACATTTACACAGTGGCAAGAGCCCATCTAATATTCATGGAGACATTATTTATTGATGAGAGCAGCTGGCACAGACACCCCAAAGGTGCTCCTTCTTTGGGCATGTCCCCGTTGCCACCAAAATTTGTGGGGTTTCTCATCCTCTAGGGACTGACAACTGCTGCCAGGTCACCCCCACACTGCAGCCGGCATTGGCGCTGGTGCTGGCACTGGTGCTGGCAGGATTACCAGCTAAGGAGCTTTGCGTGAGAGGGAAGCGGAGGAGATTACAAGATTTTTCATTATGTTTGGGGCAAATGTGCATAATTTCCTGCAAGCCCCGTCGCTGCATTTTGCTCCATCCTGAGGGGCACGGCAGGTGCTGGCAGCTGGCACGTGGCCCCGGCTACAGGACGGTGCTGTAGTGGTGTTGACTTGTGTCCCTGCTTCGGCAGGAGGTGCTAGGCTGGAATTCACCTCATTCGACTTCGCTTGCACTGGGAAAGATAGAGGGAATGTGCTGCTGGGGCTCTGGCCCCGAGGGCGACAACTTCGGCGAACAGCTGAGCTCTGCCGCGGGAGAGCCATCGGCATCGCCGCCACCCGCGCTGCCGCCCAGCCGTGGGCTTGGCCATGCACACGCGTCGCTGCCGCAGGGTTTGGTTTCGGACTCGTGCAGGGGAATCCGCTGCCGTGCGTGGCCGGAGGGAGGCAAGAAGGACCTCTTCACTCCGCAGCCTCAGCCTTTGCTGTACCCCAACCCGGGGCTGGACCAGCAGCCGCACCCGCGGGGGGATGCCCAGCAGGACGCAGGGAGGTCCTGCCCCGCCACGGCCACTCCGAGGGTACCGGCAGCGGCTCTGCCCCTGCTGCCCCCACCTGCCGGCGTGCCGCTCGCTCGCTCGCTTCCTGAGCTCATCAAATATTGAGGGCAGGAGGGCTGACGGGAGCGCTCCGCGCCCGCCGCCCCGCAGCCCCCCGCCGTCACGTTGGCGGCGCGCGGGAGGAGCTCCCCGCCTCGCCCGGGGCGCCGGCTAAATTTAGGCAGCTGGCGCTGCTGCCCGCCGGAGCAGCATGCAGGTCTCCTTTGTGTGCTCCGAGCACAGCATCAAGAGCCGGAGCGCGGAGGACCGGCTGAACCGACAGAATGCCGGCAGCCCCAGCCTCGGCACCCGCGGCAAGTTCCGCGCCGTGGCCATGGTGGCTCGCAGCCTGGGGCAGCTCTCGGTGCAGAATGCCCCTTCCTCCAGCGACTCCAGCGTCAAGCAGCCGGGGATGAAATACCGGTAGGAAATGGGGATTCCTGGGGGTTTCCCCTGTTCCTCGCTGCGATCGGGGCGGCCAGGGGGTACTGGGGGCCGGGGGCGCCGCACTCACCTTCGGTTCGCGTCCAGCTCTGTCGGGTTCTCGTCGCTAAAAGTGCTGACCGTGCGCCTCCGTGCGCTTCCTCGCTGTTTGCTCCTGTCCCCTCAGGGCAGCTTTGACCCAACCGCGCGTAAAATGTTCAGGAGGGGGGAGATAAGGGACCCTAAAATTCAGGATAGGATTAGTAGCATCCTCAGTGTCTGCCAAGCCGGGCTGGCTGCCGAGCCGGGGGGGTCTGGGAGTCACGGTAGCGTTAATCCGGGCTGCCATGGCATCCTTTCTGTGCTGCTGGAGACTCAGTGCCCTGCAAAGCGAGTGCAGAGCCACAAGCAGCTCTGGCTGCCCATGGTGGTTCTGGAAACGGGGTGGTGTGTGCATGTGGGGCCCCACCAGCCAGCACCCACGGGGCTCACACACCCCGTGTCCTGGCTCTGGGGCAGAGCACTGAGGGCTTCCCCCACTGAGGCTGAGTGTGCACCTGGGCATGCACCCGGATGAGCATGAACCCCAGGACAGGGTAGGGTTCCCCCCCCCAAGATGAGCCTGCACGCCATGGTCCAGCTGCCAGCGGCCGCGTGCCTCCGCTGCAGCCCAGATGTGCCAGCATTAGGCAGCAAAGTGTGTCAGGCCAGCAGAGCGCTGGGGTGAGCCTGGCCATCACCCACGAGCGTTGTCCAAATGAGCCAAATCCCCTTACCCGGGCACTGGGGAGGGGACTGGTCCAGTTCTGTCCAGCTCTGGAACTCCAAACCCTTGCAGTGGTAACAGCAGTTCTGGGACAATGTGCAGTGGCATCCTCAGGGCTCAGTGCTCCTGCCCCACGGTCATGTCCTCATCCAGAGGAGGAGCATACCAGCAACACCCTCTCCTGGGCAATGGGTGATCAGCTCAGGAGTCCCCACTGGTGGCTGCTGGAGGGACAGTGGCACAGGGGGATGCTCCAAGCAAGTGAGTGGGGTAGGAAGGCCATAGCACAGTGTTGAGGGAATGCTTGGCCTTTCCAAGGTCTGCCAGTATCTTTATTGGGCAGCCTGTCAACACACTCTCGGCTAGGAAGCCGCCAGCAGTGATGGCCACTTGCCTAGGGGAACCCCAGCAGAGCTCTCGGAATGTCCAGGATGAGGCAGGCGCTCTCCACTCCACATGGCAACTCCCCATCACGGGGGCTTGAGCCACCGCTGGCCCACAGCCGTGACCTCTCCCCATCGCAAAATGCTCTAAAAACACCGCGGGACAGGGGCAGTGCCGGTGCCTCCAGATGCTGGGCAGTAGCACGGCAGCACAGAGGGATGCTGCCCCGACTCGGTGCAGCCCATGGGTGCCCGTGGCCCGGCCACAGCCGCTCCCTGCCCGGCTGCCGGTGCCCGTGTCGGCGGTGCCGGCGGTGGCGGTGCCTCCGGTTGCTATGCGACACCCGCGCGGGCGAGCTGCCGCGGCTCACCTACACTTTATTTATTTTAACGCTCATTTCTTGAGCCTTTGTCATTTTTAACAAGTAACTGGCTCTCCATCACCACGGCGAAGGCGTCTGCCAGCCTGGCCCCCTTCCCGAAAGCTGTTCTCCAGTTCCTTGTGCCGGTGCTCCATTTCTCCAGGATGTTGCTCCACTCCTGAGCACCCTCACCTGGTGCAAGCCCTGTGCTTCTCTGTGCCATGCAGAGAACAGGCACAACTCATGCCATGCATGAGATGCTTCAGTCCTGACCACCAGTATGCCAGCTCCTCTTCCTCCAGTCTCATTCCCCAGTGCCAGCAGCACTCTCAGGGCAGCCAGACACCCCAGCCTCATCATGGGGAGCTGCTTTAATGAGGTCACTGCTCTCCCAATAGCCCTGCCGGGCATGGCATCACTGCGCAGGTGCAGGCAGTGCCACTACTGAGCTCTGGGATGCTCAGCCTGGGATGGCTCATTAATCAGTTGAGAAGGGACTGTCATTGTGGAACCATCCCAGGTGAGGATGGGGACCAGGGGCCACCACCACACCTCCCAGACCTCACGCCTGGTGTGTTTGGTGGCACGCAGGATGCGTGAGACAGCGTTTTGGGCCTTTCTGGCACCTTTCCTAATGGTCTCTGTCTTCCAGGAACCTCGGGAAGTCTGGGCTGCGTGTGTCCTGCCTGGGTCTGGGTAAGTGCCAGGGTTTGCCACAGCCCCTCGGCATCCCCTCAGTTCCACAGCAGCTGCCGGCACTCCCCGGCCAGGGCAGCACTCGCTTGCCCCGGCAGTGTTTGCAAAGGGAAGGAAAGGGTTTTCCTCAGCCCTGCGGCTGTTTTGAGTCACGTCCCAGAAATTGTCAAATTATTTTCTCTTTTTCTGACGCGATAGGAAGCGACTGGGCCATGCTGGGAGCACCACAGTGCACGCGGCAGGGCCAGCTGCGGCCACCACGTGCCAGGGCTGTGCTGGGGGAGCCAGGGTGGGTGGCTGGGGGCTTGGGGTGGAGGCGCTCCTTGCTCACCACACTCACCATGCACACACCTCTCTCTCCCCTACAGGAACATGGGTGACTTTCGGAGGGCAGATCACAGACGAGGTAAGGCTGCACCCTTTCCCCACGTCCCTCCCCAGCCTCTCCTTGGTGAGTGGGGAGGGGACAGGGCCAGCAGAGCCGTGGCTGCGGGTGCATGCGACACGCCGGAGCTCCCCAGCGCTCTGCGCACGCCCCGTGTGCCGGCTCTCGGCCACCCCCTTCACCGACCCCGCTCTCTCCTCGCAGATGGCGGAGCAGCTGATGACTTTAGCTTATGACAACGGCATTAATCTCTTCGACACAGCAGAAGTCTACGCTGCCGGCAAGTAGGTACCCTGCTTTGGCAGCGCCACAGGGGTCTAACCTGACACGCTGATTCCCGCCTGGGAATCTCCCAGGTTTGCCAGCTGCAAAGCAGCTTCCAGAATGGGGCTCTGAGCCCTTGCTCATGGGGGGAGTTGTGGTTCTAGCAGTCCCATGCTTCCCGTGGTGGCCTGTATCATGCAGGTGCAGCTGTGCATGCTCCCAGCACACCTCTACCCAGGGCATTGGCGTGTGCCTATGCATTCCATTAAAATTAGCAAGTTCATGCACTGGGGGAAGCTTGACTCTGGGTGCTGCAGCCAAGGGACAAACAATGTCCCCACAGCCACTGCATTTGCCTCTTATTCTCTCGGGGTCTGGGGCCATCCCTGCTGGCTGCCACCACTCCCCATGGCTGCAGCTGCCAGGTCCTAATGGCTGATGTCCCCTTCTCTTGTAGGGCCGAGGTGGTGCTGGGGAACATCATCAAGAAGAAAGGGTGGAGGTAAGCCAGACACCATCCCTATTTGGCAAAACCATTGCCATAGTCCCAATGGGCTGAGGAAAGCTGGTGGAGCAGCCTTGGGCAGGAGTGTGCCATCCCAGGCAGGCTGCACGGGGCTTTGCAGGTGCCACCACCAGTGATTCTCTCTTTCTCTCTGCAGACGATCCAGCCTGGTCATCACCACCAAAATCTTCTGGGGAGGAAAGTAGGTAACATCTGCCCTCCAGCAGAGCAGCTGGCATGGGTCAGGCTCTCATCCCAGGCTCTCACCCACCTTTCCTTTTCCAGGGCTGAGACAGAGAGGGGCCTGTCCCGAAAACACATCATAGAAGGTAGGGGTAGGGATGAGGGTGCTCACCAGGTGCCGCTGGGCTGCTGGGCTGTGCCTCACTGTCTGCCTCACTGCTGGCAGCACGGGGCTCAGCACGCCTGACAGCCCCATCCACGTTGCAGGTCTGAAGGCATCGCTGGAGCGGCTGCAGCTGGAGTACGTGGACGTGGTGTTCGCCAACCGCCCCGACCCCAACACGCCGATGGAAGGTGGGTGTGCGCTGCGGTGCCGGGCTCCTCCCTGCCGCCTTTCATCGCTGTCGCGGTTGGTTTGCGCCAGGCTTGTGTTTCAAGGGCATTTCCCTCCCGAGCAGAACCCGCTCCTCTGCCACCACAGTTGGCCCACGCCACAGTCACACTTCTGCCACCCCCTGCCCGGCACCAGGACCCTCTCGGACCGTGGCGGGGCGTGTTGGCGGTGTGGTGGCAGGTCACTACGCCCGTCCCAGCAGCAGTGACTCCACTTTCTCTAAATCTCTCTTTTATCACCAGGGGACCCATTTAGTTCCTCCAAGTCCAGGACTTTCATCGTAGAAGGTACTCCCTGCCCGCAGTCTGCCCGCCAGCCGCTGTCTGTCCCAGCGGTGTTTCCCGGGACAGAGCCCCCACTCCTCTGTGATCCCCCATCCTTGTTCCCCCCTCTCAAGCAAACCCCGCCATGAGATGCAGAGGCAGCAGCAGCACAACACAGACACCCCCCTTGCCTTTCAGACTGTACTGCAGTTTAAAGGACAAAAAGCAGAGAGGCTCCCACCCCCCAGGGTCCTGCCATGGGGTGCCCTTGGCACATGCCAGGGTCTGCAGCTGTGAGCATGCTGGGGTGTGTGCCCCAGTGCCGGCCGGGCAAGCCTCGTGCCCCTTGCCCTCCCCGCTGCCCGCCTTTGGCTGCAGGAGAACGCCTTGGCTTGGCCCCAGCCCGCATGGCTCAGGGCTGGCTCCCCCCAAGACCCCTGAGTGGCTCACACAGGGTTCAGGCTTCCCTTCGTGGGTCTCTGTGTATGGGCAATGCATCAGTCCCTCCCACTGCAGCAGTGCCAGTGCTGGTAACCCCACAGGGCACGGGGTCCCTGGCAGAAGCCTCAGGCTGCTCTCCATGCAGGGAAAGCCTGGCACCGTGTGAGCATGTCAGGTCGGCTGTGGTCCCTAGCACATCCTGAGTGGCTGCTCCCTCTGTCCCCATCCTGCTCTTCTGAAAGCATTCCCTGGACACCGCCCAGCTCCCACCGCAGCATTGGGCAGTGGGATGCTCGCCAGCCATCAGCACGGTGCGAGCCCCCTTCTGCCAGTGCAGCTCCTGCTAAACCCCACCTGCCACTCTCTCCTTCCCTCCCGGCAGAGACGGTGCGAGCCATGACCCATGTCATCAACCAGGGGATGGCCATGTACTGGGGGACCTCGCGCTGGAGCTCCATGGAGATCATGGTAGGGGCCCAGGGGACCAGGGCGGCTGCAGCGGAGCAGCCCCAGCGATGCCGCTGACGTTGATTTAATTAGACAGCAGCTGTTGGGAGCCAAGCGTGTGCAGATGCACTTAAGCCTTAATTATTTTTCGGGGCGGCCGCTCAGGACTTGGCTGGGGGGTTCAGCAGGGGGCTCGGGGGGAGCGGCGGGGCGCTGAGGGTCCCGGCTCTTCTGCAGGAGGCGTACTCGGTGGCCCGGCAGTTCAACCTGATTCCGCCGATCTGCGAGCAGGCCGAGTACCACATGTTCCAGCGGGAAAAGGTGGAGGTGCAGCTCCCTGAGCTCTTCCACAAGATAGGTATGACAGTGGGGATTCTTCCCCAGCACCCCAAAGCACAGTGCTCCCCAAACCCAGGGCTGCTGAGGCCAGGCATCACAGCCCCTGGGGGAGTTGGGAGCAGCAGTGTCATCCCCCTGTTCTGCTCTGTCCCCAGGTGTTGGAGCCATGACCTGGTCCCCACTGGCCTGTGGCATTGTCTCGGGGAAGTACGATGGGGGCATCCCCCCCTACTCCCGTGCCTCGCTGAAGGTGAGCTGCAGCAGGGCTGGGAGGGCACACAGGGATGCACAGAGCTGGGGGAGCAGGGCCAGGGGCCTTGCAAAGTCCCTACAGGAATAGGAACTCCAGGAACCACAACCCAGGGAGTTTGGGGATGCCATGCCTGTGCAAGGTCTTGGTGCACCCTGATCCCACCACAACACCCCTTCCTGCTCCCCAGGGATACCAGTGGCTGAAGGACAAGATCCTGAGTGAAGAGGGCCGGCGGCAGCAGGCAAAGCTGAAGGAGCTGCAGGCCATTGCTGAGCGCCTGGGCTGCACCCTGCCCCAGCTCGCCATTGGTAAGAGGATGGGGGACAGTGGGTGACAGATGGGGGTGACACCGGGGGTATCTGGGCCATGCTCAAGCTCTGCTCTTCCTCCTGTCCCAGCCTGGTGCCTGCGCAACGAGGGTGTGAGCTCCGTCTTACTGGGGGCCTCCAATGCCGACCAGCTGATGGAGAATATTGGAGCAATACAGGTCAGTGCTCCCAGCAGGAGCAACATTTGCCCACAGCACTCATTGCTGTGCTGCACTGTGCGGGGAAAGGGTTGCAAACGCGGCTCCATGACAGGTTTTGCTTGTCATGAAGGCGAGAAGCAGAGAAGAGGCTTTGCTGGGCTGAGGGGGCAGGGTCGGCCTTGACTCAGGCTCTCCCTAACTGGGTCACCCAGCCGGCAAGCTGGGGCTTGTGGCACGAACGTGGTGGGGTGGAGGCGGTGAGGATCCTCCACACACACCAGGGTCACAATCCCAACCCCCAGCGTTGCCCCCATCCCCCGCAGGTCCTTCCAAAGCTGTCGTCTTCCATCGTCCACGAGATCGATAGCATCCTGGGCAACAAACCATACAGCAAGAAGGACTACAGATCCTAAGCGCGCCCGAGCGCGCCGCCCGCCGCGCAGCCCTCGCCGCCCGTTCGCTTGCTTACGCTTTGTTGGAGCAAAGTGGAGAGTGTGGCTCGCACCGCGAGCGCCGAGAGCCAGCGCTCCCGCCCGCGCTGCCCCGGACATGGCACCGCAGCCGCCCGGCCCGGCTCCGCGGCGCAGGGACGGCCGGGGGAGGCGAGCCCGGGCTGCCCGGCCGCGCTGCCCGCAGCCGGAGCCGCCGCGGGGACCCGTTGCATGCGTGGCTCCTGCCTCCGCGTTGGCGGAGGCGGCGGGCGCGGGGTGGACGCGGGTGCTGTACGCCCACGAGGCCGACAACACGAAGCTGTTCCCCAGCCTGCGCCCGGCCCTCGCCTCTGCCCTGCGCCGCCAGCGCGGCACCGGCACCGTGCGGCTGCGGCTGCCGGCCCAGCGGCTGCTCCCGGGGAAGGGGGGCGTGGGATGGTGACAGGGATGGAGATCTCTGCGGGAAGAGCCTGGGGGGCTCCGGCCGAGCACGGGGCAGGGCTCTGCTGCGGGGAGGGGCCGGGCCGGGGGAGTGTGTGTGGGCGAGTGTGCAAGTGTGTGTGTGCATGGATGCACGTGGAGACACGGGGACATACGGACATGCAGGGACACCCAGACATGTGGATTTGCAGACAACAGCTGTGGAGGTGAACACAGCCCACACACACCTTCAGCTGTTATCTGCACAAAGCTACTGAAAGCCTCTACACATGCACCCACATACACCCGTTACAGGAGTGTCTACAAACACAAACACACACAGTCACACACAGACAGATGTAGATATAGATTAGCTCTACCTCCATCCCTGACATCAGTCTCTGAGAGATCAATACCTATTTACATATATAGATACCTGTATGTAGATGTGTACACACCTCTGAAAATTACATATGCAAGGTATATACATACACATGTAGACATGTGTGTGCTTGTGTATTTACAGACATACATGGTTCTGCATATTGATCTATATATGTAATACATAGATGTGTACATATCCTTGTAAATATTGCTAGAGTAGCATCCATGTTTGTATGGAAATATGCACACATGAAAATTACTGATACATACTTAAATGTGTGTATATGCCGATAGATGTGTATATACAGATATATGTGTAGATGTCTCTATATCCATACCCAGCTCTTTAACTGTATATTCATGTCTATACATCTCTAAATATATGCCATATATACACATGGACACAAATATTTGTAATTTGGATATAGCTATAGCTACATATATAGAGCTGTATGTCTAGCTATAGCTATATATTTATGGATATATGTATGATAGATACAGAGAGATAGATACATAAAGCTATAGAGAGAACAGTATAACTATAGCTACATGTATCTATTTCTTTATAACCGTGTACTCTGTGTGGAACAATACCTATATATATGTATCTATATCCACATATATTTATGCAGTTTCCTCTATCTGTGCACACATAAATGTAAGAACTGTAAATGTATGTGCAAACCCTCAGCTCTGTGCACTAATTCTGCACTGTGTGTGAGCTCTGTGCACAGTGTGTGTGTGTTTATCTGCTGTGTAGCCATGGCTGCACCTACAGCCCCACTATAAATGTGCCTGTGTACAAACACAGGGGGTTTCTCCTGACCCCACTCAGGTCATCAGAGCTCCCCTCTGTACATGAGTTGAGTCACTGTGCACACCTTCCACATCCAGACCCCTACATCTTTTAGGTACCTGGATTTACCTGCAGCTATACCTATACAGCTTTATCCATACATGTACATCTGTCTACAGACCTACACTGATGTTTGTGTGCAAACAGAAACATATATATTCATATATATGTGTGAAATAACAAATACATGTGTCCCTGTGTATATAGACACGTATACTGTCTCTGTATAGGATAGCTATACACCTTCACCTATATCTACACTTACCTATAAATATATAAAAATGACAAATACATGTGTGTCTGTGAACACATACACCAAGATCAATACACCTATATAGCCATACTGATATGGAGATACAGAGATGTGTAGATATATAGATACATCTACACATGTATGTGTATGAATGTGTATATATTCAAATTAAAACCACACATTTATGTGTATTCTTACTTACACACACATGTATACCTCTAAATACAGATCTATACATCCATACCTCATATAGATTTATCCTATGTACATATATCCATTATCTACCCATACCTGTGTCTGCACACACATTCACAAGTATATATGTACACAAATACACATGTATAAAAACCATAAATACATTATATAGACACATGTAAAATGCAGGTGTGTATGTACAGATACACACCCACATAGCAGTACCCAAATAAATCAGTATTTATGGGTGTATATGCTCACATAAAGATATATATGCACACATATAGATCTAAAACCTACAGTTCTGTGTATATCTACACACGTGTGTATAGAGATCTACACATGCTGTATTATGAAGAGGTACACATGTGAGGGTGATGTAGACATATGTACATATTATGTGCACTCATGCAGACATTGCAGTAGATACACAAAACATTCTCATGTCTGTCTGTCCATGTCCCTCTGTCTCTCTGTGCACACGTGTGTCTGTGAACATGTGTGTGTGTAGATGTCTGTGTCTGTTTCTGTGGACACATGTGTGTGTGTGTACACACGTGTGCAGGACAACAGGGGTACCAAGAGCAAGGCCAGCCCCCCCAAAGGCCAGCCCACCATCCCTTCCCCTGCCAGACTCCACTGCGTCCTTCCCAAAGGATTTATTAAAACACAGAACAGAAACCGGGACACACAGAGCACGAAGCAGATGCAGGGGCGTTGCTCACGGCTGCCGGTGTCACCACGCTCGAGGTATCCCCATCCCAGTTCCAGCTGTCCCCTCTGTCCCACCCACATCCCCTCCATCTGCCCGCCCCAAGCCCAGCACACGTGGACCCCCAGCCACACCGCAGCAGTGCCAGGGATTCCAGCAGGGCAGCAGCAGGCGTGGGCTGGCTCAGACACCACGAGGACCAAGAGACAGCCCTTAGGGGGAAGCTGGGGAGCACGGCCGGCTGGGACATGGCACCACTGGCCTCCACTCACCCCCACACCTGCCAACACAACCAGACAAACACCGCAACTCCAGCCCTCCCTCCCTCCCCTCAGCCCGCCTCGCCCAGACAAACTCTTCAAGTCTTCAATAAGAAAGTGCAAAAAATGTACACGGACACAAACCCCCAGCCCCGCCGCTCCCACGGGGGCCGCAGCAGGCAAAGCACACTTGAAGCAGGAGCGGAACAGCGCAGCAGCACCGGCGGCAGCTCGTCTTCCACGCTGGCACAATTTCCCTGCTGACCTCTGGCCACAGCGGCTCATGGCCAGGGGACTGTCCCCAGGGCTGCTGCGAGAAGAGGAGAGAGCTGCCCATCAGCTAAATCTGGACCCTCCCCACATGCCAACCCCACCCGGGAGGGGCTGCAGGAAGGATCTGCTCCCACCTCCATTGTGGCTGCTTGAGTTAGAGGCTGCAGCCAGATACTGGCACTGGGGGGGCAGGCCAAAATGGAGCCTCCATTTAGTCCCCCACCCCTTTATGTTCCCCAGCAAATGGAGCACAGAGAGCGGGAAGCACAGCCTTACCTCAGCTAGGAGTGGGAGCTGCAGGGGAAAATCGTGGGAACTGCTAAATATCTGTGGTGACAGAGGAAACACCTTGCTCACTACTGTCCTTTGGCAGCACTCCTGGGCCACCCAAATCCACCTTCTGAATTTCTCTGCCCAAGAGCAAAACCCCAACCTACCAGTCACATAGGGTCCCAGAGGCATCTGGCTGTAATTGACAATCCCACCTGGCCCAGGACCACGGAAATTTGGCCCAAAGTTGTTGAAGATCTGGGCAGAGCCAAAGGAGCCCTGGGGAGGCAAAGAGGGAGAAAAGACACGAGCCTGCAACCCTGACCTGACCATGACCCTGACAGTGAGGGCTCTGCGCCCATCCCCACAGACCTGGGCAGCTGGATCCCCTCCACGGGTGGCCAGGCGGCTGAGGATGCTCCGCTCTGACATCTGCAGCCGGGCAGCCACGGGTGGGATGCGGGACAGCATGGAGGGCAAGCGTGTCACATCAGCCTTCATGTCACTCAGCAGCTCCTCGAGCTGGTTCAGCACTGCAAGTAAAGCACAAGGTACTTGGGGGGATGCCTGCCAGACCCAGCAAGCTGAGAGGAGCAGGCAGCTCCTGGCTGAGAAAACACAAGATAGGGACATCTCCTGGCTCAGCTCCCCAGGTGAGGGTGGGGAACCCCTCCTACCCTCAGAGCAGACTCCCCCAGCCCTGCAGGCACTCACCCTTGTGCAGGACAGCGTTGGCAGGCTTGTTCCCAGCCAGGGACTCTTTGGAGAGGTGCTGGTGGCTCTCAGCAAGGCACTCCACTTCTGCCAGCCGCGCGTTGAGTGCCATGGCCGGGTGGCTGGGGTCTTGGGTCATGTTGAGATACGCTGCCCTCCGCAGCTGCTCCTCGATCACCAGGGCCTGCTCCAGCAACTGGGAGGTGCAGGGGGGAAAGGATTCAGGACCAGACCCCGCCCCATTATAAACCAGTAAACCACAGAGCCCCTTGCAAAGTCTGCTCTCCACTGCGCTCACAGAAGATGCTGGCACACTCCCCGCTGGTTTCAGGGTGCTGCTCTGGTCCTCTCACCAGTAAGGACTCACCAGCCCTGGACCTGCCACTTGCCTTAAACCGCCGGGCAAGGAACTTGTTCTTCATCTCGAGGTAATTCCCCTTGTGTATCTCTGACTTGAAGGGCTCGTTCAGGATCACGTAGCGTGGGTCATTCTGGATGTCCTGCCAGCGGGCATAGCCATGACTGGTGTGGGGGATGTGTCAAGGGCAGAACCAGCCAGCCAACAGCCTGCCCACCACCCCACAGTGACAAAACCCTCTCCTAAACCCTCTCCCTGCTCATCACTGCAGTGCCAGCCCAGCTCCCACACCCCCAGAGGCCTCTCTCGCCTCGCTGCCTCCTGCCCTGCCAGGTCAAAGGGTACGTGACAATTCCTGCCAATAGCCAGTAGTCGTGTCGGCGGTGCCAGATGTCGTAGATCTTGCCAGAGGACATGGCAGCCCTCTCCTCATTCTGCCACAGCGTGTGCAGCTCTGTGGAAGCAGAAGCAGAAGGGAGACAGCCTGGTCAGGCAGCTGGACTGCAGATCAATGCACAGCATGTGGGCAGGGCAAGCAGTGGAATCTTCCAGGACCACAGGCACAGTGCAGACCCAGGTCTGCTGCTGCCAGCAAAGCACCAGCCCATCCATGGCCTGTGACAAGGGTCACATTCCTTGAACAGGTTCAGAGCCTCTGCAGCAGCTTTGCAGGAGAGGCCAACACCTCACCTCTCACTCTTACCTGTGAAGCCACCATCAGCAATGTTGAACATGAACCTGAAGTTCATGTTTCTGTCATCCTTCTTTCCTTCCTCCTCTTCCTCTTTGTCACCGTTTTGCTGGGCATCACTTGGCTCCTTCTCCTCCTCCTTGCCATCCTCTGCTTGGCAAACACAAGGACTTGGCCTGTCAAACTGTGCTCCACCACTACACCCACTGGTGCCACCCCTGCCCCATCAACAGGCAGTCACTGCTGCAAAAGCCACCAAGCCCTCCCAGCAGGTCCCATTGTTAGCACTGGCAGTGCCCACCCCAACAGGGTCTTGCTCCCACTCGTGGCTCCTGAGCACCAGTGGGGCTAGTGCTGATGGCATCTTTGCCACCACCCTGTGGGCACACTCTGTCACCGTGCCAGGCACAAGCCTCACTCTGGGAATTCTTCCCACTCTTCTCTCTCCAAAGCCTCATGCCTCACCTGGTTTGACTTCTTTATCCTCCCCCTTCCCTGGGCTGCTGCTCAACTCCGCCTTCTCCAAAGGCTTCTCTTGCTCTTGAATCCCCTCGTCTGCAGGAGGGAACAGGCCTACAAGAAATGCTTGACATGGAAAATTCTCTGCAGGGAGCAACCTACTTATCCAGACACTTTCCCTTTTAGGGTAAAGTAACTACATTGTTTGTAGATTCAAGATGCTCTAAGAGCTTCAACAGAACATTCTTCTGCATTCTATCAAATAAATGTATTTAGTTTTCCCTCTTCCTTCAGACATCTGGAGGAACAAATGCTCCCCAAAATGACCATTTCATGCAATTTACAACTTGTTTTTTCCGGAATTTCTGCAGGACTTTGTGACATTCAAGTTTCCCATAGCAACACCAAGAAGCTACACAGCCTCACCTTTCACCAAGGGCTCAGAAGAAGGCTCAGCCTTTTCACAATCCTCTTGCTTCTCTTCCCTTGGCCTCTCCTTGCTGTCGCAGCTTTCTGGGTGCTCTTCACTCTCCACCTCAGCACTAGCAGGCACCTAAATGCCAACAACCCATTTCAAATCAGCCCGCCCCTCCCTTCCCCAGGGAATACCCCAAGGTCACAGAGAGAGCAGGGGAAACTTCCTGGAGGAGATGCTGAACAAAACCACCTCACCTGGCTCTCGGACACCTTCCTGGGCTTCTGCTCCACTGGGTCCTTTTCCTCATGGAACCCCAGTTGTGCTTCTATTTTGTCTGTAGGAAGAGCAAACCCAGGAAGTTGTTGAGCAGGGTCTGATGGGTCAAGCACCTCCAAAACCTCCTGGTGTCTTGGGCCACCTCCCTCCCAAGCCAGGCCCCAGCCACAACTCCCTGGATACCTGCAAGAGCCACTGGTCCCGTGTGTGTGTGTGCTGGACTGGCCGGGACGGGCGTGTTGGGATCTGAAGACACAACCTCGCTGGATCTCTTGCTCTCTGGGCCCTCAAGAACCAGGTCTGGGGTGCTGTACTTCCCATTGACATGCTCGAACTCCTGGACCTGGGACAGACACACATGATCAGGTCAAACAGAGCAGGGACATTCCCAGCTGCAGTGCCACAGGGCGATGTGTCCAGGCTGCTCACCCACAGAGTGACCAAGTGGCAAGGACTGCTGCACCCACCCCATTGGGAAAAGTCTCCAGAACATTCCTGAAAAGGCCCATTCAGGATTTCACTCACTCACCTTCTTCCTTACCAGTGACATGACCCCAATGCGAGTCAGCACGTGCTGGCGGGACAGCCCTTCCCGGGGAACGCCATCCGCAAAGGTTTCAGCGCCGTCTGCCCCGGGCTCACACAGGTGCCTCATGAAGAGAGACACGTACGCCCTGCCAGGTAAGCCACACCTCAGAGCTGGCCCGTGGCCTCCCTGCTCAACCCAGCACGCACATGATCCCCTGTCACCCACACCTGAGGGAAGTCTCACACCCAGGAAGGGAACAAGAGACGCCATCTCAATGAAACAGATACTGCCTCCCCAAAAAGAGCCCATGGTGAAGGGGTGCAGGCTCCCAGCCTCGCCTGCCTGCCAAGACCTGCACACCTGAACTCCTTCTCACTCTTCCCTCGCAGATCCCGGACCAGCCAGTGGGAGTTGAAGGCGTCCTGGGGTGGCATTCCCCAGCGCATGATGGCGTTCAGGAACGCCTTGCGCTGCCGGGCGTTGAAGCCCAAAACCTGCAGGAAATGAAGGCTGGGATCACAGAGTGGCCTCAGCATCCTGGAGCCTCCCAGCTGTGACAGGCATTGCTGAACCAGGAGTAATGTCCCAGAGGAATTCAGCCCGCAGGCAGCCCTGGCACAACAGCACTGGCCATGCTGTGCCTAAGGCTGAGGCTCACCTCGATGTTCCCCCCAACTCTTGCCAGCAAAGGAGGGAGAGGTTTGTCTCTGTCAGTCTTCAGCTGTCTCCGGGATTGTCTTCTGCCACCTAGAGCCAAGCAGCCTCCGTGATGGATGGGCCAGGGAGCAAGGAAAGACACCTCATGTGCCCCAAGCTTCCAGCCCTCCCTCCTGACAGGAGCAGAACCCATCAGAGCATCTGCCCAGACTGCAGGGTCCCTTCCAGCCACCCCTCCCCAGGCCAGGACACTCCTCTGCCCTTCCCAGGCAAGGGGGGACCATGCCTGGTCCTCATGGTGGACCAGACCACAGTCCTGCAGAGGCCAAGGAAGAAGCTGGCTGCCTTCCCTGCCCTGGAAAGCTCCTCACATGATAGAAAGCAGGGACACAGTCCACAGAATAGAAGCCCTGGGCACACCAATCCCTCCAACCCAGACATTCCTGATGCTTCCAAATCCCAGGGAGTATCAAACACATCGACTCACTCTGGCCTTCTGGCCTCTCTTCAAAGTCTTCGTCCTCATCCTCAGAGCCAATGGAATACTCTGACTGGTTGTCAGAGAGCTCATCCTGCCACTCTGCAGAACACAAGGGAGGCCAGG
Organism: Prinia subflava; assembly: GCF_021018805.1. Classification (NCBI taxonomy): domain Eukaryota; kingdom Metazoa; phylum Chordata; class Aves; order Passeriformes; family Cisticolidae; genus Prinia; species Prinia subflava. The sequence continues at coordinate 4,116,304 of NC_086267.1, read as the reverse complement.
TTAGAAGACCCTGCCTGGGAGGGATGTGCTGGACAGGTCAGAGCCTGCTTGCAGGTATGACAGGCATTCACTGCCAGGCAGCAGGAGAGGGGGACACAGCAACAGGAAATAATCTTCTCGGGTTTTACAGAATTAGCATTCTGTTAAGCAGCAAAACCCCAATTTGAAATATTTTGCCCACACACGTCTTTCCTAAATTCTTCCAGCAAAACAAGAGCTTACAGACCAGCAAATAAAAAGAAAAAAATCTTTGAAAATTTCTACACTGCAAAGTTTAGGAAGCTGGGAAGTACAGATCCAGGCAATCTACCAACTGCAGAGAGACACCAAGTGACAGCTCTGTCTGTCCCATGAGCCTGCCAGGAGCTGAGCACCTGTGGCCGTACCTTGGTCCTCCTGAGAGGTGTCATTGTAGTTGACCTGCTTGCGGATCCTCTTCCCTTTCCCCAGGTTCCTGGCCAGATCCTCCTGCTGCTGCTCATAGTGGTGCCTCAGCAGCTTCTCCCAGTAGTCAGGGTCCACATTCTCCTCTTGCTTGATGATCTCCCGTTCCACCTCCTCCTGCAGAGCCAGAGACAAGAGGCTCCAGCAGCCACAGAGAGAGAGCAGGGTGGGTCCTGCCCCATGCCAAGCACTTGCAGGGACAGCAGAGGGAGCAGAGGGAACACAGAGGGAGGGACGTACAAAGGGGTGATTGTAAGATACTGATCACATTACCACACCGTCCTCTTCTCTCACAACATACTGAGCCACTTTAAAGGAGCTGAGATACTCATTCATGTTCTGCAGCTCCGTGTCGTCAGTCGCATCCTGGTTTCGGTCCAAAAGCTTCGAGATGGCAGCATCATCGTAGTGGATCACACTGCTGTCATCTACATCCTTATTGTCACCTGGAGAGCAGAGCGAGGGGACAGCAGCACAGATCAGGCTGCTCCTGAGCCAGGCAAGCTGAGATCAGCTAAGGAGATAGGAAAGGGGATGAGTCACCCCAGCAGAGAGGGGCTACACACCTGGCGGGGTGCCACCATGCTTTTTTTTCATGCCTGGGGTTGTTGCCCCCCCTTTAGTTGACGATGTGTCCGAGAAAGGGGTGACAGCATCAGGCACGGCGATCCGCTGTCCCTGAGACACCATGCCTGTGGCACAGGGAGAGAGGAGTGAGCCCCAGCAGCTCAGAGAGGGCCCTGCCTCGCACAGAGCACTCCCACCTCACCCTCCACATCGTCCTTGAAGAGCTCTTCTGTCCCAAACTTGAGGATGTCATCCAGCTCTTGCTTGGTCATGGAGCCCGACTTGGAGCCGAGCCCCGGGCGGACCACCAGGTGTGTGAGCATCATCTTCCTTTTGGCCACCTGGGTGATGCGCTCCTCCACAGAAGCCCTGGTCACGAAGCGGTAAATCATCACCTTCTTGTTCTGCCCGATGCGGTGAGCTCTGCTGAACGCCTGCGGGCAGAGCACGGGGCTGGAGAGGTGGCACTGTGCCAGCTGGGCAGGAGGGCCACGCTTCTCACCCTCCAAGCTGCATGAGAGGCACCCAGCATGAGGAAGAAGTGGGAATGTCACAGGGGAGAGCCAATTTTATGTGTCAGGTCTCTCCTAGATGGCAGAGAGGCCGGGATGAGGCCAGAGGGTGCAGGAAGGGGACTCCCAAGCAGAAACACCCACAAACACAGGAGAAAGTGTCAGCAGCTCTCAAGAGAAGATACTGAAATCCCAGTGAGGATGAGCAAAGAGAGGGCAGAGCCAGAGAGGTACTTACTATACAGGAAGGAAAAGGGAAAGTCAGAAACCTGGATGTCATTGTGGGGATTCCAGTCAGAATCATAAATAATGACAGTGTCGGCCGTAGCAAGGTTTATGCCCAGACCACCGGCACGGGTGGAGAGGAGGAAGCAGAACTGCTGAGCCCCAGGAGCTGAGAACGACAAACCCAGAGGTGGGAACAGGTGAGACAGAAAGAAGCACAGCTCACAGAGAGGAGCAGCACCATTTTGGAGGGACAGAACAGCTTCCAAAGCTGACAAGTGAGAGGCCTGAGTGCCAAGGATTGAAAACCCATCACTCCCTGGGAACCTGGTACTGCAGAGCCTAGCTCCAGAGCAAAGGGGAAGCTCTGTCATGTGCTGAGGTCTTGAAGGGAAAGACAGGAGCCCCTCCAGCTGAACAGCTGCTGGCACACTCCGGGTTCCTTGAGGGAACCAACTCAAGGGCTTAACAGTGCAGTACAAGCAGCCCCCACAGTGCCACAGGAAGCCAGACCTGCAAGTGTGGCACAAGATCTGAGCACTGGCACACGACCTGCTGCTGGCCACACCCTGCCACCCCCCCATGGGCACCCCTCAGCATGGCAGGAAGGTGAGTACCATTGAACCTGTCGATGGCCTCCTGGCGCAGGCCGCCCGTGATGCCCCCGTCGATCCGCTCGTACTTGTAGCCTTCATACTCCAGGAAATCCTCCAGCAAATCCAGCATCTTTGTCATCTACAGGGCAAGGCGACCCTGGCATGAGAGGGTCTGCATGCCTCCCCTGGGGACCTGCCCTGCCCCAGCATGGTCCTCTCCCACAGCCCAGAGGCCGCAGTGGTGGCAGCACAGCATGGGCAGCAAAGCAAGCAGAGCCAACAGGCAGCTGCCAGAGGAGCAACACTCGCATCCCATCTTCTACAGGCAGCTCTGCCAGCAGGATGGAATTGTGTCTGACTGTCCCTCCCCAAAGAGGAGCCTTGTGACTGTTGTCTCATTTCTATCCCGAGCTAACAGAGCTCTTAAACACGACAGGGGCTCCCTCAGGAGCGAGCTGGGACACAGCCCTGCCACCATTACTGCCATGGCTGCCTAGGGGAGAAGCTGTCACCAGCTATTCCACCTATTTCTGTCTGTTCCCAGCACAAATTTCCCATACCTAATTTTTAAAAATTCCTTAAAAAATTTATTACTATCCCTCCCTGCTCTCACCTGCGAGAAGATCAGAACTCTGTGACCCCCATCCCGTAACTTCTTCAGCATCTTTTGGAGCAGCATCAGTTTCCCAGAAGACTTGACCAAAGAATTCCCATCATAAGATCCATTGGGCAGCACAGGGGCCTCCTGTGAAGGCAGCATGGTCAGTGCCCACAAGGACAGCTCGCATTAACCTCACAGAGGACTTCACTTGCATTTCCAAAACAAAAACCAAAGTCTCAGTATGAAACCACTCGCATGGAAACCCACAGTGTTAACCAAAGTGGGATCCTGGAAGCAGCTGCCACCCAACACCCTGAGACATGCCCAAGGGTGCAAAGGCAGGGGACGTACCACGGCTGCCACAGGGAACAGGTACGGGTGATTGCAGCACTTCTTCAGGTCCATCATGATGTTGAGCAGTGAGACCTGGTTCCCACCACCTTTCGAATTCAGGGCTTCAAAGTTCCTCGTCAGTATGAATTTGTAGTATTTCCTGCAGGAGGGGGGGTGGGACAGACACCGTGTTAGCTGGGGCAGGTGTGGGACTGGCACAAACAGGAGGGCACTGAATTAAACCCCCTAGTGTCACTGATGATGCAAAAGGGAGGTTTGGAGGATTTTAAAAGCAATTCAGCATCTAGGGCTGGGTCTTTCCAGTTGCTTTTGGGGGCATCACAGCCCTGGCAGTGGGATGGACTGGGGCGCACAGCATCTCCACCACCCCCCTCTGCTGGGTGCCAGCCAAGCCCTCCTGCCCATCAGGCAGGGAAGGAGCAACAAGCCCTTCCTGCAGGTGCCCTGAACTGCAGGAGATGCCATTGAACCTGAACAGGTCAGCCTAGAACCAGAGCTGGGGCAGCAGCAACGCTCCAGGCTGACCCAGGCACACCAGCAGCACAGGCCATGTCCTAGTGCCAGGAATGGGAGAAGGGGATTCAGCCTCAGTGTTTTCTCCATGACCCCAGAACGAGCAGAGCCCAGTTCAACCACATGGAACACACGCCTTGGTGAGACACTAAGTACTCCCACTCCCCCTGCAGCAGGCCCCAGGCCAGTGGGGTGCCTCTGACCCCTCCATCCCCACTGACACCTCACCGTGCTGGGGGAAGCCAGACACTCCTAGGGAATGCACTGGCATCACTCACTTCTGCATCTGGCTCAGCTCCACTCGCACGATCAGCTCCGTCTTGGCCGGCATGTTCTTGAACACGTCGGCCTTGAGCCGCCGCAGCATGTGGGGGCCCAGCAGGTCATGGAGCTTTTTGATCTGGTCCTCCTTGGAGATGTCTGCAAACTCCTCCAGGAACCCCTCCAGGTTGCTGTGGAAGCAGCCAGACCCCCATGGCGCTGAGCAACAGGGGCATGTGAAAGCGAAGGGATCTGCTGCTTTATGGCTTAAAAACCAGGGCAGAGCTCTCGAGGCACATGAGGAGATAATGCTCATGTGCCTGCACCAAAGCCAGAGCAAGGAGCCACCCCAATGGCCTGAGTAAGTTCAACTTACTTAAACCTGTCTGGAGTCAGGAAATTGAGCAGGTGGAAGAGCTCTTCCAAGTTGTTCTGGAGCGGAGTCCCTGTGAGAAGCAGCTTGTAATCGATCTTGTAGCTGTTCAGTACTCTAAAGAACTGGAAAAGAAATAAGTTTGGCTGACAAGGACTGCAAGGAACCAATGTGTCACTGTGGGACCCTGCAGGGTGCACATGGAGCACTGGGCAGTGACACTCAGAGCAGGGTGCCAGCATGTCCTGCTCCCTGCCATTCCCACTGAGCACAGGCAGCAATCCTGTGTGTCCCTGGGTCATTCCACTTGTTTCCTCCTGCACCAGGGACAGTGAACATCCCAGGAGCTGGACACTGCACTGAGCCTCAGGTAAAGGGGAGAGGAAGGAGAGGGATCAATTCCCTTTCACAAGAGTCTGTCCAAGGACTGTGAGGCAGCCAGGCTCCTGCCTCTCCTGCTGCTGAAGGGCTTTTAATGCCAGAGGATGTTAAAGAGAAAAAAAATAATTCACAAATGCCTGCCACCTACTTTGGACTGGTTGTTCTTCAGCCTGTGTGCTTCATCCACCACCAGACAGGCCCACTCTATGGAGCCCAGCACTGCCTGGTCAATGGTGATCAGCTCATAGGACGTGAGCAGGACATGGAACTTGATCTGGGCTTCCTTCTGGAGGAGCAGAGGGAGAGAAAAGCTGGAATAACAGCAGTGAACAGGATAGCCTCTGTCTTTGCTGCTGCATGTGATCCAAGATGAGAAGGGCTGCACTGCCTGCCACAGAGCCCACAGCAGGGTGAGCCGTGCCAGCAAAACACCCAAACACAAGAACCAAGCAGGAGACTACAGAAGCAGAAAAGCTCTGGCAGAAATCTGTAAAGCTCATCACAAATCTCCTGCATTTGTAAACAATGCCAGCTTCCCTCTGCGGGACACAGCTGATGATGGACCTAACCAGCCTCCCTCTCCAGGTCAAATTCTCCTCTCCCCTTCTTACTGACAGGTAAAGCAATGGGGCAGGCACAGACTCAGCTCCCACCTTCATCCTGAAGACCTTCTTCCCACTGCGGATGGCATTGTCCTCAAAAGAGAACTCGTTTTCCCGGATGACCGAGCGGCTCTCCTTATCCCCCGTGTAGGTCACGACGTAGAAGTCAGGTGCCCACATCTCAAACTCACGCTCCCAGTTGATGATGGTGGAGAGGGGGGCACTGACCAGGTATGGCCCTTTGGAGTGGCCCTGCTCAGGGAGACAGAGCCCAGGCTGTTCTCCCCGTAGCCAGCAGCTCTCAGCCACCTCGGGGACTGCCAGGCACTCCACTCACCTCCTTGTACAGGGAATACAAGAACACAATAGTCTGCACCGTCTTCCCTAGCCCCATCTCGTCAGCCAGGATTGTATCTGTCCCTTGTGCCCAGGAGAACCTCAGCCAGTTCAGCCCCTCCAGCTGGTAAGGGTGCAGCGTGCCCCCCGTGGCATCAATGTACCACGGCTGCTTGTCAAACTTCACTGTAGGCTGAAAAGAGAGCCACGGCTCAGAGCAGTGAAAACCACCTGCCCCTCCTTCCCCTGCACCCAAGCACGTCCCTCTTTAGGTTTGTAACATCCAACAGCTCCAAAGGAGGCACAAATATGGTCCCTGGCACAGCTCAGTCCCCGGGCTCCTCACAGCAACACCACTCCAGAATTTTCAATGAAAACAGGAGGACCAGAAGAGGACAATGTCACAGGACAAGGGCACAGACAGCCCACCCTCTCTCTAAGTTCCTATGTCACCATACTGTCCCCACCACTCTCACTCACATCCACAAGAGGTGTTTCTGGAGGCTTTTCCAGCTTCTCCTCTTTCAGCTTTTTCCCTTTCTTGTTCAGCTTCTTCAGAGGGCGCGTGTCCTCCCCCAGCATCAGCTCCCTGTGACAGCCAGCACGCGTCAGGGAGGGCAGGGGGTCGCTGTTCTCTCAGCTCTGAGCTGAGGGACAGAAACACCTCCCACACTGCACTGCCCCCCTCCCCACAGGAGCTCTTCTGGCCCAGTTAGCACGGGCACTCACAGGGCATTGATTTTCCCCTCACAACAATCCACACAACAGTCTCCAGAATGAAGAATGGCAAACTCAGGGTACTGTGGTTTTCCCCCAAAACAGGCAGCACAGGCATGGAGACCATGAATGTCATAGCAGTACAGACTCAGGGGAAGGGGAGCACAGGCTGGAAAAGAGCAGGTGGGATTGCCCAGCAGTCCCAAAATGGCACATCAGGAGAACCAGCCTTCATCAGTGCTGCCCCACTGCTCTTTGAAGGGAAATCACTGTGAGCAGTGTCAATGTGTTCAAAAGGGAGGCACCTCTGTGTCCCCCTTGTCCCAAACACCTGCACGAGCTGCCCTGGCTCTGCCCAGCTGCCCTGGCTGTGGGCTCATACCTGTGGTTCCAGTAGAGGAGTTTGAGGTTCTCATAGTAGGGGATGTCTATGTCATCGATCTCCCAGGTGCACTGGTCATAGGGCAGGTCCTTCCACTTGATCAGGTAATGGATGTCTCCCTTTTTATCAAAGCTGTAACACAGGGCACAGTGAATGCAGTGAATCCCACCAGCCCCTGGGAGCAGCTTGCTGTGATCTGCTTCTGCAGAGCTGGATGCTTCATCCTCTGCCTTCACCTACAGACCAGGACATCCAAGCTGAGGTAGAAAAGCATAAAGTATCGACACTTCCAGAGGAAATGCCTATTCATCTGTGAGTGTGTCAAACCATTAAGCTTTACAGGCTGCTTTTCCATTCCACTGAACAACCTCACTTCCCTGTTTCACCAGGCCTGGATGGATACCAGTGCTTCCCAATTCACCTGCAGCATTCACCACTCTAGGAAGTCCTGCTTACACTAAAAACAGAATAAACACACTCCATGCCTACAGGGAAACCCACTGCCTTGTCAGTGGACTAGGTGAACATCACATGAAAATCAGAGAGGCAGCTTTAGCTCTTTCCTGCCACACAGCCTTCCAGCAGAGCTGCTGCTACGACTCGAAATTTCAAGCTGCCACTTGAAATATAGAAATTCAATAAAAACATGTCTCCAGCGACTCGATGCATAAAGCCCATCTGCACAGCACATTTCATTCACAGGGAATTTCTTCTACAGAAAAGAAACATCAATGTCAAGGTCCTGTAAGGGAGTCGGCCACATACTCCAACTCTTCCCCTCAGCACCATCCCCATCACCATCAGAATTTATGGAATGGTGAGGCTGTAACAGGACCCAAACAGTATGACTGGGAAGAGTGGCTCTGCACAACACTGCGCAGCCACCTTTGGGAAAACTTGCTATAACTCTATTTTTAATGTGCAAAGTATCAAAAATTAAAATAAGGCAGCATGGATCCCCTTCCAGCCTCAGCTTCACCTCGGGAGCAAACCTCCAAGGCAACAGAGACCTCAGCACAGGCCAGAAGCTGAAATCCCACCAGCCCAAGGCTTTGGCCTTGCAGAAGGACGGCACAATTTCCCTGCAGGCGCCTCACCTGTGGTTCAGGATGCGGTGGATCATCATCCACTCAGGCTTGATGCCGTAGCGGTAGAACCGCTCCTCCATCTTGGCATACTGGGGGTCCTTGTTCTTCCGCTTCTCCCTCTGGCTGTCCTCGTCCCCAGAGCCATAGTCGAAGGCCGGCGGCTCGTCCATGTCGTTCTTCCGCTGGTAGTTGCGGTACATGACGGTGTGGTAGAGCTCCAGCTGCAGCGGGAGGGAGCCGCGCTCAGCCCGCGGGCAGCGGGGCACCCAGGGGCTCAGCACCACTGCCACGCGGGCTCACCTGCAGCTCCTTGACCCAGGAGCAGTGCCAGTAGGAGAGGCCTGCCCACTTCACAAAGAACTCGCGCTCGGGGAGCCCCTCCAGCGCCTTGGGCGGGGGCAGAGCCAGCTCCGGGCCGGCGGCGGGCAGCGCGGGCAGCGCGGCGGCCGGCGGCTCCCTCCATGCCCAGTGCAGGATGCGTTGGACTTTGCCCTTCAAGGGAGGGCACTGGGGATACAGAAGGAAACAGGCAAGAGCACAGAGTTTGAGGTGAGACCCTGTAAGGCCACGGGGAGCTGGAGCAGGGAGCTGGGGGCAGAAGGGGGCCCTCAATGCCAAGTGGGCAGCAGCCAGCACAAGGTGCCTGAGAAGTGTCCGTGACACTTCTGCAACCCCCATGGGGGTGAGTCTTGCCACCAAACAGAAAAGGCCCCTCTCCATAGGCCACATATCAAACAAGGCCTGATATCCCATCAGAAACCAGGCTGGGAAGTTGCCAGCCAGCAATTCCCACAGGGAGACCACAGAGGCAGCAGAGCCTTCCAGAGCCACCCAGTGCCCTCAGGCACACGCACCGGGCAGCAACACTCCTCAGGGAAAGGTTTGGGGCTGAGGGCAGGGCTGTGAGGGGCAGCAGCCACAAGAGACACTGGCAGGCCAGACAGGTGTGGGAGCAGGGACAGAGTAAGGAATGGGAATGCTGGTAACACTCACTGTACAGCGTGGGCACAGCCATTCACCGTTTGGTATCTCTGGCAGCGGAGGGTTCAGGCAGTGAAGGTGGTAGGAGGACGGGCAGGTGTCACAGCACAGCAACTCCCCTCCATCCTTACAGACCCGGCAGAACTCCATGTGGTCATCCTCCTCCTCCTCCCCACCATCCTCTTCCTCCTCCTCCTCGTCCTTCGGCTCCCACTGGATGCCCTCCTTCTCCTGGGGAAGCAGAGCCGGTGTAACACCGAGGGTCTCCACCAGCAGCCCACCCACCCCCACGGGGCCCCAGCCCCACTCACACAGTGGGGGCAGCTCCACTTGCCCTCGGGGGCCTTCTCCAGCTCGGGGTCCAGGCACACCAGGTGGTAGGCGCGGGGGCAGGTGTCGCACAGGATGATCTCCCCGCCCTGCTGGCACACCTCGCAGTAGTCCTGGTGGTCCGTCTCGTACCCGTCCCCCTCTTCGACTGCAAGCAAGGGACAGGTGACAGTCAGAGGGGTGGCAGAGCAGCCAGCTCTCCCGGAGGGAATGGGACACTTGCTCCTCTACCATACAGTTAAGGAAATAAGGACAGGATTTCACCTCAGACCCCTCCTGTTAATTCCCACTACCTCTCTGTCCCTCAGCACCACAGTTCACCCTTGCACACAGCATCATCTCACCTCTGTCTCTCTTTCTCTCTCCACACTGTATCATCCTTTGGTTCCTTCAGGCTCTCAATGGAGAATGCCAGAACCTGGAGAGGTTGCAAGGGAGGCCGGTCAGAGAAACCTCCCCAGGCACCAGCACCGGCTGCAAACGCACCATGCAAGGGTGACATGGCCAAGGACAGGACTCCTCTCCTGGGACTACTCTGCTCTTCCTAGGGGCTCCCTGGCACAGAAGCAGGAGCACTCTCAACACAGCATGGACAGGAAAAGGAGGAGAGGAATGAGGCCTTGCAAGTGCTGGAATGGCTCATCTCAATTCCCAGCTCTGCCACAAACTCCTGGCATGTATCTCCAACCTTCCACTTCTCCAGCACACAGCAGGAGCTACCTTCCTCCAGCACCAGGGCCCTAACAAAGCCACAAGCAATGCCCTCCACACACAAGACATGGGGCTAGCCAGCCAGCCCAGCCTTGCTGACCAGTGGTGAGGCTGGCCAGTGTCACACCCTAAGTGATCCCCAGCCCAGACACCGTCCTTCCATTTCTTGGAAGCAAAAATCCATCAGAAAAGCTAGGAAGCCAAAGGATGCACCTGGAATACCTCATGCCAAACAAAGACAAAAGACAGAAAGGCAACGTGCTCAGCACAGGGGCTGCTCTCCAGAGCAGCACGAGGACAGAGGTGCCATGGCACAACATCATCCACTCGGGAAGGGATGAAGGGACACGCACACAAATGTGGACACACAGCCACTGGCAGACCCTGACAGATCCTTTCCACCATGGTTCACGTCTCCCTGTCCCTGTATCACTACCACAGCTCTGCCACCTGCCTCTGCCTGACTGCACACCTCACACAGACAAAACACCCCTCGTCTTCACACGCTCTCACCCACAGCCTGCCCTGCTCTGCTGGGAGCTTGCCACAAGCCACAACTCTCCAGGGGCTGTTCCTCGGAAAATCACTTCCCTGGAAACCCCACAAATTCTGAATCTTCCTTGCAGGCACGAGCCCCCCAGCAGCAGGGCCTGGACACCAAGAGAGCACCTCACACTCCACTCACACAGAGCACACAGAGAGGCACAGGCACATCCTCTCACACTGAGCCAGTGCCAGACACAGCCCGCCACTGCACGGGCCAGGGAAGCACCATCTGAACAGGGAAATCCAAACAGAATAGGAACAGATTACAAGGATGGCCTACTCCTCTTTTTCTTTTTCCTCTTCTTCCCTCTCTTCCCCAGGCCAGCCGAGCACTCAGAGCGCATGGAGGAGCTGTTGATGCTGGCACTGTCAAAGTCGGATTCCTCCCGTTCCTCCTCTTCACTCTGCAGAGGGAAGAAGCAAAGCACACCCAGTCCAAGTGCTGGCATCCCAGGTGTCATTCCACTGCTGTGTTCTCCTGGATAGGAACAACCCTACACTCCCATCCTTTGCATCCACAGGCCCCTTTTTCCAGTACCTGGCAGAACTTCTCTCTCCCTCTCTCTCTTTTGACACCCATTTCAGCCATGCCATCCCTCCCATGTCTATACATGCAGGCATTCACACCTGGCATTCCCATAGCATGAAAGGAGTCAAAACAGGCCCAGCATTCCATGGAGTCAAAACATAACAATACATCTGAATTCTTACTCGAGAGACTCAAGCATGCAAATCCCCAGCCTGCACACTCCTAACCAGGTGCTCAGGCTCCAGCTGCACGAGGCAGCCCGAGCTCTTTGTGACTCCCTGGAAGGTGAAGGTTTGGATCTAGAGCACGAGACAATTTTTTTGTGATACATGACTGAAAATCTGCAGCAACGAGTGGCTCCTGCCCTCCAACCTTCAACACACAGATGGCAAACAGGTTGTATTATGGGAACCAGACCTGGAACTGCCACACAGTGAGCTCAGGGGGGTTAACCAATTTTATTAACAGCTATAAAAGCCCTACTCCCAGTCACTAGTTACCTAAGGAAATTATTCTTTAAAATGCTGGTAATTCCTTGAAACACTCCTGTTACTGGTGCACTGAGAAGAACCCAGTGTGCTCTGGCTGGGCAGCTCCAGCATCCCAGGCAATGTCACAGGACTCCAGCTGCCGTGGGCAGGCCCTGCTAATGCAATTAAAGCATCCCAGAATTCTCTGTGAAGTACGGTTCAGCTGCAGTGCAAGCCCTGAAGAATTCCTTTGCAAATGAAATCTGAAATGATGGCATTATCACCCACACTGCTGAAAGTAAACAGGGTCATGTGATTTTAGCAAAAGCTGTGGTCACACACGAGTCCAACAGAATCTGAGCCTGGGCACAAACAAGGCTGTGACACCCCTGACATGGGGTAGCTGCGCCATCCCAAACAACAGCTTGTCCCAGTACCTCCCTCCCAGACCCAAAGCCCTGCAAACTTACAGAGGAGCCCTTTTTCCTTTTGCTGGGGATTCCTCCAAACCGGAATTTCAAGCTTCCCATCTTTTTCCCTTTCCCCTTTTTCTTCCCGTCTTTGGAGCCCTTGATTTTCTTCCGTACACCTGGACCTGGAGAAATTGAAAACTTGTTTGGTACTCTACAAACAACTGTCACCCAAATCACTCCCCAGCACAGTGGAACAGCAAATTCCCAAGGTGGAACACGGCACAGAGAGAGATCCCTCCCTGTCCCACTACTGCTCAGCTTAATTGCCACAAACTGCCAAACATCCAGCAGACCCAGAGGCTCAATCTGCCATGGTTCATGAACCACATGCCTCTCAAGGACCTCTGCAAGGGCAACAGGAGCTGCAGACACCCTCTGGCACCCTCTTTTCCTCCTCAATTTGCTAAATCCTGTGCTTTGTAGCCTTCTGCCAGATCAGCATCCGCACACCGCTGGCAAGAGCAGCCCCTCACAAGTGGCACCCACCCTTCCCCTCCTTGGTCTTGGCCTTCCTGACGATGGTGGGCAGGGCAGAGTGCTGGGGGCTGGCAGGGAGCCCCGGGGCGATGGTGACAGTCTCCACAGCCGCAGCCACCGCAGCCGCAGCCGCCGCCGCCGAGCTGCCCTTGAAGGGGTTGTTGGCACTGAACTCTCGCCACTTGGCACCAAGCACCGTCATCATCTTGGACATGGGGATCTTGGGGTTCTTCTTGGCAATCAGAGGCCTGCAGGGCAGGGGAGAGGGAGAACCACGTGTTAGCAGCACTGCGTTGTGTGTCTGCTCCTGCTCACACGTGCTGGTGGTTCACACCAGAAAGATGTGGCAGTGGTGCCTCCCAGGAGTTTCATGGGGAGGCAGCAGAAACCAGAGCTTCTTTAAGCAAATATATGCAAGGGGGACACACCTAGACCTCCTCAGAGATCTTCCTTCCCTGCAAGACCTGCTGTGCTCTGAAAGGATCATGGTACAAGCACAGATTCATTAACACTGTTTTTCTCATGAAACTTTTCAAAGAAGCATACAAAAAATATGGGGCTTTGGAGAGCAGGAGAGATAAATGCTTCAGCTGTTTCCAGTCAATCCTGCAAATAAATGGAGTTCTGAGGACTGAGATGAGAGGAAGAAGCAACAAGGAGCTGGCGATGCAGAATTGCCTTCACAACTTCATCTGCTGACTGAGCAATTCCCAAACCTCAACCACCAGGTCCACAGTTCCCTACCTGAGGAACTGGCTGAAAGCCTTGTAATTCGTCAGAGTATGATAATCCTCTTCTGAGAAAACGTAATCTACGTCATCGAGACCCCATTCCTCCATGAGCTGGGCTGAGCTCTTGGGCTCCTGGAGATTTAGAGAGTCACCATTAATGCAAACAGCCACGGCTCTGTAGATGAGCAGCACCAGGCTGGGTCTGTCATGTGCTTCATGTCTCTCTAGTCAGTGATATGCAAGGATTTTTTCCTGGGATTTATGAATCAGCACACGCAAGTGCTTAACAAATTAATGCTTCATGCAGTCCCAAGAAACAAATTAACATGGCACCATGAAAATGCTCCCCACCATGTAATACCATACAAGGCCTTGGCAGGTTTCACAGCTCCAAGAAACTCAGCTTCTCCCTGCACTCAGGATAAGCATCAAGGAAACAGAGCTTCTCCTGTCCCAATCATTCACTCACAACCTCATCCTTGCCAACCTCAAGGCAAGCTTCTCATGAAACCCTCAATTCCCCTTGTCCAAGTCTGACTTCAGGTACTAGCACCAGCTCAGAGAAAAGAAGTCTTTTGTACCTTTAAATTTCCATCTTCATTGTCATCCTCGTCTTCATCCTTCTTTTTCCGTTTTGGCTTTTTCTCCTTCTTGTCTTTCGGTTTTTTCTTTTTCTTTTTGTTAGGAGAATAATCACTCCCTTCACTTTCTGATTTCTCCTCTATCTCCTCTTCATTTTCTGACATTTCATCATTGCTCCCCTAAAACAGAAAGGGACAGTGAAGAACAAGCCTGCCCCACTTCACTCTCCTCCCACAAACTCTTCCATCTCCAGTGGATGGATGCATTCTACTTCCCTACAGTCAGAAAGGAGCAGGCTTCCATGGCTGCCCTGTGCTGGAAGAGCCAGAGCAGGGACTGCCCAGGGGATATTTTTGTTTATTTCTGGAGGGATCATGACCCACTGCACAACACGGAGGGTAACAGAATTTCCATCCCAAGGACTGTGGCTGCCTGCTGGGCGGAGCACTCAGGTAACTTCCCTGCACGGCTGGGGCATGTCCAGCCTCTCACTGAGCAGCACACCCAAGTCCTTCTCAGCAGGGCTGCTCTCGATCTGCTCATCGCCCAGCCTGGATTGATATCGGGGATGCAGCACCTGCACTTGGTTTTGTTGAACTGCACGAGGTTCTTGTGCTTGTCCAGGTCCCTCTAAGATGCCATCCCATCCCTCGTGGGCACCGAGAAGCACCAGGGCTCGGCGGGAGCTGAAGGACCGGCTGCTGCCAGCACAGCGGGCAGTGCCCAGCCCTTCCCGGGCCCGATCCCGGTTCCCTCTGCCCCTCCCGCCCGGAGCCACCGCCCCGGCCCCGGGCGCTGATCCCCAGGGCTGCCGGGGCTGGCGCCCATCGCGGCCGGTCCCTCCCGGCTCGGAGCAGCCCGCGCCTCTCCTTCAGCGGCGTTAGAACAGCTGGAATTGGGCACAGGATAATCGGTTTCCATGGGAACTGCTGCAGTACAGGTTGAATCTCCCTCTCCGCTGCCTTCCCTGCCAAGGACCTTCATCTGCCCGTGCTGAGGTTCCAACCACAGCCTGCCTGCTCCACGCGGGTTTTTTCGGGGGGTTGCAGCACCGGCTCGATTGTCGCCTCGAGCTCCACTGCGGCTGTTGCCGGCGAATTCCCGCGGCAGTGCAGCGTGGCAGCCCCAATAAAGCCCGGGGACTGCAACGGGCACAGGCACTGTCCCCACACCAAGACCTGCACTTCCCTCCCACCCGCCTCTAGCAGGGGTAAGGCTCATTTGCCCCCAGAACTCTTGAGAAGTTCAGGAAAATGAAGCTCCATTCAAGGTCCTCTGTCTTTTACCACCTGACCCCAAGGGCAGCCTGGGTGCTGCTTCATGGCCACCAACAGCTCCAGCACCAGGTTATCCCTGGATTTGATAGAGGAGGAGACAGTCTCTCACAGGCAGAACCTGGTTAGAGCTGTCCATCCAAGGCATTAATTAGAAACAGGAGGGCTCTCAGCCTGTTATTTCCTCCCCATCCCCAGCTCAGCAGCAGCCAAGCTCAGCACAAGCTGCACACACAGCTGCAGGGCTCAGGCAGGCCAGCAGCAACAGCAAAGGGGCAGAGGTGAAAATACAGAGTTGTGTTTTATTTTCCCTCTCTCAGAAAACAGCATAGGGAAAAAACTGTGCCTAACAATGGGAGAGGCAGAGAGGGCAGAGGGCCTGAGCCTGCTTTGTGTGTTATCTGCAGAAAGAGAACATCACCATGGCCATGACAGAAACAATCTTCCTTGGGGCCACGATGGCAAGAGGCAGAGCAGGATGGAATCACCGCCTTTAAACCAGTTCATCACACTCTTACCTGTACCACAAGCACTTCAATGCAATACTGCATCCAGCCAATGTTTACAGCTCCCTTGGGGAGATCAGCAACACCTAGCCCTGCCTTGGCAAGGGGGGGACGTGCCCAGTTGTGCTGGGTGAGCAACTTCTCCCCGGCCACAGCAGGGGAAGTAGGGGCTGAGGAACCCTCACTGCTCAGCCTTTCTTCCCAGCAGCCTGCCTACATTTAGGCAGGAAAAGGGCCAGCTCACAAGATGTCTGCTCCTGTCCTCACGACAGCACTGTCTGGGATGGAACAGTGAGAGGCACAGCACCAGTGAGCCGGGCTCTGGGAGCACTACCAGCCAGCCTCCTCAACAGAGCAGCAAAGCTCCAGTGCAGCCTCAGGGCCTGACCCTGGAGGACACAAATCCTCACCTTTGTTTTCCTACAGAAGGCCCAAGAGTCCTTCCATCTGTGAAGTCCTAGAGGCCCCTGGACCATCTCACCAGCAAACAGCTGGAATGAGTGCAGCCAACAGCTGCATCCACAGAAACCTCCAAGCCTTGCCCCAATCATGTTTCAGTGTGATGGTTTCATCTCCCTCCTTGAGAACATGAGTCCCAGATGCCGTGATGGTGCAGCAAGATTTCCTGCTGTCCCCACATGCTGCACTGTGGTAAGGGCAGGAGGACCACAGCACCTGGGGCCGGACAGTACTGCTGCAGACACTGATGTGCCCACGAGAGCTGAGCTGCTCCTATGGGGCAGGTGCCTGCATCACTGCCAGGAGGTGTGGAGGTCCCTTCTCCCCCAGCTGCTCCCCAAGGAGCACTTGCAGGGGACATTGTCACCCCTGAACACCCAAGCTGGGCAAGAGAGGGTCACCTCTCAGGGCTGGGAGAGC
The DNA here is from genome assembly GCF_021018805.1 of Prinia subflava. Taxonomy (NCBI): domain Eukaryota; kingdom Metazoa; phylum Chordata; class Aves; order Passeriformes; family Cisticolidae; genus Prinia; species Prinia subflava. The sequence goes on along the minus strand of NC_086267.1, from coordinate 4,099,863 downwards.
ACCTGCTCAGTGAGTAAAAATCCCAATAATAACCCTTCTTTCCATCTACAGAGACATAGGAGGTGCTTGCCAGCAGCACTCTGAGCTGCTGCCTCTGCACCACAGCTGAGGAGGCCCAGCCCAGTGTGAGAAAATGCAGTGTTACCTCCTTCTTCCTCCTCTTGATTTTGGCAGCCTTGCCATCTTTCAGCTTCTTGATTTTCTTCTTTTTCTGCACCACAACTTGGTCTTCTGCAAAAAACTCATCCAATCCTTCCAGCACCCCATCATCTTCTTCTGGGGACAAAAGGGACAGCTCACATGGACACACTGCACAGGCACAGGACACAGTGCTCACCATGACAGAGGAGCACACCTGAGCAACAGCTTCAGGCCACAAGATACAGAGCTCTGTGGCTTCTCCTGTGGACCCTCACACCAGCAGCTGCCCCACTGGTGCCCCTCAAGGGTCTTACCCAGCAGCACCAGCCTCAGCTCTTCCCACGCCCAGAACCTCCTGCCACTCACACCCAGCGTGGAGGTGTGGGCAGCCCACAATGTGCTCTCAGAGACCCTGCTGACCTGGGCCTGCAGATACTGGGGGAGCACTTGGCTTTTATTTTTCCGATCCCCAGGTAGAGCTCACAAAAACACAGTGAGTAGAGGAGAAGAAGAGTTCATGTGGAAAATGGGTGCCACGGTGCCAGGTTGTTCTGGGCTGCTCACATCAGTTCAGGGACCCAGCCCTGGACAGAAGCACTGGTGCTAGTGCACACCTCCCCTTCCCAACATTATCTCCCCAAACCCAGTGCATCCCAGCATCCCAGCCAGTCTCCACACAGCTTTAGGCCTGTGTCTTTATTTTCAATTTCTGAGCTCATACAGCAACACCACTTCGGACTGGTCAGGATGTATTGCTCGCTCGACTTCTGTGAGGCCCTGGTACAGGTTGCCCAGAGAAGCTGTGGATGCTCCATCCATTGAAGTGTTCAAGACCAGGCTGGACGGGGCTTGGAGCAACCTGCTCTAGTGGATGGAGTCCCTGCCCATGGCAGGGGTGGGACTGGACGATCTTTAAGATCCATCCCAATCCAAACCATGCTGTTTCCACGATTCACTGATTCACGCTGTGTGCTGGTTTAGGTCTGACAGGGTGGGCATCGCTGCACCAAGCCCCGCCCAGGGGACCAGCCGGCCCGCAGGCAGCGCCCGGGGGGAACCCGGCACAGACCCCTGCGGTCCGGGGCGCGCAGACAGCGGGGATCGCCCGCGGCACGGCCGGATCGATCCGGGGAGCGATGCCACTGCCCCGCCCGTGCACCCCGCCCGCCGCCGCCACCTACCCGACACGTCCTCCTCGTTGTCCGCTTCGTCCAGCAGCTCCCGGGCAGCCGCCGGGCCCCGCATGCCGGGCGGGGCAGCGCCCGCCCCGGGCCGAGCGCCGGGGCCGAGCCGGGCGCGGCCGCTCCGCGCCAAGATGGCGAGAGCCGGCCCCGCCCCCTGCGGGGACACGCCCCCGGCCACCCCTCCCGCGGCCCGGGCCACGCCCCGGCCACGCCCCCCGCTCGTCTCTCCCCAAAAACCCCCAAATTCCCCCCAAACCGCCCCCCGGAGCCGCCACCGAGCACGGGCTATGAACAACTCTGCCGCTGTTTATTCCAGAAAAGCGAAACTGTACAAAATGGCCGTCAGCGGCGGCGGGGCTCAATCTTCTTCCTCCTCCTCCTCCTCATCCTGGTTGATCTGGAAGTAGCGCAGCTCGTAGCTCTCCTTGCTGTTGGCCACCACGCGCAGCCAGTCCCGCAAGTTGTTCTTCTTCAGGTACTTCTTGGTCAGGTACTTGAGGTACCTGTGGGAAAGGCATGGCTGACACTGGTGCCCCTCTATCCCCTGCCAGTCCCCAAAGTGGCATTTTGGCCAATAAATCCTCATTCCCGTGGGTTCCCACCTCTAGAAGGACCAATATATCCCACCGGCCACCTTCTAGCAAAGCTCCTGCCAGGAAACACTGCAAACAGGGCAATCACTCCACAATGCCATGACAGGAGACCACTCTTGCCCCAACAAGGCTGTGACCCCAGTGCCTTGTACCCACCGCAGAGGGAATCTCCACTGGGGTGGTGAATATCCGCTGCTGGGATGTGCCAGGTGTGGCACCGACGTGGAGCAACAGCGTTGGGAGAGAGGCGGGTGCTCACAGGGCAGGGCACGCCCATCGCCCACACAGCTCTGTTTTTCCCACCACTCTGCCAGCTCTCGAGCCACCTCTGCCGTGGCATAACCCCGGTCTGCCGATGCCAGCCCAAGGACAGGCAGCCAGGAGCAGCGGGCAGAGGGCCAGAGCACCACGGGACGAAGGGAACACTCTGGGACACCTGGGCACAACCACATTTCGCCGATGCTGGCCCACGGAGGACCAAAGCCCCACAAGATGACGGCAATAACCTGAGAGACCTTGGCTGCAGATACCCCTAAATTCTCCACTCTCACCTTTTGGCTGCAGGTCCCCTCACTGCCCAGCCCAGCCATCTTCCTCTCACACAGATCACTTGGGAAGAGCAGCCACTCAGTGAGTGCCAGGTAGCACAAATTCCTGGACTGAGAAATCTCTTCCCTGCCAGCCCCTCCTGCCCACAGGCTCGCAGTGTACAGTGGTCATCCCCTGCCAAGGGCAATCTGTGGCTGCACTGACCAAGGGGCCCCGGTGGGACTGGGGCCTGCTCCACCTCACCTCTTGGAGAATGGCACCTCTGATGTGACCGTGATCTTGCTCTTGCTCCTCTCGATGGTCACCACGCCCCCACCCAGGTTTCCTGCTTTGCCGTTCACCTTGATCCGTTCCTGCAGAAACTGCTCCTGCGGGAGGGACACAGCCGTGAGCCAGGGCCCGCCACACACAGCGCCACAGGCTGGCTTGTGCCTGCTGCTCTGGAGTTGAGGAACAAACACCAGTGCCCCCACAGCCTGGGAGAGCAGGGGACAGCCCCTTCCTCAGGCCAGGCCAATCCACCCCATCGAAGCCACATCTGGGTGAGGTGCTCAGGCCTGAACATATCGGACTGGTGTGATGGGGATGTTCCCTGCCCTCCAAGGGGACACTCAGTGGGGTTCAGCTCCTCTGAGCTCCCCTCAGTCCCAGCCTTGCCCAGGCCTATGCTGGAGAATGGTTTGGACAGGCATAGGTTCATGACCCAAACTGCAGCATCCCTGGTCTCGCTACATCCCTGCCATGAAACTAATTCACCTAGCAGAGACGGACAGGAAAATTGTCCACAGACAAAGACAATGCTTGTGCTTTAACTACAAAGTGTCCCAAACCCAGCCTCATCCTCAGCCCCAGCACCCCTGGCTCTTCTGCCCATGGGACAGCCCCAAGAGAGCAGGGCAGAGCCGCGGGATAGGAGAGGATGTTCGGGGCCGCTGGGAATCGAGCATCACCCTGCGAAGGGCCCCGAGGGCGGCGGAGCTATCACGGCTCCCGGGGAGGCCCCGAACTCACGAAGTTGGCGGCGTCCATGATTCCATCCTCGACGGGGTGCGTGCAGTCCAGCGTGAATTTCAGAACTTGCTTCTTCTTCTTGCCACCTTTCGCCGCAGGCTTCTTCTGCTGTAGGGAGAAAGAGAGTGAGGGGGAGTGAGAGAGAGAAAGGGAGGAGGAGCGCCGTGAGGGACCGACCCCGGGCAGCAGGGAAGGGCCGGGCCGAGCTCCAAGCTGGCGGAGAGGGGAAGGGCCCAGGCATAGATCGAGATCGGGAACAGCACGGTGGGAACGGGGCTCGCCCGCCGCCCGCCTCCACGATCCGGATGGGCGGCGGGCATCGCGTGGGGCCCCGGGAAGGCGCGGGCCGGGCCCGGCCGCACGCGGAGAAGAGCGGGCGCGGGCAGGCGGCGGGGCTGCAGGGGGTGCCGGGGGCTCGGGGCGGGGCGGGGGCTGTCGCGGTGGCGGCGGGGGGAGGCTCGGGGAGGCGGCGGCCGGTGCCGGTCCCGCGCTCACTCACCGCGGGCGCCATGGCGGCTCCGCGCGAGGCAGAAAGGGAGCGCGCGCGGCGCGCCTGCGCACAACCACGCTCGGTCCGTCCCAAGAGTGCCGACGGCGTCGATCGCTTCCGGTCCCACCCGCGCGGGGCGTCTGCGAGCGGACAGTGATGCCTGGCGGGGCGGGGCGAGCTCGGGGGCCGGGCTGTGGGCGGGGCCGGGGGGGGGGGCGTGGTCTGTGGGCGCTCCTGGCCGGTGTGGCCGGGAGCGGGGGGCGGAGCCTCGGGAGCGCGGGGAGCGGCACGTGGAGCGCGCGTGCCCTGCGCCCCGCACCGCCCTCGGGGGGACCCGGGAGCCTCACCGGGCACGGAGTGACCCCCGAGCCCCGGGAGCCTCACCGGGCACGGGGTGACCCCCGAACCCCGGGAGCCTCACCGGGCACGGGGTGACCCCCGAGCCCCGGGAGCCTCACCCGGCACGGGGTGACCCCCGAACCCCGGGAGCCTCACCGAGCACGGGGTGACCCCCGAGCCCCGGGAGCCTCACCCGGCACGGGGTGACCCCCGAGCCCCGGGAGCCTCACCCGGCACGGGGTGACCCCCGAGCCCCGGGAGCCTCACTGTGCAGGGAGTGACACCGCACTCTGTGGCTCCTCACTTTGCACGGAGTTAACCCACACCCCGGGGCTTCTCACTGCGCCCCGGGTGACTCCCCGGCACCACGGGGAGCCTCACTGCACCCGGGGTGACCCAGCACCGCGGGGAGTCTCGGTCCTTACTGGGTGACCCCGCACCCTGTGGCTCTCACTGTGCACAGAGGGACCCTCGCTGTACACAAGGTGACCCCCGCACCTCCTGCGGGCTGTCACCAGGCCATGCAGATGCCCATGTCCCCGCAGCCTGAGTGGCTACGCAGTCCCGTGTCCCCACACGCCGAGGGCCGTCCCCGCCGCAGGGCCCCGAGGAGCGCACGGGGCTATTTTTGGGTCGTGGCGTGGCCGATCGGCAGTGCCAGGGGGCCCCACGTCACAGGGTCTGCCGGGCCCTGCCGCCTCGGCATCGCTCTCGTTCCTGCCGGCACACGGTGAGCAGCAGCACAGCTCGGCTCGGATCCCCCGACTTACAGACAGGGAGAGGTAAAGCCTTCACCTGGCCAGGACAAACCTGTGCACAGAACGGGGACTCTGGGCATGTGGGGCACCTGGCTGCCTTCACTGCCAGGCTGCCACCTTAGGGAACATCCCTGGGCAGGGGACACCCCATCCTTGGGAATGCTTCCTCCGGGGGGACACCCTGTCCTGGAGGAACCCCCACCCCTGTCCTTGGGGGATGCTCTGCTGCAGGGGATGCTCCTTTACAGGGGACAGCCCATCTCAGGGGATGCTCCTGCTTTGGGGGACACACACCAAGGGGACACTTTGCTGTAGGGACCATCCAACCCAGTGCTACAGCCCCCTGCCTGTAATACCAGGGGAAGGGGCACGCTGGGGGCAGCCTCGTGCCACGCAGCTCATAACCTAAAAATAGTCAGCAGCTCGCGGGCCCTGGGGAAGGATTCGTCCTTTCTGTGGCAGCCACAGTGCTCTCACAAACTGGTGCTACATGGGGTCCCTGGGCACAGGACTTGGCTCTCAACCCCACAGATGGCAGGTGGCATTTTCTCCCCACTGGGGAGTTGCTCGGAGCTGGAGAAGGCCAACTGCCACCCGCTGGTGTGCCTGCTCTGCCACGAGCCCTACCAGCACCCCTGCCTGCTCGACTGCTACCACAACTTCTGTGCCAGCTGCCTGCGAGGCCGTGCCAGCGATGGCCGCCTGCGTTGCCCCCTCTGCGGGTAAGGGACAGCGCTGCCTGGGCACACCAGGATTGGGGCACAGCACAGGGCTGGCAGCTTAGCACAGCACTGCTGCCTGCATCCCCAAAGCTGCTCCGCTGGCCCGGGTGGGTGTCCCTATCCTTGTCCCCATCTCATCCCCGCAGGCACCCCTCAGTGGTGAGGGGAGGCACGGGGCTGCCCCCTGTGGACCGGCTCCTGCAGTTCCTGGTGGACAGCTCAGCCGACAGCGAGGAGGATGTGCAGTGTGCCAACTGTGACCGGTGCTGCACCAAGGCGGTGAGGACAGGAGGGGTGAGTAGGGGACCTCTACCAGGGCCATGCCTGCCACCAGCTATGTCCCCTCACACAGGAGCTGGATACCATGTACTTCTGCAACACCTGTGGGCAGCCCCTCTGTGCCCCATGCCGTGAGGAGACCCACCGTGCCAGGATGTTCACCCGCCACGAAATCGTCTCCCTCTCCAAGCGTACCAAAGACATCCATAAGAAGTGCCGTGAGTGCCACACCAGGCTGCCCCATACCGTGCTATGTTGCACTGCACCATGCCAGGCTACCCCATGTCCCTGTCCCCTGCAGCACTGCATGAGGAGCCCTACATCATGTTCTCCACCGAGAAGAAGTCCATGCTCTGCATCAACTGCTTCAGGGATATGCAGGGGTGAGTATTCCCATCCCCACGCTTGCCGCGTGCCCCATTCTGTGCCTTCCCCTGATGCCTGTGCCTGCAGGGAGAGCCGGGCACACTGCATCGACATTGAGACTGCGTACATGCAGGGCTGCCAGCGGCTGGACCAGGCGGTGATGGTGGGCAGGGCCGGGGGGAGTGGGGGTGGCGTGGGGGCGCAGTGCTGTCTGCTGCACTGCAGCCGCCACGCCACCCCGGGCAGGCTGTGAAGGAACTGCAGACCTCCACACGCGAGGCCATCGTCCTGCTCAAGGCCATGATCGAGGAGGTTCGCAACAGTGCCAGCGAGGAGGAGGCGGCCATCAACTCCCTCTTCAGCCGCATGCAGGTGCGAGGCAGCCACCTGCACTTCGAGCCCTGTGCCCGTGGGATGGAGGCAGGGTGGTGGGAGGGGACTGGGGTGGCTGCAGGGTGGCTGTGCATTTACAGGAGCAGCTCTCTGAGAGGAAAAAGACACTCCTGAAAGCTGTGCAGAGGTGAGGAACCACAGGCTGAGCCCTGTCCGAGGGCTGTCCCCCCTTTCCTGAGGTGTTTTGGGATGCCTGGGGCTGGATGGCTCCCTGGGGTCTTGCAAAGGTTGTGCCATGCCCCGCTCTGCTGCAGCCAGCACGAAGAAAAGGAGAAGGCATTCAAGGAGCAGCTGGCCCACCTTGCTTCCCTGCTGCCCACTCTGCAGGTAGGGCCTCCCAACAGGCAGGGACATCCTGACACCAAAGCCAGGCAGTGACAAACCCCCTCCACACACACAGGTCCACCTGGTGACCTGCTCGGCCTTTCTGAGCTCTGCCAACAAAGCCGAGTTCCTGGACCTGGGCTATGTGAGTGTTGCTGTTGCTCAGCACTGCGGGGTGGTCAGAACATCCTGCAGCAGTGCTGAGCTCAGGGGGAAGATGCTGAGCTCAGGGGGAAGATGCTCGGCACCCCTCACCCTGCTGGGCACCCCTCACCCTGCTGGGCACCCCTCACCCTGCTTCCTCGCTGCCTTTCAGCAACTGATGGAGAGGCTGCAGAGGATCGTCAAGCTGCCACACCGCCTGCGGCCGGCCCAGACCAGCAAGGTAGAGCCCTGCCTGCAGAGCCTGTGGGCAGTGCCAAATGCCAGCTCTGCTCCAGCCCCAGTCACAGTCTCCTCTCTTGCCCCCCAGATCAACAGCGAGTACCGGGCAGAGTTCGCCCGCTGCCTGGAGCCCCTCCTGATGCTCAGCCCCCGCCGCTCCATGGTGGGCAGCGCTGGTGGCATCGGTCCTGGCATCACTGGCACAAACATGTGAGGTGCTAGGATTGCACCCAAGGCACATGTGCTACTGTGTCCCCAGCACGTGCCACACTGCATATTCCCCTCACCATCTCACCATGCCAAGCTTGGCCCTGCCCTTGAGCCTGTCACCTCAGCAGTGGTACCAGGACAGCACAGGCACAGCTGCACTGATGAACAACAGGCTTCAAGTGACACTTCTGGGAAGTGGGGCGAGCAGCAGAGGGGCAGGCAGCAGCAGGGCTGGCAGCTGGGGGGGCCTGGTTGAGCCTCATTCTGTTCCCCAGCCTGGCCCCTGCCACACTCCCCAGAGGGCTCTGCCCCCTCTCCATGGGTGCTCCACCTGGGCCAGCTCCTGCTCACCCACATGCCCGTGGTGCCACCTCTTTGCCCGCCACTATTTTTATCAGAATTTCAGGGAAGTGCTCAGCCATTCTTCACCAGGGATATATTTAGGCCTGTTGATGTCACGGAAGCACTGGCCCTGCCAGGCCCTCCCAGCCAGAGAGGACAAACAGGCACTGCCACCCCATGGGGTCCGCTCCTCGCCCCCAGCCAGGCTTGGCACTGCAGGGTGGCTGAGCTCCTGGGGGCTGCTGGCCCCAGCACAGGCGGGGGGAGCACGGCGTTGCACGGTAGGACCAATGGTGGTGGTGATTAGCACGGGGAGACCACGGGATGGGGGAAATACAGGGGCAGTAGTGCCTGCCAAGGGGCCAGGAGATACCAGCGGTGAGGGAGAGAGCTGTATCCGCCCTTTAGAAATTGGAGGGTGCCGAGCCCAGCTCCTGGCTTCTCACTGCCATAGCTGGCTCCAAAACTGCAGCAACTGGGAGAGCAGCCTACAGAAATCTGATTTTTGGGACACCATAAGGCACCTCTGACTGAATCCCTGTGCTCGGGTGAGGGAAGGGACATGTGGGACTGCTGCATCCCCAGGTTCACCAGAGCCAAGGGGCGGTGGGGCTGAGCTGGCAGCATGGTCCCTGGCACCTCACCCCCACTGCTGCTCACCTGCAGCATGTCACTATCACCTCTCCATGCAGGCTCCCCGGTGGCCAATGCTCCAAGACCCTCATGGTGCCCAGCTGCCCCTCCACCAGTGACAAAATGTCCACCGGCCCTATGGTGAAGAAGCCAACGATGCACCGGTACATCAGCACCAAGGTGCTGCTGGCCGAGGGCCGCGAGACCCCCTTCGCTGAGCACTGCCGCAACTACGAGAACACCTACCGGGTAGGGAGCGTGGGTCAGAGCGGGATGGGATGGGGATGGGATGGGACAGGTAGGTGCTGCTCACGTGGCTGTGCCCCCTGGTTCCCACAGATGCTGCAGATGGAGATCCAGGGCCTGAAGGACCAGGTGCAGGAGCTGCACCGTGACCTCACCAAGCACCACTCACTCATCAAGTCGGAGATCATGAGCGAGATCCTGCAGAAGTCGCTGCAGATGGACGTGCAGATCGCAGCTCACTACTCTGCGGTGGAGATGATGCGCAGCGTCTTCGAGGAGGTACAGCTGGCACATCCTGGCAGAGCAGGGCCCCTCTGTGCCGTACCACCGCAGACTGGCCAGCTCCCACTCTTCCTTCCAGGTTTGGGAGGAGACCTACCAGCGGGTAGCAAATGAGCAGGAGATCTATGAAGGTACTGGTGACCCTGAGCTCCCTCCCCATGCCCCCTGTGCCTGCAGTGTGGGGGTGGCCATGTTCCAGCCCACTCCTCTCGCCCCCAGCCCAGCTCCATGACTTGCTGCAGCTGCGGCAGGAGAACAGCTGCCTGAGCACCATCACCAAGCAGATTGCGCCCTACGTCCGCTCCATCGCCAAAGTGAAGGAGCGGCTGGAGCCCAGGTGAGAGGTGCAGGGGCTTTCAGGGCCAGGGGGGACAAAGCCCATGGCTCACACCCATCCCGCCACAGGCTGCAGGAGCCCCAGGAGCCCAAAGAAGAACAGGCCCAGATGCTGCTCAACATCTGTGACAATAGTGAAGTGGTGCCAAGGTAGGTGACAGCAAGTACCTGAGCACCAAGTTCCTCCCATGTCCTTTCCCAGACAGTGACCCTGTCAAGGTGCCTTCCCTTCCTCAGGGATGCCTCACCTGGCAGCAACAAGGGGGCTTCAGCCAGCCCCACTGAGGGCTTCATGCCAAGGGACAGCCCTGGAGACCCTTCCCCAAAAAGCAAAGACTGCTGCAGGGGCCAGCAGAAGAGTGGAACAGAGAGTGCTACCCCGAAAGAGCTGGTACCATAGAGTCCAGTGCTGGGCACGTGGCAGAGCTGCTGGGCACAACCATGCCCCTGTCACTGACAGCTCCTCCTGCCCACTGCCACAAGCCAGGGTAGGAAACAGCCCAGACAGCCATGTCTGCAGCACAAGGCCCCAGGTGGACTTGCTTCTGAAAAACTCTTTGTGCTGTCCCTTGCGTGTGTCAGAGTGAAATAAAAGGGTGCAGTTGTCCATGTCTGCGTGGTTCTGCAGTGCTGACAAAAGGGATCTGCTGGCTCAGGGTGTCCAGCTGCTCCTAAGAAAATAACTCCCAGTGCAGGGCAGGGCCAGGGGTACATGGGCAGGTGATGAAGCATCCTGTGAAGTGCCAGGTTGCCATGCACCAAAGTGGGCTGGGTGCCAGGAACAGCTGCTTAGAGGTTCCCACATGTGGGAACTAAGAACTCACTGACTGCTGTGGCACAGAGGGCAGGGTTTCACAGATTACTCCAGCTTTTCCCTAAAACTTCACATGCCTTCCCCACACCCAGTAAGCTGCTGTCTCCTCACAGAGCTTCTGGTCACAGGATTTGGGAAAAGGTTAAGAGGTCTCAAAAGCATCAAGAGACACTGAAGGTTTTGCTTAGGGTGAAGTTTATCCTTTTGTTTCGGTACAATCGCATCCTTAGACAGACCCTGCACAGCTGGAACCAGCACTTGTGAAATTAGCATCAAGGTGCATTTACTATGAAGAATAATCTGGGAATGAGGCTTTGTTTCTGTTGCCAAACAGCTGCTGCCAAGTAACAACTGCTTGTTTCAAAGTTGCCTTGTTTAAGCGCACAGCAGGAACATTATTACCAACATAAAAATTAGTTACACATTAACCTGCTTGAAGCACCACTGGCTGCAACCAGTGCTTCCCTGAGCTTCCCTGAGACAGGAACAGCCCAAGTGGGAGCGTCTGAGTGCCCATCAGAGACCAGCACTCTCCAGGTTGAGATTTCACCTTTATTCTTTTCTCCCAAGCCAAAATCTCGCTCAGCAAAGGACAAGTCACTAGCAAGGGCATCAGGCAGATGCTCTGTGATCAAGTAAACTCTGTGGAGGATGGACTCTGCAAAAGATCAGCAAGGAGCAACGGAGGGTCGGGGTTATGGCTAGGGTCAGGGGCAGCCTCATCCCTGTGGCTGCACAGCCTCACAACTCAGTGAGTCACAACTGTGCCTCCATGCAGTGCTGGTGAGTTCTGAGAACTCACCAGGAATTACAAAGAATTCCAGTTTCCATGATGCCACCAGCACCTCGAGACCTTCAAATAACCAGACAGAAGTTGGCAATGTTTTCTCTCTTTTTTTTTTTAATAAAAAAAGAAAACCTAAACCCAAACCCAAGCCATTTTCACCAAGTGCCCCTTCCTGAGCCGTACCACAGCACCTTCGCCATGGAACACCACAAGCTCCAAGCATGAACTGAAAAGCAAGTCATTTCCATTCCAGTAAGGAAGAATAATGTAGAACTCAGGAAAACAATGAACCTCTTTGGTATATAACAACAAAATTATACCACACAGCTCAGTGGGAACCATTTCCAAATGGTTACTATAAAAGAGCATTAGCTAGCCCAACTCTTCTCCTGGTTGGAGATTTCCCTAGAAGCATCTCCTACTTGCCCTGACATCACAGCTTTTGCCCAAAAGAGCAGGGGAGAATCTCAGGGACTAAAGCCCTTAGCAAGCCTGGCAGCTGTGGTTTTTTCACAACCCAAAATCCTGGGATCTCCGCAAGACGGAGGCAGCCCGGCAGGATAGGAAGCAGCGCGATTTGGAAGCAGGAAGAAGGAACAGAGGTGGCAGCGGGAGGCAGCGGCTGGAGCAGTGACACTGCATCCGCAGCAGCATCCAAGGGAGGAGGAGTGAACCCAGAGGTGTTCAGATCCAGCAGCACAAAGGGAGAAGCAGAACCCTCCCTGCAGACCCCAAGGCCTAGAGAGAACTGAGTGGTGCCGTGCTGCCAGCACTCTGGCACTCCGAGGGCAGGCAGAGCCAGAGGCTGCTCCCACAGCTGCCCCAGCGCCAGCTCAAGGAGTTTGGCCCGAGGAGATTAAAGCCGTGTCACTGGGCTCACGAGGTCAGAAAGCTTTAAAATCGAATTACGCAACAGGAACAATCTGCTGCCCAGTGCCTTCCCCGCACAGAGCCAGGAGGGCAGTGCTGTTTTCTGGTAGAATCAGTTCCAGAGGCGTTCCAAGACGATTCCGCTGCTGCAGGTAGCATTCATTCTCTTTAGTGTCACCACAGGCTAAGTTATCTGGAAGATCCCTGAATGTGCGATGAAGGACTGATCTCAAGGAGGAGGAATGAGCTTCTGATCTGCAAGCGGCCCAGAGGCTGCCCAACGCCACAGCCCTCCACCAGCTCCTCCTGGGTGGCCAGGAAATACCAACAGACACCTCCTGATGCCAATGCCACACAGGCACTGGGCGCAGCAGGAGCTGTGTGTCTGCTCATCCAGTCTGGTTTTCGCCCATGTTACAGTTCCAATTTGACTCCTTTAATAAAAGGGAGACCCGATGGCACCTTCCTTTTGTACTCCAGGTACTCTTCTCCAAAGAAGTGAATGAGTGTGATCTCCTCCTCCTCAATCCGCTCCCTGAAGAAGCGCCAGGACGCCAGTGCGTAGCCCACCACACAGATGGGATTGCAGAGCAACACCTGGAACAGATGCTGCTGGTGAGCATCCCCTCGAGAACCCAAGGCTGCTCCAGCCCCACAGCTCATCCCCCTCCAGTAACATTGACACAGAAAAAGAAAAGACCCCAGAACTCCCTGTGAAACTTCATAAGCACTAGTTTCTCCCCAGGATGAAGAAAGCAGTGCACAGGCAGCACTAGCTTCACTGCCCCAGCTCTCAAAAACTCTATGTGCAAACTTCATGCACTCTCTCCAGAGAAACACAATTCAATGCTAGTGCCCAGCCAGCCATAAGAACACACAGCTGCAGCAGCACTGAGCTACGGCTCAGTCACAGCTGGCCAGAGCTGACCCTCTAGTCAGGGAGTTTCCCTGCCCTCAAGTGCAGGACTGGTGTTTGGCAGGAGCCAGGTTGAGTCTGACCACTCATGGAAGGCATTTTGACCACAGGGATACAGAAAACTCTGGCCACCAGCTTCAGACCAGCAGCAAATCATACCCCAAGTCTCCAAGGGAGTTGTGGGTCAAAACCCCAGCTCCATCACCTCTCCTTACTGCACAGAGAAAATTAAGGGAACAGGAACTTCCCAAAGATCACATGGAACAGTGCACTCAGGGATTACTGATTTCCTGTGTGCCAGTGGGAGGCAGCAGAATCCATGCTCTGCACCAGGTGCTGTCTGCACCCCATCACAGCATAGACAGCACTGAGAGCAAAGACTGGGGTCATGACACGAAAGAATCTGAGCACGCTGGATACAGTACCTGTGTTCCAATACTCCAGTAAAACCATCCCACGTAGGACGGGTGCCGGAACCACCCGTACACCCCGCCTGTCACCAAAGTGTGGGTGTCAGATTTCTCGTTCTGAACGATGTGGTTGAAGTTGGAGCCGGCTGTAAGCATGGCTGCCTTCCTCAGGCAGTCCCCGAAGATCACCATCAGCAGCCCCACGGTGCTCAGCCAGGTGATCTGCTTCAGCTCTGCATGGACAGGAAGGAGCACAACGGGTTTGCACAGGTCTTGAGGAGTGCAGGGGGCTGCTCAGTGAGTGGGCTTTGCCCCCCATCTCAAAGCAAAAAGTGTGACAGCAGAAGCCATGCGCTGCCATCCTGCACCAAAGAGATAAAACCAGCAAACCCTGCTTGATGTTAGCATGGATTAGTCCGTGGGGCCCAGCTGTAGAGGTTGAGCAAAGACAACAAAAAGCACAGCCAAGGACATGCTCAATCTGCTACAAAACAACAAAGGGAAACAGCTTCCCTCTCCCACGAATAAACAGACAAGCACAGCCAGTTTGCCCCAGACTGGGCAACCAGCAACAGATTTTGATGACTTGATTTTATTCCTGTCAAAAGGCGATGCCTGAGTGTACCTGACACATCCTTCTTGTACCACCAAGGCAGGAAAGGGCTAAACATCCCTTGCCCTGGCACGTCAGAGTGCGGGGGCGCTCCCACCCTGCCCTCCCAAGATCCAGCCCAAGAGGCTTTGAGCACTGAGGGATTATGACCATGGCAAAGCTGCTGTAGGGCTGTCACGGGGCAGCAAGCTCAGGGTCACCTGCACTTTGCTACCAGACAGATGGACCCCAGATGAGCCACGTGCAGCTGAGCAGAGCCAGGGAGGGACAGGGTGGCCAACCTGGGAAGAAGAGCTTCTCCAGCGTGAACTCCACCCACGAGGACAGGGCAGCCAGGTTGTACTCGAAGCTGTGGTTGAGTAGAAAGGAGTCCAGCGAGAGGCTGCGTGGGTTGTTGATGGCTGTCACCAGATACTCCGAGTAGTGAAAAAGGGAGAGGGAGCACATGTACCTGCGGCGGGAGGGAGGGAGGGCAGGTTTAGTAGGGCCGGGGGCACTGCGCCCGCCCGGCTGCCCGGCCCGGCCCTTACCATCCGAAGTGGCGCCAGGCGGAGCGGCCGGTGCTCAGCAGCAGCCCGCAGCCGAAGGCGAAGCCCAAGAAACAGGCCCGGACGGCGATCTGCAAGCACAGGGAGGGGAGAACGCGCTGCCGCCGCCGCTCCCCGGGCCCGGGGTATCCCTGCCGGCGCACCCCGGGACTGGGACCGAACCCTCCACAGCCGCACTTCACCCCGCGGCCCGCCGGGGCCACCCCCGTACCTTGTACAGCGGCCGCGAATAGATGAGCAGCAGCGCCGCGTTCACGCCCGCCACGTGCAGGGCGAGAGCCAAGCGGCCGCGCAGGCCGGGAGCGGCCAGCAGGGAGGGCGACGAGCCGAGTAGCAGCGGCAGGGCCGCCACCGAAGCACCGAGCAGGAAGGAGCAAAGGCTGGCGCGGCCCTCCTGACCCAGCCGCCCCCTCCGCGCCACCGCCGCCGCCATGATGGCGGCCCCGCCCGCGTCGCCCGGGAAACGGCCTCGCCGCTCTCGCGAGAGCTCCGCCCCGCGCAGCCGCGGTAGCAGAGGAGCGGTGTCGCTCTCGCGAGAGTTGGGCGGCGGCCGCCGCCGGTGCTGGGAGGCGGACCCGGGCTCCTGGGGCTGGTTTGGGTTCGGTCACGGAACGTCACGGAGCCGTCACGGAGGCATCACGGAGCCGTCACGGAGCCACTGGGGTTGGAGACCTTCGCCATCATCCTGTCCTACCGCCCGCCCGGCCCCGCCACTGTAACCCCTAAACCACATCACCCAGCACCAGGTGCTGACGCTGTGGAACACCTCCAGGCATGGTGACTCCGCCACCTGCCTGCTGCCTGAGCAGCCGAACAGGGAAAAGATTTTCTGAGATCTGTTCTGAATTTCGCTCAGTCAGCCTAAAGCCATTAGCCCCTGTCCTCGCGCTGCAGGCACGGCACAAGAGACCAGCTCGCACCTCACTACAACCTCCTGTCAGGTATTTTATTGTTTAATATCCCAAACCGAGAACCCATTCCACCAGGAACTGCTCTGAGGGTCCCGTTAAAACAGCCAGAGTTAAAAACAAGGTCAGGAGCACCCGGCGCCACTTGGGGAGCGCGGGCGGATCTGGGGGAGGGAGGAAAAGCACAGCTGTTTGAAATAAAAGCGTCAGCCTTTCATTCCAGTCAATGAAACAGACTTTATTTATGCCACAGGATTCCTTAAATAACTTAGATGTGCACAGAGAACTACCTAGAGATGTCACAGACATTCAGTGCGGCCCCGGCGCGGCACGGCACGTACGAAAGCTTTGGTGTGCATGGTAGGACAAACCAGCGAGTCAAACACAGCAGCACAAGGACTCGCAGCCTCACGCGCCCCTCGAGCCACCACGCGCCTCCATCCTGGCTCTGACACAGGCGGGAGCGTCGCCAACGGGATCAAACAGCAACAGCGGCTCTGGAGGCAGATGGCGAGTGCCTGGGAAGACTCCTGGGGGCTTTCAGGGAGCTTCAGCCACCTGAAGCACGAGGTCAACGGTGCTGAGCCCATCAGCAGCAAAGCAGCGGCGCCGGCAGCGGGCTGGGGCGGGCGGAGGCGTGGGGCTGGCGCGGACCAGACACAAAACGAACGGGAACAACCTGGATGTTTGGCGGGCGCTGGTGGCGAGGGTGCCAGACGGGTCACTGCTGGGCAGACTGCTGCATCTGCGCCTGCCGCTTAGCTTTGGTCTGCAGGTACCTGCCCTTCCCTTCCTCGAAGCGACGCTTCTCATCCTCTGTCTCCGTCTGAGGCCACAGAAAGAGGGCAAAGCTGCAGTGTCAGTGTGCTGCAAGTGTGTGTGGGAGGGAAACACGCCTCCCCTCACAGGAGTGTGAGGGAAGAGCTGCCCTCCGTCAAACACACAACATGACAGCCAGTGCGCTCCTGCGTTAAGTGCCACATCAACTATTAACCAATACCCCCAGTCAGGAGCACCACATCAGCAAAGCCCTGCCAGGATTAAGGGAACTAATATAGTTCCCCTATATAGTGGGGACACCACAGGGAGCAGCAATTAGGGATGTGGGGGCCTCTGTTGCCACTTAGGGTCCCCTGGTGCAGGGTCCACATGCAACCTGTCCTCAGGAATGAGAAAGGAGAAAATCCCTAACCTCCACTTTGGCAATTTTCAAAAGAAATAAAAAATAAACAAAATTATTAAAAAAAAAAAAAAAAAAACAAAAAAAAAAAAAAAAAACCCTGAAGCCTGCCCTAGAAAGTGTTGTTCATGCTCATATTTTTCTACTGAGTAACTCAAGGGAAGAGGATTTTTTGGACAAAAAGGCCAGCTGGGCTCTGCCCCAGGAGAGACAGGAGAGGTGATGGCCCCACTGGCCCCAGTCCAGAGAGAACAGCTCTTACCAGCAGTTGTGGGACTGGCAGGGGCTTCCCCTCCCTGCTCAGGGACACATAAGTGAAGAAGGCGCTGACAGCACGGTACCGCTCCCGAGGCTCATCCACAAACGGGTCAGCATCCACAAAGACTTCTATTTCCATGGACTTATTGCTTGTGAATGTCATACGTCCTGAGACAGTGATGACACAGCCTGTGAAACAGAGAGGGCCTGGTGAAGGGAGCTAGTGGTCTGGCACTTTATGCTTGAGTAGTGTCTTAAGCAGAGCTCAGGACAAATCAAACAGGGACTAATTTCCTCTATCAGCATGTCCTGAGAGTGCACCCAAGGGAGCCAGGGTCTGGCAACACAGGAGATCACAGTGCCTGCCACCACCCTTGGTACCTTTTTTGATCTTCTCGTGGAAGTTGATGGCATCCACCGAGGCAGTGACGATGTTGGTCTTGCAGTGACGGGCAGCCACAATCCCAGCAACCTCATCCATGAGTTTCATGGTGACACCTGTGAGGGGAAGCAGAGGGTCCTGTCTCAGGGAAGTCAGTGGGATTTCAGGAAAACCACGCAAAGGTCAGTAAGGCCTTGGCATGGCCAAAGCTACGCTGGGGAACTGGAGACTAAGTCCCAGCCAGTAATCCAGTACCAGCACAAGGACTATCAATACAAAGGCAACATCCTTGCAGACCTGTGATTAAGGTCAGCTCTGTCTCTCCCTAATTTCTATCAGCAAACCTCACCCTTGCAAGGCAAGATCAGTCACACAAACCTTGAAACAGCTCTGAGCCATGTTGGTTTTGTTTTTTTAAGGATTAGGTATGTGTTGTCCCAGCCCTCAGCAAGCACACCTTTCCCAGGGCTTACACCACACGTGCCACCCCTGCAGGTGATGGGCGCTGCCAGCCAGCCAAGAGGAAATTACTTCACCTAATTGCAGTCACACAGTGCATGTTTACTCCAGGATTTGCAATCTCAGAGGCAATGACAAAACTGTAGGATTTATAGTTCGAGTACATGAGTTTTTGGAGCACAGAAAAAGACAAAGCTTTTGCCCCAGCTAAAGCAACGCTGACCCTGACAGTCAGTGCAAAGTGCCTCCAGAGGCAGAGCCCACCAAAAACACTGAGTCACTCTCCAACCACACTTTGCTCCAGGGAAAAGCCACCCGGACCTGCAACCCAGCCTCTGCAGTGCAGTGCTCACTCACCTCCATGCACAAAGCCCAGCAGTGTGCAGTCCGATGGGCCCACCAGGTGGATCAGGCTGGACTGGCTGTAGCCAACAGTGTGTGGCTCTGGTTAGAGAGCAAAGCAAGGTGAGAGCTGCTCAGCTGGCACCACTACACCACCATACACCCGTCTTAAGTTGTCCAAAGGAAGAAAACATGGGGCTGGCTTGTGCAAAGCTGAACTGTTGAAACCAGTTGTTAAATCAGGCTGGAGAAGTTCCAAGAAAAGAGACTGTTCACCACCTGATGGGCTGCCACCTCCCTCTAATCCCCACCCATTCACTTTATTCTAGCTCAGCTCATTTCTTTCTTTTCAAGTTTTCAAAGAATATGAAAGCAAACAGGAGTGAACTGGGTCACACAGCTGTCTGCTTCCCCCCTCAGCTGAACCTCCCAGACCCTGCTGCACAGAGCCCCTGTTTTCCCCTTGGTGGGAAGACCTTCACCCCCATGCCCCCAAACGTGGCACATCCTGGTGACCCCTATCCCACCACAGCCTCCAGGTGACAGAAGTCACACCCCCAGACTCCCAGCAGAGGAAATCCTCTCTTAGAAGTGGCTGTTTTCTATCTACTGAGAGATGTTAAAGAAGCTCAGAGGAAGAAAAAGCAGCCAAGTCCCCCTCAGGATGACCACCCATGCAGCAGTGCCTGCTGAGCCTTACCCTTTGTCTGCCTGTCTGAAAGCAGGGAGGACAGAAGAGAAAAAAACATTTGAGCATCACTCCCCATCACCTTCCCCAGCATTTGTATTTACCCCTTGCTGAGCAAAATCAGCTCTGGCTGCACACAAGCACACAAGGGATGCAAGGAGTAATACAGGAATGGCGTTTTGGAGAGAGGATCTCATCCACCAGCCCCTGCAGGGTATCACAGGTATCCACTCAGCTCCCCATCCACTCACACACTGTGGCTCCAAAATCCCATCCCTCTCCCTGGTGTGGTGTTTCAGAATTCTCACTTGCAGCTACAGGGCCCAGGGGATGGCTGGAGTTGCCCTGGGGATCAGTTTGGTCTCCCAGTACTGTTGGGCAATTTGCACTGGCTACACACTGCCTCTGTTACCTGGGTTGATGATAGGTAAGATCACGTCACCATTTCTCTGCTTAGTTTCCAGCCGATCCAGCTTTTGCTCCTCGTAACGCTTCTTCCCCTCATCCTCCTGCTCCTTTCTCGCATACTGGAATAGAAGGCTGGTAAGAAGGGCATTGGCAAAGCCACTGGCACAGCTGGGAGTGCCAACAGGGCCAGGTTAGTGTCATTCCACAGGGAGGACAAGTTCCAGTTTTGGGGGACCCAAGTGAGCTGTCCTACCTGGATGGGGGGAACCTCAAGGACCTTATTCACGTTCTTCAGGGACAGCGGCACATACCAGAGTGTCGCCTTGTTCGTCACCTTCTTTGCCCCTGGAGGAAAAGGGGGCAGCAGGTGATGATGCCAAGGCCAGCAGTGCTGTACCTGACACTGGTCTGGGGTTGGGCACACAGCACCAATGCCACTGGCAGTGGTGGTCCCTTGTCCTGCTGGCTGCTGCCAGGCTTTAGCTCGTAGCGGATGTGACAATGTGTGTTTGGGAAGGTGTCCCAGCAAGCGGAACTGGTTGTCACAGCAACAGCAGGAAAAGGGACTTTTTCAGGCCAAAGGCAACCACAGGCAGCAAATCAGGCAGGAAGAGATACGAGCAGATTTTGCTGGTTTTCACCACAATGGAGCCATAAATCCCAGGGAGCCTGCTTGGCATCCCTCCCCAGCACCAGCCCTCCCTGCACCTCCACCTCTGTCAATAAACACGCTAAATCTCCTCTCTGCCGAATGCTGCCAGTGACAGAGGAGAGGATGGGGTCACCACTAGAAGCTCTTGGCTTAACACTGTTATTCCTGGAGTTCTGGAACACAGCCACCAGCAGCCACCCACCTGTTAAAATGTTTTCAGACATGACGTTGACCTGAACCTCCACAGAGTGCCGGGAGGTGTAGGTGATCTCAGCACTGACGTTGGCCACCTCGCCGATGCACATCGGTGACAGGAAGTCCGTCCGCTCCACCCGTGCCAGTGCAGCCACACAGGGCTCCTGGGGATGGTGACACAGCCAAGGTAGTGATCACAGCCACGCCACGCGGGGCCACAGCTGGCAGCTCCCTGAGGCCCGCCAAATCAGCCATGCCACGTGCAGCTCGGATACTGCAACCGCCACCTTATCAGCCACTGGCCATGCTTCCTTCCCCATCTGAAACCAACACCCAGGTTGCCCCAGCTCGCCTTTCTCAGGAGTTGAAATATTAAGAGCAATAATGTTTCTGCTGGTAAACCACAATTTCAGCAGAATGCTTCTAGCTACCCTGCCCCAGCTGCAGCCAGAGACATCAGTGGTTTGCATGCAGGAGCAAACCCTCTCAGTGTGGGAGTTCTGCTGCCCCTGAGACATGGCAGCAAGTCAAGGGTCATCATACCAGAGGCTGGCAGTCACCTACTCCGACACCTACTCACCCCGGCCTGGGAATTGCAGTGGCGGGTGCTGATGATGGCTCCTGCCTCCTCGATCATCTTCAGGATGGTTCCCCCGTGGACATTCCCCGCGATGTTGGCATCGTCGGGGCGCATAATCCTGCCGAAGGAGGCACATGAGAGCTCACAACCCCTGCCGCGCCCCCAGCCCAGCCCTGGTGCGGCTGCCCGGAGGCAGCATATCGCCTACCGGCTGAGCTGCCGGGCCATCGCTGCTAGCATGCGGCTTCCTGTGAGCGGCGATGGAAACCGCGCCTAATTACCGCTGGGAGCGGAAGGAAGCAGCGCGCCTCTGGTGGGGCAGCCGGCGTCTCAGCGGAGCCGCATCCCGCCGGGCCCCGATGCGGCACAGACCGAGCCGGCCACGTGCCGGTGCTCCACGCGGCCTCCCGGCAGCAGCCGCGCTTTCTGCCAGCGGCGAACAACGGCCCGGGAGGCACCGAGGCAGCGGCTGCGCGCTGGCCCGGACAGGAGCTGCTGTTTCAGGGCGGCCGCGCCCAGGAGCCTCGAGACACAGGCGGGAGAACCGCGGCAGCCCTGCCCGCTCCCAGTCCCTGCAGCACAGAGCACGGGCGCGGCGCTGCTGCACTCTGCCCGCGGCCGCTGTCACTGTCAGCGTGACTAAAGCGGGCGGCGCCGCCGATGCCGGCAGCAGGGCGGGCAGCGTCTCGGTTGCAGACAGGCACCCGCCCGCGGCCCTCAGCACGCCCGCCTCCCTGCCCAGCCCTGCGCGGGTCCCCGGCCGCGGCGGGGCCGTACCTGGACACCTGGATGGCGGCCGGGCCCGCGGCCCCCGGCTCCGACATGGCGGCACCGGCGCCCCACCCGCAGCGGCGCTGCGGCACCGCCGCGCTTGGCCACGCCCCGCCGCGCCCCGCCGCGCCCCGGACACGCCCCGCCGCGCCATTGGCGGGCGGCGCCCCCGCGCGGGGCGGAGCGCCGGGGCCAAGGACGGCACCGGCGCTGCCCTCCGAGTCCTGTGACCCCACCGGGACTGGCGTCCCCCCGCCGCGCCCAGGAGTGGCCTGTCAATGCGGGGACTCGTGGGGAGCTAGGGTCGTCGGGTTGGCACGGGCAGCACTGCCCTCCCCTCCCGCGTTCCCGGCGCCGTCGGTTCTGTCTGGTTGTAACAGAGTTCCCGTGGGCGCCCAGGGATTTTGGGTCAGGTGGTGGCGACAGTCCCGAGCAGGCAGTGACAGCTCGCCAGTGGAGCGCATGCAGAGTCCGGAGAGGGTCAAGGATCCCGCCCGGGGGACGCGGGGTACCGGGCACCCACGGTCTCGCCGAACGCGAGCTCTCGGCCCACGTTGGTGCGAGCGCGGCAACTCCGTGAGGAACAGGAGGGTCTGCAGGCAGACGAGGCAGCCCACGGGCCCGGGTGGCCGGGAATGCCGGAGCTCTCACCTTGCACAGCTCGGCGGAGGCAGGAGGGGGGTGCAGAAGCCGGGGTGCCTGCCGCGCTACGCCCGGTGGGGACATGGCGCTCCCGCCCTCCATACCGCTACCGGCTTTGTGAACCGCCGGCGGGACAGGGAGGAGGGCCGGGCAGGGAGGGCGGGGGGCAGGCAGGGAAGGAGGCGGGGAAGGCGGCTTTGCCTTGTCCTCGGTGCTGATCGAGAGGCACCTGCGCTGTCCGCGGTCCTGAAGGAGGGGGTCCCCGCCTGTCCTCCCACGCCCCCCTCTGACCGGCCCTCCCGCCGTGCCCCGCCAGTGATTCATAAAACCACTTTGCCGAGTGGCGGCGAGACAGGGACCGGTGTCAGTCCGGGTGGACTTGAAAGCGGATCGTGCCCGGCTGCCGGCACCCCTCGGCAGGCTGAGTCTGGGCAGCGGCCCGCCCAGAGCCCCCCGTTCTGCCTGCGCTGCTAGGACCGGCAGGGCACGTCGGGGCTGCCGGAGGAGCCCATCTTTGCCGCGCCTCTCGCCTGGGCGGGCGGCGGGAGGGGACACCCGTGGGGCCACTGCCCAGGCCCGCGGACAGCGGCGCCGGCAGCCGTGTACGGTCCACTTTTGGGTCCACCCGGACTTGCAGCGGTGTCGGTCCTGGTCCTGGCCGCCTTTCGGCAAAGCACGGCTGCCCCAGCTGAGGCCGGGGGGAGCGGTGCAGGGGTCCCGAGCAGCGAGCAATCGCCGCGCCGTCGGGCGGGGCGGGCGGAGGGGCGGCCCCGGGGGAGGGAGAGGAGGAGCCGGCGGGGCCGGGGGGCGGCGGGGCGGGAGCGCCGCGCAGTGCCAAGCGGCGGCCGGGGCCGCCGGGGCCGGGGCCGCCGGGGCCGCTGGGGCCGGGGCCGCCGCCGGGATGGCGCTGGAGCGGGCGCTGCAGGCGGCGCGACAGGGCGACGTGGAGGCGCTGCGGGGGCTGCGGGCGGCCGGGCTACTGCGGCCGGGGCTGCGGGACGCCCTGGGCGCGTCCCCCGCGCACCACGCTGCCCGCGCCGGCCGCCTCGCCTGCCTCCGGTACCTGGCGGCGGAGGCCGCGCTCCGAGGGGACGCGCGGGCGCGAAATGGGGCCACGCCGGCCCACGACGCCGCCGCCACCGGCAACCTCGCCTGTCTCCAGTGGCTGCTCACGCAGGGGGGCTGCGGCGTGCAGGTGCGAGCGGGGTCGCGGGGGGCGGCGGAGGGTCACTCGGTGGCGCGGGCGGCCGGGGAGGCGTTCCACGGTCCCATGTGGGTGGCTGTGGCCGCGGGAAGACGGTCACGCGTGGGGCTCCCAACTCTGCCGACGGCGAGCCGGGGTCCGTCCTAGCCGGCACGGGCAGGGCTCCGCCGTGCATATCGGGCGGCATCCGACGGAGCCGGAAAGTCCCGGCATCCCGGAGGGGTTCAGCCTCGAGGGCAGCACATATTCCCCGGGGCTGCCGCCCCCTCCCGGGGTTACACAACGGCGGGACCGGGGCGGTAAGCGGCTTGCCCCAGGGCCGGCCGAGAGTTAAAGACATGTGACGGCCGAAGGAAGAGGAGGCAGCGGCGGGGCTGGGAGCGGAGATTAGTCGGGAAGGAAGGGGTCAGCACGCATCGGCGACCTCCTGGCCAGTGGCCAGCCCTATCCGCGCCCCACCGAGCGTGGAGGGCGGACGGGCCGGCAGCACAGCGGGGCTCGGCGGCAAGTTCCTGCGGTTAGGGGCTCCGCGGCCGGTAGAACAAGGAGGGCATTGTGCTGCACTCACTGTGTGCAGACGCAGGCCCTTGACGGAGAGCATACACGCCGGTCCCGCGGTCCTTCCAATGCCCTGTGCTCCTGCTCCGGCGCCCCTCCGTACTGACAGGAACTCCACCCTGGCCACCCCACCCGCCCGGAAGCAGCTCCGGGCGGGGAGATGCCCCACGGCTGCCTGCGGTCCCCAGCCCCCTAGCCGGAAGGGCTTGGTCCCTGGCACTGACAGCCGTCCCACTTCCTCCTGCAGGACACAGACAACTCTGGTGCCACCATCCTCCACCTGGCAGCCCGCTTCGGTCACCATGAGGTGATCGACTGGCTCCTCCGCTTTGGAGGCAGCGACCCCACGGCAGCCACCAACACGGGAGCACTGCCCGTCCACTACGCCGCGGTGAAAGGGGATTTCCCTTCCCTGCGACTCCTCTTGGGACACTGCCCCAGGTAACGGCCCCCACTGCTGGCAGCTAGACAGGGTCTGCCGGAAGCTTGGCACCCACCAGCAGCCGAAGGGCTAGTGGGAGAACAGGGTGCCTGCTGTGGCCCCAACCCTCCCTCCAGCCACTGGGCAAGGTGCCAGCACTGGGGACAAATGCTGCAGCCACCCTGATTCCCCCAGCTCCTAGAGCAACACTGCCACGTTATCAGGTTGGGCAGCCAGCTGCACCTTCTTTATGGCCAGAAAGAAAGGGCGAGGAGGAGAGGGGCTAGCGCTGGCAGAAATATTGTCACTGGCCGCTGAGTCGGCTCCTGCTCGGGGCGATAACACAGCCGCTTTTGTCCGCCCGGTGTTATGTAAATGGATTAGGCTGACCGCTGAGGAGAGGCTGCTCCCCGCGCCGGAGACGACCTTTCCGCTTGCCCGGGTCCGTGGGCATTGCTGGAAATGGCAGCCTCTCTCAGACGGCTCCGTCGCTGTAGCATCCCCTGAGCTTTTCCTCCTGAGCGGTACCTGGGGCCGGGCTGGCCCCCGGGTTACGTGGCATAGCAGCCCACAGGGCCCGCGATGCCGGGCCTCGCCACGAGGCTGCAGCAGGTGATTAGGTGGCCACTAATCCGATTTCCTGTGGTGGGCAGAGGGCACTAGAAATAACTCACAGACCCGGCCAAAGTGGAGCCGGGGGGATGCGCTGTTGCTCCACATTGTCCCTGGAAGGCTCCAGGGTCGTGGATGAGAGGGATTGCACAGCTCTCGCACATCCAAGGAGTCCTGAGGCAGCAGGACGAGTGGCACTCGGCATCCCTCTGTCTCTGGATGCCACAACACCAGAGCCCTGCATCGTTTCCTCCAGGCAGGGCCACAGAGATCCCAGGACCACATGGCACCTACTGGCCAGAGCTGTCCCAGCCCCACTTCCTTATCTCCTCACCCCAGGTGTGCCAGTTTAGCCCTGAGCACTTCTGGGATTAACCCCTGCAGTCCGAGCCCAGCCCCAAACCAGTCATTGCTCCTGCTCGATGCCCACCGTGTCAGCCCAGGTGTGGCACGGCGCTCGCATTGCCTTTCACGCTGCTTGCCGGGGTTGCTCCTCTGCTGTCACCGCCTTCCCCCTGAATTATTTAGGGCTGGCCCTGCTCCCAGCCCCGCGCCTGCCCGGAGGCTCCATTACAGCTGCGAAATCCAATCCCTGGTGCCGCTGCGGGATGCTGGCGCTCCCAGCCCACCTTCGCACCGGCCCGCGGGGCCCCCAGCAGCCGGTGGCCCAGCATGAGGTCTCAGCCATCTGGCAAAGCAGTTTACCAGTGCTGCCCAAGTGGCTTAACCCCTTCCCAATTACTGAGAAGTGGGAATCAGGGACTGACCCTGTGCCTGTGCTCCTGCTGTCCCCTGCACCCCAGTCTGTGACTGCCCCAAGCCCCATCCCCAGCCCCTGTTTGGGCAGCACACAGGACTGTGCCAGCCTGGCACTCCTGGACCACGGGACTGGCACTCAGTGGCACAGCCCGCAAGGCACAGCGGGAAGGGACGGCCACATCCCGTCTCACAGTTACAGGGATCAATTATTAAGGGCCTGCGATCGTTGCGATAACAGAGCAGAGTATTTATTGCTCTTCCTTTTTTAAATATTCAACAGGTTTTTTTATGGAGCACTTAATAGAACAGCTTCCTGTGGGGTCGGGAGACAGGATGCGGGATGTGGGATGCAGAATATGGGTCTATGGGGGATGTGGGGTAAAAGATGTGGGATTTAGGATTTGGGTTGCACAATTTGGGATATATAATTCAGGATGAGAGATACGAGGATGCCAAGACCTTTTGGGGCAGTGAGGGCACACTGGTGCCCAGTAGCTGGGCAGGGCAGTGCTATGGTGCAAGTTGGCCTTTCCCCGCCGGTTCCACGGCCGGTGCTGTGTAAGCAGCTTACTTTAAAATACGACTAAATTGCAGTGTCCAAAAACAGCCGGAGGAAGGAGCTTAGCCTAAGCAGGCTGATTAACTTAGTGACCTCCCGCTGCAACTGCAGCCACCGCCTCAGCACAGGGACCTATGGGAAGCCATGGAGTGGACAGCTCCTAGCCCCGGCACTGCCCTGCCTGCCTGCAGCTGTGTCCCCTGCACCTCCCCACGTTCCTTGTGTCCCACAAGCCCCCATGTCCCTGTATCCTGCCTGCCCCCTGTCCCAACCCTGGCAGTAGCAGTGGCCACAGATGACGGGCGCTGTGCCCCGCTTGCAGTACGCTGAGTGCCCAGACCAAGACGGGGGCCACCCCGCTGTACCTCGCCTGCCAGGAGGGCCACCTGGAGATCATCCAGTACCTGGTGCAGGATTGTGGGGCAGACCCCCACGCGCGCGCTTATGACGGCATGACCCCACTGCACGCCGCCGCCCAGATGGGCCACAACACTGTCATCGTATGGCTGGTAAGCAGTGCCCAGGCACGGCATGGCACGGTGGCACAGTGCTCTGGCACAGCACAGGGTGCTCAGCCCCAGTGCTCAGCCCCTGCCTGCCCACACAGATGAGCTTCACCACGGTGAGCCTGTCGGAGCGGGACGCCGAGGGGGCCACGGCCATGCACTTCGCCGCCAGCCGTGGCCACGCCAAGGTGCTGAGCTGGCTGCTGCTGCACGGCGGGGAGATCACTGCCGATGGCTGGGGTGGCACACCGCTGCATGATGCCGCTGAGAATGGCGAGCTGGAGGTAGGTGCTGGTGGCCAACAGGGTGTCAGGAAGAGGTAGGGCCTTTCCCTCCAGTCCTGCCATGCACCCGCACTCTCCCCAGTGCTGCCAAATCCTGGTGGTGAACGGTGCCGACCTCAGCATCCGAGACCAGGATGGCTACACAGCAGCCGACCTCGCTGACTACAATGGCCACAGCCACTGCGCCCAGTACCTGCGCACTGTGGAGAACATGGTACGGCAGTGCCCGGGGACAAGGGCATTGGGAGCACACAGGGAGCACGCAGGGAGCAAGCAGGGCTTCCCCTCCCCTGCCCTCCTGCCTGACCCCACGGCTGTGCCAGCAGAGCGTGGAGCACCGTGTGCTGTCACGAGACCCCTCGGCGGATGGGGAATGCCGACAGCCCGACTCGGGCATGTCATCGCCCAACACCACGGCGTCGGTGCCCCAGGCGCGCTTCGAGGTGGGCTCCCCTGCCAGCACCCTCTCCAACTACGACTCCTGCCACTCCAGCCAGTCCAGCACCGGGGAGAAGAGGGGCGGCCCCCCAGGGGCTCCCGCCGCCCGTGAGTGCGGGGCCAGGGGGCGCGGGGCGGGGGGTGCGGGTCCAGCCCCCCCTGACCCCCTGCCCTGCGCAGGGGTGCCTGAGCCGGCGCTGGCGGACATGCAGGCGTACATGGACATGCTGGACCCTGAGATGCGGCCACGGGGCCGGGGCCCAGCAGGCGAGGGTCCCCCGCCGCCACCACCCCCTGCCTTCCCCCCACCACCGCCCCCACCCCCCACCACCCGGCCACCCCCACCACCCCCCGGCTACCCTGCACCTGCGCCCCCCGCTGCCCCCCACACCGCTGACATCTACGTGAGGGCCAAGAACAATCTGCGGCATGTGGAGAGCCAGGCGCTGCGCCGAGAGGTACGGCCCCATGCACCGTGTCCCCTGCACCATGCCCCATACACAGCTCAAGGGACATATCACCCGGGAGGGACATTGCACCAGGCGCCCCATCCCCTTTGAGGAGTTGTTGCCTGCACTGGGAGGGGACAGTCCCTGGCCACAGCCGGAGGCCACATGCCTGCAGTGCTGGCATGCACTGAGGGGGCTGGGGCTCAACCAGCAGTGAGGATGCAGCAAGCTGGGGCCAGTGATGAACTCATGGCTCCAAGGCATTGGGTGGGCCCACTCCACTGCTGCACCAGCTGGGGCACCCGGCAGCACCATGCCATGGCAGCCGCGCCCATGAGGCCTGGCGGTGCCACCGGCACCATGCCGAGCTGGGCGTGGGCAGCTGCGCAGGCGGTAACCCGAGCGGCCGGCTCCAGTGTCACCCGCGCCACAGGTGTCGGGTGGCACAGCCAGCGCTGCCAGGAGCTGAGAGGGCTCAGCCAGGCGTGCACAGGTAAGAGGGGTGCAGCCCTCCATGGCGGGCTGGGGAGGCATAGGGATGCAGCAGGTTTGGGGCTGCCCTGACCCCCTACCATGGCTCTTGCCACCTCACTGGGGACAGGATTCTGGGCATGGTCAGTACATTGGCAGAGCCCAGCACATCTGGGGGATGGGGCACCTGTGGTGGGGGTCTTGGCAGAGCACATGGGGTGGGGGTCTCGTGCCAGTGTGCCAGGCACATGGTGGGCTCAGGACTCCACAGTGCTCATTGCACATGGCCTTGGGAGTAACAGGCTGCCTTGGGGAGGTGTGGGCGTGTGGCACAGCGGTGCCACAGTGGTGTGGGTGCCCCATGAAATGGGGCTCAGCGACACAGATCCTTGTGCCAGACCAGGGCTGGGACTGCCGGAGCGGGAGCCAGGCTTGGCACACCTCCCATGGCAGCCAGAGTAGGAAGCGCCGAGCTGACGTTTGTTGACTTAGCTGGGGCTGGCAGTGGGGGTGAGCAGCCAGGCTCACTGTGAAAATGCTATGGGTGGAGGTGGCATACGGGTGAAATGCAAATAGCAGGGCCCCCAGAAAGGGGAGCAGGGCTATGCTGTGGTGGCACCCCAAACCCAGGGAGCAGGCACAGCCCCCTGCAGCGCAGCACTCAGCAGCACAGCTCGCAAAGCCGCTGTGGAATGCGCCGGGGTGAGCTGAGGCTGCAGTGCCTGAGAGCCCTGTTCAGAGGGAGGTTTGGAACTGGGCCCCAGCCCCGCGCGGGATAAGCTTCCGGTAATCCGCAGGGCTGGGGCTCGGCACTCCTGTTCCCAGGGGGTTATCCCGGGGGAGGCTTGGACAGGATCTTGGGCACAGGCTATGGGGTCACAGTGCCAGGCACTGATGCCACATGCTGATGGCCACTGATGCCACCATTGCACGCAGCCCCTGGTAGAGCCGTTTGCCGAACAGACTCCAGGGCATGCACCTGTTGTCTGTCTCAGCCCTGCATCTGTCCAAGGCAAACTGCTGGCACGGTCCTACTCCACCACAGCCCTGCACCCTGCGGTCATAGCTGGGCACAGCAGTGCTGAGGTGGGCTCCCCATTGCAGCTGGCATCGCGTGACAGCAGTCCCGAGGGCCTGCGCCGGGCTGACTCCAGCAGGCGGTCAAGGAATTTCGGCAAGCAGCCGAGCACCGGTGACTACTACAAGCACCTGGGGCACGTTGTGGCCGAGCAGCCAGGCCCCCAGAGAATGGCGCACACCGAGGAGGTGAGCCCTGGGCCGTGAGCCTGTGCACAGCTCAGTGGCACCAGCACCGAGCAACGCCTGCCCATGCTCTCTTCCAGGCATCACCCATCTCGGCGGACACCATGAGCAATGGGGAGAGCAAGCCTGGTGCCGAGCTGCCGCCTCCGCCCCCACCCCCACCACTGCCCGACACGGCCTGCCCGACGCCCCCGCCGCCGCCCCCGCTCGTCGAGGCTCCTGCCGGGCCCCGCCGTTCCTCCTCCTCTACGGGAAGTAAGTGGCAGGGTGCCGGGTGGGCACGGGGAGTGATCCTGGGCACTGTCCCTTTGGCTGCACTATGGCATTGACCTCTTTGGCTCGTCTCCTCCCGCGGCTCTTCTGCCGCGCGGCTCCTGACAGCCTCTCTGTCCTTCTCTCCTCCGGTGTCGGCGCGGGGGCCCCCACGCCCGCTCGCCCCTGCCTGCTCTCACTGCTGGCCGCTTCTCTTCTCTCTTGTCTCGCGGTGGCCAAATCCTTCCTCTGCCGCGCGCCCCGCGCCGCCTCTCTGCTTCTCTCCCTAGGAGGAAAGGCGCTCAGGCAGATGAAGAGTAAGTACCGCGGCCCCACGCTCCTCCCTGCTCAGGGGGTGCCCTGGTGCGGGGCACAGCCGGAGGGGTCCGTGCCGGCGCCGTCCTGTGCCGCAGCCACGGGGCATCGACGGCCGCTGGGGCTGTCACCTGCCCGTGGCACTGCGGGCCCTCGCTGCGCGTCGCCGGCCGCCGGTGCCACGCGGGAGGCCGAGCGCCGGTGCGGGGCTGCCGAAGCCGCCGGGCAGGGCTGGCAGGGCTGGGCAGGCAGCCGGGCCCCACGGCCCCGCGGCCCCGCACACAGAGAGCCTTTGTTCGCGCTCAGCCGGCCGGCGTGACCCCGCCACGTGAGCGCACCGGCCGCTCCCCCGCCGCTGACTGCAGCCGGCGGGCTTGGCCGCTGCTCGCCGCCCGCTTTATTAGCGCCGGCTCCCGGCACCGGGGGGTCTCAGCCGGCGCTGGATGGCAGCGCGCACGTCCCGCTCGGCCCTAAGCACCCGCAGCCCTCTGGCTCCGGCGTGGCTCAGCCGAGCGGAGCGAGCTGCGGGCGCCTGCCGCGGGGAGGGGGCTTTGCCTTGGCACGGGACCATGGGCCGTTAGGGACTCACGCATGGCTGGCACGGACGGTGGGTGCTCGCGAGGCGGGTGGCATGAGCAGTGGGAAGAGCATCCCCGGGGTGCCGGTGCCACGCAGCCCTTTGGGCACCGGGCTGGCAGGGAGTCTGACTCAGGCTGTCGGTGCATCGCTGCCGGGAGCTGCCAGGGGAGGGTAGGGGCTGTGCTGCAGTTGTGGGGCTGTCACCGGCCACGGAGCCATCCCTCCAGAGGCACACTTCTGTTGCAACATAGTGCCTCGGGGGCA
The DNA here is from genome assembly GCF_021018805.1 of Prinia subflava. Classification (NCBI taxonomy): domain Eukaryota; kingdom Metazoa; phylum Chordata; class Aves; order Passeriformes; family Cisticolidae; genus Prinia; species Prinia subflava. The sequence continues at coordinate 4,068,924 of NC_086267.1, read as the reverse complement.
TGGAGTGGCATTCGGGGCTGGGGCCAGGCTGGGACCTTTGCAGCCGAGTGTTGTGGTGCTGGGGTGCTGCTGCAGCAGGGTGCCATGGACCCTGTAAGGTGCTGTTGGAGTGCTGGTCTTATGGATCTGTGGAGCTGGGGTGCCAGGCTGTTGAGTGCTGGGAGGATGCTCCACTGGGGTCTGAAGGACCCAGGAGTTTGGTGATGTGCTGTTCCTGTGGGCTGCTGAGCTGGGTGTCAGGATGCTGCTTCAGGGGCATGTCAGGGGTTCCTAGATGGCGAGGAGGGGGGCAGTCAGCCAGCCACCCCTCCACTCCCCTACCCTACAAGCTGATGTGGGATTCACAGGGACAGAGAGATGGTGCTGGCAGGGTGCTTACTGCCGCTCCTGCCTCCCTTCAGGCACCAAGTCCTTCAACATGATGTCCCCCACCGGCGACAACTCGGAGCTGCTGGCCGAGATCAAAGCTGGGAAGAGCCTCAAGCCAACGCCGCAGAGCAAAGGCTTCACCACCGTCTTCTCCGGCAGCGGCCAGGCAGGGGCCAACGTAGGTGGTGATGGGGGCCAGGGGAGCCGGTGGCACGGGGCAGCACAGCACAGCAAGTGCCCACCGCCCTCCCTCCCTCCTTCCACAGGCAGAATCGCCAGTGTCCTCCCCGTCACCCACCAGGACGCCCACCCCGCCGGCCACCCCCGAGGCTGCTGGGCCACCACGCTGCCTGGCAGGCGGCTCACCAGAGCCAGTGCTGAACGGAAGCTCACCGGTGCCAGCAGCAGGCGCTGGTGCAGCGGCGGAGGTGGAGGCGCTGGTGCCGAGCCAGGACGAGCAGGGTCGGCCCATCCCCGAGTGGAAGCGGCAGGTGATGGTTCGCAAGCTGCAGCTCCGCATGCAGGAGGAAGAGGAGCAGCGGCGCAAGGTAGGGGGGTCCCGCGTGCTGCAGCGGCGAGCGCGGCGCGGGCGTGGCCCAAGCAGCTCAGGACCTGGCGAGATGGCGTGCATGGCATTGCCCCTGGCTCCCAGTCAGGCTGGGGATCACCCTACCTGCATGCAGGGGTGTCATACCCCGGGGATGCCACACACAGCGGCAGTGGCAGGAGGTGCGTGCAGCATGGCCTCAAGAGCCCCTTTGCCCTCTTTCCCGCCGCAGCCTGGGAGCCGCTCGCCGCCCCTGTGCCGGCGCGGGCCGCCTGCCCGCGGGGGCATACTGGGACCCGCCGGGCAGCCGATGTGGGAGGAGGACATGCAGCACCTGGAGAGGCAGCTGGGGAGCCTGCGGGTGATGCACGAGGCGCAGCCGGGGAAGCCGCTTCCAGCGGGGCTGGAGGAGGAGCTGCTGCCGCTCATGCCACTCTCCGCTCCCCCGGCACCCCGGCGCTTCGCCCTCGCCCACGAGGATGCGCCTGCCCGCGGCAGTCAGTCCCCCACACTGCCGAGGAGCACGGCCGCACCACCAGCCACCCGGGAGGGCCCTGGGGCGGGGGGAGCAGTGGGCAGCCCCGGTACCCAGCACGATGCCCGGCGTGAGATCCTGGGCTGCGGTGTCTCTGTCCGCAGCCTCAAGGCCAACTACGAGGGGCCAGGGGGGCCCCCTGCACCTCCCCCCAGGGTCACTAAACGCAAGCGGGTGCAGCCCCCTGGTGGCACCCGCCGGCCCATCCTGGAGGAGGAATACGGGGATGGGGCACTGCGGCGAAGCAGGCCAGTGCAGCCAGAGCCAAGCAGCCTACATGAAAGCACCAAGGGGTGCAAGGAGCGCGCCGTCTTCCTCTTCCTGGAGCACTGGAAGAAGCGGGCACTCGCGGCAGTGCCTGGGGAGGAGCGGCCTCGGCGGCCGGGGAGGCGGCGACCGGCAGCGGGGCGGCTGCTGGCCCGCTGGAGGAGTGTCGCCCGCCGGGTCCCAGGGCGTCAGATCCGGCGGCTGAGCCGCGCCACGGTGCTGTACTGGCCCCAACACTTCCTGCCCTACGTCGGTGGCTCGCCCATGCCCCACGACAGCCTCCCGCTCGACCTCTTCATGCTGGGCTACTTCCAGCTGTTGGAGATGCCCCTCAGCCCCGAAGAGCGGCGCTTCCGCCACCTCCTCTGCTACGAGATGTTTGACCGCCTGGGCACCCACAGCTGGCACCACGTCCGCCGTTTCCACCGCACCGTGCTGGAGCAGGTCGAGGCTGGCCACCGCCACTGGCTTGACAGCTTTGAGGACCTTGTGCAGGAGTTTTTTGGGGATGACCCTGTGGCAGAGGTAGAGAGCCTGCCAGAGCCCTCCACCATGGCCCCGGAAGGGCAGGGGGCAGCAGTGCCAGTGCCGGAGCTGGGAGACTTCAGCGAGGAGGACGTCTGCCGCTTCATTGACCGCAGCTTCTCCTTCTGGAAGGAGAAGGAGGCAGAGATGTTCGACACCTGAGTCCGGCGGGATGCTGCAGGCTGTGCCAGTGGTGTGGCATGGGGCGGTAGCAAGCTCCAGGGGACAGCTGTGGGCTGGTGCCCGGGTGTGCTCGCCTGCCTCTGTGGCTCGTGGTGCAGCTCAGCTTGGCAGAGGGCTGAGTGTTGTTCTGTGCGGCCCCGGGCTGAGGTTGCAGTGTGTGCCGCTTGCCGTGGCTGTGTGTCGTGTGGGAGGTGCAGCGGCGGGGCTGCGCTCCCCTCTGGTGTGGCGTTTGCGGTGCCGGGGCAGCGTGGGCCCCCGCGTGTCGTGCAATAAAGCTGTGGTGTGCTGCAAGGGCTGCCCACGCCACGCGCTCCTTCCTCCTCCCGGCGTCGGCGGAAGGTGGGCAGCGAGGGGTGCGTCGGAGAGCCGTGTGCTGGTGAACCCCACCAGCACCGTGCCATGGAGAGAGCCTGCCAGGAGGATGTGATACCGCTCACCGGGGTGATGCTGCGGCCCCATGGTGCCGGCAGTGCCGGCAGGCTCCCGGCAGTGCCACTAACACGGCTGTCTGTTGCAGGAGAAAGAAGAGGAGGCCCGCCTGGCCAGCATGCCGGCCTGGAGGAGGGACATCCTGCGCAAGAAGCTGGAGGAAGAGAGGTGAGCCAGGGTCGGGGGATGCCGCACCAGCCGGTCACCCCCGCGGCTCTGCTTATATCAATCTTCCCTTTGCCTTCGCAGGGAGCAGAAACGGTGAGTGCAGCAAGCCCCTTCCCTGGGTGGGCGGGCACGGCGGCTCTCGCGGCTCTGGTGACCGCGGCGCCCTGTGCCCTCTGCTGCTAAGCAGGAAAGAGCAGGAGAAACTGAAGCGGGAGGAGGAGGAGAAAGAGAAGGAGCAGTCGGAAAAGCTAAGGACTCTCGGGTACGATGAGACAAAGCTGGCGCCCTGGCAGCGACAGATCATCCTCAAGAAGGGGGACATAGCCAAGCACTAGCCACGCCACAATGCATCCTGGCTCTTCGCAGCAGGAGGAGGCTGGCAGGTCCTTCTATGGACCACGATGTGCTTCGGCACCCTCCTCCTGCCGTGGATGGCCACATAGCCCAACCCAGAGAAGCCCCCCCACCGGCCCAGGCACCCGTAGCCCACCCCACCCCACATCCCGCTGCCGCCAGCCCACCGCCACCCTGTTGCAAAGCGAGCTGCCGTGGAGCGGGACACGCGGCTCCCTGTGCACTGCCCAGCTCGGCCGCTGCGGCCGGGCTGGCCGCACGCCCCGCTGGCACCACTCGCCGTTGCAGCGCGCTCGCCCTCACTCCTGCCCCTTCCGAGCCGCTCAAGGCCAGCTTCCGGCTCACCTCTGCCCAGACCGCCTGCCTTTCCAGCGATTAAAACGATAAACCCCGCCAGCAGTGCCCCGCGCCTTCCTGGGGCTGCCCACACCATCCCCCACCCACACCATGCTCGCCGACAGCGGTGCCCCCCTCACCAACATTACCACAATCACCCCCAACACCCACACCACCAGCATCTCTGCCAGCACCCACATTGCCTGTCACCTGTGGTGGCCACATCACCAGTGGTGGTCCTGAGGCCAGCAGTGCCCTGGTACCCAGCCAGCACAGCCTTGTGAAGAAGGGTCAGGGCTGGTGGATGGAGAACACACCACTTTACTGGGGAGGGGGAAGGAGCGCCCGGCAGCGGGCAGCCTTGAGAACTATCCCATGGGTTCACGGTGGGCTCGGTGCCCGCTCGTCCCGCGAGTGGCTGGGCAGCCGACTTGCTGGGGCATGAGGTCCTCCCCAGCCCTGGGAGCAGGGGGACATAAATAGAGGGGACAGACGGGTGGGAAGAGGACATAAAACTGACATAAAATGTCTACACGGCATAAGTAACAATACTTAGGGGTATGGCTGGGATGAGGTGCCCAGTGAGATGTGGAGGTGTTGAGACCTCCCGGTGCCAGGATGCTGGCACTGGGGATCAGGGTCCCACGGGCAGACTCTGGCGTAGTGCCTCGGCACAGCCAGCCAGCTCCATGCGCTCCAGGGCGGCAAAGACGTGGTCCAGGGTGGCACTGGTCTGCTGGCACCAGCGCTTCAGCATCTCGTACTGCTGGTCACGGATGTGGGTCACCTCCAGCTCTACCAGCTCAATCTCTGCCTCCCGCAGCTCCAGCATCCGCATGAACTCCTTCCAACGCCGTACTGGCACCACGTCGATGACAGCGTAGAGCTGGCTGCCCTGCAGCAGGGCGCCACGGGGCTCTGGGGGTGCAGAGAGCTCCCTTTCATCACGGGGCAGCTTACACAACAAGGCCTGGTCTTTGGGGCTCTGCTTTGCTGTGCCAGTGGCACACTCTGTCCCCTGTGGGGACCATGGCTGGGTCCTCCAGAACGGGCTCCATGGTGTGGCTGCAGCCCTGGGCACTGAGGTGGTGGCCTGTGCTGTGGGGAGGGGACCACCTGCCGGGGCATCATGCCAGAGCCTTTTCCTCTTGTGGTAGATGGCAAGGGCACCCAGGAAGAGAGGCCCGGTGAGTCCCAGCAGGATGTACTCCAGACCTGAGCCTGAAAGGAGGAGCAGGACCATTCCCATCAGCTGGCCAGCATTAGTGACTGCACACCACCAACCCTGGCCCCATTGTCCCCATACCTTGGTCATTGTTGTTGCCACACACTTGCTGGCACTCTTTGCCACACGTGTCCAGGGTGTTCCTGCAAGGAGATGGGACCCATGGGTGCCATGCTGTGCCATGCCATGGGCCCCACATGCCTTCCTGCCTGGAGGGTTCAACGCTTACGTGTGGCATGGCCGGCACTCGTCACCCTCTCTGTAGAAGTCAGGCTTGCAGTTGCTGTCACAAAGTGTGTCCTGCTCCTCCGAGCCTGGGGAGAGGGTGGGCATGAGGCAGGGTGGCACAGCCAGAGGTGGCACAGCTGGCAGGTCACAGGGGGCAGCTGGCAGCACTCACAGGGTCGCTGGATGAGACGTCCAGTGCAGGGCTGGCATTTCTGGCAAGAGAATTCACTGCACTGCTTGTCGAGGCAGGCACGGAAGCGGCCAGGCTCACAGCCACAGACGACGTTGCTAGTGGCCGAGCAGTTGCTCAGCACGCTCTGGAAAGCTGCAGAAAGCAGGCGGTGAGCAGCACATCACGGCACTGCAGGGCACAGCATGGCGCTGCAGGGCACAGCACAGCACTGCAGGGCACAGCACAGTGCTGCAGGGCACAGCACGGCGTGGTGTGGTGCCAGCTCACCTTGTCGGTCACACTCATAGCAGGCCTGGCATTCCCTGAGGGTGTTGGGCTGGGTGCGGAAGGTGCCGGTGGGACAGTCGAGGCACACGCTGCGGTTCTCAGGGCTTGTGCAGGGCTTGGACAGGTATGTCCCTGCAGGGACAGTAGGGTGACAGGGAGCACGGCCACCAGGAGCAATGCACCTGCTGTGCCATGGTGTGCTGTGCCATGCCACACACCCCGGGCAGCGCTCACCTGCAGGACACTGAGGGCAGCAGTGCTGAGCAGTCTCGATCCAGTTCATGCCGGTGGGACACCGGTCTCTGACGGGATGTCTCCGCAGGCGGAGGACTGGCTGCACCAGGAGCCGCTGCCTCCGCAGCATGGCGGGGACCCGCCACCCTGGGGGCTGAGATTCACTGGCCGCTAGCCACAGTGCTGCCAAAGTCACCTGCAAGCAGGGAGACAGCAGGGCTGCAGGCAGCCGGGCTTATCCAGGAGCTGTGCACCCGTGGGGATGGCCCTCACAACGGCTCATGCTGAGCTACCGGAGCCAGAGCCGTACCTGGAACTGTGTAGACACCGGTGCCTGCACAGGGCAGAACGGCTGGAGCCGCGGCCCTCTGCTCCAAAGCCGCGTGGGTGTGCTGCCCCAGGGCCGGGAATGCCCCGCGGCAGCCCCGGTGCTCTGCTTTCCCCGCAGTACACGAGCAAGCAACTCCCTGCTGGCACTGTGGGGGCCACTCTGCAGCAGCCTGTGCCCAGGGGTGTGTCAGGTGCCCCCGTGTGCCCTGCAAATGGTGCTTCCAGGCTGGCTGGGGAGCGGCACCGAGATGCTCGACCGCCTTTGCCAACAGGACCCCTGCCATGTCCCCAGGGATGGGGACGAGTGAGTCAGGCACAAGGACTGCTGGTGGTGCCAGAGGTCGCCAGCTCAGGGAGGTGTCGGTAGCCGGGCGCGTAAGGGTTAACACCGCCAGCTTTGATTTTCCTGGGGTTTATCTCCCTCGCAGAGGAGGTGATTTCCTCCCCGAAAGGAAGCCGTGCCTGGCTCAGCTCTCCCCGATGCTATCGCTCCTCGTTACGTGAGTCCCAAAGTAGGTCACTGCTCCCCCGAGGGGTGCCAGGTGCTGTCCGCAGGACACCCCCTCCTCTGGAAGCCCCGGTGGGTGCAGGGAGCAGTGCCCACGCTGGCACCCCTTCCACTGGCCGGGCCGGTGGCTGAGAGGACCGTGGCACTGACAGTGTGGGCAGGAAGCCAGGGGATTCCTCGCTGGGGGCTGGATTTCCCAGCCGTGATGGCCCCGATTACGGCAGTTGAATCATTTTCTACTAAACCCGCCGCCACCGGCAGACTGGAAACCGCGCTGGGCCGCCCCGCTCTGCGAGCGCTGCCGGCAGATCCGGGCGGCTGCCTCAGTCCCGGCTGCCAGCGGCACATCTGAGTCACCGCTGAGGCACGACCGTCCCGCAGCGGGGCCCTGCCCGCGCACCCCGCCTGCACACGGGCAGCTGGCCCTGCCCAGCGCGGGGAGCGGGTGCCCGGTGGACAGGGGAGCCGTGGGCACGGGGCACAGCCACCGCCGCTGGTGCCGTGCAAGCGCCTCTCCCACCAGTGCGCTGGAGCCGCCTCCCGTGTGCCCAGCTCGCCCCGAGGGCAGCCCCCCGCAGGCTGTCGGTAAAGCCACTCCCCGTGGCACTGCCCTGCCTGTAGCCCCGTGACTGACCCCACGCTTCCCACGGCCTCATCCTGTCTGTGGCCGAGATCTTCACGGCCTGTGGCCCCTGTGGTCAGGCCACACCGTGAATGTTTTGGTGCAGCACAGCCCAGCCCCAGCTGTTAGCCACAGGGGTAAGCGGTTTTGGCACGCTTGGCATTGGAGTTAATGCATCTTCCTCCCTCCCTCCTCCAGACCCGTTACAGCCACAGCTGTGGGACACCCCACAATTGGTGCCAGGGACCCCCACACCACCACACTCACCCAAGCCACCCCAGGGCAGCAGTGCTTCATCCTTGTGGCCGATGCGGCTGGGTCATGCCGGGGCGGTGAGGGGAGCGGGGCAGCAGGTGCAGTGGGGTGTCGGGGCAGCTCAGCGCCCGGGCAGGGTGCCCCGGAACCCCATGTCTGCCATCAGCAGCACGCGATGCGTGGTGAGTGAGCGCCAGCCCTCCCCAGACAGGCTTTTACACCCAACCACAGCAGGAGGAAATGCTTTTTTGGAAATGAGTCCAGGGGGTACGAAACCACATGACGGGAGTGCTAGGCGCGGGAGGAACCGGCGCTGCCTCGCTGCGGACCCAGCCACCGCCCTCCCTTGCTCGTTGGCTCAGACCCACGGCAGCGGGGGTGGCGGGGGAGAAGCAGGCTATGTGGGGAGTGGTGCTGAACCCCACCCCAGAGTTCCATCCCCACCCCGAGCTCTAGAACAGGAGGCTGGAAGTGGCCCCAGCTCCCTCTTTGTCTGTCTCGGTGGGGCTCCCTCAGCCATGCCGGACCCACCCAGGTGATGCCCAGCCTTGGGTGCCACTGAAGCCAAAGGAAAGGTGAGGCAAACATGAGCGTGCACCAGCTGGTTTTATTGCTCAACTGGGACGTGGAGTGCAGCTTAGCATAGGGGGGGCAGCCGGGGCTCTGGCCACCGCGCGTGTCCCACCGTGGCTCCCACACTCCAGTCCCAGGTGCTGCCATCCACTGCCACCCCACAGGGCAAACCTGCCTCAGCCCTGCACCATCCTCTCCTGCCACCAGCCCCAGCCTCCTCCCTGCACTGTTCACAGCCCCGTGCCACCGGCACCACGTCCCTCTCAGCACCTTCCCCACTCACCACTGCCGACGTCATCATCCCTTCCTCGCCTGCAGGAGCTGACCCACGGTCTCCCACAGCCCCCCACAGCCCCAGGGCCCCCTGCCCGACAACTCTCATGTCTGTGGACAAGGGGTTCAGCACAAGCCACGTGCCATCTCCAGCCCCACACCGCCATGCCCAGGACACATCCTCGCCAAGGGGACTGGTCTGCATCCCCATCCATGTCCCCACCAGCGTGGCATCCCAGTGCCCGCTCTTCCTGGCCCCGGCATTACGCTACGGTTAGAAGCAGGAGAAGCTCCTTGGTACATCCATGCATCTGTTCTTTTCCACGCCAGCAGCTCTCAGACCTCCCTGCAAGATACAGAGTGGGGAGAGATACCTTCAGCACTGGGACTCAGTCCCTGGGAAGGCCCTGAAGGGTCGGGGCACCCCCCAGGAGCAGGCAGCATGTGCTTACGAGGCCGTCAGCGTGGAGTTGAGCAGCAGCGTGGTCCGGATCCGGTACAGCTGCGCCAGTGTCAGCTTGCGGTGCTGTGCCGACTGCGGATCTGACAGGGTCCGGCGGGCAGGAGGTTGGGCATCGTGCCTGAGCTCCCCTGGGAGGGATGCTGGGCTCTCCACTGGCTCCTCTGGCTCTGAGAGCTCTGATGTGGAGCTGCCACTGCTGCCAGGAGCAGCCAGAGGTGCGGGATCTTGGCTAGTCCGGGGGGAACCAGCACAAAGGTCAGAGAGGCTGCGGCTTTGGCTCAGGGGGCCTGGGGAAGTGGGGCTCAGGAGTTGGGGCAAGCTAGCCTCTGACTTGGACTTAAGCACCCTAGCCGGGCAAGGCAGGAGCTGCACGGGTGTCCGGCGGCGCAGCCGGGGTGAGGCAGGCCGTGGAGCAGGAGGGGCCAGGGAGGGGCGCTCCTGCCCCTCCTCGGCCATGCCCTCTGGCTGCTGGACGAAGTCCCGCAGGGAGGCAGGTGAGAGCGTGCCATAGGCGCTGTCGATGGAGGACGAGCGGCAGCCGCTGCCTGGGGAGGCCATGCCATGGGGCAGGGGAACCGGCAGGGCGCCTGCAGGCAGCTCCTGGGTGGGGATCTCGGCGGAGGTGGGGGTCTCAGCAGAGGTGCCAGTGCCGATGGAGGTGCTGGTGCTGATAGAGGAGCCATCCGAGGTTGAGCTGAAGGGTCCTGTGTCCCAGTCTGGGGAGGAGAGCTCATCGCCCCCGTCTGCTGCCCCCACAGCAAGCGTCTCAGTGGAGCCATCGGACGGGCTGTGGAGGCAAGAAGGTGAGGAGGGGCCTGTGCCAGGCTGGGGGTCTGCGGGTCCCCCCCTCCTGCTCCCTACCACTGCTGTGAGTCTGGGCTGGCGCTGCTGTGGTGCAGGATGGTAGGTGAACTGGCAGCTGAGGTGCCACTCTCACCGTCGTCCTCCTCATCCTCCTCATCCTCCTCCTCCTGCTCCTCCATGCGCCGGCGCTGCCGCAGCCGCTGCAGCAGGTTCTGGGAAGGGGAAGCCTTCAGTGAGGAATGGGGTGTGCACAGGGCACCCATGGGTCCCACACCCACCTCTGTGCCCTCACCTGGGCATTGCGTACTGCCTCGACCCAGCTGCGGCACAACTGCCCATTGGTCTGGAAGGTGTAGGCGGCCACAGCACTCCCCAGCTCATTCAGGTAGATGAGGAGGAAGGAGCCTGTGGGCAGGGGCTGTCAGCAGTGTCCAGGGACCTCCCTGTAGTCCCCCTTACAGCCACTGCTCTCACCTGGGTCTCTGAGTTCCCGGCAAACTACTCTGTCCACCAGCAAGGGCTGCCGGATCACCTTGGTGCGCTCTGCCTTCTTGAAGGGCTTGGTGATGAGGAAGAGGTCGGTGAAGAGGAAGCAGTAGACATCCATCTGGGGGTGAGAGTGGGGCCATGGGCACCAGTCAGTGCAGTGAGTGAGGGCGGGCAGGCAGGGGCCGGAGCTGAGACCTCTCTGTCCCCTGCAGTGCTCACCTTGCTGTCTTTACCTTCCCGCATCTTCAGGTTGCCCTCGAGGAGGAGCTGCCGGGTGTCCTCCGGGGAGGTGCCGGGGATGGGGGCCGTCAGGTCCAGCCGCAGGAACTCCTTCAGCAGCTGCCAGAAGCCCCCAGTGTCAGCATGGGGTGCATGGGGTAACACAGCACAGGCAGCATGGCATGACATAGCATGGTGTGAAGTGCCATAGGGTGGCACAGCAGCGTGGCAGAGCAGTGTAGCAGAGGGTGGCATTGAGTGGCATGGAATGGCATGGCATGGCATCTCTACAATGTCCAGCCTACCTTGTCCACCTCGTCTGTGCTGCCCTCCACCACCTCATAGGCATCAATCCGGCTCAGGATGGCGTCCAGGCGCTGCCGCTCCTGCCGCTGGCGCATCCGCGAGTTGACGTCGTTGATGAAGCGTTCCACAGAGCTGATCTGTGCCAGGAGTGGTGGTGGGTTTGAGGGGCCAGGGGCCACCGACCCTGCTGCCCCCCACCCCCAATCCCTTACCATGGTGTTGATGGCATCACGGGCGCGTGGCTCATCCGTCTTCTTCAGGATAGACTTGAGGAGCAGCGGGTACTTGGTGAGGCGCTGGTGAGGTTTCACCAGCATGTCGCTCAGCTTCAGGCGGCTGCACTGCTCCTGCTTCTCGGCCCACTGTGGTACACAGGCATTAGCACCAGCACCACCCTGGCCCCAGCCCTGGTCCCTGCCCTCCCCTTACCGTCACATAGGTGCGGAAGAGCTCGCTGTCCCGCAGCAGTGCCCGCATGTACTCCATGCAGCCCTCCTCCTCCATGCAATACCGCACGTAGGGCTTGAAGAGGGACCCGAACTGCGGGACACAAGGGGGTCACCATGCACCACACGGCATGGCATGGCTGCCCACCATGGTGGCATGGCATGGCTCCCCACCGTGGGTGGCATGGCATGGCTGCCCATCGTGGGTGGCATGGCATGGCTCCCCACCGTGGGTGGCATGGCATCCCCACTCACCATCTTGAAGCCATCAAGGAAGTCAATGGGGTCAAGCAGTGCCCCAGTCTGTCGTGCCTTGGCCAGCACTGAGGCCATGACGCTGCGCCACAGCTTGCAGTGCAGCCGGATGATCTCCCCAATGTTGCTGAAGAGCCGCTCAGCATCCACCTGTGGGGATGAGGCAGGCAGAGCTGGGGAATGGCACCTCCACCCTGCAGCATGGCGAGGTTGAGGACCCATCCCTGAACACTGTGTCCCCTGCAGTCCCCTCCATTTACCTCACAGAGCAGCCCTGATTCCTGCAGGTTCACCAGGCAGGAGAGGAAGAGCTGTGGGGAGAGAATGGGGAGCCAGTGAGCTGCAGCCACAGCCCCCAGCCCCAGCATGGCGCAGTAGCTGCCAACACTCACATCAGTGATGACTTTGAGGTTCCGGATGTAGGTGGCCTCTGTGTGCAGCAGCTCCCAGATGGCTTCCTGCTGGTGGCACTGCCGGCGTGACAGGACCTGCCAGGCTGAGTGTCAGCGCTGTGCCGAGGCCTGGGCAGAGCCCCTGAGGCTCCCCAGGCCCTGTCCCTACCTCTGTGCCCTGGATGATCTGCTGCCAGCTGTCCTCCAGTGTCAGCCCAGCCTCATCCCCATCCTCCTCCCAGGAGTCGCGGTCAAAGCGGAGCTGGGGTGGCAGCTTGGGCAGCCCGAAGGTGCTGTAGGCATGCAGCCTGTTCACCAGCTGCTCCAGCTTCTCAGTCTCCTGGCCAAAAACAGGGGACAGAGCGGCTGGGCGGGGGGCAGTGGGCATGTGCCATGGACTGCCTCACCATGCCTGTGGAACTAGAGTCTCAAGCCCCAGGGGGGCCCACCCCAGCTCCCCAGCATAGCCACAGGCAGTTGTCACACCCCCTCCCCATGCCTGCATCCCACCTACCCGCCCGAAGGAGCCCGTGCTGGTCCCGGAGCCGAAGAAGCCGCTGAAGCGGCTGGCAGCGCGGTTCTTCCAGGTGTCGGTGCCATTGGTGGGCAGAGAGCTGCTGCTGTGCAGGGCTGGCTCAGGGCTGGGGATGCTGGTGTCCCCCAGGAACTCTGTTATGTTCTTCCTTCGCCGTCCCGGAGCCTGCAGCGGGGACAGCCGGTGTCCCCAGGGTCAGTGCACTGCGGCCATGGCACTGGGATGGGGACAGCAGCCTGGCTGACCTCGAGCACCGTGGGACTGACAGACACACAGATGGCAGCCCCGGGCAGTGGGGTCCCCCGGCCACGCTCCCCTGCCCGCACTGACCTGCCTACCTGCATCCCGGGGGTGCAGGGCCCCGGGGGTGCAGGACCCCGGGCGCTGCCTGGCCGAGCCCGGCCGGCCATGGACAGGCGGCCCCAGCAGCGCGGGGGCTCAGGGCATCCCGAGGGTCGCAGCACCGGCCGAGCCGCCCGTCCAGCCACACTCCCGGCTCGGACCACAGAGCCGGGGCCGGGCAGGCTGTGGCCGAGCTCCTCCGAAACAAAAGGAGGTGGGGCCAGCGCCGAAAACCTAATTTCCCTCCTCGGCAGATAAGCTACCAGAGCTGAACAATTCCCCGGCGGAGATCAAAGCCCCCCGGCTGGTCGCGAGAGCTGGGTCACGGCCAAGCGGCTCCCGCCGCCCCGGGCAGCGCTGCACCGCCTGCTCGCTGTGTGTCCCTGGGCCGTGCCGGGATGTGGCCGCTGCCATCTCCTCACCGCGGCACAAAACGCAACAGGGTCGGGGCTCCCTGCCTGCCACCAAACCCTGGGAAGTGGCACGCTGTTGCCACCGCCGCCAGCACGGCCCCGCACCCTGCCACATCCGCAGACCCCGGCGGGAAGAGCTGCTGCAGGCGCTACCCCCGTTACTCACTGTGCTGCCACTTCTGGAGGTGCCCCGGCTGCCACCTGCCCCATCGCCTCGGTGCCCCTTGGGGCTCACATGCAGCCAGGAAGGCGGTCGGGACCCAGACCCCCACAGAGGTGGCTGGCTGCCCGCTTGTCCCCTGGCCCTGCTAGAGCCTTGCCGGTCCCGCAGCCAGGCATCATAGTGCTGGACACGGGCGGCCACTAGCCCTGGCCATGCAGCCAGTTTGCTGCCCCGAGGGCCTGCTGGCACAGGACCAAGCACCGTGTCCCCCTGGCCAGACCCTGCAGAGCTGCTCCCTGCAGGCCTGGCACCTTGCTCCCATGGGAGCGACGCCCAAGCCGGTCCCACGCCTTATCTGGGGCCAGGGTCCACTGGGCAGGACGGAGCTGCTGTGCTCAGCAGCTGCCAGGTGCCACAGAAAGAGGAGGGCCAGCAGCCAGGGCGAGTCCTGGGGCCAGGGCGAGTCCCAGGGCTGGGGTGGCACCGAGCAGCAGCCACCACTGGGGCCCCCAGGGCTCCTGTTTGCCTTTGCTTTGGTGCCAGCCTGTACCTGGCACAGCCAAAGCAGCTGCTTGAGCTGCTACACTACCATGGTCTAGCCAGCACAGCACAACACAGCACAGCCAGGAGAAGAAGTGGGTCTTGGGGGACTTCAGGGGGATCTTCAGCCCACAGCACACAAGGCCATGGAGAAGACACCATGCTGCTGCTCCACCACCCCTCTTCACCAGAAAAAATGGCTATGGGGGGATCACACATGCTGTCATCCCATCCCCAATTCCTCCCTCTCCAGAGCTAGCACTGGCACTCACCAGGCTCTCAGTGCCCTCCCGGCGTCCTGGCAGTGGCTCCAGCACTGGCCCAAGGAATGCAGCAGTGCTGGCAGGGTGCAGGATGGGCAGGCTGGCTGACCTGGCATCCCGCACTGCCTGCTCCACCTTCAGCTCATCCCCGGGCTTGGCTGTGGGAGCATCAGGGTGTCATGTCAGTGTCCTCTGGGAATTCTGGAGCAGCCAAGCCTCCCTCCAGGTCCCCGCAGCACCTTTCACCCGCAGGTAGTGTCCCCCAAAGCGATACGCCTCGAACTGCAGGGACAGCGGCGTGTGGGACTGGTCCAGGTAGATGTCCACTTTGCCCAGCTCGATTGCCTTCCTCTCAAAGACTGGCAGCAGCACTTCCCTGCAGGACACGAGCCCCACATATGTCTCTGCATCTGTCCCCACTTTGTCCCTTGTCCTGTCCCCAGCAGACTCACCCTAGCGACTTCTTCTTCACAGCTGGCACTATCTCTGCCTCGATGTCGATGCTAAGATCAAACTTCAAGGTGAAGCACTCCTTGCTGGGGTCCTGGGGACAGGTGGCACCTGTTTGTCCAGGGGTCCCTCCCTCCCTCCCACCAGGGCCATCCTGCTGCCCTACCAAGTGCCCCAGGGAGAGGAGCTGGTGCCTTACGTCCGTGTGCCTGCGCCAAGCCTTCTTCTTGGGCAGCTTCAGCGCTGAGCTCCTGCGCTCCCTGCGGGCACAGGGAGGGCAGGATGACAGGGATGCCGTGGGCTGGGGCTGCACACGGGCTGTGCAGGGCCAGGGGCTCACCCTCTGCTCTCTGCTGGACCCTCCTCCTCCTCCTCCACATCAGAGGCAGGGCTGGTGCGCGGGGGGCATGAACGTGTCGACATGTTGCGGGCCAGGACAGAGCCTGCAAACGGGCATCGAGCTGGGCTGTGACAGCTCCCCCCGCCCCGTGCCGGCTCCCACTGCATGCCACCCCCATCCCTGAGTTGCACCAGCCCCAAGTGCATCCCATGGCTGCCATCCCCGCAGAGCTGTGGGAGCAGCGGTGCTGCAGCTGGGTCCGGCTCACCTTGCGGGGGCAGGTCCAAGCGGATGTGGCCATCGAAGTGCATGGCGCCATGGAGGCGGCCGTCGCAGGGCTCACACAGGCTGAGGGGGCCGCTGCCGCTCAGCTGCCGGCACTCTGCGTGGTGGCATTCCTGCGGGGACACCAGTCCGTCAGGCAGGGCCTGTCTGGGGCATGTTGACAGAGGGGATGGCCAGCAGCACCAGCAGCAAGGTCCCCTCTCCTACCCTCAACTGCAGCTGGCACATTGTTCACATGCTGAAGCCAGAGCAGGCACAGGGAAAGCAGCATGACCAGGACATGGCCATGTGGCAGTGGGTGCTGTAAGGGCATGGTGATGCCATGAGGGCTTCTGCACCACAGAGCCCCTCCCTGCTCCACCGCAATGAGCAGAGACCCTGGGACACCTGCACATGCCGAGGCTTGGACAAGGAGCCGTGGGACAGTCACCTGCACCGTGGCACCAGCATGTCACAGTGGCCCAGGAGGCCGCCCTGGCATCTCAGAGCCCCTCTGTGCTGACGAGAGCCGTGTCCCTGCGGCAGGACGGAGGAAGCGAGCGTCTGCAGCCAAACAATGCTCGAAGCCGGCGGGTTTCCTCCGATTGTGTGCGGCCACGGCCGCGGCCCCAGCCCCTCCAGGCATTCACAGCGGGTTATTTTTAAACCCCCGGCCAGGCCCACAGCACAGTGGACAGCCTGTGTTCCCTGGTCAGTGCCCGTCTCACTGGGGCTCCTACTGGCCCTGCTCCTGGGGACTGTGGTGACGCTGGCCACTGCCAGCAAGTCCTGCTGCATGGCTGACACATCTTTGTCCCCTCACCGCCACCCTGGACGCGGAGGGATGTGAGGGTGCTGGGAGGAGGCAGCCCTGCCCGGGCTTGCCTGTAGTACATCGCTGCTGCGGGGAGGAAGTGCCTGTGCAGCTCCAGCCGCCCCCACTTCCTGCCCTCCTTCCTCCCGGCGCTGCTGAGGTCAGAGCTGACGCGCTCCCACCACCCGCGCTCTCTCCGAGGGGCCGCTGGTCCCTCTGCAGCACCCCCTGCCATCCAGGAGTGTCCTGTCCCAGGCCTCGAGACAGCCTCAGCCCCAGGACACCATGTACCCCTCAGCCCTCCTCCTCTCCCACCATGTGTCCCAAGGCGTTGCTGCCATCGTGACACCTGCATGGGGGAGTATGGCCGCGGGCTGCAGGCTGTGCCCGCAGCTGGCACTCATCCACTGAGATCCCCTGGAACCTTTGGCAGCCGCCCCAGAGGGATGCGGGGCTCCTCATCCACCCTGTGCCAGCAGCTCATCCCTGGACTCATCCCCACAGGAGGGGCCAGGCGGGATGGCCAAACCCCTCTGCCCACCCCCAGGGATCGGCTCCTGATCCGAGCCCCACAGAACTCCCAGCACACGGCAGCTCTGCCGCCCTTCAGCAGGTGCCTCACAAAGCAAGGGGGATCATGATCCTGCACCGTGCCACGGCAGGATGAGCCCCCAGCCTGACCAGCCGCCCTCCCCCGCTACCTGCCAGGCACCATCAGGGGTCTGGTGCCAGAGCCAGGGTGGCCTCAGTCGCTCCCGGCAGTCCCAGCTGCACTCCTGGGCAGCTACAGCCCAGTGCCACGTGTGCCCCAGGAGCACCAGCCCTGCCAGCCCGGCGTGCAAACAGAGCACCGCGGCACACCCCGGTGAGCCGGGCTGTCCTGCCTGCTGCGCCGGGGACACCGCCCGCAGCACAGCAGCCCCGGGGACTCCCCGGGAGCCAGAGCCCGGGTCCGGCCCGGCTCCGTACACCCGGCGGGAGAGAAAGGACCCTAAATCCGCCCTGGCTTCACGTTAGCGAGCGGGGGGACAGACGGGCTGTAGTGGATTAGCCCAAATCACGGCAGCTTGGGGAAACGCCTAAACCACCGCTGTGCTGTTAAATGCCAGCAGGACCCTGACACCAGCAGGGAATGCACATCTGGCACAGCAGGCCAGGGGCTGCTGACCAGGGCAGGGAGCAGCAGGTTGGGCAGAGCCGTCTGCTGCCCCTTCTCACCCACAAGACCCCAGGCAGCAGCTGCCGCCACCCCGCAGGACCCACCTTGGCCGCCCTCCTCTCTCCGGCGCAGTCGGGATTCTGGCAGTGCAGCACTGTCTCCTCTTCTGGGCACGGCTCAGCTGTGGAGAGAGTAGGGTCAGTGCCTGGGTGCCATGGTGAGGTCCCTCCTGGTCTGTGCTAAGGCCCTCACATCAGGAATCCCGGGTTTCAGAGCTCAGCAAAGCACCGAGCTCAGCCCGCTCCTGCCCGCCCCACAGCTCATCCAGGGGAATGAAGCCCGTGCCCAAGAGCCGGAGGCGCATCCCCGCCGGGGGAACACACAGTGACAGAATCCGGCACCTCCTGCTCAGCACCCCAGGGTACAGGACGAGGACACGGACCTGCCCCAGCTCCCCTGGGGCTGGCACGGCCTGGAGCTGCAGCAGCAACACTAAATCTGCCGCTGTCAGCCCCCAACGGGGCTTAGGAGCCACTTTAAGCTTTGACAGTTAAATCGGCCTTAAGGACAAATCCTATTTTGAAGGCTTTTGTTATGTGTCGAACCTAATCGTTTAAAAATAACAGAGTCCGGGCTGCTCGCAGCAGCAAACGAGCAGTGCAGACACCCTCCGGCAGAACAGCCCCTCTGCAGGCAGTGATGCACCCTTGGGAAGCTGCCTGCCGGGCAGGGAGCCGCTGCCGGGGATGTGGAGAGGCCAGATGGCATGGCTCTACCACAATGGCACGGCTCTACCACAATGGCACGGCTCCACCACAATGGCACGGCTCTACCAGGTGGCACGGCTATTATACCAGCCCAGAGGCGCAGGGACTTCCCTCTCCCGCATCCTTCCTGCCAACAAAAACAGCACCCGCGCCGACCCGAGCGAGACCGCGGCCAAGGCCGGGGTTAGAAACAGTCTGCGGGATGAAACAGTCTGCCTTTTGAGGCAACACTGAAAAAACTGCTGCTTCTGCCTGGAGAGGGAGAAGCAACTCGGAACGGTGCTGGTTGCTCAAGCTCCCATCTGGGAGGCGATCCCGGGGCTGCTGTGGCACCATGGGCGCTGCTGGATGACGGTGCAGGAGCAGCCGGGCAGGGCTCAGCTCGTCGCCCTCCGGGAGCCGGGCTGGGAGCCGGGCTGGGAGCCGGGGCCGGGCGCTGCCCCCGCGGCAGGAGCACAATGAGGCCTCTGTCCCCGCGGCCGCCCCGCAGCGCCCGCCGGGCTGGGCCGGCCCCCGCCCCCCGCCACTGCCGTTTCACTTGACCTATCGGGAATAATAACGGAAACAAATAAGAAATTCTTTCATGCACCCAAGGGAAAGTTTTTCAAACTCACCAAAAAACTAGAGGCTGGCCGAAGCGGCCGGCGGTGCCAGGGATCAGCCCCACGCCGCAGCCGCCGGCACGGCCAGAGCCGCGTGGCCGCTCCCGAAAGCCGAGCGGGCCCGCGGGTCACACACGCACCAGGGCCTGCCACACGCGGGCTGGGAGCTCCTCGCAGGGAGCCCCGCTTTGTGGCACAGGCGGGAGCGTGTCCGAGTCTCCACCAGACACTTCGGGGGCTCCAGGAGAGATCCTGAACCCATCAGCTCCTCTCCCTGCCCGGTCACCTCCTCCTCCTCCTGCTGCCGGCTGTGCTATCACACCCGGCGTTCCCAGCGACGGCAAAGGAGTTTTGAAACCGGATCGTCCTTGCGGAGGAGCGCACGGCAGCGGCCGCCGGCTGCTCCAAGCGCCTGCCTGGACCGGGGGGAGCGGCGCCGGTGGCACCGGGCGATTTGCTGAGCGCTTCCCAGCTGCACCTGCAGCATTCCCACGGCATCCCGGCGGCACCCAGGAGCTTCTCCCAACCCCTCACCCTCGTTACCAGGGCTGGAGGCTTTGGGCAGCCGCGCTCAGCCACAGCTTGCCGGCTACCCAAAGCCCCCCAGCCACCTACCCCCGAGCTCCTCGCTGACGTCCAGGCTGGAGCTCCAGGAGAAGCGCTCCACTGCCCCGTACTCCAGCCCCGCCAGGCCGGGCGGCAAAGCCTCCAGCTCGTAGGCACCCCGCTTCCTCCAGTACAGAAACATCCTGGGCTTGCGGCCGGGGGCCCCCCGGAGCCGTGCCCGCCCCGACGGGGCCACCGGTGGGACTAACCGGGGGAGACCAGCTCCGGCTTTAAGAGTGGGTCCCGGTCTCTGGACAAGCGGTGCATTGACGCCGGCGGCGGGAGCCGCGGGGCGGCCGAGGGTGCTGCTGGAGGCTGCCCAGCGCCCGCGCGGGGGGCGCACAAAGGGCCTTTCTTCAGCCTCCTACAGACATTGCACAAATTTCACTTTCCACCGTCTATGGAAGACATTCGGCCACGGAGACAGGACGTGCTTGTGATGGAAAGAATCAGCATTAAGGAGGGGGCTGTTTGGCGGCTCTGCCGTCCGCTCGGCTTTTGAGGGGGCAGGAATGCACTGCCCCGAGCTCCGGTTGTATCCCTACACCCGTGGGCACACGGGGGCCCCCAGCCTGCATAGGGAGAAGCAGGGATCCTCAGCGGGATTTTCCTCCTGCTAACCAAGAAAACACCAGATAGAACTTAAACCCCACAAAGACAACAAAAGATGGCACCTTCATCCTGCCCATGCAATACTGCCAGGCCAAGATCATCCCAGCCTCCAAACTCATCACAGCATCTCCTCCCACAGGCACCAGGTGCTTCTCAGAGTTTTGTTGTTTCTAGGCACCCTTTGCCAGAATTCCGTCACAAATTCCTGCTGCAAAGGTAACAGATTCCAATGTATTGCGAAATTAATCCTGCTTGATTTAGTGCATTCTTAATATTTGAAGTGCTGTCACAGATTTCCCATTGATCACAGAACAGTGTTCTTGGTGGGATGTTTCACTGAGGTTTATGCTCCAAAGCCCCCAGCTTCCCTGCTGTCCCTCTTCCCCTCAGGGAGCAGCAGAAGATGGTGAAGTTCCCCTTTCCCAAAGCTGCAGCATCCACCTCTGGGTTCCAGCAGGCACTGGCACCTTGTACCCCCACCCCTGAAATGCCCCAAACCAGACACCTGAATCTCAGCACACAGAGATTACTCACTTGTCCCCTGGTTCCAAGGGACGGAGCCACCGTGGGATCCATTGTCCTCAGCCGGGTGAGGTGGATGCTGGGGGGCTGGTGACAACACCAAGGGGGATATTTGGCCACAGTGCTTTTGGTGTTGGGTATTTCTCCCACATCCTTTGCCTATCTCACCTTTCCTGAAGCTTTTTCCATCCACTCTTGTGACTTGAACTCCTGTCTCACCCTGCCTGGGATGTTCCTCCTGACTGCACCACGGCCCCTTTATTTGTTTTAGCCACTGTTCAGGCCACAGTGTTGGCCAACTCTTCCTTTGCTGCCAGACCCAGCCATATGGGGATAATTAGGCCTGGATTAAGTTTAACTCTTTACAAGGCTGTAACACTGCACAGCCTCTTATAGCTCTTCTCCAGGTCTGTCCTCTCCTCACCTCTTATCCCAGTTTGTTTGTTTACAGCTGCTCGTTCCTGGAGTTATAGGAAATCTCTTCCCAAACCAGATAAAAGCAATTTTGCAGATTACTCACACCCACAGTAGCCACCAGCCAAAAAACTCTGGCCCCAACTGGTGCACCACCTTCCTCTACTTCCCTTTTTCCTCCACAGACCTTGCCCAGGGGATTTGAACAGGCACGGGGCTCGGGGTGCTGCAGACTCCAGGACTGGACTGTTCCTCAGTCTGGGCTGAGGCAGAGCCGTGCGTTTTTGCAGGGGCTGCTGTTAGATGCCAGGTTACTTTTGCAGTCACAGATGCAGTAAGAGCCCAGCATGCTGGTATTACCCATAAAGAATCATTTTTTTCCCAAAATGTCCTCAACTTGACTGGAGGCATTCACTCACCCGTGTGACTCCCACCACCCTCTGCTTCCCTTGGGAGGAAATAGCTAATTGACAAAGGGCGGGGAAGAAATAAAATTCCTCTCATGTCCCAGTGAGGCAGAGCAGGTGGGGTCAGGTAAGGCCATGCAGCACCTGGGTGACAAGTTCCTCCCCAGTCCCATCCTGTTACAGCCTGTAAGCCACAGCACAGTTCCACAGACCTGGGGACACATCAAAGCCAGCCCCAGCTGCTCCCAGACCGTGCTCAGGGCACTGAGCTCACCCTGCAGCACCAGCTGGGACAGCACAGGGCACGAGGCAGCAGGCGCAGTGGGCAGATGGGGTGGGCTGTGACAGTGCAGCACTGAGTGTCACTCTTTGTCATCATCTTTGTCACTCAGGGGGAACAGGGATTTCTATGGTGCTCCTTCTTTTCTCTCCTTGGCCAGCAGGATATCCAGAGCCATGGGTCAGCCACAGTGCCAGACCTCCACCACAGCCCTTTTCCCAAACCCAGGGGACAGGGAAGTTCTGCTCAGGGCACTGTGGATCGCTGGCACCCTGAGGGACAAAGAGGTCCTGACCAGTGCTGAGTGCAATGCCAGCTGGCCCTGGCTCTAACAGCCTCAGCCTAGGAAAGGATCCAAACCAGCCCAATGTTTACCATAGATATTTATTACAAAACACCAAAAATACAAACTGAACATACAAAACATTATCAAAACTGGCCCCATTCTAGCATCTGCCTGCCCAGGGCCTCTGCAGCCCCCAGGGCTCCTGCAGCCACCTGAGGTCCTCCATGAACCAACCCTGGCTGAGCACCCTGAGGCTTCAAGTGCAGTGACGCTCAAAGGGGAACTGCCTCTTGAAATGCTGCTTCTTCTTCCTCAGTTTCCCTGAGCCCATGATACTGTAGTTGTAATCGGATGTGACATAGGGGATCTCTCCCTCAATTCCTTGCTGGAAAATGAAAAAATGAAACCAGAAACAAGTTTAAGAACTTGTACCTTCAGCAGAGAGGGAAGCACATCCCTACTCCAGGCTGACAGAGCTGATGGTGGGAATGACCCAGCAATCACCAAACCCCACTTTGGCATCTGAAACATGAGAAGAATGTTCCATTCTCCTGAGGTTTCTGTGCTTAAGGACAATTTCACAGAGAGATAACCATCTCCTGATGCTGAGGCATCTCCCAGCACGCATCAGCCTCAGTAAGAGGCCAAGAAAATGGAAAACCTGCCAGCCAGCTGCAGCTCAGCCAACTCCCACCCCCACCCCTCCTGTGAGCTCCTACCTGGCCCACAAACACACAGTTAGGGATGGCGATGTTCCCAAGAAGCAGACAATTTACTAGTCTCAGATTCTCTGGAGGCACTGGTGTCAAGATGTGGTAAAGCTTCTTCTCCATATCAATCCCTCGGACAATTCCTAAAAAAAAAAAAACATGCAAAGCTCAGTCACTGGGTATCCCTGCTCACTGGCAGATCCCTACACACAACTGAGCACCTAAGTCCAAACTGGAACACGAAATTAAGTCACACAAGGAAACTGAGACAACTACTGTAATTTTGAAAAGCCACATGGAATCTGCTTTTGAGAACATGAACCAGAACGTAAGTCACTGGAGTTCTGAGAGAAGCTCAGTGTGACACCATGCAAGGACATTCCCCACAACTTTTACCACCTGTTAACCAAAGTCCAAGGACTTTGCAGTACAGTCTCTAACAGCAGGAAATACACCACACTCATCCCACTTCTCCAGCTGGTTTCAGAAGAGTAGGTAATCCCATCAATCTGCAATTTGTCTGCCAAAACACGGCAGGTGAGAGCAGAGCTCCAGTGTGCTCACCGAAGCCCAGGCAGTCGCAGAGTGGTGTCTGTGTCAGCAGGACTGGCCCGTCACTCTGGCACCGGACCTCCTCCGGAATGCAGCACAGCCCGACCCAGCTGGCGTTCACTGCATACATGATGTTGCTGGGAGCAACATCTGTGTGAATAACCCTGAGTGCGACAGCATTGAAAGGTACCTGAGGTGGGAAAGAGAAGACAGGAAAGTGCTCATCAGCTCCACATGGATTGACTTGGAGTTCAGAGACAAGACTCTGCACACTCCCACACCACACCTACACACAGGCACCACAGTAGGGCACACAAAGCTGCTTCTGCACTGTCACCTGCACATGCAGAACACACGGCACACATGTGCCACGCTGCCACTTCAACAGATACCCTGCATACAGTCACTCTGCAGATTAGAGTGTTTATCCCTCTTCTGAGAAACATATGCAGTACGAACAGCATTGCCCAGTGCTTCAAGTCGGGCTCTCTGCACAGCCCCCTGCAAGCCATCCCAAAAAGCTGCTTTACCTGATATGGCACCAGGCTGTGCAGCGGGAGCACCGCCCCAATGTCTGGGCTCTGCAGGTGCCCCAGGTATCCCAGGATGGACATGTCACGCAGGATGGTGCAGTGAACTCGCCTGAAAGAACAACCCCATGTCAAGGACAAAGTGCAGTTCTGTTCAGCCCATGGACCTCACAGAGCACTCAACATCCTACTTACGCTTCACCTGCCGCCCCTGCCCGAGGGAATTCCGGGTGCACATACAGTAGCTTGTGCTGTGGAGCTGACATGTCCTCCCCTTCAGGGTAACTCCAGCTCTCTGTGTCGCCCATTCCCAGCTGCTTGCACTTGGATTGCTGCTTGCCCTTGGTGTGCAAGCCGGCGCTGAAGTGGAGGTGCTCGGGCGTCAGCGGGGGCATGGCCTTCCAGTCACACATGTCCATCTGAACAATGTGGCTGGGTGACAACAGCCGGATGATGTCGATGAGGAGCAGCAGTCCTTCACCTTCAGGAGCACAGGAAACACACCACTGCTGCTACTACTGCGACAGGTGGGACAGCAGCGTTAGCTCAGGGCAGATGCACTCTGAGTTCTTGTTCCATGTGGTGCAGTGCTGCTCCCACACCTCTCCAGAGCAGATTGACCCCATTTACCTTTCACCCAGCCCATGGTGTTGATGATTAGAGGTACTTCCTTCTTGTAGCTGCTGAACACGTATTTCACAGCATCAAGGTACCTCTCTGTGTCCTGCTCACAGCTGGTCTGGCCGTAATACACCATCTTACGGGGTGTCTGCTGGTGAGTGAAGGGGGGACCTGGCAAAGAGAGCACCCAACATCCAGTGCCTTCCCCAAGTCAAACCAAAACACTCCAGTCCCTGAGCACCCACATGCCTCCTCTCCTGAAATAACCCACGCTCTTCCCACATGCCAATTGTCCTCCTTGCACAGCCTGCAAATAGGGGAAACTGGTCTGCCACTTGCAGGCTAGGAATTCTGTTTGGTTCGGGTCAATATTGGGTGTGGGTTTTTGTTAGAAATCACTGCTTACACACTTGCAAATCTAAAAAGAACAGTTTATGAAAAACTGGTTAAACAGCAAACCAGCCTGGCCACGTCCTTTTAGATAGTGACCCAAATCTGCAACACTACAAACACCAGAAGTTTCCTGGACTTTTTTTTTCACTCATCACAACAGCCCCAATCTGTGCAGATCCACTTTGGATTTCTCAAATTAGTTTTATCTGTGGATACAGATTTTCCCCAAGGAGACCTTTCACACCTGAAAGGCAGAACATGCCTTTTGACACACCTTAGCATGTACTACCACCTCTACATCATCTCATTTCTCTTTAAAGCAGACAAAACACGCAGAAAAACAGCTCCATGTTACTCAGGAAGCTTAAATGTCCCTACAACAAAACTCAAAGAGGCCTTGATTAATTCTCTCCAGGAAACTCTGACAGCTGTGGCAGCAGCTTCCCCTGAAGCAGAGCTTCTGCCTAGAACACCCTGCTCATTTCAGAAACGGAACAGGCCTCTGGTAACCACAGAACACATACCCAGAATGGGCTCCGTGACGCTGCTCAGGGACACGCACCCGGGCGGCGTGAACTCCGTCTGGCCGATGTCACACTCCAAGTACTCGACCACAGGAAGGCTGCAGGGAGAGACTGTGTGTTAGCATCCAAAAGAAGAACTACAGCATCACCTGAACGTATCAGAAGCACAATCTGATTTTGTTCCAGGTTGCAAAGCTAAAATTCATGAATAAAATCTCTTCTTCCCTCAACCACACTCATGGCACGTTTTTAAGCATTGTAACTCGCCTACTGAACCCAAACTGCTTGGTACCCAACGTGCTCGTACACTCCAAGGCAGCAATTTAACATTATTTCAATAAAAGTGTTCAGGAGGCAACTTTTCTGAAATCACTCAAGAATGCCTGGTTTTCTGAATTTTTGTTTGTGTTTAAAAGCTATGCACCTTCCAATTCTGATGGCTCTTCGGAGAGACCTGTCAAACATTTGTTTTTTTCTTTTTTCCTTCTAAATCTCATGCAGCACTTAAAAGCTTGCACAACATGGAAAGACTCACCGGTTCAGTAACAGGTTCATTAGGTATCTGTTGAATGTCGATTTCCCAGTGCTTTTTGGGCCACACACCAGCACCACAGGGACACCCTCATCTTCCCCTACGAAGAAAAGCAGAGTGTGAATTGGACTGATGCTGGCATAAGTGACTCACCCTAGGAAATACCTAAGCTCTAGATGCACATTCTTTATGGAGAAAATTGCAACCCTCAATCACCATGTGCTGGTCAGGGCACTCTCTCAATTTTAACTCATGAAAAGCCTCAAGAGTCTTCTCTCTTTCAGGCTACCAAAGCCCCAACCTGGCCAAAGGCCTGCACTCACCACAGCAGGCCTGGATCACCTCCTCCAGGGCCAGGTACATGCTCTCCGACACCAGCAGCCCGTGGCCAGGGCTACACTTCACCATGCCCACAGACGCCAGGACCGCGTCCTCTGGCGTGAAGCTGGACTGCTGCTTTTTCTAGGCGAGAGAGAGAGCGCTCAGCACGGGGGGTGTGAGGCCACGGCCTGGGCGCTGACAGGGACGGCCGCCGCTGGCTCTGCACGGGCGGTGCGGGGACGGAGCCGCCTCACCTGCGGCTCGAAAATCCGCGACAGCAGTGGGTGGCTCAGCAGGAACCGCGTCACCGGCGTGTCCAGGTGCTCCAGCAGCACCACGGCGCAGTCGGGCGAGAACTGTGCCATCACCTTCACCCGCTCCTCTGCAAGAGCCAAGTGCCGCCATCGCCCTCAGCCCCGCGCCCGCCCGCGAAATGGCACCCGCCCGCTCCGCGGCGCCCCGCGCACAAAATGGCCGCTCCCGCACCGCCCGTGAAATGGCGCCCGCCCGCGCCCCCGGCCCGGCCCGTCCCGCACTCACGGCGGCGGACGCGGTGCGAGCGCATGGCGGCGCGGGCGGCGGCGCGCAGCTGGCGGAGCGCGGCGGCGGGCGGGCGGGCGCCGGGCAGCGCCTCCAGGCTGAGCGCGCAGTGCGTGGCCGGCGAGAAGACCGGCAGTCCCGGGTGGTGCGAGGCCACAGCGAAGCCCATCAGGCGGACGGCACCGTAGAGGCAGCGCAGGCGGCACTTGCCGGTGAAGGTCAGCGTCTGCAGGACACAGCGGGCGGTCAGGCGGTGCGGAGCGCGGCGGGTCCGGCGCGCTGTAGGCGCTGCTCACCTGCTGCGGCGCCAACAGCAGCACGGCCGTGCCCTCCGCCGCCTCCACGGCCACCATCCCCGGCTCAGCCGGCGGCAGCATCCCGGAACGAGTGAAGGAGGAGGCGAACTCCCGCCAGGCCTCCTCTTCCCGGCTCGCGCGGGCCACTGCGCGGGCCGAAGCCCGGCGGGGGCGGCTGCGCCGAGCGGGCATGACCGCCGAGCCTCCTCCGCCTCCCGGGGCCGCCCCTCGGCTGGCCCCGCCCGCCGCCGCCGCCCCGTTAAGAGCCGCCCGCGCGGAGCGGGGCCGCCCCGCCATGCCGCCGCCCGCGCTGCTCCGCCTGTGCCTCTGCGCGGCTGCCGCCGCCGCCTCCTCCTCGTTCACCCTCCGCGGCGATCACCGCCTGGCCGGGCTGTTCCCGCTGCACACCGCAGCGCTCCAGGACGGCACCAGCCTGCTCGTGCGGGGCTGCGATGAGTGAGTGCCCGCGCTGCCCGAGCCCCCAGCGCACTCTGTCCTTCCTAACAACCCCTCTCGATTCCATAGCGCCGCCTTCAAGAGCCACGGCTACTGCCTGTCCCAGGCCCTGCGCTTCGCCGTGGAGGAGATCAACAACTCCAGCACGCTGCTCCCCAATGTTACCCTGGGCTACGAAATCTACGACACCTGCTCTGAGCCTACCAACTTCCATGCCACGCTGTGTGCCCTCGCTCGTAAAGGCAAGCAGGATGTCCAGGTGCTCCCCAGTTTCCAACACTATGAACCCCAGGCTGTGGCTGTCATTGGCCCTGACAGTACCCGGCTGGCCCTCACCACAGCCGCTGTTCTCAGCCTCTTTCTTGTACCAGAGGTAAGTGCTGCTCCTGTGGCTGATGAAAAATAGAGATCTTAAGGAGTGATAGTTTCAGGAAGGGTGGGTTCAGAGCAGAGGAGCCTGGTAGAGCTCGAAATGCAGCCCCTCTGTGTATGCTGTCCCAGGATCCTTCCCAGGCAGTCAGTGTGCTGGCTTGCCATCCATCACAGCTTTCTCCTGCTTCAGCACACTTGAGACTGGGTCCACTGCCTGCCCAGCTCCAAGTCTTCCCAGGACAGGCTGCCCATGCCATTAGCTCTCAGGGGTGCAGCTGCCTGGGCCAGTGCACTCCCCTTTCCCCTGGCTCCCTTTGCAGATCAGCTATGAAGCCTCCACAGAGACGCTGAGCCTGAAGCGGCTGTACCCCTCTTTCCTGCGCACCATCCCCAGCGACAGGCAGCAGGTGAAGGCCATCTTCTTGCTGCTGCAGCACTTTGGCTGGACCTGGGTGGTGCTGCTGGGCAGTGACAACACCTACGGCATGGCTGGCCTGGATGCCCTGCAGGAGCTGCTGACTGCAAGCAACGTGTGCGTGGCCTACCGAGGCACCATCCCTGCCAACTCGGATGCCAACAACCCAGAGCTTCACAACCTGGTCCGAATCCTCACAGATGTCAAGGTCAATGTCACTGTTGTGTTCTCCAACAGAGGAAGCGTTCTGCCCTTCTTCGAGGTGGTGGTCCAGAGGAACGTCACAGGCATGGTGTGGGTGGCCTCCGAAGACTGGTCATTGGATCAAACTATCTGGAAGGTGCCTGGCATCCAGACCACCGGTTCTGTGTTTGGCATGGCAGTTGAGAAGCCAGAGTCCATGATGCTGGAACGCTTTGAAGCTTGGAAGATGTTGGAGGAAAGTACTGCGGCTGAGTGTGCCAGCAGTGCGGAGGCAGGCAGGGAATCCGTGGGGAACGCACGGCTGGACTGCACCCAGTGCTGCACCGGCTGCCGCGCACTTGCCACTGTCCCTGACATGTACGATGCTCAAGGCTCCTTCAATGTGTACTCGGCCGTGTATGCCGTGGCCCATGGCCTCCATGACCTGCTGGGCTGTGCCTCGGGGGCCTGCAGCAAAGGCACTGTCTATCCCTGGCAGGTAAGAGCAACCTTGTGGGAGAAGATCCATGAGGAGCCTTTCCCATAGGATTTTTCCATGGTACCTAAAGGTTTCCTGTCTTTCCAAAAGGCTCAAATTCCAGCTGGAGACCCCTGTGGGCTTCAGCTGCCTCTCACAGTCAGAGCAGCCAAGACCTAGATCTAGACTCCATCCTAAGTCACTTGTTCCTCTGCCACCAGCCCCTCACTGGATGGGATTTCCTGCAGATGTTGGGGGGCTGGAAAGCAGCTGCAGGACAGAGGATGTGTCCTCCAGCACATCTCCCTCCCAATGGCAGTCGTGCCATTGGAAGGGCTCTTTTCTTACTCTTCTGTTTTACAGCTCCTACAAAAGATTAGGCAAGTAAACTTCACCCTGTTCAGGAGCCGAATCTCTTTCGATGCCAATGGGGACATTCATAAAGGCTATGACATTGTCATGTGGAAGTGGAGGGGCCCAAACTGGGCTTCTGATGTGATAGGAACCTTCCGTGTGAACCCTGAAAGGCTGAGCATCAACCCAGACAAAGTCCTGTGGCATACAGAAGATGGCCAGGTATTGTTCTGCAACCAGGTCTTATTTATTGCTCACTTCTGAGCTGACTGCATCCCAATGCCACCAGTGCTGTGGTGTTTCCTCACAGCAGGGCAAAACTGAGGGCAGAGGCAGTGTGGGGGGGTGCCAGAGTGCTGCTGAGCCTGACCTGTTCTGCTGCCTGCCAGCCTGACCCTGTCTGTGCTCCTGCAGGCTCCCAGCTCGGTGTGCTCAGAGGCCTGTAAGCCAGGGGAGATGCGGCTGCAGCACAGCCGCCACAAATGCTGCTTCAGCTGTGTGGCCTGTCCAGCAGGAACTTTCCTGAACACATCGGGTCAGTACATCCCAGGGTCTGCTCCTGCCCCTTCCTCCCCTGCCCACATCCTACCTCCAGCTCCTGTGTCGCCATTCCCAGCCTCTCACCTCCTGTGGTTAGTAAAACCTCTGGGCTGACCCGAAGGCAGTGGGTCTGGCTCCTGTTTGCTTACCAGTGGGTATGCAAAGCCCATGCCTTGTGCTTTCCGGGGAGTACTGCCCACAGGTGAGCTCACCTGGGCAAACAGAGCCCCTTTGCCTGTGGCCAGGGGATGTCCGGCCTGGTAGCTGTTTCCTGCACTGCATCCTCTGCCAGGGAAATTCAACCTAGTGGTTGCCTTTGTGCCCCAGGTGGCACACGGGACTTCCACACTACGTGGTCACCAGCACCTGGCATATGGAAATGTCTCCTGCCTGGGACAGGCCTCAGTAGTCTCCCGCCTCAGAATCATCAGCCACAATGACAAACCCCTTCCTGGCAGCTAATCCCTCAACACCCTTGGCCTGTGGAGTGGGCAGGGGCAGCTCTGGGGAGAGGGAGAGCAGAAAGTCCCCCTACATGGTACTGTCC
Organism: Prinia subflava; assembly: GCF_021018805.1. Taxonomy (NCBI): domain Eukaryota; kingdom Metazoa; phylum Chordata; class Aves; order Passeriformes; family Cisticolidae; genus Prinia; species Prinia subflava. The sequence goes on along the minus strand of NC_086267.1, from coordinate 4,038,986 downwards.
CATTCAACAGCACCTGCTTCAGATCCTTCCCAGGTTACTGCTTGATGCACGGGCCCCTTCCCACCCACAGCCCCCATGGCCCTGAGCTTCACAAAACCAAGCCCCTGTCTCAGGCCAGGCCATGGATTTTGGGAGAGTACACACGGCAAATTTTAGGTAGGGGGTCTTTTGCGAAAAGAACCCCCTCTGCTACCCCAGGCTTGGGAGCGCCTGGAGGAAGGAGCAGGCACGATGGGTAAGCAGAGCCCGCGAGCTGTGGGCCCGGCCCTGCTCTGTGGCACAGCTCTTACCTGGTCTGAGGTGTGTGAGGTGTCCGTGTCCTCCACAGACCCCTTTGACTGTCAGGCCTGTGGCTTGGACGAGTGGGCCCCAGCAGGGAGCGAGGTCTGCTTCAACCGCACCATCGAGTTCCTGTCCTGGTCCGAGCCCCTCTCCTGGGCGCTGCTGTCCATGGCTGTCCTTCTCATGCTGCTCATAGCGGCGCTGGCTGTCCTCTTTGCCCTCAAGGCCTCCACACCTGTGGTCAAGTCTGCGGGTGGGAAGACGTGTTTCCTCATGCTGGGCTCCCTGGCCTGCACCTGCAGCAGCCTCTTCTGCTACTTCGGGGAGCCCTCGCGGGCGGCGTGCCTGCTGCGGGTGCCGCTCTTCACCATCAGCTTCACCGTGTTCCTCTCGTGCGTGGCGACCCGCTGCTTCCAGATCCTCTGCATCTTCAAGCTGAACGCGCGCTACCCCGCGCTCTACGAGGCCTGGATGCGCCGCCAGGGGCCGGTGCTGTTCGTGGCCGCCAGCACGGTGGCACAAGTGGCGCTGTGCGTGATCGCCGAGGCCGCCAGCCCCTCGGTGCCGCGCCGGGAGTACGGTGCGCGGGACGAGTGGGTGGTGCTGGAGTGCGCCCAGAGCGCCGGGGCCGACGCCGCCATCGCCTACACGGTGCTGCTCAGCGCCGGCTGCTTCGCGCTCAGCTACGCGGGCACGGACCTGCCCGCCGCCTACAACGAGGCCAAGAGCCTGACCGTGAGCCTGCTGCTCCACCTGGCCTGCTCGGCCGCCGTGCTCTGCTCGCGGGGCGCGCTGCGCGGCCGGGCCGAGACGGCGGCGCGGGTGCTCGGCACGCTGGGCACGCTCGCAGCGCTGCTGGGCGGGTACTTCGTGCCGCGGGCCTTCGTCATCCTGCTGCGGCCGCACCAAAACACGGCCGAACACTTCCAGATGGCCATCCAGGAGTACACGCGCCGCCTGGCCGCCGCCTGAGCCGCGGGGCTCGGCCCGCACCGCGGGGCTCGGCCCGCTCCGCGCCTTCTCCGCCGCGGGGCCCGACCCTCGGCCCCGTCCCGCCCCGGCCGCGCTCTCTCACGCCGTCACTGCCGGCGCCCGCTGACGCCACGTCCGGCGGCGGCGGATGCCGGCGGGCAGCGCGGCCATGGCGGCGGCGGCGGCGCACAGCGTGCGGGTGCTGCGGGAGCTGAACCGGCAGCGGGCGGCCGGGCAGTTCTGCGACGCGACGCTGGGCGTGGGCGGCCGCGAGTTCCGCGCGCACTGGCCGGTGCTCGCCAGCTGCTCCCGCTTCTTCCGCGCGCGCGGCCCCGGCGGGCCCGTGGCGCTGCCCGACGGCCTCGCCGACACCTTCCAGCTGCTGCTCGACTTCTTCTACACCGGGCGCCTGGCGCTCACGGCGCACAACCGCGCCCGCCTGCTGGCGGCCGCCGAGCAGCTCGGCGTGCCCGACGCCGTGGCGCTGTGCCGCGCCTTCCGCCCGCGGCCGCGCCGCGCCGCCGCTCGCCCGGAGCCCGCGGCGGCCCCGCAGCCCGGCGGGCAGGCGGTGCGTGAGGGGGGCGGGAGGGGGACGGCGGGGCCCGGCGGGGAGGCGGGGGCGGCGCGGTAACGCCGCTGTTCCCTCGCAGGGCTCCCCCTCAGCCCCGGAGGAGTCGGCGGTGGGTGGCGGCGGGCGGGGGGACGGCGACGCCGAGCTCCTTCCCGAGAAAAAGGCGCTGCGGAGCAGAAAGAGCCCCCCCGCTCCGGGAAAGGCGCCGGGGAGCAGAAAAGGTACAGCGGTGCCGGTCGAGTGCCCCACATGTCATAAAACCTTCCTCAGCAAATATTACCTTAAAGTGCACAACAGGTAAACGCTCTGGCTTCTCCTTCCCCTTGCGCGCGGGGGGACGCGCCGTCCCCACAGCTCGGCCCTTTCTCCGGGGGGGAAAAAGGGCGGCCCCGTTTCTGCCAGCTGGTCCCAACACCTCGCCATCCCCCGGGGTGGTAAAGGAGGGTCTCCTCTGGTCTGGGGGAAGGTTATATGTCAATGAAAGCCATCCCAGAGCTGCAGCGACTGTGGCTCAGGAGGGCCATGTGATGGGCTCCTCGGGGGCTGCGCTAGCTGCAGGGGCACAATGGCAAATCCTCCTGGGCTTTGAGGTTGCCCTGGGCTGCGGGGGGAGTTTCTGCGGTTGTGGGGGACACAGGGGACACATAGCTGGGCTCTGTGAGGAGCTCCAGGGTGCATCACCCAAGAGCAGGGCATGGCCCTGCAGTTAGAGCTCAAGCTTTGCTTCACTTGTGTTGTGGAAGAATCTTGGCCCTGCAGAAATGGTGTTCCTTGGAGCACCGCAGGCACTGAGAGCTGGGCTGTTGAGGGGACACAAAAGTGGCATAAAAGCTGCTTTAGGGTAGCTGTGAATAGTAGCACTGTGGAGATGGGGGGAAGTACCCACCTCACCCTTCCCTGTGACCTCCTGGGTCTGTCTGTGCAGATGCTGTTGACAGGCAGTGATGGGATTCTGTATTTGCATCCCCCAAGGAAACACACTGGAGAGAAGCCATTTGAGTGTTCCAAGTGTGGCAAATGTTACTTTAGAAAAGAGAATCTCCTGGAACATGAGGCCAGGAACTGCATGAACCGATCGGAACAGGTACGCCCAGGAGCTGCCCTGCTGGGCTGGAGTGTGGCTGTCATGTGGCAGGAGGGGAATTGGAGCCTTCTCCCAGTGCCAGCCCATGCTCAGTTCCAAACAGAGCCCTGTCAGCACCGTGTGGCACATGTTCCATGGCCACAGCCAGGGCCCCTGCGGCTGGGACCAACACCTGATACACAACACAGCCCTCACTTGTGTTTCAGCACACCAGGACTCTGTGCTGTACAAGATTTGGCTGCTGTGGGTGTGGGCTGAATGCTGTAGCTGGGTGCTAGTGCCATTTGTTGGGCAGGGGGCTGAGCTGTGGGCTCCAGGTCAGGCTGTGGGTCCTGCAGGAGCCAATGCCACGTCTCTCACAGGTGTTCACATGCTCGGCCTGCCCGGAGGTGTTCAAGCGGCGGATGGAGCTGCGGCTGCACGTGGTGTCACACACCGGGGAGATGCCATACAAGGTCAGCAGGGCCTGCATCCAGCATCCCTAGGGATGGACACTGGCACTGAGCAGGGCCGAGCCTTTCCCTTCTAGGGCAGCCCAGCCCATTGAGAGCTGAGCGCACCAGTTCCCTTCTCTGGTCCATGATAGTCAGCTCAGGGTTGTGCCTCATCTCTGAACCAAACTGTGATGCAGGGAGGCACCACAGCCAAAAGCTTCCTGTGGCTGTACCAGGAATCCGTGTTTTACTGCCCTGCCAGTCCTCCCCTTGCTCTGAAACCGCTCTTTGGGGGCAGCTGGAAGCTGACCCCATTCTCCTGTCTTGCAGTGCTCCTCCTGCTCACAGCAGTTCATGCAGAAGAAGGACCTGCAGAGCCACATGATAAAGCTGCACGGCGCTCCCAAGCCCCACGCGGTAGTGACTGGGAGTTTTGGGGAGGGTGTGATCCTGAGTGTGGACCTGGCCTAAGGAATGGCACAATATTATATCTGGCTCTGTCAGTGACGGGGTGGGGCACAGAGCTAGTGGAAATGGGCTCTTTTGGGTACAGGAGCAGCCCACAGATCCAGGCACTGGCCAGCACTTCATCTCTGTTGGGCTGGCCCATCTCACTGGGTGTCTCTGAGCTGCCTTGGCTTCTGCAGGGAGGACCCTGGAAGAGCTGGGGGAAGGCTGGGTGTGGGTGTGTCTGGGGTGGGTGTACCCCAGTCCTAACACTCTCCTCTCCTGTGGCCTTGCAGTGCTCAGCCTGCTCCAAGTGCTTTCTGTCCCGGACAGAGCTGCGCCTGCACGAAGCCTTCAAGCACCGTGGAGAGAAGCTGTTTGTGTGTGAGGAGTGTGGGCACAGGGCCTCGAGCCGCAATGGCCTCCAGATGCACATCAAGGCCAAGCACAGGTACGTGTCCTCTGTTATGTCACCCTGGCTCTCCTGGCTGCAGGGCCTGCCCTACAGGCCTGGGGGTTGGCTGAAAGTCACCCTCTTCCCAGAGGTGCTGGGCTGAGACCCAAGGGGCCGAAGCTGGCGGAGGCAGAGGTGACGGTGACGTTTCCCTGCCCACAGGAATGAGCGGCCCTACGTGTGTGAGTTCTGCCACCACGCCTTCACGCAGAAAGCCAACCTCAACATGCACCTGCGCACGCACACCGGCGAGAAGCCCTTCCAGTGCCATCTCTGCGGCAAGACCTTCCGGACACAAGGTACCCCTGCCTGTGGCTGCTCATGCCAAGTGCTGTGCTTCAGCATCCAGGACCTCCAGAAAGCAGCTTCCCCAGAAAAGCCATGCTCTTGTGAGTGCAGGCTGAAGAAAAGCACATTTCTATCACCTGCACTGTCTTATGGCACAGAAGGGGAATGAGCTGGTGTTGCTCTTGATCCTTAGCTGGAGCAGGCAGCTAACTGTTTGTGCTGCTCTTGTCTTCCTGGCCAGCCTGACAGCCCCTGGGATGGGGTGCATGGGCTGTGCTTCTCACCAGCCACTCTCCCTGTGTTCCCTGTCTCCCCGTTAATGGCAGCGAGTCTGGACAAGCACAACAGGACGCACACCGGGGAGCGGCCCTTCAGCTGCGAGTTTTGTGAGCAGCGTTTCACGGAGAAGGGACCCCTGCTCAGGCACGTCGCCAGCCGGCACCAGGAGGGGCGGCCCCACTTCTGCCACATCTGTGGGAAGACATTCAAAGGTAACAGGGTAGCTCCAGCTCTCAGGGGGCTCTGCAGAAGCTGCCTCCTTCCTGTGGGTGGGTTGGCATTGCTGTAAGCCTGTATGACGTAGAGCTGCTGCCAACAGGCTCTCTCTTCCTTTCCCAGCGGTAGAACAGCTGCGTGTCCACGTTCGCCGGCACAAGGGAGTGAGGAAATTTGAGTGCATCGAGTGTGGCTACAAATTCACACGGCAGGTGAGGCCTTCCCCAATTCCAGGGCCGCTGTGCTGCTGTGGGGAGCCAGCCCTCACTGGGTCTCTCCACATTCCCCTTCCTTTGCAGGCTCACCTCAGGCGCCACATGGAGATCCACGACCGAGTGGAGAACTACAACCCTCGGCAGCGGAAGCTGCGGAACCTGATCATCGAGGATGACAAGGAGGTGATGGTGGTGCTGCAGCCGCCGCCAGAGCTGGAGGTGGGCTCAGCTGAGGTGATCGTGGAGTCACTGGCCCGTGGGCCACTGCCCGAGGATGTCCCTGCACAGAAACTCTGCTCAAACGAGAACTTCTCCCCTGCGGACGTGATTGAGCAATCGCTGATTATAACCACAACGATTCCTGAAGACTGTGAGACGTAGTGTGGCCACCCCTCCCCTTCCACTGGAAGGCAGTAAAGCATTAAGCTGAGCCACTTTCTGCCACACTTGTTCTTTTAAGCCCCCCTCCTCTCCTTTTCTGCCAATCTCCCATCCCATGCTGCAGGGAAGTCACCATGACGCTGTGACTGAGTGTCAAATGAAGAAACATCTCAGAACAGTCACTCCAGTCAATGTCCATGCGTGGTGTGCAGTGGGATAGGACTGACCTCCCTGTGTCATACTGTGACTCACTTTCTGACACCAAAGGAGCTGGTGCTGCCCTCCCCTTTCCACCAGCTCTCTCACCCTGCCTGTGATTAAAGCTCACCTTCCCCCACAAAGAGCAGCTCTGCCCATTCCTTACCTCCTCCATTTAACTTCTGCCCTATTTCTCCTTTATTTTGTTAAGCTTTTGTCAGTTGCTCTTTCTTTCCCCCATTAAAGGCAGGGCATGACCTGTGTGCTCAGCACTGGGACGATTGAGCTGTGAGTTCACACTCTAGCAGCCAGAAAGTGCCTGTGTTCCTGTGCTCATGTGTGGGGACATACTCTGTCCCAAATAACCCAATCAATGGTTGCTGGGAGAGAGAACCACAGCCTGAGTGGTGCCAGGGTGGAGAGAGATCTCTGTGTGTACCCCCACACCCCACAGAGGCTCCAGTTTAAGCATATCTGGAATGAGAACTCTCACTCCAGGTCCCTTCCCCTCACAGAAAACAGAATTGTGTAACAGGTTTTATTTAACTTGACTGCTGCAAGTAAATTTGAAAACAAACTATGAGAATAAAAATACATTATCTGCAAATGTAAAATGCCTTTGTTTCAAAGGATGGAGTTCAACTGTACTTGAGGATTCAACACAATGAATTCTACAAAAAATAAATACAGATCTGTAGCTGCTCAGCGGGTGGGATGGGGGTCCAGCAGCGAGCACGGCCGTGTGTGCCGGGGTGAGTTATTTATAGCTCAGCAGAAATGCTTCGGGCCGTGGCGCCGTCGGGAATTGGCCACAGCTCCCAAAAAAGCAGCAGCTGCCCCGAATTGTGGGCCCCTGCGCCCCCCTGCTTTGTCCACGGCGGTCTCAAGGCACTGTCAGTGTTCCAGGCTGGAGAACAGCCTGGATTCCCCGTGGCTGAGGGGTGCAGCAGTGTCAGACAGCATTGGGTCCAAACAAGTTTCTGTAAAGCTGTGAAGACGCTGATGCTGTGGAAATGGGGCTCGGATGCTGCTTGTTCCAGGGACAAGCCTGGATGGGAGAGATCGAGTACCAGAGGTTTTCACCTCTGACTTCAGTTTAAATGCAAATTTTTCCTCTAGTAGCTAAAATTTAAAGATCAAAAAAGCAAATGCATCCAGCCACACTTTAGCTTCTGCCACACTTCAGGCTTCTCCTGAAGGTGCAGCACTTGCTCTAAGCGAGCCATGCTGCAGGTTTAGCTGTTTGCTTCTTCCAGAAACATTCCACAAGTAAACTGCACGCAGCTGCTCTTCAGCAAAGGTAGATAAACAGAGCCCACTGGCTAGGGCACTTGGGCAAGTATAAAGGCAAATCTTACACAGGCCAAAATAAAACTACAAACCCCAAATAAAAAGAAAAAAATCCTAAAATAACTACCTTTCAATGCCAATATGTGCACAGGAAGCCTGTCTCCCTCCGAGGCACAGAATACAGGGGTTGTCCAGACCACTGCCCTACCAGACAGACCCCTCCCAAGACAGAAGCTGAAGGAAGGAGTTTGGTGGCAAACGAAGCAGTTCAGGGTGAAGGAGCTCCCAGTGAAAGGTGTCTGGTCACAAGCCATAAGCAGCGGTGCTGTGGTGCAGTTCACCACGAGTGCTTTCCCCAGGGATCAGCTCTGGTGTTCTGGTGGGCAGCACGACGCTGTCTCCCACCCTGAAGGGCTGAGGGAAGCCTTGCTGCCTGCAGGCTCACAGCATCACATCCAGCAGCCAGAGTTCTTGCTCCCTCTGTGATAAGTATGGTCTTGTTGGAAACAAACAAAGCACTGGTTTGCCTCAGCCTTCTCCCAAAGCAGCCCAGGTTCCAGATGAGGGACTCTTGTCAAGCTGCTTCCTGTGCTAAGGCAGCTCATTGAGATTCTGGTTGTGAAGGTTTTGGTTCTGCCTGCTCAAGCTGATGGTGTTGTCCAGCGTGATGCTGTCGTCCTCCTGTGTGGTTTCTGGCATGAACTGCCGGAATATGCTGACGCTGCCATGCCAGAAGATGGGCTCGGGGAGCTGGCCCACGACGCTCCACGTTCGTGTCTCAGGGTCGTAGGCTTCCAGGACATCCGAGAGTTCAAACGTGTTATCATAGCCCCCAGAGACATAGAGCTTCCCACCGAGCACAGCCACGCTGCCCCCAACATGAACCTGCAACAATAAACACACCGTGGTCAGGGGGTGTCTGCCTGGTGCAGCAGCTGATCAAGGGGGTCGGTGGAATCTGGGAGCTGTTCCTTGGAGGGAGCTTCATCCCTGCCAGCTGCAGGTCGGGCTCTGAACCAGTGCTGCCCACAGATGTCACATGCTGGGCTGTGCACCCAGACATGCCACCACATCCAGGGCTACCCACTGACTCCAACACACTTTAACCAGCTCCACATGCAAAGGACTCTGCTTCTAAAAAGCTCTTGGTTTTCCAAAGGTGAATGAAACTCATTTGTAACACTTAAGACATCCTGGAAGTGGGAAAATGTCTTACCTGAAGCATGGCAGGGATTTTATCCCATTCGTTCTTTGATGGATTGTAAACATCCACTTCAGCCGAGTCATCTCTGGGGAAGAGAACACAAAGTTACTCTTCTGCATTCTAGAAATGCTGCTTGAGTTCCTCATCAAAGCCAAATTTAGATGGGCAGGGGGAGAGAAGAGCTGGGGAGGCAGCATAATCCCTCAGGGTTTCTCTTACCCACCCTGCTCGGCAGACAGGAGGGCGACAGTGACAGGTGAGGGACGTTTGAGACTCAGAGACACGCGCTGCTGACACAAGAATGCGTGGAGGACAAGATCAGGGCAGCTGGAGAGGAGCTGTCAGTCCTTCCAAGGCACAGATGGGATCAAGATGCTGCAAGGCAGTTCCAGGCAGGGCCAGCAGCCAGACAAGGGCCTCCTCTCCCCCCTCTGGGGCAACTGCAGAGAGCACCTGAACCTCACTGCTGTGCTTTATTTACAGGTATAAAACTAGTCATAACACGAAGGATCATCACTCACAGCCTTTAGCCTGAGCTATTAAACCAATTTGCTACTTTTACTTGCAACCTGCTCCTCTGCCCTCTGAAGATTATCCCACAGTTCTACACAGAGCAGCAGCCCACGCACAGCACGTGAAATGAGGGAAGAACACCTAACCCCGATCACCTCCTCACCGATTCTTGCAGATGCAAAGTGATCTGAACATCCTGAAGTGTCAACCATCAGTATTTTATAATGGGTAAGAGAAAGGAAATTCTACAGAATCAGGTTGTGACAAAGAGCTGAGCAGCTGCAGCACTCTGGCAGGATGGACTGAAACCAGCTGACCAGAACAGCCGCCAGCAAGACACTTGGCTGGACCTGAAAGGTTCAAATAAAAAGTCTTGGGCCAAAGCTGCTGCTTTATGCAAAGCCAAGAGGAGATTAAAGAAAGAGAAGTGCCTGGGGGCCATCACAGAAGTCTCTGTTTGCTCAGAGTCAACACAGGGAGATGAAATGCTCCAGCCCTAGCATGCCTTCCCGTTTATTTTTAATTAAGCGGATAACTCAAGTATTTGCGCCACCAGGACAGCTTCAGATGGGTAATTAAGTCCCGATTTGGAAAGGTACTTAAAAATAGTGACCAATCACTTCATCTTCAGCCCTCTTATCTCTGCTGAGACGGAAGACGTCCTCTCCTGCATTAGAGTTTAACGTTTTCTTGGAGCTTATGTGCTTATTTATAGCAATGAGGGGGGCTGAACCAGGAGCTGAAGAAACTGAGAAGCCAATTTCCAAGCAGCGCTGCTGACTTCAGAAGGATTTACACCTGCCTGTTCCCCAGCCCTGGGTTACACTCAAAACATTTTCACACAAATTTATGGGCAGCTCTTTGAGGCCCAGCAACACAAGGAAAAAGGTCTTACAGCCCTCCCTGCACCATCAGGGGAAGCACTGCTGTGCTGTCCCATCTCAGTGCCCTCTCTCACCACCTGCAAAATCCACCTTCCCAGGGAAGCTGTGGGCTCTCCTCACGGGCAGGGAGGGAGGTGACTGCTCCCACTACTCACCGTATGAAGTACATGAGACCATTGAGCGTGACGGTCTTCGGGGCAAAGGACCAGGGGGGCAGGTGGCCGCAGTTGACAAGGGACCAGAGGTCACTGTCGGGGTCGTAGCACTGCATGACCATGGACTCCTTGCCAGCCAGGGAGCCGATGGCAAAGAGTTTCCCACGGCACGAGGTGGTGGAGCAGTTGTCCATGGGGTACAGCATGGGCTGCAGGGCCTCCCAGCTGTCCAGTGTGTGGTCGTAGCGCTCCGTGCTGTCCGAGGCAACCACATAGAGCAGCCCATCCAGGACCGTGGAGCTGTGGTATTCCCTGGCTTTCAGCATGGGTGACACCTCTGTCCACTCGTTGACGCTGGAGTTGTACCTCCACACGCAGTCGTACAGCCTGGAGCCGTCCGAGCCCCCTGTGGCACAGCATGACACGTGTCAAGAGCCTGGCTCCACAAAGGGAAGGGTAATGGAGCACAGGGCTTGGCATATGTGCCACGAGGATTTTAAAGGAAGTTTTGCACTGTTTTGTTCCCAGCAAGCCAGGGAGGATTTCTCCCGTGTCATTCCTAGTCCATATCCAGCTGTGACTCAACATGAGTCGTCAATGTTATGCTACCTCTGCCCTCTAACACCCACTTCTCTCCCATTCTGCACCTCACCCCTCTGCTGCTGCCCAGAAGCTGCCAAGGCAGTGGTGCTGCTGGCAGCTTGGGAACCTCCCAGCCTTGCCTGCATTACACTGACACTGAGCAGAACAACACGAGATCCCCAGCAGCAGCCTGCACACAGCTCCCAGCAGGACTGACCTGCCTGAGATCACTCCAGGAAGCTCCCACAGGACTTAAGGGCTTCTATAAAATCTTGCTGCATCCATGTGGCAGCCCATCGTTTTTACAACCCTGTCCTTAAAGCAGGGCCTTGTATTCTGCTTGTGACTAGAGAATACAGCTTTCTGTTCACCTGCATTAAGAGCTGCTCTTCAAGGCTCTGCCAGTGTGTTCTGCACATCGAGAGCACACTGTTCCACAGCACTCAGTGTCCTGGGCCCCAATTTGTTACAACTGCCACAGAGATGTAGTTCAAAGGAGGCATCTTTATGCAGCTTAACAGCCAAATTTACATATCTGTGTCACCTTGACAGAAGTAATTGTAGCCCCAGCAAGGAGGCAGGATTCGAGCAGGGGAAGGTACTGTGACTCACAGGGGCTGGCGAAGGAACCTGGGGATTTCTGACAGGCCTCTGCCTCAAGCATGTGCCTAGCTTGTGATTCAGGGGGCTCTGAACCTGAACACCTTCTTCAAACAGAGAAACTCAAAACCTTCTTACATCACCTCTGTCCTCAGTGACGGTTAAAAATTTCTAACTACAAGATCTGTGACTTCTGCCAGCATGCTCAACAGCATTAGTCATGACAAAATAGCTCCTGGACTGAGACCAGCTGCTAAATCCAGCACCGACTCCAGGAGTCTCCATGCCTGCTGGCAGGCTGCAGGCGCCCAAGCCAAGTCCCAACTCTCTGCTACTCAGCAAAAGCCAAGTGTTGCTGCTACAATCCACGTATTTTAAACAGACCCCATCACCCTGGTGCTTCCCCTCGTTCCCTGTGTGCCTTACCAGTGACATAGATGTCGTTGCCCAGCGCAGCGACACTGTAGCCTCCTCCCAGGTGCTCGGGGAACTCGGCCAGGTAGCGCCAGTGGCCAGTGCGTGGGTTGTAGCAGTCAACAGTGACGAGCTCATCGCAGTCACGGTCGCAGCCACCAACGAGGACGAGGATCTCGGCGAGGCCAGTGGAGGGCCGGGGGCGCATGCGGGCACAGGGCCCGCGGTCGTGGCGGTCCAGGCGGGCCGCCTGGAAGTCGCGGGCCTCACGCAGGAGGCGCAGGCAGGGAGGGCAGCGGGCCACCAGCGGCTCGCTCTCCACGTGGGCCAGCAGGTAGAAGCGGCGCACGAAGGGCAGGCGGACGTGGGCCAGGAGCTGCGGCAGCAGCGGGGCGCGGGTGGCGGGGTCAGCGCGCACCCAGCGCAGCGCCAGCTGGAAGGCGGCCTCCTCCTTGGGGATGCAGAGCCCGTCGTCCCGCAGGTAGGAGAGCAGGCGCTGCAGCGGCAGCCGCTCCAGCTGGGCGCCCAGCTCGCCCACGTGCCGCAGCACGAAGCGGTGGGCGGCAGCTGCCAGCTCCGGGCAGGCGAAGGCCTCCGCGAAGTCCTGCATGTCCAGGGCGTTGGCGGGCTCCAGCTGCCGCGCCAGCCAGGCACCGCAGGCTTCCTTGACTGCGGGGAACTGCAGCAGGTCGGCGGCGCGCAGCAGGCGCTCGGCGATGTCGGGGCCCAGCCGCCCCACGCGGCCGGTGTAGGCGAAGTCGAGCAGCCTTCCCAGGCACTCGGGCTCGACGCCGTGCAGCCGCACACGCTCGGCCCGCGACTCGCGCAGGGCCCCGCCGAACATGGCGCGGAAATATCCCGAGGCGGCGGCCAGAACGGCGCGGTGAGCGCCGAACTCTCGCCCGCCGGCCACCACCGTCACGTCCAGCAGGCTCCGCTCGGCCCGCAGCGCGCTCAGCCCCCGCAGCAGCGACACCGCGTGTGCCGGTTCTCCCGTCGCCGCCGCCGCGGTTGAGGCTGCCGCTGCTGTCCCGCCGGTGCCGCTCGCCATGCCGTGCCTGCGGAGAACGCACCTTGCTCACACCCTGCGCGGAGTCGCTGGGACGGACCCCAGAGCGACTCCCCGGGCGTGAAAGGGAGGCGGAGATCAGGCAAGGAGGCGGCGGGTGGCTCGGGGAGCCCGTCCCAGCCGGGACCCCCCGAGAGCGGCCGTTGCGTAACGCGGCGGCGCTGCCGGCGCGGCCCCGCTCGGGCCGGTCCCAGGGCCCCGCAGCTACCGCGCCCAGCCCCGCGCCCTTGGCCCCGGGCTGGCGCTCCGCAGGAGCCGCCCAGTGGTACCAGGGGAGCACAAGACCAGCCCCGAGCGCAGATAGCGCTGAGGGAGCTCCGCTCTGAGTCCGGCTCGAGTACCGCCGCTAGCGCGGGTGGAGGGTCCGGCGCGGGGTTGAGGGTCCGGGTCGCGGTAGACGCTTCGGCGCCCTGCCCGTCCTGCCCCCGCCACCAGCCAGGCCCCGCGGCGAGGCCAAGGCCGCTCCTTCCCGCCCGGGCTCACAATCACCCGATAAGAACCGCTCCCAGACCCCGCTCACCGGTCCGCTCTCCGCCCTGCTCCGCGCTCCGCTTCCCGCTCCGTTCACCGCTCCCGGCACCGCCCCCGCCCCGCCGCCGCTCCCAGCGCGCCCCGCGCCCGGCACTGCGCACGCCCGGACTACGGCTCCCGGCGGCCCCGCGCGGGCGGCCGCCCCTTCGCCGCCTCCCGCCGGCACCGAGCGGCTCGCGGTGTCGGCACCGCCCGGCTGCCGCCGCTGCCGCCCCGGCCCCGCCCGCGCCGGGACATGGACTCCGACTCCTGCGCTTCGCCGTTCGCCCCGGAGGTAAGCCGGAGTCCCGGGGGGCAAAAAGGAAGGGCAGGGAGGAGCGGGGAGGGAGCAGAAGGGCAGGGGGTGCGTCTCCCACCCCCCAGCACGGTCCGGCCCGTCCCGGCCCTGTCCGGCCGCCGGTGCCCGCTGCCCGTTCCCCGCCGCGGGGAGGGGGCCGGGGCCGGGGCCATCTTGTGCCGCCGGGGCGAGGAATGGCGGCGGCGCCGCCCCGCCGCGCCCGCCTCGGGGGGGCTGCCTGGGGGCCCGGTACCGACACCGGGGGGCGATGGGGAAGGGGGGGCACTGCCCGGTTCCGCCGCTGTGGGGGTGCGGGGAGCGGTGCGGGGCGCGGCGGGAGCGGCGGCGCCGCCTCCCCCCGGCGGGCCCGGCCCCGCGGCCGCCGCTCACCCCCGCCCCCCGCAGGACTTCTCCCCCGGCTCCCGGCGGCACCGCACCGTGGAGGACTTCAATAAGTTCTGCACCTTCGTCTTGGCCTACGCCGGCTACATCCCGTACCCGCAGGAGGTGAGTTTCACCGGGGGGCCCTGGGGGCACCGAGGGGCACCGGGGGGCACCGGGCTGGTCTGTCAGACCGGCAGCGGTAGCGGTCACGGCCCCGCGCCGGGCCTGAAACAAAAGGGGAACAGCGGCGGCTGGAGGCTCTGGGGACGGGGCGGGTGGTGCCCGGCGTGGGCGGGGTGAAAAACGTCGGATCCGGCATCGCTGCTGCTGCTACCCGGGCCCGGGAGCTCCGGCCGGAGAAGCCCCGGGGTGGCGTGTAGGGAGAGCAGGAGCGGCGGCATCTCAAGGGACAGGGCTCAGCGGCTTGGGGGACAGGGCACAGCGGCGTGGGGGACAGGGCACAGCGGCGTGGGGGACAGGGCTCAGCTCCCCAGGGGACAGGGCATAGTGCCTCGGGCAGAGGGCTCAGCATCCTGTGCACAGGGCTGAGCTCCCTGGGGGACAGGACACAGCTCCCTGGGGGACAGGGTTCAGCACCCCATGGGACAGTGGACAGTACCCAGGGGAAAGGGTTCAGCACCTCTGGGACAGGGCACAGTGCTTTACGGGACAGGGGACAGCGCCCCTGGGGATAGGGGACACCACTCTAAGGGGTAGGGCACAGCACCTCAGGAATGGGGCAGAGTGCCCTGGGGGACAGGGAACAGCACGGTGTGTGCATGCGAGTCTGCTCCAAGTCAAAGTGTTACCTGCTTCCTAAACATGTTCCAGGAGACGCCGCTGAGGAACAGCCCCAGCCCTCCCAACAGCACTGGAGGCACGATTGACAGTGATAGCTGGGATCCCCGCTTCAATGACACCCCCTCCTCTGTCTCCCTGCCCGCCAAGAACAGAAAGAACTTTAGTCAGCTTAAGCGAGCAAAACCGTACGGTTCCCTGTTCCAGCGGGCAAAGGCCAGCAACTTCCTGCCAGAGCGAAAGCAAATCGATAAAATCAGGAAGAAGAAAAAGCTGAAAAGAAGGGAAACAGAGGTGTCTGCAGAGGAGGACTATGAGGAGAAGCTGCTGGATCTGGAGGCAGAGGACTCTTACGCAGAGACGCCGATGAGCCCCTCGTCGGAGGGCGACCCTCAGTCTGTGACTGAGCACTGCTCGGTGTGGGACTCTGACACCCCGTCCAGTGTCTCGTACCCTGCCGTGACGGCCGAGCAGACGGTGGAGATCCAGAGCGTGGGCAAGCGAACGGTCATTCGGCAGGGCAAGCAGGTGGTCTTCAGGGACGAGGACGGCACTGGGGATGACGAGGACATCATGGTGGATTCAGGTAGGTGGCCTGGCTGTCCAAGAGGATTAGCCAGGTGGAAGTAGTGGTGCTTTACTTGTAGCTTGAGGATAATGCCAAGGAGCACTGCCTGGGTGGAATGCAGGAGCTGTTGGGTTTTTGAGGGGAGGGAGGTGGGTTGGCTCTTTCTGCAATAAACTGAGTGAAAAGCTGCAACTTTATAGAAGCAGCTGGCTCTCCTCTCCTCAATTACGGCCTCCTGTGTACTGCTGAGAGTCTCTTCCCGTGCAAGAGAGACCTGGAAAAAGCAGCAAAGTGCCTGTCTTTGAAACCCAGGTAGTTAATTTAGCATGAAAGGAGAGAAAATTCCTGGTGTTAGAGGCATCAGCCGCTAAAAACATCTCGACATTTGTCTTTGCAGATGACGACTCGTGGGACCTGGTCACTTGCTTCTGCATGAAGCCTTTCGCCGGGCGGCCGATGATCGAGTGCAACGAGTGCCACACCTGGATCCACCTGTCCTGCGCCAAAATCCGCAAGTCCAACGTCCCAGAGATCTACATCTGCCAGAAGTGCCGGGACTCCAAGTTTGACATTCGCCGTTCGAACCGCTCCCGGACGGGCTCGCGCAGGCGCTTCCTGGACTAGGGGGGAGGCACGTGGGGGTGCGGTGCGTGGGTGGGGGAGCTGTGGGTGCCGGCCGGGAGGCCGGGGAGGGCTCCCCTGAACTGCTGCTGCTCAGGCAGGAGGGCTGCCCAGCCGGCCTGCGGCCCGGGAGTGAGGAATCGCCGAGCCGCGGGCAGCCGGAGCTGGGAGCGGCCGACTGGGCAGAACTGTGGTGAGAGACTGTCTCGAGGGACAGACGGAGCTGAGCTCAGTGGAGTTTTGTCTGGTTACGATGACTGGGTGATGTACAATACCTTTGCCAAGTAGGTTTTCTCATCCCGTTGGGAAATTGCAAATCTTCTCTGTGCTAGAAAACTCCTCCTCCTCCCAAAGAGGGAGGGGAGGAGGAGAGAGTTTGTGTGAAAGTCTGAAAGTAAATGGCCCTGTGTTTTAAATTCAGTGTGATATTATACCTGCCCATTTGTCCGTATAGATCAATCTTAGATATCCTAAGGCTCCGTAGGAGTCAGCCTCAGTGCTACCGGCCTCTGTGTGATCTGCTGCTGCTTCCACGGGCCTGAGCATAGGGGAGTTCTGTCATTTGGCATCATCCAAGTGCAAAAAAGACTCAGGGCTCCCTCCTGTGCCAAGGGACAGCGCCCTGGCAGGAAGGAGCAGCCCTTTTCCTGGACAGGCAGCGTGGGGGATCAGTGGCATCAGATTCCTTCCTAGAAGGTCTCTTCTTACAGTGATTTTTTTGTGGTTTATTTGCATGATCAGCTCAAATGTGCGTATGGGGGGAAACTGCTCCATTTCCTGTCCCTTCATTAACCTTTATGGTGCTGTTTTAAGAAGATGACTCTTCCTTTTCTCAGCCCAAAATTCAAACATGGGCTGTAAAAGGGGCCAAAGGAAATGTAGAACCTGGCAGGTCTGGTTTGGAATTTGATCATGTCCATCCAAGTATGACAGCCGAGTTGATTTCTGCTTTTGCTGTTTGTTTTTTGAAACTGGACTGTAACCAAAAAGCCAGAATCTTTATTCTCTTGGTAGCAATGACACAGATCAGAGTGAATGCAGGCAATGCAGCTACAGGGTGAAGTGCAATGAGGATCCGTCTGGTGTGGAGTGGGCAGGAGAGCGCCGAGGCCCTGGCCAGCACTGCAGACAGGATCTCCTGGGCCTTAGCCCACGGGAATTCCTTCAAGACCACGATGGAAAGTCACAGCTCATACCCAAGGCCAGGGAGGCGCTGCATTGTTCCTCAGTGACCAGACAGATCCACATGGATCACACAAGTCGGGTTGATGTTGGGAGGTGTTTCCCTGAAGTTACGCCTGAAGAACAGTGTGTGCTCTGTCCAGGAAGAGGCTCAGAGAAGCACTGGCTGGCACAGGGGCTGCAGCCAGACCAGCTGTGCCAGCAGGAACACGTCCCCATCAGTTCTGCATTCACACAGCATTGGAGCACTGCCTTGTGTGAGCACTGGCTCACTGGGAGATGCGTCCTGGTGACAACTGAGGGTCTTGCTAGCACACAGGGTGAAGTGCCCTCCGTCAGACATCCAAAGCCTCAGGCAGCCCAGTACCACAGGGCCCTGGGGCTCCACGGTGCAGGGCAGGGTGACAGAATGCACAACATGCAACTGTTCTCTCCTGGGACTTGATAAAAGTCTCGTTCCACCAAGCTGTAACAGCTGACTGGGTTCAGAAAACCAGTTTCTGTGAAATCTCTCAACCATGTCTGTGCTGTGCTGCCTTCAGAAGCTATGTGGAACCACCAAGGAGTTTGCCAAAGACTCGCCCCAAGCGGCTGCCTGACTGTCCTTTGCAGCCAGAAAAATAACCAAAGTTCTCCAGTGCTGCCATTTCCCCAGAAATGCTTTGGAAGATCCCGGCCACAACTGCCCAGGAGTTGGACTTGGTCTGAAATTGGTATCTCCTGTGTTTACAGCATGTCTGCAGTTCAACTGGACCTCCATGGACTGTGTTCCTGAAGCTTTTATGGGAGAAATGGTGCACTGTCAAGTGAACTGGCTCTTTTTCACAGAGGTTCAACACTAATCAATGTGACTGACTCTTGTTCTATCCCCTTCTCGGATTTATCCCAGTGGATGGTGTCCAGCACGTTACAATATCAGCAGAGAGAAATAAAAAAGTAACATCTCCATTCTTTCAGTTCATCACTTTCAGCCATGTATAATTATAGTTTAATTCAGAACTTTATTTTTTCATTAAAACTTTTAATGAACCATGTTTTTTTCTTAAATGTGAGATAAATGAACAATGAGTTTGTTATATTCCAAACTCAGGAGTCTGCTGTTATGATTTATTGGTTTGTGAGCTGTTGGGCCGGGCAGCAGGAAGACTTGACACTTGAAGTGCTCTTCCCAAAAAAAGACACTCAGGTGGGGATAGGAGGAGCTGGCAGGTATTTCCACCTTTCTGTGGAGCAGCTCTGCTTGTTAGCCTCTGCTTAGAGTGTGGGACATGGTGACAGAGCCCTGTGGCTGGGCAGGGTGGAGGGTTGGGAGGCAGGCACTGCCTGGAGTGGCCGAAGACAGCAGGGACACGGCTGGGCTTGTGCCAGGGGCCTGCTGAAGGGTGCAGTGACTGAGCTGGGGGACAGGGCTCGGGCCAAAATGCTGATGGTGTCAGAGTGCAGTCCTGGCACCAGGTCCCTGCAGCCTCAGAAACAGCCCTGGGGCAGCACTGCACCCCCAAGGCTGTTTAGTCCTCCAGACTATCAAGGACTGGAGGCTTGGCCAGACCTAAACCAAGTTTAGCCCCTAAACCAAGAGTTGAGAGAGCTCCCTCCCCACCACTGAGGACTCCAAACCACTCAAAAGCTGCTGGAGCTTGGGGCCACCCTGCAGCTCGTGTGTGCCACAACCCTGCAGGCACTGCTGCTCAGCCAGCTGCTACCAAAGCAGCAGCCTGAACACCTTGGCAAACTGAAAAGGTGGCCAAACCTTTGGAAATGGCACTGGGTCTTGCTGGAAGCTCAGCTTTGCTTGCTTAGAGCTTCTATTTTAATTCTGTTGGTAATTTTGAATTATAGAGTCATAAAAAGTCCCAGGAGAGTTGTGGCTGTAAAATGGCAGCTGCTCACAGCAAGAATATGGTGGTGAAGGCTGTGGTTCTGCAGTGGGGCTGTTCTTACAGTCTTGGCAAAACTTGGCACTGACAGAAAACAAGGACAAGGGGCTCGGGAGACTGAGTGAGTGTCTGGCTCTCAGGGATACTCCTGTGCTGTGTCCTAGTCTTTACAGGCTGGCTCCTCACTTCTACACCTCACACATCAAAAGTGACATCAAAAGTGACATCAAAAGTAACTGGAGGAGAGTTTTTCTGCCCAGTCCCACCCAGCAGAGGTCAGTAAGCTGGATGGGATGGAGAGTGCTGTAACATTTACAAAACCTGCAACCCTTGCATTCCAGGGGTTTCATCTCAGGAACTTCCTATAGGTGCAACGGGAGTGGGAGCTGCTTTTCAGCTGAATATAATTTATTGCACATTTTACATTTAATTTCAGATCATCACAACGCTGGCCATAAGTGAAATAAAGCCCTGCATCAGGAACTGGTCACAACTGAGTTGTTTTGGTTTTAATAAAAACAAATGAACATCCCTTCAAAATATCAACTTGTTTTTTACAGGGGAAAGCATTTATTTTGGAAATCTCATTCTCCTGGTGCAGTGATGTGAGCATACAGAACCACAGCTGCCCAGAACAGGGGCCAGGTCCATGTCAGGAAAGGAGTTATGGCAGGAGTTATCAAAAGCAACTCTGCACTGCCAAGACATTGGTGTTTTCCCCTCTGCTCTCACCCATGAGCAATGAAGGCTGGTCTGGACTTAGCCAGAGCAAAACAATGACCAAAAAACAGGCACCATGATTCCTTGTCTCTCTGCAAAAGCCTCAGATGTGCTGATGTACCCAGCGTGCAGCAGATTCTACAAGGTGTGTTTCCAGCTGCTGTGTCACCAGCACAGGACTGCCCTTCTGCTGGAAATCCCTGCCAGGGCAAGGTAAAGCCAATGGATCTGTGCTGTAACTGCTGCTTTTCAGAAAGGGCAGATGAGTGTTACATTTTCAGCTCTTTATCCATTTGGCCTCTCTCCTCACTTTGGTATGATTTACTTTATGAACTACATTTATTTTTTCTAGAAATAAATTAGATGTGAAGAGATAGTTACAGCATCAGAATCAAAATGAAATTAATTGCTGTCCTTCTCCCTCACTTGCTTTCCTCTTTTCTGGAAATCCTTGACAATACATGGTTGTGGGTGGCAGAAGAATTAATAAAACTATGATAGACCGTGTCCTTGTCTGGAAGAGCAGTGTTGAAAATGAGCAGCTGGACAAGGTGCTGAAGAAGTCCACGTTATTTCAAAAGGCAAATTCATTCATACATACTTTTCTTAACAAGTGCATTTCAAACACAGATTTGAGATTGAAACAATCACTGACCTCTCTCCAAAAGCGTTTGCACAGGGGACTTCTAAGGTGGCCAGAGAGCTGAAATTCCCCTCCCGAGAAGGAGAAGGTGTTGTTACCTACCCCAGGAAGAAGATGGAGAAGTGAGAACAGCAGGTCTTCATCCCTGCTGAGCGCCAGGAGAGAGGTGTGAGTGCACAAACGGGCCGGGAGCAGGGTGCCCCTGGGCAGAAAGCACTGTGCACTCAGAGTCACGCTGCTTTATTGGGTACCACAACTCAGATATTGCCTGGGAGCCGCCTGGAGCAGCAGGGTCTGTCCTTTTGTCCCTAACAGAACCGGCAGGACACCGCCTGCTATACAGACAGTAGAAATAAAAAGTGTCTCTGTTCAGAGTGGCAGCGTCCGGGGGAGGTTTTGCAGTTTCTGTTGACCCAGGTGCCGTGAGGGATGCGCGTTCCTCAGATTAACCGTCGGCATCGATCCTGTGAGCTGCCAGGGAGAACAAGGAATGGACACTGCTGGAGCTCACCACTGTACCAAGGACAGGCAGGAACACTGCTGGCTGCTAATTACACACAGCTCAAATGCGCCTCCAATGCACTTCTGGAAGCTCTGTGAGTTGGATGTGTCGCTCACGCTGGGCAGGGAGCTGGTCTAGGGCAAACAAAGGTCTCTGCCCTTGAGCCAACCCACCAGACCCACAGGGTTGCCAGTAAAAGTTGTTACAATACTGGTTTCACAGAGCTAATCCAGCAGGGAAAATATTTTATCAGGTAAAATAAATGGGGATGACAAAGAAATCTGACTCAGGGCTCTATACATTAAATTCAGTCCCCAAATGGCCACCCAGTGCTGTGAACTGCACAGGAGGACACTGGCACCTGTGGGAGGCCTCTGCTTCCAGCCCCAGTTAGAGACACAGACTAGCTGGTACAAACAGAGCTGCTGCTGAGTTCTTTTGGGCCTTACACCAGAGGCAAGTCATGGTCAGTCCATCCCAGTAACCCCAGTTCTGTGCACTTGAGCTGAAGC
The DNA here is from genome assembly GCF_021018805.1 of Prinia subflava. Classification (NCBI taxonomy): domain Eukaryota; kingdom Metazoa; phylum Chordata; class Aves; order Passeriformes; family Cisticolidae; genus Prinia; species Prinia subflava. Next base: position 4,017,839 of record NC_086267.1, on the reverse strand, counting down.
AGTCCATTACTGACTCCCCAAGGAAGATGCTGGGCAGTCTGTGCTACTTACATTGCTTTGGTATCCTAAGGGCCTCATTGTCAGCTGACATCACTTGGTGCAGAACTCCTCGGAACTGATAAAGCACTTTCAAACTCTTCTCCTCACCCACGCAGGGATCGTAGAAGCCTGGCAGCCCAGCCTTGAACCAGAGAAGGACAGACTGAGCATCAGGGAATGGACTTTCACAGCTCTCCAGCTGGCCAAAAACATTTACTAGTGCCAGGACAAGATGTCATTTAAAAAAAAGGAGTTTTGTTGCCAGCAAGCTGAGACACTGGGGAATCACCTCCAGAAGTTTTTGGTGCATAAAAGTAAACCAGGGGGTTGGGAAGTTTCTGATGTACAGCCCCAAGGTCTGGAACACTCACTGTCCCACAGTGCAGGCAACTGGCACTGGAAAAGCCTGAGAAACAGAAATTCCTCAAGTTTTAACACTTGGTATGTAAATGGCATCTGTGAATTGATCCAGAACCACGGGAGAGATCCCCTGGCAGGACACCGGCCACACATTTGAGTCCTTGAATCTGGGCTTTGACAGAACAGCTACGTACCTTGGAGGCCTCTGTAAGGATGAGTTTAGAATCCTTCACCAAGCACTGCAGAGGCACAGTCACATCTATAACCTTCACCTTCTCATTCTTCTTGCTGTTGTCATTAACAAACTTCCCATACCAGGCATTCACTACAATCAGACCTGCATTTGCCAGGAAATCACAACTGTGATGGAAGGCTTCCACTGACAAAAAGACCAGCCCAGCATTTTCTCTTGCTCTTAGTGAGATTTAATTCTCCTGGCCTGGACCCACGCCTCCCAACAAAGAACAACACTTTTACTTGGGTGTTTGTTAGCAACCTTCAGCACTAGAATGGAGTGACAGGACCTCGGTGCCACACTGATGTGACAGTCCAAGTGGATTTCACTTCACTTTGGAACATTCTGTGGAAAATTGCTGGTAACCATCAGAGATCAGATTCCTACTACTACAGATCCAGGAGCAAACCATTTAAGGGAGAAACCAGTGAAAGCTGAACTTCAGCTACAACTTTTGCTCTCTGGGGGGGAGAGGTGAATCCAGACTGTTGTCTTCAGTCTGTTGATCCACTTCACACCATGTCCCCAGATAATGTTCTGTGATCCCTCCTAAGCTCAGGCACCTGGAGCTGAGTCATAATGGGGCTCCTCCGCTACGTGCGCAGCAGCAACTACGCTGCACTTCATCAGGAGAGGGAATGAAGAAACAACACCTTTGCATTGCTCCTTCTTCTCTCCAAATTTATAGAACAAGTAAATAATATCATAATCTTTACCCATTCTGGCTTCCTCTGCTTCAATTATCCTTCGGACTGACTCCTGCATTAACCGGACCTGTCACAACGCAAGCGGCAGAGCAGAAATCATAGGGTCAGACACTGTGGCCAAAGGTGAATGGTCCAGAGTGAAAAGGAGGGGGACCTTTCACTAAGGGGACCAAGCTACAAAAAAGACTCACTGCAGCTTCAGCCTCCTGCTTCTTCTGTAGGATGTCGCTGGCTGTGTTCTCCCGCTGCTTCTCCAGCTCTCTGGCAGAAGGAAGGCAACACCTCATCAGGAATACACGGCTGGGATTCAGGCAGAAAACTGGCAGGGTCTGCTCACCCACCCCAACTACAAATGACCCACAACCTCACACAAATGAGCCTGATTAAGACTTCCTCAGGAATGTGCAAGCTCACCTCTCCTTCTGTGCCCTGAGGTAGGGTTTGATGACGAGCCTGTGCATGGCGAAGTAGATAACGAGAGGTCCCACGGTGGCGTAGAACACGGCGCTGGGAAGCAGCTGATCTGTTAGATGGACAGGGAAGAAGTAGGTCTGGCTGGCCCTATTCAGCCTGCAACAAAGAAGAGCAGAGAGATGGTAAGAGGAAAAGCAGAGCTGGATGTGCTTGATGAAGCACACTTAGCAGCAGCGTGTGCTGATGAACCAAGGGGAGATGAATGAGGAGCTCAAAAAGGTGAAAGCCTGATAAACTGAAAAAAGCCAACGGCAGAAAAGGCAGCTGACACCAGCTAGAGCCAGACTTTGAAGTAGCAGCTCGTGATAGTACCTGACCATTCTAACGTTCTTTTTTTAATCTTAGGAGAATTTGCTTGGTCATTAATTTCAACAGAAAAAGGGACAAATGTCCTCATGAAAGAAGAGAAAATGCTTCTAGAGAAGGCCTGTGTTCATAATACTGGCATGGGCCTTCAGAGTAGGTGTACATGAATATTTTTCTGATGTTGTAACAATATTTATCTTAGAAAATATTGGTTTCTTTGGGCCTGAATTCTTCAGGCCCTTCAGCAGTTTCACACCCCACCTGTAGCTGGCCCCAGTTCAAGTGCACCACACCACAGGGACACTTAATGAGCTCTGCTCCTCTGTGAACTGCACCTTGTTAATGGTACAATCACCTGCATTAGGTAATGGTAATTCCCTAATTCAAGCATTCATTTGTACACAACATAATACACATGGAATCCATCTCTACTAATATTTTCAGAAATCTTCCATTCACTTAAATCTCATTTTAAGCAGTATTTCAGAATATTCTGATGCACACACACACAGACAGGTGGCTCAGACTGTGAGTCACACCACTGGAAGGCATCCACTGCTTATGGTGGGCTTGCATCAGAGTTGAGGGCAGCTGCACCCTCTCCCAATAATGTATCAATACACCTGTATTGACCTGGGACTGGCACCTTCCCACCTGAATACTGGAAATAGAATCATGCAGGTTATGACCAGCCTCTGCAATAAAGAGTTGAGATCTTGAACTGACTTGATTTTCAAGGACACTCCTTGAGGAACACCAACGCTGACGGTGGCTCCTAAAACACTGTGTCTGGAAATCTTCCTCTCTGCTCCATACTCCACTATGGTCCCAAAGAAACCCACCCTAGAATGACAGAACCAAGAACTGTTAAGACACAGAAGACACTTGAATTTCTCTTTACTGAATCCTGTAATTCTCAAAAAAGTTAAGCATGGGAATGCATCTGTTTGCAGCAGGTGTTAGCTTCTGGAAGATTCTTGGTGTATCTCCAGGGTGAGACTGGACTTTCCAGCTTGCTAACCAGTACACAAGAACTTCTGGTTTTCTTATTGGGGATGATATAGAGATATCATACACAAGTATTGTAAGTTCCACTTAACTGCAGAGGCACACAGGGCCAAGCCTCCAAGACATTCATTTCAGCCTTTATCAGATTTAAAGAGTGAAAAGCAGGCTCCCAAAGGGCACAGAAGCATTTGGTTTGTGTGGAACCTGGAGGCCTACAGCAGGAGGAGAGGACAGAGTCCAACGTGAATTTCCTCTTGAGCACTTACTTGAGAGAACCTTTCACTCGTGTTTGATCCTCATCCTGGAACTTATGCTGGTAACTGACCATCATGAAAGAATGGGGGATTCCCAGCTGAAACATAAGAGGCACAAATGTATCAAAACATACCTTTAGCCACTGCTGCCCCCGATCTCCTTTCTCAACCTTGAAGCACAAAGCACAAAGCAGTGCTTGCCACTTACAACCTCTGCTGCCCGTGTTGTCCTGACCCTTCTCTAAGCTGACCCACATCACCTATGAGAATGCCAAGAGCTGTGCTCTGCCAAAAAGCTGGTTACCTATATTAGATCTAACATGAGATATACTAACTGCTTCCTTAAAATCTAATCCCAAGGCAAAATACTGCTGGGACAGGAAGGTGAGGCCGCTCTGTCCCACGGGGCAGGATCACTGTCCCCCATGTGGCTCTCACCTGCATGGCCACAGTGAGGTGGCTGGTTTTGGTGTCCCGGACAATACTGGTGTTCATGGCTGACTGGATGCCCCACCTCCACTGCAGGTAGCCCATGGTGTTCTTGTCCAGGTTGCGGGCCAGCACCGTGGTGAGGCCGGGGCGGATCCCGCGGGATGAGAACTGCAGGGCACAGTTTGTGGTGATGAAACTGGAGAGATGAGGAAAAACTCGTCAGGGGAAAAAAAAAACCCACAGGGTCCCAGGTGGCCTCAGAGTCCTTCTTGCCCAGGAGCTTTACTAAGTGCCCAGAGACCATCCTGCAAAAAGCATGATGCTCGAGGCTTTCAGGGAAAAGTAAAAACTACTCAGAGCAGCACTCAGGAGAGCAGGCTGTGCCCTGGTTTATTGTCTGTGCATGACGCTGCCCAGGCACCCAGCCCTGCCCTTCCTGCCCTGTGCAGATAACATCCTGGTCTCTGCAGAGCAGCACTGCTGGCACAGAACAGCCCTGTTATTTAATAATCCTTGAGCATCAGCTCTAATAACCAGCGCTAAAGCACTCTCTGGGGAACAAGAATCCTGTACAAGCTCTGAGGAATGGCCAACTCACCAAATACAAAAATGTAAACAGAGGCAACCTACAAGAGCTCCTGTTATGCTCTAACATGTGGCTCCAATCACAGGCCATACCTTGTAGTCTCCTTTGCAACCTGAGACCTCTGTTCATTTGTGAACAGACATGACAGTAGTGGCAAATTTGGCATTATTTCCCCAAAATATGACACATATCTCCTGTTTTGCTGTCAGAAACTCCCTCTCACACATGGAAGCCTCAGAAGAGTTCCCCATTTTTGTTCTGTTCCCAGAGCAAACTCCTATTGCTCTGATTGGAGATCCTGCCTCAAGTATGATGAATCATGACAAGATCGAGTACAAATCTAAGGAAGTGGAAAACAGACCTTGCTTAAACTGGAAATATGAAAAGGGAGGGCATCAACACCCAGAAAGAATGCAGGCATTTTGAAAATACAAGTATGACCTTAAGTCTAAAGTGAAAATACCTTATTTTGTAGGACAGAAAACGAATTCAAAATTAATGTGGAACAGAATTCAAGTAATTTAGTTCCTTATTGCGAAATACTAGCCACTAGGCCAGTTTTCTAATATTTACCATCTTGGTGTGAGATTACGAAATATCTTCAGCCCAAAGAGAGGTCCGTGAAGGTCTCCAGCTCCAAACTCCAACTGTTGGAATGCACAGTGCCAGCGTTAGAGGAAAACATCCTTTACAACAGTGATAAAGTATGTCACGAGCATCGCTGTCATCACAGCTGAGTTTACACTTCTGAGCAACATTTACTCCCTCTTTCAGCACCCTCCCTTTTCTGCAGCTTTGCATTCAGAAGAAGAAAAGGTGTCTCAATGAGCTGCAGCTCATAAAACCAGTTTTGCTAACAGAAAGCCAGTTTTGTAAAGCTACAGGCACCTGCTTTGGTCACTTCAGAGAACATGGAAGAAACTCTGCCCTCACAAAATCCTGACACAAATCCAAAGCCTCCAGTGTGTGAATCTCCAATGAGAGGAAGACTCCCACTCTCCCAAGCTGAGGAAGCAGCCTAGCAGGAGCTCATGTGCAAGGAACAGGCAGCTGCCAGCTATACCAGCAGTGCCACGAGCACCTCAAACACAGCCCAGCTTGCAGGTGCAACATGGGACCTTCCCCAGATCTGCTGGGGGGTCAAACTATTGCCCCCATAACTTCTTCCCATGCAAGCAAAGCACTTTTGGAAACAAAGGCCAACTATCACACACTCCTAAACGGCCTGCTCACAGCACTGTGCCTTCAGACAGAGCAATCAGAAAGACTACAGACATCAGGTAACAATTCTGTCTGCACAAGTGAGGTCCAAATTGCCTGGCCAAATGGAGAGGGGAGAAAAAGAAGAAAAAACAAGGTCTGGTCTTCCCTTTGTCACAAATTCCTCTAAGAATTCTTTTTTCTATATTTTACATAACATAGAAAATGAGAGAGAAACCACAGCTAAGTTCCCCCCCAAAATACAACACCAGGTAATAGATATAAAACTGCGTAACAGGTGTACTCTTACCTCTCCCCATCCCTTGGCAGATGTCACTCGTCTCAGTGCAAGATTAATTGATCCCCCTCCATTCCCATTCTGGGTGGAAAGGTTACCAGACAGTATTGCTGTATCTGTGGAAGTCAGGGGTGCCTGAAAAAGGAATATATTGTTTCCAGTAACTGATCCCAGTTCACACATTTAGTGCATGTTCTGCAAGGACATAATCACCACTGAAGAGTGTAAATGGTTTTGTAGTCAAACATCAAGCATGGCAGACAGTCAGATAATTCTTATGGTACCAGACACTTGTGACACCTGTAATGTACCACCTTGAAGTGCTGACCTTGAGCTGTAAACCATTCTCATCTCTCTAGCAGACTCAATTTCTACAACTCTCTGAAAGAGGAAATGCCTCCCATCCTCTTCCTTAGGCACATCCTCAAGACTGGGTGTCACCTGCTTTTATCCACTGAACCCACCCCGTTCAGTGAGAACTGAGCACTGAGCATCTCCATGGGCAACAGGGCAGGACCACTGCAGCCCACAGACCAGTTAGCCAAAGGCTACAGAGCCAACCCACCACTCTGCTGGCCCCAAGGTGCCTCTCCCCACCTGTGCTGGCCACTGTGTCCCCCCCAAATCCCACAGAGAGCCCCTGAGCAGCGTGCTCTGTGTTCTGAGGTGTTTCATTCGCTCGCACGGCAGCGCTCGCCCTCCTCACCTCGATGGACTGGGATATGTGCATTTTGTTGATCTCAATCTGGGGAAAGCTGCTCCCAGGCACATCTTCATATTCCTCATCATAGCGATCAAACAGGTCGGTGGCATCTATTCCCACACTAATTGTTCCCTGAGGGATGACAAGTGGGACGTGCATTTAGCATTAGCAAACATCCGGCACGCACAGAACAACTGGCTGAACCATCCCTGTGCATGATTACATTTTTGTGCAGTTTTCCATTGTTCTGCAATTATTTTTACTACTCTAAAACGTATTTCCTAACACACAAGACAAAAGGGAATGATTACAATATTTCAAAATAGTAATATAAATCATGAGACTGGAGAAAAGGCAGTCTTTCAGCACAAACTCAACTTGCAATCCCAGGAGGTCATTTTTCTATTGTGACACATTACAGAAGCAGGTAGAACACCTTTACACAGCAGGTTTCCTCTTTCCTCACAATTGACTGTGCTCTGTCAGTATTTAAAAGTTGAAATAATATATTCTAGAAATTGATTTTCTTCAATGGAACTTGATCAGAAAACCTCTACAGACTTCTTCTTATGAGTTACCTAAATCAACTTAGTACTGAACTGTATCATTCACTTGCAATTGACCTTGTTAGTAAAATATTTTGATTTCTTTTTCTAGTTTATATTTTGTTATCAGAATGAAAGCTTGACAAAGTCATATTTTTAGCAAGTGGTAAATATTTCCTTCCTCAGACCATAGGAAAACTTATTCCTACAAAAAACTAGGCCACAGCACAATAGTCTGGATACCTGCTGCTGTGCTCCCTCAGACTAACTGCAGGAGTGTGTTTCTTTGAAAAGAGCACAATTAGGTACTTGTCTGGATCATATAACTTCAAGAGGCTTTGGAAACCTTCCCTATGGACCCATCTGACAGCATCCCAGCTCCTATAAATGTAAGGATTGCAATAAAACCCCCCCTCTGTGCACGAGCACAGGCTGAACTCTGAGCAGTTTGTATATGGAAACTCAATAGCTGGGTAGCTACAAATCCCACCCACACTGAGGCCAAGCATGGCTGGAATAAATCCTAATTTCAGTCTGAGGGAGCATTTTTCCTTGATCACTCCACTCTAATCAAATGCTAGACCATAACAAAAGAAGAATTGCAGAGTCTGGCAGGACTTGAACCTTTTCTCTGCCTGGGCTCCCAGGCTGTTTGCTGTGGAGATTCCCATCCTCTTCTTGGTGCTTATTTTCTGATTACATATGAAGCAAAAATTGGATAAATATTTTAAAACTGAAAGGTGTGGTTATTTCCAGAACCCTGGAACAGAGGCTGTACCCAGCTGTTTACTAACCACCCTTGGCAGCTGGTGAATTCCAGAGCAATTACACTCATTGTTCTGTGTGGTGGTGGCACCAACAACCAGCTCCTGTCCTTTCTGCACTTTCAGGAACCATCTGCAAAGTCACCTTCAAGAGACTCCAGACCCTACAGCTTCTCCAGTTTCAGCCTTCTCCTGTGCCATGCTGTTCCTTGAAACGAGGCCAAAAGAAGAGGGGAGCAATAGAAAACCTCTAACCACCCTGGAAGGGCACAGTCCTGCATTAGCAAACACTCATTTGGAGAACATCTTGCTGTTCTCGGCTTACTGGGTGCCACAATGCTGCCTTTGGAAAGATGCATCAAGATCCACACACATTCCTGAAATTCATTGTATCTCCTTTCTCTAAAACACACTCAAAGTGTTAAGATGTCCTTTTTCACACATATGAATTGTACAGCAATTACCCCTCCCAAGGAAAAAAGGAAAACACCTGAACCTCTCCATGAAGATATACAAGATCTTTTCAGAGAAAAGGAGCATCTCCCCATTCCCTCCCTGCTCCCCAGCAGAGATCCCACTCTTCTGCCTCCCCCTGAGGTGAGAGGTGGGCCCTGGGCAGACCCTCCACCTCCTGCCAAGCAGGTGAAGTCACCCTCCAAGGTCTGTGGATCCTGGCAAAGAAACCGATTCAGGCGCAAGCACAGGAAAAGCAGCAGATGGTAAAGTTAAAAATATTCCCAGAGAACAAGAGCACCCCTCTGCTGCCGGATAATGGAGGGGACTGCTGCTGCTCCAGCTCCCATCAGACACCTGCTCCAACCTGGGAAATGAGGAGCCCTTCCCAAGGGAAGGGCAGCAGGACAGAGCTGTAGGGCCTGCCCAGAAGGCAGTGGTGCAGCAGCTCGGCGGGGCAGCAAGCAGGAGTGGCACTCTGGAACCATCAAAGCATTAAACCACCTTTATTTGCCAGCCTGTGAATAGGAAACAGACTTCACTGATGGAATTTGTAGATGTGCCAGAAGAAAATATACTTCTTCCTTACTTTTCTCTAAGGGATTTACCTTCAGGAAGGTGATACCTGGAAGTCGTGCTAGGCTTTGTCTTGAGGGATCTGCATTCCTCATGTATTGACCTTTCACAGCAGGAAAATAACTGGATTTAATTTCTCCTAACAGGAAGTGGTTCTTCTTAAACCTAACAATGAACTTTTCAACCCTCCTGCACATCTTTGAAAGCAAAAAACAAAGCTCTAAAAGCAAGTAGGAGACTCAATTTCAACCCTCCCAAATTGCCTACATCTGGTTATTGCTCAACATTTCTGGTTAAAATGCTTTATTTTTGCGGAACCGTTTTATAGAGCCGACAAAATGTTGGAAATTTTAAAATAACTCGCGCTCGCGTATGAAATGATCACAGCTGCGCTCCCCAATTCCACGGGAACACTGCCTGGAGAGGCATTTCCATCGGCTGCCAGCCGGCAATTGCTGTAAACACCCAGATGGCTAATTTTATCCCAGGATTTTATCCCAGGACACAGGCAGCTCGCAGCCACGGCGAGGCGCCCAGGGAAAATGTCACATTCCTGCAGCAGGGAGCAGCAGAGTGGGAGATAACTGTGCCCCCTCTCTGAAAACATCTCTCTGACCCCACTCATCTGCACCTCCAGTAGGGAGGGAAGGTTTGCCCTGCCTGGCTTGTGGCACCCAGAAATCCCTTCCTGCCTGGAATAAAGCTGTCAACAGATACTCACACAACACTTTATTCTTGTTTACCCTTCCAGTTCTTAGTGTCTATGCACTACCCACAGTCCAGTTGCTTTGCTAAGAGCAGATCCAAAGGTGGTGTCAAGGTGAGTGTCTCAAAATATTACAGCTCTGCTTAGATGGATGTTTTCCTTAGGATCCAGTCCTAAGCACCACTGTAATCCCACATCTGTCCACTCAGAAGATATTGTGATTTTACACTAATATATGAATACATTTAGGTTATAGTAGACGCAGCTCTTGGATAATGTTATTCACTGCATAAGAACCAAGATTTTTGTGATTCAACAAGCTTTGAAACTTCAGTCAAGGACCATGACAAACCCTGGGTTTGCCTCACACACTCATAAAGCCAAGAGCCACCAAAGACACCGCAAGCCTGAGCTATGGATTCTCTGGCCAATTGCCATGTCCATCTCTCCCTGCCATCCCAGTGGTGTTCCTGAGCACCTCTGACCAGCCAAGGTTAGCTGTGAGGTGAGGCACTTGGGGTCAGAGTCTGCTGCTCAAACAGACCAAGATGGGAACCAAGATTCTCATCCTGATCACACTTTCCAAAAACAGGACTAACTGCGACACTGGCAGACCCCCAACCTGTTCAGGTTGACTTTGCTCACTGTGCTGCAGCCCAGCTGGCTTAGGGCTGCCTCAGATTTGTTGCTGGTTTCAACTTCCATCTGAATAGCTCCCTGCATTGTTGTGACACTGCAACAGTGCCAAAGGGAAAACCTGTCCGATAACTGCAGCGAGTTACATTTTATTTAGAAAACTTGGAAAGAAATCATAAATATTTCAGTGTTAGGTCTATTTTCTGAAAATTGCTGAAAAAGGTATTTTGCCTCAACATGTTTCTCTAAGAAAAGAAGAACATTCAGTAGGGGATTGTTCAAAGAATGAGCTGTTTGCCCTATATTATGCAGAGAAACTGCATATGCAAAAGACAGAAAGTCATGCAAGTGTAGACACCTGAGGGCTCTTTCCTACAGGCCCTCACCTAGGCTCAGCACACCCTGCACACTGGTGATAATTACAGAGCAGGATTTAGTCTTTGCTTACCTTTGGATTAGTTCTCTGCTGCAGTCTCCTCTCTTCCCTCTCTCTCTGCAAACGCTCAAATTCTTCCCTGATTTCAGCTGCAGTTCTCTTCCGTTCCACAACCTGCTCAAAAAGAAACAAAACCAAACAATTACCAGACAGAGGCTGCTCAGGGCATTGCAGTGCTGGGGGGTTAAAGGGCTCTGGATGCAGGATGCACTAACACGCTGCCCTGGCTGCTGACAGCCACCCTGCACCAATTTCAATAGTGAGAGTTTGGAACAAAGTACCCAGGCCAGAAAGGGCAGGCATGAGAGAAAACCCCATGCCTTGAGAGAAGGGAAAATGGTTTTGTTACTTCCATTCCCTTGACAAAACCAGGGCAAAGAGCTTTCCAACCAGAACTACAAGACACTGCAGTGCAGTTCTTACCCTCAGTGATCCATTAACTGCTCTATCAGTTGTGGACACAAAAATGGAAATAACTGAAAGTCTCTGGCCTGAGGTAAATTCATTCCATGACAGTTGTGTGATTTTAGGCTATGCTGGTTCACAGCTGCTTACCTGGCTCAGGGAATGAGGGTTTTACACAGCCCAGTTTTGGAATGGATAGAAAGAGTATTGGATTTGGCTTTTCAAAATAAGATCAAGTCTGCCAAAAGCAGTTCAAAAATATCTGTTACGTGCTGGATCTGCTCCACATTTCTAGTAACTGACTCCAAGTTTGACCTTGGTGCTGAGCTGACCCAATACCATAGGATTCTGCTTCAAGCAGCACAGTGCAATCAGCTAGGGCTGGCAGAAGGACCCAAGAGCTGGACAGATATGAATGGACAAGTTCTGTTTCAAAGCCCATAAAACCCAACCAAAACTAAACCAAAAACACAAAAAACCCCGCCCCAAAAAGCTCATGAAGAAAAAGCAATTTCAAACTCAGAAGCTAGTTGAGGCTGAAAAAAACAAGTTTTGGATGAAAAAGATGGGACTAGATGGACAATAATGACACATTTGTCTCAGATAAAGATGTTGCCTGTCATGGTAATATCCTTCCAGGGAACTCTGAATGTCAGGTTTATTGTTCTCTTGTCAAGTGCAAAACCAAAGGGTTCTTTGAAAATCCATCATGATGTTCCAGCAGGGACAGAGAGAGACAGCAATAACTAACCAAGGATGCCTTCAAAGCAACAGGCATTTTTTACCAGCCAGGTGTCAGAGCAGCTGATAGAACAATGGCAGATAAAGGTGGGCTTAGTCAAGGCCACTGGCCATAACATCCTCAATTTCTCTCACCTCCCAGCCTTCCATCTCCAGTCCTCTCCTCCCATATATGTCATAGATGGCTCTGGTCTGTGGATCACTAAGCACTGTAAATTGAAACCAAAAGAGAGGAGAGAACTCAGTTTTTTGTCTTCTCCTCAGATTTCAGACCAAAACACTCATGATATTTGTGATTCAAGCAGAGATCCTGGAAACATCTTGTTCTACAGTTGCACATTTACCCCTTTGATACTTCCACATACTGACTTTCCCCCCAACAAATCCATTTTTTTTCTTCTTTTTCTAAAACAAGAAAGTGGAAAGAACACAAGAGACATCCTGCCTAAGTGAATGTGCAGGGGGCATTTCTAAAACTGTTTTCTTTGAAGGTGACACAAGTCCTCTAACAAACATGGAAATTATGAACAATTTGGCCAGAGCAGTCCCTGGGCCCTTCCTGGGATTGCTACCCAGCTCTGTCTGGCTTTCAAAGCTCTGTGGTGCTTCCTTTGATCTCACTATCCACATCCACTGATCCTTTCCCACCTGTACCCACACATGGCACATGCCAGGCACCAACAAAGTAATTTCCACGAGGAGTTCATACCTTGTCAAACATCAATAATGGGTAATGGCAAAGGTGTGTGTAGAATCCTAACCTCCCAAAATGTCACCCAACAAAATGGACAACACAAAACACAACAGAACACTGCTGAACAATTACTTTAGGGCACAGAATTAGGAAGAATTTTTAAAGGGTAAGGCATATTTAAATGCATAAGCTCCTATAACACACCTTTCTGTAAGAAAAAAATAAATCAAAAAATCATCACTATTTCCTTCTCCAGGGTTCCAAGACCATCTTTATCATCATCATGTATTCCTGAGGCTGTGGGAAAACTGATGTGTCCCCAGGGAGCTGGGGGAGTATAGTAAAGCAAAAAGAGGCTTATACTGATAATTGAGTTTTGGTCTGAGCTAGTGCAATATTATTGGACTTGCTAAATGTCACAGGCAGACATTGCTTTTTATGAATTCTGATAAAACGAATGTTTTGTTGTGTGAGACTAAGAGATGGAAGAGGAGAAAGAGAAAATAGACAGGAGGTGGAGTGGCTCATTTCCAAGAAGGCAAAATTTTTGCTTGTAACATATTACACTCACATTTGGTACTAAATGAGCACCAATTTCCATGTTCATTGCAAAGCAGAGCCAAGAGCAGCCAGAAAATTCAAAGGGAAGCTGCTGTCTCTAATGGAAGGCCACTCACCACACTAAAATGAAATTACTGAAGCATTATGAATTTTTGTTCTGCATTTCATCAAGGTAAGACTTTCCCTGCTCTCTCAGCAAAAGCTTCCACATGTCCTAACACCAGGGACAACAGGAAAGACTCCACACATGCTCAAGTCCAACTGGAAGGAACAAATGCTTATCAGTCAAAACCAGGGCTGTAAAAAATATTCACTCATATTTGAATTTGAATGGGGGAATATTTATTCAGCATTTTGCTTTAGTTTCTCTTTAGGCTCCAGGACAGGGTGCACCAGGTTTGTAACACGGATTACTCCTACCAGCCTCTAATCCACCTGTATGACAGGTGCAACTTGCACACCAGGATTTAAGTAAATTTCAGTTTAATTCAGAGTATTTGAAAAGGGCTTTGGCACAAGAATAAACTCTAACTGCTATGAATCAGTTGTCCTCCTCTCAGTCTGAGCATATAGAAGAATCTGCTGGAAATGGAGACCCTAGCCAGGTGGCAGGGAACAGAACCTGGGCATGCAGCAGTTTATCAGTATAATATGAAATTGTCTCTCTGAAGCTTTTCAGTCTTTATTCTCCTATGGAAGAAGTGTTCAGAAGTAAGAGAAGCGATGAGAAGATCATTTACAACATGCAGGAGGTAAGACAGACACTCCACATCTCATTCCCTGCAGCACTTACATGGCATTTCTCCTCTGACTTATGGTACAGAAGCAGGAAGCATTGGTAAAGTTATCAGCAAATTTAATCATCACTTTGTAATAATAAAGAGCTTCAAAAAGCATGAAAAGACAGCTCTCCCAGGAACCCCCTGCAAAGCTCAGCCTCCCCCTGACCTTCATAGGCTTGGTGCACAAGGTTGAAGAGTCGCTCGGCCTGGGTTTTGAGCTCGGGGTCGCGGTGCTTGTCGGGGTGGTACAGCATGCACAGCCGGCGGTACGCGGCCTTCAGCTCATCCTGGGAGGCCTGTGGAAACCACCAAAAATGAACTCAACGACAGCCAAGGCCACTGCCAAAAGGCCACGCTCACTCTGCGGCCTTCAGCTCATCTTGGGAGGCCTGTGGAAACCACCAGAAACGAACTCAAGGACAGCCAGTGCCATTGCCAAAGGGCCACTCTCAGGATCAGCCCTGAAAGGGAAGTCTGTCAGCTGTTACAGTGCACTACTTTGGCCCAAAATCAAGAATGGATTATTGCTTCATTATATACATTAATAAAATATTCAATTATCACACCAGGATTGCCCACACTATCTGTACTACAACAAGAGACCTCAGCACCTCATCAATGTATACCCAGGTATAAAAAAATATGTAAAAACCTCACCAGCCAAGCAATCTGTGTTCAGACTTTAGTTGCATTAGGCAACAACTATCTCCTCCAAATCAGAAGAGCAAGAAAAAGCAAAGTTACCTCAGATAAAAATACATAAATCCAGAGATGTACAACAAATTCTACTCATATTTCAAACTTAACCCTCAAGGGGACACTGTAACTATTCAAAAGCACTGATTTTCCATACATGTAAAGGTAAGAAATGTAAACCCATGGTTCTACACTCATCCCAGCACCCCATTCTGCTCCCCAGCAGGGTCTGTGTTGTGCTGCAAAGGAGGAAGGTGCATCATCTGCCCCCAAAGCCACAGAGAGATAGCCATGAAAACAGTGTGCTGCCAAATGCATCAAGAACGAACCTGCCTTGTCCTTTCCTGCAACCACTCTGGGATCTCAGATGGCACCTGGCCTCGTTCCAAGGACATGGATGGCTCTTTCAGAATCAATAGAGAAAAACCCCCGCCCCTCCCATTTATCATCTCCCAGCAATGTTATTTTTAGACTCCAGAGAGCAACAGGAACTCCCCTCTCTCACCTCACCCTGCTACATCCCTTGCATTGCAGCTCCTGCCCACTGTTGGAGATTGCTTAACATCGACTTTTTAAGATGTGCAGTTGCTAAAATCAACCAGAACTTCCCCCAGGCAGAGCTTGAAAGAGCCTCAACCATCCAGTTCCCAAACTGTCCAAGCAAGAACCAGTTCCTGGGCACTGGAAGCATTCCTGGAGGAACACCCAGAGTAAAATAACCAAAACCTGATGGTCCAGGGTGTCCCCAGGAGCTGCCACAGTCAGGACCCAGTGCAGTCAGTGAGGCAGGCACTTAGGAGTGGATTTACAACACAAATTCCATTTACTGTTAACACCCTTCAAGAAGCAAAGCTGTCAGAGGTTTCTAGCTTTCACACGGAAAATAAATTTCCTAAAAGGTAATTTCTTAAAGTAACATCTCTTCTGCCACTTGTGGAAAGGAGAGTTTCCATCACAGAAATGCACTCGTGTCACAATGCCAGGAATCTGTTTGGATTTGAGGACAGCTCAGAATCTTTTTTCTGCACGTTTGTATTGTTGCTTGTTAATGTTTTGAAATGATACAGCAAAAGGGGAGCTGCCAAATTTGCTGGTCCCAAGACAGTAAGGACAGCTACAATTACTTTTTTTTCTTTTTACTGCCTTGTGCTTTCTCAGATATCAAATTTAAACTCAACTGGGAAGGCAGGGGAACATATAAGCCCAAATTAGCATTTCAAAATCAAATTAATGATAAGTGGTTTAATGTGCTATTGATTACATAATAGAAATGAGCAGGTTCGTTCTTCATAAATGCCATGTTCAGTAAAATGTTTGATTGGGTATTTCATCATCACTGAGTAGTTTGGGTCATTGGTTTAACATTCCATGAGCAACAGCCTCTTCAAAACCACGAAAAAAACCCTGACATCGTTTTTTGACTGTCAGGAAATGCAGTCACAAATAATTGCATGTAGTTACATTTAAGGTCTCAAACACAGCACCATGCTTTTAGCAGACTAACATGTCTAAGAGATGAACCATTCACATACACACAGAGCAATTCCTGCTCACAGCATCCTGCCTCCATGGGGTCACTGCAGGTCCAAGCTCAGCTGCCACATCACCCTGTGCTCACCACCCAGACCACATCCACTACAGGACAGTACTGCTGAAGATAATTAGCAAGGGGCAATTAACAAAGCACCCACTCCTCTCTGTCGAATGACTCCCCTACAGACCCCTTTAATTCAGTTTCCAGCTCCCCGCTGTACAAAACCTGTCCTGCTCTGGAAGCCTGGCTAAGTTAACCATTAAACTGCCCCAGCAGTTACAACCCTTATGCGCTTCCCACCTCTCTGTTTTAACCTCTGCACGCTGCTGACGTTTTGGAGGGGAATTACGAAAGCTCCCCAGGAATGTACAAGCATGGCCCTGTCAGCTTTGAACCAGACGAAGGCTCGAAATTTTTTTAAAAGGAGCTCAGCATCAGGGAGTTCTGCAAACAGCATGACCATCACATGCCGTTCCTTCAGGAACGCAGCAGATTCCCACACATGAGGCACAGGAGCCTGTGCCCAAAGCTCAGGGACTGACAGGAGTCCCAAAGGGAATTGTTCCAAGCTATCAGACTGAATCGCTTCCAAGTCTGGATCTCCTATTGCACGCAGCAGTGGTGGCTCTGTAGGAGCCCTGTCCAACTACAATGGCCACACCCAGGCTGATCGACTTGATGGGCTGTTTATAGATACTTATACACACACAAATACACATAATAGATCTATATTGCAGTTGCACTTGCTGAAATAAGCTACAGCACAGTTTCTACATCCAGCTCTTTTTGAGATCCGTCTAATTATTACTATAAAAAAAGCAGTTGCCTCCCAGTAAGTTCCAAACTGCTCCGGTGTAACAAACCTGCCACAATTAATATCCATCTACTCTTAAAAGTGAATTCAAGGACTCTCGATCCTCCTTTTTTTTTTTCGCGGGAAAAAATGTTTTGCAAAAAAACCCTGGCTGTTTCCAAATAGGAAAGCTTCGGGAAGTCTCCACAGCCGTGCCCGAGCCCGCGACCGCGGGTGCGCCCCGCGTGCGCGGAGTTGCATCAGGAGCGCCTGGGAGCGTCCAACCCGCCACAGTTCGGAACAAACCACGCATTTCTCGGCCTCAGCCGCCGCTCACCCGCCGCGCTCACCCGGGAGCCCCGCGGCCCGGCCCGAGCTCTCCCGCCCCGCCGCCGGCAGCGGCAGCAGCAGCCCGGGCCGGGCCGGGCGGAGGACACGCCGCAGGGGCGCCGCTCCCGCCGCGGCGGGCACGAGGGTCTCGCCCCGCCGCGCCGCGCCCCGCCCGGCCCCTCGCGGCCCCGCGCGGCCCCGCGGCCGCACCTCGCGGCGCACGTTGAGCAGCCCGTAGTAGTCCTCGTTGTCCGGCGCCTCCTCGCCCAAGGCCGCCGCCATCGTCCCGACCTCTCACCCCGCGCCGGGCGCTGCGGCGCCCCCCGCCGGCCCGGCGGTCCCACTGCCCGCGCATGCGCGAGGGCACCGCCCCCCCCCCCCCCCCCCCCCCGCGCTCGCGCGGCCCGGGCGTGGGCGTGTGCGCGTGCGTGTGCGCGGCGCGCGAGCCGGGAGGCGGCGGCGGCGGTGAGGGGTGAGTGAGGGAGGGACTGAGGGAGGGAGCGCAGACCGGCACCGACCGGCACCGACCGGCACCGACCGGCACCGACCGGCACCGACCGGCACCGACCGGCACCGACCGGCACCGACCGGCACCGACCGGCACCGACCGGCACCGCCGCGCTCCGCTCTGGCCACGTTCCCCTCGTTCTTAGCCCCGGCACTCTGACGTGTCGTTGCCGGCGCGGTCGCTCCGTGCCCCAGCCGCGACTGTGGCAGTGCCGTGGGTGCTCAGGGCCTCTGTACGCCCCGATCCCGGGGGATAGCGGGAGGGACGGCGACCGCCGGTGCCCGTCCTCGGTGCCCGTCCCCGGTGCCGCAGGGCCCCCTCGGTACCTGCCTGAAGAGCTCACTCCGGTCATTGACGGGACCTGTAGGTGCAGAGGTACCACGAGGCCCCTGTCCTCCTTAACAAGAGGGTGATTTCCAAACCGTGCTGTCACCATCGAGTCGCTATTCCGTAGCTCCGCAGCTCCGGCGGGGCTGGCGGAGGACGGCGGGGAATCCCTCAGCCCGGTACAGCGCAGGGTCCCGGGGCAGACCTGCCTGCACGGCACCCGAAGGCGAGCACAGCTGAGCGCAGGGATGTCAGAGCCGCGGGCACAGCACGGCTGGCAGGGGGACACCGTGGGCAGAGCGTGTGCTCGTTTGTCACCGCTATATCTGGAACAGTTTCCCTCGGATCAATAGCGCTGCTTTGGCGTAGCGAGCATGGCCCCGGGGTTCACGCCGTGCTGCCCTCGCTGAGAGTGGGTTAAGTCTCCAGGCCCAGCCAGTACCGAAATGGAAGGGAAATGCCCCCAAAGCGCGCAGAGCTCGGAGCCTTTAGCAAAAGGGCTGCCCAGCCTCTCCGTTAACGCGAGCCTCGTTTAAAGCATGCTGGGGGACAGACTGGATATTAATGCTGTGATAAGGCTGTCAGGAAGAAAGCTAAGGCCTTTCCTGCTCATGTGTGGATGTTGCCTGGTGGCTGGATCTGATATGGGTGTGGGGATACTGGAGTGGTTTTTGGGTACTGCTGTCTGTAAAGAGGAATGTTTGAAAGACCTCTCATTAACACCACTGCAGCCCAGCGCGAAGCTGGAACCACATTCCCGTTTCAAAACTTAGCTAGTCTGCTTCGGATTTTATCCTCACATAACTTTTATGTGAAAACAGGAATGTTTTAATATTTAATAAGTTTTTGTTTCTGATACAAGGGTAGTTAACAAGGAAGTATTGATTGTGTTGTAACAGTTCTTCTGCACTCCTGGTGAGTGAGATGAAATGCTTGGAACAAGAGGTGCACAAAGGCTCCCTTTCTGAGAAACCATGTGGAAATGGGTCTGTTCTGCGGGGAAGCACCTTCTAGCACTGCTTTTCCTTAATGAACCCACCTGCTAGACAGATTTTTTTTTCCACGTGGTTTAGGAGTCACTGAGTCTGTGCAAGAATGCAAAGGAGATTCCAGTTGTGAGGATATCACTTGCCATGGCAACGCTATTCCCCATGGGTTTTGGTCCTGTCATAATGATGCTCTTTTTCTAGCTGATTTGGGAGCTCTGTGGTCCTTGGGGATGTTAGTGCCAGAGTTACTGGGGATCCTTCCCCTCACTAGATTGATCTAATGCTTTCCTAAAAGACCCAGCTGCTTCTTGCCAATGCTGGCTGCTGTTCCCTTGCATCACAGATGATTCAGGGGAATTTTCTGGGAACGTTCCACAGGTGTCACATCTTGGCAGGGAAATATAGGAAGAGAGAAATACGAGTTTAGGGAGCTAAATATGAACTGTGCTTTCTAAGGATGTAGAGAGAGCTCTTTTAAAACCCTGCATTACAACAGAGGAAATTTAACATCTATGGCAAAAAGCCATATGATGGGAAAGAGAAAAAGGAAGAAGAAAAAGCACTTGTTTGTGCTTTACTGACTTGCCAAGGTTTGGCTTGGGGTGCAGTATCCCTCTTCCCACATTGGTACTTGCAGGTGGAAGCTTTGTGGTGCTGTGTGGGACACAGTCCCTGCAGCAAGAGAAGCAGCCCCCAGGACCCAGGTTCTGGGTTTAGCTGGGCATACATTATCAAACCTGTGACCCCCTGTGGCTGCTGCTTCAGTGCTCTCTAGTAAGCTGTGAGTAGCCTTACTCGTGGTGATCACCTCTGCTGTGGTAGAGCCAGAGATGCCAGAGACCTTCATCATGGAATCTCCTCTCACAAGTGGGCTGGAAGGAACTGTCCTCCCTGTCCCTGAGGGTGGCAGGGGACACTGTGAGGGGCCCAAGGTAGCAGATTTCTCAGTGACTGGGATAAGAGTCAGAACTGGGAACCTGTGCCCTCTCCAAGTGGTTTTGGTAATACTAACTTTAGTTCCATTGCAGCTCAGTGGAGGGAAAAACTAGAAAGTGCCATAAATTCAGCCGAGCCTGTCAAAGCTGTCAAATTAGCCCCTGACAAAGCTCCTGCCTGTAATGACTACAGCATCAGCTGGAGGGGATGTCTGTGATGGGGTGACAGTGCCACCGTTACCTTGTGATGTACTGTCATTGGGGGCTCCTGAGTGCCCCTCGAGGGTGATGCTCCTAGCAGAGTTAGTTTTTTTAAAAAAATTTAAAAGTCTAAGGGTGTAGACCGGCATCCTGCCCTCTGTTCTCAGCCAGAGTAATGCTGACTGCTGAATTCTAGTAAAGGTATTTCTTGGCCCCATTTGTTAGTATTAGGAGTCCAGAGAGATAATGTCTTTGCACGTATAAAAGGTGCTATTGATTTCCTGTTACTGTTGTCCTGAAATGTGCATGGGGTGTCTATGGAGCAGTGACAATCCTCCATCACTGGCTTTATGGGAAAAGAATGCTTATTGAATCCCTTCCCATAAAATATAATCTCTTTCTCCCTTCCAGAATTTGCCGGCCCCTGTGGGAGTCCCTTATGTTATGTCTTTGAGAAAATTGATTTTTTTTGTCTCCGTTTTGTACACTTGTGTTTAGTCTTATTTTTAATTTAGTTCATGTGATGTGAAGGCTTCCCTAACATGAAACATGCTTTCTCAGTCTTGTACTGCTTCTCTTTCATATAGATTAACACTTTCAGAATGTTTTAAAGTAAAATAAAGAGATTTGCCTGGCACAAGTCTCTCTTATTGTTGGGAATTTTTTTAGTCCAAGTGAGTCATTGCCCTGCTCCTTCTCTCCAGACAGGGCTGAGGCACTGACAGCTTTTCAGCTGCTTACAGGTAAATTCAGGGTAAGTTTTTGGAGTGAGCACACACTGATTGATCATGGCTGAATGACACCATAGCCAAGAGCACAACTTGCAGTATTGCCTGCTCAAGGAACAAGGTGGCCTTTGAACTTTAACAGTAGCAAAAATACTGTCAGATTTGTCCTTTCCTCTGTGTAGCAAATGACTGACTATGGGATTTTTCCTTTCAGGGAGGAAACGGCAACATGAATTCATAGATGATGAGTAGGATGCCAAAGCCAGAGATGACAGTGCTCTTGAAGAAATGCTGGGTAGAACAAAAAGGTAAAAGGAACAGCTAATTGAGTGCATTTCAGAGCCTGTGGGACTTTGTGGGGTACCTTTCCTCACGAGGCAAACGGCACACCCCCTCAAACCGGAGCTCAGTGTTCTGAATTCCCTCCTCCTCCGTTTTGCATGAAGTCCCAGTGCCGCCTCTCACTCCTGACCTGCTCTCTTTGCTCGGGTTTTCCCCAGAGTTGCATCATTCTGTACCTAAAACCCATGCGACTTGTGCATTCCACCCTGTCCCTGCATCTGTCCCTGCATGTGTGTGCTGGCAGGTGCAGCAGCTCTCCCTGCCCCACCAGCCCAGCAGTTACTCCATGCCTCTGCTGCCGTGGTTGTGCTGAGGGCAGAAACACAAATGAGAGCTGCACTGGACCAGTCCATTTGCAGCCAGTGCCGTGCTCCAGAGGGTCAGTCAGCCATGGCCTGTCCCTGCTGTGGCCATGTGCCTGGGCAGGTGCACAGGCTGCAGTGTTGGGAGGGTTCTGCAAACAGGGGCCTCTGACAGGGCTGAATTGCTCTCTGCTACTCTGATGCCTTTTACTGCATTTTATGATAATGCTGTTGAGATGCCCAGAGGAAACCCTTCTTATTGGCTCTTTCATTCTGCAAAATTCTCTGTAATGGAGGTATGATAGTCTACCTGGGGAATTGGGGAGGTAAGAGACAGATTTAGTCATACCTGCAGAGCACCAGGCAGTAGAAACGCCTTGTTGCGCTCATCCAGTGGCAGCAGAAGTGGCTGAAGCAACTGATGAGGAGCAAGAAAATCTTCATTACTCATGTAGCTCTGCTTGGGATATTTTCATGCTTGTTTGTGCAGGCTGACTTAAATCCTCCAAAAGTCAAAAGCAAATGTTCTCCTTGCAAGTGTTCCAGGTTTGCAGTGATGATCTGCCTGTTGCCCCTGCCTCTCATGTCTCTCCAGCAGCAGCTGTGTGGGATGCAGGGTGTTTCTGGGGCAAGCAGAGGATCTTGTCAGTATTGTGATATATATAAATAATAGTTTCCGCTGGAAGTGTTGTTTTCAAAACAGCAATCAGGGAGGAATTCCTTGTAGTTCAAGTGTTCATGCCATTTGGCCAGCCAGAGCTCTTGGTCTGCTTGGAGCCTTCCAGCCTGATAAAACAAGAGCCTGTCATGGACAGAGCTCTTTGCTCTGTCCATGTTCAAAATATCTGCTAAATATACTCTGAAATACTGATTGACTTTTTTTGGAATGGTCCTAACTTATATAAGCTGTCCTACAGTTCAAATCCATGATTGTATAATTTTTAGTTTAATAGCACCAGAGATGAGAATTTAAGGATATTTAAAATAGTAATTAGCACGTTTCTGTTGTTGTCAATCCATATTTTGGGAGATCTGGTAGTTTTGTTAGTTGTCTTTCTGCATATGTGTATGTGAAGGCTGTTGATACATTTTTCAGTTATTTCCATAAACTTGGATATGAATCTGTTATGTTCTTTGGGTTTCAAAATTCTTTATCCTCGGTCTGGAGAGCTTTGAATTTGTAAAACTGGAGAACAGCCAGTGCTGGCAGGACCTGTGTCCCTACAGGAGTGCTGGTTCCCCAGAGCCAGGTCATGTAGCCATTCCTTGTTCCTCCTGGTCCCTGGCTGAGGCCCTGGTGCCCAGCCAGCACAGAGCAGTGGTGGCTACAGCACCCACAAGGCCAGGTGAAATGTGGAACAATGAGCCTTTTCAATATTTGCTGCAGTTTTGAGAGCTTGATAGATGTGTTATTTTACTGTTCATGCCGCTAAACATTGGCTCAGGGCAGTTGCAAGGTGCTGGTGCTTTAAGGTGGCCAGTGGCCACTAGCTGTGCTCAGCACTGCCGTTGCCAGCTCCAGCATTGCAACACGTGCTGTCCGCTCAGCAGTGGCTGGAAAGCTCCGAAAGGACCAGATTTGGCATCAGCACAATCACTTCTGCAGGCGTTGTGCTTTAGGTGCTGCCAAGTCCTTGCTGCTTCTGCTTCCTTTCAGCACGTGGTATTTGGTGTGACCCTGGGGACAGACAGTAGCCTGCTGGGCTAGCTTGTGTTTTTGTGGTTCTTCCCTCAGTCGTGGCAGCATTCAGGTTTTCAGTTGCAGGAGAGGAATAGGCAATACCTGCTCTGATCTGCTGGTTATCCTGCAAACCCTGGCAGCAGTGGAAGGTGGTGTGTGTCACCCCTCTGGTGACATGGGCTGACAGACAGAGCTCTTGAGCGAGGGAGCCTGTCTAAGGAAAGTCACATTGTTTGGGGTCCTGTACCCTCTGATGCAAGTTCTCTTACTGAGGTGGAGCTTTTCAGAGCACCTGACTGTTGGTGTTTAGCTCACATCTCAAAAGCAGTCAGGAAGGGAAGGTGAATCACTCTGTACCCTTTGATCTGAAAGTTCAGTGCTAGTCCTTTTCTGTAATTTCTTAGTCACTGCGTTTGAAGCTCTTGCCCTCAGAGTTGTAGGCACGGCTGGAGGAGGAGATGCAATTAAAATTCCATCTTTGAAATACTTGATTTGAGATAGAATATTCCACGGACCCTCCAAAGTGTTTTAGCAAGGCTGTGTCATGAATCAATGGTTGTTACTAGAAGTTGGGGCTCCGAGGTTTTCTGATTTTATCTGTGGAGTTTTACTTGGTTTGCTTTGGGCTTTTCCCCAAGAAATTGTGGATGTTTTTGAATAGTACCTGTTAATTCCTCAGATGAGCTATGAACAACCTTTCACTGCAACCCTGGGAGTTTTAATCCAGATACTTGCTCCCAACAAACTTGCTATAAACCATACAAGCACTTTTGTGCAGATAAATTTTGGTACCACTACTGAGAACATAAATTGGAATTTTGATTGTGAAAATTATTGGCAAAGTTTGGTTGTGTGGAGCTGGTTTTACAGTGTGTATGACAGGCTGTTGATGGACATAAGCACAGATCCAGGAGAGGATTCTGGGCTTCCTCTAAATATTGAGGTGAAGGTATGCTAACTTACTGTATATTGTCTCCCTGGCAGAAATGGCCCTTTAGATAAATGTTAACTAAACATTAAATACAGACTGACACTGTCAAAAGGAGGATGCAGCTCACTTAACACTGAACGTGGCACTTCATAGAGACCTTTTGCAATTTGTAGTTCAATAAAAAGGGTAACCTGTGTAGAAATATTCTGTGCTTGCCTATTCTGTCCTTGTCTGCCAGTGCTGACAGGATTGTGTTCCTGGTTTTACCTTTGTGGTGTCCCAGGCTGAAATACTTCATATTTCACACTCTGAGTTCTATAAATAATTGACGTGCCTGTCTTAGCAACTGAGGATCAGCAGCAAATTGTATTATTCTGGAGTAATAGGGGTTTTCTGCATTCTATACTCCTTTTCATCTTAATTTTCACTTCACTACTGAGAGTGAGGAACTGATTTACTCTGCTGTAGGAGAAAAAGTATTATTGTACTGGTGTTACTGTTCCAGTCCTTCAGGGGAGGAAGTTCAGGGGAAATTCAGAACTCACAAATGAACCCATCTCAGTGAAAACGAGTTATTTCTGTGTATTTTCTGTTTGGATATATTTCTCATTTCGTGCAACTCTCATGGGTCACATGGGAAAGAATAGTCTTAAAGGTTAGATGAGGTTTAGGCAGACCTAGAAAGAAACTGCTCTGTGGCTAAAACTAGTGAGAAAATATTAAACCAATCATTTTTGCCTGTAAGAAGTGTTGTGTACCCTTGTTGACAGAGCAGAAGGGTTTGTGTGGTAAGGCCCTGTTGGGCCACCCCAAGAGAACTGGAGCAGCTGCCCTGCCGTGGTGCCACTGGGAGCAAAGCACAAGTGACTCAAGTTTGTAACACTGGGATTACTCTTCCATTTGGTTTACCTATTCATAAATAATGATAGGAAGAGTCAGGGAAGTTCCTCCTCATTGTGAATTTATAACATGGCAGAGCCCAGTTGGGATGGAGTCCTTTAAAGATTTGGGATAATGCTTTCAGCAATGATGCTTTTTAATTGAAAGCTTGAGTGCTCTGTGTGTTGATGATGTTCCCTGAGGGAATCACAGGACAGACTCGGTTCACAAGTGCCAGGATGGGTTTTTGGGCAAAGGGCAGTGCTGGGGCGGTGCTGTATGAGCAAACTGACTCAGGTAAATCTGAATTTGCCTCTGGCTTCTAGTTCTGGATCCATGTGACTTTGAGCACCTTCTGCCTCTGTTACCATCACCAGTTCTACTTTCTTTGGTTCTCCTGTTGTTCTTCCTTGTTGTCTTCCATTACTCATTCTTCTCTTCTCAGTGCCTGAGGCTGACAGTTTCATTCCTTGGTGACTGGTTTGGCTCCTAGGTCCCTACTTACTCACTTAATGTAGACAGCAGTCCAATTCTAGAGGAGTTGGAAAAGATACTTGTTTAAAACCAGGAACATGACCTTAGGAATATAACTTTAGGGATCTTAAACATCCTTCCCCATTTGCTCCAGCTGTGGCTAGAGTTCCAATCCCGAATTCACTGATGCTGAGCTGGGAGCTGTGCATCCATTGCAGAGCCAACACTGCACGATGGCTTCTGGCACTGAGAGTTTGCAGGATTTACACTTTCTCCCTGGGAAGAAGGGTTATGATGTGGGGTGAACCATTCCCAGAGAGCAGGCATGCTATACAGCATGTTACAGGAGGATGACAGCTTTAAAAAAATTAAAAACTAATCCTTCCATGACCTTCATTGAAGACTGCACTAAAATTCCAACCGAGGAGGCCACGCATGACAATCATATTCCCTTCTTACACAGAACAACTTGATTGTCTTATTAGGACAGAAAGCAAAGAGAAATGTCCTGGATGTAGTGTAGGAAATTGTCTTTACTAAATCTAGCCCAATGTTTATGAGCTCTGTATATATTATTTGATTTTGCCAGAATTACATAAACATGGGGGAAAATTGTTAATGTAAGTTGACTACCAGAGTAAATCACAGCCTAATTATTCTTTTTTTTTCCCTGGCTAAAATTAGAATTTGATATAGTGGTCAATAGACATTTTCTTTAATTTTTGAGACATAATTTCTAATAGCTAATCCAAATGAATTGGAGAAAGTTGCTGCAGAATTGAAAAAATAAATTATCTGAATTTTATGGTGACTTACTGGTAAATCCCCTTAGTTGGAAGCTTTAATTTACCTCATATTTCACTTTTGTTCTCCTCTAACTGGCTTATGGGTGTATATTAGGGCAAAATGATTGCTACTTTCTTAGTGCCACTGGGAGCAAAGTGAAGGCAGACCCCAGGCTGTGTCACAGGGGGCAAAGGCCAAAGGCTGCAGGGGGAGTGTGTGGGGCATGGTGGGACAGCTGCTCCCTGGCACTGCTGCCTGCAGCAAAGGCTGGCCCTTGGCACCCGTGTCACCCCTTCTGGAGCTGTGTGACACTGCCAGAATGACCAAGGCTTCCTGCAGCCCCCCCGAGTTTCCCATCTGGAGCTGGTGCCCCTGTAGAGCAACTGAATTGTTGATCCTGCTCTTGGTTAAACAGGTAAATGCTGTGTTTTGTGTTGAGGCTACTGGTTTAAATATCCACGAACTGTTTATGGGGTTTTGCAAAGCAAAACCATCTTTCCTCAAAAAATCCATTAAAGGGACTGGGACATTGGAGTTGTACTTCATTTTAGCCTAGGGTGTATTTCCTGTGGCCAGCAGAGGCTAACTAGAGATAATTTGAGTGTAGTGTTTGTATTTCTGAGGGGAACAAATGGGCTCAGAACTGCAGAAGGAATGGCAAGAACAATGGATCCAAAGCCCATAGTGTAGGAGGTGACTGAGCTCAACCTTCTGCTAGGGGAGTGTGTGCTTTTGTCCATTCTGAATCCAGTATCCTTAGTTCCTGTTAATGTATATTCTCTTCAACTTCCCCACATAATATTGGACAGGGTACTTGGACAGCGGAGTGTTAGGTGGAGTATTCTTCTTTGGAGAACCTTTTGAAAGAAGTGCATGTTTTGGAATATTTACCTGTTTTTGCTAAACCTAGGGACTGGCAGTTGTCCATCACAAATGTAGTGACATGTTTTAAGAGTGGGTTTGTCCACACACATTGTCTTGGTTAAGTCTTGGGTTCATTCCTAGAAGAAACACCTTTAGATTCTGTATATAGAGAGTAAAAAGGGCAAAACCATTTCATTTCTATCATGTGAGGCTTTTCTAGTCATCTCTTCTCACACTTATGAGAGTATTTTTGTGAAAACACTTGGCATTCCTTGCTTCTAAATCATGAAGTAACTTTGTGCAAACAATTCACAAGAAATGGGGTTCCAACATTGTCATTATGGCTATTAAACCTGTCTGAACTGTTTTCCTTTGTGCTGCTTGCCATAGCAACGGTGATGTGTAATTTGCTGAATATCCATAACAGGATATTTGAATATATTCTTAACACTTTTACTTCTGCATATAGATCAGTATGCCAAATCATCACATTAACCCAATTAACCAAGCCAGACCCACATCTACCATGGATTGACAATTAAGAATTTTAAAAGAACTTGATATTTCACCTCCCTTTTAATGAAACCAACCCAGACACCAAACACCACCATAGCAGCGGCTTTTATCAGTGTGCTGATAAAAAATATTCATGATTCAGGCTGCACAAACTCCTGGCACTCCTCTCTTGCTGCTTATCAGCTGGAGCTTGCTCAGTGCATGTTCCCCTGGAAAGGTAACAGCGAGCAAGTTTATCCCACACCATCCATGCACGAAGTCTTGTGTGGTTCAGTACCTCTGTGCCTTAATAGCAGTTGGACTGAGTTTTAAACAGTGGGAGCTGCGAAACTTCAAAGATACCAGCAGCACTTCAAATGGATTCTTTCTTATCATTTTATTGCACAGGAGTTAAATGGAAATATTTGGGGCTTTACTGGCATGCTGGATGAAAAAAACCCTATTTAGTATCTCTGGTATTATACGGGTCACACTGCTATAGTAACCTGTGTGTACACATTACCTATGTAATGCTGTAGTAACCTGTGTGTACAGAAATCACACCTAACAGTAGGTAACTTCAGGTGTGGGAGATTCAGTTCAGGGATTTGTGTCTCCTGGTAGAAAATCTCCTGTTGAGGAGGAGAATGAGTTCATTAGCCTAGATGGAGCAGACTTCATACACTGGTTCAGTAACCCCTTAAAAATGCTTTATTCATCCTCATCCACACCAATTCTCATTGTCTTTACAGACCAGGAAGGATCTAGAAAGCCAGGCAGTGCTCCAAAGATGAGCAGGGAACACAATGCTGTGGGGTCAGGGTGGTTGTGTTAGTCCTATCAGCAAAGCTGTCCCCAACTGGTGCAGCAGCACTTCCTATGTTGCCAGGCTGTGCAGGCCAGGAGAAGGCAGGCAGTGTCCTGAGCAACCTTGTCCCTCAGAGCATGGACCTTGTTGCTTTAATGAGCCATAGAAGGGCAGAAGGAACTGCTCAAGCCTTGGAGGGAAGAGACAGATGTACACTCGTGTGTGTGCACAGAGCTGACTTGGCATTTCATTGAGTTTGTGGGTGATGTCAGGGTGATGTGACCCATGTAGAGTCCCCTTGGTTACCTGTCCAAAGGGTGGCAGTGAATACTGCAGCGAGGGCTGTGACTGGAATGCACGGTTGTGCCAATTTCCCTGGCAAGAACAGGAAGGCTGTTTGTGGCAGCAGGTGCTGTGTGTTTGCAGGGAGTAGAGTGAGTTCTGCCACAAACATGAGCGGCTGAGAAAACAAACCCAACAGCCCTCCAGCATCCTTGTGCTTGGTATCAGTGAGGAGCTGTGTCAATTGGACGAGCTGTGTTGGAGCCATCATTTCTCTCACCTCTTTTCATCACTTGGTCTTGCCTGGATACCCACATGGAAACTCAAGCTGCTTGGGAATGCCAGCCTGATGTTAGAGGGGCTGGAGGGGAGCTGGCTCAGGGCAGAAGCACTGCAGGCTGTGCTCTTTGGCTAAGCCAGGTGCCCATCTCTTGCTGAAGAAGAGGTGGCAAAGCAGCCCTGTCCATAGGGGCTCCAGCACCTGCCACCCTGAGGGGAGCGCTGGGGAGGAATTCAGCACGGACTGGCCCTCCACGCCTCCGTGAGGAATCAACCCAAGGTCCGTGACTTACATCAGGAAGTTGCTTCCTGTCCCTCAGCACTAAGGGATGCCTCTGTTAGTCTGATACTGTCTTTTGCTATAATGCAAGCTATGAAGTACAACAACTGTATGGCTGCCTCATGTCTCTGCCAAGCATACGGATCATCTTGGAAGAATAACCAAGGAGAAACATAAATTCCCCAGAATTCATCAAGAAAATGGTAGTACTTTGCCAGTGTGGCAACTGGAAAAGTTTCAATTTCCAGCATATTTTGAAGTGCTGAAGGAAACAACTATCTTAGCTGTGGCTGCATTAGTATTTGTGGGTATTTATAGGACACTGTACGAGATGAGCTTTCTGACCATCGGGAGTGAGCCTGTCATTCTGGAGCCTCTTCATCAATGTGCCTTTCACGCTCCATGAGATTAGCAGCTGCTGAAAATAGGAAAAAGGAATTTTCCTTTCTTCTGTCTTAGAAGAGGCCCATCACACCATCCTCTTTTCGTCTGGGCTTGGAAACAGCTTTGGGCCGTAGCAAAGCCAAAGCACCAACAGGTCTTTTTAAAGAAGTTCTGCAGCCCGGAGGATCTAAAGGAAAATCTCCTTTTTGTGTGTTTAGTCACACACATCAAAGGAAACAACCGTTGCAGTCTTTGTTTGCATTGTGCAGGCATTAGCTGTGGTCCGTTCTGCAGGGCTCTGCTCGAGGAGGCTGAAGTGCCTGTGCCTGTCAAGCTTTGAGGGAGATGGGGCAGACTCGGCCAGGCTGGAACATGCCACTTCTTGGGGCACGTCAGTTTGGAGAACAGAGCGATTTCCTTGACGTCGTGGGAGCCCTTCACCACCCCCCGGCCCCGTGCAGTGTCTGCTGAGTGGGATCTGTGACACTGCCTCACAAACTGTGTCCGAGGGATGGGCAGGACTTTCAAAACCGTAACATCTCGTTGGCCACCGTAACTTGGTTCTCTCTGCAAATCACAAATCCTCATCTGCCTGCACAGTGCCAAGAACGCCTGTTTCACCCGAGCATCGGGCTCTGCACCCCGGAAGGCTGCGGCTGGGGAAGAGGGCCTAGAGCACCCCGAATATTCAGCACCACTGAAAAATGAGGAAATAACCTTTGCAGCCTCGGGGCTGCCGGTCAGGGCAGGGAAACAGCTCCGGGCTTCGTCCGCCACTTAGAAAGGGGGTAGAGCCAGGGAGCTGCTCCCCGCCCGGAGGGTTATTCTCCGCTCTAGGGGCTCGGCACCACCGTCCTTGCCGGGAGCGCTGGGACCAGCCTAGCCGGGCAGACCCTCTGACCAGGACACGCCGGTTCGGCACCGGCGTTACTGAGCGCGGTGACAAACGCGGGTCGCAGGTGGTGACTCTCACAAGAGGGCCCCGGGGCGTCCCGACGGGGGTAATTTCGCTCTCTCGGTGTAGGCTCGGCTCCGGTGCACGGGGCGGGGCGGCCCCGCCGGGCGGGGACTGGCGGCCGCGCCAATCGCCGCCTTTGTTTGGGGTCACCGGGCGCGGGGGGGGGCGGTGCCCGCCGGGGCCGCGCGCAGCCAATGGGCGGGGCCGCGGCGGCCGGCCGGCCGGGCCGCGCGTGCCATTGGTGCCACGCGCCGTCATTCTGGCGGACGGCGCTGCTCGTTGGCCGGCGGCGTGCGCGGTGTTGTGCGTCAGCCGTTTAGTCCCGCCTCCCCCGCGGGGCGATTGGCCCCGGTGGCCGTCAGCTGCGCGCCCTCGGCGCTCCAGTGGCTGCTGCGGCTGTCGATCACGCGTTCCGTCCCGCCCGCTCTCGCCCGCCCAGCGCCGTCGCTGAATGGCTGAGGCGCGTGCCACTGAAGCGCTGCCGCACTGCCATTGGCGGGGCGCGGTGTCCATCGCGCCCATCCCCTCCGGGGACCCGCCCCCGGTCTGCCACGATTGGCCGCCGGGGATGTCAGTGCGGCGGATTGACCAATGGGCGGCGCGGGGCGTGCGCGGTGCGCGCGGGGCGACCGGGCCGGCGGCGGCGCGGGAGGAGGCGGCGCGCGCCTGGTCCCGGTCGCGAGGAGGCGGAGGAGGATGTGGCGCGCGGAGGGGAAATGGCCGCCGAAAACAAGCCGGAAGGTGAGAACGCGGCCGGGCCGCCCCCGCCCCGCGCCGGGCCTGCCCGCCGGGCCGCCCCCGCCCCCCGCCACGGCCCCGCCGCGGGGCGGTGGCGGCGGCACAGGCCGGGCCGCGCGGCGCGAAGTTTGCGACGGCGGCGCCCCCGCGGGGCCGGGCCGGGTCGGGCCTGCGGGCGGGCCATGTGCGGCTGGAAGGCCGCGTGGCGCGGGGGCCGCGGCGGCCGGGCCGGGCCGGGCCGGGCACGGTCCCGCCTCCCGCCGCCCGCCGGCACGTGCCCGCTCTCCGCCAACATGGAGGCCCCGGCGGCGCGGCCGGCGCGGGGCCACCGCTCGCTACGGCCGGGCCGGGCCGCCCCCGCCGGCCCCCCCGCGGCGGCGGCGCACGTGCCTCGCGGGCGCGCGCCCGTCGGAAGCTGGGTGGCCTTGGCCGCGGCCCCGCCAGACCGGGGCCTCCGCGCCGCGGGCGGGCCGGAGGCGGGCGGAGCGGCGGGCGCGAAGGTGAGCGAGGCGCGGGCCCGGCCCCGCTGGGAGCCCCGGGCGCCCGACTGAGGCCGAAAGTTGCCGGCGCGACGGGAGCGGGGCCGGCGCGTCCGCAAGGGGGAAGCGCCGCTCCGCCGCCGCTCCTGCCCCCGGCCCGGCGGGAGCGGGTCGTGGCCCGGGTTCGACGGGAGGCGGGTTAGATATTTCGTGTTATTTGAGATAAGTTTGTCCAGGCTGGCGCGGGCAGCGGTGCTGCCCTGGGCCCCGCCGGCCGTGTGGTCGCGGCCGGTACCGGTGTCGGCGCCTCCATCTTACAGGGGCGGGAGGAGAGAGCGGAGGAGAGAGGGTTCGCATCCCCTGCCGAAATCCGGTTGAACATGCCAGCACCCCAGGGATTGGCCAGGTTATAGCTGGGCACCTCAAGGAACGGTGTTTAGTAGTAAGTAATGGGGATTTTTTTCCTTTATCCGCCACAACAGATGTACATCCTCGCCTGGAACCTATTGCATTCTTTACTGGGAAATCCCTTCAGAGAATACAAGGGGTTTTATCCTACCTTTTGTCTGGATTTTTTTTCTCAGATTGCTTTGGGAATATATTTTTTTGGGTTGTTTCTTGGTGGCTGTAGAGCCCCCCTGGGCATAGGTTTGACTTTTGATTGCGCCGTGTCCAGCGCCGTGAAATTCAATGGCTGTTAAAAAACCTAAAATTTAAGTAGTAGAGATGATTTTGAGTGTTATTGGCTTCATCTTTTGCTAATCTCTCTGATGTTCCCAAATCTATTAGTTCGATCTTTCCTTTGGTCTGAAAAACGTTGGGCTTCATTCTTTTCTCACTTACCTTGAAGTACATGATTAACTGCACTGAAGTAGTGAAATGCCACCTGGCTAAGAGTGGTGTGAGCGAGGAGAGAGTGAGCATTCACCTGGACTTCCTGGCTCAGATTGTGACGTTTTGGTTCTCTTGGGGGTGACACTATAGTCACCAAAGCACAGTCGGGTTCGGTTCACTTTTCGGGCTTCCTGTTCCAACGTACGATGGATTTTTCCTGTGTAAAGCACAGATTTCAGTGTGCTCAGCCCCGTGAGGCTGCGGCTACGGACCAGGCAGCTCAGTGCTCCCTGACTGGGAAGGTAACTTGTCCTTTGCGATTGTTATTTACCGCAACTTTTGTCGTGTTTGCTCTTGGTAATTGGTCTCAGCGGGCGGGTGAGGTGTGTCTTTGCTGGGGAGATGGGTCGGCAGCCGTGTTTGCTCTCTCGAGTGGGGCTGTGCAGGAGCTGCCAGCGAGCCGCCCGTTTGTGCCCTGTGCCGCTGTCCAGCGTCTCCGCTGCTGGGCCGGCGCTGTCCCTGCTCTGTGCCCGTGCAGAGCACGGCAGCGTCGCGGAGGTGGGAGCGGAGCAACCCCGGCTCGGCACCGGCGCCCGGGGTGTTCTCGTACGAAGTCACAGAGCTGCTCCCCCGCTGACCTACTTTTGCGGTGGATTTTCAAGGAGACGACATATAAACCATTCATTCCTTAGACCTAAAACTCCACCTGTTAGAAACTTAAATGGGAATGCTTTTAAGGCATGATTCAGGCAGAGCGTTTCAGCAGTAGTGCAGGTGCTGGAGGAGAGAACACAAGTTGCTTTAGATTTTAGTTACTTCAATGAGTTAGAAGCGGATGTAAATGGCAGCTCGCGGGCCGGCTGCGGAGCAGCGCTGTTTTCATTGGGGAGCTGCCTGCTCCATCTCCCCAGCACGGTGCAGCAGGACGAGCCTCTGAGCAGCAGCACACGGCTCTGCAGACCTGCCTGGCCTTGGAGCTCCCTGCTGAGCTGCCATCAGGGCTTCTTGTGCCCCGTGAGCAGCGGGAGATCCCCGGTGGGAGCTGAGGTTTGGAATGAGGCTGGCGCTGCTGTTCCCTGGCTGCAGGAGAGAGTTCCACGGCTTGGAGAACTCGGGTGAGTTTCCTCTTTTCTGGTTTTCTCGGGCAGGGTGAGGCTGGTTCAGTGACTGAGCGGCTCTTTCCATCCTACAGCAGAGGGTTTGTGGGTTTTGTAGTTCCTGCAGTGTTTTGTGCATCTGAGCTGAGCCGGGAGGACTGACCCTTGGCGGTGCCATCTTGGCAGCTGTGACAGCTCTGAACTTGATCAGGGGGTGCTAAGGGGGGGTGTCCTTTAAAAAAACTTTATTTTTCTAATTTAAAGTTCAAAAGGGGAAGAATGTACATGGGCATCGTTTTAATTTTGTGTTCTCAGCCAGGTACCTCTATAACCGAGAGCTTTGCAGAGAGTAGCGCCTGTGTATTCTGCGTATGGCTGGTGCAGGGGTCCAGAATTTTGTTCTGCGCTTTTTGTTGCTCCGTTACATGTGGTTTTGTTGAATTTTCTATGTGTTAGTTGAGGCAGGGTCATAGATGGGATGGCAGGAGGAGGTGGTGTTTCTCCCTGCTGCTCCTGAGCTCAGGGTGCTGGTGGCGTGGGCTGACTGAAGAGGGCAAGTGAAGCCTCAGATGTTACTGGCTTTGGAGGGACTATTTGGGGAACAACAGGCTTTTGAAGATGAAACATTCCCGATTTGGTTGTTAAACAGCAAATATTCCCTTCTCTCTGTGGAAGTGTTACCTAAGGTTTTATTAGTTAAATAAACCTGAGCTAACGGTGTGCTGATGGCTGGGGTTGTGTGCTGCAGAATCGGACTGTTCTGGGGAAGAGGCGGCATTTGACACTCGGCTCAGTCCGCTCCTTGCCCCAGAATTTTTGCTGAATCTCAGCATTGGGATTTTACCAAAATATCTGTTGTCAGAATTGAAAGCAAACTGTCTCCTGGTGAAGTTTCTAGATCCTCTTTGTGGGCTGTCAGCCAACAGGACCGGGTTCAGGGAGCGGCCTTCATTCCCTTTTTCCAAACAGTAGAAACTATATATTTGTGAGGTCAGTTTTATGAGTACTTTTGGTATTATAATCGTGTTATTACAGATATAAGGCTTAGAGCTTGTTTAAAACTCTGGTTTTTGAATTTAATTCTACATCTCTTCTTGTTAATGATTTTCACAATTACTTTGGCTTAAATGTTTTTTGGCTTATTTGTGTCAGTGTTAAAACTACATATGTAGGAAACCTTCCTGGAGATGTATTAACTCAGATTTCATTTTCTCTATCAGAAAATGATGTAGTGAAACAATAATGTAGAAGTATGGCTAAAATGGATAAATTTGGTATTTAAAGACTCAGTGCTGACCTTACATTACTAGTGGTCTTAAATGGCTCTTACAAGGACATCCTTACAAAGGTGGATGTTGTTGGAGGAAGGGGCAGTAGCTATCCTCCCTCTGTCCAGACAGTTTTCAGAAAGAGGGAGCTGGAATGTGACCTTTCTTTTTCAGTGTCCCTCTGTCTCTGTTTCAATAAGCCACATGTGTCTGAAGGGGAAAAAAACCCCCAACCAGCAAACCCAAACATTGCCAGAGAGTGAAGCAAGGCTGGGTGGAGTGCTTGTAGAATACCAGGCTGGTTAATTGAAATGCAGTGCTTCCAGCAGCTTCCAGCAGCTTCGGTGTTCCCTGGTGTCCGCTTCCACACTTTGCTAAGTTTTCGCTTTGTAGTTTTCTCCCCTCACTCTGTGTCCTGTTTTCACCTTCCTTAGCTCCTGGCAGCCCTGTATTAGTGCTGTGTTAAACCCCATGGGTTCGGAAAGGCAGGTTTGCATGTAGGTGCTGGTGCCTATCTTAGCCTCAGTCCTTTGAGGTAGAGCACCTGCCCAACTCCCAGGGCAATGCTGAAGGGCCACTCCGTGCTGAGGAGCTGTCCATGACACTGAGACAAACTCTGTTCTCACTGGACGTGGACCTCCCACTATCCTTCTGCTCACATTGCACATTTTGGTTCAGGGTGCTGGGTTTTTCCAGCCAGCTCTCCAGGTAGGTTTCCAAACTCAAACTCTTTCTGGTATGAAAAGAAAGAAGTGAAAGTATCTGTGGCTGCCAGCATGTAGGGTCAGAATAAGTGACTGCCCTAGGCTTAGCCAATACTTCAGCACTTCTGGGAAATGTGTTGCAGTGTTGAGAACATCTGTAGTATTGGATACTGAATAAAGAGATGGTTTATTTTTTGGTGGACCTGGCCAGTACCATCCACCACTCCTTGCCTTCATTGCTACTGAATTTGATGATGTAATATTAGTGAAAACCAAGGGGTGAAGGAATTGATAACATATCTCAACCAGAGAGTTGTTGGTGATGGTGAGCAGTTGTTTGATCGTTCTGGTGCACTTGTCAGATTTAGCAGCCAAGTGGTGAAAGTCAGGCATGAACATGAATGAGGAGCTGCAAGGAGAGGCTGAAGCGAATGCATTGTTTGAACACTCCCAAAGTCTGCTTTTAGGGTAGGTCCTTGTGTGCACCTTTTGACTGTAAAGGAATTCTCCTCTTGCTCCATTAGCAAGTGCTTTGGAACCTGCCTAGGTGGGAGAGGGAAAGAGGAGCTTGTTCTGCTGGCGGGGGAAAGTGGACTCGGAAGTTTTGTGTGGGGCAATAAGCGTATGGCACAAGAAATAAACAGCTGATTGTGTCACCCAGCCCTCAGCCAGTGTGTGGGCCTTCATTAGGGAAAATTTGGCTCTCAACTCTTCTCCAAAATGCACCATTTGCAGTTTTACCTAACTGGTGTTCACACTGAATTTAGTTATAAAATGTCAAGAAATTTTCTGCTATGTGAAAAGGACAAAGGGACTTGACATTACTGGTGGGGAGAACTGGGCCACTGATGCACAGCAGCAGCTTTAGCTATATTTATGTTTCTTATGGTTTTAGAATTGTTTGTAGAGTTTGTCATAGCAACAAAGTAGTTATAACAAATATTCCAAGACACCAAGGCTAGATTCAGTAACTTCTAGAGGAAAATTGTTCTGTTGCTCATCCCTCATACTGCCACCATTCCTGTGATTCCCTCCTCACCTATTCCATGCAGGCAGCAGTCATGGCCATACACACGCTGGTTTGTGTTGGCCTCCTGCTCCTGTTGTACATTTTTAACCTTTGCCTGAACTACTTAGTCTTTCCTTGTGTCCTCTGCTCAGCCCCAGGCTGCATCCCATGCTGGAGGACTGGGAATGCATTTGCTCAGCCAGTGTCTGACTGAGTGCTGGCATCCAGCAGAGCCCTGCTGAGACAGCAGCACTGCAGAGCTGGACCTGGTTATCTTCTCTTAGCCATCCTTGATTGATATTTAGAAAACTGCTTTTGTTGCCAAGAGATTTACTACTGTAATCATACAAATATTTCTAGCAAACAGACCAAGAGCTGTTGGGTTTGCTTCTGTTGCTGCTTGTTTCTGGATGGAAGATGCCAGGATTGAAGTTTAACTGTGAGAAATAGCATGGCAATCTTGCAGTTGCTTGGATCTGAAGTCATTCTTTGCATTTATTTCTTCCAGATGGAGTTTGTTGGATTTATCTGTGTCTGGAGGTCAGCAAGTGACGGGGTGACTATGGTTGCCCATGTGCATTGTGTTTTTGTGGTGCCACTTGTGTGCTCCAGGGTCACAACTCTGCCACCTCAGTGGTTGCTCAGGGGTGGTGGGATCAGCTGGGTGCCTGCCCCTTTCCCAAATAAGGATGATACTAGGATTTTAGTCGTTTGTTTTGTACTAAAGTGCCCGTTTGTAATGTTTAAACACCTCTTCCCTCTCTTGAGGTAGTTAAAGAGATGGCCAGCCCTAAGTTATTATTTCATAATAATGGGTTTATAAAACTTGTGTTTGTGAGTTTATAGCTTACTTTTGTTATTTATTTCCAGTATGGACCTGTCTGCAGATCAGCAACTGATCAACATCCTTTTGGCCATTTCTTTATTTTCCAATTACATGTTATATAGGCAAACTGTGGTAGTTAATGGGGCTGCAGGTTTAAATTCACCTACTGGATCACCAAAGATTTAAGAACCAGTTAAAGAAAAAGAAAAGGGGTAGGGGGTTGTTTGGAAAGTGGGGGTAGAGCACAGACTCTCTGTGATTTGCTGTTGTGCACTTTAAAGTTTTATGGCCCATGGTGCATCCCTTGGGAGGATAAAGTGCAAGGAGCATGAAGAAACCCATAAAATGACGAAGGGTTTATGTGGTATAATTAATGTGGAACTTTCCATGAACTTTATAATACTTACACTTTCTTAATTCTACAGGAGTTTCTGGTTTGCTAATAAGTAATCTTGAAAATTGCTAATGGAACTTAAATTTTGCATTTTCACCCTGAATTATAACAGGACACATTGTAGGCTGCTATATTTTAGTCTATAGCTTCCTTACTTGAGTTCTCAGCTGTGGCTGTGCCTGCCTTGGGAAACATTTTTGAGCTGTGGCCAGCTCTGTACTAAAAACCCCAGTGTTGATAGAGCTTTACTGGCAAATCCTCCCCGTGCCAGTGTGGCTCTGCTTGCACAGACACTTTTTATTGACACTGGATGGATTTGCAGATCTTGATGTTGTTAGTCGCACCTGTGGAAAAATAAATGAGGAGAAAGTTCAAATAAAAATCTGGGTTTGCACAGTAAAATCAAATCAGTTCTGGGGGGTTGCAGCTCCTGTTTTTAGCTACCAAGGAAATTTTAGTTGGCGATAAATGGAGGAGTTTGCCTGCTGGGTGCTCTGCCTGCGCTGCCGGATGAGCGGAGCTGCAGAGCAGTGTGGACTCTTGTTCCCCTGCCTTCACCAGGAGCCCTGGTGGTGGTGGATGGGCTCATCAGCTGCACCAGTAAGGCAGATTTCATTCAAGCCAAAGGATAGCAAGGAGCAGATGGGGGGATTGCTCCACTTCCCTAAAGATAACATGGTGTTATTTGTGGGGAACAGGACCAGGAAAGTGGTGGTTCGTTTGGAAGAATGGGAACTCTTGTTCCATGAGTACCCTCAGTGCCACTGGGTGAGCAATCCTCCTCTCTTTTCCTGTTCCCAGCTTCCCTGGACTTTCCTCCCTGTAGGAATACATTGTGTGATTCCAGACGGCTGAGAAGCAAGTTGGAAGGCAAATGTGTTTATATTGTTTGGGGCTATGGGTTCTTCACCCTCATAGCTGGTTGGCTGATTTCATCCTTTCTCAAGGTCAGACCTGGTTTAGAGCTCACTGGATTTAGGATTTGCATCCTAAACCAACCTTGATGGTTGTGTGTTGTTCTGACCACACAGCTTGAGGAGTCCGTAATGAAAAACCAGTTGGATCGAGGCAGGAGGCAGTTGTTTTTCACATAGGGGCTTTTTTGGAGTCAGGAAATGCCATTGCTAGATGCAGAAAAGGGAGGCATCCATGAGATGTAGTTGTGTTACAGGATGGTGAGAATGACCTTCCATTGCGGTAATAACAGAAGGTGGGAGATGCTAACAACAGGAGTTGGAAGGTTTAGTGTCAGCAAGTTCTGACAACTTCTCCCAAAACATTTTAAAGGGCTCTATTATCCATAGGCACTTTCTGGATTAATAATACTGATAATTGATGACAATGGAAGAAAGTTAATAAAACGAGCTGAATAATTAGAGGTCTGCCAGCCCTGCAAAATAATGGAATGAGTGATAGAGGGCTTGACTGATACGGAGGTAAGGGGAAGTAATACAATTAATGTCAATTAAAATGTGCCTATGGAAAATAAGCTGATGAGATGTAACTGGGATGTAGTTTGGCTGATAAAAGCAATAATGTGTGCTGTAAAATACTTTGCGCCTTAATGAATTGAATGTAGAGCAATGCAGTGTTTTGAATGAGAAATCGAAATGGTGTAAAATGAATGCAGGGAATGTGAAGTGAGTATTAGCTGCATTGGGTGGTGGATCTGGAAATGGCTGGGGGCTGCTGGCCTGCCTGGCTCTGGTCTTTGCCACAGGCAAGTTGTGTTCTTGTGGATAACCACGGGTATCACAGCCTGGGTGTCTGTGAGGCTTTGAGTGACCCAAGTGCAGGGAAATAGTGGTGACAGTCGTACGTCAGAGCATTGGCTGGGGAAAGGATGTGCCCAAAAATCCCTGTAGAGTCATGGTCTGAAATACTCCATATCCAAATAGAAATCCTGGAATGGCGTAATAGGGAGCACCCTCTCCCTGATTTCTTTAGCAGGCCAGCAGAGATCTGTTCTGCTTGGCTGCTCCTTGCCCAGGAAGAAGTTGGGAAGTGGCAGCCCTGTTGATTTAGCCCGACACAGTCACACAGTAAAATTCCCAGTAACTGAGGGAGCGCGCAGGACTCGTAAATTACAGAGCAGCTCACGTTTATCATACACATCGCTGCTTATCTTGTAAACTCATCTGCTGGGCTTGCACGAGCAGTTGATTTAACAGCATGTATATTGTTGAACTTGACACATCCAAGAGTCTAATCAAGCTTTAAGAGTACCGGGGATGTCTGGCTGCTGGTGTGAAGTCTCTGCAATTCCTGAGTAATTTCTAAGAATGATTGTGGGCCAGGCTCTGTCGGGTTCACTGCAGGTCACAGGGAATGTCTGCGTCGTGTGGAATTGCAGAGGAGTTTTATCATAGTGCTGGCATGTGTTTTATGACATAAAATGATTAGATGTGTAAAATGAAGTTAATATCCTTTTTCTGTACATTTCCAAGTGGGAAATGACTATAAGTTAATTTTGTAGGGTAAAATACCAGTGAGTAACTGGACTGCTTGTGTAGCATTGCCCAGGATCTGTCACGGGATGCATGAGGCTGGTGGACGCCAACAGAGATATGTTGTGTTTGGAGGGAGAATTGATGAAGTTCTGCATTGTGGCTGGTCTCTTATGCTGCTGCTCCGGTTCCCTTTCCTGTGGGGACTGATGTGGCTGATAAACACACTCATTTCATGGATACTTCTTACTCTTTTGATGGTGTTAGAGGGTGATAGAGATACATCCTCCCAGTGCTGCTGCTGGGACTGCTGCAGGCTGGTGTGGGATTGCAGGGCTTTTTGGGACTTGGGTCTTTTAAGAGGAATTGATGCACCTTCTACATATTTAGCAATAAGAAAGAATAATTTTGTATTATTTAGTATTTCTGCTTTTGAGACCCTTGGGCATGGTGAGGTAGGAAAATTTCCATCTCTCTTCCTCACTCTCATGTTGAGAAACGACATTTCCTTTCTGAGCTGTGAATGGAAATAGAAGTAACCTGGGTTTGATCACATATGGCATATTTTAGTTTTAAATGAACTAACAGACCTTGAGTTGCATTTCTGCTGCACCTTGACAAAATTATAGCAGGTGCTGGGGCTCTGTGCTTATTTACTTGCAAATCCTGTCAAGTGTGAACTTCATTTATGACTTCCCTGGCAGGTCATGCCGCTGTGGTCACAGTTTCTACAGTGTTTTGTTGCTATTGCTTGTAAAATTTGCCACTGAAGGAAATAATGAGCTAAAATAGGCACAGGTAAGCACACACAGGCTCCTTGTGCCCAAATCCATCAAAGCTCTCCTAAAACTTTGCAACTAGAAAGAATTAAACTGCATTTATATTTCTGAAATAAAGCTGCAGTTTCAACAGAAAGCTGTTATTTGTCTTATTGCCATGGCAAATTGCTTTTTTTGGACAGGGGAACCTGGGGGGTTTCCAAGTCTTGTCGTGGCTTGAGTCACCTGGTTGCAACCAGCCATTCTCCTGTGTGTACATCATGTGTCTCCTCTTTTTTCTAGATGATCATGGGAACAGCAATGGCAGTCATGTAAAAATCTTTTTACCGAAGAAGCTGCTTGAATGTCTACCAAAATGTTCAAGTTTACCGAAAGAGAGGCACCGCTGGAACACTAATGAGGTAGTTAAATCTCTTACTTATTCTTAAATGTACCAGCTTACTTAATGCTTATGGATTGTTTTGTGAGAGCAGGCCATGCAAGTTACAGGATATGAATTCCTTGGCTCTGGAACCTGTTCCATAAATAATAAGTCCTAGTACATGCTGAAAGTGAGCTTTAAGTGAGGCTTAAAGGCAAATGTGGAAGTTGACTGCTAGTACAATAGGAGTCTATTGCTCATGTGTATGTGACTTGTCTCAGAATCAAATCTCATATCACCTTAATGACCTGTTTCAAAATGGTTTAAAATTAGATAGGTGTGTTTGCACTGTGTTGAATAAAGTGTTACTTTCCTGTGCATGAAGACTCCCAAATAAAAAATCAGTGTGTGTTCTTTCCTGCCACACAGAGTCCTGGGAAATAACTCCATCTGAGTAATCTTGTTAAGAACAAGGGAAACACAGAGCTGGGTGTTTTTTACTGGAATCCAGTTACCCTGAGTATGCTGGTTCACAGATCACCTGTTACTGCATTATGATTGGGGTAATTTAAATAAAAAAGTAGTATTTAGAATTCTGTGGGCCAAGGTGAAGTTAAAGAACAACCCAGGTAGCTCTCTAATCCCTAGGCTTTATTCCTGCTGTGTAGCAATGCTGGATGTCCCATGGCAATACCCATAGTGTGTAGTTTTAGTTTTTAGTATCTGTGTTAGTGTAGCTTTGCTATATTTATGGGAATCACTTAATAATAGAGGCAATCCACTTGGAGAAATGACTGTAAAACTCCAGTTAGTGTTTGCTTGTTGGGAGCTGACTGGTCCTGTTCCTCTGATCCCTCGTTTGTAGATCTAAACTTGTTAACAGAACCTGTGCTCATGAGTTTAACACCTGCAAGTGGCAGCTGAGTGCAGGATCAAACACGGCTCACTTCTGTGTGTGTGTTTGCTGAGTGCAGAATCAATCACAGAGCAGTGACTGTGTGTATTTTTCAAAATTGGAGGCCTTTTTGGTGTCTGAAAGTTACAATCAGGTATCTATTTTTAACATACCCAGTACTGTGATAGAATGAATTGGGTCTTTGGGGCAGTTGCTGGCCTTGGCAATTTTGGGTGGATGTTTTTGCCTTGGGTCATTTGAATTGAAATGTAAATTGTAGAAAATGCAGGTTGTGGTTTATTCTGTGATAGTGTTCGTACAAATGGAACAGGGTATGGAGCAGAGGCAATTCCAGTAGCTCTGACAGATGATGTTTGGACAAACACAGTTGGGGGAAAGCAAGCTCTGCACAGGGTTGTGACAAAATTATGCTCTTCCCTCTTACTGGAAAGAGCTGCTTGGGGTGGGGTTTAGGCACATTAATATTGCTGCTGTCCCCAGTGCAGAACTTTGTGTACACACATGGCTTTGGGTAGGATTGGTTTGTGGGGCTTCATAAGGTACAGGATGTGGGTACAGGATGTGGCAAAGCTCATTATGCAGCTGAAAACTGTTATTATTCATGAGCAGAAGCAGGAAAGTGCAGGTGCTTGGTGTGGTGTATTAGGTTGGGAGGAGAATTTGGGAGAATGGCTGTTCTTCTTAGGGTCGTGTCAGTGTTTTGGAGTGAGCAGCTCTGCCAGTGCTTGCCAGTGTATTACTGGGGTGAGATTGTCTGGTGCTGTAATTCTGGATGGATTGTTTGCTGATAGACACATCAGCTGGCACATCCAAACCAGACCCAGCCCCTGTCTGTCTTTTTGAATCTTTTTGAGATTCCTGTCTCTCATTTGTATCCCCTCTTCACAAATCTCTCTCTGAGGCTGTTATGCCATGGGGGTGTGGAGCTGGGTCTGTCCATGGGTTATAACTTGTGCTGACTTTGCCAGCCAGTGTGATGTGGCTGCTGCAGTATCCCTGTTGCATGATTTAAAAGAAAGAGCTTTTCTTGTGGCCAGAGATTTTTAGGCCCCCATTAGCTCAGAGGGGGGAAAAAATAGAAAAAGCCCAGAGTCTTATGCCTAGATGAAGTCTTGGAAATTTGTGTTAATTATGGGGGAGGAAGGCGCTGAGCTTCCAGATTTTATTGCCTTCCCCACCCCCAATCTGAAAGTTTAATTCTCTGCACTATTATAAAACTTGAATTTTTCTTAGGGTATAATTGAATAATAATGTTGGACTGCATTCCTGAGACATTCCTAAGGGAATAAATTTTTTCATCTGAGTACACAGGTGTTCTACGTGTGCTAGTGAAGACAGAAGTTGTAGAGAAGATACACTTGTATAGTGGTATTTCCAGAATTTTTGTACTGATTTCACAATCCCTGGTCCTGTATGTGACGTGTCTCCTGGACAGAGAGGTTTTTGTAAAAGATGGAAGAGAAATGAAATGCTTAACAACTTACAGATCTGAACGTGTGTGACAATGCTGTCCTCCCTCAGATGGTGTGTGCTGGGCACTCACTGTGCCTGGACTCCATCCGGTCCTCGGTGCTGCTGGTGCAGAGGTGAGGGAGCAGCCAGGGTAGAGCATCACCATGGGAACACCACAGATAACTTTTTCTGAGCGCTTATGTCTGCAGCTTGAGAATAATGGTCAGATGTTATTCTGCATTGGGTTGTTGGGATGGAGAAACTGTGTCCTCTGGGAGCTGGGTGGGCTGGGGGTGACTTTACACGTAGTAAAATCATGTGATGAGCAGCAAGAGAAATGGAGCATTTAAAAATGGTTCAAACACGTTATTGAGGTGCTTGCTTTCCATCGGATCATGCATTTGCAACTTAAATGTTTGATGGAAAGACATTTCCATACCAAGATGTCATCATGTCTTAAATCAAGTTTATAGCGGTTTTATATTTCCTACTGAAGGAAGTGTTCCTTCTAATTCAATTTTTTTTACCAGAGACAGAAAATCTTAAGTTAAGCCTAGCAATTTAATTACAGATTTACATTTTTTAAATGCCTGTAAAGGTGCATTGTGCTTATTTCTCCTGCTC
The DNA here is from genome assembly GCF_021018805.1 of Prinia subflava. Lineage (NCBI taxonomy): Eukaryota > Metazoa > Chordata > Aves > Passeriformes > Cisticolidae > Prinia > Prinia subflava. Next base: position 3,973,224 of record NC_086267.1, on the reverse strand, counting down.
TGAGAGAGGATAGAGATGAGGCTTTCATATGATTTCTCACATTAAGACAAATGAGTTAGATGCCAGAAAGTTCTGCAGTGCTTAGTGCTTGTGAGGGAGTTCCTCACTCTTAAGGCTTTTGTTGTTCGCTATGAACCATTTTAGGGTTTGTGAAGTGCAGATCCAGTTTGGTTTCAGTGAATGGATGGAGCAAAGGCTTCTGGCTTGGCATGCTGGCAGTGCACCTTGAGCAAGAATTTTGGGAGCCCTGGATCTTGGCTCCCTTTGGGAGCGAGGCTGGGCTCCCAAAGCAGAAGGTTGTCTGCAGGAGATGCATCCCACTGCTTTCTGTCTGGGAAGCAGGATCTTCCCAGGGTGCAGGGGCTCAAGGATGTTGGAGTAACCTTGTCTCTGCACAGCGCTTGGCAGGCACCGGATTGCAGCTCTGAACAGAGATGCCATTCGTTAACAGTTGGCAGCCGCAGTCATTAATCATCCTTGTAAACACTTAATGACATGGTGCGAGAAAGAAGGAAAAGTTAAACATTGGAAATGTAAAATGCTATCTTGGGCTTTGGTTCCATCAGGATTCTCTATTTACAGTCTGCTGGGAGAAGCCCAGAACTTCCATGGTAGAAAAAGCCAGCAGCAATTGCTCCATGTGCTTAGGCTTGTCTGGAGGGGCATGGCAGAACTGCCCTGCTCTCTGGAGTCAGCCAGCATCCACATTTTGCAGATTCTAGGCTCAGGCACTGCTTGGGAGAGTATTCAAATAATGCAATTACGAAACTCTGTATTTGAGCATTATTTAGCATAGGAAGAAGCCGTCTGCCTCTGCTGCCTGGGGGCCCGAGTCGCGTGTTCACTGACATCTCGATGTGCTCTGGCGTTCTTGCTTTGCTCGCATGACACTGACATTTCCTTTGCACTTGACAACGAGTTATTTGCCATCTTTTCTCTAAAGCACAGAGAAAATCTTGAATGTTTGGAGAATTGCCTGAGGGACGTGAGGGACCCAGACTGATAAGGGGAGCGAGTCTGGAGCCTTTGGGCTGGCTGTGATGCTCTGAAATGCTGGCTGGGAGGAAGTGAAAGCAATAAGTCCTTGCTGCCTGCTCCTCCAGCTCCCCTTGCCTACTGGCAGCTGAATGTCAGGCAGCTGGTCACCACACAGCTCCTGTAGCCACGTTTGTTCATTGAAGCCCTGCTCTGCAATAGAAACGGCTACTACTACTGCTTTTCCTTTTTCAATGTTTCTAAGTGCCTTTTAGAATCAACCGCTACCAGAAAACTTAAAAAACCTCCTTGGTTTAAGGCTGTCTGGGATGGTGTGGTGTATTGTAACCCTGCACTGCATGTTCCAGCTCATTCCTTACTCAGAAAAGAATGTGTTACAAATCTGTGGTGTTGAGCAAGTGTATGGGACCAGTTTGTGTCACCAGCACAGTTGGAGTAGGGAAGGGTTGTTGGTCCAGGTCACAGTGTCCCTTCAAGAGGGCAAAACTCCATGGAAAAGGAGCAGTGCTCAATACAGTTCCCTGTGGACTCTGAAGTCCAGCATATTTTTTTAAATGCTTTACATCAATTTGCTCAGATGTGTTCAGCTGGAGAGCAGGGTTCCTGAAGCCAGAGCCCCGTGCCTGCTTAGGAGCACTCCCAGGGCTGGGACATCCTTGCGGTCTGTGTCAGCTCTGGGGTTTCTCAAAAGCAATAAGAATATTGAATTTAGACTAATTGCCTGCTGCCCACGTGACCACAGTATAAAATACTCTGATGGTAATGGCAAATGCTGTTACTAGAAGTGCTGTTGGTTTCTGTTCCGCCTGACAATCCCTTGCTGGAGGAGCAGCAGGGAAGTGGTTGCAGACTGGCTCATGTGCGCTCCCACACAGCAGCTCTGGCACCTGGGGGTGCCCTTTGCATGGCGCTGAGCTGGGGACTGAGGGCACCTTACAAGGGTTTGGGAATGGCAGGCAATACCTTGTTGGGGGCAAAGTGCTAAGTGCTGTAGCAGACAGAGCATCCATGAAACCCAGTGCCAGTGTCGGTTCTCACCCTTCATTTCAGTGGTGGTGGTCTTCCAGGCCCTGTCCCTCAGAGAGACCTGTCCCACCTGGCTTTGTCACGAGTGAACCGGGTGCCTGCGCTGCCAGCCGGTGGGACCAGAGCCTGCCGCTCCTCTTGGCCACCAGCAGCAGTGTGAGGAACCCCACTGGCTTTAAAGAAGAAAGAGCTCAGCAAGTGAAATGCAAGGGAAGCAGTGTTTGTAGTGTGAGCAGAGCTGTAGTTCGTACACCTGACGGGCTGTCTGGCATGTGGGGGCGGCTCTTCCCACTGCGCATGTGGTTGGGGTTTGAGGCTGATCGGTGAACGAGATGGCAGTTTCTCTAACAGAAGCACTTAATTGTGGGTTTATTTTGTGAAATTAATGAAATTCTATGCTTTGCTTAATGTGCAAAGCAGGAATGTGGTGCTGGCATTGTGTTTGCAGTTCCTCAGTTGTGTTTACAGCCCTAGTGACTGCTGTGAGCGGGCTGGGAATTGAGCAAAATTGGAAGGTTATGTACCAATCCAGGTGATTTTTAACAAGGGCAGTAATACCTGTTCATGCTATGCTGTTTATGCTCAGACACAGAGAGGATCCTCATCTTACTCTTAGGAAAACCTAGCTTTTCTCCCTTCCCTTTGGTTCATGTTAGGGTCAGTGAAAAAGAGCTGATCCTGTAGTGCTGGGCAGTTAGTATGTCAGAATGCTGGAACTGGAGTGACTTCTGTAAAGCAGAGCAAACAGAGGGTTGGGAGTAATTCACTACCCTCCTCATTTTTTTTTTACTCCAAGTGAACTCTTTTGAATAAATGAAATTAACGAATTAATTTTTTTACACATAATGATAGCCTAGATAAAAAATACTTCATAATTAGTTTTAGCATACTGTACACAATGTATAAAATATTGATGGTATTTAACTGGCTGACTGTCATTAGTAATCTGTCAAAGTACTTCTGAATATTGGTCAGTGGTATTAGGGTTTTTTGCTGTTTGACACTTCCAGGTTCCTCCACAGAGTGGCTGTTGTAGATGACAGTAGTTCAGCAACAAATGTGTGTCCAGACTCCTGCACAGTTGCTCCAAATCCTTTGTCTGTCTTGTGGGAAAATAATGTGGAGTATTATTTCCTCCAGCTGATGTACCTGGTGTGCTTTTCCTAACCTGTGTCATCTGTTGTGGCTAGTCCTTGTTAAATGTACATAATTATCCTGAAGTGTAGTATCAAAAGCAAAAGTGGAATCTGGTCTGTGAGGAATAAAAAGTTGGAGTTAACAGTTATAGAAACCCTTCCTGAAACGTGAGGGAGTCAGAAGAGTGGATTAATTCAGTTCATATTTACTTGTTTATCTGCAGGAATGCCAGCAGTAGTGGTAGTTACCACTGCATTGGGTGTTTGGGTCTCTGGCTTGCCCAGCACTGAGTAAAATACTCACTGGTGTTAAACAAGGTGTACTTCCACATTATGCAAGGAAAATGCTACAACAAAGTCAATTTGGAAACTCAGTCTGTCTGCCAGGGCCTGGCATGTACACACACCCAAGGAATTGGTTTACTTGGCAAATGAGTGGGAATTGAGGAGATTATATTTGTAAGGGATTGAAATCCTGTCATCTTGATCTCAGGTTTGCTGCTTCTGAGGGTGGCTGTTTCATTTGGAAGAGAAAAATCAGAGAATCTAGATGAAAAAGAAAAAAAACTAGATATGAAGGAAAAATTAGTGCCAGTGAAAGCAAAGGATTTCTTCTGCTGGGGCACTGCCTAAGGAAAAGAGGGAAAGAAACAGTGGTCTTTGCAGGGAACAGTCCAGGGAAAGCAGGAGAGGGCATAATCCACTGCAGTAGGCGAGAAAGAAACCCCAAATCTCTGTGCTCATTCCTTTGTAACTGGTGTCAGTGCCCCATTGTTGACAAACTGCAGGAGCTGGGAGCTGTTTGCAGCACACAGCCCTGGACTGAGCCAGGCACTGGAGAGCCCTGTAGAACTGCCCCACCTTGGGATTGTGCCCCGCCAGTGTTGTCCCAGGACTGAAATGTTCCTGGAGTTACCTAAATCTCATCTGTGCAAACTTTTTGTTACCTGGGAAGTTGTGAGGGAGCCCCACGATGTTGGTGTGTCTTTCAGGCACATCCCTGTCTTGCATGTCTGAGGTTCCTAAGCTCCGGGGTCTTCCTGGTCACACAGCTAATGTTGATGCCTTCAGACTTAATTATCTGATGAGTCACTGCAAGTCTGTGTCTGTGCTGTTGAGTTATTGCAAAGTTGCTGGGTTCCCAAACCACTTTCTTTATATCAAGGTTGTCTGGCACATCTGCAGTGAGAGCTGTGGTGAGAGGAGGGAGCCCAGCACAGCAGTGAGGGAACAGCAGAAACGTGGATTTACTGGTTTGGCTCACAGAAACTGGAATTGATAAATGCTGGAAATAGTGGCAGCGTTTTTTGACCTGAGTTTTAAATTCAACAAGCAGTAGCTTTAGCAGGAGGGTTTGCCAGACATGGTTGTTGGGGGGGAATATGGATCTTCTTGCATTCTCCAGCAGGTTCCTGACTGTGACACACATGAAACAGGAATGACATGGAAAGATCAGACACATTTTCTGGAAAAACATCCAGGCAGGCTAGATCCTTATGCTATGTGTTATGTACTGTGATTCTCCAACACTGGGGCTGTCTTTGCCTTATAAAAAGAAAAGGGTTTTGTACGGGGAGTTTGTTTCTTGGCTTGAAGCACAGGGCTGGTTTGGTCCAGATAAGAGTGTCCCAAAACTTAATGACTTGCCAGGCAGAGGGAGGGATGTTGGAATGAAGAGGGATGCAATGCCCTTGGTGGTTGTCTTTCTCCAAAAGTTATCTGATGTAAATATTACGTTCTCTGCATAAATTTAGTGTAGATAATTGACTGCATCTTGCTTGGAAATGGGTACCAAAGGTTGTTTTATAGCTTCTGTGTAATTGAAATTCTAGGAGGAGAGGCCTTTGTCTTGGAAACCACATTTGAATTACTTTTTTATTGGAGTGTTAAAGCAATACGTTACGATGTGAGGGGTTCAGCGTGCGTGTGTGTCAATAATTACCAGATTTCCACAGTTACAGTGAATAAAGGAAACTATTGAAAAAGCACGTCAAGTTTTCCCTGAAAAGCAGTGATCCAAGAGTTGTGTTGACAGCCAGGAGTGTTCTGACCTAGGCAGAGCCTCCTCGGAACAGGCAGTGGTCAGTGCCAGTGCAGACCTGCAGCTGACGCTTGGCTGCGCTGCCTCGAACCCTCGGTGCTGAAAAAACAGTTTGTGAATTGAGAAACCAGCATGGAAATGGGAAAACTTTAGGGACCCTGTCTACAGCGAGGTTAATAATAACAAGGCAAAGTGTCTGGAAACAGGAGTCGCCCAGTGTGGCCAGGGCAGCGTGGCCGCAGGAGGGTCAGTGGCCACAGGAAGGGTCAGTGGCCACAGGAATGGTCAGTGGCCGCAGGAAGGGTCAGTGGCCGCAGGAAGGGTCAGTGGCCACAGGAAGGGTCAGTGGCCACAGGAAGAGTCAGTGGCCGCAGGAGGGTCAGTGGCCACAGGAAGGGTCAGTGGCCGCAGGAAGGGTCAGTGGCCACAGGAAGGGTCAGTGGCCGCAGGAAGGGTCAGTGGCCGCAGGAAGGGTCAGTGGCCACAGGAAGGGTCAGTGGCCACAGGAAGGGTCAGTGGCCGCAGGAAGGGTCAGTGGCCACAGGAAGGGCCAGTGGCCGCAGGAGGGCCACAGGAAGGGTCAGTGGCCACAGGAGGGTCAGTGGCCTCCGGCACAGGAGAGCAGCTGAGTGTGCTGCCGTGGGCTGGGTGTGCGAGAGCTTTGATGTGCTTCCATAGAAGGTTCTAGTTTTACTCACTGAAGCTCCTTTGTTTTGCAGAGATCTTGATGCAGACGCCCTTTTGGATTTCTTTTTAATAGTGTGTGACCCTTCACCTTTGATCCCTTGACCTGCATTACTTTGGTAACCATTTCATTTTTTAAATTTCATTTCATTTTTAATTTTGGTGTGTAAGCTGTAACATTTCATCATTTTAAACTGTAGCATTCCTTGACCTCCCCAGATGTCTTTTTTCTTTTCTATGAAGATGCGCAATGTTGGCTTTTCTTGAATAAACATTATTTCAGTTGTTAATAAAATAAGTATTTTTCATTGTTTTTTTGCTTCTTTTAAGTTTAACTGTGTGTATGTTGCCTGTACTTCTTTTGATCTGTGTTCTCCCACAATCTATTTTGATATTTATGTACATCTTTGCTTTTAATTCACTTTTTTTCTACAGTTCTTTTGTTCAGTAAAACCCATGCTCATGGCCTGTCCGTGGCCCATCCGTGTCCCCCTCTGGTCAACTTTCATAGCTTAAAGTAACCTTGGGAGCATTTCAGATACACTTATGAATAAGAACTATTCTTTGCTGTTAAAATTTTTGCCCTGTCCTGAAGTTAACTTTTTCTAACCATCAGCTCCAAACTGATAGCTGTTTTAATAAAAGATTAGGCTTCAGACCAAAATGAAAATCTCACTTGAAACTCAATTTGCATTTATTTTTCTGTTATCATAGGAGCCCAAAGGAAAGTTATCAATGCTTGGAGCTGTGCTTTAGGCACGGCTGTGCTCAGGGAAGCAGCGTTGTGTGTACGTGGGATGGCAAAGCCCCCAAAGCTTAGTTGCTTCTTTCCATTTTCCTGTTGAAAGGGAAGCAATGGATAAGACAGATTTTGGCCAGATTCTATTTTTATCTGGTAAATGATCATATGAAATCCACTGAGCATGGCCCACTGAAGTACAGATTACTTTTTAAGTGTCTCATTATTTTATTCTCTAACATTTAATGCTGAAGTTTTAATTGCACACAGATGAAGCTGCTAAATGAGCACTGAAATGGATTTAGGTCTTCTCAGAGCCTTGTTGATGCTTATAAAACTTTATATCGTTCATTAGGACTACAGATTAAAATTGTAGCGAGCTGTTCACATAGGGCCACTAGGCTCTGCTGGTGCCTGGCCTCTTGAGGAGCCTGAAGCTCACCTGAACAAGCTCCTGCTGAGCCTTTCCCCAGGGAAACTGGACAGCATTTGCTCTGCTCCCCTGTCAGGGAGTCCTGCTGACCTCCAGAGCTGAGCCTGAGTTGTCTCCTTCCCCCCGAGTCCTCTGTGAGTCTTGAGGGATTCAGCCCTAGCAGGTTCTACCTGCACAGTGGGGATGCACCATCAACACCAGAATCAGGAAACAGCTGGTTTGAATTGGCATCCTTGCCTGAGAAAGGGATTTCCAGCACTGATCTCTGCTTAATGGCAAGATCCCGGTTTTTAAACTGCCCTTTAATGTGGCAGAATTGCCTGCTAAAAGATAAGTATTCACAGAATTCCCTGCCCAGCACCTTTGTGTTACTGTGGGAGTTTCTCTGGCCCTGTGGCTATGAGCTGTGCTGCACTGTCACAGCTTCCATCAGTGCTCAAAGCATTCAGGTGGATTTTTCTTTTCCCCTCCTGTTTCAAATTTTAGCTGTAATTGTTTTTGTAGACCTAGAGTTGTCAGTTCTGGTACACAGACTGCTGCTCCTCACCGAGCCTGTCAGGGATAGCTGGGATTTGGCTTTGGCTTGGGTTTAATGCTACCTGTCAGCCTGAGAAGGAGAATCCTCCAGAAACCATCTTAAGCCATTTCTCCAGTCTCCAGAACAGGGTTTTTAAAACTCAATGGGAAAAAATACTTCCTTTGCCCAAGAAAACTCCTTGAAGACTCTTTTTCTCCTTGTAACACATATTTTATGTTGGCAGCAGTTAGATGTGAATGCCTCGATTTTCCAGGGCAGCAATTCTTAAAAACCTTTATTTAAATGTCTGGGACCTGAAGGAAATCTGCTTCTCTGTGCAGAGGGCTGTCTGTTGGCTGCCTCCTGCTAGAACAAATAGCAGGGAAAAAGAAGAAATGGAATAAAAATATCTGATGTTGGGAACTGGAGTCAATAATAAAAAAACTAGAGCCTAAAAGATGGTTAGAATGTCTTGTTTTTGTAGGGTTTTTTTGTCTCATTTCATGTTTTGTCATGTCCATCCTGCCTTCTTTCATAAGGTAAGCACTCTGACCCATGGCATTCTCTGGGTGTAGCTCCCAAGGTGGTGGGATAACAGAGTGATGCATGCTTTGTTGTGGTATTTCCATGTATTGTGTTAGATGCAGATGGTTATTCACAGAAATCAGTATAAATAATACGGGTTGTGCCTATTCAGCTATTGCATGGGCTTCCAGGATGCTAGAGCTGCTGAGGGAGGAGGAGGGTACAGCCTTTGGAAAGGGAGGAGATAGGAATTGTCCCAATTTCCTCTAAAAAACACAGTAAATATTGGCAAGAAGAGCTGCTTTGTTGACCCAGCAACAGCATTGCTGTTTGCCCCAGTGTAAAATCTGTCCCTGGGTTTTTGCTGCAGTGCTGCTGGATACAGCAGGAACAGCGACAGCTGACCCTTGGATGGCAAGAGATGATGGAACTTAATTCACTATACTGAGCTTGTTTTTCAACTATACTGCTCACTATACTGAGCAGTAACTCAAATACATGTTTTCGTCAAACACTTAATCAAAGAACTACACAAATGCTGCAAAATGTTTGCAAAGCAAAACATTTGTCTATTTAGATATTGAGAGAATACTCTATTGAGAGATTTGTTCCTGCTTATGAGGTTTTTCTGTTACTCAAAGCCAGAATGTTGACAACATCCACTCCTGAAACAAGTCTTAATTTTGAAGTCTATGCAGAATCTTCTGCTGCTGGAGGCTTTTATGTATTAACCTTAACAGAAGGCTGAAGGGCTGAAATGAAATTCTTGGCAAAGATACAAGATTCAGAGCGTTGCATATCTTGCAGTTCAGGTAATGCAGCTGGGGTTGGATTAACTTAATCTGCTTTATTCAACCTAATAGACACCTGTGTGTCATCTGCATGTGCCACTTATTTAATAAAACATTGGCAGCAGCAAGTTGCTCACTTTGGTCTGACTACTTTTGAAAACCAGATGTATTGGTCAGCACTGTTTTCTGTTAACACTCAAACTCATCCAGAGGTGCAGGATGAAAGTACAGGACCAGTCTGTATCCCCTGCCCAAGACTGTACCTGGGAAAACAAATTTCCATGCAGCACCTGATCCTGTGCAATAAACTGAATAAGTGCCAGCTAACCCTACTCACTTTTCAGGGCTGGTGGGTTCTAGGCATGGATCCTGCTGCTCCCACTGCTCTTGTGCTCAGAGGGGAAGGGAATTCCCCTGTTCCAGAGCAGAGCCTGAGTGCTGCTCTGGCCTCACACGGGGGCACCTGCAATCCTTCAGGTTCTCTTCAGGGTGGGGGTGAATTTCTCAGGCTTGTCACCCTGCTTGCTGCTCTGGGTGTGCGTTGGTTTGCAGTCTTTAAATAATTTAATTCTTGCTCTTGGTTTAATCTCTAACTTCTCAACTTGCATTAAGGATGCTGATGGCTGAGGGGTTGAGCTGGCGCCATTGGGCAGCCAGCCCTGATCCTCTCCTGTGCTTCTGCTTTTCCTCTGCTTCAGAAGTAGAACTGTAGACCTCGACACCCTGCATTGGCTTTGTGTCTGCTAGAGCAGGGTCCTCTGCCTGTCCCCCGCTTGTAACTGCACATTCAGCTCAGAAAATGCTCAGTGATAAACATGTGTTTTCATTTCTCCTTCAGGTTTGGCTTGTCTGCTTTTCAGCTCTTCTAGACATTGGAAATTCCAGTTTGTGTTTATTTTCTCTGGATTCCTTCCCACAAGACAGAAGTGAATTCAGCATGGATTATTGGGGAGAGCCTTGGCTGGGAATAAGGATAATTGCAGCCTCTGGCTGTGCCACAGTTTCACTGATGATTTCTTTTAAGTTACTCACCTGCACTGTATCTGTTTCCTCAGCTGTAAAATGTGGGTAATTACCTCCATTGTAAAATGTTACAGGGTCTGCTGGTAATTATATGAACGAAGTGCTAATTACAGTGATTATCCCTTGGACCTAGTCTAGATCTGGCTGATGTTCCTGTTGTGATGAACGTATGAAACAAATACTACAACTTGCTTTTCTCCATTCTTTGTGAGAGGCCTGGAAGGTGCCGCATCACGAGATGTGTTCCCAGTGAGAAGCTCTGCTGCCCTGGCACTCAGTCACCCAGGTCTCTCTGTTAATTCCTTGTTCCCCTCCACCCTTGTGTGTTACAGGGCCGTGGGCTGAGGAAGGGCAGAGGAATTACTGATTCAGTAGTTGGATCCATGGATGATCTGATAGCCAGGGTTTGTGCTGTGGCTTCACTTTTCCTCCTGGGGATATGTAGAAGGCAGCAGCCAGGGAACTGTGCTCCCGAGGTACCAGTTGGGTTGGGGCCAGTGTGTGCTGCCTAGTGGCCTCCATTCTTTAAGAAGTTCTGACCTTGATGCCAGGAGAGGTGTCCTTCTGGCTGTGGAGATTATTTCCCTCCTGTAAAAGCCTACAGCTTGCAAGATTTTATTATCAAACATTTTATTTGCCTTTTTCTTCTCCGTTTATTTAGGACACGTTTTCTTTGTAGCTGGGAATAGCTCTACTATCCCCTGAGCAGGGCTGGGTAGTGGAGGAAGAATTTATATTCTTCAAGGTAGAAATGGAGTGCTCTCATCCAGAAAATCCTGCTGCTGCCGCTGGGAAGGTGCTGTAGTTTTTGATGGTAGTAATAAGTCACGTTGTATATCCAGTAATAATGAGAGTGTCCTCTCCTACCCAATCCCTGCCTTCCCTGGACACAGACCTCATGGCACAGTAACAACAAAAATCCTGTGCTTGGTTCATCTTGCTGCAGCTCTGCCTGCTCTCTTCTTCTGCCCCATCTGATTCCCTGCCTTCCTGGGTTCTGCTGGGTGGATTTTCTGCCTTTGCCTCCAGCCTCCATACACCTGCTTCCCATCAGCCTCAGCCTTTCTTTGCCTTGGAAGAGCAAGGTTCAGTTATGTCTTCAGAATTTAGAGCTGAGCAGCTCCTCCTTTCTCAGAGTTTGACGAGTACAATGAATTTTTAACTTTCAAGAGAAGGTTTTAGTTCCTGTCTGGGATGATGATTTGGAAAGGCTTTCTGGCAATTGAAAGGCAGTCTTTAATTGCAGCTTTGCACCTGAATTTTCCAGACTAGATGCTCTTTTCTGAAGGCTTCTGTCTTATTGATTCTACAGCCTGTTCTTTTCTGTGACAGGATGCTTGAGTGCTCCAGGGTTGCAAGCAACCTGCCATTCCTGATAGGTGAAAGTGGTCATTGCCAGGCAATGAGGGTATGGAAAGAACTTCTCTTGTTAGGTGAAGGAAAAAGATGAGTGATTATCATCTCTCCCATGCTCTGCTCTTGCCTTGGTTAGAGCATCTACACTAGAGGGGTTTGTCTGTAGTGTCTGCGCTTCACCTAATGCTCATCTGCCAGACTTGTTTGAAAATCCTTCATTTGGGAAGCAAAAAATTCTTCATTTGGTTTGTTCCTGCAGAAGCATCATCAATTAGGATGAATTAATTTGGTCTGAGAGGCTTCAAAAGTGAATGATGCTATATCCATGTTCTTATTGCCCGTTGCACAAGTGAACTGATTTGTGTGCTCTCTGCAAGTCACATGCTGAAGGATGTTAAATTATTGTGTAACCTGGAGGGTAATCAGTGATTCAGATTTGAGATTATCCAAGTCTAATTTGGCAGCATTCTTGCAATATCTGGGATTTCTGTATCTTAGCACCACTTTGAATGCTGTACATTAAGAGTGACTCAATTTTTTTTAAACTTAAAAATTCAGTAACATAATAATGATAAATTTTCTCAAGTTTTCTGTCTCTTAAAAATGAATATACTGTTGGTTTTCATTGAGGTGCAAAGTGTTGCATAAAATCACTGCAACTTGTGACAGAAATGCTTTCAAGTATCTGAATGAAAATGCAGCATCACCATGAAAACAAATGTGTTAACGCAAAAGTGTTTCCAAACGAGGTGCTGCTAAATAAAGGTTTTCCTGGTTTTGAGAGCAGGTTTTTAAGCAGTGATATACCCCGTGGGGGGCAATTGCACACTTTAGGGAAGGAATTGAGGAGCACTTTGTATATGTCAGAGGCTGCTGCAAAGAAATCTATTAATTTTTACTTCGTTTTGTACTTACCTGTCACTGCTTGGCTTTGTGAGTCAGTGGGTTGTAGACAAACACGGTGGCTGGTTGAAGGCTGAGCAGAGCAGTGCCAGGAGTGTCGCTGCCCCCTCAGTTGCCTGTCCTGTCCGGGCTGTGCCCATGCCCATGCCCGTGGCGCTTTTGGCATCGCCTCCTCGCCCAGCCCCGCTCGCTGCCACGGTGCGTGCCCGGCCTGGCGCCTCGGAGCCGCCTCGGAGCCGCCGGTGCCCGCAGCAGGAGGAAGAGAAGGAGGCATTGATTCCATCGCGCCCCGTTTGCAGCTGCCCCCGTGTCTGTACGGACGCGGAATCCCCACAGGAGGGTGCTGCGAAGGCACTGAATGTGCAGGTCTGCGGGAAGATCAGGGCTTGGAGGAGACTGCGATTGTAGGGCAGCCAGCGCCGTGGCTCTGGCAGGGGCAGCGCCTGAGCCGTCCCCGCAGAGGGGCGTGGGGGGCGGTCGGTGTTGGAGCTTGCAGCCCCCGCTGCTGTGCTGTGGGCTCCCGTGTCCTGGTGTTGGGGTGTGGGTGACAGCAGCAGGAACACTGACACTCAGGTGCTGCAGGGTCGAGGGCTTGGGAGCTGCAAAGTATCCCAGGGCTGCTGCCCTGCCTCCTGCTCGTGGCTGTTGCTGGGACCCTTCCCCTGTGAGCATCATTTGTGGCCAACGGGTTATAGAGCCTCTCTCCAGCAAGCCTTGGGGCCACCCAGCTACTTTCCTGTGTGTATGTTTAGTCTGCACAACTGGCAAAATGTATTTGCTTGCAAGTAGAGACAGCCTCCAAGTTCTATCCTAAAATACTCTGCAAGTTGGACCATTTTATTCAGTGTGATCAGATGAGAAATAACGGCAAAACCTCCCTTTGGTTCCTGGCTGTGCAACCCTCTTCCAAATATTTTAGTTAAAGGGATTATTCCTTTTGCATAATACATGCTCATGCCAAAATACTTGTCTGACAAGGCCAGTTAAACAGCACTTTCACATGATTCTCCCTTTAGCAGTGTGCTGCTTCACCCTGAAATTGTGTGATCATTTAAAAGTAAACAACCCTCTGCCCCAAGGGCTGTACAGATCCACTGTGCCCCTCACTTCCTTCTGCCGCTTTTCACTTTTAAAATAAACTTTTGAAACTGAGGATTATATAACTGAAGTAGAGACTTCTCTTTGGGATGACCTCTAGGACATGTGGGGGGGCTTCAGTCTAATTCTGTTACATGGGAGTGTGGGAGATCTGATCCCTTCCCTTTAATGGCAGCACGATCAACTGATGGAGCTGTGTTAGAGAGGGGGTATAAAATCAGCTATTCCTTGCATCAGAGCACCTCACTTGGAAACCTGGGACTGAGATCCACGTGCTAGTCCCTGTGGGGTTCCCTGCTTGCCACGGGGCATCACAGCATGTGCCAGTTCAGTATCTTGGTTTGAATCCAGGACAGTGTCAAGCAGTCCTGGTCCTTTGTGTTACTCTGTGGGTTTGGCACTCGTCTGAAATTGAATCACCAAAAACCCCTTTTGGTGGGCTGGGTGATCCCCAAGTTTGGCTAATAGACGCTGTGGAAGAGGTGCCTGGCAGCAGTGGGGGCTTTGCCCCAGCACCTGCATGGCAGGACCACGAGCTGGTCCCGTGTTTGAATGCTGTTGGATCAGCTGCAGGCGAATACAAATAGACTTGGATTTTGGCCCTGTAAAGGGAGACTTTCAGCTTCCCCTGGGAATTCTGCCTGGCAGAAACCAGCTGTAGTTCAGTGGTTTCTGTTACCAGGCAGAGTCTGTTTGGATGTCAGAAAATTAGAGCAGAAATTCCTGCAGCAGTCAGCTGTGTCTGCGTCACCTCTGTGACCTCTAACTGCTACTCCTGCAAACAGTTGCCATTAAACACAGTCAATAACCCCCTTCTGCATTCCATTGGATCATCTCTTCCTGCCATCTCAAATGAAAAATAAACAAAAGAGCTTAAGCGTGCAACGTGCTAAATAGACTAATCAGCTGTGAAAATATTTTATGGGGGAATCTGGGGCAGGAGCTGTCAGTGGGAGCGAGCTGATTGGAGCGGCAGCAAAACAGCTTTGGGAGGCGGCCGTGGGGACAGAAGGGAAAGATTTGTTCAAATGTATGTGTGCTATTTTTTTTACCCCTTTCTGAGTAGTTTTAGGAAATCCCTCCCTCTGTAAATTGATTACCTCTGCACATCAGAAGGCCTTGGCTCTAAGTACGCTCTAAGCTGCTCCTGTGCTGATTTGACTTTGCCTGTTAAATGTAAAACAGGTTTTAATCCTCTCATTTAGATGTTTTAATAGAAAGTAAATGTTTAACTTGCTTTGCTGTGGCCTCCAAATCTTTAATCCGTGGGAATGTTTTTAATGAAAGGAAAACGGTGCTTTTGTTTAAAGGACAGGGTGATGCTGCAGGCAGCACTGCTGGTGGGGGGAATTGCAAACCCACATCAGGAATTTTTGGCACTGGTGGATCCCGGATTTAGGGATTATGGGTTTAGGAATATGCTGGGGACAGAGGCAAGAACCCTGTCTGGGGACAGTGTGTGGCTGGGAAGGGGTCTGTAACCCTGCTGTAAGTTCAGTGGCAGTGATTCCTGCCCCCGAATTCAGAATCGTCCCTGTGTTCTGATGATGTTACAGGGCTGTTGCTGCTCCAGCAAGGGAGAGCTGACAGAGCCGTGTGCTTGCCAAGGAAACCGCAAAGCAGGCAGCACTGGGTTTTGTTCTGCACACAAAAGGGGGGGTTCTGCTCTTCTGAAGCCACTCAGCTTACTTACAATTTAATTTAATGTAATTTGTTAAAAAAGACTTGTGGCTCCAGGACACATATATGGCTGGCAAAGTACCATGACGAAGTCAAAACTGAACAAGGAGTGGAGCACACAGTGAATGTGGGTAAAAACCACTTAGTGGCAAGCGCAGGCAGCTGTGCCCACTTTGGGGCAGGACCCACAGCAGTTTGCCCCTTCAGCAGCATTTTCTGCCTCAAATTAGAATCAGGACTTTATTAGGTTAAAAGTGCAGCAAATCCTGGAAGATGGAGAGTGATGCCAAAAGATTTACCTGCGTGTTTTCCACCAGCCTGTGCTGCCAGAAGGGGGACGCTGTTCAGGGCAGCTGAAGGCAGACAGGCACCTCCAAGGAAGTTCTTCAGAAACACCACTTCCCTCACTGCAAAGCCAACTGCACTGATAAAGATTTGGCTGAGTAAATAAAGTGCTCTGATTTCCAGGTCTGTACTGTAAGTTGCCGAGCTGCAGTTGTGGAAGTGCCAGGGTTATAAATAGTGGGTGCAGCTGGCAAGCCCCAGCCCTGGCACACCGGGGCACTGGTGCTCCGTACTGAGAATCAGGAGGATTGTTCTCATTGGGGTTTTGGCTTCTCCCTTCACACTCCACGCTTTTCCCACCTGGGCTTGCAGGACTGGTTCCTGTAGCCAGGCCTGCCTATCCTTCGTGGGACAGGGGCCAGCTTGGACACAGGAGCATCCTGCGGCACCTGGATTTGCACCTGATCCGTGCATCAACTGGGCCGTGTGCAGAAAGCAAGGAGAAGAAAACTATTGGTAAAATAATAAATCAACTTCAACGAAAACCAGTTCATTATTGCAGCATGAGTACACTTAAGAAGTTGGTGCTGCATCACAGGTGTGTGGATGCCTGTGGAAAATTCATATGGGGTGTCCCGGCAGTATCTGCAGTGAAGGATTCGCTGTTCTCCACAGGATGATGGGGAGCAGTTTGCACACATCCATGGGGAAGCAGAGCTGCTCCTTCACTGTGCACCAGAGGGATGAGTTAGGTTTTACAACACAGTAACTTAAATGTTTAATTTTCTGAGTTGTCGTTGTTCTAATTAAATCAAATTTGCAATTTTTTTTCTGTTTGTCTTTTTCTTTTGACTTTTTTTTTCCTCTTTGACCAAAATCCTTAGAACCCTAACAGGTCACAGGCACATCAAGATGCTGGGACAGCGCTGGGGGCTGAGGAGACCAGAGCAGGGGCTGGGTATGGAGCCTTGGGGTGTGGCAGGACGACACTGGTGGAAATGTTTGCCTTCCCTGTGGGAGAGGGTTGAAAAGCTACATCAGGCACGTGTCACCAAAATAATAAAAGTACTATGAAAGCAATCAAGTATGCGTTACCCACTTGGCGTGTTACAGGCAGCTCCTCCCCATGCAAGGCCAAGCCATTCTGAATTCATCCCCCGGGATTTGGCGTTAAAACATGTTCGCTGCCAGCTGACAGAAGAGTCAAGCTCGGATTTATTACACCGGCACCTGCAGTAAAAAATGACAGATGATGTGAATGTATTTAATTATCATTCAGCGCCACATCTCTGCCTGCTCCGGTCGCGGGGCTGCAGCTGGCACTTTAACTAAAGTCAGTGTGCTTATCTGGAGAGGGGCTCGGAGGAAGGGGCCGGGGGGAGCCGGGTGTTCCTGCGGGGCTCGGCTGAGCAAACGCGGGCTGCACACGCTCGCTCCTCCGCGTTGCCCCGGCCCCGGAACAGCTTTCCCATCCCAGTACTGGAATTCCCCGCAGCGCCGGCCAGCCTCCCTGCCTCTCCGGTCCGTGCCAAGGGGGGTTCCCGGTGGCATCCCCCGGCCCAGCGTGGAGCAGATCCGCTCCCGCAGCCGTGCGGCGGCGATCCCGCGTCCCAAAGGCCGCTGCGCTTTGCAGCAAGGTCAGGGGGACGCGCCGGGACTGCCGCAGCGGCGCCGGGGACGGAGCGCGGCTCCGGCAGCGTTCAGTGTGCCCGTGGAACACGGAGCTGCTCCGGACAGCTCTGCTGGGTGTGTGTGTGTATTTACACGGATGTGCAGGCACGGAGATACATGCTAGAACATAGTGCATGCACAGATAAACGCATACATACAGACACACAGATGAACACATGCGTACATACTGATAGACACGTGCATACACACACCTGCACACACACCTGCACACACACCTGCACACACAGGTGCGTACTTGGCGTGTGGGAGGCGGCCCAGGTGCCTCAGCCCCAGGTGCCTCAGCCCCAGGTGCCTCAGCCCAAGCTCCCTCAGCCCCGGGTGCCTCAGCCCCGGGTGCCTCAGCCCCAGGTGCCTCAGCCCCAGCTCCCTCAGCCCCAGCTCCCTCAGCCCCGGGTGCCTCAGCCCCAGCTCCCTCAACCCCGGGTGCCTCAGCCCCGGGTGCCTCAGCCCCGGGTGCCTCAGCCCCGGGTGCCGCAGCCCCGGGTGCCTCAGCCCCGGCTCCCTCAGCCCCGGGTGCCTCAGCCCCAGCTCCCTCAGCCCCAGCTCCCTCAGCCCCGGGTGCCTCAGCCCCAGCTCCCTCAGCCCCAGCTCCCTCAGCCCCAGGTGCCGCAGCCTCTCCCAGCCGCGCTGCTGAGGCCGCCGGGGGAATTCGGACAAGCCCGGAGCCTGCCCGGGATGCTTTCGCTTTCCTGCGGTGTCCCTGTGGTGCAGAGCCCGGTGTCCCCTCAGTCCCCTGCCATCACCCCGGTGTCCCCCTGGATGACAGTGAGTGCTCCTGGTCAGGCAGACTTGTGGGCTGCCACCAGCCGGACCAGGTTTTTTTTGAGGGGAAAAGGCAATCCAAGGGTGAGCTGGGCATCTCCTGCCCCCTGAGGGATGAAGATTTGGGATTGTTGGGGAGGGGGGTGGTGGTATTCTGCTTGCCTCCCTGCTTTGTAAAAGGAAAAGCTGCTGTTGGGGTTTCGTTATCACTTGTTTGTTGCCTGTGCTCACCAAACCGTGCAGGGAAAAGGGGATTTGGGGAGGATTAAAATATCAGATTCTTGCTGGTTACTGAGCCTTTTGGACGTAAGCTCCAGCAGCTTTGTGCTGCATGGAGAAAACAGCGGCCCATGAAGAGAAGTGGTCAAAGGAATTGGCGAAAAAAGGAACAGAAAAATCTGATTTATTGCAAAGCCTAAGAGGAAAACAGAAGAATTTTGATGTTGCCAAAATGCTTTTGACATTGGAGTTTTCCTTGCTTTTATAATGATTAAAAAACCCACTTAGTTGAAAGCAAAAAATAGAAGACATCTATTTTTATTTTTATTGAGGGGTTTTCCTCAGTGCCCTGTCACAGGGTATCCTCACTGCTGTGTGCAGAACAGGGACATGTTTGCTTTTGGAGGACGCTTCTGGCACAAGTATCTTGCACACCAAAACTCACTTGTTTTTGGTGGATATGGCATTTCCCCTGGGGGTTTTGGCCAGAGGAGCTGGACAGGTGCATAGAGCTGTGCTTGTGGGTGCAGCTCTCTCTTAACCACACCAAACCCCACATTCAGGAGTGGAGCAATCAGCTGGGGATATTTCAGAGCGGGTGGTGAAATGAGGCAGTTTTTAGTATTCATGAAAAATGCTTGTGACAGCCTTACCCCAAGTAATGAGCAGCCACCTGCAGTTCAGAGCAGTGCTTGATAATGCTGTAATTAGATTGGAGATGCAAAAAAGCTCATTAAAATTAAATAACATATTTGTCACTGTTTTAAGAGGTGCAGATTGCCTCGAACCATGCTGGTCTCTTGACCTTGAGTATTTTGGCATAGTCCTCGCTGTAGAACACATGAAAATAACGTTGGAGCATCCCACAGGCAGGTTCATGGTGGGGGTTTCAGCACAGGGTTGCAGGTGCTCACCTGCCCTGGTCACATTGTTTGGCACCTCACCATACAGGGCCATGCTGCCAGCACTAGGATGGCACAGGGGAACACAGGCTTCCAAAGGCATGGGTATCTACCTCTTCAGTTTTTGAAGTACAGTAAAATGTATTTTGAGTCCCCTTCCTCCCTCCTGCCTGAAAAGGAACATGCAAAGTCACGACAGTGTGTTAACAAGACTGTAATTTTCCAAAATTAATTTTTAATGATTAATTTGTCTTGTTTTTAGATGTTTTATACAGCACCTTTTGTTTCTCCACATGTCACCACAGTGGAGGCGGGTGTTGGGTCAAGATCTCCAGCTGGGACATCCACTGCTGGCTTGGCTCTGCCCTGGGGAGGGCTGCATCTGCCAAAGAAAGGCAGCTCAGGGGAAATGCAGAGGTCATCCTTTGTAGAAGGGATTTTCCTTTCTGCTGCCCCAAAATGGCACTGCTGTCAAAACACTGTTGCCCTCACTCCAGCTGTTGTGGCCACACACTGTTCTTCCCCTCCAGAGATGTTGGCTGGCCATGCCTTCTCTTGCAATAGTTTCTATGCACAAAGAAGAGAATTAAAAACAAAAAGTGGGTTTTTCTTCCTCCTCACTCATCGTGAGTAATTACACGTAGGTGTCTCGGAACGGGAGTGTTTACAGACACTCCGTATTTTCGGCATGTGGGATTTTCCCGCTGTAGGATTTGGGTTGTGAGCAGCAGCAAAAGCAGCGCTCAGCCTGGTGCCTGGATCACCACTGGTTTGTTTGGGAACTGGGGAAGAGGAGGGAGAGTGCTTGAGATGGAGTATCCTTGTGAGATCATGGCCCTTCGGTGTAAGGAAGGGAGTTTATAGCACAACTTCTGGCACCTTACAGAGAAACTTTTTTTATTGTATTTTTTCCCCTTCTTAGGAGTGATCTTGGAAGGGCTCAGATTTGGGTGATGGCAGCTTGTGCTGCCTTGCAGCTGGGCGCACTGCTTGGCTTTGCTTGCTGCCATTCATGTCAGTGTTTTCTGTTATATTCCTGGCACCAAATGGGAATTTTCACAGAGCTTGTTCTGACTAATGTTGATGAAAGGGCAGAAATTCATTATTAGAGTGAAATAGCTGGTGATAGACTGGGGTTCCCAGGTGTATGAGTGAATATCAGCAAATGTCTGTAGTGAAATTTTTTCTGCAGATCCCTGCTCGTGACCGCCCCCGCTCTGGCTGTGTGGGCTGAGCTGTGAATGCCACACAGCCACAGGAGTTGGCAGCAGCACCTGTAGGTCTGTGCCAAGGGGCTCCCCACAGCCTGGGCACCCCCAGCTTTTCTGAGCACAGGGTCCCCAAAACCAGTGTGAGAGCCCATGGTGGGCAGACAGAGCCTAATCATAAAAAATAAAATCAAGTATTGTGTTTTCAAGGCCCAGATTGACACAGGACCCATCCACCTTTTCCTCACATCTGGGTACCTGATTATTGGCAGAGTAATCTTAGTTCTTGGTCCAGGGTGACAGGGTTGGGATGGAGGGAGGTGTGAGTGAACAGTTTCATCACCAATAAGTATTTCCAGATAAAACAGAGTGTGCAATTCCCATCATGCTTGGGGCAGAGTGAAGGGCTGTGGCTCAGGCTTGTGGTCAGATCCAGGTGGGTCCTTTAGGCTGGTCTTAGGCAACTTCAGAGGAAAAGAACCCCCCAAACAAATTTGGCCTTTGTGGTTATGCTGAGGAGTCTGCAGGCAGAGTAAACCCCGGGTAAACATCCTCAATTTGCTGCCTTCTGAAATGGAGCGGCTTTTGGAGTTTGGAGCCACAATTTGTATTCAAATGAAGGTCATTTGAAAGGTGTAGCACAGTAAACAGCCATTATTTCATTTTGATAGTGGTACTAAAATTATAGTGTTGGTTGAATTATTTTAGTATAGGACCATTACCATCTCCCTAAAACACTTAGAGGGGTTTTATATCAGTGCTGCAGTCCTGAAATTAGAGGAAAATTAAAAATCACACGACTGTGCTGGAAAAGTAATTTATTTGTGAGGATGCCTTCATTTTATCATGGAGTCTCTTTCTCTTCTGCTCTGCCAGGAGAGAGATGTGCTCCTGACACCCAGACAGGCTCCCAGGGTTTGCCTTGCTGAACCAGGAATGCATCAGCTTCCCACGAGCCAGGGCTGCTATAAGCCACCCCCAAAACATAATTTTAAATTTTTTTTTTCTTTTTCAGTGAAAGTGGCTGATGTAGTATTACCTGACTAAGTGCTGTCAGCGTGTTATATTTCAAACATACTCGTGTAGGGGTGTGGGCACACACTTAAAATCTCTCTGCATTCATTTTCTTCTAGGACTACATGCAATAGAAGCTGGAGTTAATAGAGTGGCAGTGATTTCCCTCATTGGGGTGGCCAGGTGAGGGTGCCTGGCTGGAGCCTGGCAGTTTTGGCTGCTGTTGGGTGGAAGGGGGGATGCTCAGAGGCTGCATTGGAGCGGGAGCTGGCAGATGTGAACAAAATCTTAATTGGGAAATTCCTGTAGATTATTACAGCTGCCTTCATTAACATTTTCACACTTGGCTGGTAACAAACGAGGAGAAGGGCTGTGTGTGCCACTGGATTTATAGTGTTCCAAATCTGCTCCATACCTGGGGTGTGCCTTTGAGCAAAGGGATCATAGCTATTTGTGAAGGGATGTTCAGTGAGGATTCCTGTGAAAATCTTTACTGACAAGGAGCTGGTTTTCAGTGAAAGGAAGGATCCTAGCTGAATCTCTGGCAAAGTTCAGTTTGTGTTTGGATCTGGTTTTTATGGGGTTTTTGATCTGTTTGTGCTTAAACTCCAGGGTTTTTTAGTTGCATAAGAAGGATATCAAGTGCATATCCACTGGAAAAGAGCATAAAGTCCTAAACACTGTAAGCTGAGCTGCTTTAACAGTACCAAAGCTGACAAAAATGAAGCACCAGCCATGAAAGATGTTGGCTGTGGAATGCCACCACATCATGTTGCAGGAAAAGGACATGCCTTGTGTCCCTTGCCTGGCTTCTCAAGGGCCTGGCTTGCTCCTGCTCACACTTCACTGCTGGAGCATGCGATGCTGGCAGGGCCAAAATACATTTTCATTATGAAATCACAGGGCACTCGTGCTGGGTGACATTGGGGTGGATGGGCCCATCCTTGGGTGAAGGCTGCTCTCACAGAGGAGCTCCTCAGGAACTCCTTCAAATTGAGGGGAAAACCTGCAGCTGGATTAGGATGCCCTCGGAGATGAGCGTAGCAACCTGTTCCATATTTATTACGGACAACAATTTGACTAAGGGAGAATTTAGATTAATAACATTCAGCCCAGAGAAGTAATTTCCTTTGAGAAAGCGATTTACATGCACTCTGCCAAAAAGAGCCGTCACCGTGTGCTCTCCCTGTGTCAGCTCCAATAATGAAGTTGGAAATAACATGGGAGGTTAATAGGTCCTACTTATCTCCTTAGTGCTGCAAAGGAAGATTTACAGTGTGGAGCCTGGTTTGCATATTCCCGTTGGAAACTGGAAGGTTTTTCCCAGCCGAGATTGATGAGACATTGCAGGGTGTCTGCTCAGCTGGGGCTGGGGATGTCCCTCCATCCCAGGGACACGCTCCTGCCAGAGGGAGCCGCCTTTCCCGGATCACTGGCCAGGGACTGACTTAGATGCCAGAGCCACCATTCCAGTGATAATTATTTTTATCCATCTGTCTCCTCTAAGCCTGGAAGTTCACAGAGATGTGGCTGCCACACTGTGTTAGGAGCTGGGTTGAAGCCCAGTGGGTTTTCCCTGGGAGCTGCCCATGGCGTGCGAGAGGGAAAATAAACTCATCTGGAGCCGTGGAGGGAGGCGGTGTCGTGGAGTGTGGTGGAGGCTGCCTGTGTTACCCCTCGGGCCTCTGCCTGTGTCTTGCCAGTCTTCTGGTGATGTGTTGGGGTGTGTTGTGTCCTGCCCTCACCCCAAGAAAGGGTCTCTGTGTGCTGAGCTGTGGGGCTGGGAGCTGCTGGAGTGTGCTGGTGGGTTATTTGGGACCTGCTCCCCTAGCTGGAACTCATAATGACCCTGCCACTGTGGGGGAGGACACTGCTGCCTGTGCTGCTGGTGAGGCTGGAAGCAGCTGGAGCTGCCTGGAGTGGCCCCTGTCCCCTTGTCTGGCTGGCCCAGGGATGGCAGGGACAGGGGATGGCGGGAGCCAGAGCCCTGTCACTTCACATTACTCCTGTGAAGTCTCGGAGGACCCGTGGCACGTTATGGGCTATTGCAGGAGCTTTTCCCTGTGAACAGTGTAGCTGTCTGCACTTAGAGTAAGGAAAATCCCCAAATTGTGTGCCTGCTTTCCTCCCCCACAGTTCTCCCCAGTGGTTTTTGGGAAAAAGCTTAATGGGTGTTCTTCTCTCCCAGCAGGGTTGTGTTTGGGTCCTCCCAGGTTGTTGGGCTCTTCCAAACTGGGAATAAACCAAACTTTTAAAAATAAACCAAAATTCATTCCCTCTGGATAATTTAAGTCACATGATGCCTGAAACCTGCTTTGGAGAGGGACTCTGAGAGGGAAAGAATTGTTAATAAATGTTCTGTCTGCACAAACTGTAAAATATTCATTTCAGTCAGTTATTTCACATTACTGAGCAAGTGCAAGAAGAATGAACTTTCTGAACAGCTTAAGGTACAATTCAGTAATAACCTGGGCCATTTAATGGATGAAATATTTAACATAATTTGCATATATTAAGTGATGGGATGACGGTTTTCTACTTCTGTGTACTCTTTGTATGTCTGGAACAGTGCAGCCTTTCCTCTTCACCACTCCTCACAGGGTAGGCGATGAGGAAATGTCATTTTCCCTCCCTATTTGGAGCCAAGGAAACGGGAGCCACATCAGCTGAAGGCAAGGGCACACACAGGCCCAAAGTGTTTTCAGCTTGGCAGCATGGCTGCTGCCATTTCTGCTCTTGATGCTCCCAGTCCCACAAAACACAATTTGTTTCCTTTTTCTTTTTTTTTCTATTTTTAAAATCAAGTAGTATTTTAAGTGCAGACAAGAAGCTGTCTGCACATGCCAGAGACTCCTCTTGGCAGCGCAATGCGCAGGGCCTGGGAGCTGCCCTGTTCTGAAACACTCCCGGGGCATAGCTGGGACTGGCACAAAGCCCATCCCTGGGATGGGGCTGCCAAGCTGTCCCTTGTGCCACGCTGGTGCCTGGATGCCATCCCTGTGTGCCCAGCCCGTCCAGCACTGCTGGCCCCTCTGGAGCCATGGCTGGGCTGGCCCTGGGGACACTGAGCCTGCCCATCGTGTCCTCGAGAGCGGCGTCCCCGAGCTGGCACTGCTGGATGATTGCAGGGTAAATCAGGGCCAAGCAAGGCAGTGAAAACCTCAGGAATGGGAAATAAGGGGGCAACCTTGGTGCTTTCCCCCATAGAAACAGAGAGCTGTAACAGGTGTTGGGTGACCAGCACTTCATTCTCAGCAGGTTGCTCCAGGAGGAGGTGACTGCTAATTTCCATGTGACCAGAAGTTGCAGTTCATAATCCAAACAGTGGCCAGGGTTCTCAATTATACCCAATTAAGGTGTGACTTCATTAGTGTTCCCTAACTTTAAGTGCATTTTAATTCATTAAACTCTTTTTCTTCTGCTCTGTAAGCGGTCTCCCTTCAGGAAACTGTGGAAGGAAATGAAGTGTCCCAAGGAGTGTGTGTATATAGATTTATAGATACATAGGTCTCTCTGTGTCCCAGGGGTGGGGTTTGGGTGGTTGCCCAGAGCAGGAGCCCTGGGGAGCACAGAGTGGATCTGGGGTGCCCAGTGCGGCTCACAGAGATGCAGGCACTCCCAAGCTGTCCACCATGCTGTGCCCTGATGCCCTCACTTAGTGGTAATGCCACTAATGCCAGGCTGGATGAATAATGCCTTTTGCTCTTTCAATCCCCAGTACTTTGTTGTTTGTTGTTTTTTTTTTTTTTTGCATCCCACACACTCTGTGTTGTGTCAGTCATTTGCCCAGTTTGTAGTTTGTTCAGGGTTCTGGGCTGGTTTTCCAGCCTGTCTGAGCCTCTCTTGGAAATGCCTTCTGTCATGTTCAAGTGGCACCTTCACACTGCTCGTTTCCAGGTCGTTGGTAAATATGAAGCAATAAAGGAAATATAAAAGGAGTTCAACCAGGAATCCCCATCTGTCTGGCCCTGCAGAGCTCCTGGATGTCAAAACTGCCTCTCCAGAACTTTTAAGGCTTAAAACCAGAGAAGAGCAGAGTAATTCTGAAACACATCCCTTTCTTTGATCAGCAAGATTTTAGTTCTTTTAAAGTATATATTTTTGAACTATCAGGAAATGAGCACACTCCTGGGGATGGAAAGCACAGCCTGGCTCGAGTGTTCAGGGTCCCCTCTCAGCAGCTGGATTTGAGCTGGGTGAGCAGAGGGAGGGCTGTTTTCATCCTGCTGTCAATGTGCCTTGACAGAGCGTTAAAGTCAATATTACCCTAAAAATGTTCTGCTTTCATAACAGGCAATTTTGTTGGTGTTGAAAATGCTTTGTTTGATTTTGGGAGCCATTCATTACAGGATCAGGGCTTCAAAGTGAAGCCAATTAGTTATAAGAGCTACGTTTAAAAAGCCTTTTTCCAAACGCCAGCTTGAAGGTTAGAATGTGGTGAATGGGGAACCTGTGCTGGGATGGTCCCACCGTGGTGTTGGGTACCCTTGTTGAGGCCACATCCCTGGGAGCAGGAAGCTGCAGCCGAGTGGTGGCTTGCCCCCTTTTCTATATTTGGAAAGAAATGCATCAGCATCCCTTTTACTCCCTGAATTCCCTCTGGGAATGGAGCTGGTAAATAGCTGTCGCACTAAAAATAACACCTGCAGCAGCCGCTGGCAGCCACGTTCCCTTCCCTGGCTGAGCTCAGAGCCAAAGGGCTCCCACCCTGGGAGCAGATGTTGGGATTTATGATTATTAAAAAAAAAACAACCAAAAAACAAAAATCAACCACTTAGCAATATAAAGAGCATGAAATTGCCTGAAATGCTTAACCTTTGGGAAGCAGCATCCATGCTCTCTGCCGGCTCCTCTCTGAGAGAAAGGACACAGCAGCCCCAGCACAGCCTGCAGCAGTGCTCTGTGTGCTGGCAGACCAGAGGTCACTGGTGTGACATGGCATCAGCCCTGCCTTTCACCAGCCTTCTGGTCAACCCCTTTCCAAGGAAAAATACAGGGAATCCTGGGCACTTTGGCCGGTTTGCTGTCCTGGCACTGCTCAGAATGGGAAATGCCTTTTTCACACAAACATCCTTTCTTCTGGTCATTTTTTCCCCTTGTCATATTTTTTCTTCTATGTTCTCTTAAAGGTGAGGATTAACTAAACTTTTAGAAGTCTGAAAATAGCTTGTGAGAAATTTACAGTTCCCTGTTGTTGCTCTGGTTTTATGGTTGTTTCCTTGTAGTGCCAACACACACGATAATTCCAGGTCAGAGGGGCAGTTTCTACAGATGGGAGCCAGATGACAACTGCCAGCCACTCTGGGGGCAGAGCTGCTGTGCCCCCTGGGCCACAGGCCCTGGTTAATTGTCATGATTGGATCCTGAAATGGGGCAGAAAATATTTCCCCTTTCATGCCTCCACAGAAGGGAGGATGGTTTGATGACAGCTCTGAGTGTTGTGAGTTCACTGGGGCTGGTGAGCATTTGGGAGCTGCCTCCACAAACTGGACTTGTTCCTGATTTTGTGAAGAATCCAGCAAAGTGACCCTGAGATCAGCCCATTTGGTTAAAGCATGGTGTGAATAATGCCAGTGTCACAAGGTTCAATCCCCATATGGGTCATTCAGTTATGTGTTTGACTTTGTGATCCTTCAGGGTCTCTTCCAACTCAGCATATTCTGTGATTCTGAATTTACCAGGGAAGATCTTGGGAAAAAAACCCCAAACCAAGAACCCTCACCAAAACCAACCAACGCAGCAGCACCAGCTGGGAGCTGGGAACATCAGCAGGGCTGGCTTGGGCCTGAGCTGGGCCTGGGACAGAATCACTCTCTGAGGTTTTGGAGACATCTCCTGCAGTCCCGTGCAGAGAGCCCTGGCTTTCTGCTAATGGCTCTGTGGTTTCTGAATAACAAACAATTAATTATATAAATGCCTGAATAATGCTTTTTCTGGCTGCTTCTCCTTGTTTACTCTTGTATTTGATGTTGGTCCTTCCATTTAGATTTTTTATTTCAGTAGAGCAGCGTGAGATTAAGGACAGGTCAGGCAATGTGCCTCCAGGAATGAAAGCCAGAAGCCATGACCCTTTCATAGACTGTGGTTCTTTTGGCATCTTGAATGCTTAAAACCCCTTTGTGAATTGTACTGGTGCTGCACAGGTTCATTCCAGACACTGTTCCTGAGTTTTCATCAGCCTGGCCACGCTTGGGTACAGGGCTGTGCTGTGCAATTCAAGGATCTACCATGTTCTCTGTTCACAAATGCAAAACGTGAGCAATTATCCTAGGAATGATGGTAATGAGTAGCATGGGTAATTTTTTTTTTAACACTAAATATTATTTGCACAGTGATGCAGGACACTTGTGTGGTATTGACAGAGCTGGGAAAGCTGTCAGTGTAAACAATGGAAAATGAATAAACCCGTTCAGTAATGACTTCAGGTGCAGCAGCTTCTCTGTGCAACTGGATCTTCAGGAAAAGGGATCTCCTTGTGCTTGGGCTGGAGTGGGATAGATGGAGCATGAAAGCACCAGCATCCAGGACTCCCATTTGCACTAATTAAGATGTGAGACTGAGGTGGTGACATGACAGCAGAGCATTGGTCAAACCAGTAAAATGTCCCAGTCCCTGCTATTCCTGGATTCCCCTGCTATTCCTGGATTCCCCTGCTATTCCCAGATTTCTGGGCTTTGTGGCTCTCAGTCTGACCAGCATCATTTGAATGCAGCTTTTATCACGATTGAATATGTATCTTTTAAGAAGGATTTTAATTCTGTTTGAAATAAGAAAATGTCATAAATCAGCAGCAGAATCTTTTAACATTTACAGTTTTAAATGAATTCCTGGTGAGAGTCTCTTAAGCCAGATTTATATCTGACTCTGCATTGAGCTGTCGTTATGTGGGACTGAAAAACTCTGACAGAATTAGGCATAATGCGAAAAGATGCTGAAAAGACACTTCTGCAGGACTGTGGCACATTATTATGTCAGAGCATATGGGAGCGAGGAGTACGTAGAAAGGGGCAATTTCTGGGGATATTTCCCTTTTCATGATCCCTGCATTTGAAGGACTTTGGAAGGGCTTGCTGCTGTCTCCTTGCAAGAGAAGGCAAGTGGAGCAGGCCTGGTGTTCTCACCTCGCTGGGCTCAGCCCAGTGCCAAGACTGGGACTGGTGCATCCCCACATGGCAGGAGGGACTGGGCTGGGGGAGGCCACGGCATGGGGAGGTTCCCAGGGGATCTGCTCCATCCCCTGTCATGCAGTTAGACTTTGTCACTTGGTGGAGGAGAGCTGCAGAGCATTCCATGTTCCTCCTGGTTTCTGTGGGAGTTGAGAGCAGGGCAGTGTCTCTGAGCATGGCACATGCCCACTGTGCAGCAGGGGAATGCACTTGGGCATCTTCAAACCACATGACTCTTAGAATTGTGTACAATAATTGAGGTTTTTACTATTACTCTGTAATTAATGCATCGTAAACACAGGGATCTTAGTGAATTTTCTTTTTTTTTTATTGCACCACACTTTTTTTTCAGGCTGCAGAGGACGAGTGAACTGAACCAGCAGTGCCAGCAGGATGCCAGTGTTCATGGTTCTTTAAATCACAGGGTTTAGTCCAAGGTCATTTAAAAGAAAAAAAAAAATCATATAATGACTTGTGGGTGTTTTTCAGTAACTCAGAATTGGGTGTTATTTGTTGCTGCTCTGTTTTACTAACTGTCCCTCAGTGTGGGGCCTAAATGGAAGATAAAATCCATCTAATCCTATTAGGCATGGGCTGATGCAAGGGCTGACTTCACTTTTACTTGTGACTAACTTCTGAGTGGTTCAGGGCAGCCGTGGCTGGGGGGTTGTGCCCAGTTATGCTCTTGCTTTTCTGAAGACCCAATGTGTGTCTCAGTTTGCTCTTGTCCATGTGTTTGGCAGGTGAAGGAGCTGTGCAGGTCTTGTTCAGCTCCAGTGCCCATTAGTCACTGCTTGTGCTCTTGATTGGAGGTTTTTCCTTCTCCTTTTCACGTGTTTTAGAGAAAATTATTCTTGTCCAAATCAAGTTTTTTCAGATTAGGTTTAACCCTGAAAATAAAGTATTTGAGTTGTCCATTTAGTAGTTTTCATTTTTTTCCACTTTTTAAACTTTTTTTTCCTTTCTGCCCTTTTCCCTAAGTTTTCTTTGGGACTGTGTCCACCCTGATTTGCAGCTGGTTTTTTGTTGTGCCGAGGCTGCTGTGGGTTTCACTGTTGGGTGCTTTAACCCCAGGAGTTTGTCAGAGCTGCTCCAGCACTGGAATCTGAGGACAGAGCTCTGCTGATGGTGCTGGGTGGCCCCAGCAGTGCTGTGGAACACTTTCAGTCAGATGACTTGATCAGCCACCACGGCTCAGGATTCCGAAATGTCACCCTATAATATCTAATTAGGATTGCAGTTTGAAGACATCATGTACTTTAATTGAAAACTGTAGAGCAATCTATTCCATTTTTTTTCCTGTTAAATTAATAGTTTGGACCTTTAGCAGATGGTTGGTGAGACACCATTATTAATGAAAACATCCTCCCTCCTGCAATCCCACCGCTCACTGCCATGCAGGGAACCAAGGAGAGCATCTCCCAAACCACAGGCATTTCCTGCTTGATGGTTTTACTGTCCTGTGGCACCAGACAGGGCTGCAAGGGCTGTCCCCAGGCCTTTTCCTGCAGAGATGAGCTCAGCCAGGCTGCCTGGGTCAGGGGGACAGCAGCAGCCAGAGCGCTGTGGGCCGTCTCCTGCTCTCTGCAAACCAAGGGAAGGCAACACTTTGGGTCTAAAATAGTGGGGCTTTCATCCATTAGGGCAACAGACCAAGGGTCTGGCTTCAGCCAGTCCATGGTATTTTCACAGGTATCAATAAATGCCTCTACACTTGGCAGGAAATTCATGGCACGAGTTAGAAAACCAAATCTCTGCAAATCCAGCCTGACACATGCTCTGGCTGGGCAGCCCTGGGCAACCTCCAACTCCAGCCACAGCTTGTACTGCTGAGACAGACTGTCAGCAGAACAGCAGTAATATTTGAACTTTATCCCCTTCTCAGCCTCAGCATAGGCAGATCAATGTTTCTGCTTTGAGAAGTTGCAGACAGGTAACACTTTAAGACCAAAGCAAGTCCTGCCTGAAATGGCAGTGAAACATTCTGGTGTTGGAGGGTTTTGTCACTGACAGGTGTTAGCCCACAATCGCCTGACCCTCCTGTCCCTGCTGGGCACTCATGGGCTTGCTTTGCTTTTCTGCTTCTTGTTTCACCCAGCTCATGAGTAGTATCCCTCTGATAGTGTTGCTGATTTAGGCCAAACAGTGGGGTTGTGATTTTTGTTCCCATGATGCTGAACAAGGTGCTGTGAGCCTGCTCTGTGCAGTGTTCAAAACAGTTTGTAGTTGGGATATTCAGAATATTAATGGCTTTGAGAGTGGGGATGGGTAGAAAATGAAAACGGCTCAATCCCAGCTGAGAAGATGGCCCATAGTCAACAGGAATTTTTATTTTAATTTCAGAGCAGAAGGATGATAAGGAAGTGATGAGCTGGAATTTGTCTTTATAGCAGAGAGGACATGGTGAATTCCTAGGAGAATAAATGTGCTTGCTTAAGAGATCATAGTTTTATTAGCTCTGTGGTCTAAATCTAGGGACGAGTACAAACTCTTCTGCTTTCTCCTAACATATGCATAGATTCAGGCTTATTAATTTAGGTGTGTATAATTCATACAAAGTAATAACTTGAAATTCAGACTATTTTTTTTTTAATGAATTACATGTTGCTTTGAGACCAGATGGTGACCAGAGCTGCCTGGCCCAGGGAATCCTGCAATGCTTCTCCCTTGCAGTTTCTCTTTTTATTTTGAGAAGCCAGGTGGGAATTGCCTATACCTTGTGATGATGCAGGATGACCTGAAGGGCACTGAGCTGGGAGGAAGGATCAACACTCAATCCATGGCTTTAGGGAACCCACTAATTGTCCATTTCAGAGTGTTTTATAACTTTTTTTCTTCTAAAAAATGTGTGTGTTCACTGGAAACCCTTCAGCTCAGAGCAGAGTTGGCACCTTCACATGCTCGACGGGTCACGGGCCTCTCTGACACCACCAGATCCCTGCCTGTCGGTCTCTCCTGTGCTTTGTGGCCATGTCCTCTCCTGTGCATGCACAGCTTTGCTGCTGGGCAGCACTGAGTGCACCAAGGGAGCTTCTCCCTCCCTGCTGTCCCTGCGCCGCTGGCTGCGGCGCTGCCGCTCGTCCTCGGCGCGGCGGCCGGGACGTGGCGGGTGAGATCAGGTCGCCCATGTGCCACAGCTCTGGGCCGTTACGTGCTGACATTAAATATTGAAGTGTCTGAGGAGCTGCAGTCACGTAGCATTGGGTGAGGATTGTGTGGTGGCTCTGCCACCGTGCCTGAGCTGGGAATGCCAGGCTGAGTGGTGCCACACTGGCATGAGGCTGAGGGAGCAGTGGGAACATCCTTGGTGGCAGTTGTCTGCAGAGCTGCTTATGTTCTGTCTCATGCAGCTCGCTGGGCTTCCCAGCTGGTGGCTCCCTGGTGCATTCACACTAATAATCTAAACAAACTGGGAAGTGCAAAATAAAAATAAATGTGCACCTAGATAAAATGCTTTCAGCCCGAGCAACCAAGTCCAAACTAAACCACAGAATTATCTAAGCAAGTTTAGGATAAAACACAACTCGAGTGATTTGAATGTTAAATAATCTCATTGCTTTATTGGGTTATTCCCTGAGGTGATCAATCAAGCTTGTTCTCACCAGTGTGAGTGGTGGGCTCAGTCCTGCAGGCACTCAGAGAGGGGAAACCTGCCCTGGGATTGGCCAACGCACTCAGAAGTGGAGCTGGATCCACACAGCTTCCACTGGTTCACCCTTTCCCAGCAATGCTCACTCACTTTATGCTGACAGCAATTTCAAAGCTGGGATACAGAGGGGATGTGGGTCTGGGTGGGACATCCTGGCGCCAAGGCTGCTGCCCATGGTGTGTGGTGCCCTTGCCCGTGGAGATAAAGCTGTGTGGCCTTGGGGTCCACCTGGTGCCACCTGGCCTGACTGGTGCTGCAGGGGGACTCTCTGGTGACGAGACAGCGTTTGTGTCACACGCACGCGTCCCTTGATTTCTGTCACTCGCTGTGCCATCACAGAGGAGCCAGCCCCAGCCAGGGTGTCAGAGCCAGCTCTGTCTCATCTGACCTTGCTGGTGCCACGCTGCCTTTCGTTTGTAGTCTTGGGCAAGAAGCAATGGGAAGAGGGTTTGATAGGAGACAAAAGCAAACAATAGCCTTGCTCCAAAGATACGATGAATGGGATATAATTGGATTTTTTTTGTGAGGACATTGATTTGACCCTGTGAGACACAGAAAGAATCATTAGGGGAATTAACACGCATTAAAATGCAGGGTTTTATCAGAGGGCTTTTATTGTGCCCATAGTTTTGTTTTTAATTATTTAATGACTTTGTGTCTTCTGGTGATAAATCTATTTCTTCCCTCTTTTTTCAAAGGGAAAAAGGGTGTTGGTGTGACTGCAGGGTGCTCGGCTCATGCAGCTGCTGAACCCCAGCCCTGCCTCAGCAGCCTGGCTGTGCCCCACCATGTAGGCAGGGAGCTGCTGGGCAGAGGCATCTCTGATCAACCACGGGTGCTGGGTGAGCACTTTCCTCTGCAGGGCTGACACAAAATTGTAGTTACAGGAAGCAGAATATATAAGGTTTAAGGGGGTTTTGCAGCAGAGAAGCTCATCCTCCTTCCCTTTTTATCTGTGGCACTGACTGGCAGCTTGGCATTTCCTCTGCCCAAACATGAGTAGGCCAGGCCAGCAGAGGGGAACCCCATGTTCTGCCTCTCATAGGAGCCTCTCATTGCTGCAGCTCCTCCAGTTGGTGACGATTTGGGATTAGGTTTTCACATGTACCTGACATAGGCTGGCAGGAAGGAACAGAGTGAATGAGCCGTGGGTAAGGCTCAGTTTCTTCACCTGAAATACTTTGGGTTTCTATGCCACAGCAATGTATTTGTTCAGCCACAGAAGCTAATAATGGCTTAATTCTCCTTACAGCAGTGAAATTTTAGTAGGAATAGGCAAAATCCCAGACTAATCTGAACCCCCTAAACTGTCTTGGCACTGAAGGGGTTTGTTTCTGTAAATGCTTGCTTGCCTGGTGTTGGAGAGGATGTGTAGGGTGCTCCCAAGTGTTCTTCAGTCTCTCCAGAGCTCATCTCACTGTGCAGCATGAGGTGACACTGGTTTATAGCATAGTGAGCTGAGGACACATAACGTGGGATGAGTTGGAAATAGAGCTCTGCTGACTGCAGCACTTTTGGTGGAATTACTGCACTGACTTTAAAAAACCCCAGATATCTTTTTTCATATTCTTCCGAAGAATTTTAGTTATGGAGTTCTTTGGTGGTTTTAGTCTGTTGGAAATCTGGGGTCAGACCTTTTTGGCCATGAACCGTCCACATTTCAGCACTTGCATCTGATTCAGGTGCAGCTGCTGTGAAACTGTGAGGATTGGGAAAGTTATCAGTGTCGATGGTGGAAGTCTGCACTGGCTTTCTTTGATGCTGAATTTTCTTTAGCCATTAGCCATTAGCCAAAAATTAAAAAGAGGAGGTTTTGAAGCTTTGTGCCACTGCTCTGTCATGTGCATGTAGGGGGATCCCTTAAACCTGCAGAGACTGGCTTGGGAAACAAGGGGTGTGTCGATGGATTCCAGGAGAATTTATTTGCAGTGTAAACATGTTGGTCAGGAGTCATTAATATGACATTCACACAGCTCTAATAAAGTACATAACACGGAGATCTGGCACCGCCGCAATGCCCAGAGGACATTAAGTATGAGTCTTAAAACCAAGAGTATTGGAAACAAGATATTTTTACGTCTCGTTTGGGAGTAATATAATTGCATTTTGTGGCTCTAGCAGATGCTTGGGCCAGCTGGTTGGAGAGCATTGTGGGGGTTTTTAGCTTTGGTACTGTAAGCGACAGCCCTTATATAGAGCTAGCTGAAAAAAAAATAATAAAAACCCCTCTCCTGGTGGAAAACCCTGGCGCTGGCATGTGTTGTGCTGTTGGGAGGTACAGCCTGGGGACTCTTCTGTTGCAGTGGCTCTGGAGGTGATACTGCATGTGTTTTGGGAGTCTGATTTGAGGCATTTGTGCATTGAAGGCAGTTTCACTGACCTCACTTGTTCAGCTTTTGCTATGCAGGCCCATCTGAGAGGTAATTTTTGGAAGATATCCATCAAAACCCTACATTTTTCTGAGTATATCTCAGGGGGTTTATTTTCAGCACAGTCCCAGGAGTCCGTGGCCATCTCTAGATCTCGGGACACTGCTGGTGACAGTGGTGACAGTTCCCACCTTGCGACCACCCCGGGTTTGTACCCAGGAAATGGAAGAACGCCTGTCCCGTGTTCCTCAGGCCTGTTCACAGGCACTGTCGTGAATTGTCTCGCTGGCGCCGATAATTTCCTGCAAACAAATCAGTTCTGATCTGGAAGTAATCGCCCGTATCATTCCTGCAAGTGGGAGCAATGACTTACGTTGATGTCACCCGCTGGCTTTTTATGGCAACGATTAATAATTCAGTAATTCTCTCTGCAGTGATGCTGTTCTATTTATAAATATTTTATTTAGCTCCCTGTGTCCGTATTGTCGCTACCCTCCCCTTTGCTTCCTGACGTCACACCGGGCTCGCGGCGATGCCGTGGTCACCACAGTTACCAGCAAATTCTCTGTGCTGGAAAATGTTAATGCCTTTCCTCATTTGCATCTCTTCATTGTCCTGTTTAAGCCTGGCCTTGGTGGCGTGGATGTGAACATTTACTGAGCGCGCTCTGTCAGTCAAAACCCAATTTCAGCTGCAGCCTGGCCCTGGGGTAGGCGGTTCCGTGTCTGTTATAAAACTTTCCAGTTCCCAGCACAGCCATGCAAGTAACTCTGTTTTCTTTCTGCATTTCTCTTTCAGGAAATTGCAGCTTATTTAATAACGTTTGAAAAGCATGAGGAGTGGCTAACAACCTCCCCCAAAACCAGGTAATGTTCTCCTGCTCAGCACATTGACTCTCTCGCGCTGATGACTTGACTCACTGATCAATGCCTTGACCACCAAGTGGAAACTCCCAGTCATGCCTGATGGCTTGTGACACCAAACTCTCATTAATTGCCTTAATGAGCATTTTATTGAATGAAATCAGATTGATTAAAAATGGAACAGCTACAGTCTTGGCAGGTTAAAGTTTTAACCCGATTGCTCAGGATTTAATTGTATCCCTTCAGATGAGCATATCTGAAGCCTCAGAGCAAGGTCGTGGGCTGTTTATCTTGACAGAGCTCCCTTGCCTCTAACTTTAAATAAATAAAAAAGCACCAGCCCCAGCATGTGCCGCCTGTTCACAGACAGGCACAGGGCTTGTTTGCGTTCTGGTGTTTCCCTTGCCGGGGTTAAGTGTTTGATGGTGAGGAGGTCCCAAAAAGCTGCATTAACAGACATGTTTGCAGTTTATTATTCAGTAAATGTCATGTCTTCTTTGTGCTGCCATAAATGTTTAACTTCTTGCTCCCCTGGGAACTCAGACATGGAATTTTGGCTGTGGATGTTTTCTTGCTGTTTCAGCTGTGTTCTGGCTCCATACGTCTCACTAACACAGAGAACGACTCTTGCTTTCTGGTCTTGCTGGGCTTTTGCTGTTTTTCTTTTTCCCAATCCACCCCTTTCCTATTGCAGAGGGCTGGGCCATTGGAAGGAGCCTGCTGGACCCAGGTGAGAGAAAAGCCTGTTCTAGCATCCTGCATCCCAGCATCATCCGTTACAGGCGCCGGTGCCGCGGGTGCCCGGAGCAGCGGGCTCCAGGTTTGGCATCACCTCCTGCTGCCATGAGCAGGGACAGAGGTCACAGTGGGACACAGGGAACAGTGACACCCTAACAAATAGCACAGATTGATTCCAGGTGTTCCACAGCACCCAGCTGAGGAGAGGATGGACGTGGAGGCCTTCTCTGCACCTCTGCAGTGCAGCTGCAGGTGGGGCACACAGAGGACCTGCTTTCCATGAAATATGGGAGCAAAAGAGCTGTGTTGTTTTACTTTTGTGGGCTTTTTCCCCCCCAGATTGTGTATTTTTGTGACATCCGTAAGTAATGCATTTGCTTGTCATATTAAAAAGTGTAGCACCTGGGAAGGAGATGTGGGAAACCCAATTGCTTTCTCAGTGGTTCTCCAAGACCTGGAACTGCCATGATGGTGGAAGGGCCCTGAATGGATCTTTCCTGCTGGTGGCAGCTGTGAGGCTCTCCTTGGCTGCAGAACAGCAGGTAATTCAGTTAATATTAGCAATGGTTTTTTTCTGGGTTGGTAATCCCAGTTTAGGAATTAATTCAAAACAATTTCTGGCTGAGCCTTTGCCAGAGAAGCCTTTTAAGGGGTTAGAAAACACATTAACTAGTCTGGCTCTACATGGTATCATTAAAGATACGAGATTATAAATGTTTTGGTAGCAGCATCTTCTGATTTTAAGAGCTTGGTTTGCTAAAGGCAATGCATGAAAATAATTTTCTGATGAACATTTCCTTACCTTCCTCACGTGTGTTTACACTTGGAATAAAGCATGTCCCAGGAGAAGGAAAGTTGTGACATGAGTTCAAGGTCCTTCTGAAATTGTTGAATTAGTTTTCTTTTTTTTTTAAATACAAAAATTAATTGGAAGAGTTAAATGCTGAGTTGCTACAATCAGGGCTCCCAGTATTACAGAATTAATGACATCGATTTGGCACTGAACTGGAACACTCCCCGTTCTTTGTTTGCTGCTGTGGGTGCTACTAATTTCATCTCACAAAATTAATAAAAATTAATTGCACCACTGACACACAGAGAGTTTCATAATATGATGATGTATAGTGTGCTGTGAGGAGTCACTGCTGGATGGAAGCCGTGGGGGCTCCGGGCACGGCTGGACGGTGCCTGTGGGAGCTGCTGCTGCTGCAGTTATTGGCACAGGGTTGATATTGGTGATGGGGTTTTGGTGCTGTCCAGCTCAGCCACCAGCAAAGGAACTGCTGCAGAGGGTCAGGCCAGGCTGGGCTGTGATGTTGAGCTAAGGCAGAGGGTGGCAATGAGGCATGAGCTGGTTTGGAGCTGGTTTGGAGCCAAGCTTGCTGTTCTGAGTGTTTTCATCTCTTTCCCTAACAGAGCTCCTCATGTTTACAGCATGGTTGGGTATTGCCTTAGTCATGGACATGGAGGGGAGGCCCTCCTGCCATTGTGGTGGCATTGAAGGAGCTATAACAAACCTTTGGAAAAAGCCCCTAAAATTGCTTTTTTATGTAACTTCTTGTTGAACAACTCCGATTGATTGAATACACTGATATAAATGTGCTGGAGCATTATTACAACAGTCTTTTGAGCACTCCAGTTGATCAACATAAATTAACGAGCACACCTCGCAAGCATCGACCTTGAGGCTCCCTTGGAGTGGTGTTTTGTTACTCGGTGATGTGCCGGGTAATCTGCAGCGGGTGTTCCGTCAGCAGGGCGGGGAAATCGTTCTGCTAATGCAGCAGGGCCAAGTGCCTGACATTTCCAAGTTTAAATGCAAATCACGATGACAAAAAAAAAAATTTACTTGACATTTATGTATCAAGTAGAACTTAATTGTTGTTTGCTTTGGAATTTCAATGACAAAGTCAATTTTCTGAGTCTAGAAGCATTCTGTCAGAGGAAGATACTTTGCTTCTCTGTTTCCAGGTGCCTTCTGCCATTAGCATTTGTACAGTATTTTAAAAATATTCCTGAGTGATCTGAGGTGACTTCACTATTTCACAAGTCAGCCCCAGGTAATGGAAAAGCCTTGGCTGTGCACAGAAGCTGCAAGGTCAGTTTTCCATCTGGGAATGCAGTTCAGATGTGTTTCTGCCCCTTCCTGCTTCACATCTTGGAAAGGCCACAGGGGGATTGCTGGGGGGACAAGCCCTCCTCGACAGGGAGAGCAGGATGAGTGGAGTCCCTGGAGCCTCCCCACCTCCTGTGCAGGTGCCCATTGCCCAGGTAGCACACCCTGTGTCTTACCTGTCCATCAGTCCAGCATGAGGAACATCCCCTATCTGGGATATCTTTATCAGTGGCATTGTAAAGAAAAGTTAGGATCTTGCAGTATATTAATTCTGTATTAAATAATTAATAGTAAAATTAATTGAATTACTCCATTTTCAGGTAAAAAATAGGGTAATAAATATTCATAACTTATATTATTAAGGGATTTTCCATTTCCTATGTCGTTAAAGTGAGATTAGGTAAGGTTGGCTTTAAATGAAGATTGAAAACAATTGTGCTTTGGAATTAATTCACTGTATTAGGCCATTACCTTGTGAGCCTTCTTTCCAGTGTGCTCTGTGTGAGAGCTGTCCCACTGCATGGGGTGGATGCTGCTGCCAGGACAGCCTGGCTGCTGGGAAATGAGACTGAGACTCCCCATGGAGGAGAAGCTCATGGGAGCTGGAGGCTGTGGAAAAGCAACTGCCCAGAGCTGTGATTGGTGGCACAAGTTCTGTCCATATCCCCTTATGCTTGTTGCAAATAAAAGTCCTCTCGAGACCTTGTTTAGGCTTTCAAGGCACGTTTTAAAGGTCCTGCTCTCTCATGTGGCTCGTGCTCTCCATAGGATCCAGGACCATTAACCTTGCCTGTGGGCAGTTCTGAAATTTGGGTTTCCTGCTCGTGCTGCTGGAAGCTCTGCCGGTGTGTTTGGGGTCGCTTACGACCTATTTTCCTTTGTTGAAGGCAGTGTGTGTGTGCTGTCAGCACTCCTGGCTTGGGATGCTGCTTGACATAATCCCTGCTAAATGTGGCACATCTCTCTTTACACTTTATAGATTTCATGACTCTCAACACTTTCTTCTTGCTGCTTTCAGTATTTCCTTCTCTTTATTTCCCCTGCAGAGGATAAACAGTGCACAGATGGTTTTAAGAGCCCTGAGTTCATATAGATTTTTAGCAGCTGTGGTCCAGGGGTGTTGAGACACCAATAATGAGTTCTTTTAACAGTTCACCATGTTGATTGTAAAGTGACCTTAGGGCAGAGTTGCTGGGAGCCATCCAGATGCCTGGCCTGACTCAGGTGATGGTCTTCAAGTATTCCTTCCACATTCTTCCCATGGCAAATCCAGCCTGATGTGTGCTGGTCCTGTGAGAGAGTTTCCCTCTGTATTTAGCTGGCAGCTCAGAAGAGCTGTGTCACAGCAGATGTCACTGGCCAACTTGGACAACCAAGGCAAGAGGTCTGTGTTTTTTTGTGGACTCACCTGGCACAGAGGCTGGAGGTTGGCTCTTCCAGCCCACCCAGGGCTCTGCAGCCCCTGTGCACGGTCCCCAGGCTTGGGCTTTCCCACATATCAGAGGGATCTGTGTCAGAGATGGTTGCTCCACACCTGGTCCATGCACACAAACACCTACCCCCACTACCTGGCTTTGCAGACACACAGAGCTGGGGTGAAAAGGCTCCTTCTCCTCTTCATGTGGACTCAAAGAGTCCTGCAGCATTGCCCCTTGGAGGAGAAGAGAACTCTGGAAAACATGGAATTGTCAGAAAAAGCAATTATCTGATAACAAAGCAGTGAAATCATTCAGCAAACCAATCTGCCTGCAACAAGGCTTGGTAGGTTTTTCTGTCAATGGGTATGGCCAAGGAAAGCAACGTGGCCTTGGACAACACTGACATTCTGTATTTGGCAGGCTCTGACTGTCCTTGATCTTGTGGGAGGATGCTGAGGGCTGAGGAGGCTGTTTGGTGTGTGTGAGCCCCCTGGGTTGATTGGGGGTTCCCAGGCAGATCAGTGAGGAGCTGCCCTTGTCCTGGGTAGAACAGAGGAAAGGAAAGAGTGTGCTGGGAGAAATGTTGGGCTGGGGTTTCTGATAGTCACACCCAGAGCTGGCAGACAATTCCATACTGTCCAGCATTCTGTGCTCCCTGTCGAAGGGGGCTGTGAAGGACAGGGCTTGCTGGCAACTGTGGAACCACCTTGGACCTGCCCTTTCCTGCGTCATATGTGCAGGCTGCAGAGCAGCAGGAGGCCTGCTATTTGTTCTTCAGGCTGTTTTAAACCTCAACAAAATGAAAGTCTTTGTTGCATTTTAAAGACTTTTGCAACTTAATTTATATTCTCATATGGCACTGAAGAACCTTCTTTTGTCCAGGAGGTAAGATATGCAAAAATAACCTTTAAGTTGCTCCTAATTGACCCTTAATGATATTCCCTTGTTTCTTCCAATACATTCTCTGCGTCAAAAACACCATCCAGCAACTGCTTGTTGCATCTTAATGGCTGCAAATAGCAAGTGATGAAAAAGAAACTATTTATTTGGGTTCTTTATTTATTGACAAGGATTTTTGCATCCAGGAAACCCGGCCCAGGGTGAATCAAGGCACCGTGACCATCTTGAGCTGGCAGGGATTGCTCCCTGAGCCTGGGGCAGAGGATGCCCTGTGTCCAGGGGGGTGATGCTTTGATTTCCTGATGGGGACAGTGTCTTATATGACAAGCACAGTGTTAGTTAAGTTGCCCATTGGAATGTTAGCCAGCATGTGCTGTTACGCAGAGCAGCTGGAAGCATCCCAGAGGACCTCCTGCTCAGCCTGGAGAGGACAGATTGGTTTGTGTTGCGGTTGTTGGAAGATGAGGAGCTGCCTGCAGACGCTAAGGTTTTCCTTTTGGTGCTGAATAAGTGTGTGTAGGCAGTGAGAAGGCTTTGCTTTTGCTGTGGTGTGAGGAGTAATTGCTTGGCAGGCACAGGTGCTGTAGGTGTGCATTGACATTGTAGTGAAATACTGGACAAGTGTGTGATTCTGCTCAGCCCAAATGTGGAGCAGTTGATGGGTGAACAATAATGAAGCTGAGAGCACTGATACAGGTGTTCAGGTTTGAATTTTTCTTTTTTTTCTACCTAGTCCTGAAAACACAGATTTACAACAATCTGGCGAAGATTCTCCTCAAGTTACACTTGGTTGACGTTCTTGCTACGCACACTGTAACAATACTTTAATATAATTAAATTTTAAATTCCGTGTAGAATCTGGTGGGTAGGCAGATGTACCGGTATGTTAAACTTTATGTCACTTAAAAATGGTTCTCAAGTACATCAGAGGGAGCCCAGCCAGCTGTAAAATGATCTGCTTTATGGCACTGCTCTGCAGCTTTGGTGTCTGTGTTTTAATTACAGATGTACCTCAAATCTCACACCCTCGAATAACTCTGCCGGGCCGTTTTGTTTCCTCTAAGTTACTGACATGCTGCAAAGTGACATGAGGGAAGGTGCTGCCGGGGTTTTCCAGAGCTGCTGTTTGTGGGAGTGTTGAGTTTCTGATTCGTGCTGCAGCAGCTTTGTTTCCCATAAACAGACAGCGCTGCTGCCCGGGGCTGCTGCACCTGAAGCAGCATCACCAGGATGACAAGTGGTAAAAGGGGGTTTAGGAGCAGCTTTGCAGCCCTGGGCAAGTGGGCATGTGTTGGTCTGGTGTGAAGAGTGGCTTTGTGGCCTCAGGCAGGCGGGCACATGTCGGGACTGGTGTCGGGGCAGGTGGGCATCTGTCCCTCCGCAGCCCCTCTGCCCCCCTGGCTCATCCCCACAAGCTGAGATGAGCTTTGCCCACATTTGCTCTGCAGTAAGTGGAGACAGTGGCTGGGTTCAGTGCAGGTTGGAGATTTCCAGTGCTGTGAAGTGGGAATCTTGTTGCTTGGCAGGCAGAAACCATTAATGGTGCTGTTTCTGGAAATAAAGAATCAGCCTTGTCCCAAGGCATCCCACGTGATGATTTGCCGAGTTGTGCAACATGATTTATGCCTAGCCGTGGGATTATTGTTTTCTATTGATTCTGAGGGAGATGAAGCATCAGTAAAAGTCCATCAGAAGCCTCCTAGTGGAATGTGAAAGCTCGAAGCTTTCCTGACAGAAATCCTGTTGCCTCTTTGGTGGTGACTTGAAATCCACTGCCCAGCCAGTCTCAAAGCATCACCTTGCTGTCCTCCCCTTTCTCCTTTCAGCATTGCCTGTCTCTGTCCAGCGAGGATGTAC
The DNA here is from genome assembly GCF_021018805.1 of Prinia subflava. Lineage (NCBI taxonomy): Eukaryota > Metazoa > Chordata > Aves > Passeriformes > Cisticolidae > Prinia > Prinia subflava. The sequence goes on along the minus strand of NC_086267.1, from coordinate 3,931,118 downwards.
TTGGTGCTGCAGGGAAGTGTTGAGCTGAGAGGTACTGGTGGATCTCTTGGGGATCCTCTGGCACCCTCTGCTCTGCTTCCAGCAGCCAGCAGCCATGTCACTTCCTGTCCTTTGTCACAGCATGTGTGACTTCTGCTGCCATCACTGAGAGTGAATCGTGCCCATAGTATTATTCCTGTATTTATTTTGTAAATGTCAAGGATGAACTAAATTAAGATAAATAAGGCTGTTCCATTTCACTGTTCAATTTACAAAATTTTGATGAGACCAATAACATCTGTCCTAGTTCCATCTTTTGGCCAGCTGAAGGCGGCTGTGGGTCTGACAGCTCTGCTCCACCTGTTCCCCAGCAGTGTTTACAGACAGGGGATGCACAAGTGAGGCATTAAACCATTTGGTTCTGCCTCTGCTCTGACTCTGGTAGAAAAGCTGAGAGGGTGATGTGCTGACAAACAGCTCCACCCTCACAACTGGAATTGTTCTGTTGCCTTAAGTGCTGTTGTAAAAGGCGAGTGTTGGGTGAACACATTGCTGTGAGTTGCAGCAATGCAGCTGGGTGGGACCAGAGCCTTAGTGGGGGATGCCTTATCTGCAGCCTTCCCTTCTCCTGCTTGTCCTGGAAAGGGGAATTGTGGTCTCCTGATTTCCTCAGGAGAACCTGGACACCAACGCTCACCCTGCTTATGAGGTATCAGGTTATGGGTGCATTCTCTCCTTGGATGTGGGGCTGAGGACCAGAGCAGCAGATGGAGCGTCCCTGCTGTCACTCCATGCCCTCTGGAAGGTGACCATTTATTTCTCATCAGTCGAGCCTCTTGCACAGCAAATGGGTCATGCAGGGGAGATCTTCTTGCTGGATAAGCAATTAGCTAAAATAAACTACTCAGAGGACAAATTATGCAGGACTCTTGCCCTGTAACAAATGAATTAATTGACTTTGTATTTGTGGGATGTTCCCACTATTTTATTTAATTCTCTCTGGATAAAGGGCTCCTATGTTTCCCTCTGCTCTTATGCTGCTGCAGTGAGTAAACAAGGTATTAGGGGCTGATTTACACGGTTACAAGCAAAGGAAGCAAAGTGATAATTGCGGGAACCTTTCCACATTTCCTTAAGAGAGGCAAAACCTCTTTTAGCAGCATGTCCATGAGCCTCTGTTTGACCTGTTTCTCTGGGGTGCCATCAGCTCTCTCTGCAGCCTCACAAAGCTCATTCACAGCAGCATGGCAGCGCAGCATGGGCTGCAATTGTGACCTGCACACCATTGCAAGGGCTCTGGAAGCACCAGCGCTGCAGGGCAGCAATGGGGCTGCTCCTGGAACCACAGAACAGTCAGGAGCTGAAATGGGCTGGTGCAGGGTTGGGGCTGTGTCTCTGTGGCAGTGACCCCAGCTTGTTTTGAAGGCTTTGTCTGGAAGCAGTGGATGCTCTTGCAGTGTGATACCTGGGATGTCACACAGAGCAGCACTGCAGGAGGGTTACAGGTCCTGGCCTCAGCTGGGCTGGTCACTCATGAAACCATTCGGCCAAGTTGCTGTATTTATTTACAGTAATTAAATTAAAGCTCTGGTACAAGTCTTTGCTGTGTAACAGGATTTGTCAACAGCTAAGAAAGGGTGACACTGTTGGACCAGTTGCCAAGAAAATACACTGAGGTGATGTTGGGTTCACTGGGCAGTGCACAGTCCCAGCTCTCAGTGCCAAGGTGAAACATGGCTCTTCCACTGTTCAGCTTCCTATTTCTACTTGGCAGTATTCAGGCAAGATGCCTCAGGCCAGGGATGGGAACACTGGCAGTGATGTGGTGTGGGGACCTGTCTCCCTGCTCAATGGCATTTGTAATCCCAGACAACTTTAGAAGACCCAACTGGTGTTAAATTATTTTTTTGACAAACTGTGGCCTTTGGGAACAGCACTAGCCAAGAGCAGGGCAGTATTTTGTGCTCTGCTTTAAATTTAGGATAGGAAAGATTTGGAGGATTTTATTATCACAGCTTTGCGTGCTTGCTCTGTCTCCTCTCACTGGTTTTACTCCCAGCCTTTTCTAACTGCTGCTCTTGTCTGGTTTCTTTTCCTCTTCAATCCTTGCTCTCATCTCCTCAACTCCTGAAATTTTAAAAAAGCCACTTCTAATCCTGCACAGATCTGTTGTATCTATTACAGCTTCCTTTAGTCTGCCCACCTGCCATTACCAAAATCCCTAGTATTGGGTGAGGTAGTATTTGGTAGCAGCCAGAGGCCAACCAAAGCAGGTGATGTGTGGGCACAGTCCCAGTGTTGCAGTGTTGATGTGCCAGGGTGGGCAGTGGTTAGAGAGGAGGTTCTGCCCTTAGGAAGGACACGAGGCCACTCTAGGTAACGTATGAAAAGGATTAAATGAGTAGGGTTTGGGTTTTTTTCTTCAGATTATGTAGTTCATACGGGAGCTAACATTTAATCCTAGTTTCTTGCCGATATTAAAAACTCAGTGAAGTTCTGGAAAGTGAGAGTCTTGCATGGCATTAACACAATTGCAGCATCTGGCTCGTTGCAGGGATGAATCTCCACTTGGCTCCTGAACAAGTAGGTTTCAAACATGCCGAGGATTTGACAGTTGCATCAGATCACAACTGGTGGGAGGGAGGTGAGAGGAAAGCTGTGGAGGCTGTGCTTGGATTCAGGCAGCCTGGGAGAGGCCGGGATTCCCGGCACGATGCTGGCAGGGCGTTCTGTGGGAAGCATCAGGTGTCCATCAGGGAATGCTTCATGTCCTGGGATTTGGGTTGGGGAAGCTGAGTGCTGGTCTTGTTCCTGTCCTGTGCTTCTCCTGTGCTGACTGAGCTGAAACGTCCTTGAGACAACATCGCCCTTGGATTTTAACCAAACAGAAAAGGTCGCGCCTTCCCTGCACCACTGTGCAAGGAACAGTCACCCCTTGACTGTTCTCTGTCAATTGAGCTCAGAAAATAACAGAGGTAAGAGGAAAAGGAGGGGTTTGATCAAAGGAAATTGGGCAAACATTGACCCAGCAATGCTGGGAGATGTGCTGGGTTTGGGACAGTGAACGTGGCTTTATGGTGGGGTGATGCAAGGTTTAAAAGGGCAATTCATGCTGACTTGTAGGGTTACAAATTAGGGCATGACAGAAAAAGGATTGGTTGTTTTCAGGAGTTCATTTAGGCTAAATTAATCTGAAAATGTGTAATTTCATCTGAACTCAAAATACTGGAATGTAATTAAATTCCAAAGTAGGATGAGCTGAGAGGGTGTAAGAAAAGATAAGCATCAGAATAAGACAATAATTGAGTTTGTATTGTAAACACATTCCTGTAGGAATTTGGGATTTTTAAGCTGCTTCATTAGAAATTTTAAGTCGAGAGTACTTAACAGCTTGGGCATGTTTTGGAGAAGTGGTTGACTACTTTTATATTTGTCTGTGTTCTTTGTTTGTAGGATTTTCTATATTTGGGATTAATTGTCTCTTATCAACTACTAGTTTATTAATAAGTTTGAAGGGGAATAAGACAGAAAATAAGAAAATATATATTTCCATGTGAAGCTGATTATTTTGTGGACTCATGTTTTTCGTCTCATTTTCCCTAAAAATTGAATCTTTAATATATACAATTGATAAATTAGGTTAGTACCATTAAAACACTGGCAATTCTGAAGTGCCTCATATGAAATATTGACAATAATAAGCAAATTTTTTGTCTTTGTTCTATGCACAAGTTACTTGCTCAGTCCATCAGGTAGGAATGAGCCAGGTCAGGTCATGCTGTGCCATTCTCCTGTCACTCGTGGCAGTTGTGGAGCCAGTGTGTGAAGGAGAGCTCATGGCCAGGATGAGCAGGGTATTGAATCATCATTATCCAAACAGAGCTGTGAACACTGATTGAACACTACTCAGCACAACCCCTGCTTGTCAGGGTGTTTGAAAACTGCTATAATTCCTGCTTTGAGACTCCTTTCTCTGGTGCCAGCACCTGTGCAGCAAGTGTTGGATGAGGGATGGAAAAAAATGGGTGCAGCCATGCTCTCAGCTTGATCCAGACCCCAAATGCTGTGGGAAGGGAGGTGATAAAGGGAATTTAGTGCCTCTGGTGATACTGCACAGCCTGCTCAGTACTGCTGCCTTATGTTAAAGAGTTGTGTTGTTTTTTGCAAAAAAGTTTTTTGCTGAAAAAATGAAGACAGGTTTTCTTCTTATTGACTAAAAATACCCTTAATTCTGAAAAATTACTTTGCGGATCTTCATATTTCACAGACTATTACTAGATTACTACCTTTTACTGGAATACTTTGTGTTAATGAAGACCGATTGGAATTACATAATAGATTTCCTCTAAAGAAGGCATTATGTGGTTATTTTTTACTGTCTGGCATTCTAGTTAATTGCCTTGTCATCATTAATTGATGGGACTAAATTGATATAAATAAACAGATGATATTTGTGAGGTTCATTTGAAAAAGAGGAAGGGCTGGAAGGGGATTCCAGGTTTGTCGGGGACTGTTGAGAGCTCAGGCTTGGTCAATGCCACCACTTGTGAACCCATTTGGAGAGCTCTGCCCTCTTGCCCTGGGGGTGCTCAGCTTGCCTGGACAGGACCAGGGGTGCTTGCATTGTCCCATCTTAAAATCTACCTGAACAGTTGGCTCAGTGCTAAGCTTCAGCCCTACAAAGAGCTGATGGTCCAGGCTGTGGGCTGGCAGCCCAGTCAGCCCAGCCTCTGGGACAGTTTGAGCATCTCTGGTTTCCAGGTTAATCCAGATTTATGTACATAGTTACTATTAATCAGGAATCAATGGAGTCCCAGTAATTGATGGAGTTGAAGGCAAATCAACATTTTTAATTCAATTGCAATATTGCAAACAATGCTTTTGCCTGGACAGAGAGAGCTGGTGGTGGCTATTGAGAAGCCCTGTGTCCCCTCTCCAGCCCTTTCCCATCTTCTGCTGGGCCTGGCTGTGCCCATGGGGGACAGATGTGTTACTGGAACACAGCTGGGGAGTTGCTCCCTCCCAAACCAGCAACACCAGTTCCTCCAGTCTTTGCTGTTTCGCTGCCTGCAGTGTTAGAAGTTCATCAGCTGTTGAACTGCGTTTACGATTTGAAGTGGTTCTCAATTAAAATTTATAATTAATTTATTATTATTCAATTTTCAGATATTTATGGATTTTTATAATGTCTCAAGTCATGAGTCAAGCTGCATGCTGCTAGCAGAGGGAGAACCCTTTTTCTTCCTCAGACCTCTGCTCTCCTCCCATCTCCAGTGGGATTTTTCCCAATTACAGCAAAGCTGGGGTGTGTTTCCCATGCCTCTGTGCTGGGGAGGTGACACCTGCCAGAGCCCGAGGACGTGGTTCACAGTATCCTGGTAAAATGACCTGGTACGTGGTGTTTTGGACAAAACCAAGCTACAGCCCCACTTGGACACTAACCTTGTTAGTCTGGAGCTGGTGATGTTACAAGTGGGGAAATCAAACAGGAACTAAGTTAACTAAATAAATAGATTTTTTCTTCCATTTTCTTCCTTCCCCATAAGAATGCAGCAGTGTTTGCACACGTGTGCTGGGAAGCGACCAGATTTAGAGCTGAAGTACCACCCGCAGGAGGGGGCCATCTCCAAATAAGTCTTTTAAAAGTTAATTGGAGCCCTTGGTCTTCACCATAACAATCTGGGTCCATGGAGAGAGCAATTGCTAAGGCAGAATGGCAGCTGGCACTGGGGGGCTGCAGCCCTTTGGTCTGTGTGAGCACAGAGAGGGAGCGGGGCTCTCCTCGCTGCACCAGTGGAGATGGTGGTGATTAATCTGAAAATAGTTTAAGGCATTCATGACTTGTAAGAATTAATTCCCAATAAATCAAATGGTATCCCCATGGGAGTAGGGAAGAGAAATAAATGAGGGCTAAAGAAATTGATAAAAATCCTTGAGCAATAAAGAGATGAATGCAAGTTCTTTTAAAATTATATTTAAATGAACAAAGTTGATTTAACTGTCTTTTTTCATACCTTGTACTAAGATTTAGTTCTACAGCATGACATTATATCAAGAAATAATTTGCAGAAAGACTTTTTAGCATTTCATGTGCATTCCACTTAATGACAATTTTAATATTCCGTCTTTGGTCCTACATCGTTACAAGGAGGCTTCAATTGCTCGGTGTGCTGAGGAGTTCATAAAGATTGTTTCTAATTTCTTTTTCAAGTCTGTTAAGAGTTCAGAGCCATCAACACAAGAATTATCATGTTGCTGAGTAAAATGTGGGGAAAACTGTTGTTAACAGTTAAAGCTGCTTGAACTAAATATGCAGCTTTGGGCCAGTGCTGTTTGTGGAGGGATCTCCCTGCCTGCAGAGGTCCAGACAAGGTCTGAACTGAGTTCTGACCTGTATGTCACTGGGAGAGCAGAGCTCACCCTCCTGGTTGTACTTATAAATGACATAGCTACTGTGATTTAAAACTGGTTTATAGTGGATTCTTTTTTTTTTTTTAATTGGCTCTAAAAATAAAATTGTAATGGTGGAATGAGGAGGAGCCATGACAGGCAGAGGTGCTCTGTGAGTCTTCATGGAGTTCACACTTTGGGGCTGGCTGCAATACACCTAAACATAAATGGCAGCAGAGTGAATGGCTGCTGAGAAGTCAGATCCTGTTGTTAGTTTTATCACTCTTATTAGTGCTGGTAGCACTGTTACCTATTTTGTAGTTGTGTCAAGAGCAAAGACATCCATTTCTGACACATTTGTGAGTACAAGTGTTAGCACAGGAGTGGTGCTGGTTGGAGTTGTTTTACCAAGTGCCTGGAGCTGCCCTGTTCCTCTCAGCCTCTGCAGCCTGAGGGAGGCACCCATGGGAGCACGGGCACGGCTCTGCCTCCCCGTCACTCCCAGCTGAAGCTGCTGTGCTTGGCTCTGCCTGCACTGTGCTGCAGGGACAGCACTGCTGGGAGGACAGTCAGGTCCTGCCTCCGTCAGCAGAGCCCCAGATGTTCCAGGGATTCACTTCTGTTCCAATGCACCATGCAAACAGAATAATTTCACTTATGTGTTTTCGTGGCACCAGCATCCTTACCACTCCTTAAACAGCCCCAAGGAGCTGCTTTGGGGTAGGACTGGTCGATGGCTGTCCCAGCCCACACCAAGGAGATGCCCAGCAGCTTGTAGTGCTCTGCAGCTTGTGCTGCAGCCATCAGCATTTATCCTGATCTTGCAGAAGGGCTTTCCTTGGCAGCCCCTGGCACTTTTTGTGCGACGGCACAAAAGCCAACTTGGCACTGGCATGGCTCGTTCAGTCCTGTTTGTTGGAGCCCCAGGTAATTACTCCTATACTTAATGAATCACATTACTTTTATTGATGACCACGGAGGCTACATGCTGGAAAGAGGAGGTAAGGATTAAGTTTTATGGCCTACTGCTGCTATGAGAAGGAGCATCTAGACACCAATTAATGCCCCCTTGATGGGATTAGCCCTTGCGTTAACCGCAATTCTGGATAAAATTGCTAAGTCTGTGACTTTAGACTTTAACTTCTTAAATATTGTAGATATGAAGGAAGTTCACTTACATCTTAAATGCAAATGACATTTAATTCTAGACACAAAAAACTTGCAGCATATTTACATTTCCTTGTGATTTATACCTCCTACTACATGGATAAGAAGACTTTTCTGAAGTCTTTATTTCATCCCTGCAGAGTTCAAAGATCAAATAAATTTCAAACACATAATCTGTGATTCCTTCAGGTGCTGTGCCAATAATCCCAACTTGCAGTGAGGACAGCGGAGGTTGTAACAGCAGCAGCCTCTCCCCATGAGATTTCCAGCAGTTATGGTGAAGTCTGAATATCTGCATTAAGTTCTTGAGGGGCTTTTCTTTGGTTTTTGGTCTCACTGGTGCAGGCTGGGCAGATGCTGGAGTTTCTTTCATTTCAGGGCAAGTGTGAATCATTGCCTGAGCAATCAAAGCCAAGCATTTATTTAGGAGGGGGGAAAGAAGTGTTTGTCAAACACATTTTTGTGTGATCTGCAAGTGTTACAGCTGCAATGGACAAAGTCACCCCAGTCTTAAAAACATTTGCCCATGTAAATACAATTTTAAAGCTTTTTGTTAGTAGGGAAGAGATCTACCTGTTACAGCATCCTCCAGGTGCATCCCTGGGCTGGTGGGGATGCCCTTGAGACAGGGGTTATGCCTCTGCCTTGGCCTTGGCTGTGTCCATCCTTAATGAGTCTGATGACCTCCTAAACCAACAGAGAGTGCCCAGGTATCTGCATGGCCAAGGGCAAGTGAGATGTCAAGGGCTGCAACTGCTTGAGATTCCTCTTTCAGTTTTCCATTTGGGCTTTAATCTTCTGATAAGCCACAGGTGCAGTAGGGGGAAATGTCAAGGTAAATGAAGACTTGAAGAGCAGCATTCCTCAGAGGAGAAATAACTTCAGTCATCAGATATTTTTCTTGGGCAGAATCAAGAAATAAGAGATGAGGTGTTCCTGAGAGCGTGGTGTGAGCCAGGAAGCATTCCTGACTGACAGTCCCTGTCCATCACTGCTGCAGCTGCACACAGAGCAGAGGAGAAGGAAATAAATGGTTACTTGGAGTTCATCACCTGCAGTGTTTGCTAGCCCCAGAGCTGTGCCTGCTTGCTGCATGGTAGGGCATTAGCTCAGTGGGAGGCACGTTGTCACACTCACTTTGGCACTTTTCCCCATTCCCAAACTGGCCTGGATGAAGACAAGTTCAAGGACTTGGTCTTCTTTGCACTCCTGAGGAAATGAGGACAAAGTTTGAGTGCAATATTTTCTTGAAAGGCTGTCTCTTTTCATGGCTTCCTCCAGGTAGCTTTTCCCAGCCAGTTTCTGCATCAGTAGGTTTCTCCTTTGGGAAAGCTGAAGTTAATTTCTCATTATTATCATGCATAGATGCAGAAGATGGAAGATAGCCCCCTCCTGTTGTCCCTTGGCTCCATGATAACTTTGTAGCCAGAGAAAATAATCAGGTAAAAACCAGCACCAACCAAGGCTGTTTGCAGGAGCCATTTGTCAGTGTGGTGGGTGGCAGGGATGCAGGGGGTTTGTCACCCAGGCACTGGGGACAGCTTCTGCTCGTGCACTGGTCAGGTACATGAGGGGTCTGTGTGTGGTACCTCTGCTTTATGGCAGCTGCATTAAACACCCAAATTTGTCCTTTAAATATCCTCCTTAGATTGGGACTGGAATAAATGAAGATGATATAATAAAAAATAACTCTTAGAGCCATGGACCTTCTCAAGAATGGTTCTGGCTGATCTTGCTCTGTTATCTTGAAAAAGAGACTTTTGGATTTGCAGTATTTGCAATTCCCTTTTGGCACCCCCAGCTCCTGAGGCAGTAAAACGTAGTTTTCATTAACTGATATGTCTGACATTTACCACATCTCAATGTGACAATTTAGAGGGAACTGGTTAAACTGAACAGCATTTTTAATATTGCAGTAATGTGATTAGGGGGAAATCTCTGTCCTTCAGGCCAGAGGGATCTAAATTGGAGCATTAATGGAGAGGCAGATATGAAGCATCAGTTGACTGAAATACCCTAATCTTAACTTGCTTTCTGTTTATTGCCTCTTTGCATCTGGTTCCTGTTAGTAAGAAGATAGGTTTAGATTCCTATGATCCAGGTGAGGGACTTAATCCAAAAGAAACAAAACCCACTCAGATCAGGACTTAGAGCTCAGTATGCACAGCTGAGTTGGGTGTCAAATCCAAAATGACATCTCTGGAAAATCTTCCCTGGAAATCCCATTTCCTCCATTCCTCCCTCTCCTTGTCTCACTGAGGGAAACTCTGGTTTATCCAGTGGCCTGGATCACTCCTGAGCACTGTCAGGAGCCCTGGGTTGCCCCAAGCAACCAACAGGTTCCCAGACCCATCGGCTGCAGGGGATGATTGCTCGTGTTAAAAATAAGTAGGAAAATAGAATTTAGCATCTCCTTCCTGGCTGTAGCAGGAACAATCTGGGCAAAAGTGGCTCTTAGGCTGTTGTGGCAAATTGTGGGGGCCTTGGCAGTGGATAGCAGAGTGAGAGGGAGAAAAGCATCCCAGATCTCATCAATACTTGAGACAAAAGGCTTTCTGCTTTGCAATTACTCTTCCTGTCCTTCCCCCTCCTCCCCTCAGCCCACAGGCAAGAAACCAAAATAGAGATTAGGCAGCTTTTAAATGCCACAGGTTCATAGAGGAGAGGAAATCCAGAGCCGATCAAGAACTGCGCTCAGGCTTGTGACTTTGCCCCTCTCATCTGCAAAGGGAAAAAGGAAATCCCCAAATTGGGGCTGAGTGGCAAAACCCCCAGAGATCTGGGCTGGAGCCGAATCTGTCACATGCCCTGGGAATCCCCGGCAGGTCTCCCTGCTCTGTCTTCCCACACAATCTGTTGGCTGCTCAGGGCTATGTCTGAATGCTGAGGGATGAGCAGGGCACAGCTTTCCTCTCTTCTTCTTTACAGCAGGTGAAATACAGCAGCAGTGTAGATCAGGTTAAAATTGCATCTCATCTCATGAAGTTATCTTTAAAAACCAGCTGCTTTCTGTGAGCCTTAAAGCAGCTCGATACACTCTTATCAAAATCTAAAACCGCTCCAGAGATCCTTAAGAGATTTTGTTTCATTGGGCTCAATTTTCTATAAATCTCGTTAACTGCTTTGCCAGTGCCCTCTCACTGTGTTCCTTTTTCATTGCAGAAATCAAACCTGGTTCCAGCCCTGCAGAGCTGCAGCGAGGCTGCAGAGCTGGGCTCTGCCCTGCCTGTGCCCGTGTGGCGCTGGGGGCGAGGGAAGCAGGATTTCCCTGGCATCAGAAGCCTCCAGGTCCTCTGAGTGTTTTGTGAAGCTCTGTGTGTGTGAGTGCAGGAGATCAGCTCACTCCGGCTTCTCATCTCCTGCCCCAGCCACACACGGGACTCGTCAGCCACGGGGTGCCCGGGGGATCCCTGGTGTTGTGAGAAGGGTTTGAGCTGACACATGCAGTGACTGGGGGTTTAGAGAATAAACACTGAAATGAGATAAATGATACCTCCACTGAATTCATGCACTATCTGCAGTGCTGTCAAACACACCATGGCTCTGCTGACACCTGAGTGTTTATTTTCAGGTGGTGTGGAGGAGGAAGAGAGGAGGAGCAGCCTTCCCGACCCCTTGGGTCCATGCTGCTGGGACCTGGGGAGGTGTACTTTGGGAAGATGGGGCTTGGGTTTCTGGCCACAAGAAAGAAATATTTGTGTGGATGTGGAAAAAATGCTCCCTGCCTCTCAGCTAGGAGGGTATTTGTAATTTCTCAGCGTTACAACAGACTTGCCTCGGTTGTGATTCCGCTTGGCAAACAGCAAAATCTCTCTGTACCCAAACTACACTGGCTCTTGTCTGCTGGGCATCACCATGCCTTTAAGGACATTTCAAATTGCCATCATAGTTTTTAAGTGGTAAAAGTTTGCCTGCGTCTTTGAAGTTGAGAAGGTGCTCAGAAGGGAGCAGGTTACTCCCTGTCTAGCACTGATCTAAGCAGAACAGTGAAACCAATGTATAAGCTCATGCTTTTATCCTTCCCTTCTTTTTTTGCTTGTTTATTGTCATTTTAAGCCAACATCCATGTCCTGGTGCAGCCTTAGAGGTGGTTTGGAATCTCATTCTGCTGATGTGTTAGTAAGAGAGAGAAATTGTAAATAAATAACAATAATCCATTTTCCCCCTAAATTTTCTTTCCTTCTAATTTTCAGCATGTAGCAGTCAAAATACATCCAGTGAAAATGTTCGCTATTTTATCAGACTTACTTTTTTTTTTTCTTTAACCTATCACTGGCACTTCCTGCATTAGGTACAAGATCCTCATGGAAGAGTTTGCAGATTGCAGACATCACTTCAGCCAGGTAACAGCAGCAGAAGGGGAGCATTTATTTGACATCAATTCCTGACTGTTGCTGTTCTGTGGAGCCTTTTGCTGGTCTGTGGGACATTGTTCCATAGACATTTTCAGTCTGTTTCTGTTGCTTTATGTAACCCAAACCTGTTTCTTGCTTTTAGACCGCAGAATGGTTCTATGATCCTGTACAACAGAAAGAAAGTGAAATACAGGAAAGATGGATATTGCTGGAAAAAAAGGAAAGACGGGAAGACCACCAGAGAGGATCACATGAAACTGAAGGTGCAAGGAGTGGAGGTAGGAGCATTGTAGGGGTGGCTGTGGGCTGTGCTGGGCTGGGAGGTGACGGCTCCCCAAGACACCTCAACCCAACAAAGGCTGTCCACACTTTCAGAAAAATAGGAATATTTTTGAATATGAATTCATCTGCTCCTCCTGGTCTGGGTCTCAGTTGCTGTCTGGGGTTAAACCACAACTCGCTCCACCCCCAGCAAATACACCTGGTTTTTATCACTCCTTTGAGCAAACTGTGAGTACAACCTCAGCACCCGCCCGTGTGGCTGCTGGCTGGGCTGTGTGACTGCTGAGTGTCTCCACTTTGAGCATCCTGTGGTAGAGACTCCGTGGTTTTTGTAACAGGCACTGCCCAAGGGCAACCTGACACCTCAGGGTGGGCTGCACAGCACTCTGTAACCATGGCAGCTGAAATGGGTCTGATTTGATTCTCATAAATCTCAGCTAGGATTTGGTAGCAGTTGCTGTAATTTCTGTGTGCTGATGGAGTGTTGGTCTTGCACTATGCAGGGGTAGAATTCCTGTTGAATTTGGCCCAGAATCCATGTGTGTTTTGAGAGAACCTTTATTCTGCTGATGGTATTCAGCCACTCAGACACGTTCATGCAAGTGATTTCACCTGAAGCATTACTTTGGGAATAAGCCCGTTTGTTCTAAAATATGTCATTGTTTTCTTTCCTAACCTCCATCTGCATGAGGAGAGAGCTGTTTTGATCACTCAGGTCACTTCTGATGTTAAATGTTTGCACAGGTGTGGATAAAAAGTGCATTTATCCAAGTTTTATATTTATTAAATGGCAATTACTTGTTCTAGTAGCAGAAGCCCACCCGCAGAGCTGTGCCCAGCTCATTCCTAAGGCAGCAGGGCTGAATTCCCAACATTGGATACCAGACCTGGGGCCAAAGTGGTCCAAGGCTGTTAAAATGTGTAATTGCAGTGTTCAGCTGTGTCATTTTGGCCAAGGAGCATGAGGCTGCCGGGTGTGTGTTTGTGTAGGCTGGGCTGATTTTACAGCTGACAGCCTGTGAGCCTGGCTGGGGTTGGGGTAATTGGGGTGTCCACAACAGGCAGAGCTTCACCTGTGCCTCCAGGTCCATCTGGCACCTTCCAGGCTGGACTTTGGGCTAAGCTGAGCTTTCCAGCTTCACCCCCAACCTTGGCAGCTCTTTGCAAGGCATGAACATCCTCCCTCCTGTTGGGGTGATCCTGTGCTCCCCACGTGTGGTTGACTCTCCCCTGGCATCCCCAAAATCAGCGCCAGCAACGGGAAGGGGACGAGTGCCCAGAATTCATCTCGTGCTCCAGCTTCCTCCTAGCCCATTTGTCATTCTTACATTCTGTCTGTTCTAATGAGGTTTTGGGGTTTAAAATAGTATTAAATGGATTGCATTATATTACACCAGAGAGGCATAACTTTGTTCCATAATTTTTACATCCAATAACAATGTTTTATTATGACAAGCACGAGAAAAAAAAAGTCATCATCACAGAAATGGTGCCTTGTTTTTGTTTCGGGTTTACTGAGTGTGATTTAATTAACTTCTGTGAACTTTCACGATGCAGAACTTTCATGTGCTGTCCCTTTACCTGTAGCAAGAGACTGTTGATGACCTTTGGCTGCCAAATGAGCACATGAGAAAAGAAATGGGACTTTCTTGGGGTTATTCAAAGCTGGAGCTGTCCAGCCCTTTAGGGCCTGACTGCATGGATGTGGTGGTGATCATGTTTAGCTCAAAGAGCCCTGCACTGAACCCATTAATTTCTGTTTTATTGAAGTGTGTCTCCTGGAAAGTAACAAATACAGATGGGCACATTGTGGGAGATGGAGGAAGCACAGCTTTCAGGGTTTCTCCTTGTGGCTGATCACAATCACCACTCAGGAAAATAAGTGTTAAACTGTTTGCTTTGCAATTTGGATGTACCAGGGTTTAGCCATTCATTCCTACATCCTTCTCCAGCTTGAGAGCCCTTTAGTACCTGATTTTCTATCTTCAAGAAGGTACTTGCACTCTCTCATCCACAGGGAGCACCTGGGTGGTCACTGCCAGTCTCTGTTCTGAATGATGCAGAAGAAATCTGTTTTCTTGACTTCCAGGTGTTTCTTGGGCAAAATGATGTAGTTTTAACCTTATTAATTAATTATTCAATCAGTACACCATGGTACTTCACAGACAGCATTTTGGGTTTAGGTTTCTGATACCATTCTAAAAGGAAGCAATGTTCTCAACTTGGACACGTAGGCAGCAGATTTAAAATAACAAAAAAAGACTTTTTTCAAATTTGGAGTGATACCGTAGTTAGCCGCATTAGGGTTTAACAGGGCATGAAATAACTGTCTGCCTTGTGGCACTGCCAGATCATCTCAGCAACTCTTGCAGCCAGAAGATAAATAGGGATCATTGTCACACTGATGGAAAAGTACTTGCAGAGCCGACAGCCAAGAGCATCAATAGCATCCAAACATTGCTCTGGAAATGGCAGCTTGGAGGCAGGGAGGAGGAACATGCTGGCCTGTGAAACTACTGACCAGCCAGTTCTGAACAGGGATTTGTATTAGGAGATGTAATAATTAATTCCTTCCCAAGTGTTGTCAATGTGATGACTCCTTTGTCTTTCTAATTTTTGGGTTAATAGAAAAATACATTTTGAAACAAAAGGTCTGCGTCAGATCCTGAGGGATGTTGATGTCTATCAGAACCATATAGAAGGATTTAGTGAGCATGGGTAAGGCAGCTAAAGCAAATTTAGGACATAAATAAGGAATAAACTAATTTGACTAGGAATACCCTCATTTAAATGGATATGGATTAGGAGGAATAAACTACTTAACCAAGTGAATGTTAAATGAAATCCTCAAGCTGTTGCCTTGGTTAGCATTGCTGTGCAGGAGGGGTTTGGGTATTACTTGGTTAATCTGATCACAGTCCTGTTAGAAAAGGCTGGATAAAGCAGAAAGGAGAAGTTAATTCGGCCTTTCCCTTAATGCACCTCTTTGCGCAATTCTTTGTGGAATCTTCGGTCTGTGATCCTTTTTAAAATTCTAATTAATTAGGATCCCTGGTGATGTGTTCCTAATCAATTCACATAATTAAAAATTTTAACTAATAAATAATAGTAAGGGGAGTGTTGGAGTAGCTTTGCCACGATTCTGGATGGTGCTGCTCCATGTTGCAGTCTGGCTCAGTGGATCCATTTCTGCCTTTCCTTGTGCTTGAACTTTTCCAGGAGAGTGTAACTGCGCCTTCACGTGAATTCGTAGTAAACTGCTGCTAAAATTAAAACGAGGTCATGTTTTTATAGTGAATTTCCCTCTTGTCATCTGCGTTTTGGAGTCATCTGTGTTGATCCTGCTGCTCTTTATCCTGTGTTGAGGATATTTTAGTCTCTCCAAACCCCAGTGATTGAGAAGTGGTTACGGAGAAGGGCTGGGGCAGAGCTGTGCCCCTTGTCCCACTTCAAGCACCAGAGCTTCTGTACTGGAAATACCTTGGTCTCTTGTAGATTTGGTGTTTGTTACCTTGGTACACTATGATAATCTATAATCTTTATTAATTCTTTATGAATATGATAATATTTATGAATTAATCACCCCCCCAAAAAACCACTCCAAAAAAACCCAAGCAAAAAAAAACTTCAACCAAAAACAACCCAATAAAAAAGTTAAACTTGATTTCAGTCTTATTAAGAGAAAAACTCCCTTGTGGAGATGGAGATGCGAAGTATCAATTTTGTATGCAGGACTTGTATTTAATTAATATCATAACAGTCCCTTAACACTATTGCAGATTAGTCCATGAGGACAGGAATGAAAATTTTAGATTATTCAATTACTTCATAAACCCTGGGACATCACCAGCAAAACTTTGCACAGGTTTCTGTAGCATTTGGGTTTTGGCAGTGCCCCTGTGCCCGCCCTGGGTCACCAGAGTTGGGATGGCATCAGTGGCCTCTGCAGCCTGGAGGGTGGGGACACTTGTGAATGATCAGACTTTTGCTTTTGAAAAATGATCAAGTGGGCTCCTCTGCATTGTGCAGAATAATCCACTGTGGAATACTGAACTGCAAAGTGGTTTTACATCTCTGCTTTCGCTGCTGTCATGGGTGAAATCTGCTCTGTTGTCACGGGAGGGTGGGAGCAGCCTTGGAGGTGGCAGCTGGAGCAGCCCTAACCTGGGCAGAGATTCCTTGGGCAGCCGGAGCCAATTCGCTCCAATTCGCTTTAATTTACGTGGGCTTGGCTCACCCTCAGAGGTGAGTTGTGTAGTTTGCAAACTAATTAGGATCACATTGTTCAGTCAGTCTGCTTAATGCATTCCAGAGAAATGCTGTGGAATGGCTTTGGAGAACAAAGGAGAGTTTAATGTGAGATGCTTTCTGGAAATATGACACACACGTGTGCATACATTAACACAGACAAGGGAGAAACTGCACACAAGGAGAGGCACTTTTCTGTTCTTCATTATTGCTACAAATAGCACTGTCCTGACACCTCTCCTGAGATTTGACTGATGTCCTTTAGAACCAGCCTCTCAGTTAACCCCCTGTAGCTCATTGGAGACCATGGAGTCCAACAGCATCTCCCCACCTTTGCTGTGGCACACTCACCTTTGCTGTGGCACACTCACCTTTGCTGTGGCACACTCACCTTTGCAGTGTGCATGTCTCCACAGTGGGCACCACAGGCAGATGCTGGTGCAGAAATGTGGAGGTGTTGACTGCTCATGAGCTGTGGTTGGAATTTATTCCAGTTCCAACTGTTGTTTACGGCACCTGGAATGCAGGGTTGTGGTGGCATCTTAACGATTCCTGTGTTGGAGGCAGTCCTGGGAAGTGGGAGCATTGTTTTACTGTTTCTGAAGGGGAGTATGGATTATTGTTAAATCTGGAATGGATCTCCTGGGAGTCTCTTCAGAAGGGAACATACATATCAATAATCCTTTTGTGTATCAGGGTCCTGATGTATTCTCCTGCAGTAACATAAAGTCACATTCTCTTGAGTTTTAGCTTCTTTTCCTAATGCCCTGTACCTGTCTAGAAGACTTTATTCCTCACATGACCCATAACATTCCTAGTCCTTTAATTGCTATGGCTTATTTAACTTCATCAGTAAGTTTTCCTAGTATCTGGGTATCTCAGAATGAAGATTCAGCTGAGATCAGGGCCTTGGGGGATGCTGTGCCTGGCACGTGTCCCTTAGGCAAGTTCTGCCCAAGCCAAGGGCAGCCACCGTCCCTGCAGTGCAAGGCAACAGGTTTGCAACAGTGCTCAGGTAATTGCTCTGTAATTGACTGCATCACTGTTTTCTCCCCTGTTTAATAAATAGCGTGAATAAAGCTGAGCCACATGTGGTAGGGTTGTAATTCAAATCCCCTTCACTGAAGTCTGAGCATTTTTCATTTAGGATGTAAAAAGACAGTTTCAATGTAAATGATTCCAAAAGGATCTCTGCGGACTAATGACATTAATTAGGCTAGACTGGAATTGTTGAGTAATTGGTGCTGCAGCTACACCCCGTGCTGGGGGAAGAGAGGGAACCAGGGACCTGCAGTGCTGGAAGTGTCCCTGCCCATGGCAGGGTGTCCTTGAGGTCCCTTCCAGTCCAGACCGTTCTGTGCTGGGTCTGTGGTGTGGGGATCTCAGTTTGCAGGATCCTCTGCTGATGGGGAATCTTGCCTCTTGACTTGCCTGCAGAGCAGTGCTAGACATCATACTGCTTTCTGCACCTCCAAAACAAAACAACAAAACAAAAATTTTAATAAATATATAAACACTTTTACTCATCCTTGTGAAAGAAAGCATTAGAACAAGTATACAGACACAAAACATGCTGGCAGGCCCTTGCATCCCTCTGAAATGTGAGGCTTTTGTTGTCTCACTGGCTGCATGGCACAAACACACATTGACATTTATATTGACTATTTCAGTTTGGAGAAATTCGAAATTAAATCTATTTTCTGCCAGCTCTGTGGGAAAATCCATTTATGAAAACAAAATCCAATAGGAGATCTAAAGATCGGTGGCCAGAAGTGAAATATATTGAGAATAAAATATATGGAGATTGGATTGCTGGCTCTGTGGTTTAACGTGCTGGAGACTGGGATGGGAATGGAGGGGTACTGGTACAGACTTTATCCCTGGATTTACAATATAGATGAGACAGTTTAAAAGAAAACATAATAAACATCAGTGCTTTTTGGATGAGAGTCAGTGGTCAGCATTTACCTTTTTGACCACGCAGTTTCTTTCCATGCCTGTGTGGACAAATACGAACTGCAGACGATGTCTGTCCCTGGAGGTGGCACCTGGAGAGGGGTCAGTGGGAGCCGTGCTGCGAGGAGAATCCGTGCTGTTCCTCACAAGATTAAGAGGTTTCCTGTTCTGTGGGGATCCCTGTGTGTGCACAGAGGATCCAGATGCTGGAGCAGCATGTGCCTTGTAATCTTGTAATTGCATTGTGGGCTGTGACGGAGATAAGGACTTCCGTGGGAAGCCAGGAGCCTCGGTGGCTCTCTCTTCCCTGCCTGGCTTTTAGTGAGCTCCTCTTTATTTATTTATTTCACATATTTTATATGTGTGTTGGGCAGGAAGGCAAACCTCGTTTGCTGTATAGCTAATTCTGTATGCGTCAGGGGTGCGTTAAACATTTTAATTTCCTGAGTTCCTCTTGGAAAGTGGGATATTGCTCGCCAAGGTGTGCATGGGGAGGGGGAGCAGGGAGCAGAGTCTTGTTTGAAGATTTGAAGGTGCTGGAGTTCCTAAACACAATCTGGTGTTGTCCTCAGCAAGCAACACAGACACAGAACCTGACAAGAGGGGATTTTAGAGTGTGGACACATCTGGCATACTTGGATGGCCACCCCTTTGCAGGATGTTATTTACTTCCCTTTTTTGTAGGCAAGGGATAAGGATTAATTAGATGGTGTTTGGACACTCTTTTGGACATAAGAACCATTAATTGCCCACTAGTACCCTGGGGTGAAGTGGAAAGGAGATGTGATGGAGGGGAGCAGGGCCGGGCTTGGCAGCGCTGGCAGCAAAGGCTTCTCTCGGTTTCCAGCCGGGATCTGACCCAGGAATTGGTGTGAGGCAGGAGCTGTGCTCTGAGTGTTGCTGTGTCTGCTGCAGGTCAGACTGGAGTTGCCGGGGGACACGGCTGTGCTGTGTCGGCGCTACAGCAGGGAACCCCCAGTGACCCTGCTGGCATCATCAGAAATGCAGAAAAGTGTGAATTATTGTATATCGGGGAGAAAACCTGTTTTCCTACTCTCTGCTTGTCCTAAAACCATGGCAGACGTTGGTTACACGTAGCAGTTCCTGGTCTTTGCAGAACGCCCGTCCCTCGGAGCGGTGATGATGCCTTTGGCCGCTGCGGTGTTCCCACATTTCTGCTGCCACCGCGTGGCTGCCGGGGCTCAGCGGCAGCTCCGTGCGGACAGAGCCCGCTGCCGTCCCGGGGGCACAGCCCGACCCGGGCCCCCAAACCCTCTGCTGGCCCTGCTCAGTGCTGAGGTGATGCAGCTGGAGCCCCCCGTCCTCCGTGGACAGGAGCTGAACACAGCTCCGTGCACCAGGGAGGGCTCCATGTCCATCTCTGACCGCGGCGCTTGGCAGAGCCGCGCTTGGTTCAGTCTTTGGCTGAGTTCTCAGAATAAGGTACAGCAGCTCTGAACTCTTCTAACGTGAAGAGTTCCGGCATTCAAATCAACCAGTAAAGATTCTGATCTCCCAGTGCAAAGCCTGGGGGCTTGTCTCTGTGCCTCTGCAGGGGATGTGTTGGAGGTGGCAGGGCTCGGTGCCCCAGCACGTCTTCGCTCTGGCCAGCACTGACCCGCTGCAGTCCCCTCTGCACTCCACTTGCCACTTGCCACGACAAATCCGTGGTGTTTTTCCATTAAAAGGCCCCGTGCTCCAGAGGACTGCAGTGTCTTAGAGCACTATAAATATGTTTGTGAGGATTCTGCCTCCTGTCTGACCCCAGACACTCTCTGGTACTGCGTGGGCGTTTCTGTTGATGGTTACACTTTTGCCTGTGGTTTTTGTGTGCTTGTTGAGTGGAAGAAATTTTGAATAAGAGCAGGATGAGGTGACACCAGCATGCTGGAGCACTGTGAGGAGGATTTGCAACGCCTGGGACTCTGCTGCACTGCCCAATCCTCCTGTTGTGCATCCTTCTCAACACGCATGATGGGAGCAATGGCTTGGCCCTTCCCCGTCCTTCTGTTGGTCAGGCTCACTGTTGTCCTTGCAGGCAGGTTTCCATTGTGTGTGTAATGTCCTGCCATAGCTGGGAGAATTTATTTGAACACTCTCCTACTAAAAGGAAGTCTATTTTTGAGCTTAAAAGGTGAAATGCCATCTCCTTTCCTGCCTTCTGTGTACTTCCCTTCACGCCCATGAAGAAGAGACACGGTTAGACTTTAGTGTCTCTTTAATCTCTTCTTGGAAGAATTCTTGTTGGAATTATAAAAAGTACATTTATAATGACAAAAACATGATCAATTTTTGTGTGTTAAATAATGAACTTTCCTGTGAATACTTGCTGAGGTTTCTGCCCCTAGCTCCAAGCCTGGTGGTCCAGACCCACCATCCTATACTGTCTCCATTCTAAGGGCAGGCAGAGGGAGCTCCCAGACCCCAAATGCCCTTCCTGCCTTGTCTGTCCCACATCTGAATTAACACTTCTTGAACCATCATAGCTGTATAAAATACACAGAAAGGTTTCAATTACAAACCCAAAGCCTAAAGGTTTATTAATGGCTGGAGGGAACTGGAATTTAATATTTGCCTGTTGTCTTGACAATTCTCAGCATTTAGAAGCCCAGCAGCATGGGGATGATTCTATTTATAGCAACTTTATTTGAATAGACAGCATAGCTTCAAAGTAAATATTAATTCCATTATGCTATTAACAGTTATTTATCAAGACAGAAAGGCATAAAGTTATTTTACTGGAATATAGCCAGTAAATTGCATCTCCTAGATGAAATACAGCACATGTTGAATTCCAGCAGCAGTTACCTAACATACTTTATACATGTTGGTGTCGGACATGCTCCAACATGAGCCAAGCTCAGGCTTATATGGAAAACCCTTTACACCCTTCACAAAGCCACAATGATGTGTTGGCACTGGCCAGGATCAGGAGCACTGGCCAGGATCAGGAGCACCATGCCATGGAGCAGTAGTGACACGCTGATGCTCCTTGCATATTGTATATTTGATTTTTTAATTACCTTAATTACTCTTTAAAAGTCCCTAATAATTGTCTGACTCCAAGGTATGGTAAGCAGGTTTTAATTACGACTTTTTCTAAAAGATGTTGTACATTTAGAGTTGATCAGTGAAAGGATGGATTTTTCTCCTGCTGTTGCCCTAAGTGTGTGTCCCTAGCAGAGGTGGGGGCCACTGGGGAATGTGGGCAGGGCTTTATCCTTCTTCATGAAGTGTGTATGGGGTTACACTGCCTGTGCCAGCAGTTCCTTGTCTCTGGTTTGATCTATGGATCAGCTTTTCCTCGTGCTCAGGGAGCTGTGCAGAAGTGGGGGCACTTCAGCTCTGCAGCACCCTGGGCAGAGGACACATGGATGGAGCCACTGCTGTGACAGGGCAGAGGATGCTGCACAATATTACAAATTTCAGTGAGTTTGTGAAGGCTACCACTGATTGCACTCTTTGGTGGGGACTGACCTTCAGCATAGATTAGATCTTCCATTTTATAACAGAAAACAATATCACGGAAACATTAAGGCTCATCAGCAGTTGGATGTGCTTGTGCTAGCAGAACAGTGAAGGCTGTCTGCCAAAGATTATTGACTTCTTGTTGTCTTTTATCCACAAAAATAACTCTTCTTATATATATCCTATGAGAGCTGTGCAGGGACTGCTGTTAGAGGAAAACCCCAATAGAATATTGAATAAAATAGTTCTAAAGAATTTTAGATTTTGTTTCTTTAATGACTAAGAAATGTCAGCACCTGTGCACCAAGTGTTGCTCTAAGCAGAAGTTCATTGTATCACATGTGTAAATATTTTATATATTTTTGTGAGAACTGGAGAGAGAAAAAAGCTCATTTAATCAGAATAGTCTGTAAGATCAACTAGATTGCCCACAATACCAGCAAGATTAAAACCGTGAGGTTGGCATTGGAGAACTTTTCAGATATCTAAGGATCAGCTCAGCGTGCAACCACCCAGTGTTTGAATTGGAAAAACATCTTTGAAATTGCTCAACTCTTGATTAAACGAACAAAATCTGAAGTGGATTGGGGATAGGTCGTGATTATAACATTAGATTATCAAAATCAAAGAAAAATGTGTAACAATTGTTGAAAGTCCATGGTGGGAGGAAAAACCCCAAGCACAAGATTGCTAGCTGCAATATTCCTTGATATTCTTGATATCCTGTAACAAGGAGGACACATTAATTAAAATACAGATTGCAAGGTCAAGGGGAACAGCTGGGATTGATGCCTTGATAGGCTACCTAGAACAGAGGCTAGACAGTGTTAAAGGAATAAAGTAGATATTTATTGAAAAGGCCTTCAAAGAATACACCTTGGGCAGAGTCTTGGCCACAAGAGCCTGGCTGAGGCTAAGATGGACCACAGGTTGAACGTTTTCACACTTTTATAAGTTTTGGTTCATTTAAATATTTGGGTTAATTGTCCAGTTACAGCTTCTGGTTATGAAGTCCCATCCTCCCAGATTGCTCTCCTCGATTTGTTCTTGTTTCTACTTTGTGGGCCTGAAGTTGCAAGGCTGTCCTTGGCTCTCAGGCTGGAAAAGGATTGTTTTGTCTAACTAAACTGTGAGGAGAACTTGCTAACACTTTATGATAAGTTCAGAATTATATACCATAGTTATATAATGCAGTACAGAATCTGGATAATATGAAAGCTAAAACTTCAAGCATCAGGATTATCTGGCCTGCACAGCACACATTGGAAAATCCCCCCTACTGATGCCTGAATTCAGTTGTTGTGCCTTGATCTTCCAAAAGGATGTTGGTCATGATGTAAAGATGGGCAAAGGTGGAGAGCTTGCTGCTGGCTTGGGAATGATCCTCCAAGGGGCTGATCACTTGTATGGTCAAACATTTTGTGTAGGGCTGTGCTGGTTCTATCCCCTTTCTTTTAGGAGCCCACAGCTGGATGTCTTACACCTGGCTGAGGGTGCCAGGTTCCTCCAAGCCCTGCAGGGTCTAGGACAGGTGGCCTGTCCCTCTCTGCTGGGCAGGTGACACCTGGGGTTGGACCAACCCCTGATGGGATAGGAGGGAAGCAGGGTTTAATCACAGAGCCAATTCCCAGCCCAGATGACAAGGAGTGTGACAGGCCGTGCTCCAACATGAGCGTGGTTGGTACAAACAAGCCCAGATGCCCTGGACACAGGGACAAGGCAGGGGAAAACCGGGGTGTCAGAGGCCACTGGCAGATGGCCTTCATCGGGAGCACAGGTCTGAGCTGGCACAGCTGGGGACCTCAGTGCCAGCCAGGACACGAGTCAAGGCCATGCCCTCTCCAGTTCCCTCAGCGAGAGGCTCTCAGAAACAGATCCTGAATTTTAATGTGTGTTTATAAAATGCATCTGGTGGCATCAAATGATAGGCAGATCAGTTCTCCACTTTCCACTGTTCCACATTACATTTTATCTTGTATTTCTGATCAGGGCAGTTCTGCTTCTTCTCTTGAGTGAGTTGTTTTAAAACAAGATTTTTGTGGCTCTTTCTAGAAGACTACAGATGTTCCCCCATTTCCTTCAGCTGCTGCTGCTGAAAGCCTTCCTATGCTCAGATAATGCCTTTCTCCTTCCAGTGTCTCCCCTTGAACCATTGATGCACTCAGCACTCTGTCTGCCATCCCAATTCTGTCACCTTTTCTTTGGAACCCATTGGTGGTGTCTTGGCCCTTTCTGCCTCTGTTTTAAAACCCTCTTCTTCACCATAAAGTTCTTTGAGTTTTGCCTTGTTGACATGTTCTCGTCCTGATTTCACCCTTATTTCTCTAGTTCCCTTTGTCCCTTCCAATTCTGTCTCCTTGTCCATCCTCTCTTGTCTCTCCAGCCCTGTCCATCAGAGCTTGTATCCAAGGTATTTCTTCCTCTGTCCTTGTTCACCTTGCCTGTGCTTGCTGCGTGTTCTTGGGGACACACAGTGGTCTTGGTGTTTCTCAGTGAGCACCACGTGCCTCTGTGTGGTGTATAAATCATTAACTGCAATGATGGTAAAATGTAGGGCACAGTGTGTTTTTTGACAAGAACTACATTGCTGTTGAGGATACATTTTGCTTCCAGTGATGTAAATGTCTTTCACCAAATAAAAGGAGCATCTAGGACCTTCACAAAAGTCCTAGTTTTTATTGCATGAGGCTCAGGGTAACAAGCAAGACCTTGAAATGCTTCATCTGTATGGGTAAAGCATTTTTGTTATTGTAAACAAACAGAAATGCCTCTGTACCTCTGCATCTGGAATTTTCCTACTCCAGATATTTTAGGAACTTGTTTAAGAAATGGGCTCTTGGGAGTACACAGTCTCCTTCTCTGGTCTTCACAATTTGGGGGTCATAATTCAAAGTAATAATCAGGTAACCATCGTGCATTTGGTTTGCCTTGACTTTGGGTCATTTATGGTGATGTTTTGAGTTTGTGAAAAAGCATGGATGAGTCCCAAGTGAGGAATCACAAACTCCCCCTCTCTCCATACTCTGGTGCCTAGGTAAAGCGTTTTCTATCCAGGCTCTTGGAGGAGCATCCTTATTTCATGAATGACTTCAGGGAGAGGAGCAATCCCCACCAGGAAGCTATTAAAAAAGTCGATTTTATTATATTTTGCCAGTAAAAAAAAATGCAGCACAGTTAATACTTCTCCAGATCCTGTGGGATCTTGCTGACTAATGTGAAATGACAGTTGTCAAAATATTCCGTATAAATACCCGTCTACTTGCAGGTGTCTGTTCTATTTTTAACGTGATCCCACATTTCTTGCTGTGAGGGAGAAGGGGATGATCGATGGACCCTGCACCTCTGTCTGTCATTTATGGGCTTCTGTTGTTTATATGAATTCCAGGGTTTTAATGCACTTGCTGGCCTGCCATGGTAATGGTCATTCATGTAATTTCAATTTTTCCAAGTATGGACGAGGTGGTGCTGAACTGATGCCTCGTGGTGATGTGGGCAGTGAGGAGCTTCAGCCAGCGTGGCAGAGATGATGGGGTGGGAGAATAAAACTTGAGTTGAGGAAAAAAAACAAATATAAATAAATGAGGAGGATTTGTAATGTCTGGAATGAATGGGTAAGAGGATGGCTTGAAGCCATGGTTTGATAAATTTTTGGCTGTTTCTTTAGTTACAGTTTGATGTGTCTGAGCCATATGAAGCAAACATCCTCAGGTCACTGGTATTTTTCCATGTGGGTAACTTGAGCCATTCCTTTGTTAATTTGCATTTATACATACATACCTGTTTGTAGCCATACATATATTTACACTGCTGTACTTACTCGCACACACTCAGCGAATTATTCATGAGGGACATTTTGAATTTTGATTCATCAGCATCTTGCTTCATGCAGGCTGTAGATTCACCTCTGACCTCCGAGGTAGGAAAGTTTTTCTCAATTTGGAACACGTTTGCTTCCCCATAACTCTGGCAGGGGCTTCTTTTGAGCCTGGCTAAGGGGAAGCACCTTGTGCCATTGTTCTCCCATCAGCAGAACCCCCAGTGCTGGTGCACCCATGGAACTGATGTCCTGCTCCCATGGCATCTCCTGATTTCTGCAGGCTGAGCAGGGAATGTCCCAGCACCAGTGCTCCCAGTCTGTCCCCTGTGGCACTGTCCCCCTGACTGGTGGAAGGCTCTGATGAATGGACACACTGTGCCAAGTTTGGACAGCCTCAGACAGGCTTTTGCTTTTGAATAAAGCATTTCTGTAGCCTGCTCAAAATCTTCCAGTGGTGTTTACATTTTAATAGGCACTGCTGTAGAATGGAACATATTTTTATTGCTTACATTTATCAGCTGGAGCAAAAACCGAGTGCCTGGGTATAGCTTTGCAGGGAATTCGCTCTTCTAAGTAATCAGTACATAAGACTATTTAGGAGAAAATACCATAGAATTTTAACTTGTCAGAAAACCATGCTGTGCCTGCATTTGATTGCCAATATACATCATTGGAAAGAAATTCTATTTAAAAATAGAATTTTCAGCAATGTCAGCATGGAATAAAATGAGTGGGAAGTGGAAAGTCACATTTCTTTGTTTCATGCCGAAAGGGACACCTCTAATAGTGTTGTTTTAAAAAGCAGAATTAAGAGAAGTGTGTAAGCTTTGAGAGTATTTGTCCAAACATTTACAGTGGAAGGCTGGTTCACCTCCATGAGTGCCCTCATGGCACTGGGGGGTCTGGCAGCAGAGGCAGAGGTGCCCAGTGCAGCAGTTTTGGTGTTTTCCCTTGTGATGGGAGCTGCAGAGGTGGTTTGCAGTCAGAGGGCAGTCCCTGTGCCATGCCCCTGCAGCCGTGGAGTGAGCAGGGGGTGCTGCCAGTCCCCTCCCTGGCACAGGATGTGCAGCACAGGGCCATGGCTGCGTGCCACATGGTACAGAGTGAACAGCCAGATTCCCCTGGGAAGCCTCTCCATCCTCTCCTGACCTTCCCTGGAGGCAGCTCCTTCGAATCTTGGATG
The DNA here is from genome assembly GCF_021018805.1 of Prinia subflava. Classification (NCBI taxonomy): domain Eukaryota; kingdom Metazoa; phylum Chordata; class Aves; order Passeriformes; family Cisticolidae; genus Prinia; species Prinia subflava. Next base: position 3,904,273 of record NC_086267.1, on the reverse strand, counting down.
CAGTTTAAAAATACACCTGCCAGGTGTTTGTTGGAAAACAGCTACTGCTGGTGGGAGCAGCCACACAGGCTGAGAGCAGGGATGCTGCACCCTCCCCGCTCCACGGGCTGCTGCTCCTGGTGCTGCTGGGGAGCAGCTGAATTTCAGAGCTGCCTCCTTGCAGCAAATGGCTCTGGAGGCAGCCACACATCAGCACTTCTCATCACCTGGCAGCTGAAGTGCCAGTGAGAGCCGGCTCTCCAACCAGGACATGGCATGGCGTGATTTAGGAGCAAGCTCGGCTTTTGCAATCTGCAGGCAATTTGGGCTGATGGATCTGCTCACTGGAGCTGATGCAGGTCTGCTCAGGACAAGCAGCTTTGTCTGCAGAGCTCCTGCTTGGGAATATTTTGGTAGTGGTTTGGTGGGAAGTGCGGTGGTGATGGGTGGGCAGTGTCCCACCAGCCACGGGTTGCTTTAAAAAGTTAATCAGGCGCTTTAAAAAGTTATTCAGGTACTTTAAAAAATTAAACTAAAGATTTGTTTTGAGGTAGAGTATTGAGTCATTACTCAGACCCTGTTTTCAGTTGGAAAAAGGGAATGCTGATGAATCTAATGCTCTCAAATCAATTTCTTTTAAAGCAAATTGACATGATGTTTTGCTTAGCATGACAATATGCAAGCAGCAAACACCTATCGGCACATTTACCAGAGAAAAGTATGGATTAAATTGTAGTTAAAATAGAAGTTAATTTTCAATACATAGCAATTGCAAACTGTTTCAGTTGTCCATGTTGATTTTCCCCTCTCGTCGCCTGCGGGAATTTTTCTCCTGTTCCAAATGGCAGAGGAGGAAGGCAGCTCAGAAGCCACAGCTGCCTGTGACAAAGGGAGAAGGGAAGGGAAAGAAGTCCAGCACGCAGCTCCCTTGGTGTCCCTGGCTGCTCCCTGCTGCAGTTCCAGCACCTTGGGTGGGTGGTTCACCACCCACCCTTGGACTGGAGTACTGCCTGCAGAGACCTAGACTTGGGAAGACACGAGCTTAGGGAACGGTAGGGAAATAAAAGTGTAACTTAATGGGTGTGTAAAACAGCAGTTTGTTTTGACCTCAGCTAAATGACCTCTCAAGAAGCCATTTCCTTCCTGAAGACACTTTTTAAAGCAACATTTTCAAGGCTGTAGAGTGTTAAAGATGGGGAGTTGGCAGCAGCCAACTGGGATGGGCTCAGAACAGCTGCAGGATGCTTCTGCCCTTCTCTCCCCACCAGCATGATCCACAAGGCAAACAAGGTTAACAAGGCAAAACTCAAAAAACTTTATGGTGAAGAAGAGGGTCTTGAAACAGATGCAGAAAGGTGTTAACCTGCCAGCACTGGGGTGGTTTGGTCAGTGTCCAGCAGCTCCTCCACACCGTGGTCCATCACGGCTGTCTCTGCCTGGTGTGTCCTGCCTTCTCTAGGGAATAAATAAAGCTCTGAAATGGATAACTGTGGTGGCTCACACAGCAGAGTGAAGATAAAACACAGTAGTGATAACAGAAGTGGTTATTATAATCTGCGTGCTCTGTAAAGTGGGAAGGGAGGTTTGATTATTGAGGTTAAGAAGTCTCCGTGTCACTGCTAATGAGTGTGGTGTCACAGGGATTCCTTCTTGCACTGCTTTCTCCTTCCTTTTGTCTGCATTTCTTAGTGTTTTTCACATGCTCCATCTGCTTCATGGCCTTTTGGATGGTATCTTCCCACTTTGGTAGGGATAATCCATCAAATTCCAGAGCGTTGTATTATTAAGGTTGTGTGGTGCCCTTTGAGCGTGGCAGTGCTGGCCTTGCTGGCTAAACGTGCACCACGTGCCAAGAGCCCTGTGTATCTATTTCTTTTGACCTCTCTCACTGCTAAAATACTGTCCTGTGGATATCAGATGAAAAGGGTACAACCTTATTTCTTCAAAGATCAGCCAATCTAGCCCAGAGGTGTAATAAAATTCCAAACTTTGCTTTTAGGAATCATCTTTTATAAGTAATATTTTTCAGAGTTAAGTGGTAGGTACACAGCTGAGAAATAAAATACCAAGGCTTCGTGCCTTGGAGCCATGTAGGGTTTGTGTTGTGGTTGTGGCTCGGTTTCATTAAGAGTTACATGATGTAAAGAGTGTCCTCTGTTGTGAGGAAGGTGCCTCAGCACTGAGTTAGTCCAGTCCTGCTGCTGCTTCTCTTGTAACAAGAAATGGTGTGCAGTCTGCCCACAAAAACCTTCAAACATTTGGCCTGAAGCTCTTGGCCTCGGTGGAGAAGCTTTCAAGTTGCTCACATGAATCTCAAGAACTCTGAAATACCTGGATTTGTTGTTAGAGTGGAAGTGAGGGCAGAGGCACTGGAGAGCCCCTGCTCAGCAGGACCCAGGTTGATCCTGCAGGCCCTGGCCACAAACATCCTGATCCTTGAGCATCCTGATCCTTGAGCATCCTGGTCTGCACTGGACAGGAATTCCCACACAGGGCAGGGAATACAGAGCTGCTGGAATACAGAGCCTGGGTCCTGTCAGGTTGTTGGGTAAAAGGAGAAAGCCTCACTTCAGGTTCCAGCAGTAGGACTCTGCTGGTTTTGTGCACAGAATGGGTTTTCTGTTGCTAAAACAAACTCTTGCCGTGTGCCTGTGGGTCTGGTGCCATCAGCAGCTGAGTTTATGGGGAGGTTTTACTGCCACGTGGTGTCACACAACAAATCCAGGCTGCCATGCGAACCTGGTCATTAAGATTCTGTGCTTTTGCCTGTTAATGGTACCACAGAATAGCGATAATTATACGAAGCATCATTTAACATCATTGCCAGTGTGCTCTTTGTTTATTTATACACATTTGCCTTCACAGTCAGCAGAACCCGGGCTCTGAAAAGCTCACAGTAAGAGGAGTGTCCCATGGCTATCGCTCCGTTAGGAGGCTACAAGGATTGTCATTTATCTCACTGTACCTTGGGCCATTTCCTGAATTGCCCAAGGGACCCTCTGTTTCTTTTTATTTCTTGATTCACCCTTGCACTACAGGAGGGCCAGTTCCCAGAGATAATGCCTGCCACTCCTCCCTCCTTCCCTGGAATCCTTCGGAAGTTCATCAAACTTTTTACAGACAAAAATTCAAAGTGCTGAAAATCGCTGGAGTTTAGCATGGGGAGAATATGAAAGGTTTTTCCATTCCTGATCAAGTGATCTGACTTTGTTTTAGTAACACAATTTGGATGGCCAAAGCAGGGCTTGTGTTAGGAGGGCACTGGGTTATGTTGGCTGCCAGCACCGTGTCATTGTTCCAGAGTCAATCACATTGGGAGTATCACTACAGAGGCAGTGCCAGCAGCTCCCTCTGGATTTGGGTGGGATAATTCTGCAGGGTTTTTGTCTGCATCTGTAGTGGAAATGTTAAATCCCACTTTTGAATTTGTCAATGTAAAGTGGTTGGGCACTTGAGTCGCTGATGTGAATCCCCATCCTGCTTGTAGCTCTGATTCCCAGACTGCTGCCAACATCAATACCTGATTTGCATTTATTTTTTTGCTGGTGCTTGCTCCTGTTTTTCTTGGATAAAACCCTAAATATCCTAAATATTTTGGGACCTCATAAATCCTGTAGATGCATATGTAGAACTTAACCTGTCTGTACAGTGAATTTCAGTTGATATTTACTGATAAGCCACATCAAGGAGGATCAAACACAGTCATGCTCCTGTGAGTTCTGTGGGATGCAGGAGCCTTTGGTGATTTCTCTGCATGGGGTTGAAACTCTTGACATGTTAAACAAGGTATGACCTTGAAAGTAAACGTGTCTGTTATCTGGAAGTCATGGCAGCGGATAGTAAAAATAGACTGTATTTTATTTTACAAGGAGTCATGGCATGACATGCTGTTCATAATTAGTCATAAACTTATCTCTGCCTGACTACATTTTATGATGTTTTTATTTTTATTGATATAATCATACTTGTGTTGATCATTCCTTGGAGGCAGTAGTGGGCTCACTCCAACAGAAGTGTCTCTGATTTTGCCAGTGGGACCTTTCTGGGTTCCCTTGGGCTGGGCAGTTTGTAGCAGTGTTGTGGCTGTTGTCTGAACTCATTTTCCTGAGTGCTCACACCAGAAACTGGAAAAAAAAAACCAATTGCATTTTCTTTTTCCCGGTAAAGAGGGAATGGTTGCTGGAGAGCACAGAACTTCCCTGGTGTGCCCATGGTGTGACAAGGGCTGTTCTCCACTCTGCTGCACTGCTGTGGTCACTGACTCCCTGTCTGTCGGAGTCTAGAACATCCCTCTGGCCACCCTGGAGGGTTTGGAGACCGGACAGGGGGTCTGGGGTCTGTACAGGGGGCTCAGCCAGCCTCACACAGAGCCCAGGGGGACACTGCCTCTGATCCCTGGCCATGGCAGTGAATGCCCACAGTGTATGAAGAATCACAAGCTGAGAGAATTCAAAATAAGTAGTATTTAGTTTATCATAGAATGTAAATGTAGAATCTAGGATTTTTAGTATATGGGGTTGAAGAGACAAGATGGAGGAATTGGGGAGTGGCCCCTGTGCTCCTTGTTCTTGCTCTCATCCCCCATCTTTTGCTGAGTTGGGTTTTAGAGATTGGTTTAGAGTAGAAATGACATGTTAGCATAGGTAGTAGGCATTGGTACAATTTTGTAAATAAAAAGTGCATTTTGGACAGTGCTTGGGTCAGGGGTACTGTACATAAGGGGCTCTCTGACCCGCCCAGTCCCCCGCGTGTCCTGCTCTGCTGGGGACACCCTGCAGAGCTGAGACAGAACTGAGATAATGAAGAATAAACAACCTTGGAAATGTGCACTGGCGGACTCAGCTTGTCGTCTCTACCTCTGGTGTGAAACACTTAGGGCAAAGAGAAGACGAAAAACCTGATTACCTCTGGGAACAGCAACCCAGGGGAGAATCTCAGGAAAAGATAACCCTGAGACCTGTCCCTGCTGCAGCTGTGGCTGCTGTGGAAGGAGCAGTGCATCCCTGGAAATGCCCTCAGGTGAGGGGAAGCTGGATAGGGAAGGTTTCCTGTTTGGCAGATGTAACCCGTGAGCTGTTAGGGCCAGTGCAGACTGTGACATTCGTGACCTTGGCTGTCTTGTTGTGGGTGAGATGTGGGAAATGGTTCTGAAAAGTCTGGCTAAGCGAGAGGCCAGGCAGGTGAGCCATGAAACTTTTCCATTTCATCTTCACTTTGCAGACTGGCTGTGCTCTCCTGGCACAGGCATCCTCAAAAGTGCCCTGCAACACTGAAATCACTTTGCAAACTTTTTGCTGTACCTGCAGGAGACCTTGGACTATAAAATAGCGTTTTATTATCTGCATAACGCTGGACTCTTGCAGTAATGCCAATGTCAGAAAGATTGTTAATAAATAATGAGCAGCAGAATGAGCCAAGGGTTGACCTTTTGTGGAGCACCATCTGTCACTCGAGCAGCACTTGATCTTTCCTTCCAGCGCTGATTTCTTTTTCCATCCCCCTTGGGGGATATTGTAGGTTTCACACTTTATTAATAGCTTTTGTCTGACTTGTAACAACTCTTGTAAAATTGAGAGGTTCCCGACTTTCATGGGAGACAAATATTTGGGGAACTAAATCATGGATGTTTGTGGAACTGCCAGTGACTATAAACAATCCTTCTGAAGCCAACTGTGTGTGGCTCAGGAGAGCTGCTTGGAAACATCCCCAGATCCCATGAGGTGCAAGAGTGTCTTAGAGCATCCCTGGGATGCTGGATCAAACCCTGGATTTATAGGTGCTGTGTTTCCCACTTTCTATATTGTCTGGAAATGGGAAGGTTAAGAAAAGGGGGCAAAATCCAGGGGAAGAGTTTGCTGAGTATTTTAAGCTAAGGTTTGCTTGTGTGCTCTGTAGAAGCCAATCCAGCCCACAGCAGGAGGCTGCCTGCGGGTGAGCAAATAAGTCACAGCAAGCACATGCTCTGGTCACTGTGGGGTAAGCATTGTGTCTGTCTGGTCACCTGCTCTGGGAGGAAATTACGGGAAGATAAAGACCCCAGGTTTTCAGGCTGTTCATAAATAAGTACCTGTGAAAAGCACAGGTAAAGGCTGGGGTGTAAGTGGACAGTGCGGTTCCAGTTTGCAGCCACCCCCCTCTGTGGCACCAGTGCCGTCAGCTGAAGGAAATGATAATCAAATGTGATCTGTGCAGCATTTCCTTCCTCACTTCTTCGTGATTCCAAAGCCTTGAATCATAGAAACAAGATGCAGGGAAAATCTATCAGGTGATTCCTCCTGCTGCTGGAGCCAAAGGTGGATTATGCCCTGGGGTGTGTTCCTTAACGTTAGGCAGAACCTCCAATGTTCCAAATGATGAAACTTCCATCACTGGGCCAGGAGGTGAGTCTGACACATGATAAATCATCCTGCCACGGAGGCTTCTGTGATTTTCTGCCTGAGCTGAGGAAGAGTTTTCTTCCTTCTACCTACTGTAAATTTCCTGCATTCTACATAAGTCCCAGTCCCAATGTCTGATGGTTTCCTCTCTGCAGCTTTCCAGCCACATCCTCCTTCCACCCACACAGGCAGTGGGACAGGGCCCAGCTCCTGGCAGGGGTGGGTGGTGGGAGGTTTTTTTTATCCCCCGTGTTAGTTGTTTTGAAGATTACTCAGATTTGGCTGATTTTAGCCTCTGCATCCTGACTCAGCTAGAAAGAGGAGTTTCTAGCATGACTCCCTACATATCATCTGAAACTTTAAATGGAAGGATTTACTAGCTCAGTGCCTTGCTGGGTCCTATTTCAGAAGCATCTCCTGCTTTGAGGTGGCTGCAGTTTGGATGCAAATCATTCCCCTTCCCACTCGTTAGCACAGGCTGATGGTTCTAATTATATTTGTAATGTTAGAGACAGAGACCAATAGCTCCAGTTGAAGAGTCTTCCCTGAGTGACATTCTTCCAGAATTATTTGCCTTTTGGGTAACATAGTGTGGTTAAATAGAAAAGTGTTTAAAACCAGACGAGGGCAGTGCTCAGCTCTCTCATGAAGTGGGAGCACGGGGTCCCTCCAGGTGAGACAGGGGTCCCTGACCCCACTGTCTGCTTCCCTTCCCTTACAGCACCAGGGTTCTTATTTCCAGGAGTTATTTTTGGTCCCAACCTCACATCAGCACCCATCCAGTTTATGTGAGAAGTGACCTTTGCCTTCATCCTCCTGCTCCTGTCCTCCCTGCACAGTCTCCCTCCCCTGAGAATACACTGACAGGAGCTGTCTGTGTTCCCCGTCACTCTGGAGTAATCCAACACCTGGAAAAGACAGAAAATGTAGAACTTTTCTACTTTGTCTGCTCTGACCACTGGCAGTTTTATTTGGTTATTCAGAATTTTTCTCATGGAACTGCTGCTCATCAAGATGAGCCACATCCTCCTCCTCCTCCTGAGCTGCAGAAACAACTTTATTGGATTCAAAGTATGTGGAAAGATAAAACTTGAAAGTCAATTGACTTAAATGTGGAAAAAAATGCAGCCTGGTTATTATGGCGTATGCTAAATTTTAATAGCATTTAGAAAATGTTTTGTGGGGTAGAAAGAAGCAGCATACCCATCAAAGCTCAGCTGTGTTCTGGTTTATAGTGCAGAACACTTTGCTGCTGCCATCCAAAGGCTTTAAAATGTAATAAGGCTCAGTTGAACCCAAGGGTTCCAGGATCTCTGTAAAGGCACACACACACACACAGAGTGGAATAAAAGGTTCCAGTGCAGAGCAGGTGGGATCAAGGCAGAGATGCTTTTAATGGAAAAGCCTCTTTGACTTTTCTATTTCGTGGAAAATTATCTACTAATGCGTACAACTACTTAACAAGTCACATTTTTTGAAAATTTTGAAGGCTTGGAGTATCTGTAATGTATTATGCTTCATCTGTTTAAAAAACCCCACCACAATTGCAGTAATGTACTAATCTATTTTTAAATACACTGAAAAAAATCAATGAGAAGCTGCAGTTCTTTGGTTAAAAAAGTAAACCCAGAGAGTGAATTGTTGCACCAGTTTGACATCCTGGTTGTTGTTTCTGACTCGAGCAAGCCCTGTCACAGCTGATGCCTAGTTTTCATCTGTAATTTTAGTTTTCCTTGTATTTCTTTTGTAGAGATTCTGGGCTTTCTTGTACAGATTTATAGGCCTTTCGTCTTTATACGCTAATAATATGTTGTTATGCACTTTCTGCAAACTGCTGCAGAGAATGAAGCCTGTAACTCTCCCTGGGTTCATTCAGGTCTTCTGTCCTCTGACTGAATGCCTGGCTTTCTGAGAATTCTACCAGAATTCTACCAGAATGGCTTTCTGGGAATTCTCCAGTCACTGCCCCCATCGTGGTTCCCACTGGGAAGTGGCTGTCAACCACTGGGGTGCGTTTCTTTTTTAATTTGGGCAAAGATGCAAATGGTAGATACCTGGGGAGTGGAATAAAGAGGTTACACAGCCTGTAGTGCCTGGAGTTTCAAGTAAAAATGGTGAACAGTGGAACGTGTTGACTGGCATCAACAGAATTAGATGCTAGAGATGAGATACTTCGGCGTGTTTGTTGCAGCATCATTCATTAAAATGTAAATTATAATTGTGTAGATAAATCATGTTTCTCATAGATCTCATTCTCTCTGCCAGTGGAATAGCGTGGAAGGTTGTTTAGGATTTTGGATAATGCCTTCAGGAGTTCCTGATGTCTTGTGCAAAAGCCTTTCACCTTCCTCCAGTGCATCTTGTGCTGGTGGCTGTCAGGAACAGGAACTGAGGCTAAATGGGGATGGATCCAGTATGGTAATGGCTCTATTTCATGTCTGCCAGTGGATAATTCCCCCAGATTAAATACAGAATGCATTTCTGTGAATATTTGTTTACCAATGCATTCTCAGGATCCTCCCTCACACACACACACAGATGTTGGACCCCACGAACACAGGAATGGCTGAGTGGAGACAGCAGCAGGAGCCTCTTTTCCTTCAGCTTTTCTGGGGTCTGGCTGGGATAACCTGTGCATGGTGAGGAGCAGAATTAATCCTCAGCTCTGAGCAGCACTGCTGCCTTTGTTAAAGCTGCCTGTGAAACACAATTCCTGCAGTTGTACAAATGCCCCATCAATAGTGTGGTGCCTCATTGCCTTGGCCCCGGCGCGTGCAATCTCCATTATTTGCACTGCTGGTAAAGGCAGCATTTCCAGCAGATCTGCACTACTCCATTTAGCTGGGAACAATGATTTATTCCCCCCTTGCCATCGGACATCCTCTGCTTCCCTGGCTAATAACAAGCCTGGCTGTGAGGAGGGACATGGGAGGGATGCTCTGCTGTGAGGAGAGGATGGAAGGGATGGCTCTGATGGTGAGGAGGGGATGGAAGGGATGCTCTGCTGTGAGGAGGGACATGGATGGGATGCTCCGCTGTGAGGAGGGATGGAAGGGATGGCTCTGCTGTGAGGAGGGGATGGAGGGGATGCTCTGCTGTGAGGAGGGACAGAGGAAGGGATGCTCTGCTGTGAGGAGGGGCACAGGAGGGATGGCTCTGCTGTGAGCAGAGGCAGCACACCAGACATTGGGAAGAGAAGCTTCCCGCTCCCTGTTGGATGGTGTTAAAACGTGTATGTTCCTTACAGCCACAGCTCCTTACAGTGAGTTATCAGCTGTAGACATTGCTAAAGCAGGCTTGATTTCTGAGCAGTCTGGCACCCTGAACAATGCTGTGCATGGGAGATCCTGATCCAGCACCAGTGCTGGTGTTTTGGGGCCACACAACCCCTTCCTTTGGGGCTTCTTCTTGCTTGCTTGCTTGCTTTCTTGCTTTTTTTCTGCTGATGTTGGGGCCTGAGCACACAGGCCATGTCTTGCTTCACAGCATCAGTGCTTCTCATGTCCTCCCCGGGATCCCCTGCCCTGTACTCGCCACCAGTGTTCCCTCCAGATGGTTCCTCATGCAGGTGAGAGAGCCAATGACTTGCTGCCAGGTGAGCACAGGGACGTTTTTGTGGCTTTGCTGTTGAGGTGTAGAGATGACAGCAAATTTCTCTGACTCAGCACTTCTGGCATTCAAAGTAACCCGGCAAGAAGAAAGGCAGGATGTTGGTCAGTCACTGAGCTGGGCAGGGATGGGGCAGGGCACTGGGCAGCTTTTCCAGCTCTCAGGAATCCCTGAGTGTCTGCTGCTGGTGGCAGAAGGAACCAGACTCAGGAGACCTCTTACTGCTGAGTGTCTCTGCCTTTTTGACTCCCCCCAGCAAGCCCACATGTGGTGGTCAGTGGGTGAGGGCAGAGGTGCCCTCAGTCATGCATGGCTGGTCTGCACCTTCTGCTGTGAGGTAACAGCTCACGTGTGATGGATGGGCGCAAGGAGAATCCATATCCCAGGAAAAGGACAGGGAAGGGCATCCTTGCTGTGCCACTTTAGATGTTTCCCCTCTTTGATACTGTTCTAACTGGGCAAACCAGAGTGACAGAGCCAGGCAGGTCCTGCTAGGCAAAGGAAGAGATGTGTGGGTGTCTCTGCCTGTCTCACCCACTGTCTCTGTCTCAGCTGTTCTGCAGGAGCCCTCACCCACCACGTGTCTCTGCTCTTAGTGCTGACACAGGAGCAGTTGGGTTTCACAGCTGCCTGCACATGTGGGCTGAGCCATTTGTCCATTCCAAAGCCTCAGCTCTTCCAGGGTCAGCCCTTCCTGGGGTGCAGCCTTGTTTCTGGAAGCTCAGGATTCAATTATAGGTCCCAATTGACCACTGCTTTCAAGATCTGTCTGCTAGACAGCTTTTAATCCATTAAAAGTGTCTGTGTTTTTAACAACTGAATGCTGTTTGGTACAGAGTCAAATGCCATACAAAATTTTAAGTGCCTTCTAAATGTGTGGCTTTTGTCAACCAGAATTTGAATGAAATCAGGTTTGCTTGACAAGAGCTATTTCCCATGGAACCAGGTTGGTGAGCATTAAATGCATTAAAATATCCTTTAATTCCTTATTAATTGAATCTCATATCAATTTTTCCACTGCTTTGCCCAGGACTGATGTTAGACCAGTCATCCCAACGTGAAAGAATGAAGGGTTCGTTCTGCTTGACCTTTTTGGGTATTGATTAAGAGAGAAATTATACAGAACTTGAGTATTACATCCTGCAAATGATCAACATGTGCATTGTTGCCTCTGTGTTTGAAATTAAAGTCTTTAAAATGGGGTAGGTGATAAAACCCGGGCATGACTGGAGCGAGTGGTTGGGATGCTGGGGGTATGTAGGGAGTTGGTAGTGAAAGGGAATTTGGGCTGGAATTGGTGGGAGATGTGTCAGCCAAATAACACGACTGTGGTTTCAACCCAGGTCATCAGGGCAACAAAAAGAGAATTTTTTACTTTATCCAGTAATATAGTAGAAGAAGACAGCAGAGAAGCCTGCAAGTTTCCTTAATCCTGGAAAAAACTGTGGGGTTTTTCTGGGTTTTTTTTAAACATTCTTGCTTCAAGCTTAAGAGTGTTCTTATTTGGGAATCTGTTTCCAGTTATTTGCAATGTGCTAATTACCCAGTGGCAGAACCTAAGTGGGTGTAAATTGTCATATCTCTGCTGACTTCAGTGGAACTGTGGCAATTTACACTTCAGGAGGATCTGTTGCCTAGATTCTTGCCAAATTTGAAATCCCTTTGCTCTAACTTGGCTGGGGAGCCTCGGGCTCGAGGGAATACAGAAGAAAACAAGCATTTTGCAGGGCTTAAAATCCTGCTCGTCTCATCGATTTGCTGGCGCTCGCGTTTGTTATTCACCCCGCCTGGACGTGATGGATCCTTGAGCCATCTCAGGGATGAGGAAGGGATCCTGCTCCCATCGTTGCCTTGGGAACCGCTGCTGCGCTTCCCCCGCAGGCACCGGGGATGAGCCAGGGCTCACAGCCCTGTGGGCATCAGCCTTTTGCAGCACCTGGGTGGCCAAAAGCACTTCCTCCCCGTGGTTTGTCAGATGGCTCAGCCCTCCTTTCGGTTTATCCTCCTTGATGTGTGTGTGCAGGGGATTCCAGGCAGCAGGGCGTAAATACACATCTTGTTGGCCACCGAGCATCATGACGGTTCCTGATGTAGTGGCCGCTTAATTGATTAATCCTAATGTAGAAGATTATCTACATATCTATCTGTTATCTCCTTCCACGTGTTTTTCAGCTCAGTGTCATCTTGGGAGACAACAGAAATGGCTCTTGCATGGATGAGAGCCATGGAGAAGGTGGTGGCGATGGCAGAGCTTGAAGGCGTCAGTGTTTGGCATTTGTTTGAGTCAGTGGTTCAGGTGATGCAGCCCTTTCTTCATCTCTTTTACTGCCTGCACGTAGATGGCAGAGAGCTTAATAACCCTCCAGCGAACGGGCTGACCTTCTTGAAGGAGATAAATCCACAGGCATTGAGAGATTTTTCCAGAATCTTATTTATAGACCATCTGCTTGTATGTCTTATCCCTTTCCCCTTTAGGGGAATTTGAGGACTGTGAGACCCCATTTCCAGCTGAAAGGGGGCAAAAACCGGGGTGTGGGAAGCAGAGTGGGCTGCAGAGGTGGCCTCTTGCCAGCACCCTTGCATTGACCCTGCCTGTCCATCCCACGTTTATGAACTACTAAATGTTAAGGCAAATACAAGCATTGATTTCATAAACAGGTGTAATGGACCAGGTAGCAGATTTTTATGTACTTTGGGCCTAATTCATTAACATTTTGCCTGTATAGGCATATCGTTATCTTTATGTGGCTCCTCTGGTTGGCCATATGGGTTTGTTGGCTGCATAGTATTTTTCAGCAAGGATACAGCAAACTTGCCATCTGGGTGATGTTTGCCTGACTACTTGAAATAGTTTGTATTTTTTTTTTATATGGATGTGAGAAGTCTCTGTTATCCAGGATTTTACCATGGGCTGTGCACAGTTTGCCCCCCTCAGTGCCCAGAACAGCAGAGTGTGAGGAGCTGGCTGGGGGCCTGTGAAAAACCTCCCCATGCTGAGCAGAGTCACCTCTGTCCTGTTCTCTGCTCAGTCCTGCAGATACTGGGGGAGGTAGCTGGGGAGCTCCTGGAAAAAAAAAAAACCTGTTTCTTTGCAAACATAGTTGATATTCCAATAATACAGGTGTATTTTATTGCACCGCTCCTGAATTGGTGCATTCCATAAAGTTGATTTATGGATGCAGAGACGACAGCAACTGAACTGCAGGAGCCATTGGTATGGGGGGGATGTACTGGAGAATGGCTCAGCTGTGGAGCTGGGCTGATGCTCCTCATGCTGGGGAATTGTCACCTGCGACGTTGTTTCCCAGGAAAGGAAGGATGTGCCTGCTCTTGGTGACAGTGACAGTGTGGCCAGGGAGCCTGGTGAGATCACAGCTCTGCTCAGTGTAGCTCTTCTTGCTTCATTGGTAGGAAAAGAAGGAATGTGCAATACTGGAAAATTATCCTTAGGCCTTGCATTCCTGTTTTTAACCTTTGGAAAAGCACTATTTCCCATTGCTACCTGGGTTTTATAATGTCAGTATCCTGAGCTCTGCCTCCCAGTATTGCATCGTGCATATGGCGCTGCCTTCTCTATCCCCTGGAGCAAATCTGCCTTCTAAGCTGGCTTACAAAAATAGTTTTTCTTTAAAAAAAGAATTCATGGTAGACTTTGCTGTTGGCAGGGGAAGAAGTTTTTATCATGGTCTGGAGCAAAATGCACAACAGGTCTGTAACTGAAGTTCACCTGTAGCACTCCAGGTTGTTCTGGCTGTGACAGGAAGCCACTGTGGAGATCAGGGTGTGCAGAATTCCCCTCCTTTGGGACTCTCCCATGCACAGAGCCATTGCATTGGTGGCTGAGGCAGTGCTGTGGGGCAGCCACCTGCACGAGTGCTCCAGCTCTTGTGGTGCTCCTGTCTCCAGACCTTCCCTCCTCCTTGGGAAACACAAATTCCCTACTATTCATTTTTCAGATTTTATCCCACCTAATATTTCACTGTCACCTGGCTTTTCCTCTGTGAAATGCACAATTAAGCAGCTGCATTTAGATTATGGGAATGACTGCCCCAAAATGTGTAGCCCAAATATGCATTTCCTGCGTTGTCTCCTCAGTAAATGCAACAGATCTGCCTTCAGTCCTGCAGTGCCACTGGCAGGAATGGGATTCACTGGAGTTGTTCTGCAGTTTAGGGAAACTAATACAAATCATGTATGACACTCTGAGCTGGAATACCAAGTCCTTGCATCTTACATTTTGACATGTCTATTATGTATATGTAAATTCAGTCTTTTCTGCAGGATTTCCTTGGAGATAAATGTTGTATTAGTTAAGGAAGAGGACACAATATGTTAATGGAAGATAATGAACATGTAGCTTGTGACTGGGAATACAGCAGTGAGAAAGAGAGAGATTAGCTTTTACATCACTTTTATTCTCAGAGGTGTTTTCTAATTTCCCTTTGCCCAGCCTGGGGATGTCCTGCTTACAGGCCAGGTAAGGCCATGCTCAGTTAAATTTCCTCTGTTTACCAACATTTTGCACACTGGAGCATCTTTCCAGCTAAAATTGACATCTCATCAGTTGATTTAGGGTGGCTTGCACACACTGTTGAATGTTATTTGGAGTTTCTTAACCTCAGACACAGTGTGCTAATGGCTCTTATGGCATGGTCAATCCTTTGGGTGCTTCAGAAAGAGAATAAAAGCAGCAGTGGGGCCATGAGCAAGGTGGCACTGTGTCATTTACAACTCATGTACAATGGAGGAGGGCAGTGTTCAGGGGACATCGGTGCAGAGCAGAACAGAAAACAACAGGTTGGATCAGGAAAATGGGCTGTTTTATGAGCAGAAATAAAAAGCTTGTTTAATCTGGCAAAACCAGGGCTGGGAAGTGATGCAATTGTTCCATCTACAAATGTCAAAGAAATAAAGGGGGGAGGTGAAAATCATGTAAAATGAGGGTTGGCATTGGCATAGGAATGACCAGAGCAAGAGTGGCTGCAGGTAAATGCACGTTCAAGACTGTCCCTGCTTGTGTTGGAGTCTTGAATCTCTGTAAAAGCCTCTTCTCAGGAGTCAGGGGGCAGCTGCAGGGCTCAGGAGCACAGAAGGAGGTGGGAGCCCAGCACAGGGGATGCCCATGGTGTTCACATGCTGGGCTTGGTGGTCAGGACTCACTGGAGCTGCTGAACCCCACAGCAGAACCACTCTGGGCAAGAGAGTCCTTTATCTTCTTACTCTATTTCATTTTTTCTTCTCTTCAGAATATAATGAGATTTTTGTAATGTGTTAGGATGGGCTGAAATGTTATTTGAGGTTAAGCCTTGTGGCAGAGTCATTGTAGGACCCTGGAAAAGCCCCACCCCATTCTGAAGCAGCAGTTACGTTCTCAGGAGACTCCAAACACCACAGTGCAGTGCAAATCCCATCTGCATTATTCTCCAAACGACTCCATCTCACATGCTGCTGCTGCTGTCATCGTGATGAATCGTTTCACGTACAGCTTTGGGATGATGACTTCTAAATTTAGGGTTTGGCTTCATGGAGCCTCCCTGGCTGTGGGTGTATGACAAAGAGGAGTTGTGCTGGTGGGTGCCAGCAGCAGGGCTGGATGGCTGGCACTGCCATGTGCTCATCCCCCTCACACAGCTGAGCTTTGGCTCGTGTTTAAATAAACACTGTGCAGTTGTAGAAACGGGGATAACCCGTGCTTCACTGGCAAGCCCCATCCTGCAGAGTCAGCACCTTCTGCAACTGGAAATGCCTCTTTTTGTGTGTTAAGAGAGGAGAGGATGGCGAGGATGATCACAACAAAACACACAACCTGCAGAAAAAAGCGCTTTCCTAAAGCTGCCTGTGCTGCTGTGCAAGCACAGCTCTTTGGGCCTTGGAAAGTTTTAGTGGCCTGAGGACCCTACAAATACTTGGTTTCCTTGCACCATTTTTTGTGTGTCTTAAAGTTACCTGAGGGGAGTTTTACATTTCAAACTGGGTTTATGCTGTTGGCAGTAATAGTAATGGAATTAATAATTACATTTTTGTAGAATTAATAATCACATTTTAATAGAATTTTCATTTGCAAAGTGCATTACAGCTGGTCTGTAATTAATTGCATACCTGTAGTGGCACTGAGCTGTATCAGAGATGCCACAGCAAGATCCTTAGAGGAATACATCAGTTTTTAGGGGCTGTGTTTCACTCTCACTTACTGGAGCAGCCAGTTTGGTGCAGAACTCGCTTAAGGCTGTGCATCTTCCCAGAAATCAGTTTTAACTCAGTTTTTTCCTTCATTCTGTGTGTATGTCCACTCATTCGGTGTCTGGGTGATGCTGAGGATGGTTCCTCTGAGCTCCACAGTTTGTTATTTTTTGAACTGCACTCGTAGATATATTTACAGACAAGGTAAACAGCAAAGTTACCAGGCTCCAGTGGAGTGCACCTTTATTAGCAGTAGAACCTGAAGAAGATTGTTTCAGTGGCAGAAGTCCACCAAAGGGCCATGCCATGTGCTGAGCCTGGAGTCTGTAGCAAATTCCCTGGCATACAGGGAGGTGAATGCTGCCCCAAGCACCACAGGCACAGCCACACACCAGAGATCCCTTCCCACCCAGGATTTGGCCGTTTTCTCCTCTATAGTTACAAAACAGTTTCAGTATTTCATAAGAAGTCTGTCCACTTAGAATAAAGTAATTGATACAAGCAATTTCAGTTGCCTTTAATATAACAGATCTCAAGTGTGAAACCTCCTTACTTAATGATCAGCATAAAATAAAAGTCTTTTTTTAATGTAAGTTCTCAGTTAATTTTACAGTTCGGTTGAAGTGAGAATATCATTAAACAGGGTAGCATTAAACTTTATACTTCCTGGGCCTCCCCTACTCTGCAAGGGAGAGCTGAGTTGGTGTCTTGACAGTCATGGTCAGATCCAGGTCCATCCCTCTCTTTTCCCTGACATCATTAGAGATACTCCTTTTTATTACAAACTAAACTTGCAAGTGAAAAAAAAGAGCAATAATATTTTCATATTATAAAGCACACGCTGGCGTGGTGAAGCAGCATCCCTCACATTGAACAGGCAATGGCAAATCTGTGATGGGTGCACAGTGAATTAAATCACCAGGAGGGTTTGAAGGTGCTGAGGGTACCTTCAGCTGTGTGTTCAGTTCAGAGCTGGCACTGAGGCTGTGCGATGCAGAGGAGGATGAGGAGGATGAGGAGGGTGAGGAGGAGGAGGAGGATGAGGAGGAGGAGGATGAGGAGGATGAGGAGGAGGAGGAGGAGGATGAGGAGGATGAGGAGGATGAGGAGGGAGCTGCCGGAGGAAGCGCCCGCAGCGCCTCAGCAGCGCTTCAGTGAGAGGTTCAGCTCTGCAAGGAGCTTTGAAGGGTACGGAGTGCGCAGCTTTTGCTGCTGACAAAGGACAGGGGATGTGGTTTCGGCTTCTCCTCCCACTGCCTCGCTGTCCTTCCATTAACACGGCTTTGATTGATTCTGTAGCGAGGCAGGAGGAGCTGCTCCCTTCCCCGAGGCAAGGCTGGAAACCCACACTTTACTCTCCTGAAACCCAAACCAGGCTCTCAGCTAGGCTGTATCAAAATGCAACATTGCCACCCATGAGCTTGGAAAAATAAGGGCAGAATAGCATTTTGTAATTTAAAAGAGGGTTAATGCCGGGAAAGAAAATAAAATGAGGAAAGAAGCTGTTGTTTGCTTGAACTGCAGGAGACACAGTTGTTAGAGAAATAAACATGAAATATTCTCTGGTAATTTGGAGAAATACATTGGGGTTCTGGGAATCAGAAAGTCCAGCTTCAGGAAGGTAGGCACACACAATCTTCTTTCCAGAACCATCATATATGAGCTCTGCAGTGACCATGGGCTCCCTTTCCTCTGCAGGATCATCTTTGTGTCAGTTTGAGACTCTTCATCCAGTTCAATTAAACATCCCTTTGAGATTTGTGTATGGCAGAGAAAAGTTATGTCAAAAAGGAGCCTCCCAGTCCTAAGGGTAAACTTTCAACCAGAAGCAGCATTTGCTGTTGGTGGATTTGGAGGGACTGAAGGTTTTTAAATGTGTTTGTCTGTTGTTCCTGTTGAGGAATGTGTTGTTACTGTTGAGGAACCTGGAACCTGTTGGCTGTGGGGGTTTGTGATTATTGCAGTTCTCAGGCAGTTCCCTCCTCTGAGCTGCCCCTCAGCACATGGGTAGGACCCAGTCAGTGTTTTGGGACAGCCTGAGTCGTTTCTGGGTGGAATTTGTACTTGGACATGGTAATGACAAAGCTGCTTATGGTGCCTGGGAGAACAGTCCTGTCCTTCCCCCTGCCTGCTCTCACCTTAACGAGCCAATGTCTTCATTAGCCGCCCTGCTGGTAATCCGCTGCTGATGAAGATTAATAGGGAAAATATTTTCTAAACACTTCTGCCTGCGTTTTCATTAATCTGTGCTTGGAAAATTAATCTTGTGGAGTGACCTGCAAAAGGTGTTAATTGCCATTTCAGAGGAGGATTTATCAAAAGTTTGAGGAGGTGCTGCAGCTGCTGCACAGCAGTGGCAGGAGTTCCAGAGGGATTGTCCCTGTCCCTCAGACCCCAGAGCTTAATGCAAGTAAAACCAGTTGTTTTCAAAAACTCTTTGGGCAAAATGCAGCCTTGGCTCTGGTGTGGGCTGAGTTCCTACCCCTTCAGGTTCAGCATGGAATTAGGGAAGAAAGAACAGGTGAATAATTTAATTAATCTTCCTCCTTAATACTGTATCATTATTTTTGAAGACTGCTTAGATGAAGAAGTTTTGTAGGTTTTGTGTTTTTTTACAGTTACCAATTATGAAATTTGGCATGAAAATGAAGCTCTGTGTTACATGAGTGGCTTTGGTGTGATGATGATTTATTGTCCACTTTTCCTTATGAAAGCCACTTGGTAAATTCCTTGTGATTTGTAAACCTACAGGCAGCGTATTGGATAGAGATGATGGATTGTGTGGCCGAGGGAACAGATTTCTCCCTGCCCGTGGGACTCATTTCTAATGACAGTTTTGTGGTGTCAGTGGGAGGTTGGGAAGCAAGCAGCCCAGAATTTTCTGTTTTCTTCTGCTTTTACTTGAATCCTGAACTCGGTTTCAGTAACAAGAGAAAATCTTGCTGTTCAGTTCTGTGCTGCAGCCAGTGCTCAGTCTCAGCAAAGCGTTTTCTTTTGGCAGTGAACAAGCACATGAGTGTCTGTCTGCACCTTTCTCCTGAATGCTGAAAAGCTTCTGCTTATAAAAATGAAACAAACACTGTTTAAATTGACACTGGTCACTGTGAATATTCTTGTGATTTGTCAGCACTGTGAACCTCTGGACACTGTGAATTACCCATGAGACCACTGATCTCCTTTTGAACATTTTAGACAGTGTTTCAAGTTTCCATACATGGGTCCAGGTTTTGTAAGAGGGGGCTCCTTTCAGGTGATGGCATTTCACCATTTCAGTCTTGAAAAAAGCTGAAATAGCCAGTCATTTCATGTTCAAATGACATTTCAGTTCTTGCTCAGCACCATTCTCCAGCAGTTCTCTTTCCTGAGCCAGCTGTGTCCTCTGCAGAAGGACAGAGGATTTCCATTCTCTACAGGAGCAGGAGACAGGGCTCAGAGCCACTGTTCCACACCCCAGACATGCCCCTGCTGCTTGAAGGGAAAACCATCTTTTCCACTGACATCAGCAAAGCTGCACTTTGTACTCGCAGTCAAGGAAAAAATTGTTTGGGTTGAGCAAAATGCTGCTCTGCCATTGTCAGTAAAACACCCGGAAAGAGAGAACAGATCTAACAACACAAAACATGGAATTCTCTCTTATGAGTCTCATGATCTTTTCCAATCACTGTCAGCCTTGAAGAAATGTTGTGAATGCTCTAATTGGCTGTGATGGGGAAGACGGAAGATTCCCTCTGCATGAGAAGAGGTGATGTACTAAAAATGATTCAGCGTTGTGTTTTGTCATACAGCTCATCAGCGCTGTCTTGCTTTTATTGAGAAAATATGCAGAAAGCACTTTCGAAGCAAAACTGTTGAACCTGCCAGCTAATCACTTGACTTTCATTTGTCAATGCTCTGTGACTGCCACGTCCCCTTCTCTGTGCTGCCACCAGAGGCTGTGGGAGGGTGGGACCCTGCTGGAGCAGGCACTGCCCTGCTGCCACCATCACACAGCACGGCCTGGGTGACCTCCAGTGATGAATTTGTAGGAGACTTTCCAACCTTCATGACCTGCTAAAGCACCTGCAGTTCCACTCATCTCCCTTGTGAGCATTTTCTTATCGAAAGAGTACAAAAGGGTGGTGGGGATATGGGAGGTCTCATTAAGATTCATTTGTGTGAAGCCTTGCACCTAATTAATCAGCAAAGCCCCTCAGGTCTGTTATTAGATGCTGGTGATGAGTCAGTTAAAGCAAAAGGAAATCCCTTTGGGTCAGTTTGTGTGCAGGGGACGTGGCAGGTGATGTCCTGAGGGGCTGCACCTTTGCATTCTGGGCACTGTGGCTGCAGCTGGGGAGGTGCAGGAGCAGGTACAGAATCCTGGCACAGGGGACTCAGGGGTCTCAGGGCCAGGTGGTGGCCGTGTTCTGTACATGGCAGGGCTCCAGGTGTCTCTTGGAGGACAGTCCATGCAGAGGAGTGCAGGGACAGCTCTTGGCAGGGCAGCCCTGTAGCCTTTCTGCCCCAGGTGGAGTGACCTGGAAGGAGGAGTGGGATGGTCCAGACCCGAGGTCCATGATGCCACCACCTCTTAGTCCCATTCCTGAAAGAATGCAAATAATTTGTTGGCAGTGTGTAGACAGATCCTCTTTGGACAGCTGTACTTTGAATGCCAGTGAAAGAAATCACTACTATTTTACAAGCAGAAAATTTGCTCTTAGCTTGCCATCTCTGCTTCTACCCTCCAGAATGTCTCAGGGAATATGGGAGATATTTGCTTTTGTGTTTAGACCTTTCTCAGCTGTCCAAATGATGTAACTGTTAAATTTCCCTGAAGGGCTCTTCAGGAGGTGAAGTCCCAGTGATAATGTCACCTCAGGTAAATCCCAGTGACAATGTCACCTCAGGTAGGCACCAGGAAGGGTTCTGAGGTTCAGCCACTTCATATGGAGAGTCCTCCTGTCTTGTGTATCTTGCCATAGCAGACCTCTTCCAGTGTTCATTATCTGTCGTGAAAATGAGCTTTCCCTTCTCTGATAAAAAATTAATGCAAGTAAAACGTTGACCTTTTCTCTGCTTATTGAACGTCAGAAACACTCAGCTGTTTGCTGGTGGTGAACTTCAGTAAATTTTGGTGCCCTAATCTTGAGAAATTAATGCTTTTTTGTTTGGGTTTTTGGGACAGGAATGAAATATTGATAAGTTGGTTGTAAGCAGTATAAGCTTAGTACTTCTATAACAGCTTGTCCAGAAAGACATTCTTAAATGCCTGCTTACTGTAGCTCCTGCCACTGCTTGTGAGCAATGGTGAGGCTGTAAGGATTTTAAATCAGAATGGGAAGATTTAGTATTGGCATACATAATAATTTGGTTTAGGTTGTGTAAATGCTTTTTAATAAAGGGATTGCAGAGAGGAAGGAGGTTTGAAAGTCAGGTCCTTCTGTGTTTTCTATGCACTTGGATTTAATATTCAGAATTCAGGAGCTACTGGAAACCTTAAATGGTTTCCTGAAATGGGAAGGGAAGCTTCCCATATCAGCTTCCACTGGAAGCTCCCTGTCTGGAGCACCCAGCCCCTCCACAGCCCTGTGCTCTCTGCTCAGGCTGTGCAGGGCTGCAGTGGAACTGTGGCACCTCTGCAAAGAGCCTGGAGTCAGGGATGGACAGTGTTGGTCATTGAGTCACTCACTGCAGCACCTACTGCTCTTAATTGTAAGCAAGTGGAGTAAAGAGAACAGGACCCATTGAGCCTTTTGCAGTGTGGGATCTATGCAGAAGCTCCAGGGCTGAATTTGCCCAAGGGAGGTTGCCAAAAAAAGATCCCAGAGAAGGCTTCGTGTCCATTCCAGCACAAAATTAATCCAAGATAAAACTGCATGTATAATTAATAGCTCCCAAAAGTTCTCTTAGATATTTATATATTTCCTATGGGTTGGATTTGTTAGACTTGTCCCTGTTTGCCCATGTCACAGACAGTGAACGGGTCAGACAAACGTCCCTCACACGATCGCGCTCATGCCCTGCACGCCCTGGGATTGTTCCAGATGTGGCTTGTTTCTATTGTGTGTCTGCAAAAATACCATCTCGGCCTGCATTTCCCCGGGGCACTGTCACATTTTGTCTGGTTTCCCCGTGCTGTGATGGTCTTTTTTCTTTCCCAAAACAGAGAATCACACAGATAATAACCAGGTTTCCCACTTGGGTGCAGCCTGCCCGTGGTGGCTGCGGTGGAGGCAGCTGAGCTGGAGATGTGGTGCTGCTCTTGTCACAGTCTTTGTTACCTTAGTCAAGTTCCCACCAAGACCAGCTCAGTAATCCTTCTTTTGTCCAAAATTTCCCCAGATATAAAAGGTGTTTTGACCTCTACCTGTTTTCATTAGCCTCTGCCTGATCTGTTCAGTCTCAGCCCTCCAGCAGCTGAGGCAACAAACACAGACATTAATGGTTCATACAGTTTGTATTTGATTTTCCATTGATGTTGTAGGAGACATGATTAAAGCCTTCAAGTAAAGTTGCAGCTAAATCCTTGTTATAGCCCACCCCATTATTTTTTTGTTCTCCTATTAGGATTTTAGGCATTTCTTTGACATTTTTATTGCCAGATTAGGAGGAGAACGCTTGACTTGTTTGCAGTGTTCTCATTATATTGTCTTTCTAACATTTCTAAAAGAGAATAAATATAAAATACTTCTGTGTATTGTGTCATATTTCAGGGTGACATTAATATGCTCCACGATTTTCCAGCTCACAGTTCTCACCGTGTGGTGACAGTCAGGAAGCTCTTGCACGGGGGTGACGTGGGGTGGCAGGGGCTGAGGATGTACAGGGAGCCAGGTAATGCCTGGTTGTAGGTTGGTTGTATCCCACTGGAGAACACCCAGTGCTGCTTTAGAACATGGGCAGATATTCCATGGAGTCAGAGCAGCCTCTTGTGCCACTTTTCCTCCTGCTAATTGCCACTCACATCAAGGATATTTGGGTTGCTCTTCCCTTACCTGAGAGTTTGGGAGCTTGGCTCTCATATGGAGCCTGTGTCACCCAGATGTGCTCTCAGTGACACCCGCGGTGACACACAGGTGTCATCAGATGCTCTGTCCACGGAGCTTGTGCTGCCCTGTGTGTACCCAGGTCCAAACTGGTCACCTGCCTCCCAGTCCCTTTGAGTTTAGGCAGGGGAGGTGAATGTGGGAATCCTTCCCAGTGAGAATTCCCATATCCTGCATACCTGGCTGAGCACAGCCTGCTTGGAGCTGTGTTAATGCTTTTTTTTGGGTTTATCCTGTCATTCACAGTATCTGCAAGAGCAGCTACAGACAGCACTCACACTCTGTGGCCTCTATTCTACAAATCAGTGATTTCTGCTCAACATTCCTCCCATCCCTCACCTGAAGTAGCTCCCAGGCCTCCAGAAAACCCTGGAGATTATTCTGGAGTATTGAAGCTGGTCACACAGCCAGGCTGTGAGAGTCTCTGAGGTACAGGAAGGCGATGGGCAGGACGAATGGGGAGGGGATGCTGCAGGATGCCCATGTGTGTTATCCTGGCCATCACCCTGCAGGGGGGTTTAGAATTGACACATTTGGGGTTCAGTTTGAGCAACAGGAGTAGCAGGGAGTGAGGTGAGCAGTCAGATCAGGAGGTGGGTTCAAAAGGATATTTCATTACTAACTGGCCATGAGTGCTGGCCCTAAGGAAATTTTGAGCTCTTGGAAAGCTCGTAATCCCGTCAAGGATCCAGTGCACATTCCTGGCTCGAGCTGCTCCTGAGGGAAAGTGATGATGTTTTCTTCCTGCATCTCACAACTTTGCCCTTATCCAGGCAGCATCCCTCCAGTACGCTTTTCACCCAGGCCAGGGTGATTAAGCACTTAAATTGATTAATCAAATTTCTTGTGATGAGAACTACTGTCATTCATTAATCTGAATGGGATTATAAATAAGAGCTGGCAGAGAAGGGAGACAAACATGTTGACAGATAGATCTGCTGCTTTGAATACAAATCACACCACTGCATCTGGAAGGTCTAAGCTCCTGGCAGCCTCGGGATAGAGCTTCCCTAAAGGTAAAATTAGACTGAGATTAAAGTATCCCCGTATTAATAAAGAAATACGCATTTATGAAGAGGCAGGCACTGCAGTGGGGGTGTGGGGATGCATACCAATGATCCTGCAGTGGGCCAGGCAGTGGGTGTTGCTGCCTGTGGAAACATCAGTCCCCACGTATGCTGATTCCTGTCGTTAAGCCAATGTCATTAGAGGATTCATTTCTAACAGTGAGAAACTTAAAACCTTGCAATCCTTGCAGAGACTTCCGAGCCCCACAAAGGGAAAACAGGGCTTGAAAAAGAACCCATTAAACATTTAAATATTTCATTAAATATTGAACATTTCAAAAATTGCTTTCTAACGAGTCCCGAGGTAAACAGAACAATATTTGTTAACAAAAGCCACCAGAAGTGACGAGGTCCTGCAATGCACAAGCTGTGTAACCTCTCCTCCCTTGATCAGCCATCACAGCAGAGCCCAGGGCTCAGTCCAGGAGTTATTATCTAGATACGGCTGCCAGTGCCATCGAGGGCGTATGGGGGGCTTGAAATGTGTCAGGAAAAGAACTGATAGGATTAAAACCCAAAATCCCTGCACCGGGCTGAGCGCCTGCACAGCAGGCAGTGCCCAGGGCTGCACACACTGTGCTGTGCTGCCACAGATGAAAAGAGAAGGGTCAGGTTCTCCAGGTTTTGCAGCTGCCTAGAAATGTTAAGAATGTTTTCCGGATCTGCTGTCAGTACCAGGGACTCCTTGCCCAACCTGGCAAACCGTGAGCAATTGCTGAAGTTCTGTTGACATCGATAAAAGGCGAACCTTGCCAGCAGCACGGCTCAGCCCAGGCTGAGATCTGAGCACGTGGTTCTGTGCTTTGCTGAATCAAAGTTACTATTTATGAACGTCAGAGGAAAATCCAAACCTGTCTAATATCTGTGCTTCTCCAAGATGATGAGTGAGAAAATACAGGTAGCAGTGTTTTGTTTTTGATTTGCAGCAGTAATGGGAAATTTTGGATTCACTCCTATATTTTGACACTCTTGAAGTCAAAATAAGAGCTCTGGCAGCAGCCTTCATGCCCTGGGGATTCCCCAGGGTTCAGATGTGGTTTCCCCTCCCCGTTTTCTGCTTTAAAAAGCTGAACTGGGGCCAATGTGCATGGGGAGATGTTGAGAATCTCCTGTCTGGCTGTGCCCTACAAGAGGTGTCACAAGCCCCCGTCTCTGCTGCGGGAGGACAGGGGAGATGGATGGCACGGGCTCCCTGTGCATGCTGCTGGCATCGACTCAGGGGTTTACAGCAGCTCCTTGGCTTTTCTCGCTGAATCCTGATTAATGGAGTGGGCGGGAGGCGCCGCTGTCTCCCAGCTCCCGCAGCTGACAGGGGCGAGCCTCAGCTGATGCTTAAATGGATTTGGAATGTGGCTGCGGCTTCAGCATCTCTGTCCTGAAGGAAGGATCGTCTCTTGCAAGATAACCCAATCCCAGAGGGCGCTCGCTTCAGGTCTGTTTGAGAAGAGAGGTGACAAAAAAATATTTGAGGGGTTTCCCCAGTAGTTGCTGATTTGGTGGCCAAGAAGCCCAGTTTTCAGCTGCCTCGCTTTTCTAGCTGGGCTCTGCCCTCTCAGAGGGTCAGCAGAGATTTTTGTGGGTGCTGGTGACAGAAACAGATGGACAATTACTCCTACAAGTAGCTTACAAATTCCTCTGATCATGATTTGTATGAAATCCAGAGGAATCAGTTTCAGGAAGATTGAATGGTGTCTCTGCTGGGATATGGAAATATTGGTGAAAAGAATGGGATAGCAGTGGTACTTGTAAGATCAGAGTAGGGAGATGTCTGTGATAAAACCACAGAATGATTCTATATATCAGGATAAGGATGGGAGAGTGGGGTTTGTCAGTGCATTTTCACTGTATCACCAGACACAGGTTGCTGCATTGGAGGATGCTCATCTGAGCACTTCCAGGCTGCTTTTCCAGTTTCCCTTCCATGCCTGTGAATCCATAAGTGCTGCTGCACAGCCACTGCTCCTTCCCAGTTACAGCAGGCAAGGGTGAGAGCAGAGTGTGCTTGGGCTCAGATACAGCCTCTGCTTCAGGAGACCTGCACCCTGTCATCAGGATGATGAGAGGAACGAAGCCAATGCCTCTCTTGGCTTTCCATGGAGATTTGATCCATGGCAGCAAGGCTGCTACTGCCAGCAGCGTGCTGCTCCCTCATGGAAATTGGTGAGGAAGCTCTGAAATTGTCAGTAATTACAGAGGGAGATCCCAGCAGCCCAGGGATGGAGCAGGGAGGGGATCAGCTGCTGGGCTTGAGCACGTGTTGCCCAACACCACCATGGAGCAGAGGGCAAGGTCCTTTTCCCCCATAACCTGCACAGATCCTGCTCCTGGTGGCCAGAGGCTGCTGGGGCGTTGAAAGCTGAAGCCTTACCACCAGATAATGACTCAAGTATATTTTAATAATGTACAGCCATAGGTCTTACGTGATTTGTTCTCTAAAGATTGATTTAGCTTCTTATTAAGGGAATTGGGAATTCAGAGTGAAAATCTGAACAAAATCTTGGCGGTTTTTAGGGTTTTTTAAATATCCACTAGTGTAACTCACCAGGGAGAAGAATTTCAAAGCCTGTCCAATCCTATCTTGAATTTTTGATTCTCCTGCTTTCTTGTTTCCATTCCCAAGGTATGCTTGTTAAGGAAGAACACCTCAGCATTATTGTATTATTTTTAAATAAGTCACAATCACTTTAAGGAGCTCAGGATAAAAAAAATCCACTAATAATTTGATTTTATATTCTCCCCCCACCACTTCCTCCAGTTTTCAAAAGTTTGGTAATACCAGATGTGCACTGCATACAAATGGCAGGGTGGGCAGCTGTCATTGCACACTCTCCCCTGCTGCCCAGAGAACACTTTTTCTCTTTAATTACCCCTGGAATTGTAAAGGGATGAGGTGCAGCAGTGCTGGCAGGGCCCTGCCCTCCAGCAGCAGTGTGGGGGCTGTGCAGAAGGTGCCTGTGGCTGGTTCCTGGGGCAGCTCTGGGGTCTCATCCCAGGGAGCTGCACAGAGGGAGGACACGGTCTGTGCTTGGAGCATCCTTGGCCACACACACAGGGTCATCTCCAGGGACAAGGACAAGGACAAGGACACCTACACTCCCTGGTAGGTGATGGGAGCACAGGGACACTGCCATGGGCACCCAGCAGCGGGTGACAGCGTCCCCACAGCTGGGTGTCCCTCAGGGCTGCTCAGGCTGATGCCAGCCCCGTGTTCTCCACACCGCAGTCAATGAGTGCTGAGGCAGTGGTTCTCCTCACACTCCTCAGAAATGCCTTTTCTCTTCTCCTGGAGATTTTGTAAACTTAAAAGAGAATCATGAAAAAAAAAATGTTCTCCCCTGTCCAGCCCATTAATTCAGCCTGCTCAGGACAGAATTAACCTTGGCAAGCCTTGCAGAGGAGAGAGTCGTTCTAACCTTAAAAATCTGCTGATTAAAGCTGGTTTCAGGAATTCGATTTCACTTAATGCATTGGCTGAGCGCCCAGCCTGGCATTAACATCTCCACAGACACACAGGCCTCTGCAGCTTTTACCTTCCCACTAAAAAACAATTAAAAAAAATAAAAGAGAGCACAGCTAATGAAACCCCCTTTGCCTGTTTTGAGCAAGAATTCATTTTAAAGGCTGCTTCAGCTAAAGGTATTACTCCTGCCCTGGTTACCTCTGGCCAGGCAGGGTGGTAATTCCACTCTCCTCATTAGCTGCAGGGAGGTGTTGAGGCAGCCGGGTGCTCAAGGCAGGGGTCAGCAGATCCAAGTGGAGGAATATCCTCCACCCACCTCCCCACAGCCCCCACGTGCTGAGCCATCAGGCTGCAGATTTTGTGTCATCCTCAGTGCTTAACCCATTAATCTTGAAAATCCTCCGAAACAATGACACGCAGATTTCCTAGGTTTCTATTTATAGCATCGACTTTTCCTTATGCCTTTTTATCCAAAAATTAATGTAGTTTTTATTGCTGCCATCACTCATTTTGCCTGCACTCCACGTGCTGAGCTCCCAGGGTGTGTTTCACGCCTGCAGTGTTTTTCTGTCACTGTGGTACCTCTCAGTGCCCCTGGGGACAGTCCCTGCTGTCTCTCTGAGGCCAGGAGAGGGGGTCTCCTTCATCCCAGCAGCCCAAGTTAGAACATCCAATCTCCAAACATCCATCCAGAGTCAGATTCTCATGTCCTGCAGCCATGGGGGGGAAAAAAAATAAATGAAGAAATCCCTTCTGCATTCTGTGTGCTTTTTGAATTCTGTGAACTGTTAGGGGTTTTTTTTAATGGTTTGCTGAAATGTTGAGAGCCAGTTTCATGGAGGTGGGAGGCTTTTGTGTGATTCATTATTGACAGCTCTAGAATTATCCTCGAGATAGCTCTGGAGAGGGAGGGCAGCGCTGCTGCCTGCTGTGCACCACGAGCTGCACAGAGCCCAGCTTGGGGCTTGTTTTAATCAGGGTGAAGTTTCGATCAACTCCGAAGCAAATTGGGGCGGGAAGTGAGTCAGGGGGTGCTGGAACAGATTGATGTGTATCTCCCAAGGTGCTGTGGATGTCCCTGGCTGCTGTGAGGACTGCTCCAGCTGCTCCAGACCAGCTTTCCCATCCTGACTGGGAGCAGGCTGGACTGGGAGCCGCTGCACGTCCCAAGCTGCAGTGGGGGCACTCTGAGTCAGCAGAACTGAGCACTGCAGACCTCTCCATGCAGCCCCCGGTGCCGTGTGCCAGGAGTCACTGTCAGGGCAGCTGTTCCCAACCCCTGGGAGGGATTTAAATGTTAAGCTTTTCTTTGGATTATTTTCTGCAGGGCTTTTTTCCTTCTCTGTTTTTCCTCGCTGCATTTCAGCGTGTAGAATGTACCCTTGACACATTTTAAAAAACATTATTAATCTCTGTCATTTGTGTTTTAAAAATAACTCAGTGATAGCAGCCAGTCCTTAAATCCTGTTTAATTCAGGCCGACCTTGTGAGCGCTGATCCTGGGGAGGGGGGACTGCTGCAGCCTCCCGTGTGCTCACTGAGCACGGGCACCCCTCTGCGCTTGGGATCTTTGCAATTAAAATAAAAAAGTTTTGTGGTTTTGGCTTGGTTTCCAACCAAAAAGTTTTGATGCACTGGAAATGTGGGTTTTTTTGTCCTGCAGAAAGAATGCCTCGGCCTTGCTGATTTCAGTTAGTCAGAGAAGCAGAAGTCATTAAAAAAAAACAAAACAAAAGCAAGAAGAAAAGACACAAACTACATTTTGACATTTTGCTGTCTAAAATGTCTCATAGCAATTTTTTCAGTTTACAAACATAACATTTTCAGTTGAAATACCCAGGAGATAAATCATGGAAAAAGAGATGAATGTGTTGTATTTGCCAAAAAATAAAAATACAATGGAGCAAAGATTCGAAGGCAGCCCCAGACCAGCCCTGTGTGAGCACCACGGGAGCCCCTGTTGGCTGTGGCCACCTTTGGGTGCAGGGGCACAGCAGGGGCAGACAGGGAGGGGTTCTGTGACCTGTAGCAATGCTTGCAGTGATGACACGGGGTGTCACCATGCTGTGCTGTGTGTCACCAGCCCCACACCCACGGCAGAGCAATGTCCTCCACTCGTGGGTCACGGCTGCTGCCCCATCCCCAGCCCGGCCTCTTGGGATGGTTCCTCCACTAACCTGACTCTGCTTTCTCTCTTTTTGTGTCCCCAGTGCCTGTATGGCTGCTATGTCCATTCCTCCATCATCCCCACGTTTCACAGAAGGTGCTACTGGCTTCTGCAGGTAGGATGACAATGAGTTCTCTCTGTGGGGTCACCTGGTGGAGCTGCTGCAGCCTCATTCAGCTGCTGGGGGGGTCAGCATCCTGTGTTTTACTGTCTGGGGGATTTTGTTTGTCTGAAAGGGAAATGGGTCTTCCTAGTTGTATGTCTCGGTTTGGAGGGATTATATATTATTCTCTAGCAATACAGAGCTGATGCCAGCTCATATGTTCTCTAAACGTGGAGTTGGCTCAAGTGAGACTTTCTGGAGGTTTCTGGTTGTGTTGTTCCATCCTGAAGCAAGGCAGAAGCCAGAGAAATGAATGCTGCTCAGGCATGCCATGGTATGGGAGAGAGATCAGCCCTGGGCTGTGCTTGACTTTGAGGAGAGCCCTGGGGCTGTGTTTGAATGTGGGGTGAACCTTGGAGCTGCCCCTGCAGTGGACCTGCTTTCCTCCAATGAGATGTTCAGTCCCCAGGGAGCATTTTGAAGTCACTCAATGATTTTTCTTCTGGCTGTTGTGGGAACAGCAAAGTCCCAGGAGGAGTCAAGCCAAATTTTCCTCTTATTTACACAGGATTTGGGCAGCTCCCCTGGGGCTGTGGGGGTGTGCAAAGGATCTCATGTGGGAGTTTGCCCGGGGGGTGTTTGCTGACCCCACCTTTGAGGAGCTGTTCACATGCTTGACTGGTTACCATGGTGTGCAAAGTGGAAGCAATTTGTTTTCTTTCATTATGAAATGGCACTTGACACATACTGTAAAAATATTGTTTTAAAGATTAAACTCCCATGGTCCTGAAAACAAACAAGTCTGAGGAAAGTGACATCTGTTTCTAGAAGCAAAGGAAAATAATTCATGTTTCTCCCTGGTTTTGCAATTGCACTTGCATATTAGAAAAGAAGACACTGCTGCTGTCACTGGGGCAGGACAGACCCTCAAAACCCACAGAGGATGGTGCCCACACCACGGACAAAATCAAAGAAAACACGCACCAGATGTCACCCTCCTCTGTGATACCTGTGTGTTCTCAGCTCCATTTGCATCTCTGCCATATAAAAGCTGTGTGCAAGGAAAGAGGAGATGCTTGGCTGCAGTGGTGGGAGCAGCCCTGCACCTTGCAGAGAATTGTGGCTCCTCTGGAAACACAGCATGACTGCATCAATCCTGTTCTCTTATGGGCTGCTCAGGCTGTGCTTGTCCTCCTCAAGAGCTCCTGGCCCCATAGGTCACCTCTTTTCTCATCATTTTTGAGCTTTGTATGATTTTTCTTGTTGTGATGTGCTCCCTAGAAGTGCTGCTGGCCCTGGCTGCTGTGGCACTTAGCCAGCATCTCCCTGATGAGTTGCACTGCAGCACTGGAGGATCTCTGAGCCATTCCCCAGGCTCTGGCTTCTTCACGTTCACAGGGTGTGCATCAATGTTTAGTCATTTTCTTTGCTCTGGTAATCACTTTTTGTCAAGAGGATGGGAAGTACATTTCTTAGAAGCCTATTTATAAAATGTGCTGCAGGATGTCTCACTGTGGCTGTGGTAGACTGGTATTCCTCACCAAGGACACGCTGTGCCTTCGCTGTGGGAGGAAGAGGGGTCTGTGATTCATGGCAGCATCTCCCAGGCATAAACGGGCATCCTTCAGTCATGCGCTCAAGGTTATGCAGAAAGGAGCTGGCCGAGAATAGATGATGCTTTTCTGTCGTCTGCACAGTGTTTGTGTTCAGCTCCGTGGTGAATTCAGGAGCACTGACACCACAGAGACAGAAGGTGTTTTGTGCATCTCCTTCAGAAGCTTTCACTTCAGCAGCTCTGGTAAATGAGTTTGGTGTTCAAAAATAGGTATAGCCAGGGCAATGTGTAACATTAACCTGCAGCAATGTTTGGCTTTATAGTTCACAGAGGGATATGGGTGACTTTTCCTTTTTGGAGACATTCAGCACCTTCCTGGGACTCTCTCTGTGCGATGTCTGGTCAATGGGGAGTAAATACAATTAGTTGGTGATGCTGTCCATGTTTTATGGCATGATCTTCCTCCAAATTCTATTGTCAGGTTAGATATCAATTTAAAATCCCGCACAATTGTTTTCTGCCTCACATTTTCAGCCTAAAGGCCAGGACTCAAACCAGCCACAGGGACTCACAGCCTTTCTCATGCATTTACACGGCGCCATAGACATTAATTATACGGTGATGTCTGATTTCTTACTTAACTTTGTGTTGTCATTTATGATTGCCATGATGTGCCTGCTCCCTGCAGACTGGTCAGAAGGATGAGAAACGAGAACCAATCATCTGGAGCTGCATGGTGCAGTTTTCTGGGGCTCTGCTAGAAGTTCTCAGGCTGTTGGCAGAGACCGTGGTGCTGGCGGCTGTGCCTGGGGTGTGCTGCATGGGGCCCCCACCTCCTCTCTCTTCTCAAGGGGTTTCACCTTTTTGAGAGATTTCAAGCTTTCTTGAGAATGGATTTTAAGTGCTGCCTTATCCCAAATACCTTTAATATTTGTAATAAGTGTTGTTGTTGCATAAGCCAGCATTGACGTGTTCCTGCTGGACATGGTCCAGGCCTGGGCACTGGCAGCCTCTTGCATGGATGCTCTCTTGGACACTCACTCTTGGGCCTGAATGCAGAAAGCATGCCCAAGGTGGTGGTTTCCTACATTTGGTTC
Source organism: Prinia subflava (assembly GCF_021018805.1). Taxonomy (NCBI): domain Eukaryota; kingdom Metazoa; phylum Chordata; class Aves; order Passeriformes; family Cisticolidae; genus Prinia; species Prinia subflava. The sequence goes on along the minus strand of NC_086267.1, from coordinate 3,871,657 downwards.
TCACATTTTTATTTTGATTATCTGATCTCTAGAAATATGAGATGATGCTCTGAGTGACAGTCAGAGAAGATGGGGATCAGGACACAGGTGACCTCTTCACAGGTTGCTGGGGAAGACATCTCAGTAGAACTTCAGTTTTTATTGTTTTCCATTATCTGTTCACTTCTGAGAAGATGCAGAACTGGCTGTTCACAGCTCACTGAGAGTGGAGCAGAGCTGCTGAAACCCTTTTTGAGGTGTGGGTGATGGCAGGTCCCATCCTCCCGCAGAGCCTTTGGCACAGCTGTGACTCTGAGCGTGTTGCTTTGTCACTGGCAGGACTCAGGCTGCCCATGTTAGACCTTCAGCACAGTGCCAGATTTGGTGTCAATGGAAAAAGAAGAAGAAAACCCCCTGTTTGTACTCACACTGACTAATGGAGGAAAACGTGGCTTCTCAGACACGGATGATTTTCAAACATTGGCACAGCTGAGCAGGGAAATGCTGCGTTCCCTTCTGCGTGCTGGAAATTGGCACCCCAGGAACTGAAAATGAATCTGGCTGCCAGGCTTCTGGGTGGGCTGCTGCTTGCCTGGGTTACAGAGTCAGGCTCTGCCTTCACCCATGGACTGCCATGGGCCCCTTGCTCTGTCCCACCCCTGTGCTGCTCAGCTGGAGATGCAGAGCTTGTAGGATGCTCATGGTGTTCCACCTCTAGCAGGAGCTGATGTCCCCTTTAGTGCTGCTGTTCAGGTGCTATGGGGATGGGAGGCCACACACTTTTTAAAAGTGTTGCCCTTTTTTAATGAAAAAGTACATAAACTGTGCTACAGGATCATGCAAAAAACTTGTAAATTTAGACCTCTTGGCCAGTTGAACAAATTAAGACTAACAAGCCTTGAAGAGAGGTATGTCAGCACAGAGCTGTTTCACATTGCACATGCATTAACTGCTCACTGAATAATTCAGAATTGGTGCAGAAGAGTGTCAGTGGCACCGTTCTGGCAGGTGAGCCAGGGAAGCAAGGGTGGGATGCAGGCTGAGCTAGGCAGGCACAGGGACACACAAGAGCTCCACAGAGCCCTGTTGTAAATCCAGTGTTTGCAGTAATTGCTGAAATGTGATAATCCAGTTCTCTGGGAGCCTGGGGGAAAACTGCATTTCATTTTTATTGCTCACACACTCCCAGGATGCTCCCAGCAGCCATGGCAGTCATGGAATACTTTTCTGTAGGATAGGAAATGGCAGGGGAAGGTCAGGAACATCAGCAGTCATGCCAGGTATAATATCCAGGCAGGATGTCTGTCACGGAAGGAGCAAGTGGGAGATGCTGAGGGGGCACTGGTGGTGGGCAGAATTTGGGTAGTGGTCTTTAATTACTGTTCCTGCAGTTCTGTGTGCACCAGCTGTGCCTTGCAGAGTATGTGTAAGCACTGATTGAATGTCAAAGGGTTTTGCAATATTCTCTCTTTACTCTTGTTTTTTCCTAAATTCTTCCTTCTGATACACTTGAATATTCAGCAGTTTGTTACTGTGAATGTCTGCACTGATGCTTGATGCCCCCTGAGTGTGTTCCCTTCCTAAAATACATCTTGTCTGGAAGCTGTGGGCAGACAGTATCAAGACCTAAAAATCATATAAAACATTTTACATGACATCTGTCACTGTCATGCATAAATTTAGTGTTTGTTCCCTATTTTTTTTGCCTTGGTTTTCCATTATGCCTTAAACAAGAGGAAGCCCTTCCCCTTTCTTTTTGATAGCACCCCATCAGAGCAGCATTCCCCTCTCTGATTGCTTGTGCTGTGCTCTCCCACATCTCTGGCTGGAGCAGCAACAGACAGCTCGAGGATTTGGGGCTTTTTCAACATAAATTGGAAGCATTACAATCTCATAAAAATTCTCAAGACTTTTGCTTAGTAATGGGTTTTTATTTTTCATTGGGGTGAAATAAAAATGGCTGGGCAATAAAGCACAGAGGATGCTTAGGGGGGCACATGGGCACTTAGGGGGGTCCTGGGTGTGAGCGGGGCCTCGGCACAATGACCCTGTGCATTTTTGCTAATGGGATTATAAACTGTTGCTGCTATGCTGGCACGTTTTCCCAAAGTGTATTTTAGCCTGTGTGATGAAATTAAATGGTGTAGAGGTCCAGCAGAGCATGGTCTGTGGTACTGAACCATCGCCAGTGTGGCTGCACGTCCCAAGTGTGTTCAGGATACAGGTGGGTGTTCACAGAGCAGACCTGTGCAGCACCTGGGCTCTGCCTGCCTCAGTGCCTGTTCCCAGAGCCCTGTGTGCATGTGGAGCTGTGCTGGAGAGGAGACTGTGTGTGAGGACACCAAACAGCAGTTCCAGGAGAGCAGAATTGTCTCCTGTGTGGATTTAGCTCGGAGCTGCACAGCAGAGGTGCCTTTGGTACCAGACGTTGGCAGGATGCAGCAGTCAGGCCTCTTGTGTTATCACTTGGCTTCACGATGCACAAGCATTTTCAGAGGATGAGGAAGTTGTGGGTACCCTTTTCATGCTTCCTTAACGTGCCTTTGACTTGATCTCTCTGAAGGATGCTCTCTTTCCCTCCTTTCATGTTCTTACCAGCTCTTCTGAAGGCACCGTGCTCGTTGCTGTGTCTCTGCTGCCGTGCAGTCACTGGAACAGCCACGTCTCAAGTCTTCCCATCATGTTTTTCAGGGTTCATTAAAGATCTGAAATACTCATGGAATTGGTGGAGCTGTGCAAAAAACTATTGCTCAGTCCAACTGAAATTCCAAGGGTTCTGTGAACTCTTTTGTAATAATTGTTCAGTTTCATTATCCGATTTTTTTTTTTTTTTTTGTCACATGCCTAAATACTGTCTTCTGAAAGTGAATTTCAGAGAAATTATGTAAGATAAGCAAAGGGTCCTGTGCTGCACAACCTGTGTGCTGCTGGGGGAAGGACAAACCCTGTTTGTTGGGACAGCCACCTGCATTTGCAGCCATGCTCACACTCAAGGGGGCAAAAATAAACCAGGATGTTGCTTCCATGAAAAACATTTTCCATGACAGAAATCTGCAGCAGATAACACTGAGCTGGGCTGGACTGTGCCTGTACCTGCCTGGATCCCTGTGAACCTGCAGGGTGGGGAAGTGGGGCTGGGAGAGCAGCACCACAAACCCTCTGCTGATGTTGCAGTGAAGGGGAGGCAAAGAGGATTACAAATGAACTGGTGTGTCAAAGGCTGGGAACGTTTTAGCAGGAGTGCTTTATCTTTTGTAATGTTTTTGTAAATTATTTATTAACACACTTGCTGCATTTTCCTGAGAAATTGGGTGGAAGAGCAGAATGTATAGACGGTGGATTATATTCCAGAAGAAAGACGCCTGTGATTAAAAAACAGTTTCCAGCCCTTTCAAACACATAACTTTATTTTAGACAAGCAGGCTTCTATTTTTGCACTGCTCTCCACCATTTTAAAGAAAATCCCGGATTTGTTCCCTAGATATATGAGGAGACTGACGTTAATGCGAGCAAACTAAAAAGCAGTCAGAGTGCTTTAGTTGTTGCTTAAATAATCTGTTGTCATTTATAGAAGAGATGCATTTCCCAAACTGCTGGGGGATGTGCCTGGGTTGCTGATCGAGAGAAGTTCTGGCAGGGGCGACAGAGAAAAGGCCAAAACATGTCCAGCTCCCCCAGAAAGGGAGGGCAGGTTTTGTGCTTTCAGCCTTTGGTGGAAATGAAGCCCTGTTTGCCCTGGATGATTGACCCAGGGCAGGGAAAGCATTGGCTCTGTCCCTCCTCGGGGTGCAGCCCTGCCATGCACCACGACATGGCTGGGGGCAGCCTCAGAGTGGCTTCTTGTGCCTCATCCAGCAGCTCAGTGTGACCAGGAGCCCCTGCCTCACCCAAAATGAGCGTCACCCCTGTGGCTGCAGAGGGACCCCACAGCAGGGGTGGGTTGGGGGCGCCTGGGGACTCTGCGAGGAGCCCGCTGTCAGTGGGAACATCAGCACTCTCAAGGTTATCTTTCCCTGAGATTCTCCTTGGGGTTGCTGGCCCCAAGGTAATCAGGTTTTCCCCCAGGGTTGCTGTTCCCTGGGAGTTTCCTCGGGGTAATCAGGTTTTCCATCTTCTCTTTGCCCTAAGTGTTTCACACCAGAGGTAGAGACGACAAGCTGAGTCCGCCAGTGCACGTTTCCAAGGTTGTTTATTCTTCATTATCTCAGTTCTGTCCCAGCTCTGCAGGGTGTCCCCAGCAGAGCAGGACACGCGGGGGACTGGGCGGGTCAGAGAGCCCCACACCTTATGTACAGTACCCCTGACCCAACCACTGTCCACAATGAACTTTTTATTTACAAAATTGTACCAATGCCTACTACCTATGCTAACATGTCATTTCTACTCTAAACCAATCTCTAAAACCCAACCCAGCACAAGATGGGGGACGAGAGCAAGAACAAGGAGCACAGGGGCCACTCCCCAATTCCTCCATCTTGTCTCTTCAACCGCATGTACTAAAAAACCTAGATTCTACATTTACATTCTATGATAAACTAAATACTACTTATTTTGAATTCTCCCAGCTTGTGATTCTTCATACAATGTGGGCATTCACTCCCATGGCAGGGATCAGAGGCAGTGCCCTCCTGGGCTCTGTGTGAGGCTGCCTGAGCCCCTTGGACAGACCCCAGACCCCCTGTCCGGTCTCCAAACCCTCCAGGGTGGCCACAGGGATGTCCTAGACTCTGACACAGCACCTCAGCAGGGACACCAAGAAATGGCACGACTGGAAACAGGATTGCTTTTGCTCCAGCGCCCACCCCTGTGCTCTGCAGGGAAGACCCCACAGAGCAGGACTGTCATCGCTATGATTCTGCTCTGATTCTGCTCTGATCCTGCTCTGATTCTGCTCTGATCCTGCTCCTGTTGAGGCCGGTGGTGCTGTCACCGAGACGTCCTCGCGGCAGGGATCGCAGCCATGCGGCAGCACAGCCCGGCTGGAAACGAAATCAAACCACAGGCTCCAAGACACTTATTAATATGCTCTGTATACTGAGGATTAGGCTTTTGGTGACACTTAAATTGAATTCTAATGCTATTTTGAAATATATAATACGCTGAATTTACTTCACCTCAGGTTTGAGTTAATGGTTTATTAAATTATGCACTTTGCAGTGGTGAAGCTGTTTCCTGGTGTAGGACACCGAGCCTTGCAGGAGCAATGCAGTGATTCTGCTGAGCTCATCCATATCCTCCTTGGTCAATTATTAGGTCTGCAGGTGTCGGTGACTGTATTATACCGTTGGCTGGAGTTTCACCCTCACTGGAGAGTTATAATTGGGGCTTGAGTTGGGAATTCTGTAGTGAAGCAAATTACAAATTGAGTTTGGAGATCTGGAGTTTGTTCTGGCATGGGCAGCAGAGGACTTGGAGCAGATGCTGCCAAGGCTGAAGTCTCTCTTTTTTCCTTTAATATGCAGTGTTTTGGCCTGCAGTGAGTTTCCCTTGTATTTTATCTGTTAAGGAACACTTTTGTAAGTGTTTTGGATAAATCACTTCCCAGGTGCCTGCAGTTTGAATGGTCTTCCTTCTATCCTCTGCCTTTGTAAGCATCTTGCTTATTACCCCAGTTGCTTTTATTCTCAGAATAATCTTTCATTTCTGAGAGAGTGTCTATTCCCTTTCTATCAACTGACTTCCTCAGCTGTCACTGACGTCTGTGCTGCCCTGGGTTAATGAAGCTGTGATGCCTCTTGTGTCTCACACTGCCTCAGTGAAGACTCTCCATCCCTGTCACCTCCCACAGCTGCCACCTGTGCCCTGCCACCTGATCCCCCCTGGGATGCATCCCTGCATCCCTCTCTCCACACCCATGGAGATGTCCTGGCTCAGACCAGTGGATGGGGCAGTGCCTGTTACACCCATGAATGTACAGTGGTGCACTGTCCTTAGTGAAAGGCAATAATGATTGTTAAAAAGAGCCCCAAGTTCATGGTCTGCACTGTAAAATGCTGTGCTCACCTCTGAGCTGTGGAAATGTGTGTAGGGAGCACAGCCTTAGTCCTCTGTGAGATCATGCAATAGCCTTATTTAGCATATTAATAAAGGGGCCAAAACCAGAGGAGAAGGACCAACCTAAACATCTTTTCCTTCTGAACAGGCGGCGCTCCTGAGGGAATCATTTTCTGTGTCAAGGAAAAAGTGCACAATTTTTATCACTGTGCATTTTATTCCATCAAATGTCAGCTTTGCCTCTGTCTTCGTGCTGCCGTGGGGCGCGTATCTGCTGGCTCACGCTGCTCATTGGCCACGGGCAGCAAAGAAGGCATGACAGAGTGAAATAGAGGTGAAGTTTTTATAAGTTTAAGTTGCTGTAAAATCTCTCTTCTTCCCAGCAAAGTAGATTTCCCAGTAATGTAGCCAGGACAAAATAAAGTCTGTTGGATTCAATGAGTCTTCATATTGTTCCCCTTGTCAGAAGGGAGTGGCTGCTCCCAGTGTCCCCATGGTACCTGGTGCTGCCCAAGGTGACAGCACACACCCCACTGCCCTTCTGCTGAGCTCTCCTGACTGTCACCATTCAGCTGAGGGATCACAGGCACTTCCTGCTGGAGAAGGGAGAGAGGAGGCTGCTGGCATTTTCACCATTCTTCAATTATCTTTGTTTGTGGCACTCTTCAAAAGCTGGCATCAACAGCTCCGTAATCACAGTCTTTATTTCTGAATGCACAACACTGGTGTTTATTCCTCTCTGTAACTTAGACTGGAGTCACTTTCTGTAGGGATTTTGCTGTTTTCAGGACACAGCACTGGTGTCTGAGTGTTCTGGGGTGCAAGGACCTGGTCAGGCTGGTTCAGCCAAGCATCTCAGAGTCTTTCAGCCCCCGCTGACCAGCACAGATGCACTGTCTCTGTCTGGTTTTATAGTGTCCCTCTGCAGATATGTAATGACTTTCTGAAGCATACCAGTCAAATTTTGCCCCTCTCTTGCTTTTGCATTTTCTGGAGCTGTCCTGCTGGGAGCTGGCTTTACACGACTACTGCAAAACTTTATAGGAAAAGGAATCCTCATGGAATATTCATCTCCTCCTTGGCCTGCAGTGGAGAATGGGACCACAGCATCAACTCTGCCGTGAACAGCCTGAGCAAGGTTCAGATCCAGCCCCAGCTCCTCCCACAGCTCTTGGCACTGGCACAAAGAGCTTCAGCATCAAATGCTGTTGTTATTTTGGGTTTATCGAACGATAAATCCATCACAAAAATATGGAGAAAGAAAAATGAATGCAACATCTCTCAAGGTCACTGGTTCCACGGAGGAGATGTGACTGTGTGGTGTGTCCTGTGACACAGCAGACACACGTGTGGTGGGATCAGCTCTGAGTCCTATAGCTGTGGTCCTTTTAATGAAAAAATGCAGCAAATACATCCTGTAACCTGCTACCTGGGCAGTGCAGCACTCTGATAAACAGCAATTATAACTATTATGGGATGTCATCTCCTCTCTGCTATTTATTGACCTTTTCTTCAGTGTAATTTTCTTCTCAGGGGTCCAGGTAGCTCAATATCCAAGGAAGAACTGCCACGTGAGCATCTGGGCAGCACAACCACCAAGACTTGCTCAAGTGCTGAAAGGTGCTCGATTTTAGACTTGTTTAAAGTTTACATTATAGTGACAAACCTGGAAGCCTCTGAGAGAAGGTTTTTTCTGAGTTCACCTTGTAGTTGTTGGGGGGAGAATAAGTTAAAAGTGTTGGGTGCTGGGATGCTGCTAAAAGAAGTTGACTAAAATAGCTTTTATGTTTTTAATAGCATTTCAGATCCTAGAGCTTTTTCAAGCTCAAAGTGACCTGAAATCACTTGTCCAGTGAGAAACATCATCCTTCCAGGGAACTAGCCCCTCATTTTTGGGTTTTGTACAATCAAATAGGAAATCCATTGCAGATTTAGAAAATAATGTGACTAAGTAAGTTTTGGAGGGGCAGCTCTGAATTTGGGAGAAGAGGCGGTGTCACGTTTGGGTTTTAACAACAGTTTGTTGAAATGATGTGAGTTCACATTGTCAGCTAAGAATATCAATTGCTTTAAAATGTCACCTTCTTCACAGCTTTACTCTGTGTGAAGCAGACCCAGGCACTGCCTCCAGGCATGGCAAAGGGGAGATAATGTGTCCCCCTCCCCATAACCTTCAGGCAGAGCATCCCCACTGCCCCACTGCTGCAGGGATGGGGCTTTGTGGGCTTCAATTCCCTCTCTCCCACTTGGGTTCCATGGGAGGAGGGAGAGGATGTGGAGTGGGCTTGATTAAAAAGTGCTTTTGCTTTTTCTCCTGAAGGATGTTTGCAGTGAAAACTGTACGTGAAATTTATACTCCTCTCATATGATTCTGACTGGTTTTAGTGCACAAATTCTCAGAAGAAAATGTATTCAATAAAAATTTGATGTGGAACTATAGCTCAGCAGAATCTTTTTTAAGAAATCCAGCTCTGGGATATTTATTTTGTATCTAGTTTCAGTTTTAGTGCCTATTCCTCCTGCAGATGCCCTCGTTAGCCTGCTAACAGCTCATGAAGAGTTCAGCCTCTCTCCTGCCCTCATTCTGGGCATTCCTGCAGCGCCTGTGGGGAAGGTTTGGGGGGAAGCACAGCTGTGTGGAGTGCTGCTTAGCTTTTTCCATGAGAAAATTCTGCTTTTTGTTCATGAGGAATGCAGAGGGCCCAGGGCTCAGTCGAGCAGGGGGTTGAGCCTGAGCTAGGTAAAATGTGCCAGGCTGGTGGACAGTGATGTGGCCCACAAGAACGTGGTGTGCTTGGTTTGTAACAAGTCTGCTGGGAAATCGTTTTAGCAGGAAGAGTGCAATAAATCTGGATTTAATTCTCCTTTGATGTTCAGTTTGCAAAAGGAGGTGGTTTAGGGGAGGCAGGAAAGGAATCCAGGATGGCCACAATGAAAATTGCAGGGCAGACCTGTGAGCTCCCAAAACATCTCTCCTTGTGGGGGAATAATGTCCCTTTGGGCTGTATCAGGATGTGGTCCCAGTATCTGGAATGGGTTAGCATTGGGGTGTAGGGGAGAAGAGACAGAATTCTTTCCAGGCTTTGGAGCAAGAGATAGTAATGAGTGAATCCTCACTGGCCTCCTAATTTCCAACCCTTGTTCCAAAAGGTTCCTTTTTCTTTCCCAAAATTGCAATGCCAGCACTTCCTGAGGCAGGGGTTTGTCCTGCTCCCTGTTCCCACCTGGAGCTGGGAGTGGTGTCCCAGGGCTGTGGTGCCTGCAGAGGCACAGAGTCACTCTTCAGACAGAAATCCCAAGGCTGAATCCTTTGCTCAGTGTTTCAGGGGCACCAGAAATATCTCAAACAAGTTTCTGGTCCACTGCCCCCTGAATCACCGCCTCCTCAATGCATTTTAATGCAAAACTGGAGCCTCAAGGCAACCGAGAGCTCTTTCCTAAGGTTTAGTGATAAACTTGTGTCTCCTGTGAGTGAGCAATCTGCTGCTTCACCATTTCTTTCAATTTAGAAGGGAGTACACTGAAACCCTCTTGCAAAAACATTTATTGTATCAAGCAAAACTGGAGGGTTTGGGTTCTACTTCCCTCATAAATTTTTTTCTTCTGGTGTTCTCATATCAGATTTTCACTGGAAAAATACTACCCAGAAGCATGGAAAATGGCATATGGTTCTATGAAATATACCCCCATCCTAGGATACACCATGTTTTTATTTTGTGACAGTCCAAGATTCAGTGTGTGGCCTAAATATTGTGGCATCCTATTTTATTTTTGAATTGTTGGATGGACTAGACACTATAGCTCATGGACAACACTACCATTTTTCCCTGTGGTTTAGCCTTTTTCTAGATTACTGTCTCTAAGTTTCAAAATGGAACAGGATTTCTCCCTGGTTTATAAATTAGGGCCATATTCCAGCAGCACCCAGTAGTGCTGCCATATTTTAGATGGTGTCAGGGTTTCTATTATAAACCTTATTTTTCAGAGGTTTAGAGCTGAGCCATAAAAACTGGCTGTGTGTGTATAACAGCTGCAGCTCTGCCATGCAGAGGGGGTGCTTGCATGTAATTCCTGCAAGCAGAACAAACCACACTTCCTACATGCATTTATACATAGAGCTCTGTATAATTGTATTAAAACTCAGTGTAAGACTGTGCTAATTTTTTATTTCCAAGTTAACTGCTTGGAAGTCATGAAATGCTCCCTTTAACAGGGATGTGGGAGTTGCCAGGGGGGTGCTGGGTCCCAGGGGGTTCTGATGTGTCGGGACAGGGTCAGATTTCCTTGAACCAGAGCTGTGAGACAGGACAGAGCCTTTCTCAGGGCTGAATAACACATCTGCTGATGGTTTTTGTGTACCTGGAGTGATTAGGGTACTCACCAAAGTATATCTGGCCCACGCAATAAAAATTGGCCATAAATATCTCAGTTCTACCAAAAGAGACCCTGAGAATAGAATTGCACCCAGGCTGTACCTCTGGTAATATCTGCAAGCCCACTGGCTGTGAACGTTTGCCATCGGTGGGTTTCCATGAGTGAGACACCAACAGCTCCTTTTAATAGCCCTGCATAAAGCTCACACCTGCTGCAGGATAATTTGCTGCATTTCCACAAATAAGCTGGCTGGAGGGAGTGAGGAATATCATCCACAGCGCCCTGAGCTCCTGTCAGAGGAGACAAACTGGGGCTGGCCTGGCACTGTGTGTAGCCATCACAACAGTGAGGGTGTCCTTCTATTGCAGCTCCAGCAGCCACAGGAGCACTCTGGGTTTGCAAACACAGATTCGAGCAAATGTCAAAAACAAAAAAAATAAACCCCACACAATCTGCAAGTCGCTGAGAACCTCACTGCAGCTAGATGCATCTTCCTGACATTTTGGCTCTCGTTGGCTTTCCATCTGCAGGAGTTTTATGTCAATGTCAGACAGGCCTGTCTTTAAGCTCGTGTTTTTCTGTGTCATTAGGCATTCTGACCTTAAGTTGGTCCGTGTTAATTCTCACCTCGAAATTCTGCCTGGTCAGATCTCCCAGGTGCTGTGGTGGAGAGCACAGCATGGACTGGTTCTGCTTTAAAAATCTCATTGAATTCCTGTCAGGAGCACATTTTTATCATCTTCTCTCCAGGTGCTCCGTGGTATTTCCCATCTGAATTCAACCTAAGCAGCAGCATTGTGTTGGCAGTGTAGGATGCCACCACAGGGCGTGTGGCATTGTGGCCATGGGGGTGTTGTGCCACAGGTGACCCTTACTGCACCTCCCTTCAGAGCTCAGCCATGTTCATGAACACACCTGCACAGCCTCGTTAATTAATATCATGTTTTACATTCTATTTTAATAAAGCCTTTTCATTACAGAGCTTGTTCCCAAGGTAGGATAAATTGAAATTCTTTGCGAGAGCATTATAATTAAGCTGTAGCACAATGGGTAGAGATGTGTGTATGGGTACGAATTAAAAGAGGAGAAATTTAGGTTAGTGGAGGAAATTCTTTACTGGGTGGTGGTGAGATACTGGAACTGGTTGCCCAGGGAGGTGGTGGGTGCCCCAACCCTGGGGGTGTTCAAAGCCAGGTTGGACAGGGATTGGAACAACCAGGGAGAGCTGACCCTGCCCATGGGACTGGATGGTCTTTAAAGTGCTTGGATCCTTCCAAGCATTTAATATTCTGTGATTCTGTGTGTTTTGCTTAAGGAAGTGTCTCTCTTAAGTGTCTGGAGAGCAGGCAGTACCAGCAGGCTCGGGCAGTGCTGCTCTGCCCTGTGCCTCAGGGGATTTCTGCCCCTGAGGTATTGTTTCAGCCTCAGGTCAGATATCTGGAGAGATGGAAAACAATCTCTCCAAGGCAGAAGTTCCCCAGTTTTCAGCTCACTGGACAATTACAGCTCTCAGAGGTGCCCGTGGGTGGCTGGGGCAGCAGTGGGAAGCAGGTTTCAATGCTGAGGTTGGTTCTGGAAGTGATTTATTCACCATGGGCTGAAGTTGGGGGCTGTTTCCAGGCAGGGATAGAGAGGTGAGGGGTCTGCCACAGGGAACAACTTGGGGTGTTTCTCTAGTTTAGCGTAAAATACCAAGAGTGGCAATACAGGAGGTGAAATACTATATTATTTTAGGTCTGTTGTGCCTTGCTCCTGCAGTTTAAAAATCAATATACCTGGTGCATCCACAGCTGTTCATAAAGGGGAGAGCTGCACTGATGACTGCAAGGAAACAGAGGCTCACGGTGGGGTCAGAGGATCCCCTTCAAGAAATGCACTTCAGCAAGAGGAGGCAATGAAGTTGTGTCAGAATTACTTGAAAATTTGGGGCCAGATTTTTATTTTCTCTCTGGCAAAAGCTAGGGTTTATAAAAAGAGAGAAAGCCTGCCTGGGAGGGGTGGTTGGGTTCCTGCTGCCAACCTCAGGGATGCTTATTTACGAGCAGTGCAGCAAGGAGATGGAAATACTTCATTAGCAAGCAGCAGTGCATGCTAGCTGGAGAAGATCCTAATGGAGTAAATTAGGAGAGAAACATCTGTTGCTTTCTGTTTTGGTTTTAGTGCTCAATCTGGTGCTAATCCTGGCCTTTTGTGACCTTTTTGTATGTCCCTTCATCCTAAATATGAGTCATGTTTTGTTCATTAGCTGTGGATGTGTGTTGCACCTTTGAACAGAGTTCATCTCTACCCTTGTGGAGAGATTTGTTTCCTTCCTGTTTTCCTTCCTTCCCAAGACCCTGCAGGCAAAATGTTAGAGATGGAGGGAAAGGAGAGGCAGTAAAAGCCTGAGCCAGGCAGAGAAAGATGTGTGTATACATGTGCATGGATATATAAGATGCAAAGTTATGCCTTCTTCCCCTATTTGTATAATGATTTTATCATTAAAAAACGACATCTTACAACAGAAATTTTAAGTCTTGATGGTTTATACAAAATTCATGGCATGTTCAGGAAAAAGTATTTCTCACAGCTATGTGTATAAATAGCTAGGTTTAAAAAGAGAGAGGTGGCATGCAGAAATTTCCTTCCTAAATCCTAGATTTTTCCATCAGCTGATATCGTAGTGGCAGACACAGATCTCCACAGAATCTGAGGAGCTCCCTTGTTAGCAGGGAGGGGCACAGGAGCTGGTGGGCGCTCTCCAAGGAGCTCCCCAATTTCCAGGGAAGGGGACAGGAACCAGTGGTGGTGTGAGTCTGGCACAGGGAGCATCGATGCTGCAGGTCTGAGCTGCTCAGCACCAAGTTTGCATTTGCAGAGTTTTGTTCAAGGCTTAAAACACTTGCTTAGATTAATGACCAAAAATGTCAAATGTGTCCACAGCTAATTATTCATTAGATGTGTAATTAGTGTGAGATGATCATGACATTTTACTGTTATTAATTTTTATACCCCAATAGAAATTAAATCAGGCTGCACTCACAGAACAACAGTTGGAACTGGCACTGGAGATGCTGTTGTGGAGCTGGAGGATGCTCCTGCAGCTCTGAGGGAGCTCTGGTGCTGCTGGGTTTCCTGAGATCAGTTCTTAACTTCCTGTTGTATCCCTGCTCTCAATGGAGGGCTGCAGGATGCAGGCAACCTCTGAAATACTAAAGCCTAGTTGGCTCCATTAAAGTAACAATAAACTCAAAAAAAGGAAAGCCAAACGTTTTGGGTTCTGTTCATCAGAGACTGGCGGGTTTCTGGCTTTGTTGTCTTTTAATACCCCAAGAACAGATGCAGGTTGACAAGTGGCATCAGCCAAGGGACTCAGCTTTATAAGTTTGTGTTGAAGCAGGCTTGGAAGTAGCCAGCTGAAATCTAATTTGTAGCCAAGTGGAATAAATTGGAACTGATAGTTATTCAATTAATGGCATGGGCAGCAAGGTGAGGTCTCCTCTCAAAATAGCAGAATAAGGTTTCTTGTGAGGGAGGTTTGGGAAAACGGGGCACAGCACCAGGTTTTCTATCAAATCCAGCCATTAATCATCTGAGTAGCAGGAGGGAGATGTGATTATTATAGAGAGGCTCAGCAAAACAGTTGGAGTGAGCACTTCCCAAAATGGTGATGGAATCCAAGCCTGGGCCAGTGGACATGCCCTGGAGCCTGCCTGGAGCTGAGGGTTCCCTGGGCAGCATGGCATGCACCAGTGCCTCAGTGCTGCAGCAGCAGCAGCAGCAGCAGGAGCAGGGCTGGGCTGTCCTTGCTCCTCCAGGCACCTGTGGCATCCTGGGCATGGAGACTCAACCTCTTCTGTCACTCAGCCCCTTTCACATCTGAAGACGTTGTCTTTGCATGCTGAGGAGTTCAGTAAGAACAGGCAATTTGGGTGTCTTCTTAGTGCTTTTTGTGCGTCTGGGGATGCAGAGTAGGGGATTGACTCATGCATTCACCAGACTTCCTGCAAACTCCCATGGTGGGATGGCTCAGATCTTGGGATTACTGCACAGACCTTTGGATAACTGCACAGTCATGAAGCTGCCACAGTTGTCTTCACCACAAGCAGACCAATAAATATAGAAAGGCTTTTTTGTCTTTAATCAAAAGAAAAATTTCTTCCTATGCAAATGATGTCTGCAATAATATCAGCGTTGCCTCAGGTTTGCACAAGCTGAATGAAAGAGAAGCTGAGTTCATGGTTTTCAGCAGAATGGTTTTAACTTTTATCAGTTCAGTATGTAAGTAAGAAAGGAAAGCTCATTTTACTTGGAATAATGGAATCCTTTGGTTGCATTTAAGGACAGACCAAACAAATAATTTACCTGAAAAGTTCATGTCATTGGAAGCTGACTGGATCCATGTGAACCGTGGCTGTTGTAGTGGAGCTGTGGGACCTGCACTGGGCTCTGAGCACTCTAGAGCAGCAGCAGGACACAAGAGTTTGTTGAGAATGTGGTCAGTCTGACTTGTTTGGCACTGAAACTGTCCTGGCCACTGGGAATGGGTACAAGGGAAAATTCATACAGATTAGCTCAGATATGGAGCTAATAGAACCACATAGATGAAGTATAAACTGAAACATTTCTCAAGTTGTAATGCAAATACAATCCAACATCTGTGGCCTTTCATTAAAAGCGAAGTTACAGGAGTGAGATTTCACTCAGCAACCCTCATTTGTGCTTGTGAAATTATTAACAATTTGATATTGTGGCTTTCTCATTATAAACTTCTGTGGGAAAGGGGAATTAATTTTTCTGTGCTGTTAGAAGCTGTCAGAGGAGATCCCTCCTTTCCTGCGTAACCGGATCAGAAATTCCTCACGTACGTGGGTTGACCCTTTCCCTCTGGGGAACAGATTAATTGAAGCTGCACTCTCATTAAACTGGTGCTGCAGGAGAGGAGTGTAAAAATAATGCAAAATAACAGTGGCAGGCCTGAAGGAATTTGTAGGAATGTTAAGCAAGGAAGAGGGTAATACATCAGGATGGGGGACTGCAAAGAAGAAGCTGCTGGTGGCATCTTTTCTATTTGTATATAGGACATTTTTCTGTAATCAGGGGTGTAAGGACAGTCATAGGATCTTCTTATTGCAGCAACATCTCAGCCAGCTCTGGGTATGCAAGCTCTTCATCATCCTGCTAGGAAGCAGAAGGTGCACCAGGATGAGGAGTGGCTCTCTCTCTGTGCTGTACCTTCTGGTCCCTTTGGAGCCCATTGCCATGGAGCACCTTCCCTGCTCCCCTTCTCCCCCAGCAGTGCCAGTGCACACCTGACAACACCCCAGGGATGGGTGGAACATAGACCAGTTCTCCTTTTCCCATTGCAGGGCAGCCTGTTATCTTTGACTTAGATAAATGTCTGCTGGGAGAGAGGCAGGAGTTCTGCTCACCAGACCCATCTGACAAGCCCACCATGTTTCTGGCTGGTTTGGGTTTTGCTGATGAATGCTTCTCCCCACTTTCCTTACATCACACACAGAGCCAGCATCTCAAATGTTGTTTTTCTGATTATAACAACTGCCATGGCAAGGGGAGAAGCAGGGGATGCAGGAGGGATGGGGCTCTGAGCACTTCCTTTGGTACACAGGTGATGTGCTGAAGCCTGCACATCCTGTCCCCAAGCCATTTTCATGTAGTTTGGGATACCCTGCTGCCACTTCTGTAAAAAAACCAAAAAAGTGCAACTCCATTGTGAAGAAAACATCTTATATAAATTGGGAAATGAGCAAAGATGCAGGAGAGCTTCCCTGGTGCTGATAGCTCATATCACCATGGCTGATGGCAGACACCCATGGAGATGATGAGGGAGCTGGAGCATCTCTCTTTTGATGTGAGAATTAGGAAGCTGGATCTGTTTAGTCTAGAGAAGAGGAGACTGAGAAGATATTGCATTAATGAGTATAAATATCTCAAAGGTGGATGTCAAAGAATGGTGCCAGACTGCTTTCAGTGGTGCCCAGTGACAGGACAAGGAGTAATGGCCATAAACTAAACCACAAGAAGTTCCAGCTCAACATGAGGAAGAATTTCTTTCCATGGAGGGTGGCAGAGCACTGGAACATCTTCCCAGGGAGGGTGTGGAATCTTCTCTGGAGACATTCCAAACCCACCTGGATGATTCCTGTGTCACCTGCTCCAGGTGGCCCTGCCTTGGCAGGGGGGTTGGATGGGATGATCTCCAGAGGGCACTTCCAACCCAACTATTCTGTGATTGAGTCTGAGATTTACAATTTGGACAAGACCTGTGTTCTCAGCAGTGCTCCATCCTCCCAGTCTGAAGCAGTAATGATGAATGGTTCTCTTTGGCAGTGCAATATTGACAGGCAAAGCACTCTGCCATGGCTGGGCTCACACAAAAGCTCAGGAGAGCTCCACGTGTTCTCTCTTTAATATTGCATTGATGGCCTGATGGTTTCTTGCTGACAAAACTGCCACAGTTCTTAATATCAGCCTGTCTGCATTCATCACATGCAAAGGTTTTCCATCCTGTTGGGCTCCAGAATAGCATTAGATGGCAAATGGAGAACACGTAGGAGGCCAGTATGATAATTTTTTAATCTAATCCCCCATAGCAGGGAGTCACTGGTGCTCTGATGACTGGGAGTTGTGATGCAAAGCGGAGAAATGCTGGATGTCATTTGAGTGACGCATGTGGAAATGTATTTTTCAGTATTCTGCTTGTGTCCAGCTGCAGTGCTAAAAAAACCCTCACGGTCTGCACAGCTCTGCTGTCCAGGTCTTGCATGGACCCTGGGGTGAGCCTGCTTCAGGAACAAGGAGCAGTCCTTGGGAGGAGCCTCAGGTCCCACTGAGCATCCATTGCATGGATTCAAAGTGGAGATGCTGCTCTGCCATCCCTCAGGAGTTTCTGTCTGCAAGAGATCTGTTGCTCCTTGTAGAGACTGTCCTGTCACTCCTGAGGCAATGCTGTGTCACTGTCAGTGTCCAGCTGTGACATTCCTGCCTCACACACAGCCTGTCCTGCTGGGAATCTCAGGCTGGGAGAGGACTGAGCATTTGACTTTGGCATAAAGATAATCCCATGGTGTAAACATCAACCCCATGTCCAAGGACTGCTGGTTTCCAGTAGCCACTGGTGGATCTTGCCACGTTCTTGCTAATGGGAAGTGCTTATCAATTTGTCACAGCAGTTCTGGCAGTGTCCCTTTGAGGTTGCTTTGGAGTAGTATTCAATATTTTATCAATCATCTGAAAGAAATTATAAAATCATTACCTGCAAGTTTCATCACCACTTTGATTTGAGAAGTTTTGCAGGGTAATAAATATTGATGAACATTGGTCACAGAAATTAATCCGAACATGGTGATTAGAGATGGGTAGAGCTGTCAGCACATGTTTGAGTTGAAAAGCAAGGTTTTGCATGAAAAGGAGGTGAGAGAAGAAGGCTTGCAGGGTTTGAATGTCCAGATCTGGGGACATGGGGACACTGTTCAGTTCTGTGATGAGCAGTGCTAGCATGCAGCCAGCTGTGGTCCTTTTGCATTAAAGGTGGGAAATGACAGAGATTTAGAGGAGAGATTGTGGTGAGAGGACAAAGCAGCTCAGAGGGGCAGTCACACAGTGATTTGGTCACAGCCTATTAACTGCAGTTTGAGGCAGGTGCAGCAGATAAAACTCAACAAGAGACAGACCTCACAGGGCCCAGGTCAGCAAAATGAAAACTTGCACATGTGTTTGCTGTGTGAATGGGGAATGCAGTTACCAGGAGAGTGAGAGCTGTTCTGGGCCTGTCCCTCTGGAATGGGCTGTGTTTGGGGGGATCTGTGTCCTGCTCACAGGGTCCCTGCTGAGGACTGAACACACCATCACTGTGCTGGGCAGCAGGATCAGGGTGAGCACTGCTGTTCCCTGGCCTTAAAAGCCAGAAAAACAGGAAAAGAGAGAAGTTTGCAGGATGAGATCTACAGCTCTTGGAACCTGCATGTCTGCAGGGCCACTGCCCAAAGATCCTGCACGGCAGGAAGGGCCTGTGTGAAAGAAGAAAAACTGCTGGAATTGCACATCTGGGATGCTGGTGGAGGTGGGGGTGGGTTTGAGGCAGCCCTGCTGGGGACCCTGCCAGTCCCAGCATCAGGGAGTCCAGGAGATGGACACATGCTGCCTATTTCCAATTAAAAAAAAGTAAAAATCCATATCCCAGCCAAATGTTAGCCTCTCTCTGGAGTGTGCTGCCAGGGCAGGGCTGCTGTGGTGGTTCAGGGGCCAGATTTGGGAGGCAGTGACACTTGGGATTGCCAGTCAGCAGGCAGGACAGTGGCTCTGTCATGAAGAGGGGGGAAGCAGGGCTGAGAGGATATTTATGTGTGAAAAGCTGTCAGGGCTGGAAAGATGAAAATCTGTTGTGCTCTCCCAGGGCTCCTAACTTTCTCCCCTCCAGGCAGCTGGCAGGATTTCTCTAAATATTTGAGACGGTAAAGGGCTTAAACTGGATTACTCCTGGACATAAGCAATTATAATTGTAAATGCACCATTATCTGAGCACTCTCCTGATGCTATTTTGGCACTGATGTGTGACACAGTGACAGGGAGGGTGCGAGGGTCAAGTGCAAGGTAAGGAGAGCCCTTCCCTGGGACCTTGCTGGCTGGTTTGCAGCAGACCCAACCTCCCTGCAGACATCCCTTGCAAGGCTTCTCGTTCTCCTTGTCCCAGATTTGCAGGAAGAGCTCCCAGATGCCTCAGGCTTCAATAACTTCATTGAGTAGCAACAGTATTTATGAAATGGCTAAATACCCATCAGGAACAAGGATAAACCCAGTGCATTTTGCTGTGTATGAGGTTCAGCTGGAGCTTTCTGGACCTGAATATGGTTCTAAGAAGCCTTGGATGGCTTTCTGAAGCAAAGCTCAGCATTCTGGTTTTTTCTGATGGATCTCAGAAAACTCTGAGGGTGCTGGTCCAAGGGCAGGAGGAAGAAACACAGGGCAGACGTGGCTGCACAGACAGACACACGCAGACAGAGTTGCTGGGGAGGAGCATGGCAGGTTTAACAGCAAATCAAAAGCAGAAGGAAACTGAGATCCAGCATGCTGTGTCCCTCTCTGTAGAGGGGGACACGCTGGCAGAGGAGGCAGGACCCAGCTGAACCTGTCACAGGAAGGGACAGAGCCTGGGCTGGGGCTGGGGCTGCCAGCATGGGGAGGACACTGCCTGTGAAGCCTGGAGTCAGCCCCAGGGCAGGGCAGGGGCCTGAGCAGGGCAGGTGCCCCAGAAACTCTCTGCCTTTAAGAGTTTGTATTTGAAGGGGATGGAGTGTTAAAAGAACCTGATGTTTTTAAAATGTCTGTATTTCCTTGTTGAATTTAACTGGTCTGAGTGATTGGCAGTGTATTGTTAATTGGGAAATCAGTCTGTTGGGGACAAAGCAAGATCCCTGATCCTGGCAGCAAAGGGTGTGCTGGAGGGAGGTATGCCACACAAAATCCTTCCCCTTCCTGGAGCCAAAAGGTGATGAATTTACCTCCTGCCTGGCTTCCAGAGAGATCCCTGTGTTCCTGTCAGATCTGAGAACAGATCAGAGGATGTTCAGGCAGGAGCTTGGGAGACTGGTGATGTCTGAGTCTCTTAAACAAAGCGTTTGCATATTGTGGTGTGGGAAGCAGGTAGCCACTAATCACCCCCCACGCACTCAGCATCCTCAGCATCTCTCTAGCCCCTGGGAAAACAGCTGCCTTCCCCTTCCAGCAGTACCAGCCATGCATCTTCCATGTTCCTGCCTGAAAAGCCAGGAAAAAGATAACGTGTTGAGCGTGCAGCGTGTCAGAAGGGAGCATCTACTTGTATGGAAAGCTGGGAAAAAGCATCTGATACAATTTTTGCTTTGACTTCTGCTTGGGAAATGAGGTCAGAGTTTAGCCTTGTGATGAAATAGCTTTCAGGACCATGTGAGGCTTAATTGCAGATCTTTAATTAGCTATCTAGTGTGGCTCATTCCTCAGCAAAGGGTGTCACTGGCGTGGGCAGAACAACAGGACAGCAGCAACATGGGGCCACTAGAATTTAGGTTAAAGCTCAGCACACGTGCAAGATAGAGTTCCCTTCACAGGAAGAGTTGATGGGAACAAAGACAAGACACCTTCAGCATGTCCCTTGAATATCTGCTGATCTCTGGTGCCTTGCTGGGTGTTTGAAAATGGTTTGAAGTTAAGGTGTCGATAAAATGAAAGCTTCATAAAACAATGCCAGCAAAAATAAATGAAATCCTTTTATCTGATTCCTCGTTGGTCCCCTGAGGTTCGTGAAACATGGGATGGGGGGACTGCAAGGTCATCTGCAGAGTAAGCTGGAAAGGCTTTTTTTCTCTCTGCATGAGCAGCTAACTGGAGCATGCCAGAGAGTGTTTACAGCAGGATTTTGGCTTCACAATGGATTAAAAGATTTTAAAATCCATCTGCAGAATTTCTTGAACTTTGGGGTTGTTGTGTGCTCAAAATAACATTAGTTCTTTAATGTTTGATGTGCTGGAAGCCTGGAGGGGAATCAAAGGGTTTGAAATGGTGGGAGAAGGGGAGATAGAGGAGGCAAAGTTTGCTGTGTCTCTGGATAGAACTATTGCTCCATCTTTTTGGGGATTCATTTGAGTTTGGGAAGCCTCTTTTTAAATCAGCTGATTCTCATCATTGTTTAGAAATATCATGAGAATTCATTCCCAAGTCCCAAATGCGTCGCTGCCTAGAAGAGTTAAGTAAGTGGGTCAGAGTGTGGGTCAGCATCCTCCAAAGGCTCAGGGTGCTGCTGCTGTGGGTGCAGCTCACTGAGGTGACCCTGGGGAGTGCAGGTGTCTGGTGCTGTCACCCAGACCCTCTCCAGGACAGTCCCACTGCAGCCAGCAGCTCTGGCAGGTGGGGAGCACAAAGCTGGGCACCTTGGCCTGAGCCAAATCACTTTTTAATTGCCTCAAAGAAGAAATCAACTGGTCCTCCCTTCAGTGAGAGTCACATCAAAATTCTGCTCAACACACGTGGGTGAAGGGCTCCCACCGACGTGGGCTCTGCCACTGCTTTTGGTTTACACTGTTGTCCAGTTCAGAGCATTAATTTCCAATCCAACAAGACTGAACTGTCTGAGCCCCCTCCTGCCCCTCCAAGCAGGTGCTGAAGAAAGCTCTGCTGACACAGCAAATGCCATCACAGTGATGCATGAATTGTCAAAGAAATTTATCTTCTCTTAGCCCCCACTTCCTCTGTCTTCCTTAAAGCAAACTGCAGGTCTTGATTTTCTTCGATGTGCAGCCAGTAAGGCCTGGAGGACTTTGACCCTTCTGGCAGAATATCCCTGAGCTCTCCCATGTCTCAGTGAACAGGCAGAAACCTCTGAGCATGTTGTTATGGCAGATTATTGCCCTGCCATCTTCATTTAAGTTCCATTGCTACAAAAAAGCTTTCCTTGGAGCTGGTGACAGCTGTGGCAATGGCAGGCAGCTTTTGCTATGGGTGCTGGCCATGTCACACAGGTTTGTCACTATTTTTAGGTTGTTTTTATAGGAAGTAATCCAGTTAATGGCAGAATCTGAACCTTACCAGTCCCAGATGTTTTTTTTCTCTCTGAGCTTTTTCCATTTTTGTGAGGGTTTGCTGCATCCTTGCACAAGTTTCCAGCAAGCTAGCAAGAAGAAAATCAAGAATGTGGGACCACCTGTAATCTCAGGTGGAGCAGCAGCATTCAGTATTGCTTCATACTGTACAGTCAGGGCAGAAAATGCAGGGAGGACCATTTTTACTGACTAGGAAAACCAAAGTTGGATGTGTCATTGTAAAAAGCGAGATCAGAAAAGGCAACTATAATTGAAATTTGCTGTGTAGAAAAATATTGGTACTCTGAGGAGGAATTGAAGGTCAACATAGGTGGTTTGCCAAGCCTCTGCAAATTGCACTCTATTGACTGTTGCTTAACTTTATTTCTGAGTTAATTCTGTAGAAACAAATCTCTTAATGTTCACGTGTTTGCACTGCTCTCATACAGAATATGTGTCTTTAGAATTTCAGGCAATATAATGGTAAAATTCATTATTACAATGAAATTACACTAATATAAACATTTATGTTAAGTTGTAATTGTTGAAATTTCACCCAGTCATTCCGGTTTAGTGCCCAGCCTGTGACATGAAACACTTCCCTGGTCACAGCTCTTTCTTGCTTATGGGACCAATAAATGAATTCACATTTGCAAGTTAGATGAACCCTTTGAATGTGTTATTGATGCAAACAAATGAGGATTGGGGCTCTAGACAATACCTAATGAAGCTGACTCAACACAGGCTGCTCCTGCTGAAGGGTGCCACGGCTCAGAGCAGGAAGAGTGGTGCCTGTTTCATCCCATAATTATCCTCTGGCTGAGGCTCGCTTTGTATGTTCCTTGGCTAGGCTTAAAGCTGGGGGCATCGTGATAAGGAATTAATTGCTGGGGATCCACTGGCAGCAATCAAAGAAAGCTCACAATCATCTCATGGTTTGTGACTGTATCTGCACTTTGATCTCCTCGTAGACTCAGGGTGTTGACTCTCCCAATTATTTTCTCTGGTAAATATTGCTAATCAGAAGCTCTTTTAGAAAAAAGGTTTGCCCCTTCTCTGGAGATGCAGGCCCAAATTGGTGCTAAATAACCTTAGTGAAGCTCTGCTCTGTAAAGCTGAATTGTAAATGAAGTGTGCAGCATTGAGTCAAACACCAGTGGAAAAGCTGCAGCAGGACGTGGTGGGAAGTACCTTTAACCTGCTGGGGAACTGAACATTTCCCTTCTGGACAACACAAAACCTGGGAGCCAGAGGTTGCTCTCCTCTTAGCCTGAGGAGGAAGGCATTCCCAGCTTGGGAAGCAGCAGCTCAGGTGCTTTGCACTGTATGGGGTGAAGCTGCCACAGGTGCTTCAGCACTGCTGGTGCTGCTCAGCATCAGGTGCAGAATGGAAAGAATGCCTGGATTAGCATTTTGGAGTTGCTCATTACCAGTACTCGCCCTGTTACAATGAATTTCCATTTCATTTTATACCAAAAGGCAACTCAGAAAAAGCCCTTGGACTAAACTCTCTCTGTGGGAGGTAAAGCAACCTCCAGTAGATTTTAATGGGTTCTTGTCAAATTACTGAAGAAATAAATCCAAGTGCTCTTGGAGACTGAATGTTTCTTGTTAAACTTTCCGGAAAAGAATAGGATTGATTTGGAAATGTCACTTGCGATTTAAAAGCTTGGAGGTGAGAACGTCAAGATGTAATTAGCAGTTGCAGATTTTTTTTCTATTTACTCCTTGTGGTCTGTGTGAAAATGTGATGCCCCAAGTGACTTCTCCCACATGCAGCACTGACCGTGTCCTTGCTGAGGGACAGGAGAGAGGACTTATGCTGTGCCAGTTTCCAGTATTGGGAGGTAGGAGTGTGAAATACCAGTGTCATTGCCACCCCAGAGCCGAGGGGACAGCATCTGCAAGAGGAAGGAGCAAGGTGTCTTTGCTGGGGAGGTGCTGAAGGAGAGGAATGCTGTGTGTGTTCCCCTGGCTGATGAAGATGAGGACGATGTGGGACGGGCCCTTTGCTCAGAATCCCTGGGACAGGAGATGAGGCTTTGCATGCTGCCGTGGTTTTGGATCCTCCCTCTCAGTTTTGCCTTCTCAGCCATGCTTTGAGCATTGACCTTCTTTCCTGGGCACTTTATTTCTGGGGAGAATGCACATGTTATTGTTCCTTGCTGTATTAGCATTAGTGTAGTTGGTGCTTTCCAAAATTAGATGTGCTACAATAAAAAGTCCAGAGCTGCTGCCCTGATTTGAAGAGTCTTTTAAAAGAGGTCTTCTGCCACTGGAAGGCAATCTTGCAGCAATTAATTATAAGATTACATTTCAGGTGAACAGCGCTCATCGTCTTAGAGATTAATTCTTCTGGAAATACCATCTTTCATCACACTAGGTATTACTTTTGAAATAAACTCCTCTTTTCCTCAAAAATAGAATGTGAGCCTATAAATAGAAATCGTATTGTGAATTCAGATTTAAACTGAAATCACTGATGTAAAGTGCTCAAGATACAGTCTTTGAAAAACACCTGATTGTGATAATCCCATGGTGTTAGAATTATACTGTGCAGCCCAAGGTTTGAAAAGACCCAGGCTCTCTTTTTTTCAGCTGCAGTAAGTGCAGCCATTGATCAGGCTCACCCACTCCATTCTCTGTCCTCTGTGCCCTGATGATGTGCATTTCTTCCGCTCCCATTACCTTTGTTGAATTTGAATAAGATTCAATTTCCTGATGTAGAAAGCTCTTTGCACCTTGCAAATTATTATCCTCCTAAATGAGGACACACTCATTCTGTCCCGGGTAACTGGACAAAGGGACAAGTCAGGGGTGCCACCCTGTTGTGGCAGAAGGCAGATGAGATGTGCTGGGTGCCTGGCAGGTCACTGCACGTGTCCAGCTGCTCCTGGGACTCCTCCAGTGCAGTCTGGAGTGTGCTGGGGGGCTTTGCTGAGGTCACAGGGGACAGAAGAGGACATGGTCACAACACAGCTTGGATTCCTTGAGTGGGCAAGGAACACCTGCTCTGGGCATTCCTTGTGTCTGCAGGAAGATGTCCCAGGCTTCATCTCAATGATTTCACCTCAATCTCCATTTCTGTTGTGATCCTGTGAATGTGTGTGAATCCCACAATAATATTTATGGCAGCTGAGGTCAAGGAAATGTTGGTTGCTGTGCCTGGTGCAGAAGGGAGAAATTTCTCGATTTTACTGCTGCTACCAGAGCTGACCCCACCTGTGACTCCTCACTTGATGACTTTGTGCTGACAGAGTCAGGTCCAGCCAGGCCCAGGAGCAAGGGCAGCAAAGGAGGCAGCCCTGGGCTGCAGAACAGCAGCTGCAGCATCTGCATCTGCAACTGGGGAAGGCAGCGTGATGCAGGCTCTGCTTGCTGGAGCTGTGGGCCCTCAGTGCCAGCCCTTCAGTGCCAAACTGGAGAGATTCCTAGAAACCACTTCCCAGTTTGATTTCTCTTTTTTTTTTAAGGGAAAACCCCATCTTGAAACACGTGAGAGCTGAATGCAAGCCACGGCAGGAGAATGCTGATGTTCCTGTGATGGGAGCAATGCACATATGGGCAGCACAAGGCTCAGTGCACCTGCAGGGAGCAGACAGCAATATTAATGCCTTCTACGTCTGCTGAGGCAATTGCTGGAAAAATCCTTCCAGGAGTCCTTGCTTCTTGGCAGGGCGAGGAGGATTTTTGGAGCAGGAGGGTGTGTGCTTGGCATCCTGTGCCCTCCCTGGGCTGAAGGGCTGTGTCTCACCTGTGCTTGGCCCTCAGTGCTGGCACTGCAGCGCTGGGGACACCTCTGGGGACACCTCTGGGGACAGTGTCACCACCCACAGCAGCAGCCAGGCTGTGCACAGCCCTGCCTGCCCTTTTCCCTGCAGGACAGCCAAGGGTGCATCCCTGCTGCAGCCAGCAGCTTTCTGCATGGCACAACTACAGATCACACGGGAGAGTCTCTGGGCTGTGGCAGGACATGCTGTGTGCAGATTCTGTCATCCCTTCATGCCGGTGGCACGTCACCCTGCTGTCTCCTTCCCAGGCCTGGCAGCTTCCTGTGGAGGCTCTGACTGTCCTTGCAGAGTTCTTGCAGAGTTTTTCTGGTGCTGCTCTGGTGACATAATGAGCCTTTGTCAAGGAGTAGATCTGTTCAGAGGAGGAATGGCTTGAGCCAGGTGATGAGCAGTGAGTGATGCTGCCTGGGGCAGAGCAAGGGGTGCCCACAGTTGCAGCTCAGAGCTCAAGTTTGAAACCAAAGCCCTTTATGGTATTGCTCAAAGCAGAAATCCAGTTCTGCTGGTTCCTGTAAGACCCTGTAGGACAGACCTGCCTCTTGTGTGGGCTCCCCTGGGAGGAGGGGCAGTGAAGCAGGAGGGTCAGAGTGATGCCAGTGCCACATCTCACAGCAGCAGCCTGTCTCCTCCAGCTCTGGTGGGCAGAGTTGCAGGGATGGTGCTTTGGGAAGGCTCTTCCCAAGGTGTTCCCCTGCCCCACTGGAGGCTCCTCATCGGATCTCATCCCCTCCCTTGCAACGCCTTGGTGTTGAAGAGGGAGTGTGAGGCTGCCCTGATTAAAATTTAATGAGCCTTGGTATTATTGAGGGCCCTTTAGTGTCATTTTTGCACACACTGGCAAATAAATACATCAGCTGGGGGTATGGGGGCGAGCCCTGTCCCTGCCAGCTGCCTGGGAGGCCGTGGGGCTGCTGCTGCTGGAGATGATGGGATGAGAAGAGGGCAGCTCGGGGCAAGGTGGGCAGCTGGGCGCCCCTTCATTTTCTCTCCAGCAGCTGCTGGAGCAGTGGTTCCCTTTTATTTGTTATTTGCATACTTTAGCCATTGGAATTGAATTTGTGCCCATTAAAACTAAATTAGTGCTGCCTGGAATTCTAAATAGGCTCTGGCAGAGCAGCCCATTAAGTCTATGGGAGCAAGTTCTGCAGATGCCTCCTCCACAGGAGCACTGTGTGACTGGGAACCACTGCAAAACGTGGATTGTTTGCATGTTCCCAGGGATAATTGGAATGCTGCTAGTAGAGTCAGTGTATTAAAATTTTGAAAGTCATCAGCATGGCACAGAGCTGGGCTTAACTTACTCGACTTCAACAAAAGGTGTGGTGCAGATGTCTCACCGAATTGTTTTGCAATTCCTTGGGGTTCATACTGTCTTATTGCCATGGTCTCTGTGCCTCTGATCCCTTATGTGAGCCTCTGGCTCTGCTCTGGCACCTCTCAGGGTTGCTCTGCTCCATCCCTGGCAGGAACAGTGGCACCTCTGATCCCAGCCATTTCTTCCTCATCCTCCTGACAGCCCTTCTGCTCTTTGGGGCTCCCATTGGTGTGCCTAAAGCTTGGGCTCCTTTGATTTGGGTGTGGAGCCCTCTTGGCAGGGACCCCAGCAGCAGCCCTGGACCCTTGCCTGCTCAAGGATTGCTTTGTGTTTTCTTCCCAGCCCTCATCCCCAGCCCTGGGGATGCACTGGGGCAGTCTCAGCCCTTTCCTGGACCCAGGTAGCCGTGCCAGAGCTTGCCTGGGAGTAAATGGACTTTGTGTTCGACTTGCTGTTAAAATAATCTTTGTTGTTTGTAATCTCTAATGAGAAAATACTCCTGAGCAAAATGGTGCATCTTGTTTACACATAGGGGAATTCAATTTAAAGCTTATATGTTGCAGGAAAAAAAACCCCAACATGTTTAGCCAGCCAGAGATTCCACAGCAGAGTTTATGAGGCCAGGCTTGGCTTCTTGGTCCTGGTTCCAGCCAGGATTCTCAAATTCTGTTGAATTATGTATTGGATAGCTTAAATGATTATGAAATAAGTGAATCACACTGGTGTTTTTCCAGTGTTAGGCACTTCTCAGCAGTTTTTGCTCGAGACACTTCCTCGGCATGCCTCCCTCAGGCCCTTGGGTTCAGTTTATTTTGCTTGTCTGCATGTGTGGGTCTGTGCAGGATAAAACTGCCAAGAAACTTCCTTGTTTGAGCACAGGGAGATGGGGCAGCACTGCACAGACACAGACATCCCTTTTTAGGTTTTTTTTCCTTCTGGAGCCACATCTGTTCCTGGGGGGTGCTCAGAGGATCTGGGGCTTTCCAGGCCAAGGTATTTCTGTGAAATGTGGTGCAGTGCCACTGCAGCCCCTCTGTGCCAGTGCCCCACCAAAGTGGGATGACCCAGCATCACCTCAGGTGACCAATTTCCATCCTGTGGTCCTTCCTTGTGTCAGAATGAACCCACAGAGCAGGCACAATAAATTCAGCTGCCCTGCTCTGCTGCCCCAGCACGACCTGCCCAGTGCCCTGCTCTGGAATGGGAGAGGCTGGGAGACACCAGCTCAGAGCAACCCAAAGCAAAATTTCTTTAAGAATTTGATATAAAGTGGCCAACCCAAGTCCTTTGTAATTGCTTTGAATCCAATTAATGCTGCCTGAGTAGATGTTAGGAATTATAAAGAGGAATCCAAGTCTGAGCTTGTCACCTAAACTACGAAGATATTCCTTCAAAGGAGGCACATTTGCAAACATTATTAATTACCTGGGGAACAGCTCAGGGTTTCAACTGAATTAAGGGGGGAATGTATTTTTGTGATTCTGTGCTTGATTGAGAGCAAGAGATTACCTTATTCTGGAACAATGGAGCAGTTCTTTGTCACAGACCTGGCAGCAAAACACAGGGAATTAGTCTGCACCAAGTCCCCCGCCCCCAAAACCAATTTACTGGGAAGGACATTATGCCAGGAATTACCTGGGGCCAAAAGAGCTTTTAAAAGTGTTTAGCATGGGCTTCTCTAATCAGAAAAATCCAGGAGCACAGAGCTAAAATTCAGCTTTCTTTGTTTTCCATGAAGTGCTGCTTGGCTTTGAGGTGTGCTGGAGCTGTTTGGGTTGTGTTATTCTTGGGGTGGGCTGTGGGTGCCATACTGGGTTCCAAAAAAACCCAAACAAAAAAAAAAAAAAAATCAGGTGCTGACACAGGGCAGGAACCTGTTCTGAAATGCCAGACTTTGTGCGTGATCACTGGAAATCTTTTATGGAAATCACCTACCCACACAAACGTGTGAATTTGCATGTCATGTAGGCAAAACACAGCAGGCTCACTTGTACAGAGGTGCATGAGAGCTCTGTGGCAGCAGCCTGTGACTTCCCAAGGCCTGAGCCTCGCTTTGCAGGGCAGGTTTGAGTTTCAGGAGTTTCAGGAGTTTCAGGAGAGGTGCTCTGTGGCAGGGCAGCTCCTGATCCTTTTCCTGCTGGCTGTCTCTTGGCTGCTTGGAGAAGTGAAAGTCTCAGAGCTGGTTTGCTGCAGGTGGGAACCTCCAGAGGTTCTGGAGGAGTTGGTGTTTACCCCTCATGAGCCAACAGTGGCACTGGGAGAGCTGCTCTGGTGGCACTGACAGGCACCCCCTCACCCAAACAGGAAGATTTTTACAGCTTCCACTTTTCTGTTAAAAGAGTGGCAAAATGGGAACATATTCCTGCAAAACTGGGTGATCTCCTTTGGGTCAAAAGGAAATGGAAATAGAAAATAGGAAGAGTAGGACACTAAGAAGAGTCTGGTATAATAAATTAGCAGATTACAGGCTATCAATCCACCTGTCTAGGCTGTGCCTATGTCAAAAGCACAAACACATTTGCTCATTAAGCCCAAATCATGTTCACAATTATTTTTCAAAGCATTTTCAGGAAAGTAACAGTAATTAATAACCTTTAAAATTTGTGCAAATGGCAGTCATGCAGAGGTTTCCTGTTGGAGGAGGTGTGCATCCATCCCCCCCTGCTGCTCTG
Organism: Prinia subflava; assembly: GCF_021018805.1. Lineage (NCBI taxonomy): Eukaryota > Metazoa > Chordata > Aves > Passeriformes > Cisticolidae > Prinia > Prinia subflava. The sequence continues at coordinate 3,841,980 of NC_086267.1, read as the reverse complement.
GAGGGATGTTCCTCACACCAGGAGTGCATTGCTGGACCCCACACAACCCCCAGAGCAGCAGGGCTGGCTGCCACAGCCTGTGCCAGCACCACTGTGCTCCCAGAGAGCACAGACAGTGAGGTAAGAGGTTATTTCTGGCTCTGTCTGCCTCGGCAGAGTGTGCTTGAAATTAAGATGGTGCTGATGAATGGAAAAAGGAGAGAGAGAGGCTCAGAAGGGCCTGGGAGAGGGGCACTGGCTATGTGGAGGTGTTCCTTGAAGAACTCTTTAGCCAGTGATGAAATGGCATCTGGCACCTCATTCAGGTGTCCCAGGGCAGGAGGTTGTCACACAAGGAGTCCCGTGCCATGAATTTCTTGGCTGAGGCATCCAGGAGCACCTGCAAAGTTAGATGTCACCATTTTTCTGTATTCAGTTTAGACATAAAGGACATTGCTACTCACCATTATTAAAGTTAGGACTGTTCCCTGGGTTTGCTGACTGTCTTGCCATGCACCCTGTAGGAAAGCTGGGCTCACTTTTACTGCCTCCATTCACCCACCAAGTAACCATAAACAGTTATTGTGTAGTGGCAATTAACCACCCGTGTTCTGTGTGATGTTGTGTCCTGTCAGTACACGAGTATTACACATGGACAGCTCTGAGAAACACATAAATGGTGACATCCAGGTGTTTGCTTTCCCTTCCCACGAGGGTGCTCTAATCCTGCTGTGCTTTCACAGCATCAGGGATCTTGCCTGCCCCAAGGGCACAGCTCCAGTCCACCAGCAGAGCACACAACAGCCACTCAGCACCCAGAGCTGGCAGTGCAAGGCACTCCCTCTCCTCTCCTCTCCTCTCCTCTCCTCTCCTCTCCTCTCCTCTCCTCTCCTCTCCTCTCCTCTCCTCTCCTCTCCTCTCCTCTCCTCTCCTCTCCTCTCCTCTCCTCTCCTCTCCTCTCCTCTCCTCTCCTCTCCTCTCCTCTCCTCTCCTCTCCTCTCCTCTCCTCTCCTCTCCTCTCCTCTCCTCTCCTCTCCTCTCCTCTCCTCTCCTCTCCTCTCCTCTCCTCTCCTCTCCTCTCCTCTCCTCTCCCTTTCCCTATTCATGGAGTCAGTTTATCTGGTTTAATTCCAGCTGAGAAACCAGGGCAAGGAATATACATCAACACTGTACACATTCAAAATCACCACAATCAAGCTTAAATTCTTTTTATTCCTCACTGTAAACCTGTCCTGAAGTAGGTTAGTGGATCAGAGCAGATCTGCTCTATATTATTTATAGGTTTCCTTTTGGTTCTTGCTGCTTGGCTGGATGCTGCTAGAGGACTCCATGTTCCAGCAGTCTTTCTCTTTGCTGCAGCTTTAAAACTTTCTATTTTTGTCTGTAGGAATCCCATCTCCCCAGCTCCCTTCTCTGCTAAATTCAGCACACTGGCAATGCTGAAAGTCTTTCATCACATGCTGTGCCAAGATCTGACTGTGGTGAGAAGTGCTGCACTGCTCTGCTTGTGTGTGAGCACAGGTAGCACAGGCAGTGCCACAGGTGTCCCCTGCTGTCCTGGGGCCGATGTTCTTCAGGGGACACCTTCAGCTGCTGTGCAGTGTGAGGAGGATGCTTTGGCTGGGATATTCCTGCCCAAGTGTGGCTGCCCCTCTGAGCCAGATGTTCAGGAGCATTTCCAGCAAAAGCTGGAGGGTGTCTTTGGCTGTGAGATTATTCAGCAGCCCAGCACAGGGCTGCCCTCCCACAGCCTGAGGCAGGAGCCCTCAGCATTTTTACCAACTCTCGTAATTCAAACCCACTGAGAAAGTGAAGAGACTCGACACATCAGCTGAATGTGATAGGCAGGGTAGGGCTGCATAATTTATAGACCTGCATTTCTTTTTGATGAGATTTTTGAGTCTAAAAGCTCTGGGAAGGGAGTGCTATTTTTTATTGCATCCCTGAACTCAAATTATGTCAGATTTCTGTGGGCACAGTCTGTGCTTGTTAAACCCACCAAAGTGCAGCCTCAGACTGCTCTGGCTCATGGGCACTGCTGGTCCTGCTCCATGCAGGGCAAACCAGCTCCTTGCAGAGCTGCACCAAGCACTCCCAAGGATTAATTCCTGCATATCCAGAGGGAGCCTGGGCATTCACAGCGTGCCAGGGATTAAACCACTTCACCAGGTGCTGGTCCTGCTCAGCTGCAGGATGTCTGGGTGGCCAGGGGCTGTGTACAGACTCCCAGGATCCATTCTGTGCTTTTAAATGATTTGGCTGGGATTGCCCATGTGCTTGATATCTCTCTGTCCCAGGCCCCTTTTCTGTGTATTGCATGATCTGCCTGGACCTTGGTCTGTGCCAGCTTCTTGGAGCAGCCACCAGCACCTTCCTTACAGCGTGGTGGCCTGTGGCAGTCCTCACAAATTCATTCCCACCCACACTGTACCCTCTGAAAGGGTGGAAATTCAGGATCACCCTGTGCTATTCTGCACATTAAAAATCATTGTGTGGTGCAGGTGCACTTGTTGCTTTGAGTAAACAGCAGCACATCATCCCAAGAAATTCTGGCCTCACTGCAAAGGTGGGTGCCTGCTGCTTGGAGCACTGGAGCCAGAGGCTTTTGGAACAAGGGCTCCCTTTCTGAGCTGATTATTCTGAGTGAATCATTGCAGGCAGTGCTGACTGAGGTCAGAGAGGCTGATATTGCCAGCTGCACTGATTTGTTAGGATTTGGAAGACATACTGATATTTTCTGGAGATAAACCACTAGAAATAGGGAAAATGTTATAAAACTGTGGCCCAAGTTCTCGTTCCCTTATCTCTGTGTGAGTGTTGTCAAGAGTTTAAAATATATGTGTGATAAAGCACTTCCTGGAGCAGCTGCAGTGATGGTGTGTCCTAAAAAGCATCTCCCCCTTTGCTGGGAGTGGGAAGCCAGAAAAGCCTTGCCTTTGGGTTGGGAATGTCACTGGGACTGGTCAGACTGGTGCTGGAGCACAGGGTGCTCTGGATAATGAGCCAGCAAGAATCAAAACCTCGTATAATGTATATTTTTAATGGATCTGGGAAACAAGGACAAAACAGGAAAGCTGTTTCTAAGTCCTGCAGGCACTTGGGGGGTGGTTTGGATATCATTAGAGGGAGTCATGAGTTGTCAGTGTTTCTCTTAATATGGAACTGAGGTCAAGAGCAAAACTTTGATATAAAGAACAGAGGGATTGGATAAAACCAGGTGCATCCTAATCCTGTGTCACAGCCCTGGCTGAGGTGCTGCAGGTGGTGCTGGATGGTCCCGTTCAGCAGGGGCTGGATGGGGAGAGATCACTTCTGGAAAGGTCCTGTTTAAAGGGAATAGAAAAGGTCAATATTAACAGATTAGGAAAAGACAAATGGCAGTGTTGTACAAATACTGTGTCAGATGAGGAATTGTTCCCGAAATTGTAGATAAGACAGTTCTGTCCTTTTTATCTGGTAATACTGAATAAGAGGACAATGAATTTTGCTAAAGAGCAGCACAAGTTAAATCTGATTCAGGGAAAGGAAATCCAGTGACAGTGCTGCGAGTTGTCATTCCCTTCTCGAGTGTGGTAAGCTCAAAAATGGAATGAAAATGTGTGGCTGGTGAGAGCATCCAGGGGAATAACAAGCAACCTTGTTGGGGGGACTGCCAGAAGGGACATCAAAACTTGGACCTTTCTGGGACTGACTGCACTTCTGGGGCTCTTCACAGCTTTTTGTCTGTGTCCTGCTGTGTGACCCTCTTCCCTCCCATGCCGTGGTGCTGGTTTGGCTCCGTGGATGGATTTCCTTCCTGTCTCAGGTCTAACCTGCTGCCACCCATCATTTCTGCTTTGCTTGGAATTCATCTGTCAGGGCCCTTGGCAGGCACGACGTGGACGTGTGGAGGAGGATCCCTGGTGGGACAGTGTGGTTTGCACTGGAGGGCAGGCACAGCCTGCAGTCCTCTCCAATTAGGGTGATGGTTTTCCATGCAAGGCTGGGGCATCCGTGGAGACCTGACTGAGCTCCCTGCCCTGAGCTGTGCAAAGATAATTCAAGCCAGCAGCTAAAGATTCGTCAGCAGTGCTGGAATCCTGCCAGTGGTGCTGAGCAGTCTGTGCTGCTGGGCCCCTGTGGGGTGGGACCCCTGCACTGTCCCATCCTTGGTGGCAGGGGTCTCCTCTGTGCTGGGGGTGTCCTGCTTGTCCTCCCTCTGCTCTTCATATTCATTCTGTTAACAAATGGCATCCCTCATCATCAAAACATTTTCTATAAGCCCTCTAGTGATCGCATGAGCAGTATCAGAAGTCATTAATTCTGAAATGTGGGCTCCAGGGGACACTTTGGGCAAGTTCAGCTGGCAAATAAACCTCTAAACCTTTTCTTGTCAAGGCTTCCCCTGTCAGGCAGGTGCTGAGCTGTCACTCACCTGCCTGCAGCTCTCCTCAGCAAGCAGCTGCAGCATTCCTGCTCTGCATGTCCTGGTGAAGCCAAAAGGGCAGAAGATTCCCTAAGCCCCCCAGCAAAACTCTTTTTTCCCCCAAGATAAGTATTTCTTCAAAGGACTGTGGCAAGGTGGCTGTCATTTATACTCGTCTAAACAAAAATCATAACAGCTGATGTGTTATGTGAGCAGTGGGTTTTAGTGGTTGGGGTTTTTTTAAAATTTATTTCTACTGATGCATTCTCTAAGGTATTTCTAATGTAATTTGGGATTATTAGTGATTTCCAAGGTGTCAAAGGGTTCAAACTGCTTGGCTGAGCCTATTACTCTGAGCAGCAGTTGGAGAAGGGCTTTCCCATCTGATGACTTTTGCTTATCAAGCAGGAGGCAATACCTAATACTCAGTGAAAAGCCTAAATCTGGTCTATGGAAAGGAATGAGCTCTTTCTGAAGTGCTTCAGTGCTGAGACACATCTAAATCAAGTTATTGAGCAAGGGGTGGTTCTGTGCCATGGGGCAAGCAGCTTCCTGTGAACACTAACTGCGTGTGATGCCTGAGCTGAATACCCTTCAGAGCTGCTTAACAGCTCCTCTTTTCCATTTTGGTGATATCTTTCTAAATTATACATTAAACTTATCAGGCTGAGTAATGCATCACAGCTTCCCCGTGTCAGACTTAATGTTCCTTACTCAGCTGCAGCTTTGTGTTTGCCTTTCCCTTCCGTTTATCATCAGGAAAAGCCCAGGTCCTCCTCTCCAGGAGATGCCCTGCAGGAGCCAGGGGCTGCCCCATCCCAGGGCAAGGCTGGCTCATGAGAGCACTGCCAGGCTGTAAAAGGCTCCTGGAAAATGCTGAGTGCATGGAACTCCTGCTGCTGTCCTGTGGGATGTGGGTGCTCTGCTGTATTTGGGGGTTTGTGCTTGTGAATAAATTAAATTAACACCCGAAGAGTCTGAGTGAGCAATACACAGGGACAGGGGTGACAGCGCTGTGGTGGCCTGGGGGGTGTGGGTGACAAGGGACTGACACTGTGGTTGTTGGGAGTTTAGGTGCTACAGGAAAAACAAGTAATTTGCTACTTTTCCTTGCCAGTATGTCTGAAGACAGATAGTATTTGGTTAAGTGCAGCTCTGAAATGGAAACTCAGGCAATTTTCTTTGAGTGGCTTCTCAGATCATTGCACAGCAAGATGCAGCTAAGGAGAAAGGCATGTCTCTTGGTTTTTAGTGCTCTGTGTTAATGCTGGTGTCTTCTGCAAAATTACCAGGCTTTGTTGCTGTTATTCTGTGCAAGGAGGAATTCCTAATTTTGGGGCTTTTTTTCCTTGTGTTGTGGGCCCTTTTATATTTCTTCTCTTGGCTGTTAATACCTCCCTCCCAGGAGATGAAATGAGTTCCTTCTGTTTGCTCCCTGTCTGTCCCTTGAGCTCCCTCTGTATCAACCCCTTGTTTGAACCCAGGCTCCTTTGGCCATGCCAGACCCTCCAATGTGCAGATTCTGTGCAGGGCTGCTGCTGTTAGAAGCAATCCTTTTTTATTGTTCTTTTTCATTTTATTCTGATGTATATATAAATAATTGGATGCCTTCAGTAGGCTGCAGCTATACTCCTGGGTCATATATCCATCAGTTTTCTGTCTTTTTTTCCCCCCTCAGAAGTCAGGAGGCAGCTGTGGGAATCAGTGCTGCTCTTTCAATAAATGCAGTCACTCCAATGTCTGTAGCACCTGAGCAGGCTTTCCTGAACAGAACAGCTTTTACTATTAGTGACACACTTTCCCTTATTATGTTTACATTCTATAGCAAAACAATGTATGTTTTCAGCAGAATTAATCAGTATAATTATATGTTGTTTCCAGTGTCAGGTTCAGGGTGGTGATTAGCCCTCTCAGCAGCAATGGGGATGGAGAGCTAATCTGTGCTGAAAACTCTGATTTTGAAAGATGCCGTTTATACTCCATTTATAAATTGAATATTTCCTCTGAACGCCCCTAACCAATTTGAATAGAAATGTATTTATACCTGATGGCAGTACACAGGGTTTGTTTTAGATTGCAGCTTTGCTTCTGCAGAGGCTGCCACTACTCAGACAGGACCTGAGTCTTTTTTAGCAGGAACTCTGCCCCTTTGCATTTGCCTGAAGTTATACCAAATGAACTACAATTGCTTAAATCTGCATAGTCTTCATCTTCTCCAATCCCTAAAAAAAAAAAATAAAGCCCTTGAATATTCTGGATTCTGACAGTGCAGCAAGAGCTCCTGCATGAGCTGTGTGTGGCTTGTGGTGTGTCCCTCCACAAAGAAAACTCCTTGGCCCCTTATAAAGTTCATAAGGCAGGCTCAAGTCTCATTGCAAAAATAGAAGAGTTGATGATTCCTTATTTTCTGTAATTTCAGCCTTTCAGAATAGGGAGCATTTTACAGACACAAAGCTCCAAGAATGCTTTCATTTGCTGTTTCAGTCTTTTAGAAAGTGCAATTATACAGGAAGGAAGTTCCCGCATTGCAAAAAAGTTCAGATCAATTAAAACAATTTACTTTGTTGCTAATGATTCCAGACTATTTTAATTTATTGGTAAATAAGTGGCTTCAAAAGCATGTTCGTTCAGTGAGTACAGAGAGGAAATGTTAACAGGGTCTTGGGTAAATTGGTTTGGTCACAGACTCTACCTGCAAACCTTTCTGTGCAGGCTTGCCACACAGCCTGAGGAATTCTAGATGTAAAGATAACTACAATTTGTGATGGGTTTTCAGCAGAGAAACACAGGTGATGGGGGGTAGCATGGGCTGGCACAGCCAGAATGGGCAACCCGTGTTAACAAGGTGAGGTGCACCCCTTTCTGTGTGTTACAGAGCAGAGGTGATGAACAGCATATACTGGTCAGTTTTTATATTGGCCACAAATGTATTTGGGGGAACATTTTGAATGTTCTTTCAAAATCGACCTTTTTTTAGCAGAACTTAACAGCGTTAAAAAACAGGAGTCGGTGCTGGTTTTGTCAGGGTCTCACTTATCCCGTGGACAAGTTTGCTGCAGCTTCAATTTGCCTGCCTGGAAAATTGGCTGTCACATGCCAGGGACAGCCAGATCTGTCAAGCTCCACAGAGTTTTCCTTTATTAGCTCTATTGGGTTTATTGCTTTTCGTATGCTCTGAGGGATGATGGTTGTTTAGTGACAAGAACCTGAAAAATCATTCAAGTTGACAATGCTTTTTAGATTTCATTTTTTCCTTGTGTCTCTATCTATAAAACAGAATGACTTGAGGACACGGTTAACATTGTGGGGAGTTTGCTCTATTGCTGGGAATGTGCCTTCAAGCTCTGCTCCGTGCTGTTGTTACCATCCCCACATCAACCAAATTGCAGTAATGGGCATTTTCCCTGTCCTGCTGCAGCTTCTGGTGTGGCAGGGATGGGTTTTGGTTTTCAGCAAACAGGCTCTAATCTCCTTGGGCGTGATGGTTGCTCCAGTCATTTCCAAATTGAGTGCAAGTTGGGATGAAAGATTTTTTGTGACGTTTTCCAGGCTCTTGCAGTAGTGAGCCAGCTGAAACGTTTCTGACATAACACTAAAATATCAGGAAACCTGGAGAAGAGAGCATTCCAAACAGTGGTGATGGAGATCTCCTCTGGCACGGGTGTTTCTGCCTAAAGAGGGGAATGCTGTGTTCCTCAGAGAGGGCTCTCCTAGCACAGAGTCCAAAGGAGGCTCTGCAGGGAATCCCTGTGCTCACCCACGCTGCTTTTGTTGCCTGTCATTATTACACATCCCTTTGCAGGTTCTTTGGTGCTCCCTGGTGTGGCAGGCAGGCAGCACAGACCCTGTGAGGCCCCTGTTCCTCAGTTTCCCCTGTGCTTTCATATCCCAGCAGCCTGGGAAGGGCAGCACCACTGCTCCAGTGCCAGGGTTTGGGAACAGCACCATTGCAAGTGTGATGAGAACAGGATCCCCTTGGCTGTTCCCTGCTCTATCTCTGGCTGTGAACACGGGGTGGAGGAAGGGTGGTGCTGCTGTAACCACTTCACAGGGCACTGGTGATCCTGGCAGACACAGAGAGTGTCCAGCCCTGCATTTCTGGAGTGTGTCCTTCTGCAGGTGAGCAGGAATTACATGGGGAATCCTGGTGCCTTGAGTTCCTGCCCTAGCTGACGTTTCCTCGCTCTCTGCAGCTGTGGCAGGTGACAGAAATGCCTCTGATGGCAACAGGAACGTTCCTGATGAAGAGGAGAAGGCAGCTGCAGCTCTTGTGTCTGTGCCAAGATGAAAATCTTCACCGTTGAGTGGTTTGCAAAGCACAACTGCAGTCACCTCAGATGGTGCTGTTGCTGAGTGAGCACCAGCTCTCCATTCCAGCAGTATCACAGATCATTTATCTGTGGCTGGATGAGTGGAGTCACTCCTCTCTAGCAACAAATAGGAGCATCTGGGCTGGATCTCTGGCTCAAACAGGCAGTCTTTGCTGGTAGAATAAAAGGCAGAAAACCTATATGGGATACATACAAAGGCTAAAATGTGGGTAGGCATGTAAGAGTCTCAGTATTCTGCTCAAAACCAGCCCTACCAGCAGTCATGTGTGGCACACTTAATAACAAACCCTCAGATCAGTTCTCTTGCTGCCTGATGAGGTCCAGATCTGAGAGGTTCAAGCTGAAGAACAAAACCTGGTCAGTCCTTTATCTGAAGGACAGCAGGACAAGGGTCTCCATTCCTCTTCCATGTTCTGTGCAGACAGGAAAAAATGGAAAAAGCAGTAAATTAGAAAATGCACAGAGCACTCTTGAGCCTGGATAGTGCAGAGTATTGCTGTTTCTGGGGTTTCAAGGACTCTTGTCATAAGCTGTTCATTCCTCAGTGTTACCTCTCTCTTAGATGCTTCTTCAGATGCATCAATGCCTAAGCTCAAAAACCTCTTTGATCTGTGCTTACTTTGCTGAGCATTTACCAACTTAAAAGTGCCCGTGTTAAACTTTAATATTCCCGTGTCTGGCACTGGATGTTCCAGCTACTGCTGCTTTTTTGGGATGTCTCAGAAGATAGCAGTGTGTGTAGCTGGGTCAAGTAGCTGATGGGTGAAACAAGCAGTGACTGGCTGTGTGTAATAGTCTGCATCTGTTACTGAATTTCAGAAGCTTTCCTGCCTTTTTGTATTTTGTAAGGCATGCAATGTCATGGGCATTGTGTGTTCTTTTTTCTTGCTGATGGGAATGTACACCACAGGCAGCAGCACTTGGTGTATAAAATATCTCAGCTTCTACATTTGGCAAGTAGATTAAAAAAAGGTGAGAGGGAATTTCTGCATGTAATGGCAACTGCATTGCTATTTGTTGTATTCTTCACAAGGCATTGCCAAAACTTCACTCTTTTTCTTGAAGCATACTGTGAAATAAAAAGATGAGGGAGACTCTCCAGGGGAGATGCAGCCATGGAGCTACCAAAGAAATCGATAATTCTCATGTGCCACATCTTCAAATGCTCACCTGATAAATTTGTGCTCACTGCTTAAAAATCTAATTGGATGAAGTGTTGGCATCTGTCACCAGCTCAGCCTCGAGCCCAAGGGCTAAACAAAGCTCACCTTTCTCTGCTTAAATAACACAGCTTTGGAGGTTATCAGGGCACTGGCTGTGCTGGGAGATCGCCAGGCTGCTCCTCTGCAGCGAATCTGAGGCTGATGGATCAGGCTGAAGGGCAGTTTGCTTTGCTGTAGCAGGGCTGTAGCAACTTCTGCTCATCCCTGAAAACATCTCCCTTAGCAGCCAGGTCGCTTGCTCTGAGCTGGCAGGTTGAGGCAGGATGGACTCACTGTCCAATTTACCATTCTTTGCTCTCAGTGTGTGAAAGAGAAACCCGATTTGGGGCAAAAAGGAGCCAGGAAGGAATGTGTGCCCCTCCCTTGAGTTCAGACTTGTGCTGGCACTGGCCAGAGCTGTGTGTCCACCCTGGGAGTGCTTCTGTGCTTGCTCTGACATAGTGAAACAGAGAAACAAAATCCATTTGTCAGATCTCCCCAAGAGAATGCCTGCATGACCAGAAAGGAGTCAGAGTCCCTGGAAAGGTGTGATAGGGAGATAATTCCACTCTTACCAGCGGGTCAGAGAAGCCCCTCTGGGTCACACAGCAGCACTGCTGAGGGTCACATTTCCTTTTAAGATTCCAAGGATCCACAAGGGAGTCTCAAAGTGTGTGTGGAGGAGGCCCAGAGAGCTGGGCTGTCCCAGCCTACAGCAGGAGTGCCGAGATGAGAATCCCTGTTTGTTAATCCTCTTGTGTGCAGGAGACTTCTGAGTGGTAGTGAAGAAGAGAGAAGGCTGTCTAGTAATCTTTTTCTTGCAGTTCAGCAGAAATTCAAGTCTGGTACTCCTTTTTTTGCTTTAGGATTTGATGTTTCTGGTTTGAAGTGCTGCCTCAGTTCCCAGCTGGCTGCTGTGGATCCCTTTCAGGACCCCAAGGCTGATGAGTCACAGCCAGGAGCTGTAGGGAGGATGGATGGAGCCAGGTCCTTGATTTGGCACTTTGGGGTGTCCCTGGAACCTCCCATCTCTCCCACTGGGCACAGCCCCCTGTTCCTTAGCTTTTATGCATCTTTTGTTTGGACCTTCCACTTTGTGAACCCTCACATGCAATGCAGAAGTAAAATTGGACTCCAAAAGGAGAACCTTGGATTCCCTGGCAGTTACTCATGTCTGGAGGGGTTATCCAGGCACAACAAAACCTTCAGTGAATAACCTGTGTGCTGTACAGCAGTGTCATAAGGCTTTTGCCATAGGAACAAACGTGTTGCAAGACTATCAAAGGCAACATTATGAAAGTGTTTTGAAGGTTATTGATGTTATTCCTCCGGGAATCGTATTACCAGTCACTGATATCAAAAGTAACAAATTTAAAGAAGCTATAAATGATAGAGCCCTCAGAGCAAGAGCAAAGAATAGAAACAAAAAGGACTTGTTGGCTTACCACGTACTATATAGGCTGCATGGAACATTAAATAGCATTTATCTGCTGTTCCTCCAGGCAGGCATCAGGTTCACAAGTGCCTCCTTTCCAGGCATCTGGAGCCCCATTAGGGGCTGTGTCTGTGCAGGGAAGGGGGTCAGGGCTGGTGAGCACAGTGAGCACTGGGATCATCCTCTGGGGTGCTGCTGGAGCTGCTGCCACCTTCCAGCCCTGCAGAGAGCTCCCTTCCTGCTGGGCAGGTGGGGTGTGAGGGGCAATCCTCTTCCAAATTATTTTAAATCATTTTTATATGTACAAAAGTAGTTTAAGAGCAGTGCTGAAGGACAGCATGTTTCTGTAGGGAGAGCTTATCACAAGCTCTCTGTACATTCTCCTGGGTTTTTCTTGTTTGGTATTTGGAAATGTCAGCTTTCTATTACTTGATCCACCTACAACAATACCAATTAAAAAAAGTAAGAAGTGATGCATCTGCAGGTGCCCGTAGAACTGCTCTTAATTCACAGAAGTGCATTAATATTTAACAGATAATAGTGTTATTGAGGCAAACTAGGCCATCAGCTTGAGAGAAAAACTTGCCCCATCTTCATTCCAACTCGAATTGGAAGCACCGCGTTCTGTTGATAGAAACTTTGAAAGCACTTGGTGAATGTCAGTGGAGCTTTGAAATTAAAATTTCTTCTTATTTCAGACCAACTATTATTGTATCTCTGGCTTGGGTGAGCTGAGAAAGGGCAGAAGCCACTTGGGGCATGATTTATAATGCTGGCATTTCTGGCTGGTGATGGGGTTGGAAGTGTTCTGAGCTGAGCAGTGCCTGAGCTCGTTTGAAATGCAATGACAGAATTCCCATGTAAAGGTTGCAATAAAAACAGAAAGAGGGAGAAGAGATTCTGTACTTCAGAATGAAAAAAAAAAATAAAGAGTCTTCACAAATGTCAGCTGAGGGATCTCTGGCTCACACTTGTGGGGAAAAATAGTCCAAATGCAGTAGCAAATCTTTACAGAGCAGCAGCCTGCAAAGAGAGCAGCACTGTTCCAGCATATGCAGTACCTCAATATTTACATTTGTGTCTGTGATTTGTTGGGACTTTGCCCGTGTGTGCATGGGCAGCATAACGTGATTTCAGAGTACTCATGCAGCTGCAGGGCAGAACTCTGCTCCACATCTGCAGTTTTGGTGGCTTGGAGCTTCCCCACTGGTGCTTTATTGGCAATCAAGCCTTTGCCTTGTGTTACCCTACAAAGAGCTGTGTTTTGTTGCTAAATCAAGTAATCCCAATGTACAAATTGGGCTGTAACAGCGAATTTTTTGAGATGTTTTGAAAATGCAAAGCACGGTTCAGGTGTAGGACACTGAAATATCATGTGGCTTTGATGTTCTCCTCTGCACTACTTTCCTTGCAGAAGAAATTCCCCTGTTCTGGAAATGGTTGCAATGCACAGGTTTAACATAGGAAAACACAGAGGCACTGTGCCAAGTAAGTCTTCAAAGGTGGAGAGCTGGAGTAGCAAAATATACTCCCTATAGCAAGAGATGTGTGTGCTATAATAAGCCTCATTTGTCAGGAAGAGTTTCTCAGAGGAGTTCAAACCCAAAGAAACCTTTGCTTTGCCCTCAGCGCTATTGTTTGAAAATCCTCAAGGCTTTTGCAGAATGAATTGTAAAACTGCAGAGAGCAAGTGACAGGGAGGAGGAGGAGATGCCTTGGTGATTTCCACGGCAAATCTGTCTCCCTGTAGAGGCAGGCGGTGCTGTGTGCAGCAGCTGGGTTCAAGGCAGCTGCTGCTGCTGCTTCACACTTCTCCTGAGCAGGCTTGTTTAAAAGGAGATCTCTGAGCGAGCTGAAGCAGGGCAGGTTGCTTTCCCTGAGTTTTCCTTGCATGCTTTAATCCTGGTTGTGTTTTTCTACAAGCAGTGGCATAGCTGTAGAAGGCCATTGACTGAGTCAGCTGCCCTGGCACCCCCTCTGACTGACAGCTCAAAGCTACGAAAGTCTCAGGCTGCTCTTTCAAGAATCCAGACAGACAATAAAAAACCACGGGTTTGAAAAAGAGCCTTGCTCTGTGGGTGGCAGCTGGAGCTGGTGGTTCTCAGAGAAAACCCTTAGGAGAGTGGGTGGGAGCCAGGCTGTGCTGAGGATGCACTGCTGTTGATGCCCTCTGTGCTGGGCTGTGCCAACACCACGAGTGCTCCAATGCCACGGACTCAGGAGCCCTCAGACCTTCCTGGGAAACCACTCTCGTGGTCTCTGAGGCAATAAACAGGACAGGAGAATTCCCTGCTGCATCTCCATCCCTGGGACCTCTGTGTCAGCAGCAAAGCTCCCTGCATGTTCTGAGATAAACAAATGCAGCCCCAGCTCGTGGCAGAATTATCTTGTCCCTGTCAGTTGCCTGTGCAAGGTAAAGCTTCCAGCTGAGAGAGGTGACACAGATGAAAAGAAATTTCCATTGTCCAGAACAATAATACCTGTGTGAGAAAGAGAAGTGCCTTTTGTTTTATTTTGCTGCCTGTTTCTGGTTATGTAGCATCATCTTCCTGTTACACATTTACTAGCGCTAGAGGTATTGCTGTGAAAGATAAAGAACATCTCAGAAATCAGTTTCTTTTGGAACTTTAGGGGGCAGGAATTACTGCATGTTATTTTTCTGTGTCTTTCAAAGTATACATTAAGTAAACATGATCCTCAGGAGTATTTAGAAGCAGCTCTTTCTATATAAAATATCTTCAAATGCATCACATTTGATGATGTATTAGTGAGTGTTTGGTATTTGTTCTATATTAAGACTCTTTGCTGCTCACACTACTTAAATGCTGCCTGCTTTGTGTGCTGTGCCCTCACCAAGGTATTGAAGAGGAACTGGGGAACACATTATAAAGTATACAGCCAGATGAAATCTTGATTCTCTTTAAAACAACTGCAGGAAATCTCATAATCTCAAAATATTTTTTTGCTTTCCAGCCTTTCTGTATTTGCACTATGTGAAGCTGTATCATCCTGTAGCCAGTCTCTTGTCTCAAAAATTCTTGAACTTAACAAACAAACAAAAAAAATTTGGGCTAGAAACTGGGAAAATGACTCTGTGTTGGGCTGGCTGACCTTCTGAGACAAGCATTGTATAAATTATTTAGGGTATAACTGTTGAGACCCCAGCCATGACTGGGATGTGGGGATGGTGGAGATGGTGAGGATGGTGGGGATGGTGGGGATGGAACCACCCCAAAGCTCCTGTACCCAGGCAAGGACAGTGACAGCTGGCACGAGTTCCTGAGCAAATGTGTGTCAGGATGCTGATTTAACTGCAATTAAACCCACACATGCACCAATGTCTCTCTGCCTGGCTGGCTGCAACCATCTTCCCTTCCTGAGGAAGCTGTTGAGGGGCCAGAAGTTCCAGCAGCTCTTTTGTCAGCTGGAGCCATAGAGGACAAGGTTAATTCAAGGTGCTGTGCTAGCTAAAAGAGATTTTCCAGCAGAAGGAGTCCTGCTCTGCAGCACAACTGCTTTTGTGTCTGGCTCTGGGGTCTCACTCTCTTCCCCGTGCTCCAGTGCTTCAGCTCGGGTGCCAGGGCCATGCAATGTCTCTGGTAATTGTCTCGTTCTCCCTAATTAAACATGCCCAGCTCTAGATAAATTAAGGCAGTAGGTTGTGCGCTCAAAGGCAGTGGAGTTTTTTTTTGTTTTCACAGTTAGTGTGGAAGATTAATATATTCTAAGGCATCAGCCACCAGGTTGCCTTCCATAGCATGACCTCAATTAGAAATTAGTTCAAGGATAAAGAAATTGCTGGGATTCAAACCAATAATCTTGCCCAAAGCTAGCATTTGGTCTCTGAAGAAATTCCATTACTTCAGTGTCTGTTATGTATTTGTGCCTTTTTCTTCAGGTGTCTCAGCCTCTGCTCTCAAAACCTTGAAAAAGGAAACCATTCAGAAAGGCATTGCTATAAATAGTAGAGGATTCTGTCATCCATGTGTCTGGGAATAGTTTCATTCAGTGGTTTGATTTTTAGATAACATACAAATGATACACAGGCACTCCCAGTGCCTGTCCCTGAGTTACCTGTGGGTACTGAAGCATCATGTAATGATAGCCCCTCAAAACCACAGAAACCTCTTTATGTTCTCTTTTTTGGGGGGTGATAATCTGTCAGATATTAATTTTGTCACCCCACAGCAATGGATGTGAATTATCTTCCCAGAAAGCTGAGACTTCCTTTTCAGCCTTTTGGATTGTTTGAGAAATACAAAGTAAACCCCATGAATGAACAGCTGCCAGACAAGAAAAAACTTATAATTTTGGGGGTGAACAGGGAGGGAGGGGGGCACAGGAGCTGCCTGTGCATCCCACTGTCATGCCCCACTCCTACCCTTCTGCTTCGTGGTGTAGCCATCAGAGCTGGAACAGGCTGGCCTCACCACCTGTAGGGCTTCACAGATTTGACACAACAGAACTGACACAGATGTCCAGTGCCAGCCAGGGCAAGTGGCTGCATTTGGGGGTAATTACTTGGCTGAGATTAAATTCACCGATGCTCATCACCCCTGAGGATGATTTACTTCCTTTCGTCCTTCCAGCAGGGAGTACATATGCAAAACTTTCAGCTCAGAGGTATTTTTCCAAAGAAAATTATCTTCAGCTGTGGTCAGCGGTGATTTGGGAGCCCCTGGCAGTGAAATTTTGCCTTGAGCTGATTGCCTTGGCTGAGCAACTGAAGAGCAGCTGGAAGCTGGCCAGAAATGGCTTTTGATTTTTGCTTTTAAAAGAAAAAGAAATGGAAGAAGAAAACCAAACTACCATGCTTTGGTAAGACAGTAGGGTTTTGTGGTTATTCTCCCTGAAAAGGAAGACTCCCCCTCAGAGGGGGCTGACTCTGGGAAGTGAAGAAGCAAAAGGTGGGTGCTGAAATGAGTTTCCTCCAGGAGCTTTGGAGGAAGTGACCATTTCTTCACCCCAGCTTTGGTCAGCCCTTTGCTGGCTGCCCATGCCCACCACACCTACCAGAACTGCTCCAGTTTGGTGTTTCTGCTCCTGTGAAAAAACAAACAATCCCTGTTTTAGTCAGGTAATTTCCGTGGTGTGTGGTGGGCAGCAGAGGAGGCTGCCAGGCTGCTCCAGCCTCTGGGGTGCAGGGCTGCAGCACCATTACGTGCCACTATCACTTTCTGGATAATGTGTACACTTTCACCATCACATAGTTTTTCTCCTTCATTTTTCATGAGAACTGGCATTAGATTAATGGTTAAGCCATGGAAGAAATGTAACGCCATGCCAGTCTGATTTATTGACCACTTAGTGCTGATGAAGCTTCAAACAAGAGTCAAACAGATGTTGCAGTTGCATTTTTCTTCATCAAAACCAACGATTTTTTGTGTCTAACCACTTGTTGCACCCTCTCCTGCTCACCCCCCAGCAGTGGAGGGAGTTCCTCTGCCACACTGAGGAGCAGGAGAAGAAGCCAAGGAGCCTTGTCCAGGTCAGGGACAGAGGGCAGCGCCTTCAGCTCGGGTGTGGGGGAAGCAGAGTGACTCTGCTGAGGCTTCAGGCATTGGAATGATGGGCAGATTTGCAGCAGGAATGTCCCCAGAGCCATCTGCAGCCAGTGCAGGGCTCCCCTGGCTCTCCCCTGCCACCCCAGTGAGGGCTTCTGCCCTGGTGTGTCTGCTGGCCTGGCACCTTTCCTGTGTGGAAGTTACATTTGTATTTTTTCTGTCAGCCTCTCTTGCTCTCCTGGTAGGTCATCACAAATAGTGATTCATTTAGGAGTTCTCCAAACCATATGTATTCATTCATGTCAAAACATTTCAATTCACCAAGTAGATTGGCATTCATGAGATTTGTCAATGTGAGGTCAACTTTCAGATGCGGGCATAAGAAACAAACCTGTTTGGTTTGTATTTATTTTATATGCTTTTATATATAAAAAGTATAAATTCCAGTGCCAGTCCTCTGCTGAGGTCCACTTGCTTGTGCTGCACTGAAGCCAGGCAGCCCCATAATCCTGACCTGCTTGGTGACAAATCAGCACTGTCAGGCTGTGAAAAACACAGTTTAACCTGGGAGGAAGGTGGAAGCACCTGCAGAGCTGCCACCTCACCACTGCTGTGTCCTTGCTCCCTTCTTTGAAACTTCCCCGGGAGCAGGAGGTATATTTACATGAAATCTCTGAAGCATATTACTTTTTATTACTTCATCATCTAGATCACTAATTATGTTAAATTAGCTGATGGAGACTATTTGGGTGTGTGGGTAATCATTTTTACTATCTGAACCTCTTAGGAATTACGCATGAGAACTGTGGTGTTTCAGACCTCCCCTTTGTGGAATGAGAGGTTGTGATGGTTTTCTGTGTCCTCTGGCTGGCTCTGTCTGGGGCAGATGTGAAAAGGAAGATTTTGAACACCTCACAATTGAACACAAAAGGTCCAGTTGTTTGTCCCAGAAGAATCTTGGGAATAGAAGAGCCAACAGATTCTCTTTGCTTTAGCACATCCCCAAACCGCTCTGAAATCATTTGTTAGCTGTTCCTTACAAGATTTCTTTGCCTCTTCCCTGTGCAGTATGACTCTTTTAGCACTGGCTGCAAGAATTTGATACTGCTCTCTCACAGAATCTTCACTGAGAACCCCCTGCTTGCAGTTCTATCCATAGAGGGGGAAAATGCAAGTTCCTGCTTGCATATTTTCCTAACCTAAAAGAGCTTCTCCAGACAGAGGGATGTGTGTGGTTACCGAGGTGATGCTTTACAGGGCTGCTCTGCTTTTCACGTTGCTGTTCAGGGGTACCAGTGGCCTCCCAGTGCCAGCACCTCCTTATCCAGCCTGGAGGAGCTGGGACACACCACAGCCACCCCTGTCCTTGGGGATGAGCAGGATGCTCCCTGTGTGCGGGGTGCACCAGGGGGTCACTGCACACCCAGCAGTGCTGAGAGCCCCCTGCCCCTGCCCTGGGCTGCTCCGGGTGCAGCCCCCAGCGTGCTGGGCTGCACTGCTGGGCTGCACTGCTGGGCTTCAGCGCTGGGCTTCAGCACTGGGCTTTGCCCATCAGAAGTTCCCTCCACAGGTCTTCTTGGTGAAGGTGTCCTGCCCCAGCTCTCCCCTGGTTTCATAAGCAAGAGCTCCCTTCAGCACAACCTGTGCAAGCTGGTGATGGGTTGTGTTCCTGCTCCCCCTCGGAACAGGGCTCTAACAGCATTAATGAAACATTAGAGTTTTAATTACACCATTATCCTATTTATTTTTATAAATAATTCCAAAGCAGTCATTAAAGTTTGCGAACTTAGGAGTAAATGACTTAAGGGAAAGAAATCATCTCCTCAATCTTGTTATTATCTATTGAGCAATCTCCCTGGGACGCTGTTGGGGAACCGGTGGAGTTATTGCTGCTGCTGTTGTTAAGATGATTCATTTACTCACAGGGTGGTAACAGAGCTCAGCCCCTGCTCCAGTGTTGGTGGGATGGCAGAGCAGTGCCTCAGAGCAGGGGCTCTTCCCATAGCTCTGTGGGAAGGGAGAGGGCAGCAGGGTCAGCTGTGGGATCAGCTATGGGATCAGTTCTGGGATCAGCTGTGGGATCAGTTCTGGGATCAACTGTGGGATCAGCTGTGGGATCAGTTCTGGGATCAGCTGTGGGATCAGTTCTGGGATCAGCTGTGGGATCAGCTGTGGGATCAGCTGTGGGATCAGTTCTGGGATCAACTGTGGGATCAGCTGTGGGATCAGCTGTGGGATCAGTTCTGGGATCAACTGTGGGATCAGCTGCAGGAGCTGGTGTCTCTGTCCTCCTGCAAAGGGCTTTTCCAGTCCCAGCCTTCTCCAGCTTGCAAACATCTTCAAAAGACAAGGAATTACAGGAATTAAAGTGCCCATGTTTGGGGTGCTCTGTGTTGCTGCCTGCAGGATCAGCTGTGGGATCAGCTGTGGGAGCCAGCACCTCTCTGTCCTCCTGCAAAGAGCTTTTCCAGTCCCAGCCTTCTGTAGTTTGCAAACATCTTCAGAAGACAAGGAACTACAGGCTTGTCTTTAAAGCGCCCATGTTTGGGGTGCTCTGTGTTGCCTCCTTGGCTCTTCCCTCCTGCTTTCTGTCACTGCATGGAGAGTGTGGCTGTTCCTGATGTTCTCTGGTGACTTTCTGATATTCAAAAAAGACTGATGTGGACCAGAACTGATGGAAGCGTTGTCTCAAATGAACAAAAGGTGCTTTAAACCAAAGCACATCACCTGGTGTTCGTTGTCAGTGGTGTCCATAGGGCTATTGCAAGGATTTGGTGTTGTAAGGGTTGGGACAGAGGTTCATGCTGAGCACACCAGTGGGGCAGGGGAGCTGCAAGCAGAGCCCTCAGGATGGGGGAGGCCATGTGCAAACTGCCACCTCTTTTAAAGAACAGCTTAAAATAACAGCCCTTACCTCGGGGAAATCCGCTACAATCTGGGCTCTGATCGTGATGCTTGCTGTCACAGTTTTAATTAGGAAGTTAAATGCAGAGTGCTGGCCCCAGCAACATAACCCTTGCTGTGCTGTCCCTGCAGAACCCAGACATTGTGTTGGTGCACTACCTGAACGTCCCGGCCATCGAGGACTGCGGGAAACCCTGTGGGCCCATCCTGTGCTCAATAAACACCGACAAGAAGGAATGGGCCAAGTGGACAAAGGAGGAACTCATCGGGCAGCTCAAACCCATGTGTGAGTATCTGCAGCTGCTTTTGCTTCTTTGCTGTATATTTAGGTGTCTCTCACAGCCAACAGGCATCTTGTGAAGCAGACGTTTGTCCATCCAGCTCATCTTGGCATCTTCACACACTTTCTTTCCCATATTAAACACTTCTGGGATGCATGGTAGGAGATCTGCCCAGACTGTCCCCAGAGAGGTCTCCTCTGCACACTGGGGAGAGATTGTGCCAATGTTCTCACACGTTCTAGGGCTGTTTGTAGACACCTGCTCACTTGCAAAAAGCCTGTGCAGTACTGGCAGTGGGTTCCCCCAGGGGCACTCCATGTTTGGGTGGTCGTGGTCAGGTCAGAATGGGTTGTTGTAGCTTGCAGGTGGCCCCATGGAACTGAGTGTTCTGAGTTGAGCATCATCTCCTACAGTTTTGAGAAGTTTCTACAGCCTGAGAAGGCTGGTTAGGTGTGCAGAGTGATGGGGAGGTTTGCCCTCAGACAGGCAGTTCAAAGAACTCTGCATCTGCCTTGGTGTATAATATTTTCCTTTGCATCACAGTTATATTGTATGTCTTGTCCTGGAGAGCACGTTCCAACGTGCACACAAACAGCTTCTTGCAATGAAAGAAAAATTAGACATAAACTGGGTCTATAACCAAGAGAAAATTAACTGCAAATGCCACAATACCAAATGTGAGTTTGGTAGCAGGTCTGCTTCTGTCCCTGTCCCCTTCCCCTGCCTGGAGGCTGCTGTCATGCCCAGCCTCCTGTAATTGGAGGCCTCAGCCATGAAATGCATCCTGTGTCTCTGCCATCCATGAAAGATCAGCCTCGTGCACACTGCAGCGTTGGTAATCTGAGTTTACAGCCCTTTGTTGCATCCTGAACTGTGCAGGCCCATGTATTCCTTTTCCACACAAAGCTGGAGGGCAGAAGAGGATAGAGAAAATGACACATTTACCCCTGGGGCTGATAAGCTTAGACAGAAATCCAGGATGTTGGTGTAGCTGAGACTGGACAAGTACCTTAACATTAAACAGGAAAGGAAGCAGCAGGCTGTTAAAAAATCTGCAGTGCATCAAGAAAATTATGTGAAAACTACAACGAACTCGCTGTAAATTTAATAACACTTGGCTCTTTTATGTCTCAGGAGGGAAAAGTGAAATTCTGCACAATTATTCAGAGTATATATGCATGTACACGTCTCTGTTTATGGGTACATATCCTGGGAAACACATCCTTAGAAATGCAGCTACAATAAAAGCTTTGGATCAGACCTGGAAAACAAAGAGGACACAGATAACCGTGTCGGGGGAACACAGAGGGGCACTGCTCGCCAAGAAGCCATCAGATTTGGTTCCAGTATAGGGTGTGCCATGAAATTCTGGAGCCAAGCACATTAGTTTCATCACATTTTTGCATTAATCACATTCTTTCACAGACTTCACAGTTTGATTGCCTGATGTTTCCAAATTTCTCTGCCCTAGAGCAGATTTGTCAATGGCTTAATCAAAGCATTGTGCATGGTGCAGTGACAGTCTCACCCTTTTACCTGTTCTGTGTTGGGGTTTGTTGTGTTTTACTCCTCTGGACTTGGAAGCTGTGTGGGGGTTTTGTTGATTATTTTGTTTTCTTGGTTGCTGTTTTCCATAAGAATCTCTCATTTAAGAAGTGTTAGTGATGATTCCAGCCAGGGGGTGTGTGGAGGTCCAAGGGCTCTGTACCTGCAGGTGGGTTCCCATTTCAGACCACTGATGTCATTCAGGATTAAGGGAGAGAAGCTCATAGCAGTTCTGACTTTGGGGAAGATGCTTCCTCCTGGTCAGAGGTTGGTGGCAGTGTCCAGCTCTTGACCCACTGACAAGTGCTGTTTGTTTAAGTCCTCCTCAGCCTGGGCTGGAGTCAAGTGTTAAAACTGTTGACCTCTGCCAGGTATTAAAGCTTTTCTATCAGAATGGAGGGTAGCAGACAGTCAGTGGTGTGGGAGCATGTTCTCCTGGCCATGTGTGCCTGGAGAACTAAAAGCAATGTGGCAGATGGCTGGCAGGGTGAGCAGCGTCGCTCCTGGAGTCCAAGCCAGACAAATATATCAAACTGCTTTTCCTGAAATGCAGAGAGACCCTGGCTGGGATGATCAGGGAGTTTGTTTACATTTCATGCATCCATAATTTGCTCAGCTCCCTTTTCCTTTCCCACTGAATCCTTCTAAAGCCAGTCCAGGCTTACAGCAAGCAGCATCAGGGAGGAGCACCAGGTCCTGGTGCCAGCCTTGTCACCCCTGTGAGCAAGAGGTGCCTTCTGCCCTGCTCCTGAAGGAGACCTCTGAACCCAGACAGAGCTTCTTGGCTGGCTGCAGGGGTGATGTTTGCTCATTCTGTGACTGTGCTTGCACTGGTGGTTATGGATTAAAAAAGCACCTTTTTGGAGTGGTCGTGGAGCTCTGAGAGCTTTGTGGGAACAGCATTAACTTGTTCTAACATAGCTGGTGTGTGAACTAATTAAGAGACTGAAATGAACCCATCTGAACATCCATGAAAGGTAAATGCTGTGGATGCTCTAAGGATTTGGGGTTTTCTCAACACCTCCAGCTGAGTTGAGACTGTAAATAATTAATTAATCAGCCTGACTTCAGCGTTCATGGCTTTGGTTTTTTGCTTTAGCTCTGATCTTTCTGTCACCTGCGTTCACACTGGAACATCCATGAACTCTGATTGCCTTCTCTGCACCATCACTGTTGGCTTGCCAGACCTCATTTTGGCAATCCTCAAGACTGAAGCCTGTGAGCCTGGAAAGCCTCATACACATTCCTGACCTCCCACAAGATGATTCCTTTCTCCTTGCAGGCTTGGAGATGAGGCCCCTTGTCTCAGAGGTGTCAGCAAGGTCAGGGAGCCCAGGGAAGGCTGTGACACCTCCACTGATGCCAGACTGGCATAATCCAGCTGTTGGGAGCATCTCAACTGGGTGTCTCAGTCAAAAGGGTTGTTGTGTGTGTGTTGCTTTGCTATGAATGCAACTTTTGGGTACATTTGTGTAAAGTGAATAGCTGTAATACATGAAAATTCTGCAGGAATGTTGTCCGAGGCACCTGTAAGTCATTTCAGGATGCCTGGTGTGAAGAATGAGCGTCAATTTGGCATAGCTTTCAATCTCCCCCTCCTTGTGCCCCATTACAGTCTTGCTTTGAGATTTCTCTGAACAGATTAGCAGATGTCCTTAGAGGCATCTGGTGGTAAAAGCAAATACAGTGGCAGAATCCATCACAGCAGAATTCTGTATATAAACTCCATATGATCAGCAAATTGTGGGCCAGCTCGTGCTGAGGGTTTCTCCAAATCATCCCCTTTTGGCTCTCTCATCCTTCAGCTGGCAAAGTATGACTTACAAGCTCACAGCTGGTGCTACGTTGCAGTCCTAGTTCCAGGTCCACTATAATTAAGAGCTATCTTCCTTTCAGAGGAAAAGCTTTTTGCATTTCTGTGCTGTGTAGGAGCCGAGGGCTCCTGTTTGTGCTGCCTGCACGCAGCCACAGCTGGGCAAGCTGCAAGTTCCACGTGTGCCCCTCAGTCAGTGGGCACGGGCTGCTCTTGCCTTTTCCCAGAGTCCCTAATTCTGTGTCACTGAAGCCATCAGGCCTCCTGGAGGTGACCTCAACCTGCATCCCTGTGTTCTCATCCTGGAGAAGGCACCAAACGCCGGCAGCTCTGAACAAAACTCAAATAGCAGCAATTGGCATTAATGCAGTTTGAAGAATTGAGTTGTTGGGAGTTTTAGCTTGGCTTGAATTTATATTCAATTTCAATAACTCTGTTTAAGGATTGGGGTTATATTTCATCTTAAAAGATCAGTTGTACAGAAGTGCTACATGGGGATGAATTTCACAATTCCCCAAGCAGTTTGTCTGAGCTCCAAAGTACCCCTCAATGGAAGCTGAAGCTTGCCAGCTTAGCTCAGCTGACCACATACAGAGCAACATGGATTCTTTAAAAAGACATTGGGTTTAGTAATGCTGACATCCAGTTTTACTGCGATACTGAGTTTTTATTAAAAAGAGAACACGACAGAAGGTGCAGATAGGTTCTTACAGGTTGTCACCCACCACTTGGACTTTGAATACCCCTGTTCACATTGTCTGCTCAGCTTCTCATCTTCCCCCAGCCTCTTCACTGCTGCAGGTGTGCAGCTCTAAAAAGGAGTCCCATGCAAGAATACACCTTTCCTCTTCCTCTGAAATCTGCAGTGGCCTTTATGTCCCCAGAGGAAGTTTGATCCTGTGCCTTAATGGGCCACTCTGTAGGGAAAAGTTTCCCTTGTGGTCAAGTTTTACCTAGCACAGACAGTCCCACTTTGCCAAAAGAACAAAATTAGGGGCTGTGTTTCAGCTGGTGCCTTTCAGCTGTGTTTGGAGACATCAAAGTGAAATAATCCCACAGAGTGCTGACAGCAATTCAGTAGGAACCCACCACTATCAATAATGGAAACTAACTTGAGGAAACCCAAACCAAATAGTTTCCTCACCCCCTGAAACTTGGGTATTAAACAAGATGTCCCTGTCCCTGATCCCTGTCCCGGTCCCTATCCCAATCCCTGTCCCTGTCCCATCCCTGTTCCCCTGTCCTGGTCCCTGTCCCAATCCCTGTCCCTGTCCCCCTATGCCAATCCCTGTCCCGGTGCCTGCCCCTGTCCCTGTCCCTCTTCCCCTGTCCCTGTCCCCCGTTCCTGTCCCTGTCCTTGTCCCCTGTCCCGATCCCAGTCCCTGTCCCTGTCCCTGTCCCGATCCCAGTCCCTGTCCCTGTTCCCCTGTCCCAGTCCCTGTCCCTGTTCCCCTGTCCCTGTCCCGATCCCAGTCCCTGTCCCTGTCCCCCGTTCCTGTCCCTGTCCTTGTCCCCTGTCCCGATCCCAGTCCCTGTCCCGATCCCTGTCCCTGTCCCAATCCCTGTCCCGATCCCTGTCCCTGTCCCCGTTCCCTTGTCCCAATCCCTGTCCCTGTCCCTCATCCCTGTCCCTGTCCCCGTTCCTTATCCGCTGGCGCCACCTGGCGGCCGCCGGGCGCCGCTCGCGGTGCTCTTTGCAGGAGGGGGAGGGGGAGGAGGAGGAGGATGGTGATGATGATGATGGTGGGGATGGTGATGATGATGATGGTGGGGATGGTGATGATGCCCTTGAGCCGCAGCCGGAGGAGGGCAAGGACCCCCCGGGACGGGGGCAGAGGTGGCCGCCACTCCGCTCCTCCGTGTGCGAGCAGCCTTGGACGTCCCGCGTGTGTAACAGAGGCCGGAGCAGCTTCGGAAGGGCCTGGCCTGTCCTGCCCGTCCCCTCCAAGGGACATTGGGCAGCACTGCCCATCACACTGCGTGTGAGCAAAGCTTCAGGAAAGGTGTTGTTTTGGAAGGCAGAGATCTCCTCAAAGAGCAGCTCGGAGCAGAATGCCCGTGTGAGTCCCTACAGGACATTAGCATTCAGGGAGTGTCACTGCTGTCCCCAGCACTGAGGCTCAGGTAAACCTGTCCTTCACAGCCAGTAACGAGTGGAAATGGAAGGCCGGAAAATCAAAGCTAAACTGTGTGTGGGCGTCTGAGTATGAAAGGATAAATCTAATGGAAATATCCTTCAGCCAAACTGAGAAATCAGAGTGAGGCCTTTACTTCTCTCCCCAGAAAGGCAATGGAGATTGAAGGGACGGGGCTGCCATTTGCAGCTGACCATCGCCATGGAAACGCCTCGGTGTCACCGCTGGTGGCAGCGAGGCAGGGATGGGCACTGGGACAAAGGCCCTGCTCACGCTCCCAGCAGCACTTCGGGGATTTAAAAAGCATTTTGTGTGGGTCAGGGGTGGCTGAGGGCAGGACTTGTGACACCAGGGCTTGCAGCAGGCTGTCGAGATACATCGGGAGGGAGAGGCAAACAGAACCTTGATGATTCTACATATTTTAGCTCTATCAGTCTATCCAGCTTACCAGTTGCATGTGGGAGATCTCATTGTTCTTACTGAAGCAACAAAAGACCAAATTGGGGCAGAGGAGCCACACACAGGGTATAGGGAATGGCTTCATCATTTACTCTACATGTACACGTATGTGTAAGCTGTGTTCTGGGGTTGGTATGGAAGAGCAAGGTCTTTGGCATAAAACCAGGAACTGTAAAATGCTTGAAGTGGCAAAGAGAAATGTCTAAGAGCGTTCAGAAAGAGTGCAATGATCAGATTGAAAGGTGGGAGGGTATTTTAGGAACATGTTTTCCTTAGGGTGGAGAAGCCACAGAGAGAGAAACAGGGAAGCAGCTGTTGATGGTGTTAGGTGTGGAGTGATGATGAGACAGTGAGGTTCAGGTGATGGGGAGGAGGGAGATTCCTGCAGGGCAGGAGGACTGCAGGCCTGGAAATTGTGGAGGACTGAGTACCACCAGCAGCAGCAGCAGGCAGAAAGAGCTAGGGTGCTGTAAGAATCTTGGACAGTCATATGTTTCTGTGTGCAAGTTTCCCTTGGATTCTGAGCAGCCTTTTTGCTGGTAATTCAGATCATCTTTCATTCCTTTGCTCATGGTGGTCAAAGTCCTGGCAGTGCTAATGAACGAAGAGCTGCTGGGCACTGTCAGAAGGTAATTTTATTGCCTTTTCTTCAAAAGGGAAGAAGGAGAAGAAAGGTGAGAGCCTGAGCTCATGAAAAGAGATTAGAGCAGCATTAGCACTGAGTTGTGGACCTTCCCCAGCCTCAGTTGTCTCCTTTGAGCACCAGTGCAGCACCAGTGACTCTGCCTGGCTGCACTGCCTCGTGCTGCAGGTGCTGTGCAGAGCCTGTGTGGCAGCAGGAATGTGTTGCTGCTGTAATGCAGCAGCTTTTAGACCCTCCATGCTATCATTGAAAAGGAAAGTGTTGAAGCAGTTCACAGCTTTCATTTTAAATTATCAGGAAATGCAGAAGGAGTCTGAACAGGAATCCGGATTAAAATCCTTTCCAGAATTTCTGTTAAGCTTCAGACAATTTTTTTCTTCCCTTTTGTGTTCATGTTATGGCTATATTTAATCAAACATAGTTCTACAGTGGTTTCACTTCTTGAACCACTAAGAAGCAGGAAGAGTGTGTGTGTATGCTTTTTATTAGGCTTCTTTTCATAATGCACTTTCTTCCCTATAGAAATCTCCTTTCCTGCTGATTCATTATGTGTCAGGAAGCCAAGCGTGACATGTTAAAAGCCATCTTGATAGTGTTTGGTATTCAGTACTAACAATTCACCAGGCACAGGAGTCTTTCTTTAAAAGAGGGAGGAAGAAAATCTGCATATTGGATGTGCCAACATAGTGGATAATTTGCATTAAGCATCCAGACATTCTTTTTTTGCAATCTGTCACACTTCACTGGCTTTTTATTTTATAACCTTCACAGCATATGGGGAACATAAGTACTAAAAAAAAAGTGGCACCACGTGGACAGAAGCTGGAGCCAGAGCCCTTTAGGATCAGCTGGGTCAAGGCTAGAGAAGGACCTTTCCTCTGCAGCAATTGATCCTCTATGGGACATTGCTATGCTGGAAGGACCTGAAAATAATAGGCATGGTTCTCTAAGTACCCAGCTATAAAGCTCTCCATTATGCCTTAGCTCCTAGCTCACAGCTTGATGCAGACTTAAGAACCATCATCATGAATACACAAACCCCGGGCCAGCATTCACTTCCCAGACTTGCCCCCATCATGTGCTGCTCATCCCAGGATTTAGCAGCAGTAGGGAGCAGTGCTGCCATCCTGTAAAACAGGATGTAAATTTATAAAACAGCCTTTCTGTACCCAACAACACAGACACCAGCTCACTTCTTTAGCAAAGCACTTCTGAAGTAACCAGAAATTACTTAATGTAAAGTTTCTCAGTAATAATTACAGTTCAGCAACTATGTATTGTATAGCTGAATGATCCAGAATACTTGACTGCATTCTAATCTCACTGACAATGTCTTTTTTTGTAAAATTGCTATTTGAACATCACTTATTAGACATAATATCACTGGTGACAGAACAATGTATCTTAAATAATAAAATGAATGTGAGCAGAGGTAGTGAAGTGGCAAGCGTGTCTAACTCAGATGTAATAACAGAGACTGAGTGTTGAGAGGAAATCCAAAACTGTGAATGTACTAGAAAGCAAAATCTGTTGGGTACGATAACAATAAATGTGGTCATCAAACAAACATAGAGGGACTTATTACAAAACTATCTGCAGCACTTCAAATAGTGATATGGGGAAGAATACTTATAAACCTGATTTACAGTATTTCTGCAGGTTATCCAGCCTGGCCAATAGCAATGTGAATTCTGCAGTATGAAACTAGACCAAGATGAGATGCTGTTAGGCAAAGTGACATTAGTGGATGATGAGGCAATACAGCAACAGGTAACAAAAAAGCAATAAAAAACTGCTTCCCAGAGCAGGTCCAGGAGCTCTGTTCCACCAGCTGCGTGTGCCACACTCAGTGAGCAGCATCAAAGAGGAGAACAGGAGACTGTGCACAGGTTATGCTGCCCCTGTGACCACAGTCATGAGAGGTCACAAACATCCCTTCACTTGCTTCTGATCTCTTTGTATGATGCTGCTTTTGCCTTGTGCCCCTCTGGCTGTACAGGAGCATCAGCCCAAGCTGCTGTTGGCAAGATTTCACCCCTTCACACCAGGGACCTTCACCACACAGGGATCTGTGTCTTTACTACAAAGTCCATGGGACTTGTAGTTTTGATTTTGTGTATTGTGGTTTAAGGATTTTAGAACACAACATGCAGGGGATGCTTGATAGACTGTGGCAAAGACACTCCTGAAAAGAAGCTGCCAGGCATGAGGAAACCTTGGAAATGATGTTGTCACTTATCAGCACTTTGCACAATCTGCACATGAGCTGTGGTGCATTTAAAGGATACATAAATAATATGCACATATAAATTGCTCAGAGAGACATTAAAGGAGACAGAAGATGCTTTGAGTCAGTTATGATGGATAAAATATTTTATAAGTGCCATTTCCATTGTAAGTCAGGTTGCAAATATCACTGTTATAGGAAATTCTGCAACTAAAATATTCTGAGAGGGAGTCTTTATTCAAATCATGTAGCTGCATGCAGTCTAGCATTCTTATTTAAATAGCTGACAGGCCCAGAGAGTTCCAAGGAAAGAGCTTCAGTTTGCAACATGTTCTGTAACATCACCCACCTGTCCATTTTCCCAAATTACTAAAAGGTCATCCAAGTCTGAGGAGGAACTCACACAGTGTCTGTTAGTCACTCCCAAAAAATGAGTCAGCCTTCACTGCTGCTACCCGGGATCTGACAATGAAGACCTGGCAGAAAGTTTGCATTTGCTGTTACTCTGGTGTATTTTTGGCTGCTGATTTTACTATAAGGCTGATTTTGCTTTCATATTAGACAGAAGAAGATTCCAAAACACTTTTTAGAATTGTACTGCTTTACTCCAATGGAACCAAGTCTTCTGTTGTCCCTGGGTTTTCAGTGAAGGTTGCTGGCACTACAGAAAGTTGTTGCAGGTGCAGAGTCCCTGTTAGCAGAAAACTGAATTACAGCCAGACACTCTATGAGGAGATTTTCCTCTATATATACCTGATTCAGGAATTGCCTTTGGAAGCCTGTTGATACCAAGGAGCAGAGAATAGTAAACCAGTGTCCATTACTGTTGCTTTTTATAGATCTCCTGTCAGTTTTGACAGAAAGCAGTGGGTATAGATTTTTGCTGGTATTTTCGAGTGTCTTTTGATAGTTTTGGCGTGCTTGTGCAGTTTCTGATGGGAAATTTTGCTGTTCTCTTTGCAGTTCATGGCATCAAGTGGACATGCAGCAATGGCAACAGCAGTTCAGGGTTCTCAGTGGAACAGCTCGTGCAGCAGATCCTCGACAGCCACCAGACCAAGCCCCAGCCTCGGACACACAACTGTCTCTGCACTGGTACCTTGGGTGAGTACCTCGGGAGGGCACAGAGGGGCTCAGCTTCATCCACTCCAGGAGCAGGGTCTGTACTGAGGTGATAAAAATGCTGTCTCATGGAACACTGGGACACAATGAACTCAGAGCTGACAGAAGTCTTGAGCATAAAAAGACACAGCTGGAACTTCTGGGGAAATGTCAACGCTTTCTAATAAATGCAGTCCATAAACGAGCTGCTCAAAAAGGGATATTCTCTTCTACATGTGCAAATCCTGTTACCAAAGCCTCAAAATCTAATGTTCTTCCAGCTTCACCCTCTGAATTCCTTGCCCTGCAGCACACTTGTTTGGAGTAGTGCTCAGGTGGTTAACTGCAGGGTATCACTGAGATAAGACAGGTCTCATTTAGGTGTCATTAAAGTACAGATCTCTTTCCTTTTAAAGGAGATGACCTTGTCTGGGATATCACTACAGGAACAAGAAACAGCATCCTCAGTGTTAGCATTTCCCACAGACAGTGGGAAGCTAAGTGATTCACTTTCCAACTAATCTGCTTTATAGCTGCTCCTTTCTAGCACTTTGGTCAAATAAAGTATATGACACATTAACTAGTCTTTAGCAAAACTTATAAAGGAAAGTTGTCAGTGCTTCAAAGAATTTATTTTTTTCTTTTCTTGAGCAGTTGCATTATACAATCAAGGCTTAAATAAGAATGATGACCTCTGAAATACCTGAGTTTGGATTAAAATTCACCCCTTAAGGCTCAGCATTTGATCCAAGCTTGCAGATCTGAACATGAATCCTTTTATTCTTCCCTTTGATGTTTTGTCTTGTGCTAAGTCTGCTCAGTGCTTTTTAACATAACAGTATTGCTTTGTTTTGTAACTGGCTTGCACATTGACACACACATTCCCAATCCCTTACTGTCATCCACAAATACAGCAGCATGAAAGCCTTTCCCTTGTTCATTTCTATACCTAGGAGAATAGAGAGATTTAATACTGTATTTAGGCTCAAAAGCACTATCTTGAACTACTTTAAGTGACCTCATTCAAATCTTGAACACATAACAGAGAAGTTCCCCTTCAAGGGCAAGCAACAAAAGATTTAGCAAATTGCAGTGGCTACATGGATGCTTTATGTTGCCCAGAAGATGGCATTTGTAATTGTAGCCATGAGCTACAGCGAGGAGGCTTCTTCCCCCCTTCAGTCATTCTGCAGTTCCCTAATTAATGCTCTTACCTCATTCTAGGGAAAATTAATCAATTAAGGAAAGAAACATCAAAAATTCATGGGCTGCTGTTCTTTAAACAGCAAAAGCAGTCCCTGCACCAGAGTTTGTGACTAAGGTGCCTTTGCAGACAGAATTGTTTACTTCATCCTGCCTGATTACAGGCTCTCAGGAATGCAAGTGATGTCACTTTTAAAGGCGAGTAAAGGTTGGTTTAATTCGTGGAGGATTTTTTTCTGGTGGCCCTTGCTTGACTATTCTTCAGCAGCTCCAGTGCTGACCGAGTGTTCTGTGCGCTTCTCTCAGGGTACAATGTGTCTGTCAGCACAGGAACGGCTGAGAGAAACACATCCCCATCCTTGTGGGAGGGCAGGAACGCTTTGTGTGGCCAATGGGTTACATCTTTAATAATCTGTAAGACACGGTGATGACAGGAAGATGTGGGCTGCAGTGTAGGCAGCAGGGTGATGCCAGGGACAGGGGCATGACGTGGCATCTGTCACCTCCAGATTACTGGTCAGCATCCGTGCCCCAAGAGTGGTTGTCAAATTTCCTGACATCACCCACTGTAGAGAGCTGAGCATTTGTATTCCAGGGGCTGAGGTCTTGTCCGTGGGGCAGATGGAACACAGCTGACAACAGCAGTACTTGCTCTGCAGACTTTGCACTGAGATTAGGCACATTTAAATAACTCTGAAGCTTGTCACAGATGCCAATTCCCCTCTGCCTGATGGGGGCAGGGAGGAAGGGGGCAGGTGCTACATGGGGTGAGGGTAAGGGGTGCCCACGTGCCTGTGGTGAGGTTGCTGTCATTGCATGCAGAGGATCTGTGATTAGACAGGACCTGTACTTCTGGCACTGGTGAGAAATTTGTTTTATTTCCAAGGTCTCTCCTGCTCTCTCACGTGTGTTCTCACTCACTCTCACACATGTATGCACAAGCATAGCTGTCCCTTGCTACAGCCACAACTAGCATTGTCCTGATTTTGTACTTACTGAACAGCAAATACTGTTGTTTTCTGGCACAGGGGCAGGAAGCAGTGTGCATCACAAGTGTAACAGTGCCAAACACCGCATCATATCACCAAAGGTTGAACCAAGGACAGGTGGGTACAGCACCCATTCAGAGGTACAAAATAACGATGTCTCTGAAGGCAAGAACGAGCATAGTCATGGCAAGGCCTCCAGCCGAGAGAAGAGGAACGGCAAAGTGGCAAAACCAGTGTTGCTCCATCAAAACAGCACTGAGGTTTCTTCCACCAACCAGGTGGAGGTCCCTGACACGACCCAGAATTCTCCTGTGTCCATCAGCAGTGGGTTAAACAGCGACCCAGATATGGCAGATAGCCCAGCTGTCACTGGAGTGTCCAGTATGGCTGTAGCGTCAGTTATGGGAAGTTTGTCACAAAGTGCCACCGTGTTTATGTCAGAAGTCACCAGTGAGGCTGTGTACACCATGTCACCCACGTCTGGCCCAAATCAACACCTTCTGTCCTCAGATGCAGCTGCACAAGGACTGGTACTTGCTGTGAGTTCAGATGGACACAAGTTTGCTTTTCCAACAACTGGCAGTTCAGAGACTTTGTCGATGCTACCCAGCACTGTCTCTGAGGAACTTGTGCTCTCCACAACTTTAGAAGGAAATAGGAAAATTCCAGAAACCACCATGAATTTTGACCCAGACTGTTTTCTTAACAATCCCAAGCAAGGGCAGACTTATGGTGGAGGAGGTATTAAAAGTGAAAGCATCAATACCAACATAAGGCAGTCACCCACAACAGAACGTAGCTTCAACTTCAATACAACCCTCACAAAAGAAATTAAAACCGAGGACACATCTTTTGAACAACAGATGTCCAAAGAAGCATTTTCCTCCACTTCTGCATCCAACACTCTCACACTCAGTACTGGTTCAGGTTTACTTCCATCTGGAGGAGGTCTGAGCCCAAGTACCACCCTGGAGCAGATGGACTTCAGTGCCATTGACTCCAACAAGGACTATTCTTCCAGCTTCAATCAGACCGTCCAGAGCCCTCACGTCCATCAGACCCCTTCCCCCAGCTTCTTTCTGCAGGATGCCAGCAAACCTCTTCCCCTTGAGCAAAACACTCACAACAATTTGAATGACACAGGTAGCTCATTTGTGAACACGTTAGGAATCTCCAGTGTGAAAACAGAGCCCTCGTCCCAAACCACTTCCAACTGTAACGGCACAGTGGAAACCAGAATAGAGTCCACCTCTTCTCTCCAGCTCATGCAGTTCCAAGCAAACTTCCAGGCTATGACTGCAGAAGCTGAAGTTCCCATGGAGACCTCCCAGCAGGCAGAAGGAAATGAAAATCTACTTAAATCAGGGGATCTTCAAGCCTGCAACACAGAACACTACTTGCAGCCTGAGGCCAACGGGGGTATCAGGAATGGAAACAACCTCCCCATTCTCCAAGGAAACATGGTACAAGGACTCTATCCTGTGGCCCATCCTAGCTTAAATAACTCCTCCAACATGGAGCTTAACTTAGACCACTTTGACATCTCCTTCAGCAACCAGTTTTCTGATCTAATTAACGATTTCATATCCGTAGAAGGTGGGAGCAATGCTCTGTACGGACACCAGCTGGTGTCAGGTGATAGCGCTGGACTGTCTCAGCCTGAAGACAGTAACAGGGCGACGTACAACCAGGCCGAAATGTGCATTCCCTGCTGCAGCCCTCAGCAAGCCAACATGCAGCTCAGCAGCACGGAGAATGGAGCCAGCACCATGGCATACATGCACGTGGCCGAGGTGGTCTCGGCAGCTGCGGCACAAGGCACTTTGGGGTTGCTGCAGCAGAGTGGGCGCCTGTTCATGGTGACAGATTATTCACCAGAATGGTCTTACCCTGAGGTGAGTCCAGGGCTTTTACTCACTGATGTTTACTGCTTTATCTTTCGTTGCTTTGTTAAAGCTTTGAAAAGGCTTTTAAAATATTTCTCTCCAAGTCAGAGCGTTCAAGGCTGCTTGCATGTCTGAGTGTACTTTTAATTAAGCACTTCATTATCCTGACAGGGCCCTTTCTTCACTTAGGAAGCATCTCAACAGAAAGGAATTGTTTCATTGCAAGCCAAGTCTTTCCCACATGATGGCTTCATGGTGCTACCTAGGCCCAGCAGAGTTTGCAAATGGAGCTGTTCCTTAAATCTGGCACTGATGTTCCTAGTAGAATAATTCAAGGCCTGCACAGCCTTAATGAGTTCAGCATTTCCCTCCATCTCACTGACTTCCAAAATCAGCCACATGCCCCATGAGCTGAAAATGGCAGCAGCACAGCCCTTGCTGATGTTTAGGAATGTGTGAGGAAAGAGACTCTTTAAGCCACTAATGGGAAGAGAAGGTTATTTTGAATTAAAAAAAAAAAAAAAAGAGGGGGTTTTGTTTTCATAGGCCCGGCCTCGGAGCTCTGTTCGGAGCTGTGCAGTAACTGCCCCGGGCCGCTCTCCGGTTCTCGGGGGATGCGGCCCCGCCGGGGGATCGGGCCGTGCCCGCACATTCCCGGCCGAGCGGCCGCGGGCGGGGCAAGCCTGGGCCGGTACCGGGAGGGGCCGCACCGGGCCGGGAGCGGCACCGGGCGGTGATCGGTCCTGGGCTGTGAGTGGCACCGGGCCGAGGGCGGCACCGGGAGGGGAGCGGCACCGGGATGAGCGCAGCCCCAGGTGCCCCCGTATCCCCGGGCCGAGAGCGGCCCCAGGGGCCCCCGTGCCCCGGTCTGGAAGCGGCCCCAGGTGCCCCGGTGCCCCCGGGCTGAGCCCGGCCCCAGGTGCCCCCGTGTCCCGAGATGAGCCCGGCCCCAGGTGCACCCGTGCCCCGGGCTGAGCCCGGCCCCAGGTGCCCCCGTGTCCCGAGATGAGCCCGGCCCCAGGTTCCCCCTGTGTCCCCCGGGATGAGCGCAGCCCCAGGTGCCCCGGTGTCCCGGGCTGAGCCCGGCCCCAGGTGCCCCCGTACCCCCGGGCTGAGCCCGGCCCCAGCTGCCCCCGTGCCCCGGGATGAGCGCAGCCCCAGCTGCCCCCGTGCCCCGGGCTAAGCCCTGCCCCGGTGCCCCCCGGCCGCCCGTGCCCGGCCGTGCCGCTGCCGGCGGCGGCCGCCCGAGGGCAGCACGGCCGCGGGAAGCGGCGGCGGGCCCGCGCTCCTCCCGCCGCGGCCGCTCCTGTCATGCTCGGGTCTCTGCATTTTTTTCCTCACAGGGAGGAGTAAAAGTCCTGATTACCGGCCCGTGGCAGGAAGCCAGCAATAATTACAGCTGTCTGTTTGATCAGATCTCAGTGCCTGCATCTTTAATTCAGCCAGGGGTACTGCGCTGCTACTGCCCAGGTAAGGAGCGCTGCTCTCCTACATCTGGCGGTTTCAGAACCTCATCATGTCCTAAAGACATACAAAAGTGCACGGGCATCGAGAAGATTTTCCTTTTTCTTTGAAAATTTAGTGTGAGAACTGCAATTTGGCATCTTGATACATCACAGCACATACTCTTTAGAGTCTCTGAATTGATTTTAATATAATTATTTGAAATAATTTAAAATAATTCTAAGCATTCCTTTCATTTTGAAAGAGCAGATTAAGGAGTAGCTGGTTTTCAGCATGTACTCACCGCTCTGCTGACTCTATTTGCCTACATTTTGCCCTTTGCTATTTACAGCATGAGAACATCTCTAACCTCCCCACAGAGATTTTCAGTAGTGATGGCTCTCAGTGGATGCAGAATAACTTAATTTCATTTCTAGCTTTCCACTGGAAGTGCAGGGAGGCTGCTCAGTCTTTAGGAACACGTGTGATTCTGCCTTTTGCCAGAACAACCCATGAAATGACTCTTAAGCTTAAAATCTCCATGTTTGAGTATACCAACTGGTATTTTGGACTTTTGAATTGTCTAGTCACAAAAATACTGTTCAGCACTCTGTCAGCACCCCTCAGCCCAATACTTAGCACAGGATAATTCCTAGCTGGGGGTTTCTGCAGGGAGTTCTCTGTCTTACAACATGTTCTTTTCTTTTAGCTCATGACACTGGGCTTGTGACTTTGCAAGTTGCCTTCAACAATCAGATCATCTCCAATTCTGTGGTATTTGAATATAAAGCCAGAGCTCTGCCAACCCTGCCTTCCTCCCAGCATGACTGGCTGTCCTTGGACGGTAAGAAGCGTGGGATATTCCTTAAGAAAGCAGACCAAATGTAGAACTGTGAATGACAGAGCAGCCTGGTGGGGAGGGATGTTGCAGGGCAAGTTTGTCCTGACAGGAAGGGCTGTGGCAATGTTAATTAAAGTCCTCTCACTGAAAAGTCTTGTTAGTTCTGTTGGTGTGAACAAAATGTTGCTGCCTTTTATAGAAGGTGACAAAGGGGTGGGGTTTTTTGTCTGTCTGAATAGAAAGCTGATCATACTGCCCAGTTTATCAATAGACAGAAGCATTTACCCCAGAATTGTCTTTCCTGAGAACTCTGAAACTTGAGCTTGTGTAGAAAATGTGTGCTTATTTAAGCAGAAAATTGGGAGGCAGTGAGGCACGTACAAGGGGGACATGCTAAAGAAGTTGGGATGGTACCACTTCCAAAGAGCACTGAGAGCCCTGTGGGTACTGCAGAGTGAAGAGAGGTTTGTGACGTGGCTGTAGAGGCATAGTTGCAAACTGAAATTGTTTTGCAATTCTGAAAAACAGAACTGGCTTTTAATAAGGAGGTGCACAAAGTCTTGTGTTCAGCATCAGAATCGAATTTGCTTCACTTGTGAGGATTTTAAGAGTCTGTAGGTGCTTTTCATCCAGTGCTGATGCCTCTCACTGCCTGTGGAGTGCAGCTGATGGTGTGTGATGGTGATTGATACTCAGCTGTTAGCAGCCTCTCCAGGGCTGGCTTACCAAGTGGACAGGGTTTGATCTCAGAGGAGCTGAGAGGGTGGCTGTGGGTGCTGTCCCTGGTGTCCCTGCAGTTTCTCTGGGTGCTCTTGGTTATCAGCCCAGCTCTCAATTAGAGGTTGTTACGCTGTGATGATGGTGGAAGGGAGGGGGACTGCAGCAGTGAACAAACTAGGGCATTGCTAGGGAGGGGAAAAAAAAGGTAAGAGGACCACTGCATTGCAGAGGCCCTTCAGGGAAAAAGACTGAATAATTATACTAACCATGACTTATGTGAAGCCTCTGCCTTGATGCGCAGTGCTCCAAAGGGAGCACATTGCACTGTTATTTAAAGGACCAGCTACATCTTCTCATTTACTTTAGAGAACAAATGTTAGCTTAGCTAGCCAAGGTAAAAATGAATGTGAGTTGATTCTATCAATTGAATAAATACACAAATCCCTGACTTCTCTGTTTGCTTTGATTTCCCTGCTTAAAATCCTTGCCCTACTGACCGTTAGGTAGTCTTGAGGGAAGATTTTCAGGGAATATTTATAGTCACAAAGTATTGACAAGAATTTTAAAATTCTTTTTAATTAACTCAGTGGAACACTCTGAGTTCCTTTGCACTGCTTTGTTAAAATACAATTCACGATTCCAGCTGGAATGACCACTGCCAGAGAGGTAGAGTTAACAGCCATACTCCAAGAACACCCTAGGAAAAGAACAAGCAATTTCCATCTCATCTGAGTTTAGATAACCAATTCCCTTTCACAGATTCCTTTAAAATAAAGTCAAAATCATTCTATATGTGACAAAAATCAGGTGGTTTTTTTTTTTTTTTGAGCACAGCACAGGTACTTTGGGATCAGGGAGCAGTCCTGCCAGTGATTGGGAAGGACCACCATGCTCCTGCTTCTAGGACTAAATTGAGCCAAGTCTAGAATTGGGCAGGGAAGGAGTTTGAAGGCAGCGTGTTCTATGCCATCCTCTGAAGGGCTCCTTCCTTCATCAGTGTCTGCTGTGCCAGGAAGGATTGTGCACCCTCCTTTGACCTTTACCGAGATACTTGTTTTATTCTGAGTTTTCCTTATTTCACACCATGGATGAGTTAGATGTTTTACAGATGGACAGTTGGCACCAGCTGCTGATGTTCTTGCATTTTTTCTAGTTAATTAGAATAGCAGTATCTTTTCTTTTCAAAGCCAACCTTTTTCTCATAGAGAAAGCACTCTCATGTGATCCTGATCTCTGCTGATAAACTTGGCAGTCTTTTCTGTTTTCTATGTAAAACTCAGTTCTCAGAAGCCATTGTGTGCTTTTATAGCCATTTGACCTCACTTTTCATTCACTGTCTGTAGAGAGATTCTTTCAAGAAAAAAAAAAGCAAATGAGGCTTGAAGAACTGAAGGCTGAACTGAAAGGCAGAGATGATCTCATGGCAGATGCATAACAAATAATAAAGGCATTTCAGTACAGATTCCCAATGGAAAGCATGTGTGTTTGCCCTCTGCAGAAGCCTTTGCTGCTTTCATAAAGTGTCTGTAGGGATGGAGCTTCCTTGGCATGGGACGTGATCAGAAACTCCAGGGAAATGGCTGAGTGCTGTTGGCATTACACTTCTGCATCTGCAGGAAAGAGGACATAACCTAAAAATAGGGGCAGGCCATGTGTGTACTGATGAGTCAAGTGTGTATGGGTTGGACAGGGGTGTGACTGGTGCTGAATGCAAATGGCACTGACGCAGGAGCACCTGACAGGCAGCCTTGAGCTCCTGCTGGGCTCTCAGTTTATCATCTGGCTGTCTCTCCCAGCTGGAGAACATAAAAACTCTGGGGTGGGGGGGACACTTTGTGGCTCACTTGTGTCAGCATGACATGCCCCTACCAGTGGTATCCAAACTGTCACCAGCGTGGAATCATCTGTGAGCAGACAGCGTGTGTGTGCTGCCTGTGGCATTGCACAGTTCGAGGGTACATGATTCCTGTACCGTGGTAATGTTCATCACCAAAACCCACAGCATGTGTCTATTTAGTGGGACCAGATGCCCTTCTTAGCATGTGATGGGATGCAGGACACCAGAGTCAGGTAGGAGAGATGTGTTCAGTATCGGTGAATGTTTTGCAGCAATAAGAGACCTTTGATAGGAAAAAAGTCTGTGTTGATAAACAGTGTCACTGTTTTTCACTCTTCTTTCAATCTGGGGAAGGTGGCTGGTGTTTACATCGTGGATGTTACCATAAAAGATTATCTATTTGTGTTCTCTCTGGGAAGAGGGATGACTGTTTTGTACCATGTTACAAAGCTGCGGTGCAGCTTGCAGGGATGTGTGAGCATTGGTAGAGGACACAGATACCTTGTCCCTTGATAGGAGCTATCCAGTAAACTTCACAAGTTGCTATTGATCCTCCCCCCTACTGACTCCCGTGCAGTGTGGAGGCATTGTCAGTTCTGTTTATATTCCTGCTGAGATATCCTTGGTGATTTTTTCCTTTCACACACTATTATTAAGGACACTGTTTCAGGAAGCCAGTCTCCTACTGCTCTGACTGCATTTCTCAGACTGTTTATTCTGGTTTGAACATAATGTGATTGAATCGAGGCAAGGAGTGTTTCATTTCCTATGCTGAGTGTTGTCTTCTGAGCCAGCCTGACCTGGTCAGAGATGGGATTCCTCTGGGGAGCCGTGTCTGTTCTCGGGCCGATGAGTGACTGCCCTGCTGCCCGAGCAGCCTGCCCGGGGTTCTGTGGTTCCTCCGTGGATCGCGGGACCGCACAGCCTCCGCAATTCTGTCAGCTTCCTACCGCTCTGCAAATTTGCCTTATTAGAGCATTAAATACAAACACTGTGTGTGTAGCGAAGTGAGGAGAACCGTGCGAATGCACGGGAAGGTGACCGGGGGATGGCGCGTCCCGGGCCCGCCTCGCTGGCGTTCGGGGCGCTCCGGGGCGGCGGGCGGGCGCTCGGTGCCCGCTGCGGGGCCGCTGTAAACACGGCGGGGCCGCCAATGGGGCCCGCCGACGTCAGGGCGGGGCGGGCCGGAGCGGAGCGGAGCGGGGCAGGGCCCGCCCGGCCGCGCCGCGCAGACAATGGGAGGCGGCGGCAGCCGCCGCCCGCCCGCAGCCGCACCGGGCCGGCGCTGAGCGCGGAGCCGTCGGACGCGGCCGGCGTCCCGCCATGGCGGCGGCGGGCGGCCCCGGCGTGGGCTGAGGGCGCGGCGGGACCCGGTGCCACTGCTGTCCGCCCGGGCAGCCGGAGCGCCTTGCGAAGTGCCCGGGCGCCCCGGGGCAGGTGCCGGCCCTCCGGGACTTGCGGCTGTGAGAGGGTGTCGGGCGCGGGGATGGCTCCGTGGGCCCGTCCGGGGTGACCGGGACGGCCGCCGGTTCCCAGCCGCTGCCTGACCCTCCGCCCGGGACGCGCTGCCTTGGCTGGCCGCCGCCCGCGGGGCGTTTGTCTCGGCGCAGGGCGAGCCGGGGGGCGGGCGGCAGCCGTGGACCGGCCGCGGGCTCTGAGGCGGCGGCGGCGGGCGCGGGGCTCGGAGCGGCCCGCCCGTCCCCGCATGCCGGTCCCTGCCCCCCGGAGTGCGCTGCCGACCCCGGCCCCGCCGCCCCGGCGCTCGGGCCGCCATGCTCGCGGCCGCTGAACGGCGCCCGGGCTCGTCCTCCGCCGCGGCCGCCCGGGCCGGGCCCAGCCCCGGCTATGCCGGCCAGCGTTAGCCCGGCCAGCGTTAGCCCGTCCGCTGCGGCCGCCGGGGCGCGGGGCGGGCACCGCTGAGACCCGCCGGCGCTGCGACAGGACGGCGTGGCTCCAGTTGGCTGCGAGGATGCGAGAGACGACAAGCAGGTCTGGGGGGAGCCTGCTCTGCCCGCCCCTGCTGCGGGGTCTGCGCCAGATGCTGGCTGGAGCCTCCGCTGATGCCTTGTAGACTCCCAGGTCAGTCCTCTGGTGCCAGGTGTTGTCACATTATTCACCTGGTAGAGGTAGAGGGACTAC
Source organism: Prinia subflava (assembly GCF_021018805.1). Lineage (NCBI taxonomy): Eukaryota > Metazoa > Chordata > Aves > Passeriformes > Cisticolidae > Prinia > Prinia subflava. Next base: position 3,800,958 of record NC_086267.1, on the reverse strand, counting down.
ACAGGGGTCCGGGACCCCCAGCCGTTGCAGGTGGACGTGCACATGTGAGAAAGTACTGCTTTCAGTAAGTATTGCAGGATAAAGTGTTGCGCAGTGCTTGTTTGCGTTTCAGTCTGCATGTTTCTGTGTTGTGCCTCACTCCGCTGCACTCCCACAATGACTGCACGCCTTGCTGCTCGCTGTGCCCCCGTGGCTGTGCCCCCAGCCGTGGGACGCGGTCGTGTTTTGGTGTACTCGCCCTCCCTGCCGGTCCCCAGCCCCTCCCGGGCGATGTTGCGATGTAGGCTCGGAGTTGTGGCAGCTCTTTAATTGTGGCATCACGTGTGCGGCAGGACACATCGCATCGGAGCGCCTCCAGCTCGCAGCCTCGTGTGCCCGGCTGGCGAGCCACAGGAGGGGTCGGTAGCCCAGACCTGCCTGGGGATCTTAGGGATGCTGGAAGCACACGCCCGCTCCGCACCACGCTGGTGGAAAACTTGTTTTGCAGCGTGCTCTGCCAGAAAGAGCGGGACTAGGATGAGGACTTCAGGAGACTGCGTGGACTGTGTGCAGTTTAGATGGGGTAAACATGACTGATGTCAGACTTCATGAAAGCTTCCAGCAAAGGAAATCTGTCTCGCTTGCTGTTCCAGTTCTTCACAGTTTTGTAGCTTGCATCAATCCCTATTTAACTTTGCAGTAAATAGAGGCCATTTATAGCATGCTGTTCTTCAGTGTGGTGATTTCAGAGTATTTTGACTCTCGAGGTTGCAGATTTAATGAGAGAAAGCTTGGATCAGAATTGTTGCCATATGCATACATAAATACCATACACAGTACTGCAAGCACACATACTGCATAGTGTGGCGTGAAATGTTTTTTCCTGTTTGTAAACCCTTTAGCATGTAGCCCTTGGAGGAGGAAATCTCCAGGAGCCCTGGGTGGTAGCACTGGGCAGGTGAGCAGCAGCACAGCACGTTCTTCCAGGCTGTTGCTTTTTGCATAAATCCAAGAGCACTTTTCCTGTACATTTTTCATGGTATTGGCACCCATCAGATCGATTTCTGATCCGAGATGCAGAGACTGACCTTAGGCAGCAAAATTTTTATACAAATTAAAAAAACAGCACAAAATGTGATGTCTTCACCAGTGTGCCCTACCTCTAAAATATATAAAATACACATGGCATGTTTTAAAACCTTCCTTTGTTTCCTGAAGCAGCTATTCCTGGATAGCATGAAAATCTTGCCCTCCCTAAGCCCTGGGGAAGAGAAGCCTGAAAAATAGGGCAGCAAGTGCTTTGTTGCTGTTGGTATACAGACTGCCACTTGGGGAAGAAGTCAGCCCTGCTTCTCTTTTCTAGTAATGGCATGCTAAAGTAGAGAACTACCCTGTTTTGAGGGAGCACTGGGTACCGGGGGTGATACAGAGGAACAGAGTAATTTCAGGTGGCATTCTCACTATGGGAGAAGTGTTGACAGTAAGAAATCACACCTTGGCAGGTGAATTAATGGCTTAAAATCACTGACAGTACCTGTGGTGTGTGCAGGTCTGGATGACTTCATCATTCCTGCCCATGCCCAGTAGTGTTCATTTCTTGGGTAAAAGCATGGGGTTTCTTCAGCAGCTGCTTAAGCTCAGAGTGTGTAATACAGTGTTTTTCTCATCTCATACCTCGGTAGTTGTGGCATTTTTCACTGATCAAAAGCCCTGGAAGTGACCTGCCTTATTAACATAGGTTTGCATTAGACCTAGAATATGGATTTTAAATGCTTTCATTTGCTGGTAGAGACTGTGACCTGTAACAACTTATTGCTAAAGAGAGGTTCTCATAAGTGGTGTTGAGGATGTAACCGCAGTTTAATTTCAGAAATGAGTGTTCCTGCAACAATGCCACCTCAGAAATCAGCATTAAATGATCTAATTGATACTGCAGCATGAAAGATGTTCAGGATTTATACTGTACAGAAGAATTGAGCAAGATTTTATAGATCAGTGACAGATTATTTGCAAAATAGAAACAGAGCAGTGGCACTGTGAGTGACGTGGCCTTAGACTGCTTCCATCCCCACCCACAGCTTGTGCTGGATGAGAGAATATGGTGAGAGAATTCTGGTTTGCTCTGCAAAACAGAAAAATGTCTTCATGCTGCATGGCTTTTTTTACAGTGCTCAGCTGTCACACTTGTTCTGTTCAGTCTGTGCGTGCTCATGCAGGGAATGATTTAACACAGAAGCTGCTGGTAAAGAAGCAGCACAGGCTGAGAAGCCAAAGCCCTCAGAGTGACTCCTGCACACCAGAGCATCTAAACACAGTGCTGGGGAACACGTGCAGATGCAGGTCTCACACACCACTGTCAGCTCAGTGTTTAGAATTCTGTGGGGGAATAATTACACACTGGGCAGGTGCAGCCCCAGTGGGATGGGTGGGAGATTATGGACCCTCATCCTTTAATCCTTCCAGCCTGATACTGTCTGTTATTTTGATTGTGCAGTGAGTAAAAACCTCTAGACCTCCAGGAGAGAGTGTGAAAAAACCCAAATGTTGTTAACACTGCTTGCTACTAAGAACTGCCAGTTTACTTTTCATCTGTATTTTCAGCAGTATTTCCCCTGTAATGGTTCTGGCTGCACTGCCAAGTCGTGTGTGGAACAGACAGTTTCTTACTGTTTGAAGCTTGCTTGGCAAAAGGACTAAAGATCCTTTGGGATGTGTTCTTGTCTGGTACAGCAGTGTGCAGAGATTAGAAAAGCAGCTCTCTGTGCTCATTTCTTAAAATTGGACTGCTAAGCAGAGGAGGGCTTGTCACTTACTGCTGTGCCTTGCTGTTCTCTCAGTTCCATGCCCTGGGCCGTGGTGATGTTTTGGGTACCACACAAAGCAAGTGCAGAAGTGATGTTTGATGAAGATGTGCCTTTACTACCTGTTGTAATAAAGTGTGGGCAGAGGCAATGCTCGGAGCTGTGCCTGCCCAGGGGAAACACTGCGTGCACAGCCCAAAAACACAAATCCTGTGTTGGAAGAGGCTTTGGGTTGGGCAGTGGGGAGGGCTGTGCAGAGGAGGGGCTGTCGGGATGTAGGTGAGGTGTTTTCAAGTGCTGTGTTTTAGCTCCCCTGTCAGTACAGGGGCTGTGCAGTCAGGAGCTGTTACCAGGCTGCACAAGGCACGTGCTTCTGCAGCCTCCAGTGGAAACTTGTGTCACGTAAATGGCTGGCATCTGTTCAGATTCTTACTGAGGAAATTCAGTATTTATTGGAGAACACTGAGGGAGAAAATGGAGGTGCGGCTTCCAGAATCTTGGAGATGAAACTAACTCCTCTGCTCCTTGCATTTTCCACTCTCTGTGCCTGCCATGGTGGCTTATTTGAGCTGTTGGTACAGGTGTGCTTTAAATTCATTGTGAAGGCATCTGAGTTCAGAAAACCCCACCGGATTAAACCAACCCTGGGGAGAAAAAAACCCCAAACCGAATATGTAACGTTTAACAATATCCAGGTTGTCTGGCTGTAACTGTGAAGTGTACAGGCTGTAGCTCTCTAAGATGCTAGCTGATGTAAACAGCCCTGTATCCTTAGAGGATTTGTAGCAGAATTGTTCTGCCTCTTTGGATATGTTCAGTGTGTTACCTGCTGTCATTACTGTGATCAGCAGTAGGCTCTCTCATAATGCAGATGAAAATGAAGCTTGTTCTGCACTTAAAAGATGGTTTGTGTTTGAGGGAAATGAGTATGAAACTCAAACCAGTTGCTTAGTACTGGTCAAAATCTGACCAGCTCCTCCCAGTCCCTCCCTGCTGGGACAGTTCAGCTTCCCTGAGGTTTGCCACCACCTCTCCTTGTTATGCTAGCAAAAACATAGTGAGAAGTATTTTGGTGTTACCAAATTGTTATTCAACAACTGATGTTGTTGAATTTGAAGAAGAATAATTTCCATGAAAGGTACAGTGTTCAGAACATTTTCTGTGAAATTATTCTGTGTTTTGGAGATACAGAAATATGGTTATTTTCACCACTTTTGGTGGAAGAAGCCTTGAAGAACACCTTCAGAAACAGTCTCTGTAGTTTCCTAAAGAACATTAGAATATTTCTTAGATTGCTATGTAATGGAAAAACTTAATAAATGCACAAATTTGAGTGTTCTACCTTTTAGCTCGCAAAAAGGAATTCTGTCATCAAAAGCAGAATATTTGGGCAAAACCTTAAATACATTGAATATGTTTCTATCCACGTGGATCTTTGTTGCCTTTGGACAGAGTGAGGGTGCTTCCAGTGCAAGACATTACCTTGGGCTGTTTAGATTTCCTGTACAATGTAGCAGGACAAAAGCTTATTTGGACAGTGATTTTTATGCTGTTGAGCTCTCATTAAGTGCACTCCAAGTGATTTGCTTGTCATGAGATCCTCTGCTGGCTGTAAAAGACAAGAATGTGGAAACTGTTCCTGCAACTTCAGTGCCTCTTAAGCAGGTGGCCCTGCAGAGACCCCTGAATTGAGCAAGAGCGAAAAGATTGTGACTAGAAAAATAAGAAATAACACAGGATGAAGGTCTGGAACTTCTTGTCAGACTGACAGCTGTAAAGTGCAGCCCTGTGGCTCTTGTAGCCCTTCTCTCAGGTATTGCAAGGGACATCTGTTGGCTCATCAGCAGTGTGTGAAAGGGCTGGGCATGGTCCAAATGCTGCTAATCTGGTGTGTGTTCAGGGCTGGGGAGGGAGAGGAGCATTTTGCCTCATTGCTGAGTTCAGGAGAAACCTTGGGGGAAGGTGTTCTCTCTCCCACTCCCTCTCTGCCGCTCTTTTTTCTTTCTTGTGGTTTGGTTTGGGTTTTTTGTTTGGGTTTTTCAGGTTTTTGGTTGTTGTTAGTTTGTTGGAGGGTTTTGTTTGTTTTTTGATAGACTAGTGCAGTGCATGCTCTTCAAGTGACCAGTTCCTTTTGAAAGGGACATCTTGGTGTAATTGATTCTACAGAATAATGAAAACACTATACATAAATAATTCTGGAATTGTCATCAGTTGTGGCTTGCTTAGGCACCAGTTTTGGTCAATGGGCAGCATAGGGGCACCTTCCCTGCACTGCTGCCCCACTTCCCTCATTTGCTGCCTGGAACTTTCTCATTTGGGGGCACACCTGATCTGGGTAAATTCTGGTGGTCTCTTCTAGACACAGAGAGGGCTCTGGCTCTGTGCATGCTGTGCTGGCACTCCAGAATGTTTGTTTCTATTCCCATTTTATCTATAGCAGCCTGTTTCTAAAATGCCTGATCTGGTCAGATCCAGTTACTCCTGCCCTTAGTATTCTCCAGGAGCACTGCCAGGTGCCTGAATAGGAATACCTGGGACAACCAGATGCTGTTTTGAATTCTGTTTCCTAAGAAAGTTTCCCTGCTTTCATTTCTTTGGTTTAGTGTTTCTGGGTGGGTGACAGGTGTACCTTTGGTAGCTTCAGTCTTCTGACAAAAACTGACAGGAACTTCTCAGTATCTTTAGCTTGGGGTCAGCAAAGGTGGAGGCTTTACTCGTTACAGATCATAGAGCCCAGAGAGAAGAGCCTGGAAAATAGTCACAAACATAGGGCCCTCCATTTCTGTTCCAGAGTGGTTTCAGTTGAAGCCGAGGGGGGCAAATAGTAATCTGTACTTCTGCATTGCACTGGAATTGTTTTCTCCTTTTGTTTCCAGGTGTACAGAATTATTCTCTCTTGACCCCTAAATGAGTAGGAGCAAATCCCCGAATCCTGCAGCCCTGAGCTTGCTGGTTTATCACTCCAGTTCAAGCCAAATTTCTGCTTTTAAAAAGATGCTGCTTCTGCCTGTACGAGGCTGAGGGCTCGGATGTGGTACCCAGCACGGCTTGCTGCTCCCAGCTGTGATAAAAGCAGGTGCTGGTGCCCAGCTAGGGCGAGCAGCACTGCCCTGTGGGGCAGAGCCCTTCCCTGCGGGGCTTCTCCAGGTGCCCGGCTGTGTTTGCACAGGCCTGCGGCGGGAGGGGTGGCTCAGCAGGGCAGGTCTGTGCCGGGCTCTGCAGTGGACGTGCTCTGCCTGGCGATGGGGAGGGAGGAGACAGCGGTGTGGACTGCACTGCAGCACACTGCAGCACTCCTGGAACAAAGATCCGCCGGGCACACGGGGCTCGTGTTGCTGCCGTGTGCTGGGGGACGGGGCCCTGGCACCGCGTCAGCGCCGCGGCTGTGTCGTGACACAGCTGCCAGGCCTCTCCCAGGGGCTTTGCCATTAACAGGACAACTGAAGGATTAGTGAGGCACTAAAAATAAATCTTTTGGGCCGGTGAGCTCACCTCTGACATGAGGTTAGATGGGAGGTGCTGGGCACAGTCCTTCCGAGGCTGGCTCTTGAGCAGCCACAGTGGGATGCAGAAGCTGGCCAGAAGGGAGTGGAGCTCCTGCCTGCTGTCAGACCACAGCAGCCCCTTGGTGAGAGGGGGATGTCTCCAGCCAGTGGACCTGAGCTGCCTTGTACCAATGGTCTGCAGTACGGTCCTTAATGCAGTACAGCAGAGATCCACACCTCTCCAATAGCTCCTAGTGAGAGCTGTGCCTCGGGGTGTAGCATATGAGTACTCCTACAGTCTTCCAGGGAGGGCTCTGTGTTCGTGGGGAAGACTGACATCTTTAAAACTTCATCAGAGCTTGTCTATTTTGGTGCATGTACTCCTTTTGCTGTCAGTGCGTTTGGTTCTGCATTTATGAGTGTTCTGCACCCCCACACCATTTCTGTGGATGAAATGAACAGTATGAGGGCTGTTTCTCCCTTACAGTTAGTACTACCTATGCTCTTAGCATGATATCAAGATTCATTTTATGTTCCCTATCCACAAAACAGTCTTGCCCAGCTTCACATGAGCTTATGGGTCACAGGACAGAAGGAGCTCTGCATTTGCAACCATTCCCTCTGCACTGACTGGCCCCATCCAGAGAACCATTGCCTCAGCTGATCTCTACAGCATCAGGTTCAGCAATGATTTGTTAATCTGTCTGAACCTCCCTGCTCCACCATTCAAGCCTTAATATCTGTGGAATAGTGCTATGTTACAGTGCAACAAGAGGAAAATTAGTAACAGCCCTGAGACTTCTGCAGGGACCAGAGGGCTCCAGAGTTTCATGGCTTTCCAGAGTGGTGTTACAGGATTGTCAGTGCCCATATGCTGATTTTTGGTGGTTTTGTTTCTGGCACTTGGCTGAAGCTGTTTTCCAAGAAAGGGAGCCTGCCAGGGAAGGAACAAGTGTCCTGTTAAAGGCTCCTTTTTGTAAGTACAGAAGGAAGCAGAGGAGTGTTTTTCTCCCAGGTAGCATTATTGCATGATTCCAGGAGGCAAGCCAGGCTGAATTCAGGACTCCTGTGAAGTAGAGAGATGACTTTGATAGATGTGATCCTGCTGAAATGCTCTCTGAATGGGTATATACCTGCTTAGAGTTTGTGTTTTGAAAGACTTCGCATTACCCCTAGTATTGTGTGCATACAGCTGGACTCACAAGGAAAGGGATTTGTCTTCAGCCTGCAGTTTTCATATTTCTGTCTGTTTTCTGTAAGGAAGTTCTCTGGAATTGCAGTCAAAGGGTTGCTGCAGGAAGTTGAAGAGTTAAAATATTGCAGGACAAGTGTGTGCTTTTGCAAACAGAGCAAATCTCCTCTTATCACTTCCAGAACAGCTGGTTTTGACTTTCTGTAGTTGGCCATCAAAATCTGAGCTTCCTTTCCATGGAAATGTCCTTACTCTGACTTTCCCCAACCTAGATAACCAGTTCAGGATGTCCATATTGGAGCGACTGGAGCAGATGGAGAGGAGAATGGCTGAAATGACAGGCTCCCAGCAGCACAAACAAGGAGTAGGAGGCGGGAGCAATGGGAATGGGAACAGTGGAACACAGGTGCAGGTATGAACCCTTCTGTGTCCAGACACAGCTTTGAGCTTTTCCACCAGAGGTTTTTTTGGGGGGTTGTGTTTACAAAGGGTTGTAGTTTGTCCTAAGCAAGAAGTCTGGTTTGTGGGTATCTCCCAGTGTCACAATTGGACACGAAATAAAGATGTTTGGCTCCAGTCAGCAGGCAGAAGAAAATCAGAAGGCTTTATTTACAAATGCATTCAACCCTTTTATAACATGCTGTGCTGTAAAGGCACATTATTGGTCCATAGGATGGACACCTCTCTCCATTGGTTAAGTACCACAAACAACACCTGGAAGAGAGGTTGTTAGGGGAAAGGAATATTGTTTACCCAGAAATATTATGGGGAGAAGAGTTATTTACACAAAGTTACTTCGGAAAGGAGAACCTGCTGAAAAGTTTCCCTTGGGAAAGCCAGCACCCTCAGCTTTCAGAAACATCGACCCACATAACAACAGCTGATTTTCAGTCACATTTACCACTCAGTACTTGCAGAAGTGGCAGGCTGCCTGTTGAGGGCAAGCTGTGGCTTTCTCATGGTTAAACTGGGCTGTGTGTGGTGTTGCAGTGCGTTTCTGGGACCGGGACCCTGGGCAGCTGCTTTGAGAGCCGTGTGGTGGTGGTGTGTGAGAAGATGATGAGCCGCGCGTGCTGGGCGAAGTCCAAACACTTGATCCACTCGAAGACCTTCCGAGGAATGACGCTGCTCCATCTCGCCGCTGCCCAGGGCTATGCTACTCTCATCCAGACCCTCATCAAATGGCGGTAAGACCCAGCCTGCTGGGCCCTGGGGTGGCACTACAGGCACGGCAGGAGCACGTGTAAACTCTGCTCAGTCCACGTTTCTGGTTGTCTTGTACAAAGAGCCAAGCCCCTGAACTTGTTCCCATCCTCTGATCTGATGGGACCTGTCTCTTGAGAGCAAATCCAGTTGCTGGATGTATCGTGCTCCTCATGTCTGCGGGGTGGCACTGTCTGTAGTAAACACAGGGCATGTGTGCAGCCTCTTCTCTGTGGTACAGTGCTTTGGATAAATCTGTACTTGGACAATGATCCTGACATGGCTACAGAGCACATTGCTTCTCTTGTTTCCCCTGCAGCACCAAACATGCAGACAGCATTGATCTGGAGCTGGAAGTTGACCCTTTGAATGTGGATCATTTCTCCTGCACTCCTCTGGTAAGAGCAGGGTCTGAAACTTCTGGGACAGTATGAGGGCCCTTTGGGGAGTTCAATCTGATGTGTTATTTTCCTAAAGTATTTCACTCTGTGGAGAGTAGATGTTCTGTGTGTTCCTGCTGTGTACATGGTAAGACGTGGTACTATCAGCTTCCTGGCATTTTGTTGAGAGGGAGCACACAGAACAAAACTTTGTCACTGAGAAACATGAGGAAAGGGGACAGACAGATGGTTGTGGTTAGTGTTTTACACAGAATCTAGTCTCCACTATCATGGTGTGAGTAAGACTTTACATGCCTTCTTTCACATTGTCCTCTGTGACTGTTTAACTGTAGAAGTTGTAAAGTTATAAAGTGTCTTGGTCACTGGAGTCATGAAATCATGAATGAGAACTTAGACAAGCAAAAAGCCAAAACAGATGGAACCAGAACTGCCAGTTTACAACTCAGAGTATTGATTTTATCATTCCCAACCTTTGGTCCTCTCTGCATGTTTCTGACCTCAGAGATTCCTTTGTGTATGAAGCTGTTCTGTCTCTGCAGTGATGTCAGTGCCAGAAAAAAAGCCCAAAACGAAAGAAAACAGTCAGCTTTATTTGTCAATTGAAGGTTTCTCTGTTGTAGGAGAGAATAGTATGTATTCAGTCCTCTGTATTGGCCTTTTGTTGGGTTGGGACATTTATAAATGTAATCTACTGGCTTTGAGCATGTTATGGTTTTGTTTATCAGAAGAGTTTTTCCTTGAGCTGGGACCAGTCTCCACTGCATTAATAAGAAGGGAGCAGGCAGGTCTCCCAGTGGGTCAGTTACCTTTTCTTCCCTAGATGTGGGCGTGTGCCCTGGGCCACATGGATGCAGCTGTTGTGCTGTACAAGTGGGACCGCCGAGCCATCTCCATTCCCGACTCCCTGGGGAGGCTGCCCCTGGCCATCGCTCGCTCCCGGGGCCACGTCAAGCTGGCAGAGTGCTTGGAGCAGCTGCAGCGAGATGAGCAAACCCAGCTCGGGCAAAACCCCAGGATCCAGTGCCCCTCGAGCACGGACTCCAGCACAGAGAGCTGGGTGTCCCAGTGGCAGAGTGAGCTGGTTGCCTCTCAGGAGCCTCAGAAGGGAGTCACGGTGATTTCCAGTACAAACACAGGTAAAACATCCTGGAGGGCGTGCTCTGTTTTACTGACATTTAACTTGTGAAAATGTGGGGGCAGGGAGCTCATCTGGATGGCAGCTGCCACTTGTAGCCTTGCTGTCTGTGCTTAATTCTTTTCTTGTGCTCCATACACTTGCATAAGCATCAGGAAGAGGAGTGAATGCCTGCTTTGGAAAGGCTCATGTATCTTAGGAGTGGTTGAGACAGCATCCTCCCTGGGTGGTTGTTACTCCCTTTGCACCTCCTCTCAGGTGTCCATAGAGCACAGCGCTGACTTTGGCCTGAGGCAGAAGCTGTTGATGTTCCTGTAGCAGCTGTGAGTTGCATGTTTAGTTTGACCATTGATCTGTTTGTTTACAGAGCTGAGGCGGCCAAGGTCAGAACCTTCCAGCTATTACAGTAGTGAGACTCAGAAAGATTACCCTGCACCCAAAAAGCATAAGCTGAGCCCTGAGTATTTTCAAGCCCGGCAAGAGAAGCTGCTTTCCACTGCACTGAGCCTGGAACAGCCAAGCATTAGGAAGCAGAACTCCAGCTCCAAGCAATCCTCCACTGAGACAATCAGCCCCAGTGAAGGGCTGAGGGACTATGGCCGGGAGCTCTCCCAGCACATCCCAGAAGTTACTGGGTACCGGGGCTCCGGCAGCCAAGCAGGCGTCAAATGGAACCCAAAAGACATTTATATTGGTGTGTCTGCAGTGCAGGTGGCAGGGAGCCAGAAGGGCTCTGCCCTGGGGAAGGATGCTGTGGCCCATCGGCTGCGCCAGCGGGAGCAGATGAATGTGTTGATGATGGCCGACAGGGAGATGGTGGATGCAGAACTCTTGTCCTACAGGGACAACGCAGGGGATGAGGACTGTTTACACCACATGGATGAACTGCAGGTAAACACACCCACAGCACCAGGATCAGCAGTCTCACAGGGCACGGAGGCTGCACAGAGCATCCCGACTGTGAGAAACTCCCATGGAGGCCTCTAGAGACTGAATCGTGCTTTGGGGAAGGAGGTGGTCACACAGGCAGTGTATACTTTCTTCCAATTTCAGTGCAGACATAAAGGCTAATGGTTAACATTTAGGGTTGTACACTGGCATACACTTGAATAGTTTATGTATAGAATGCACAAAACTGTTTGCAGTTGTGCAAAGAAAGAGGAAAAGGCAGAGCCTGATCACAGCAGTGCATGTGGCCCAGTAGTCCTGTGGGAACTGGGCAGCAGTCCCTACAAGGACAAGAGGGGACAGAGGAAGTGCTGTGGGCCAGGCCAGCCCTCTGCAATTCAGAGGGAAGGAGGAAGAATTAGAGAATGGGAGAGACAGTGGGTTTGGGGAAGGAAAAATACCACTAGGGATGGAATAGAGGAAATAAAAATACAACAGAACCAGGAGAGACATACGAGAAGTAGTCACTGGGAGAAAGATGCTGTGGTTGTCTCAGCAAATGGGTAATGGGAACACAGCCTTGCCTGCTCTGCCTTGGCATCTCTGAATGTTCTCATCTGGCTGGTGTAATACAGGTGAAGCAGAGCATTGCTAAACAAGAACAGTTCTCTGTTCTCTGAGCTGAAAATTCCTGTGGAACTTGCTGAGCTGAGGGATATAATTCAGAAGGTTTCCCAACAATGTTTTGTCCCAAGTTTTTTAGCTTCTCCTGATGTGCCCTTATTGTCCTGTCGTGCTCTACTGCACATCTCAGCAAAAAAGCTGAGAAGTCACTTTTTCTTTGGAAATAACATACAGCTGTAGAGGGAGGGCCCAGAGACCTTTGACCAGACCTCTTGGGCTCTCCATAATGGAAAAAAAGAGGTCTGGGGAATATGAAACCCTGCAGTGCTTGGTCTGAAGAGGCAGAAAAGCAGATGAGCACTGGTTGATGGATTTCTCTCCACTGCTGAGACAAACGGGAGACTCCAGCTTCCACAGATTTGGGCAAAACGGGGAATTCTGTCTGAAGCTATGCTCCAACATGGAAGCACAAGGCACCCTCTACCATGGAGCTAAAGTTGGCTGTTCTTTCCCCCTTGACAGGTGAACATGATGACACTTGCAGAGCACATTATCGAAGCTACGCCTGACAGGATCAAGCGGGAGAATTTTGTGCCAATGGAGTCGCTGCTGGTGGAGAGGACAGACAGTGCTGCCATGAGCACCACCATGAGCTGGCTGGCCAGTTACCTTGCTGACATCGATCACCTACCCAGTGCTGCACAGATCAGGTCAGTGAGAGCTCTGAGGTGGCTCTGGGTGTTGGTGTGTTCTGTCTCTTCAGCCTGCAGGTGCCAGTTCTCAGTGAGACTCAGTCCTGGTCTTGCAGGCCCAGGCACACTCCTGTGCTAAGATATGGAGCTGCCAGCACAGCTACAAATTCATGGAATGGGGGTTTCACCCCAGCACCACATCTGTGTAGTGCAGGACAGGCAGGCTCAGGGGTGTGGGGTGTTGCTTGGAGAGAGGGAGGGTAGCACAAACTTCTGTCTTGAACTCAGAAATGTTGTTGTCCTTATCTGTGATGCCAGCCCAAGTGCTTTGTAAGCCAATAATTCCTACTGTGATTGGTATTTCAGAAATCTCTATAGTGAACCCCTGACCCCTTCTTCGAACACCAGCTTGAGCCCTGCAGGCTCACCAATCAGTGAAATAGCTTTTGAGAAACCCAGCCTTCCCTCGGCAGCAGACTGGTCTGAATTTCTGAGTGCATCCACCAGCGAGAAGGTAGAAAATGAGTTTGCACAGTTAACTCTGTCTGATCATGAGCAGAGAGAACTCTATGAAGCTGCCAAACTCGTCCAGACAGTATTCAGGAAATACAAGGTATGTGCCCCAAATGTCCAGTGTCTTCCTTGATGGGTGTGTGATTTGTTACATATAATTTGTTACAAACCAAAATGTAGGTGATTCCCACTCCAGGGACAAAAATACAGTGGAAACTGTATATTATAACCTTTTCAATGCTTCTGACATTGGTTTGTTGATATTTGCCCAACAAGTACTGCATGGGGAGTGCATGCCATGGCACACCTGCTGTGCCAGAGCAGCACTCACAAAGCACATCCTCAAAACGTACCCCAGAGGTTCTGCTCAGTTGCCCATTTGGTGTGAAGGTGCACTTTGAAGGTTTGTTCCTTATGTGAGTTGACAGCAGAGACGTCTCCAGGGAATGCCTAAGCCTGAGTTGGGTCAGATAGCGTTGACAGGAGGGGTTTGCCCTGAGAGCCACATCAGCTGCTCTGGGTTTTGGTGCACTCTGAGTGATGCTGCTCCTTCCTCTCTCCACACAGGGTCGTCCTCTCCGGGAACAGCAGGAGGTGGCTGCTGCTGTTATTCAGCGTTGCTACCGAAAGTACAAACAGGTAATCAAGACAGTGAAATTTTGTGAAGCACATGTAAGTGCCATGAGTGCACCCCTTGTAGTGGGCATTGTCCCACTGTTCCTCTTGTATGCTTTTCAGCATGCAGTAATGAAATACCTTGTGCAGGCAAAATTGAAAAGGGAAGAAGATTTGTGTTCTGAATCTCAGTTCTGGAGGGAATCCTTGGAATTTGTTTGTGATAATGCCTGTGTTTTTGCTGTGATTATTCCATATTGGCCTTTATGCATGCTACAGCCTGAGGAGACTGTTCTCTGACTAGATGCTTGCCAAATTTCATTGTGAAATTGAAGTTGGTTTTGCCTTTGATAAAGGTGAAGATGAAAAATAGGTTGTTTTATTTTGCACATACTAAACTTTTAAACTATGGGAAGTCATATGTTGTAGCTTGATGTAAGTTTTTCCAGGACTGAAACTGTTCTCCAGACTCTGGTTGGAGACATGTTTTCAGGCTGAGTTCTCAACCCCAGAAAAAGAAGATACCTTTCCTTTTTGGTTTTTAGTTGGGTTTTTTATTCTGTGTTGTTGTTGTTGTTTGGTTTGGGTTTTTTTTTTTTGCTGAGGACTAGAGCCCACATCCCTCTTTGCACTCTACTCTGCTAGACACAGTCTGTCTAATGCCTGGCAGCACGTTAACAGAAAGTGAGGCAAGGCAGCTGTGCTCTTTTACAGCCCTCAAAAACATTTATTTGGGAGGTGTTTCTAGTGTCAGGTGACTGCATTGTGGTTCACATCCAACCCATCACATGGCTTTCATTCTGGAGTGATGCTCCCTGTAGAAGGGAAGCTTAATTCCTTTCAAAAACTGCTTGACAAATTGCTTTGTCTTGGATCCTGGAATCGCTTCTTTTTGAAAGAAGATTGTTTGGGTCTTTTTGTTTTGGTTGGGTTTTTTTTTCATTCTTTATTTGCAGAACTAACATTAACTATGTATTTTTCTGTTTCTCCCCAAGCTTACTTGGATAGCCTTGAAGGTAATACAAATACAAACACTATTTTGGAAACAGTTCCCCATGGGTCACTAACTTTTACACTCAGTATAAACAAGGAGAACCTGGCATTTCTGAGAAACACTTTAATTATATCCACTAATAAATGCCTGTGATTGAGAAATCACTGACAAACCAGACTTTCTGGGAGTTGTGTAGGGACTGCTGTGCCACAGTTGCCTCAGCTCCCATGAGCAGGGGTGGGCTGAGCTGCTTGGGAGGGTTTTTGCAGCCAGTTTCCAGAGGACAGAATTTCTTTTAGTGCTCCTAATCAAAGGTTGCTTGGTGACCTTTGCCTTGGCATCTGGGGAGCACAGAACATTTATCCCACCTGTGAGGCAGCGTCCTCTGCATTCTGTTTGCCTGCTGAAGTATTTTGACCATTCATTTTTGAAATACCTGTGTGCTGAGTTCCTAAGACCAACGTCTCAGTGCATTGCTGCTCACGCTGGAGGCACAACTGTTGATGCCAGTCTTAAACTGTTCACAGTCAGAAATTATCTACTGTAAAGATGGGTTTCAAGTTGTGCAACATCTTGATCTCATCAGATCCTAGAATCAACTGAGCTTTCCTCAGGGCTGCCAGGAGGCAAGGTGTGCTTTTCCTGGAGAGAGCGTGTCCTTGGGGTGATGCTCCAAGCACAGCTTCCCTGCCCTGTGGTTTTGTGTCAGGCTGAGGACTGTTCTGTCAGCACACGTGGGACACTGAACTCACCAAGCTTTCCTCTTTGAGGAGGAGTTTAGATGACATCTCCACTGATCCCCTTCCCAGAAAGAAAAAGGGAACAAGAGGAGGACAGGGCGCAGCTACTCAGGTCTAAGAGTTGCATGCAAACCTGTTGGGGTCTGGTCTATGCAGTGACTGCTGATTTCTCTTCCACGTGCCTTATTCCTCTGATGTGTTACTGCACTGATCAGCACAGGTTTGTGACTGGATTGGAACAGTCACAGCTCACAGCACGGTTTTGTATTTAAACCCTTCTGTTCAGGGGTTTGTAACTCAGCCACAGAAGTCCCATCTGGGCTAAAACTTTGAAGGAGAACCATTACCAGCCCATTAATGGACTTCTTTAAAACAGTGAATTTAAAATCACAATCTGATCTGTTAATTAAAAAATGTTAAAAAAAGAAGAAAACAAAAAACCCAGTAGAAATTAATAATGGCAAAATATAACTGCTCCTAATGACTGCTTCAATTCCAAAAAGTGAAATTTGGTAAATGGTGGTCTGTGATGATATGGGAGGATTTTTTGCTTTGGGGTTATGTTGGGAGGGTTATTGGTTTGCTTTTGGGGTTTTTGGTCCCAGTAGAGTGGAAAATATTGAGATATACTAGGACAGTACCCTGTACGGGGCAGTAGCTGCTACTCACCTCTCTGATAAAGTGAGCAGAAGTCAAAGCTGATAAAATACCCAGGAACAATAGATACATCAGTTTTGAAAGTGTTAAAACTTACCAAAATAAGATCAGCAAACACTGAAAACCTCTGTTACAGTGATATGAGTGCAACTTCTATACATTATTCTACATTTCCATCTTAGAAAGGACTTAAAAATATGCATGAATGCACATGGTTTCTCTTAAGTGGTCATCACCTTGCATGTTGTCAGAGAAAAAGGGTGTAGAATAAACATTATCTTTTTAAGAGTTTGTGCCTGCTTTACTTGGGCTAGAAATAATACGGTGCTATGGGGAATTTGGGAAATGTGTGACTGCTCATGCAAATTTGGGAGTTCATTGGATGCTTGTTATGGATTTCTAATGAGATTTAGTTTTTGCCTGTGTCTTAGGCTCAGTATTAGACTTACAACTATTGTAGTTTTGGGGGTTTGTTGGGGTTGTTTGGTTTTCAAGAAAGATGAGGACAGAGATTTGTTGCAATAGGGCAAGGTGGTGATGGTTTCAAACTAAAAGAGGGTTGTTCAGATTAGATACAAAGAAGAAAGTTTTTACAGTGGGAGTAGTGAGTTACTGGCACAGGTTGTCCAGAGATGTGGCAGATGCCCTGTCCCTGGAAACACTGAAGAGCAGACTGGATGGGGCTCTGAGCAACCTGATCTCCTTGAAGATGTCCCTGTTCTTGTTGGGGGAGTTGGACTAGATGACCTTTAAATATTCCTCCCAGTGTAAACTATTCTATGATTCCATTAATCCAGTCAAACTATTCCACAGGCAGAAAAACAGAGAGTTGTTTTCTTGATGCTGACTAAGTTCTGCCCCTAATCTTAGAGTTGTTCCAGTTTGCTGTCACCATTTTCTTACTCAGTCAGGAAATAGATCCTCTTTTACTTCTCATCACGTCCTAGTGGCTCAAGAATCTTTCACCTGCTTCTCACTGGTCTTACTGGGATGCCTCAGCTTCTCTTTGTTTCTGTTGTAGTATGCACTTTATAAAAAGATGACGCAAGCTGCCATTCTTATTCAGAGCAAATTCCGAAGTTACTATGAGCAGAAAAAATTCCAGCAGAGCCGACGGGCCGCGCTGCTGATCCAGCAGTATTACCGCAGCTACAAAGAGTGTGGCAAGAGGAGGCAAAACCGCCGGGCAGCCACCATCGTCCAGCAGAAACTCAGGTGAGCCCCGGGCTCTGGGTGCTATTGGGGTCTTTATTTGATGTTTTTATGCCCCTGGAGGCCGTGCTGTGCTTCACAGACAAAGGCTGGTGGGAGAAGGACTGTGGTTCAGAGGATAATTATTCTTGGTTTAGTGGCGTTCTCCCCAGTTTCGCCTGCACTTCAGTGTTGGGGTTTTTTGTGTTTAGAAGCAGTCTGCTTACCAAGAAGCAGGATCAAGCTGCTCGCAAGATTATGCGGTTTTTACGACGCTGCCGCCACAGGTATGACACTGTCTTTTGATATCTGCCCTTCCTAAAGCAATGTGACAATATTCGAGTGTGCCTGCAGTGAGTGCAATGTAGATGTAATAGAAGCAGCTCACCACAGGTCTTTTAATCAAAGAACAGAGCTGAGCACTGTCAAAAATGAAATCTTTAACTTAGCACTGAAAGAGAATTGTGTACAGCTCCATTGCTTTTAATGTAAAACAGCCCAGGTCGTTTGACTTTAAAAGCTGGCCTTGAGGAAGTCTAAAAAAAAAGCTTTTAAATCATAACTGCAGCTTCTGAGTGCCGCCCAAAACATTGATGGTATGTGGGAAAGTACAAAAAGTGATGACATCTGGTGTGTGCTGGAAGTGCCTTTAGTTTGGTCACAGAATCATTTGGTTGGCTCTCTCCAGTGCGTGTTCTCCTCAGTGTGGGTGGGTGGGATGTGGCAGCAGAGCAGCACAGGTTAGTTCACCTCAGCACTCCACAGACACGGAGTGAACCAGCTCCTGGCACTGGGGGAGCAGCACAGGCTGCCAGACCAGCACGGTGCTCCCTGTGGTTTTAGCTGGAAGGATCCCCTCTGTGATCAGCTTGCAAACTGGGACTTTGCCTGGACACTGGTGAATCCTGATGTTTCTGACTCTGCCCCTCCATTCTCACTACCCATGCATTTCATCCACTCAGGAGCTGGTCACACCTGAGGCATTTTTGAAGCATGTTTACTTCAGTCCAGTGACATTTAACAAGGAGAGCTCTTAGAGACATGTGATAGACTCCTGATTTTAGAAACAGACTCAGTCTTTATTGCAGGATTTCAAAGCTGCACTTTGCAGGAGGTCAGTGTGGAAGTACCTGCAGGTTCAGTGGGAAGTAACATATGTGGACAAGAAAGAGGCTTTGGAGTTCCCAGGCTGATTCCAAGTGCTCTTAAAACAGCCACAGTCATTGATGAAGAAGCACAAGCGACTTCTCACTTTCTGCAGGGCATGTGGAGGAGACCAAAGTTTTGTTTTGTTGTGTTTGTTGTTCAGCATGTCCTGGAGGCTCAGAACTTCTGTATCCTCTCAGATCTGCTTGAAATCCAGGCAGTCCCTGGGGGAGCCAAGTTTCCATCCGTGGGGTCTCTGGGGTCAGCCTGAGAGGCTCTCAGAGCCAGCACAGGCCCAGAGAATGCCTCTGGTGTGGCTGAGTCCCTGGGGCTCCCA
This sequence comes from Prinia subflava, assembly GCF_021018805.1. Classification (NCBI taxonomy): domain Eukaryota; kingdom Metazoa; phylum Chordata; class Aves; order Passeriformes; family Cisticolidae; genus Prinia; species Prinia subflava. The sequence continues at coordinate 3,782,365 of NC_086267.1, read as the reverse complement.
CCAACACCCAGGGTGTGCCAGGCCCTCTGAACAGGGCTCAGGAAAGACTCCAGCTGCTGAGTAGCACAGACTCTTGCAGGGCTTAAATTGCCCATGATTCCAACAGTTCTTGACTTCACCTTGTTGCCTTTCTCTTTCTCAGTGTCTCCTGTTCCCTTTGTAGAGAGACCCTACTCCTTTGCAGCACTGCAGACCAGGGTCAGTCTCCTCTCTCCAGCAGCATGGTCGCTGCTCTGGGCATCCCTGAGGGATGGGTTTAGCCCCTGGGGAGTTCCAGACAGAAATTCAGAGGGGATTCACTGTCATTAGGCTCTCTGTGGCTCACATCACATTGCACAGTGCATGAATTTCTGCAGCAGTGCAGTCCTGTCCCGTGTCCCTGGGCACTTCGTACCAGTTGTGGTTGCTCAGGAATTCATCCGTGGGTCTTGGCTAGGATGCAACAAAAGGAAAAAGTGATTTACCTCCACTGAAGATGCTAACCTTGTTTCAAAACTGCCTTGCTTTTCCTTGTGAAGCAGAAATGATCACAGGGTTATGGTTGCATGTTTTCTCCAAGCAATCATAAGAGTTTAAAACTGCGTTAATGTAGTTAAAAATCAAACAAAGTTAAAATGTAGTTAAAATTCAAACAGGAGCATTATGGCATTGGTAAATGCTAAAAGTGAAAGCCAGACTTAACAAAATGACAAAACCAGCATTCAGAATCTACTTGAAAAATACATAAATTTACCAGAATTATAGAACTGTTTAGAAATGTGACAGGTTTGAGTCTCATTCCCTATTTTCCTCCTGCTTGCTAAAAAAGCTCTAGCAAGCAGGAAGGCATTTTCAATTTCCAGCAGAGTATGCACTTGTACACTTGGGCTGCATCTGTGTCCCTGGGGTCACTGCTCCAGTGTCTCACACACCTCGGGCTCCTCTGGCTGCTGGAGCCACACAGGGCTCTGGTGCCTCTGCTCTCTGCAGCCAGTGACAAACACCATGCAAATCAGCTTTTAGAACTTCATCGCCACGCAGGATTGTGAAGACAAACCAAAAGTTTTTTGCTTGTGTAAAGAGCTGTAAAGGAAAATATAATACTGGAAATGACACAGATCATCTCCTTAGCTGAACACAGCCTCACTTGCTCCAGCATCTCAGCTGGCTCAGGCTGACCTGTTTGCTTCTTTGCTGCCTGTCCTGAGGGGCAGATCCCTGTGCTTCCCCTGGCACAGCAGTCCTGGCAAGAGCACCCTGTCCATTCCTTCCCAAACCAGCCCCTGCAATCCTCTTTTTAGCTGCCTTGTGGTGCAGGTACACTGAGGTAACAGGTGGAATTGCTTCCTTCTCACCTGCTCTTCCTCAAGCTTTCTGAATTTTCTTTGTGTCTCAATAAGAACATAATTCCTCCCTGCTTGACTTTTCTTGCTTACCTCTTCCTAAGGATACAGTAATAAAGCTTAGGATGCTAAGTTTCAGATTTCCTCTGTGTAAGCCTCTTAATTACATCCCTTCAGTCTCCCATGTGACACACAGGGTGCAGCTGATGAGGATGGGAATGGTGCCTGGGCTAAGAACCCCACACACTCTTTTTGCTTGTTGAAATCTCTTTAGAGTCTCCTCCTGAATTACTCAAAATTAGCACACTGCCACTATAAACAAGAATTTAAGAAAGCCCAAGTCTCTAGTAAGAAACACTTCAGCCACTCAAGCTCCTGAACATCCAGGGCTGACCCATAACAGCTAATACCTAATGTTAGTTAATGCTCTGTAGTATAAAAATGGCACTGTGAAGCCACTTCTTAAACCACAGTGCCTTGTTCAGTGCAAGGGATAGAAATGACAACTATTTTTGGAAAATCTGAGGGAGTGCAAGAAAAGGAAACGTCATGGGAACTTCCAACAAAAAGGATCTTGTAGCAGATTCCTGCCAGTTGATAGAGCTGGGGGAAGAGGCTGCAAAAGCCACTCGCAGTCTTTTGTAAGGAGAGTGAGCTAAGTGAGAAGGCACTAAATGCTTAAAATTCAGAAATTCAACCTTTGAAAAACTGAATGGTTTAACCTAGGGTTTTGTCCATGAGCAGATTCTGTTGCTGAGCCAAAAAATTACTCTCAAGAGCTTATTCTGTAGCCTTTAGGTGAGATTTATTCAGGGTTTCCCCTGGCAACTGTCTGCTTGGTGGGGGTTTTTTCCTGTTTAAAATTGATCAAAGTCTACTTTAAACCAATTATGAGAACTTTTTGTCTGCTTGCATTCAGAACAGCTTAAATGGTCATCTTGTCCTATTTTGCTTAATAACTTTTTGGCACAAAGGCTTAATATTTCAAATGTGATTTTGATCACCTTGAGGATCTGATCTCCTGAACTTAATGTTTGTTGCCTGACCAGAAGGTATTTCAGATGTTTTGGGTGAGTTAATGAGAGGTTCTGCAGTTGGAGGTCTCAGTAGTGCATGCATAGATGTTGATGAAAATACGAAAATACGTAAGTTTTAGTTGAATATACTCTTAGAGAAGATATTGGAGCTCTTGTAGCTGAGTGTCATGGAAAGAAAAAGGGATCATTCATCAGCAGGAGTCATTCTGACCGTCAGACATCTATTGTTTCCTTTTGACTTTGAACAACCCCCCCCCATATTTATCCATCTATTGTCATATTCTCAAAAACCTGGTGAAAAACCTTCATCAGCATAACACAGTATCAACATGATCTCTCACAGAGGTGTTGTTTGGTGAGAATGAGAAACAGAAATGTCCTGGCCTCCCAGGAGAGCATCACCCATCTTCCCATGGTGCCCAAACCTGTCAGCTTGAACCTGACTAACTTCCAGCCTAAAGCTTTGCCCCTCACACCTCCTGTGAGCTGAGCTGCCTCCAGGCTCGCTGTCCTGAGGCAGAACCAGAGCTTTGCAGAGTTAATGATTTTGGAAAGATTCCACCTCCTTAGTGATCCCCAGATCTGACACATCTAGAGCTGCAAGGAAGTCCAGGAGCTCCCAATGGGTTTGGATTTGCTGAGCTGAATTACTGGGAAGGTAACCTCCTATTTCCTGTTCTTTCTCTGAATTGTAGGAAACTTTTACCCTTCTGGGGCATATCTAGACCATTGCTAAGATGGAATTATGATCTGCAGTGTTTTCTATGGAGTAACATTTGGAATGAGCTAGAAAAGAGATGGTTGCTGCCAAGGAGGGCAGCTAGAAAAGCCACAGGGATGACAGTGTTGGGTTTTTTTCTACTTGCTTTATAACTTTCTGCCCTAAAGCACCTAAACACACAGGACTGCCCTTCCCTGGTAAAGAGGAGTCCAGTAGGCAGGAGTGGGAAGGGTTCTTTCTCTCCAGGCAAGCAGAAGTGCTGTCTCCTCCTCCCTGAAGTGGAGCTCTGGGTAAGGTACGGTTGTTGCCCTGTGTGTCTAATGGCTCTTTGGTATTGTTTTGCACTCTGAAGCCCTCTGGTGGACCATAGGCTGTACAAAAGGGTGAGTGTAGCTGCCTGCTAGCCAGTTCCTCTCTTCCATTTTAAATATATTTGCTTTCTGCTTGCTTGCATGGGGCTGCGGCCGAGATATGCCAGTAAGTTTTCACCTCCATTAATTCTATGAAAGAATCTCGTATAAACTAACCCTACTGCAATGACTAACACTGCTGCTTTTGTAACAGGACAGAGCTCTGCAGTAGATGTTACCAGTGCATGAATGTGTGAAAAAGGACATGTTTATTCATCATGGGCATGCTTAGATGGCGTTGTTGGGGGGGTGTTTTTTCAGTATCCGAAATGGCTGTGAGTAGATGTTGGAATTTGACAGGGTCTGCACTCACACCCTCAATGAGTTCTGTTCTCATGGACTGCAGCAGCAATCAGGGTAGATCATAGGAAGCTCAAATGGGTCTTTATTTCTGCCTGAGCCAGATGGAAGCTGAAGAGCTCCTCACACTGCTTTTTACTCCCAAAGGTGGTTAAGCACCAGTGTTTATCTTCTGTAGTTTGTTCTTTGGTAAGTCACACATCTGGTTGTGTTATAGGGGCAGCTTGTTGACAGCTGTTTCTCTCCTTTAGTAATCCACATGTTGGGAAGAAAAACAATTTAAAAAAATGAAGTGAAGATGCTGTGAGTGTGTTATAGTAAGTGCCAAGAGAGTGTCTGCTGGGAGTCTCATTCTCAGCAAGGTGGCAAGAGATGGAATCAAAAGAAAAAAGCTTTCCAAACAATATTAAAGTGGTCATATAAAGAGCATTTTTTTAGTGAAAGCATTCAAGTGCAGAAAACATAGGTATGAGCACATGCTGTATAGCAATTCTGCAATTTTTATAAGATTAATTAATTAGTGTATCTAGCAGGTAAATTCAACAGTTCCACCCGTGGGCCTGCCCCTTGGAGTGTCTCCAGGAGGTTCTTTGACCTACATCTTGTTTTGACTATCAAATGGTGCAAAACAAGATGTCCTTGTTAGGAATTCTTCTCTTGAAAATAAGGCTAAATAGAATTTCAAGTGTGACAATGTATTTAAAAGGGTTACCTATTGTTTTAAAGTGTAAAAAATGGTAAGAAATTGCTAGAAACTATAAAACTATATACTAGAAACTATAAAACTATGTACTAGAAACTTAAAAGGCTACAAATATATGAAAAAGTTGAAAATTTTTAGGTATCAGTGGGAGAATTCCCATGACAGGGGATGACTCAAGGCATGTTCCTCAGCTGCCAGCAGGCTGCTCTGTTCTGTGTCACACCTGAGAGGTTCTGAGGGCAGCAGGGCTTTTGTAAAAAACTCTGCTGGAAACTGCTCACTGCTCCTGTTTTCAGCAGGGGAGGGGACCCCTGCTTCCATGTAACATTGTAAAAAGAAAACCGCATTGTTGATGACAGAGTTTTATTGATTTGGAATTGCAGAGATCATTTTCAAGGCTGATAGTGAGAGCATGAACTGGGTCTGAGCCTGCTGGAGACACCATTATTTGTTTAATTGTTTAGGCTAACAAAGGAGCAGCAGCTAATGACATTTGTTTCCAAATGATGACTCTATGCTACCATTTCTTGTTGTATGTGTTCATTTTTTTTACAAGTTCTGAGTTTTTACTAATAACAGATGAAGTAGGAATTGAGTGAAATGAGGGCAAAGGTCTAGACATGCCCTGAGGACAGGCTCTGCAGGGCTGCTGTCAGCAGAGGCCAGTTGTCAGTGTTGGAGGAGAAACAACAAAGGTTGTTGCACTTTTAAGGCTTTGTATATGTGACAGTATATGAGAAATTAGCTGGAAGCAGATCCTGGAAGTTTGGTAGCACGTGCAGGTTTTACCTGGGGTGACCAATGATGTGTGATTGATGTGGAAATGGGGTGGCCCTCTGGAAAAAGCGAACTGTGAGTGATCTCAAAATGCACTGGCTGCTGTTCTGCCAAAGTAAGTGTGCAATGGCAAAATGTTCCTTGCTGCTTTGCATTCTGATAACTCCCTGTGTGTGTCTGTTGCTGAGTGCACAAACACCAGGAGTGTTCCCAGGCCTGCTGATGGGCACAGGCTGACACAGCCCTCGTGCTCAGGGAATGTCTGCAAACATGTTTGGAATACACAAATTGGGTGTTTTCTGTACCTGCTCTTGGAGGTGCAGATACATGATTGCAGCATTTGCTCCTGGGTTTCAGTTTTGAAGCCTTTCTGAACTGAGTGATTTTTTTCTGGATTTGTTTGGGTGACATTACACCAGGATCAGTAAAGAGGGAGAGGCAGGAGATTTTACTGGCTGACTCTTGGGAGATGAGACTTAGTTTCATTCTGCAGTAGAAATTAAAATACCTTTTAGGGGGGGAAGAAACCCCATCCATGTTGCCTTTAAGTAACAGTTTTCATCTCAAGGAAAGCTGCTTCAGTGGAGGGATTTCAGCTACTCCCCATGCCTCCCTACACATTTGCCTTCATACTGGTCAAACCATCCTCTGCAGCCTCCTGCAAAACAGAGCTTTGCTCCCAGTCCAGGTGTGGAGGTGAACAAATGGCAGAGCTGCCTTCAGTGTGACCCTCTCTGCCCTGCCCGTGGCAGGAGAGGATGTGGAGAAGCTCACAAGGAGTGACTCTTCCCCATCTCAAGGGATGACCAGTGAGTCCCCTTCTGCCTAGAGCAAAACTCCTGTCCTCTCTGGCCAGAACAAGTGCACTTGTGTAGGTGTTATTTGTTACACGTTGATCATGAGTAGTAAAACCTCTCTTCATTCACTTTTCATGTACAAAAATAGGCCCCCTTATCCCACCTCGTCCTCACAGTTTGATTAAATGCTGCTCTCCAGTTTCGGGGAGTAAGAGTTGTAGCATCTGAAGTCATTTCTGTGGTAAGTACAGCTGCATTTAATACCTGAATAAAGAACATTCTGCTGTGTTTTATTGTTCTCTGCATACACTTCCCTCTTTTGGCACTTCAGCAACCAACCTTTTCCTACTCCTGTGCATCTTGTATTTTTTAGGTGGTTTTAATCTGTGCCATGCAGCAGACATTGCATTGAGGGACCTGGTTTCTTGCCTCTCTTAGTGAAATAGAGAATGGGGAAAAAAATTTCAAAGGAAGGTCCCATTTGTTTGAGTTCAGGATGATGTGTGAAAATGTCATGTTGGGATATGCGTCACTGTACCTGCAGCAAAAGTTTTCAAAGTAATTTCTTTTTTCATTTACCTCTTGCAGGGGCTGAATGTATTTGGAGCTCAGATGTGTGTATTAAATTGCAGACTGCATGCTCTGGGGTGTCGTTCTTATTGGGCCTTTCTGTCTCTTTTGTTTTGCTGCCTAAATGAGGTATCTGGAAAAAGGCAAGATCTCCCTTGTCTTAAATATCCCACAGGCCATTTCAGCTCTCAGAGCAACAGGTAACTCGCCAGGCAGCCTTCCCTGGCTCTCACAGCCTGTCCTGTGGACTGATCTCCAGCATTTGGACTCATTCAGCATTTCCCTGGCTGGGCATCCCGGGGTCACTCTGGTGGAGCAGCTTTGTGTAACGCTTTGCCCATGGAGCCATCGTTTGCTGTGGCTTTCTCTGAGTAGGGCTGGTTCATTTGCTGACACCCCTACAGGACTGGGGAGGGCACAGGGACAGGAGCTGCCACTGGCTGGGGCTGTTGCTTTCTACATTGCTTCAGCACATCCTGATGCACCCCCTGCACACTGTCCAAGTGAGCAACACGGTGTGAGGGGCAGAAACTCTGGCTGGCTGGAGCAGTTTGGGAACCAGGATGTATCTCCCAAGAGTCAGGGTTCAAAGCTCCCGTTTGACATCATCTTCTCTTCCCTTTCTGTATGTCAGCATCACGGCTGTGATTTCAGACACCTCAGCAGTGCTCATCTCTATTGCACGTGCTTTTTCCTTCCATCTGCTCTTCAGCACTTCCAGAGGGAACAACTTTGTGCCTTAGAAGCGCTTGCTGTCTGGACAATATCTTATCTGGGGAGGTGTTTGTTCAAGGCTTCATCAGTACAAAATCAGATACACACTCCTTGCAGTTCTGTGCATGGTTTCAGAGCTGCTGGCAGAGGATGGTGCTTTTTGTTTGGAGACCTGCAAAAGCCAGGGCCCGTTTCCCATTCTGGGTTGCTCCACTCACAGCTGGGCATCACTTGAGCTGTCCTCACTCCAGCCCCCAGCCAGCTCAGGGAGGCACTCCCAGAAGTGATCCAAGCCAGCATGACAGTGCCTGTAGACTCCGGAGAGGTTTGCACATCATCCAGCAGCACCTGGCCTGCTGCTGTCACTTCCATTGCCCTCATTTCCTCTGTTGTTTAAAAAAATAGTCTCACTGCAAGGCTGGGTTGAAACATCTCCTCTAAGAACATTCTTTATACTGTTCAATTCTCTAAATCCCAGCAGTGTTCTTTTCCTTACAGCAGTTTATTAATGCTTGGAACTACAAATGCTACACTGGGTTCTCTTCCCTGCCTTAGCTTAAGACTGGAAACATGTTAACCAAAGGAGATTGCCTTATAGCATGAAGACAGTGCTATCTTGTTCACTTAAAATCTCTCCTAGCAGCACTTACTGAGAGGATTTCTATTCTCAAGGGTCCTAATTTGTCCAAAATTCTTCCCTGGTCAACCTGCATTTTTTAACTGCAGTTGAAAATTTTGAGGGTTTATACACCGAGTATTAATGAAGAGGAAATAACCAGTGCCTGTTATTTGATTTCATATTGTTGTAATCAACTCGAGTGCCACTCGAGTGAGGAACTCAAGAGTTAAGAAAAGACTGAAAGTACTTCTAAGACACAGGAAAGGTTGCAGTGCAGGCTATCCAAGAAAGAATTAACTGGTTGAAGACAATTAGTTTTAGATTCTCTTGACAAAGCATTTCAGATAAAGGAAATGGATTGATTACCTTGGTGCATGCACTGGTTCTGGCACCTCCTGTTTATTATCATGGTTTGAGGGAGCAGCATGGTGTTCACAGTAACACCTCAGAGCTTCTCCAGTGACACTCTGGCCATGGATTGGTTCCATTTTTGGTAACATTTGGAGATATTTCAGTTCACTTGGCTGTGCCTGCTGCAGAGCCCGGGGTGAGCAGGGCTGCCCTGTGCCTGCTGCCAAGGAGAAGGGAGGACTTGACTTCCCTGGCATCCCAGGGCCTGGGATCCCAGCTCTGGAGAGAGGAGGAGAGACTGCAGCTGCAGACTGCAAGTGTCCAAATTTACCAGACAGGGTATCAATGGAATAAAGGACTGGAAAATGGAAAAAATACCTGCCTTCACTCCCATCTGCAGTGGGACACACGCATTGAACAAAGAGATTAGTAAATTAAAAAAATACAGTAGTCTAGTGAATTTGGATGGTTATCATCTTGAGGGCTTAGTGTGTAAATGCTGTGGAATGCAGGGTTTTAAGCCATTACATACTAAATAACATCTTCTAGTAATGTACCTGTGGTGGATTTCAGTTTATACCTTTAGGGAGATTCTGTGCTATGTTGTGTTTGTGTTTTCTCAGCAGTAATTATTACACCTGCATGTAAATGATGTAAATCCCACCTGACCAAGGAAAGCGTTGCAAATGCAGAGTGTTTGACACTGTCCCACATGACATCCTTGTCTCCAGATTGGAGGGATGTGGTTTGAAGGGTGGAGCACTGGGTGGGTGAAGAACTGGCTCCAGGGCCACATGCAAAGAGCTGTGGCCAGTGGCTCATGGTCCGCAGGGAGGGCAGCGATGGTGGGGGCAGGAGTGGGGCTGGTAGTGTTCAAATCTGTGTCAGTGCCGTGGGCAGTGGGATCAGGGCACCCTCAGCAAGTCTGCTGCCACCACTGAGCTGTGGGGTGAGTCACACAGGGGAGGAAGGGATGGATCCAGAGGGAGCTGGACAGGCTGGAGAGGTGGGACTGTGTGAACCTCAGGAAGTTCAATAAAATAAAGTCCTGCACCTGGGTCAGGGCAATCCCACACACACAGACAGGTTGGGTGAGAGGTGATTGAAAACAGCTTCATGGAGAAATACTTGGGTCATGGTTGATGAAAAGCTCCCCATGAGCCAGCACTGAGAAACCAGTTGTGTCCTGGGCTGCATCCAGAGGGGTGTGGGCAGCAGGGGAGGAGGGGACTCTTACCCTCTGCTCTTGTCAGTCCTGCACACAGTTCTGGTGTCCCCAACATAAGGACATGGAACTGCTGGAGCCAGTCCAAAGGATGGCCGTGAAGGATAAGAGCACTGGAGCACCTCCCCTACAAAGACAGGCTGAGAAAGTTGGGGCTGCTGAGCCTGGATAAGAAAAGGTTTTATGGAGACCTCACAGCACCTTCCAGTGTGTGGAGGGTGCTACAGGGAAGCTGAAAAGGGATTCTTCATCCAGAACTGTAGTGATAGGTGAGGAGTAATTGATCCGAATTTAAAGACAGGAACTTTAGGTTAGATATTAAGAAGAATTTTTTTCTGTGAGGATTATGAGACACTGGAATTAGTTACCCAGAGACACTGTGGCTGCCCCATCCCTGGAAGTGTCCACAGCCAGGTTGGATATGGAATTGAGCAGCCTGGGGTAGAGGAAGGTGTCCCTACCCATGGCAGGGGAGTTGGGCTAGATGATCTTTAAGGTCCATTCCACCCCTTGATATTCTGTGATACTGTGACTCTGTTTCTGAGCAGGACCTGTTTTAGTGCAAATGCTGAGTGCTGCAGTAATTAACTTCTGTTGGCATGTGTGTTCCAGGCAAACAGATGCAACAGTTCTGCACCAGTACAGATATTGCATGCTGTAGGTTGCAGTTTGCAGCAAAGCATGTTTTGCATTCTTCCAGTCAAAGTGCTTCATTAGTGTAGCCCTTGCATGTGAAGTGCTGAAGTAAGGAGTAGCATGTCTCAGTGAAAGAGCCACCAGCTTATTTAATGTGCATGTTCTCAGTGAGAGATCTATAATAACAGGTTAATTTTACATTACAGTACTGAAGTGCAACAGAAAACACTTGGAAGTTGCACTGCAAATCATGCATTAATTGATGGTATCTTAAACACAGCTAATCCAAGCCTTAAAATTGTCCATTGCACAGAGGCACAACACCTTTTCTAGCACAGCACCAGGGATTCTGGCTCTCCTGCTTCTAAATGGTGCACTACTAGAAATATTAGTTAAAAAATCAAGGGAGAGGCAGCTTTTCTGCTGCAAGAAAATAAAACTAGAGACACTGGAGATAAGAAACATGTCATATATGACTGTTTTGGCTTACTGTGTCAGCCCTCCTATGTTTCCTGCAATGAAAAGGGGATCTGGCTGTATTCAGCATGAAGAACCCCAGTGAACACAGGCTGTCAGCCTGAGTGGAGTTTGTTGTTGCCTTCTGTGCAGTGCTGAAGCCTCCACTCTCTTGATGTCCACAGGCTCTTTTAGATCCCAGCTTGTGCAGAGCCAAAATGCTCCTGTAAAGATTTCTCTGTAAAGCAGCAGGCAGTCAGGCTTGGCACTGTCTGAGGAGGAGCTGAGAGCCCCTGGTGCTGTTGGCTGCCTTGTCCCTTCCTCAGCCTGGGGACCAGAGCACTGCTTGCCCCTGGGAGAGCCTGCTGGGCTCTCATTTCAGGAGTGCCAGGGACTCCCCAGAATCTGAACACACAATGTGCATTTGGCCTAGCAGAGCCCTCTGCTTTCCACACATGATATTCTCCAACAGTGGAATTAGAATAATCAGCCAAAATCTAACCTGCATATGGGTTAGTCTGATTTGACCCCTGTTGGCCACATTTCACAAATACTGAGAATGCATTTGGGTGCTAAAACCTTTGAGTCAGCCAAAAGAGAGGTAAAAGCAGCCAGCTCCCTTTTCACTGTGGTTCTGACTAACAGTACATGCAGAAAAAGGAATTAATAAAACAGTGAAATGGAGGTGTATTTATAGAGATCCATTTATAGTCTTCATTGTATCCTTATATTAGCAGGCTGGTGCAAGAGCCAAAAGATGTGTGGGTGTAAGTCTGTGCACAGTAGCTATAAACTGCCACTGCTGCTCAGCTCTCCTGACATGTTTTCTTATTTTTATTTACTTGGGCTTTGTTAAATTCTTTCACTTGTAGCTCGTTGCATTACACAGACTTGCATCTCTGACACTATTTTTTGTGCTATACCTTTGTTACTTGTCAAATTTTTGCAACGTCATGTGAGCACTTGAGCCTATACACGCTTAGCTAAATCACCTTTTTTTTTTCTGCAATCTACTCCACTTTTGCAGGGGACTTCCCCTTGCAGGAGCAGAGGGAAGACATGTGGAGGCAGGTGACAAAGGGATCTCAGTGCAGAAGAACTCTCTGCAAGCAGAGGCAGCCCCAAGCCCAGCTGGGCACCTTTGGGGCAACACAGGGATGCTCTGGATTTGGTCTGGCTCCTTTGCAGGGAGCCTGCCCTGACACACAGCCAGGTTCTCAGCCTGAGCAGGTTTCCTGCTGCCCCAGCTCCAGTGCAGAGCTCTGTTTCACTTGATGGGATTGAAATGATTCCCTTCTCTTTGTCCTTTAATTTAATGTTTAACTTTTTCAGCTTTTAGTGATGGTTTAGTTCTCGTGTTGGTGAGTTAGAGGAGGTCATGTATGGCATGCATTTGAGAAAGTTGAGAACTGAGGCATCAAGCCATGTCTAGGAGGAGTGACTTGCACCCTGGAGATACATCTGTACATCTCCCCTGGCTCACAGCATCCTGCAGTGCTGGGAGAACACAGAACTTACTGCCAAGAGCATGATGAAACCCAGGCACAGCAGCAGGAGTGCTTGTGGAACAAAGTGCCTTTCTCACACCCACACTGCTTCTTCTGCTTGTGCATAAACACTGATGTGGGGTTCTCTCCACACCAGGCTTCCTCTCCAGGCTGGACAGGCTGATTTTCCCCCCTGTGTGGAGAGCAGGGGTCAGCCCTGAACAAACCTTTTGCCCTGACTGTAGGAAGGAGCTGCAGGGTCAGGCAGGGAGCAGCAGTCCAGGAAGCCCCCAGCAATCAGGCAGACAGCAGAACAAAGCCCAGCTGGAGTTGCCAGTACTGGGGAAGGGCAGTAGCTGGAACCAAGGGTGTCTCTCCAAACGTGTGTCTGGGGTCTGCAGTGGCCCCTTGCAGCTGTCGGTGGTGTTGGGAGGTGTTCCCCTCTCTGGGAGCTGCCTCTTCTGCACCGGAGGTTGCAGTGATGAATCCTTTTGATTGTTCTGTCTTCAAGAGATTCCTAATGGAAGTGTTACATAGCTCCTCTTTGTTTTTTCAGAGTGAAAGAATTGAAAAAGGCCAAGGAACTTGAAGATACGCAGCAGCATCCCGTAGCAATGTGACATTGCTTTTCAGACTGTTTTCATTTTCTGTTTTTAGCAGAGACATGCAACAACAACAAAAATACCCACTGCAGTTCTGGAAATACCAGCTGCAGGATTTTAACAGTAATGTTTTGGTCATTGCATTTGCACTTTCATGGACAACTTTTTATTTGTTCAGCAAGACATCTTGGAACTCAATCTTCTGTTGGATCGTGGGAAAACAAGACACCAGGAGGAAATTGTGAGTTGCTTCATTCTCCGAGAAGGAAGGAAGAAGCGATTAATTATCCTTTTCATATAGGGCTGTATTAAAACAACATGTGGAACTGTACAAATATTATACCAAAAATATTGTTCAGAAAAGGTGGGAATGCACAAGCAACACAAGAATGCTGTTCCTGCACCTGTCAGTCATCTCCAAGAAACTGAAGCTTTGAGAGTCTCAGTGGAGGGGCTTAGATCAGTACATCTTTATTGGGTCCATGCATCCTCATTTCCTTCGCACTCCTGTCCTTTGTGTTTTATTTCAACCTCTACAGCACACTTAATGCAACTTTTTAAATCTGCAGGTTTTTAATACATCCCGTGGGAACTTACAGGAGGGGTTTGGTGTATGAGAGACACGGGTATTGCATGAGGAATGGAGAGAGCAGCTTAAGCAAGTTTTACACTTCTTTTTTTTTTGTATTTTTACTAGAACCTGCAAACATATCAACTGTCATGTACTTTCTCTCATATTCAGCACTTTATTTTCTAGCCTTACCTTCATGTACTATTGTTTTAATTAAGTTCTCAAATAATCTGTAAAACATGTAGCTTTTTCTCTTATGTACTTGTCAAACCTCTTGTCATTTTGCAGAGTCACGTACATATGTTGCCTGGACATTTTATGCCACCTAAAGATCAGTGGTGCTGCATTCTGGCCAGTAAATTTCTTATTTTGGCTACTTCATCAAAATCTGGGCAGTTTCTGTATATATAGAAGGTAGAAATGGAAAATGAGAAAAAAATATTTGAAAGGGAATATATTGATTAATTACTAAATATTTTATTCACAAAGGGTCAATAACTTGGCAAGATAAAATTATTATTTGTATAGTTTTGTCTGAATGAACGAGAAGAGTGTGGATGTATTGTTTGTACATACTGTATATATTAAAGAGATATGTGCATGAACTCAAGAAAAAGAAATGAACAAAGCAAAGCATTAGTGGCTATGGTCTGTAAAATGAAACAAAAACTTTATTTCACTATAAGAAACTTTATTTTAAATGTTCTTTAGAAGAACATTTTTGCTAAAGCATGACTAAATGGCAAAAAAGAGCTACTGTATTTAGACTTAGGAAAAAAAGGCAGAGCAACATTACTTTAAAAAAAAAAAAAAAAGAAAAAAAGGATATGTTTACATTTGATTTTGGCTACCAGGAGTTTGGTTCAGTTGAGTTTAATTTATGTATTCCTTCCTTTTTTTTTTACCCCCGTCTTTTTTTTTTCTTTTTTTTTTTTGCCAATGGTGCCAAGTAATGTGAATGCTAATATTGCTTAAGAAAATTAAGTTACTTTTGCAAAGCAGATAATCATAAGAGTACAAAAAACGTATCTAGCTTAACACCATACACTCACTCCAATAAAGAACACTTAGAATGAACATAAAATGAAAAAAAAAAATAAATAGTACAAAAGTAGAAAATATGTTTCACATTTTCATATCTCCTGCTGGAAGTCAGAAAATGTAATAAAAATTGCACAAAAAATTTTAAAAAATTAAGTAAAACTTAAAAAAAAGATGCAAACTGATCCTGTAGGGGTGTCATGGTATATTGCTATTTCCACATAGTGAGGAGCCAAAGAAATTAGATTTTTTTTAAAATTGAACTACTAATTTAAAACTGTCACAGATTCTCAACAATGGGAACCAGTTCTGATCTTCATTACACAGGAATGTAAGGGGAGAAACTCCTGAAGTCCGTGTCATTACTTGTGGGTCACGTACATGTGTCTGAGATCAGAAGCTGCTCCTGTCTGTTTGTCTCGCTCGTGGCAGTTGAAAATTTCTGAATGAACTTGTGTAAATTTGAGATTGTTAGTTTTGGAATAGTTGTTCTTGCTTGATCCCGGCCACCAACTGCAATGTTTAAACGCAAGGCTTGTTGTGAAGCCAAAAATTATTCACACATAGGAAGCTTTGAAACTGGTGTCTTTAAAAGAAGAGTAAAAACAAAGATTGTGGCAAAAAAACTGGGGTCAGTGCTCTTGGTGCCTTTTCTATAATTGTACCTGTTTTTAATTACTTCTTTTCACTGCCAGCATTGAATTACAGTAGATGTGCTATAGCTCATTATCAGAATTCTCTTGTACATTTCTGAACTGCTGCTTTATGACCTGATTCAATTTTAAAAAAAACGGGAAAAAAGCAAAACAAATGGCCTGGCGCTCACACTGTGCCTGTGGGCAGCCTCGTAGCCTCAATTTACTGTCTGCAATTGGAACCTTCACCAGTAAATTTTCCTCTCGCGCCAAAACAGGAGACGCTGCAGAATCTCCTTTGGAATGAATTGGAAATGCTCTGTATTAGTACTGGAAGAACTCTTGGCATTTTGAAACTGAAATATTGCACCCATTAACCAATACGTGACAATATAGAATTGATCTGTTCCTAACAAGAGTAGTGACCTCAGTGGAAATGTTTTAACTCCTTGTCTTTACAGAGAAAGGATTCAGTAATATACAGAGCTATTTCAAATTACTCTTCCAGATCCATGGGCCTGGTGGTGTATCTACTAATCTAGATCCTGCTTCAGCCAAACGTTTAAGCCTGTGCTGGCTGTCAAACATGCAGACAGTTCTGCAGCACAGCTCCAGGACTCCTGGCATGCTTGAAGCCAGCTCAGCTCCCAAGTGCTTTGTTGTGTCGGGCCGTAACCCTTGGTGTGTCACTGGGGAGGGAGCAGCACTCCCCCGCAGTGAAGTGATTCTTCGAACCCTCTTCTTGGTTGTGGAACTTAACATTTGCACCTAAGATAAGTCAGTGCAGCTTTCTAGGAAAATTCAAATTCCCAAGTGCCAGGAGCCAGAATTTCTGTCTTCTGATCATAGAATCGCTCCTTTGTGAAACACATTCGACAGCAGTAATACTGTGTGAAAGAAATACAGAATATAACATGAACCCCCTCTCTGGTTGCACGCTTATGGCAGTTCCACACAATAGCTGGTGCCCAATGGGGGGTCCCCAAGACTTGCATGTAAAACTAGTATAGATGTCTTCTCTTTTGTAAGTTTTATTTTTGTAACTGTGCATGTAAAGCATCACTGAATCAATGGATCTGTTGAAGAACTCAGCTGCTGGAACCATGCAAAATGTTTTGAATTGCCCTTAAAATATGGAAAATGTTTTCTGAATGCTTTATATTCTTTCTGCTGTAAATTAAAAAAGAAAATTTCCCCATACAAAGTGTCTGCCTTCTTCTGAACACATCTCTTCTGTCCTACTTTGAGAGCAAAGCAGTCCTTCAGTCACTTTAAGGAACCACACACACAAAAAAAGTTTCTGCTCTACACGACCTGCTTGTAAGAATATTGCATCTGATTCCTTACGGGTTGTGGTGTGACAGGTCAGGTCCCAGAGCTTTGTGTGCAGTTCCTCCTCAGTGGACAATCACTTCCAGGGTTTTACATAAGAAACCATACAGAGCTGGCAGCAAAATGCTTAATCCTGCAGTGTACACAGAGCAGAGTCAGATGGCAGAATTCATGAGTGCTGCCGATGCAGAAACCTGAGAGGCCACAATTAATAATACAATTAAATGAGACACGGACACTATTGCACTAATCAAGTATCAAACTTACATGAACTGGTCCTCAAGAACAGTAACTTGTACCAGACTACATGGCCAGCCCAGCAGGCAAAACCTGAAACCAAGCTTAGTAAATTAATAATCCGGTCTATCAGAGACTGTGTAAGTACCATTATGAGTAAGCTCCTCCAAAACCCAGCTCCTCAAGTGAAGACGAGGTTTCTTTCATTGGGAGAGTTTCTTCTCGACTGCAGAGAAAGTTTAATTTTGTTTCTCTTTTAGAGTAACCCAGCATTTAACTTTGCAAATTGCTCTCCCATTTTTCCATTTTACATGGCTGTTAATTGCTGGGTTCTTTACCATCGTGGCGGGTTGACCCAGTCTTGAAAGAAGGCACCTCCTCCCTTATGCCCAGGGGCATGGCTGGAGAGAACTGGAAGACCAAACATGAGGGGAAAAATGGCTGGGGTGAGATAAAGGGGAAAAAAAGAAAACTCGGGAGGTGCAAAGGCAGCCAGTGCCTCCCTCCCACCAGTGCCTTGCAGAGGCCGATGTTCCCCGGCGGAGCAGCCCCGGGAGCACCGAACCCCGGCCCGTGACCGGCCCTGCTCTGATCACCGACAGCACCGTGCGGGTGCGGGGAGCACCGGCCCCGCCGGGGAGCACCGGCCCCGCCGGGGAGCACCGGCCCCGCCGGGGAGCACCGGCCCCGGCCCCGCGGCAGCGAGCGCAGGGTCGGGCGGGCGCGGGGGACAAGGACAAGGACAAGGACAGCCCCGGCCCGCCTCGGGCGCTGCACGGAGCGCGCGGACACGCGTGACAACGCCACGAAATGCACGTGGCTGTGTCTGTGTGTCCGTGTGTGCGTGAATCTCTGTCCGTGTCTCCGTCCTCGCGTCCGTGTGTCCGTGCCCGTGGCATCTGTGTGTGTGTCCCTGTCTGTCCGTGTGTCCGTGCCCGTGTATCTGTCTCTGTCCGTGTGTCCGTGCCCGTGGTATCTGTGTGTGTGTCCGTGTCTGTCCGTGTGTCCCTGTCCGTGTGTCCGTGTGTCCGTGCCCGTGTATCTGTCTCTGTCCGTGTGTCCGTGCATCTGTGTGTGTGTCCGTGTCTGTCCGTGTGTCCCTGTCCGTGTGTCCGTGTGTCCGTGCCCATGTATCTATGTGTATGTCCATGTCTGTCTGTATGTCCGTGTGTCCGTGCCCGTGTATCTGTCTGTCTGTCCGTGTGTCCGTGTGTCCGTGCCGGGCCGCTCGCGCCGTTCCGTTACTGCCGTTCCCGTTCCCGTTCCCGTCACCGCCCGGGGCGGGCAGGGCCGGCACAGCGCCCCCCAGCGGCCGCAGCCCCGACACCGGCCTGCGGGGCCGCCGCCATGGCCCGGCGCCGCCCCAGGCCCGGCCCCGGCCCGGCCCCCGACCGGAGCCCGCCCCGCGCCCCGCCCGGCCCTCACACACCGCCCCCGCCCCAACACCGCCCCGGGCCCGGCCCTCACCCATCGCCCCCGGCCCGAGGCCGCCCCGGCCCTCAGCCATCGGCTCCGGCCATCGCCCGCCCCGGGCCCGGCCCTCACCCATCGCCTCCGGCCCGAGGCCGCCCCGGCCCTCAGCCATCGGCTCCGGCCATCGCCCGCCCCGGGCCCGGCCCTCACTCATCGCCTCCGGCCCGAGGCCGCCCTGGGCCCGGCCCTCACTCATCTCCCCCGCCCCGAGCCCGCCCCCGCCCTCACGCATCTCTCCCGCCCCGAGCCCGCCCCGAGCCCAGCCCTCAGCGATCGCCCCCGCCCCACTCCCGCCCCGGCCCCGGCCCATCGCCCCCGCCCAGAACCCGCCCCGGGCCCGGCCCTCAGCCGTCGCCCCCGCCCCAATCCCGCCCCGGGCCCGGGCCTCACCCAGCGCCCGCCGCCCGCCCCGGGCCCCGCCCCGTGACTCGTCAGCGCGGGGCGCCGCGCGCAGTTCCCGCTGGACGCGCCCGGTCGCTGCTGCTGCTGCGGCCCCGTTCTCGTCCCGCCGGCAGCATGTGAGTGCGGGGCGAGCGGGGGAGCGGGGCGGGCCCGGCGGCGGCGGGAGCAGGGCCCGGTCCGGCCCCGCGGGCGGGGGCTCCGGGAGGGGCTGCGCGGAGGGGCGGGCGCGGCCGGCGGCAGAGGCGAGGCCCGGCCCGGCCGTGCCTTGGGCCGCCCCGCCTGAGCCGCTGCTCGGGCTCGACCGGGGCGCTGGCCGGGGCTGCGCAGGCCTGGCTGTCCCGCCGGCCCCTGGCGCTCAGAGCGGGGCCCGCCCTGCCGGGACAGCGCCTGCCGGGCACCGGGGCGTTGCTCTGTTTGGAACTTGCAGGAAGCGATGTCATTTCCGAGCCTGTTCACCTGGGACTGGCACTGAAGCAGCACCAAAGGGTGGCGGCAGCGCCAAAACAGTGATACTGTGCTGTACAGGGCCGGCGCTGAGCCTTGCCCTGGCTCCGCGTTGTGCCTGTACTCATTACGTGCAAGTTAGAAGCCAATGTGTAAATACAGGAAACAGCCAGACTTGGCTGTTTGGAGTGCCAGTCTGCACTAAACAAGCATCTGATGTGAACATAAGAACGTGGTAAAGGAAATGGAGTGCGGATAGTTCTAGAGATACACTTTAAAAACCTTGCCAGGTGGTGAAAAGGTAATGAGGAGTATGTGCAGAAGCTCTTGCATCCACTGTAAAGGTGCAGAGTATTTTAGCTGGTAAAAAGAACTCTGTTATGAATTCAAAGCTGACCAAAGGTAAATTCTTGTATTTTCCAAATACTTTCTCCTTCTGGTCCTTTGTCTTGCTCCAAATCAACCATTTCAAAAGAGCAGAGAAGCATCACTGGAAAAATCACATGGTTAGAATAAGTATTAAGTTTTTGTATTTGAATTTTTGTAAACTATTCTTTCTTGAAACTTAGTACTTGTGTTCATATGGGAAACAAGAACACCCCTGAGCCCAAACTTCTCACTCTTGTCCCCTGCCTCATTGCAAAGTGTGGTGTTAGCAAGGCACTACTGTCTCTTAGCACAGCAGGCAATTTGTTAACAAAACGTTTGGGACACTGCATGACTTGTGCCCACTGTCAGCTGTTAAAACACCATTTCTCCAGTAAGAAACTGCCCTGTATTGATCACAAGGATACGAGTTGCCAATTTTCAAGGCTGTCAGGTGTATAATGATGCCTTTCTTTACTGCAGGTCAGCCAACGTCCCTGGGAGCTCAAACATGGCTGCTAGCAGCAACCGCCGGCTTCAGCAAACTCAGCACCAAGTAGATGAGGTAAAAAAGTCTGATCTGATGGTGGTGTCATCCTCTTCCTGCAGGAAACCTGTGCAATTAGAAGGGATCTTTTTCCCGAAGCAGTTTTCCCTTCATTATATGAAGGAGAGGCAGAGAGAGGTTCCCAGGGTCCAAACATTAGCTGCAGCCTTGGTGCTTGAGGATTTGGCATAAGTAAAGGTTGTTTACAGAGGACGAGCTTTTTTCTCATCAGTGGCCATGAGAGCTGACTACCAAATGTGATTTTTGTGGAGTCCCAGGCTGGCTGGCAAGTATTTGTTGACATCATTTGCTATCATGTTTATATTCCTCAACTCCTCCTGAAGCCAATCAGGAATTATTTCCTAGGTTTGAAGGAATGCCAGCACTACTGATTATTTTAAAGTAGGCATTCAAGGCTTCTAGCCACAGGTGGATTCCATAGTTTTGCATACACTAAAAGGCAATATCTCCTGCCTCTGAGAAAACATCGAGTACCTTGCGGGGCTGTTGGCTGTGACAATGTTGCACTGTGTGGTCACTCACTGTCAGCATTGACCTGCTGCAGGTTGTTGACATCATGAGAGTGAACGTGGACAAGGTGTTGGAGCGAGACCAGAAGCTCTCAGAGCTGGATGACCGCGCTGATGCCCTGCAAGCAGGGGCTTCCCAGTTTGAGACCAGCGCCGCCAAGCTGAAGAGGAAATACTGGTGGAAGAACTGCAAGGTAACCATGGCTTGTGTGCTGGCACCGTGCCTGTAACACTGTCACAGTCCGTGTCTCAAACAGCAGAAAAAGTTTAGCCAGTGTTGTTTAAGTCACAGCATCTAGTTTTTAAAGCATGCCACAGTGGCTGGGTGAAGTAACAGCAAGCTGCATTACTGGCCGTGCTGCCCTGTGGAGGATCTTGTCTGATAACAGCCAGAGGGGAAGCATGTCAGTAATCTGAGGCTTTGAGAAACAAGAAGAAAGGCTAAAAATGCAGAGCTTGAATTAATGTGCAAGAGGTATTAGAAAGTGGAAGAAGCTCACTCAGATTCCTGTACTTGTAGCTGTTGCCAAAGGTTGGAATCATCTTTGGTGAGTAACAGAACAGCTTGTGCATTCAGTTGGGACAGGCTTTATGTGGAGAAAACCAGATTGCTCTGTTTGCCTGTGTGCATGGCCTGCCATCTCTGAGTGCTTGTAGTGGACTGAGCTCGCTGATTGAAGAACCTTTGCTTGCCACATTAGCTCTGACAAACAGTGCTAAAAGTCCCTTGCAGGGGCTTTTCCTGTACCCTGAGGGGTACTTGATGCTGTTGCATGGTGTGTAGTAAGTGTTGTATGGCTTTTTTTCACAGATGTGGGCAATATTGATAGCTGTTGTTGTCATTATCATCATCATCATTATTGGTAAGTTTGACCAAAATTTCTAGGAGAAATAGGAATTTCTCCTAGATTTGGAATGGATGGTGTTAATTTGCTGATTGGTACAGTTTAAGCAAAGGCAGGATATTCAGATGAAAGTGTACCCAACATGAATTTGAAGTAGCAGTAATGGATTTAACAACAATTGCATGCAGTGAATGGCAAACAGCTCCAGTGCTGTAATCTCAACCACAAGTGAGGGTGACAAAGGTGAAAGTGAAAATAGCAAGGACTTGGAACCCAGGAGCAGCCTTGGGGTTTTTTTTTTACAGCTGCCTGTTGCGGAAGTGTAACATGAGATTCCACACACTGTCCTTGTGTGAGAACTGTTATCATCTGCCTTGGCTTCCTGCTTTTTGTGGCAGTTACAGGTGCCCTGCCCTACCAGGGAGGCTTTGCAGAGGTTTGTCTGCAGAGTGAAATGAGAGACTAAGGTTGGGTTAGGATAGAGAGCCAGGGAAGGTATGGCTCACTCTGAGTCCTCATGTAACTGCCAAGTGTTTAAAGGGAAGATAAAGTTTTTAAGTTTGTACTGTAACAGTAACAAATACACAGTAACCATTGGCATTGGAGACACAGTCCTGGTGTACAAGCACAAGGGAAAAATACAGCTAAGAAAACCAACAGGCACAAATTCTTAAATTTAAGGGATTTAAGAGGGATTTATCTCTATTGTCTTACATTCTTAAAATGCAGGATTGTTATGGTGAGGGGCTCGAGGACCTCGTCCAACCTTTCTCTTCTTTTTGTAGTCTGGAGTACCTATTCATGAGTTACAAGAAGAAACTCAGTTCAACCGAAGGTGCCTTTGAGAATCTTCTTCAGCCTCTCCACTCCAGCCTGCTGCCTTCTCAGCCCATTTACTGATGTTTAAAGCAAAACTATTTTGATTACCGAGATGTTAACTAACTTTACTGGTCGCCTTAAGACACTCCTGTCATTAATTACTAACCAGCCCGGCTCACCACTCCCACAGTGCCTCAATGACCCGGGGCGGGCCACGCCCGGCCCGGCCACGCCCCTCGCCCGGCCACGCCCCTGGGCGGGGCCTGCCCCGCACGTGGCGGCGGGGGCATGCGCGCGCACGGGGGCCGCGTGCGGCGCCGCGTGAGGGGCGGGGCGGCGCCCCCGCCCGGGCGGGCCCCGCCCCCCGCGCGCGGTCTCCTCCAATAAAGCGGCTCCGACCCCGCCTCCGCCTCCTCCTCTGTCCGCGGGGCGCGGCGCACGTGGCGCGGGTGTGTGGGAGCGGGGCCGCCGCGTGCGCCGCGTTACGTAACGGCGCGGGGCGGGGGCGCGGCCCCTCAGGGCGCTCCCGGCCCGGAGCGGGGACAGCCCGGGGTCGGTGGGAGAGGCGCGGCCTCGGAGGGGCGGGAAGGCGAAGTGGAGGCCGCCGGGGCCCTTTGCGAGGCGTCCGCGCTGGCAGCTGCGAGCTGAGGGGGCGCGCGGCGGGGAGCGGCGCGGGAGCGCAGAACCGGCCCCGGTGACCGCTGGGCTCGGCGGAGCGGGGGCTGAGGGGGGCCGCCGCTCCTCCCACCGTCCCGTGAGGCGGCGCGTGCTCTCCCTGCAGCACCGGCGCCCGTAGCGCGGGCCGAGGGTCCGGCCGTGCCGAGGGGCGGCCGATGCCCCCCGCGCTGTGATGCTCAGCGGCTCCGGGATGGACGCGAGCGAGCGCCGAGGCGGCGGCGCGGAGCACGGCTCGGCCCGGGCCGCGGCCGCCTGGGCTCCGGCCGGGCGGGAGGTGGCGGCGGCGCCCAGGGGCCCTGCGGGCGCTCGGTGCGCGGCGTGCGAGGGAAGCGGCCCCGGCGGGACGGGGCGCTCCGGGCCGGGCGGGACCGAGCTGCACAGCCCCGAGTCCAGCGGCGACTCGGCCGCCGAAAAAACCAACAGGTACCCGGGCAGCGTGCGGGGATGCGCTCGGCGGGGCCGGGCGCGGGGAGCGGAGCGCTGCGGGGCCCTGTCCCCGCGGGACTCCCGGGGTCACGGGCCGCGGCGTGTGCAGGTGCGGGAGCGCGGAGCTGCCCGCCGCTCCGATAAGCTGCGCCTCATTCTGGGATCGGCTGAGCCGCGCACGTCAGCGGCCCTGGGCTGGCTTAGATGTGCACTTCAGCTAAAGACTTCAGCAGTACCAAAGCAGAAATTACTGAAATAACATTGTGCGTGAGAGTTCAGAAATTCAGTGGTTTGTTGTTTTTTTTTTTTAAATTTGAAAAAGAGTTTAAGAGCTCTAATGTATGCAGCGTTGAACAGGCATGTAAAGTTACCACGCAATACTTTGACTTATGTAATGGTTTATATAGTAAGAGTACGATACTAATGACAGTGGCAACTGGAAAAAAGTTACTTAAAGAACTGATGTTCATATCTCATCTGCAGGATTAAAATCTGTGATTTGAGGGTTTTCACTGCTTATTTTTTAGTCAGTGAAGTAAGCAAATGTAAGGAGAGGGAGATTTTATTTCATTTCCTGTTAACAGTTCTGCAGCTGTTGAAGTCAACAGCTAAAATGTATGATGAAAATCTGAAGTCACGAGGAATTAAATCTTTGCATCAGGTGTATTTTGAGGACCTCATGGTTCCCTGAGATGCTTGTAACCATGTGCAGTCTTCAAGGCTAGAAAAACTTAGAGATCAAGAATCATCATTTATTAATCATTTTAATACCTGTGGTATTTAGAAAATCTAGTGTAAACATCTTATTTGAAGTTGCTAGACATCTTGGCAAGCAGACTGTTTTCAGTGTGACTTTGCTATCCATGACACTGGAGTTGGGAAGAGGAATAGGAGAAAATTTTCAAACGCAAGTGATTAGGATACAACAGGAAATTTAGTCAGTGAGTATTAGGACATTCCTGGATATTGCATGATTCTGCAGCCATTGCCATAACATGTTAATTTAGGGAATAATTTTAATTGGATACGAAAAAAATCTCCTACACCAGAATTCTCTGGTAAAGTTTAACCTCTGTTTTACAGTGAGCAGCTGAATTGGAGCCAGTCCCACAGAGACATGATGATGATGATCCAAGAAATGAAAAGGTGTTTGCCTGAGGAGAAAAGGAGTTCTAACAAGCCCAGTACCATCAGTGCTCTCAACTACGCCTTGCAGTGTGTCCAGCAGGTCCAAGGTACGTGTGGGGAAAATCTGGAAGACCACGGCGTGGTTTGCATAGATGTGTCTGGCAACAAGGAGCATTAAAAGATTCATTCCAGTTACCCTGCAAAGAGCTGGCTTCTTGAAGCACTTTGGTTTTGTTGCCAGTTTCTTTATTAGGCAACCATGTTATCTTTTCTTTGAGATAGCCCCCTACTGCTTCTGTTTTCTTCAGGGTCCCATAGCTAAGAGGTGCCTAATAGTAACTTTTTATATATATTGAGAAAACAGTATTCCCATCCCACTTTGAAAAATTATTGGTTAGTTTGTATTTTCCCACAGAACTAAGTAGCTAAAATTGTACTACTTCTTCATGCTTGTCTTCTGTAACAAAATGAGATTACTCCAGTAGTATAATCAGTATTCCTTTTCCCTTTGTCACTACACAGACCTTCTCATCTCACCTTGGACTTCACCAAAAAGATGACAAAAATACAAGGGCTGTAAGAAATATTTTCAAAGTAGTCTCCTTACTGACTTCCTTGTGTTTGTTTTGCTTTTTCTGTTTTGTTTTCTTTTCTCCAATTAGCAAACAATGACTTTTTCCAGGCTCTGAATGACCGAAGGGTATTTCAGACAGATATGGTGACATACAGCATAGAAGAGTTGGTGGCTGTTGCATCTGAACACACTCCAAAAAACACTGTAAGGATTCAGCACACTCAATGAGTTCATTCCATTTCACTAAATTTAGTCACCTAACATTGTTTTGTGGAAATAGTATGTGTAAAATTGAAAGGCCTTTGAATTTTGGCAGGACAGACTTCAAGTTTTTTAAGAGAAATCAAGATTATGTCTTATCTGTGCTGTGTCAGTACAATAGTGAGTGGAGACATATTAAGTTTTGGGGTGTTTTTTTTGGTGTTGTTTGTTTGTTTAGGGTTTTTTTGGCCAGAAGCAGCAAAGAGCTCTTTGAGAATTCATTTACAGCTGAGTAATCTCTTGAGACAGCAGGAAGTTTTTAAAACAAATCAGATCCATAGTTGTGAAGGACTTCTGGTTTCTATTTGTACTATGCATTGAATTTTTTTCTTGGTTTGCAATATTTGTCATGCTTTCTGGCTCTGCTTTAAAGAAGTGTTTCTTGAAATTCATACTGTTGGATGCTGTATCAAAAATATTACTAATGCTTGAAAAAATACAAAAAGATATTGGAAAGCTCTCAGAATGTTTTTGTGTGTGGAATTGTGATGAATCCTCTGAAATTTGTGGAGGAGTGTGTGATAACCAGTCATTCAGAGCAAGAACAAGCATTAATCTGTTTTGAGAAGACTAATGCAGTCTTACTAGCATTTGTAAATCTTGAGTACACTGCTGTAGCACTGGAGAATGCGGAGGTCACACACTACCCAACACATTTGTAACCTCACCCTGAGGTTGTGCTGTGTGGTGGTTTGGGGTTGGTTGGTTTGTTTTGGGGGTTGGTTTGTGTTTGGTCTTTAAGTTATCCCTGCCATGTCTCAGGCAATGATTGCCCTTGATGTTTGTTTTCCAGGACACGTTTGTGGCCGTGTTTTCTTTGCTGTCTGGACGCATAGTGCACATTTCTGAGCAGGCAGCATCTATCCTGAACTGCAAGAAAAAAGTGTTGGACTCTTCCCGGTTTGTGGAGCTGCTTGTCCCTCAGGATGTGAGCGTGTTCTACACACACACGGATCAGTCTCACCTGCCCCTTTGGAACATGGAGAGTCAGACAGGTGGGATATTGAAATATGTGACTGTCTTTGCAGAATTAAGACAGAGTAATAGTTCATTTAAAATGCTTGTGGTACCAATAAGCATCAGCCTCATTTGTTCCTTTCCACTTTGAGAACTGTTCTGGCTGTGGGATCAGTCCTAGCTAGTCTCCTAAAGGCTTAGCTCTTACTTGGGGTAAATAAAAGGCACAAACTTCATTGTTTCGTGTATCATCTTACTCATTCCAAATCCTGCTGCTTTTTGAGAAGAAAATAAGTCTGACTGTGAGCTTAAAGTCATTTAATCTACACCTTATGGAGCTTAGGTGTTTTGTCTTTATGGTCCACTCACAGCTTGTTGTGAACACAGCTCATCAAACCCAAGTTTTAAGCTGATTTGCTATTTAGTGCTGGATGTGTCTAAACTGAGACTTTTGAGTCCTTTGTGTTTGTGAGCAAATAACAGGCAAAAGTAGCTTGCAGGCCAAGGTGGTGTCTTTGGCCCACCTTGACAAGGTGCTGTTCTGGCATCACTTCTGAGAAGTCCAAAGTCCTTGATATCAAAGGATATGAGACCTCTGGAGGTTTTGAGTGCCAGGGATTCCACAGCTTGGATGCCAGTAATGTGCCTACCCAGCAGAGCAGTGGCAGCCCAGTGGAGTTGTGGTCTTCTAGTCCATATGTGGTTTTGGTACTTGGCTCATAAAGCAAGAAAATACCACCTTTCCTTTTCACACTGATGCACTGGAGAAAGTTTTTTTGGTGTGTTGACTGATTGGTTGATTTGTTTGCTTCCTTTTTTTTTTTCCTTTTTTTTTTCCCATTCCAATGAATTTAGTTCCAGTTCAGCCATTTCTCTAGGAGTGAGAGGACCAGACAGAGATAACATTTGAGGTGGGAGCAGGCTGTTGAACAGACAGTTCAGTAGATAATAAAGAGTAGATTGTGAGACTTCAGTCTTGCTCAGAAAGTCTGGACAATGCAGTTTAACATAGTTCTGATAGGTGTGACCTTTTTAAGGTATTAACTGATACTTTCAATGTGTTCATCTTATTAGCTTCTCCATATGAATATGCCCAGGTGAAATCCTTTTTCTGTAGGATCAGGTAAGTGCATTATTCTAGTTTTATTTTTGTGAAGGCTGACAAGGGGTACAGTACTAGCAGGAACTGTTCTGTTGTTGTAGCTGACCAGTGTGAGTTCATGAACCTCCTTTACAAAATGGACTTTCTGAGTTTAATACTGTCATCCAGTAGCACATTTTAAACATCATTCCCAGTCTGGTCTCAAAACTTGCACTGGACAGAAGGAAAACTGTTCATACATTTTTCTCTTGAGCCGATTGGTTTATTTAAGTACTGTCATACAGGAGAATGATCTTGTGAAAAATTGCTGCTCCCCCTTTACTGTTTGAGAGTGGAGGCAAAGAATATGGTGTGCTGCTGCAATTCAAACACATTCTAGGAAGACAAATTCTTATGGAAGATAGTCAAAGAACAACAATGCACCAAGTCTGGAGCAGTTTTTCTTACGTAGGTCTGTGAAAACTAACCTTGAGGAAGACAAATATTTTAATTTTTTTTCCTAAAAATGGTTACAGAATGAACAAGAACTGTTTAGCTTGAGAGAGAGCACACAACTAAATGAGTGGTTCTTGTGAATATGCTTGGCCTGAGAATTAAAAGGTAGTCTTTAACATGAGAGTAAGAGTATTTCTAGACAGCCTCTGAATGGAAGTGTTGGAGACAAAACATCTACTTGACTTCAGCAGGAGGGGGGTCAGTGTTGCTGAGTGTGTTGACCTTGGATCTCAAAGGAGTGCATAGGACCTGATTATTTGGGTTTGTGCTCAGCATAACTTCTCTGGGCAGGGCTCTCAGTGTGGCACACAGCGTGTCTCTTGAACCCAGGGTGTTAATCCCTTCTGCTTTTCCTCAGGGGTGGGAAAGATCCAGAACAAGAAGCTCGTTGTTACCCCTTCCGAATCACCCCGTACTTGGTGCACGTGTGCACTTCTGTCCGTGTGGATGCAGAGTCCTGCTGCTTGGCCTTGGCTGAGAAAATCCACTCTGGATATGAAGGCAAGTCAGGAGGCTCCAGGGGAGAAAAATCCAACCCAGTAGAAAAGTGCAGTCTGTTAAAGTCTTCTGCCTTTGTTTAGAACCTGTGCTTGGGTGGTCTCACCTGTGTAAGTTGCAGCTTGTGTGTGTGCATGCAAATCCAGTATATCTGTGCTGCCTTTGCCAGTCCCCAAAATATTTGACCTCTACTTGTTATTTTTATTTTTGAGAGAAGTCTGTAGTACCTAAAAATCTGTAATATTTCTATGAGTTACTGATTAGAAAGCAGCAAACAATTATAAAATTCAGGAACCAGTAAATATCATGAACAACAGTAATGCCCAAGTTGTCTGTCTTAGTGCATATTTTGTTTCTATTAGCTCCTCGAATTCCTATGGATAAAAGAATATTCACCACCACGCACACCCCCGGATGTGTTTTTCTGGACATAGATGACAGGTGAGAGATTTGAGTTTTTAAGACCTGTGAGGTATGTATGGAGAGGTAGAAAAAATCATTTAATGATGCAGTTGGAGACCCAAGTAGCTGTACTGTGCTATTGGCAATATATAATTAAAACAGTTTTGTGTTAGTCCACTCATGGAAAACATCTCACACTCCACAGATGTGATCTCCTTTTTTGGTTTAAAACACATGAGAAACAGAACTGCAGTCAGTTTTCCTTATCCAGAGCAATGGGGAGCTGTGGTAGCATCAACAGTGGAAAATGAACATAATTACTGACATTTTGCCTATGTCTTCAAGATCCATTTTTTCCCTTTGCATGTAAACAAGCACAAAACTGCCTGCAAATGTGAATATCTGTTAAATCTCCAGGCACAGAAGTGTTTGTCATGGACATTTATGTGTCAATATTACAGTGCAGGTTTATGAGATGGCTTGGGAAATGTTCTAGAGCCTTAATTCCACTGTAGATTGTGCATAGGCACTTCACTGACCAGCAAAGGGTTAAGGATGGAAGTAGTCAAAACTCAATTATAACCTGTGATAATGTGCTTGGGTTTCAGAGCAGTGCCTTTGTTGGGTTACTTACCTCAGGATTTAATTGGAACATCCATATTGATGTATTTGCACCCAGAAGATCGTCCTCTGATGATCACTATTCACAGGAAAAGTAAGAGCTGCTTTTAGAGGAATTCCTGGTGGTTTTATCATTATCCTTGGATTCTTTATCATATTGCTTGACATGTGACTGATCTGCAATCTAGACAAAAATTAATCAACTCATGCAGTCAGTTTGAGATCAAAGAAAATTCAATCCCAAAGTTGTAAGAACCCCAGTCATGAGTGTTTGTGCTTGCACTACTGTGTCACAATGTAAACTAAACCTTGTTTCTTGATTGTGTCTTTCTTACAGTACTGAAATTTGCTGGCCAACCCCCTTTTGAACATTTACCTATTCGGTTTTGTACTCAAAATGGGGATTATGTCATACTGGACACCAGCTGGTCGAGTTTTGTGAATCCTTGGAGCAGGAAAGTTGTGTTCATCATCGGCCGACACAAAGTCCGGACGTAAGTCAGTTGCAGAATTGATCAAATAAAGTGATCAATTTGTTTGATTTCATTGATTACCTTGCAAAACAAAACAGTCTGAATACTAAAATAGAGACATAATTTGCTCATGCAGATGTGATAACAGCCTAGCATCTGTCTTCAGACCATTCCTTCAGAACAGCATTAGTCTTGTTTATTAAGAGTGAAAATAAGTGAATTACTTAGACGTAAAGACAAACCCAGCTTTTTATTTTAGGAGGTTTTAGCATAGTTGATGTCCAAATCAAAGTACCAGTTTTAAATGAGCAAAAGCTAAAAATCAACATAAAATTAGATCACTTTAACAGATAAATATCTAAAATTCATCCATGGTTGTCTCACCAGAAAAACCCAATTAATTGACCTTCTTTTGGCATATATACTTGATACAGCATTTAAATGTTTACCATGGCAGCATCTATTTAAAATGCAATTAGTATTGAATGTACAAATTAATTTTTCAGATGTTTCTCCTTAGTTTTCAAGAAATTTGAAAATATGACTGACTGCCTTCTTACTTGGTTTCTCTTAGAGGAAATGGCTTTTGGGAATGGGCTTCTGACTTTTCAAAGTGAGCTTTTATAGAAGATTTTATGGGGTATGGGTTTGCCTTCTGAGGGAAGGAGACAGAGGGGTAGATGCTTGTCAGCCTTAACTGGTGTCTCTGCTGGTGTATTGCCTTCCCTGCTCTCATAGCACTGCCCCACTGCCCCAGCAGAGCAGCTGTCGGGACCATCCTGTCTCGACTCAACAGTCAAAATAAAATAATTACAATCAATTCAGAATCTGTTCTAAGTGTTTATAGCTATCTTTTTGTCATCAAATGAAAATGAACAGTGAAATACTCTTGGCTCTCTCCAGAAGCCCTCTGAATGAAGATGTCTTTGCCCCAAGAAGTAAAGAAACGAACAGCGTGGAGAAAGAGATCAGAGAATTACAAGGACAAATTTACAAACTGCTTCTGCAGGTAAAGAAGGCAAAAGAATTTCACAACACAGGCTGACCTTCTGAGTGAGAAGCCAAAGAAACCTGAGTCTGATTAGTGGGCTGTTTTGAGGATGGTCTTTTAAAAGGTCTGAAAGTAAAGTTCTACATGGATACAGGCCCACGTCATTACAAAAAAAAATCTGTTTGACATTTTTGCCAAGTCTTTATGTTGAAAGGTAAATCTGCATCTTAAAACAGTTTGAAGCATGGTAGAGAATTCTTTGTAAGCAAATGGTAGAGCCCAGATGAATACTTATTTTTCACTTGATTGTCTTTGTTTATTTGAAGTTCTGTGTTGCAAAGTGTGTCATTTCCTTAATTTTGTTCTCGCAGGGGATGATTTTTGAATTTTTTTTCCTCCCATACAGCCAGTTCACAGCAATGTTTCCAGTGGTTATGGAAGCCTTGGAAGCAGTGGCTCTTACGAGCACTACATCAGCATAGCATCTTCAAGTGACTCCAATGGGAACTGTGCAGAGGAAACACAGGAACCAGTAAGTCTGTAAATGTGTCACTGCCTCCAGAGGAGTGAAAATACACCTGTAAAAATGAAAATCCTGACTGTGTACATAGGTGCTTCTCATCATGAGTTTTACTGAAGTGGGAAGAATAAACCCATGTTCAAACTTGGTTAATTACAGAGTGCTGGCTTTTGGGTTTTGCTCTTAATTTTGCTGACTGCTATAGAAGAGTGGAAGCAATGCTATCCTAAAACCAGCATTGCAATTACCTCATGTCCATGTGAGGCTGCTGAGTAAGTCATCAGCTTATTCCCACTCTCAGGGCTCGGCATGGGTGTTAAAACATTCAAATGCTGAGGCTGTTTGAGCTTTATCATAGTTAATTTACTTAAATTAACCACGATAACTGGATTAATTAAGTTTACAAATACCAATAGATACCAGGCTTAGGCTGATAGTTTACTCCTTTCAATTTGAAGAATACAAGAACCCACGTCAGCTCCTATGGCCTCTTTGTACTCATTTTATTCTGACTTTGCATTTTTTGTGTGTCTCAAGATGACATTGCAACAAGTTTGTGCAGATGTCAACAGAATAAAGAACCTGGGGCAGCAGCTGTACATTGCATCGAGGAGCAAGCCACAGAGTGCCAATGAACAGGCTGTGAGCTCAGAAGTTTTGGGAGGTAAGTTCATGTAGTTATGGTCCTTAAGGTATCATGAACTCCTGTAGATCTGTAGCCATGAGTTTGGGTACCTGGTGTTATGCTGAAGAGCTTTAGATGACATTTTTTAGCATGTCTGAGACATGAGGTTTGTTTTGTTTAAAACAAGTTCCCCACCCTCCCCTCAATTCACCCTTAAAAATTAACCTCAGCAGATGCAATAACTTTTTAACTCCTCCTTGAAATATGGAGGAAAATACCTGTCTCTTTCTAGGTTAACAGACTTCTCCTTTTTTATACTTCAACATTTTCTAGTGAAAATGCACATTTGCTTTTGTAGCAAGTAGTGTGGAAGCTCCCCTTGGTTACCTTATGTGAACTCCTAGAAATCGTGGCTGGAAAATATGGCCCCACTTCCCACTGAAGTAGGGGTTTAATTACTGAGTGCTTAATGTTATATTAATGCACATTATTTACAGATTGTATGTGTGACAAATATATGGAGAAACCTCAAATATCATAGGAATCTGTATTAAAACATTTTGCTCTGTTAAAGTTAACTGCTGGTGTTATCTTAGAGGACTGAGCTGTCAAAATTGATAGGACTTTGGCCAATGTATCCATGGTATACAAAGCTGTGAATTAATGTTAAATAATGGGTTGGATTCTGTGATGCATAAATTGAAAGTTATATTAATTGCAGCTTTATTTGCAAGTTAAATGCAGGGGGATTTATATACTGTTTTCTTTGTGTTTGCTTGTTTTTTTGAGTGGATGTTTAAAGGGGGGGTGGAGTTGGCTTTTTTCAGGCATCTTTCCCTCTCTCCTTCCCTTGCCTCAAAACATATAAATGGAGATGAAAATGCAAAATAAGTTTGTAATAAGGGCTGTGCTGTCACAGACCATACATCTCTGTATCATTATGTGGATTCCAGTATATATTTATATATATATGTCTGTGTGAGGGCAGTGTTCAGATGTCCTTGAGAGGAATCTTTACAGGTTTCCTCTGTTCTAGGGAACAGGCACACTGCCTCCTGTTTTCTTCAGACACTGAGAGGGGATAGCACAGAAGAACCAGGCAACACATTTTATGATGATCCAAAGAAGACTCCACATGTTCCTTCCTATCAGCAGATCAATTGTGTTGATAGTATCATCAGGTAACAAACAGTGAAACAATTTTAGTGATACAAGTCCAAGATGAATTGGTAGAAAGTAAATATCCAAGCAGTTTGCATTGGCCTTAAACTGTTTGGACTTTGAGCTGAGATAAATTTGGGATTGTTTGTAAAGTTTTCTGCCTCTCTGAGCGTTGGGATGGATTGCCCAATCTGAATTACACATTCAAACAAAACGTTTAGGACCTAAGATTCTGTTTGCAACTATTTGTTGACGTTTGTCATTGGGTGCAACAGGAATTTAAGTGAATTTTGATGGTTATAATATCAGTGTCTTCTCATTATACACTCTGAGAATATCCATTTAAAACAGAAAGTTGATATAATTTATAAAATGTCTGTATTTTTTAAGCCAATGGATAATATTATCTTTTTTCTTTTTTTTTTCTTTTCCCCCCTCAAAGAGTGATAGATATTATTTAAAATACTCCTTGGAAAGCAGATACGTGTCCAGAACTTCCTGCAGTGAATTTAGAATACTAGTTAACAACCTCTGGATCTCCAGTTTGGATTGTTCAAATGTTTGTATCTCCAAATGGAGACAAAACACCCCCAAAATAGAAAAAGCTCCTTGTGATATGCTTTCATTTCAGATATCTAGAGAGCTGCAGCATTCCAGCATTGAAAAGGAAATGTAAATCTTCTGCAAATACATCATCGTCATCTTCAGAAGATGACAAACAAGTGCAGCAAAGTCAGCAGGAAGTCAGGGCATTGGAAGGTAACACAAAGTGTACTGACAATTGTGTTAGAACCACAAAAACTGATCTGGGATTTTTTTATATGTCACTGTTGTGTGTTCCAAGGTTTGTCCACTCCTTAAACTGCTGTGTTACTAACAGTATTTTAGTAAATATTTAGTAAATATTTGCCTAAATTGCCTAGATCTCCCAATTAAACAAAAGCTGAAATGTTAAGTCTTTGAATCCATCAGAGGAACTCTTGTTTGTTGTTGTTAAATGAGCCTCCTGTTGCTCACTCATTTTACGCCACATTTAGTATGTGCTGACATTGCACTGGCATGTAAATGGTTTTTTAGTATATAAGACTGTCTTACTTAATAGTCTGCATAGTTACTGGTTATTTCTGAACCAGTGAGACTTGATGAATTGGGAGGACAGTGCTTGGAACGGATTTCCATGTAGAAACTTTGTCATTTGCCAATAGATACTGCTATGCTGTCAGCAGTTGAGTCCCACACGCCAATATCTGCTGGTCTGGAAGAGACGCTGAAAGACCAGACAACTGCAGGCATGGTGGGAGCTCCTCTGGCAGACCTGACCCTGTCCAACAAGGCTCCAAGTGTCATATCTGTCACCAGCCAGTGCAGCTACAGCAGCACTATAGTGCATGTCCCACACCCCGAATCAGGTACTGTTCACACAAAACACTGACTGATGTTTGAATTTACACAATGTTTCCAGCCTGAAGTACACGGTGAGAAAGTTTTGTTCTTTTAAGATACGTCCTCGATGAATGTGAAGTCTGAAATGTTAAGGTGCCTCTCAGGATGCTGTGAAGAAAAATTTGAGCCTGGAAGTTTTTAGGGTGTTTTAGTAACAGCTTTAACAGGCTACACTGTTTCCTTTCCTTGAACTTCATTGTATATGCCTCAAACACAACAATGTGCTTTTGGCCATTGAGGATTCAAATATAAATTACTATGGGGCCAATGTTACTTGATTTTAATGCAGAAAGAAGCAAAAAAAAGGAGTATGTAGCTGCTATTGTACTAAGAAAATATGAAGAAAGAAGTGCCTCTGACTTCAAAGTGAATTTGAAGTTTTCCAAACCATGCAGAGCAATTTGCTCAGTTGATATTAGTGTAACTATATTTGAGTTGAAAGGATGTTTTCTCTGTGTGCCTCTGCTCAGTAGCTCAGATGAGGCTGTTTTCTGTGTAGCACTCTGGGTTTTGTGGTAGTTGACACCAGAAGGGCAGAGCAAAGAGTGATTTATTTTCTTCCCTCTTCAAAGAAGTGACTACAATGGAGGATGCCGCTGTTGGAAGTGAACAAGTTGAGCTGCCTCCTGTGAATGCTCAGAGTCTTGCAGTGCTGCCTGAGGACTTGAAGCCAGTTGGGCTAACAAAAGAGACATTGTCAGCC
Organism: Prinia subflava; assembly: GCF_021018805.1. Lineage (NCBI taxonomy): Eukaryota > Metazoa > Chordata > Aves > Passeriformes > Cisticolidae > Prinia > Prinia subflava. The sequence goes on along the minus strand of NC_086267.1, from coordinate 3,747,338 downwards.
CACACTCAGAAGGAGGAGCAGAACTATGTTGACAAGTTCCGACAGAGGGTCTTGCTCTCTCCGTTTAGGACTTACCTTCAACAAGGAAGCAGAAGTAACAACAGACATTCCTGTGGCCAAGGTAGGCAGCAGCTTGGAGAGATAAAGACTTGTTAGATGAGATAAAGACTTGTTAGATGATTTACAAGACAACCTAGCCATGAAGTCTGATTCTCCTTTGTATAATTTAGTGAGTGTCTTATTGTGGCTGCTTACAGAAGGCTTCCTTTGGATTGCCAAGATCTGACAGCAGCATTGCCCACACAGAAGGTCTGCTCGATCTTGGAACTTGCTATTTTAGACTTTTCACAAAGCAGACAGTTATGGCAATAAAGCCTGAAAATCCCAGGTAGTTTGTTGCCTCCCCTTGAAAGAATTTAGAAGATCTGATTGGGATAAGCCAAAGTGATCAGTAAGAAAATTGATTACAGGAAGGAAAATGTTGTACATATGTCAGCAAATCCATCACTGGTTTATGGAAGAATTATCCAGAGGAAAGTCAGCTCTCTGAATAAGCCACACTCACTTATCTGAGTGTTTTTCTTTTTTTTCCTTTTCTCTTTTTTCCCCTGGGTCTGTCATTTCAGTGAATATGTTTATTTTTCTTCCTCAGGTGATTCCCCTTCAAAGCAGATGAGCCCAGCTAGCTGTAAAAAAGGAAAACATGGAAAATTCAAGCGCCAGAAACCTCAAAGACAGTGCTCAGATAGCCACTCTTCTAGTAAAAATAGAAATAGTCTTCCATGTGAGAAGAGAACAAATCAGAAACAGTTGTTCTCTCCCTCAGAAGTGTCCTATCTGAGCCCCTCCAGTCTGAATGTCCATCCTCCTGTTGGATTTCCTGCCTATTTGAATCCAGTGTCTGCTTTTCCAGCCTTTTCTGGAGGAGAGCAGCTTGCCCTTCGCTCATCACAACCTCAGTCCATGTCCTCATCGCAGCTGTGCTGTGGAACACAGTCATACCCAGTCTTTTATCCCCCAAACATAGGCACACTCATGGCTGTGTTTTTTCAGGGTTTCCCCATGTATGCTCAGATGCCTCAGCATGTCTTTCCCCCCGGCCCTCAGTGTGTTTATCCCCCCTCATCATATCCATGCACCACACTACCTCCAGCACCCCGTCCTTGTGCTCCATCACCAGCGACACCACGCTCTGTGGACCAGCCCTTCCCAGCCTCTCCTCACTCATCCATGGAGGACCAGCAAGAGGGCCAGTGTGACCAGGCCCTTCTGCTGAGCAGCTCGAGGAGCAGCTCCCCACTTCAGCTGAATTTGCTTCAAGAGGAGCTGCCAAAACCTATGGAGCTTTCCGTTAGTGCTGATGTTAAGCCACATGCAGAAAATAAATGTGTAAGTAAGAATGATTATTCATGTAGAGGAGAAAAATGACTCTCACAGTGTTCTGTCACGAAAACTGGTGGTGATGGTCTGTGTGTCAGGGACACAGATTTTGTTAGCTGCTTTTTCTGTTGGCTGTGCTATGTAGGCTGCAGGTCACGAATAGCACAGGAGGTGGAGAAAGCAGTTTATGCTTGTGCTTGTGGGAACTTGTACCAGTACAGTGTGGGCACTTAGTAAATGACAGAAATGTGAGATCTTCTGGCCTAGGCTGCCACAAGCTGCTTCTGCTCAGCGTTCTGGCAGCAGCCTTTTCAATTGAACTGTCAGCTAGAATTTGGGGTTCGGGGCTTTTATGCATGTGGAACTCGGTTAGTGCTGTGCAGTTTGCATCCTTTTTCACCCAGTCCCACAGTCTCTATGGAGAACCAAAACAAAGGGAAGATACTCTTCTAATTACTCCCTCTGTCTCCCAGGGATGCAGCTAATGAAAGAAGAACAGGGATCCGTGTGGGTCGGTTTCCATACATGGGCATAGAAAAGGCCTCTCCAACTTCCGCGGTAAACTCAGAGGCAGGAATCTGAGCTCTGCAGGCAAGGAAAAAAATGTTGCCTCCTGAATCCAGATTGGGCTGGAAAGGCTGGATCAGCTGAAACTGCAGGGTAGGGTCCTGAAAGGGGAGCTGGTGTACCTGGAGCTGCTGAAGCAGTTGCTTCGCAAGTGAATCAGGGGAAGACTCTCATTTTCCCTGTAGTGCACCTTTGATGTGTATGGCTGCTCATGCCATCTAACAGGATGTGAAGGGAACTGATTCCTCTCTTGTCAGCAGAAATTGTTAACTTTATGCAGCCATACAATATCCTGACAAATTGGGGAAGGATCTACAGCAGAAACCAGTAAACTAGAGTTCAGATGCTTGTTGATTTTCACCCGTGAAGAACGTTATCCTGAGTTCTAAACCACCACTCATTTTCAGAGCTAAAAACTCCAAACCTGTTGAGTTGATATGAGAACTTGGTCAACGTGTGACAAATTCAGTAACTGCATGAATTTCCTTTTGCATACTTAAATGTAACTTCTGTGGATGTGTTGGATCTGCTTTTTGTCTCCAGGATAATGGTCCAGAAGATAGTGGTAACAGTGCTGCTCTTGAATTTCCTGACCACTCGTATGAGGACTCACAGTTGGGTTCAGGTTCAGCAGCATCAGGCAGTGGATCAGCTTTATCTGGTTCTTTAGGCTCTAGCTTCAACGAGACTTCTGGTCATGGCACAGGTAGGGAAGTCCCAAGATTTAGGTATTCGGTGCTAGATGGCTTGCTAACATAAAAATAGTAGCAGGATACTGTAGTGGGGATGGGAAATCCATGTAAGATCATCTGTGGTCTTTACTTTTCACCAGCTTTCAGTGTTTGAAGCCAAGTTGGTTTCAGTCACTGTAGTTGGAAATGTGAGTCTAAGAAGCTGTTCCTTTAACCTAGAAGTCACTCTTCACTTTTCTCTGCATTAGATACTGCTTTACATCTTTCTTGACTAAAGGTGAATCTGCCTAGAGCAGGAACTCTCAGAAGCAGAGAAGTTGAACCAATTAATTGTGAGAAAAGTGAATGGAGCTTTGGAGATCTTGACTAATTTGAGAGAATGCACTTTATCTTTGAATTCTCAATAGGTAGTAATTGCTAGAGCAACCATCTGGGAATACCTGTGTTTGTATTACAGAACTAACTTGCAAGAATACACTGGGGGTGGTGGACTTTTTGTGCTGAGTTACTGGGATTTTCCAGGCATCTGCTTTTTTTATTTTTTGCTTCCATGGTCATTCTCAGCAGGTAGTGGGAAAAGCAGCAAGTATTTTGCCAGTAATTATTCTTCTGAAGCTTCTAAAGAAGAGAAGAATCAGGAAGCAGAAGAAAAAGGGACAGCTTATAAATCAAAACATGAGTCAGCCTGGGTGATGATGGATCAGACACCTGAGAAGGTTCTAATGAATTACCAAATGCCAAACAGGTTGGAAAACATCAACAATTTCTGACATGTAGTTTGGAATTGTGTATGGAACTGTAGGATTAAAGTGAGACTGTGGAAACAGCACACATACCAATGAAACTTCAAGAAGGTGTCTTAGATTATTTTTGTGCAGTTTAGGCCTGGTTATTTACTTTTGCCTACTTTTTTTTCCCATTCCCTCCATCTGTTAAAATAAGAGACCATGTAAACTTTTTTGCTGAAGTATTAATGGGATTGGTTATTGTCCTGTGCTTTGAATGTATAAAGGGGTAAAACTACAGGTTATTTGCAAGTTGCTTGTAATTAGCTTATATATATATATATAATTTGTAATTGGATTCCACATTAAAAAAGCACCACATAAAGCCATAAAAAACCCCCACACCAAACAACTAAAAACTCCCAACAAAACCAACAGCAAACAAACCTCAGACTGTTAGCCCAGTGTTGAAAGCAGCCTTACAAAGCAAATGAGGTACAAAGTACAGTTCCCTTTCAACAGCTGATGCTGTGTCAGCTTCAGCCATAGATTGTGGTGAAGAGATTCTCAGTGTCAGTGCCTGCCTTGCGTGTGTAGCACAGCTGTGATTCTTCCCTGCAGAATCAAAGAGGAGGTTCTGAGGCAGGACCTGGAGAAGCTGGCAGTGATGCAAAAGCAGCAGCCTTGGTTTACAGAGGGGCAGAAGAAGGAGCTTGCAGAGGTGCACTCGTGGATCCGCACCCAGACTGTCCCCCTGCAGATCAGCACCCAGGTGAGCAGGGGAGAGGAGCTGTGGGTGATCCCTGCTGCCAGCCCGGGCATTTCTGACCAGGGCCATCTTACAGGGCTGGGTTTTGGGTCTCATCATCTCATGTAAGGCATCCACAGTTGTTTTCTTTTCTTAGTATTAAGTTCTTGGCTCTTTTTCTTATAAAATCAGATCAAGTGTGTTCAGGAAGCTGAAAAATGCTCAGTCACAGAGGAGGGTCAGGTGTATTGTAAGAAACACAAAAACAGCCAGTTTTTATAGGTGTATTCATTCATTCAATCTTCATTATTTTAGCTGGTATAACTCTTGGGCACTCTGCTAATCTGCTTCTGGTTTGCACTGGTGTGTGTTAGAGAATGTCCTAATCAGTTTAAAGTGCTCCCAGGTGTTATGGAGAATGGCAAGACAGCTCTAGTCCCACAGAGACCCAGAGCTTCAGTGTTGAGTTGTACAGACAATTTTAAGGCTGTGTTCATGTACTTGTGCACCAGAAAAATCTCGTCTGTTTAAGCACTGCATGTTGGGCTGGGGTTGTCAAATGTGGCGTTCTGAGATGTGGTATTTATTCTTGGAGAAGAAAAACTAAGATGTGTATGTCCTTGGCTGTGCAACAAGATCAGAGAACTAGTCTTTGTTTTCCCAATAATTCACTGATAACTTTGTGTCCTGTTGTGGTTAAGAGCACTGTGTTTGATTCAGGTAGCAAAATTATGTCCAGTGATTGTGTAGAAAATTCTGTTGATTGTTCATAATGTCAATTGTTAGGAAACATATTGGTATGTAAATATCACTATTTTCTAAGGTCCTGAAACTGTTCCTAAGCAGAAAGTTGCGTTTCCAGTGCAGATTGTGATTTTGCAAATACAACCAGGCTTCTGACAGACAGTAGCAAGAAATACAGGACTTGTGTTTGGAGACTCTGTTTCCATATTGTACCATTTCTCAAGAACAAGAAAAATATCAATACACTCAGGCATTTCAGCTGTTTATGCTGCTCAGTGTTGTTTTTGTTCAGGCTGCAGTCCAAATCTTCAATAAGGAGCTTGCTTATAAAGCTGAATGATAAGGACTTCAAATTCAAGACAGTCACATGCCATTTTATCTCAAAGGTAGAACTGTATGTTCCACTAACCAAATTAACTAAAATCTGAGGCAAGGTAGGCAGCAGGTGCAAATATCTGCAAGATGTTTGTATAATCTCTGCTTTTAGAGAGATCTCACCCATTGGTGAGAGGTCTCAAGAGATTGCAGTGTATCATTTCGTAGGATCTGACCCTTTGAAATATACTCATAAAAAGAATTTAAACTGCTGTTTCTTTTCCAAGGGCTGTGTTACATGTGACAGCAGGGAAGCAAGCTGTGAGGCTGCAGTGGCTGAGGACAGCATGGAGAACAAGGGAGAGCCTCCTCCAGAGCTGCCCCGCTGAGGACATCAGTGTCAGTGCAGCTGCTCAGTGAAATTCCCACCCTCCTTCCCTCTGGCTTTGCTCCATACCAGCAGCGAATCTCCATGGCCATCTCTTACCAACATGAGCAGTCACAAATGAAACTCAAATCTTCCTTCACTCCTGGCATGACTCTGACAATCTTTCAGTGCAAGGATGTTTCACTTTCTGACCTCACAGACTTGGCATAGAATGGGTTATGTTTGTAACCTTTAACTGCTCAATGATGAGCAAAATACAAAGATTTTTTTTTGTTTGGGTGTTTGTTCTTTTGAAGTTGGCAAGTAAGTGTGGAAAGATGCAGTGTTTAAGAACCTGTGGTGATGAACCTAGTGATCAGAGCATGTTTACTCCCCCAAGTAAGGTGGATGTATTGAAGCCAAGCTACAGCACTCTTCATTTTTGTTCAATATGTAAAGGTCTAAACTAAAGATCCAAATATTCTGAGGCTCTGAAATTTCTGTAGCTGATTTGAGAATCCAGTAGGCTTTTTAAAGAGCAACTGTCACTGGCCAGGTTATTCTGCATCCAATGCCTTTTGCCAGCTTGTGCCCATCAAAAAGAAGTAAACTGAAGTAAAAAGAAGCAGATTTTCCCTATGTTTTTTGTGATTTTGTGTTTTGGAGTCAGGTTGTTGTACAGCTTTTGATTTTAAAGCTTTGTTTATCAAGACAGATACATAAATTAATTGAGGATAGCTGGTTTGCAAATACACCAGAGATGAAATTACATGCAGCAATTAAAAAAACCCCAACCAACCCAAAAGTATCAGTCCACAGGCTCTGCTTTTTAAAAACAGACCCATGGAAAACTTTCTCTGTCAAGGCAAGTAGTTATCAATTAAAGTAGTTACATGCAATCTTTTATCTTACCTTAGTAGTGCTTGGGAAGGTGGGTTGGTATTGTAATGGTTTCTTTGTTGAGTGGTTAGAGGAGTTGAATCCAGACATAACAAATAGGAAATTATTTAAGCAGTTTCTCTGATTTTTGTTGTGGTGATGCCAAAGCCAAAAAGAATTAATTTCATTTCTTCTGCTTTCATAACTCACATGTTGTGGAGCTAAACTTGAACATCAAACCATATATTCATTATTTCTTAGCACTGTTGACTTCCTGTATAAGATAATAAGATTTAACCTCTTTCATTGTAATGGAGTCTCTGGCAGTTGAAATCCCTGGATGAGAAAGGAATTTGTAGTTCAGAATGTGGTAACCACTTTCAATATGTAAAAGGACTTGTTCTCATTAATGTCTCAAAGTGCTCTTCAAACAGGACATGCTTGGCTAAAAAACCTGGCAAATTTTGTCTGATGTCCTTTCTGTTTATCAAAAGCTGGATGTAATCAGATTTTCCTTGAGGTGTTATTAATGACCTTAGCTTTCTCAGCAAAGGGTTGTAGAATGTAACATGTTATTCACCCTTTTGTTCTGTGTAATCCTTTTGCTGCTATGTGAAATACTTTCATTTCTCTAGTTTCAGTTACTGGTAAGCTTCAAGTAAAATACTGTGATCTGCAGGTCATTGAGGGAAAACTATATTTATCTAAAGGTTTCTTTACTTGTAAAAGTCAATCCAGTGACAATCTTTTGTGTAAAAGTTTATTTTAAGGAAAGCTATTTTTACAGAATTTTGAGTTTTCAAGGCTAATTTGACTCAGGCAATGTTCTTTTTATGAGTTTGGGGGGGTTTTTTCAGTGTTTTTGCCTGCTCTGTTTATATCTATTGGTTTCTAGTTATTCTTAAGCAACATTTCTTTGTCTTTCAGTTTTTCAGCTTGAACTTGGTTTTTTTTTCTTGTGTTACAAATCAGCAGAGGTCCACACATCCTCAGTACTGCTTGTGTTCAAACTTCAAACACCTCTTAAAATGAGAGACTTCAGTAGGTGTTTACATGTAGCAGGTCTTGTATTCAAGTGGGAAGATGTGGGCAGTATCTTGCACCTTTCCTAGTCTTTTTACAGCATTTTCCAAATATGGTATTCTGCTTTATAACCACACTGCCTAAAATATTTGCTCTAAAATGTGTAATCAGATACTTTGTGTAAAGATTCTTTCTTGGTTGGGAAGCTTGTTAATTAACTTATCTGTCAAATTAGACTTATGCACTAGAATCCATTCTACTTAGCTGTGCTTCAGTTAAAATGATTGCTTCAATGAATTTTGAGACTTAGTGAAATAGATTAAATTGAATATTTCAGGTAAGGACAGCTGTCTCCTTCAAAAATAGTTTGGAACCCAGAAGGAAAGTTATGATAACAGTAGACTCTTTTGTGTACATTATTTTTATTTCCTGAGTTTGAAAGTGTTCTTTTATTTCCCAAGTATGAAAATAAGCTGATTTGCAATGTCTTAGCAGCAGACATGTCATCTCTTTTGTAAAACAGTGAGACTTCAGGAGAATGGCAACATGTACCTAACACTTGAATAATGCTTTTGATCCGTAGGTCCATGAACATGTCAAAAAGATGCCTGTTGTTATCCCAGCTGTATAAAAAGAGGCAGAGACACAAAGGTGCATACCTGCAGTTCATTCCAAATTCAGGAGTAAAATCTGGGAGTCTTCACTTGCTGTGTCCTGTGCTGTCCTTGCTACAAGTGATCAAGGTTCTGTATGTAGAAACGTGATCATGTTACCTGTTTCTTGTTTGGAGGTGTTAGCCCTTCTTGTACCCCCTACTGCTGTGAATTTGTGCCCAATAGAATCACTGAACAACACAAAGCCCAGACAGTTTGTGAATTGCTGTGAATACCATAGACCCTCTGGCCATATATAATGAAAATTCATGTGCCTAGGAGTTGGAATTCCAAGTTTGTAATCCTGGCTAACTCTTAGGTGCAGGATCCCTTCTCTGGGGCTACACACGTCCTGGTTTATATAAAAAATTGTGGTATGGGAGAATAATGTAAGAGGAATGAATAGATTAATCAGTGCCCTGTGTGATGATGAGACAATTATTTGCCCAAAAATCAATTGGCTGCAAAATCAGCAGGTTTTATCCCCTCAGGATAAAAAACCCCCCAAACTTTCCCAAGGGACTCTTCACCCTGCTACAACCACAACTTAATCTTGCAATGAAATGCCTTATCAAGCCTTTGACCTCATTTCCATAAGTTTTCAGGAACTGGCAGTTTTTACTTCAGCTTGTACTAATCTTTCAGTCCTTGTGTTGTGCTGGAGTGATCACAGCAAGATGCAGTTCTGGTCAGAAAGGCCAACGGAGTGAGTGTTGCAGCTGGATTTGCACCTGCTCTTTTGTTTCTGTGGCTTTATTTCGCCTGGCAAAACGTTGCAGACAGTTTAGAGCTGCTTGGAAAATCACTTATTTAGTGGTCAGAGGGAAAACATGCTGGTACAGCACTGATGCAGTTACTGCCCCCTGTGGGGGTGTCAGCAGTTTGGAAACCCTTGGAGGATTTCGCTGGCAAATTTTTTTTATTCTTTTTTTGTTGTTGTTGTATTCATAAATGTAGAATTGTTTTTAAAAGATGAGTTGTTGTGCAGATATTTTCATGGCATTGCTATGAACAGAAGGGACCCTCATGTATTTTTACAGTGTGGTAAATACTTGCTGAATGAATAATGTACTGGTAAGTTTATCTTCCAGCTGAATCGAGTTTTGAATCACAATTGAATGAATTTTTACATCAGTTGGAAGGAGTATTTTATTGAAACAATATTCAGCTGTGGTTGAATTTACAGTTGTGATTTTAACTGTACACTTTAAAGGAGCATCTGATTTTATAAATAAAACTGAAAAATATGCTGCAAAGAACTATTCAAAGGTGTGTTTATTTTGTTCTTGGTAATGTATAGAAAACAGACTTTCAGCAGAATGCTCAGTACCTTTTTTGATTCTACATGGGTTGGGGTACAGTGAAAATGGCCATGTAGTGACGATTTATGCTGTTTGTTGAGGGGTTCTGAGGTTGTTTTTTTCACTCTCACTCCACCTTGCCAACTCCAGGATATGCTCTTTCTTTTCTAACTGTATCCCACAAGGGCAAGCACTTTTTGTGTGTAAAATATTTTACATTTATATTTCTAAACTGCTGGGATTTGGCATGCAGGACTTAAAGCTTCTGTCTGTAAAGACTTTTCTAAAAAAATTTTATTCTAGAGGAAGTACAGAGAAAAATTCATAGGTTTAAATCACGAGCATGTCTGATAGAGCAAGGAAGTTCTTAAGTAATTGCAGAGCAACAATTTGTTCATCTTTCTCTGCTTTAAGGCACTTAACAGAGAAATGTGATTGATAGTGCTTAAAGAAGTCCACAGGAGAAAGGCAGAATCACTGCAGGGAGTGCAAGGTACAGAACAAAAGTAGCATCATACTGAAACTGGAAAAGAAAGAGGTCATCTTAGATAAGTACATAACTGCTTCTGATAAGGTAAGTGATGCAGTGCCTTGAAATACAGGCATCAAGTAGCATTGGACATATCATTGCTGAGGGCTTACTGATTTTTTTAAGGGTTAGTTGGTCATTTTAAGCATTCTTTAAAATGCTAGTCAAATTATCTATCTATTCCAAAAAATGAGGATAAATGAATAGGCTCGGAAATGAAAAATGTTCAGGGTGGATCTGTGGTTTTATTCAGAGATCTGGGCTCTGTCAGCCTGTCCACATTCCTGCTTTGTCAATAGCAGAGATCCTCCTGCCAGCTCAGGTCTGGCTCACAGCTGAGAACCTGCAGTTACATTTGTGTGGATGTCAGGCTGAGCTGCATGATGTACTGCTGTGTTTTTGGCAGATGGTGAGAAATAAGCATTGGACCTGTGATGCTTAATCATGCCATTCTCAGAAGTAATGGGGCTGTATTTTCTGTGGTAGATTTGCTTCACAGCAGCAGGATCCCTGTCAGGGTGTCCATCACACACTGCTGCTCTGCCTGCTCAGCTCCAGCTGCAGCTCCTGTTTGCCCTCCAGGGCACAGGATGGGCTCAGGGTGCTGCTGGCTGCCTTCCCCAGCTACCCCTTCTGATGGAAAGGCAAACCTGCCTGGCTTCCAGACCCTTTCTACACTCTGGTTAGTTCTCTGTGACTGTTCCAGCCCTGTCTGTGGGCTGCAGGAGTGAGGAAAAGCCCTGAGCTGAAAGCTGGCAAGAGCTGTATGTCACAGCAGGATGTGGAGTTTGCCCTCCTGTGTCATGCTCTGGCCAGGCTCTCTGCTCCTGGGCCCTGGACCTGAGTTTATCTGGCATCTGCCAGGAATATCCTTCAGGAAGGAAGCACTTTGGTGCTCAGACAATTGTCTCTTTGAGAACTACCAGTGATGTCCAAAGGCCGTCTGAACTCCTTCCTTCCCAGAAGCAAGGACTGTGACTGACAAAGCTTCAGGCTCTGGAGAAATCCTGATTTATTAGAATTAGCTGAATTCCCCCCAAGCCCCTGCTGCTGGGAGCTGGCCTAGCTAGAATAATAAATTGATTTGGTATTGCTTCTTTAGATGCCAGAAATGTTAGCAAGTATTTTGTAGTTTTAAAAGCTGCAGTTTCACTATTTATAGCTCAATTACCTTGTCTCAACCCCATCCTCAACACCTGACAGCTCTTCACTTCTTTCTCAGGTAGATGACTAGTGAACTTTTTAATACTTGTAATATTTTTCTATTGTCATTCACTTTGGGTTTATTTAGCTTTATGCTTGCAGTTTTTGAAAATATTTTTCCCCCTAGTCTTTTCAGGCTCTACACTTCTCCCTGTCTAAATGTCTATCCTAGCTGGTTATTCATTTAGATAAATTTGAAGTTTTTTCTGACAAGTTTTTATTGACTGATGGGGTAGCAGAAAAGGAGTAATTTCCAGAGAGCCACTGACTTGCTCCCCTGTATAAGAGAAGGATGAATGTCCAGGAAATTTCAAATAGCTGCACAGTGCATCCCGCTGCTCTGACTTTGAGGACATTTTTCTCTGTTACAGCTGGCATCATCTGTCTTATAATTTACACAGAGTGAACAAGCTGTTTTAAACCTGGAGGCTTTGTTTAAACAGCACAGTCAGAGATTTATGATGGTGTGCTATTGAGATCAATGTAGCCTGTGTATCACTGTTAGGTGTTTACTTCAAGCTTGCTGTGAGCCTTGCTTGGAGTGAGGTTTATTCAAGGTATGTACTGAGCAGGGGTTCACAGCTCAGACAGTTTGTGCATATTATCAAAAATGGCATCCCCCAGAGACAATTCCTGTTTAGCTCTATTTCTTACAGTTACTATCAGAAGGTACCCAGGACTGAGATACTCTGGAGATATTCTGCATACAGAGGAGTCAGGCTAGAAGCTTTTTGCAGCTACTGTTTTTTCCTCTCCTTTATTTACATTACATGCCAAGATACAGCACCATTATCAGTGAGTGGGAGCTCAGGAGAGCAAATCTCACTGCCCTTGGGTGTCCAAGCAGGGAGTGGCTTGCCCTGGTAACACAGATTATCCTTGTCCATGTATCACCTTCCTGCACTTGTGTGTGCAGGGATGTAAGTGCAGATCACAGCCACAGAGTATTTCTCACATGCTGTCACTCCTGCCTCCACTGCCTGTCCAAATCTGGGGGTAAAGTCTTGACAACCATGTTTACCTTCCATACTGTGCTTGATGATAATAACACACAATTCTTAAAACCCATGGTATCACAGGCAGCCCTCTCATGGGTAGCTGGAGGCTGGGCAGAGAAATCAGAGAAATAGATCTGTGGGTCTTTTTACAGGTGACTGAGAGAAAGAGTCATCTCCAGCAGCAGTGGGAGCTGATGCCTGATCCTGACATGTGCTGATTGTTTTTGTGGTGCCTTGGGGATGGCAGGAGGGGACTGGGCATTGTCAAGCTGCCATCCCTTACCTGCTCAACACCTTCAGGGAATGCAGCAATGACCCTTCTTCCTGGCCCCCCAATCTATGTCAAGTGACAAAGGAGAAAGTCCCCTTGCCTCTGGACTTGGACACAGCTGAGCTCTTCTGGGAGTTTTCACAGAAACCCATCAGAATTTTGCTTCCCCTGCCCAAGTTCTCTTTGTGTTGTGTATTTGTCTCTTTCTCCCATTACTTCCTTCCTGTTGTGCTGAGCTCTAAGAAATTACTGCATTGGTCACAACATAATTGCAAAACATCAAGAATTTATTCCTTTCCAAGCAGCATAGAGTCTAAAGTTAGGCACTGCCTTCGTGTTTCTTCATTCTCATTTTAAATCAAGCGAATCTATATACATGTTTTCAGCCATCTGTATAAATTATGCAACCAGTAAGGGAGTTTCCTGTTTACACACAATATTTCCAGAAGCACTCAGAAAGATTCCCACGTTTCTTATACTGTTTCCTGTCCTTGGTCAAGAGGCGTCCCAGCAGAGCAATTCGAGGAGGATTCCCATAGAAAGTCTGAAATCAAACAGCAGCAGAGAGGTTACTGCTGGTGGTTCCCAGTGGGGAAGTACATTCTCCACTGCCCCCACCCTTCCTCATCATCACCCAGCCCTGTGTTCTGACTGGGGAAAAGAGGGGACTGCCCAGTGTGACCTCTGCTTTAGATTTTGCACTAAAACTCATCCCTGTCTTCTGCATTTTCATTTAATCAGCAGGAAGTGAATAGGGATGATGTTCTCTTTGTACATAGTTGTTGAAAACAGATCTGATGATGCTGTGTGGCCTGTGCTGGGGGTGGTGGTGGTGGAAATACTGGTGCCTGAAGCTGGAAATTGGCCTTTACTTAGCTGTTTTTCTAGGAAGAAAAAAGTGGAGAGTTTATAATTAAATCGTCTGGATTACTTGCTCTCTTTTTTTTTTCCTTTTCCATTTTTCCCCCCTCCCCTGCCTATTTAACTAAAGGGTTAAAGTAATCACTATGCTAAGTGATTTCAAGAACACTGTGGCATACTACTTTAGTCTATACTGTTCATGAAGCCTGAAATGATGTTTTGGTAACAATTCTGTTTCGTTTAAAGTCTTATTTTTCTTGTTTCAGTGACAGATGGACATTTACTTACCTCTTTGATATTTTCCTCTGGGTTGTAGTTGCTGGGGGTAAGACCTATTAGAGGGGAGACACAATGAAATGTTTTACCATTTAGAAATCATGAATTAGGCAAGTAATTCTCATGTGCCATAATGCTGACAGAGGTTTTGGACTGGAATGTACAAGGGTGACATTTATTGCTTCCCAAACCCCCCATTGCTATTGATTCTGCACTTTCTGCAAGTACTGATGTTTTGTAAGGCTGCTATTTTGTTCTGTCTGCCAGCTCCTCTTAGGCCAAGCTTCTCCTTGCCCTGGTTTTGCTACCTGGAAGTTTTGCAGCTCCCTTGGAGACTTTAAGAGGTGGTGTTGAGCTGAGGCCTGGCTGCTCAGCAGGTTTCCCCAAAGTCCCAGCCAAGTGAATGACAGCTGTTTATTGCTTATGTATAACATTGTATTTTAGCAAATACCTGGGGTATGATATCAGTGGAAGGTGGAGGTGCAAACCATGGGCTGCTGTGCTGAATCCTCACCTGCTTTGCTGTCCTCAGCCAGTGTGCCCAGGAGCTCTGGCAGCAGCTGGAGCAGGGAGCTGCCCCCCAGGCTGCCCAGCCTCTCCAGGGTTAACCTTGAATCTTCATCAGCTGCCAACAGAAAACGACACAAACAGGCACAGGGTGAGACTTTTGCTTTGCATCCCGTTTCAGTCTGTCTCAGGTGATTTCTGATCACGTCTGTTGGCCCCACTTGTTGAAGATTTTCATAAAAGCGCCAACCATCCATCCTTTTTTAATTATTATAATAGGGGGTGGTTGGTTTTGTATTCCTGTCCTTGCAAACTTTGAGAAAAGCTACCTTCCTGATGTTAATCTCAGATTCTCGTTTCTCTGGCAGATGTTTTGTTACAAAAGTTTTTGACAAACAGCAGCTCCTCCTGTCACTTGGAGTACTCAACCTCATCCTTCCAGTACACAGCCCAGACTTGTATGTAATTTTTAAAATTTTATTTTAGTTAATTTCTTTATCCACTAGTTCCTGTGCTGCAGCTTTCCTATGAATAAAGACAAAACTTCCTGTTCAAGACCTACTAACCTGCTCAGTTTTGCAATTACTAAATCAAATAGAAGGGCAGGAATAAAGGTAGGAAAACTTACAACTTATTTTGGCAACTGTGCTTCTTTCAGTCTTCTCTCATGTAATGTGTGTACCAATACAGATGTTACTACTTTTTCCAGCACAACAGCTTGCTGGTAGCTGATAGAATTAATTGGTCTGTGTATGAAGAATTTAGAATTCTGTGGCTAGCCTGTGCCTTGAGGCAGTTTGCCAACAGAAACCCTTAGCAGTGCAATATTCCAGGTAACTTGGGTTTTTGTAAGCTGAGCAGTAAATTTCATCTTTGCTAACATATAGCAGACATCCAAAACTGTGGGCAACCAGAGGGCATCATTATCAAATCCTATTTGTGTAGATGAATATAATTTTGTAATTGTACTTGTAGGTGACCCTATGGAGTTTCAGTTGCTCTGACCTGCAGGGATGGATGTGACTTGTAGCTCCTCACATGGATATGTAAGAAAATAAACTGAAAACAGTCTCCCAACATTTCCAAACTTTGCACAAATATCAGGAACTTGAAGACCTTGGACATGCATGTTATTAGTTTATTCACTGCATAAAAGGACAGCAGGGATTTCAGCATAGGACTCAGAATAAGAATACAAAAAATTCCCAGTGCTGCATGGAGACAATCTGTATCTCTGGCCATGGAATATTCTTTAAATCAGAGCAATGCTAGCAGATAAATTTGCTTTGAGATTAAACAAGCAACAACAAAACCAACCCTCTTTAAGAGAGTTCCCCTTCCATCTTCTCACTCCTAGAGACTCTTTGTATTAGCAAGGAAGGTCTGAGAAGCACAGTGTCCTGAACCTAATGCAATAATGGTTAGAGCCAGCTATGATGTGACAGATATTACTCATATTGAGTCAGGGGTACCTGTAAATGCAAATTACATTGTGGAAGGCTTGAGAAGATGCTGGCTTAGTGAGTCCAAGCTTTTCAAAGCAGACTGAGGACTGCTGATAGCAATAACCCAGCACAAGAGCTGTTGCAAAGCAGGTAAGGACAGCCACTTTTTAATAGTCAGCTTTATGCAATAACTTCTGGCTTGGTTTGCCTGTTCTTTCAGAACTCATTTCAGAAAGTCTTCCAATACCAGTCAGGTCTGATAAAGTAACCTTTCAGATTCTGCTGTGCATTTTTGCTGAGCCATTTCAAACTTTAAGCATCACTTTCTTAAGCAAAGATTTATTCTTTCCCCGGGCTGAATGAAATCTGAATTTGTGCAAACAAGTAGCATTCTCAGTACATAGAAGTGTAAGAGAGATTTGCCTGTTCTTGATGTTTGCAATAGGTTTCCCCCCTTTTTAAACATAAAATATCTCATTTCAAAGAGTAGAAACAGGAGAAACTCTACAGCCAAGTTTCTTTAAGTTTCCCCAATGCCTCTGGATGCTCTGACACTGAATACCAGCTCACATTCAGTGCTGTAAGCCTCAGATACCTTTGTCTCCTCAGTGCATACTTTTGTTTCCTGGATCTTAAAGCAGCAGGGAGAACTATTTAGGGCACCCAACTTTCCCACTGTACAAGACCAGCACCCACTGATATGTCCCTGGTGCTGCTGGAGTCCTGGAGGCTTTTCCAACAGCAGAGCAGCACAAATACAGGCCCTTGGCCAGCACCCCTGCTGCTTTTCTGGTTTTACTGCTCCAGCCCCTGTGTGAAAATCATTAAAATCAAAAGACTCTTACCTGAGTGTTGATAATTCATCTCACTGGCATTGATGATGGGCAGAGTGGAGAGAGGACAGGAGAAGCTGACGATAATGAGACAGCAAAGGATCAGTTTATGCATCGTTTCTGTGCTGGGCTTCTTGTTGTGTCCAACCCTGTAACTCAGAACTCCTGTCTAACTGTAGCCTCAGCTCCCAGTTTCACCCATTATATAGCCACTCATGACCTCATAAATATCATCATGTTCTCTCCCCCCTTCAGAAAAAAAATCCAATGAATTTATTGCCCATTGATTCTAAATGGAAACCACTTTGCATTGATGTAATTTTTCAAGGTAACAGTTCATAGACAATAAATTTACTGTCTTATAGCTTGGTGTACAAAATGGATATTATATCAAACCAAGCACAGTAAAGTTTATAAATCTGGCATTTAAGAAAAAGTAACTTTCAGTTATAAATCATGAGTTAACAAAAGGGTCAGACGTTGGTTGAAATGACCAGGGCAATAGACAGCTGATTTATGATCCTCAGCAGCCTTGACGCAAAGCATCCGATATGAAATGCACTTTTTTTCCCCTCTCTCTTTTGTGAGATGGATGAATGTGTTGTGTTGTGTTTGTTGTGCCAGAAAAAGTCAAAAAAAGAGAGGGAGTTTAAAAAACTTGTTCACTTACAAAGATAATATTAGGAGAATTCAATATTTTTTTATTTGTTTTGCTCCCCCTTGCTGAATTTCACATCTATTTATTTGGGGAGACCTCATCCAATGGTGCCCTAGAGAATTGTCTTGGAAGAGAAAGTACAGCTTCCATCTGGAGACTTTTTGGTACGTATAAACTGCTTTGGTTGGTATTAAACAAAGATCCCTCAGTAGACTGGAAGACCATTTTCCATTTCACTTATCTTCTCTTTCAGTTGGAACTAACTACTTAATTCTGAGTATGTTAGCAAGGTTTTTCCCGTGTTTGCCTTTTGCTTTTGCCTAATGCCAACACAGGAGTTGCCTTATGTAATCTCATCACTTTAGTCCTTATTTCCCTCCATTTAGCATATTTTGTCTTTTTTACTTATTTGATTTATCATATCACAGAGCAAGGATTGACTGGACTGGTCCCTCACCTCCATTCTCTATGCAGTGTCATATAAAACTGTACAGAGCCTTGAAAATAA
Organism: Prinia subflava; assembly: GCF_021018805.1. NCBI lineage: Eukaryota > Metazoa > Chordata > Aves > Passeriformes > Cisticolidae > Prinia > Prinia subflava. The sequence goes on along the minus strand of NC_086267.1, from coordinate 3,729,855 downwards.
CAAAAAAGGTAAATTTATGTCAATATTCTTTCCTTTTAATGGTGAGAAGACAATGCCTGTTTGTAACAAATTGAGATGTGTTACTTTTATGCCTCTCTACTCAAATGTTTTTGTTTTCAAACTCTCTTCAAAATACTATGAAATCCAACTAATGTTACTAAAGTTGTTTCCTTACACTGAATTTTGTGGAATTTTCTCATCTTTTTCCTTTATTAGCGTTTCCTGTTGAAGATTAATTTTTTGTATTGTACCTCTTGGGGCTCCTTAGACTAATTTCAAATTGGCTGCATCAGTCATGTAGGACAGAAGTATTTCTGCTGCAGGTCTAACTCTTGGGTGGGTGTACAGGGTGTCCAGGAGCACAGTGGGCTTTGGAAGTGGTAGAGGTCAGAAAGCACCTCTGGAATTCTCATATTTTAATCCCCCTGCTCCAAGCAGGGTCAGCCAGAACTGTTGCTCCAGGAGTGTGTCCAGTCAGGTTTGAATAGATCCAAGGATGGAAAGGAACGGAATTTCAAAGCTAAGCTTGATAGGGCCCTTGGCATCCCCATGTGAGCTCAAATGCTGTGATCTGAGTGCACAGGTGGGGTGTGGGAGAAGTGGGAAAGGACCTGCAGAGGTCCTGCCAGCCTAAACTTCTCTAAACATCCTCTGTGTGCACAGAAAAGGGCTGGTATTTAAATTGCCTTTACTACTGAACATATGCTTTGGGTCTCTGAACCACAAATCCTGTTTCTCTGGGCTTCTCTTTGCTGAACTGAATGTTTATGACAGAAGAATTTCTCTACAGAATCAACCTGATGTTTTCTTCCCCTTTCCCTGTGCTTCCCTATGAGAGAGGTAAGTAAGTAGCAAGAGAGGAATTCTCTCTCCTCATCTGAGTCATGCAGCTCCTCGTTCCAAAACTGCAGACAGTAATTAGGTCTGATTTGATGCATGATCTCACTGCTGGTGCTGGATGCTCTGTACAAACGCTTCTCCTTCAGTGAACCATCAATGACAATGCTATTATCAATATTCACTCTAAGCATCCTCCAAGGAAAGCTAATGAAGCCCTCTTACCACAACTGCTGTCCTTTGTCTTTTCTCCAGGAAGGCTCAGCCTCTCAGAGCCATCATGAAGTGCGTCATGCTCAAGTTGGGCAGCTTGCCTGCAGCTCATTGCCTCTGCTGAGGGCTCAAGTTGTCACTTGGACACTCCTTCCTCTCCCAAAATGTCAAAGGCATCTCCCTCGGGCAGCAGCGCCAACGTCATCACACCAAGCAAAGAAACAGCTCATCCTGACAAAGGTACAGAGCCCTGCACCCGTGGGAGAGGGGACTCAGGGAAGGGCTCTTTGGAAAGTTGGAAATTGATTTGAAACCCTTCTGCAATGTTTTGTGCAGAAAATTCTCAAAGTTCTTCTTTATGCTTGTTTAGTCTTTCAAGTGCCTCAGGGCAGCAGTAGATAGATAAATTACAGTAGTAGGATTTGATAGATTACTGAGAAAATTCTAAGCATTAAATATATATTAACCTATCATAAAAGATTATCTTTATTATCAGAACTAACAACAATTCCTACTTTAATATGATGGCTCATGAAGAACAAGGTGCAAGTGAAGCCAGGACAACTTTGAAAAAAAAAATAAGACTCAATCAAACCAATCACAAACATCCCCAAAAATTATCTACTCTTGTGTAAAATGGTATGGATGAAATGTAATTTCTAATATAACAGTTCTTTCCCATGTTGTTAAGTGCTTTATAGCAAGCAAGCACGAGCTGTTATTAGTCAAATATTGTGACAAAAATTTCTGCTTTGTTGGCAAAACCAGGAATTTGAGAAGCTGTGATTTACCAGTAGCATTTGTATGAGGGACTTCTTCAGAGGATATAACTTCTAGTCAAAACTTTGGCTTCAAATTAGTTTACAGGAAGAGAGGTGTGCAGTAGAATGATTTTGTATTGGCACTGTAATTGCAGATGAGCTTGTTATTGTATGAACACCCACCTCTTCCTTGAATTTTACTACCATTTTTAACTTAACATGTTTCAATGAGTTATGCATATTGCACTGTTATTAATTTTTCTGGTAGGGTCTATTGTGTAGGGGTTTGGGGGTTTTTGCTTGGCTGTCACTGCAGATATCTATTCTCATTAAAAACTAAAAAAATTATTTTGACCCAAAGTTTAACATTTTAGCTGATTATTCAGCTACATAACATGATTATTAGTTCTATTTTGCATACTGAAATAGCTACCTTGTGAGATCATGGATGCAATAAGGTAATTCTTTTCCTCTACCAAATTACACTGCCCTATTTATATTATGCCTTTTAAAGTGTGCTGAAAATAGCCTGAGAATAAAGAAACCAAAGGAAAAAACTAACCAGAAGCTGCTGTTAACTTTCTTTTTGAAGATGCTTCCTCTGTTCACTGTGTGTGAGCTGTAATGCAGCCCATGTGGGGTAGCACACATTTGGATATGCATAAGAGTATTTAATCTTCAGATTTTTTTTCAGTGTTTTGTAATTCCTCTGAGAGGTTCTGTCTTGTTCTGAGGTGGGTTCAAGGTGTGCAGGTGAGTCTGTGCTTGCCTGGACACCCACCCCTGTGTGAGGAAGATGATGGTCCTTAGGCCTCTCTGAAGATATTTTATTTTGCTACAGAACTGGCAAGGTCTAAAATTTCTTGAGCACAGGATCACAGCTGCCAAAACACTGCTCCTTTGTAGTACAGTGTCCACTAGTCTGAGGGGAAAGAACCTCCTGCTCTGTGGTCTGGGTGTATTCTCCAAGTGAAGCCTGACAAGGTGGTCCCTGCTTGCCCTGTGCTCTCAGCACTGCAGAATTACCAGCCTGAGTTGGTTTGTTTGAAGGAAAGTAAATCTGGCATGACTGAGACTTGCAAACCCAGCACGTCAATATCTCGTGGGAATTGGATTCTGGATAAGGCAGCAAACAGAGGAGCAGAAACCAGATCCTGAAATAAGGGTTCTTTCACCAAAAAAATAATAAAAAAAAGTATTGGGACTAACTACGCAATTACAGTTTATTTTTAAAACTGAAGTTATGACAGCAGAGTGTGTAAGGAAAGAGAGGAACACATCTGCAGCAAGGCTTTCTCTGTTTCACCTGTTATCTCAAGATATCCCAAGTAATCTGTTCAACACTAATAAGAAATTATGATCTGGATAAAAGCAAAATTAAAATTTAAAAAAATCATTATTTTTAAATAGAGTATTGAGAGGTTTTCCAAACTAATTATTGTCCTGGAGGCTGCCTACACAGACATCTATTCAGCTGAGGATTTAAAGGAATGAATTCTGGCTTAACATTTCTGTCTCCTAGAGCTACAAATGCAATTTTTTATAGAACTAGTACTACTAATGTCAAAAAGGGAAGCAGCAATTCATTGCTGATTCTTTTCTTGGTGGTTTGGATGATGGAGTGGGCAGGCCAGGCTGTTGTTTTATCCTTTTTCTGGCCCAAAGTGAAGAAGTGCAGAAACAGTAAAGCAGCAAATTGCAAGAGATGGACGAGGTGTAAGAATCATCTTCAGATTTCCCTGCCTGAGGTTGCTTCAGACTCTGTTAATTGCACGATGCTCTGACTCATTAATTTCTTCCTACAAATAACTTTATTGGAAACTTAGTAATATTTTATTACCTGTTAATTGTTTTACTGTCTGCCCTGTTTCATTTTCTAAAAGAGCTAGAGGATAAGGACTTTAATCTACAGTGGTGATAGAACAAAACAGTTTTGTCAGAAACATCCTTGTGCTTTTTAAAAAATAATTCTATCTAGCTTTTCACATTTGGTGTACACATGTTCTTCCTGTTTCTGTCTCAGAGGCTTAGGGTTACTTATCACTCCAATATCCATAGCTGATATCAGAGGACAAATTTCAGGTAGTTCTGTAGAAGTTCAGTGTGTGGGCAGGAGCCACTGACTAATTAAGAGGAATGCTAATAATCATTGGCATTTAGCTGTCGTCCACTCAGCGTAGGCAGTAAATGAATGGCACACAAAAGCAGACTTTAATTTTTTTACTGTGTTTTCTGGCTGCATAATCCCCTTAATCCTTCCTATCAAAGGTTGTTTATTAATTAAATGGAATCTCTGCAGGCTCAGTGATTCACATTTCAGGGCAAATACGTGTATTTAACGGGGGAGGGCTGGCATAGGTCTCACCGGGCAACTTGAGGTTTAAAACAGTTCTTTCAAGGTTGTTTTGTAAATGAGTGTGTGTTCCTTGGCAGTCAGCCGTGCAGGATCTTCACTGTTTGAGAGCTGAGTTCCAGTTTAGCAAAGAATTCCTGCTGCAGGCGTTAACTGATTTCTTTGTGATCCCTGACTGATCTTGACTGGGGTAGAAATCTGTCTCTGGAATGGGAGTGACCGACAGGAGCAGGAATTAACAAAGGTGAAGGAAACAGATGTCAGATCTTTGTCTTGAATGTTTCTTGCTGTAAAGGGATCAGAGTCCTCTTTCCAATTCCCAAGGCATATTTATAATACAAGAGGCTTCTGAAGAGCAGTGAGTCTTTAGTTAGATATCCTTATTCTTTTGCTGTGTATGCATCTTTTATGAGTCAGGATTGTAACAGACAGGACCAGCAGGTCCTTCTGAGCAGAGTCTTCTACATATATTTGGAAACAGAGAAGATCCACCTGTGCTTGGGAGAGTTTAGGACCTGTATCACCAGGAAGAGATATCTCTGATGAGCTCATTCTAGCACAATCCTGTATTTTCTCTTTATGCTCCTGCTTCCAGCTGTGCAGCCCCTGTCCTGTAACATGCAGAAGAACTATCTTCTGGTGAAGGAGAAAAAAGCTGCAGATCTTTGCAAAGAACAACACTCCAACTAGCTTTTAGATGTTGTTTATGATCTTAAAGGTCTTTTCCAACCTAAATGGTTCAGTGGTTCCTGCTCTATATCTCCACTAGTGCTTGTGACAATCCTCCTCCCTTAAGCTGAAGAGGGTGATGGGGAGGTGTTTCTGGCTGTTTGTAACTGCTCAGCTCTGTTCTTGGCCTTTTCAGCTGAGGAAGTGAGTTGATTTTACAAAGCCTAGACCATGTAGTATCCCATCCCAGTGCCCCTGTAGCTTTTCTGAAAATCCTCTACAAGACAATCAGGATTTATGCTTAGAAAGAAATAATCCACTGCCAACCGCCATACGTGGAAATGAGATAAAGTGGGAAGCCTCCAAAGCTACTTTCATTTAGTGCTTGTTTCTGCCACCATACTCATGTTTTATTTATATGGCGATCTCTTTATGTGTCCTTAGGAATGACTGGAAGAAGGTGCAGAAAGTTATATAAGGTCAGCTAATTAGTACTGCCACAGCACAGCAAATCTTTTTGCTGTTCTGTAATTCCCTGGGGCAGATTTAATCACTGTTGAAAAGCACATGGTGTTACATGCTACAGCCTGTGAGAAGTGTTCTGATCATAGCCCACCCCACTGAGGAGAGCACAGGGAGATGCAATGACAAGAGAATATGTCACTGTCATATCCTCTGGGTTCCTGAGCACAGCGCCTGTTCACCTTCTTAAATCCTTTAACTCTCCCATGAAAGAGGAGCAGCTTCTTTTATCAGTACTCCTAAGTTTGATGGAACCATCAAGAATTTCCTGTGCTTACACTTCCACTTCTCTAAGGTAATACATGTACTGAGGTGTGCCACAGCAGGTCAAAAAGTTGCATTTTTAGGTGTGCCTGTAACACTGAAAATGTTGATGGGGGTGTGGGAGTTTGGATCTTTCTGCCCTTGTGATTGTAGCTTGATCAGACAGCTGAACTGCAATGTGCAGCTTCTCTGGAGTCAATAATGTATTTTTCCAACCACTCCTTTCAAATACCTCTTCACTGTGTTTTCCATTCTAGTTTAAGAAAAATAGATTGTCCTTTAGATACTGCAGCAAATACTGTTTTAGGCATGCATGTACATCTACATTAGCACTGTTTTCCTTTTCAAGGTTGCTCTAAAGTTTGTATGAAGGTGACTAAAAGTAGTGTGATACCTTGTTTTTTCTTTTTGTCTTTTTGCTTGCTTACAGGCCTGTTTAGTGCTCTCTTCAGGTCAAATGGCTTATTCTGAATGGACAGTATCAGAATATCAATGCTGTGAATACTAGAAGGATTTTTTTAATATAAATATTTTGCAAGCCCATAGTGTTGTAACTAAAGGTACATTGTCTCTTTTACTTCTCCACACACCTTCCTCTTATTTTTTTTTTCCCAAAATTGGGTTTGTTTTAAACCTGCGGAAGTGTTTGTTAAAGTAACCTAAGATTTGTTTTAAAACTGATTTAAACAGTAACTTGGATATTTTGTTTCAGTTTTGAGTGGCTTGTCTCACTTTGGATTATGTAAACTGAGAGTAGATGTAACAGGTTTAAGGTCCACTGTGTGATAAGTCATCCTTAAATTAAAGTAGGTGTCTTTGTGTGCAATTTTCCATTTGCTAAATCAAATAAAACTTGATTTATTTTCTTGAAACAAAGAGATTAGAACAGGAGAGATCTTCTGTGGTTTCACAGTGTGTTCAGGTGGTGGTTTTTGTTAAAGTACAATTCATTTTGGTTCAGTATAGTCTGATGCTTGACCTGGCAGGCACCCAGGATCTAGAAGGTGAAAGGAAATACAGTAGGTAATATCACACCAAATGGATGTTAGAGGGAAATTCCATTTTTATTGTAGATTGTACTAAAATTTCTGATTACAGTGAGGGCAGTGACAGTATCCAAAGGCTGTTATGCTCAGCTCTGTGTTCTGATGCAGAGCTAACATAGAACCTGTGGGGCAGAGAAACTCTTCCTACAGCCCCTGAGGCCTCCCTGTATCAGGGAAGGCTGAGAGAGGAGCTGAGGTGACACTCGGTAATAAAATAAGACTTCTTGTAATTTTAAGAATGAAACTTACCTTGACTTTTAAACAGGTGACGACAAAAAGTCGAGTGGAGTGGTACAAATTGCCTGTTAATATTTCCTGTGTATTAAGTCTCATCAGAGTGAACCATCTCCCATGAAGGCTTTTGCATCATCTGTGTTAGTATCAGAATGAGTGTCAGAGCAGACTGTGCTTCTGTCCTATGAAGGATCTGATAGAAAGACTGAAAACAAGAAATCATGTCCTGCTTTTAAAGAATTATTTGATGTTTGCATGTTTTAGAGGAGCCACTGCAGTTCCAGAGTCTCTGTCATCCAGAGGTATAAGCACAGGTGAGAAACAGAAACCCTTTTGCTATGAACCTTCTACTTTCCTTGGTCACACAACTCTTGCAAGAAATTACAAAGCCAAGGTGTGTGATGACCATGATTTTAATTACTGATTTTAATTACTGATGTCACTTCCTGTGCCAGGTGTTGGTTCTGGAAGCAATAAAAAAGCAGCAGACTCCTCTGCTTACTCTTATCTTTAAAGAGAATTTTTCTCCTTCTTCCATGCCTTCAGAGCTCTGCTGACATCACTTGGGCCTCTGTGCATGGTCTGGCTAAGAAGACACTTTCTGACTTCCAAGAAAAACAAATGGAAATTCAGAGAGCTTGCATCTGTCCTGTTACCTCATCCTCAGCCACCTGGGCTGCTTGGGAGTCATCAGGGCATTCCCAGTTCCATTTTGCTTGCTATATAAAAAATTAAATGACTGTCAAAAAAAGAGACATGCACGGAAAGCAGAGAACACTTAGAGTTACCATGGAATTACAGAACGATTTGGGCTGGAAGGGACCTTAAAGATCATTTCGTTCTACTCCCCTGCCATGGGCAGGGACCTTACCAATAGATCAGGATGCTCCAAGTCCTGTCCAACCTGGCCTTGAGCAATTCCAGGGATGGGGCAGCCACAGCTTCTCTGGGCAGCCTCTCCCAGGGCCTCACCACTCTTTTAAGAATTTCTTTCTTAACAACTAATCTAAATCTCTTTTAGTTTAAAACCACTCCCCCTTGTTCTGTCAGCGTACAAAGTCCCTCTCCCTGTTCTTTATAACTGCCCTTTAAGTACTGAAAGGCTTCAGTCTCCCTGGAGTCTTCCCTGCTCCAGGTGAAAACCCCCAGCTCTCCCAGCCTGGCTGCAGACCAGGGATGCCCTTGGAGCCTCTTTGTGGGCTCCTCTGGACCACAGGTTCGTCCTTTCCTTGTGCTGAGGACCCCAAATTTGGACACAGCACTCCCATGACGAATGTCCCCCAAGCCTGAAAACAACAAAAACCAGAGACAAACAACCCCCAGCAGCTCTCTTGTTCAAATCAGAATTGTGTAGCCACTTTATCACACTGTTTTCTGCAGATACTTGTGCTGCCACTTCTCCACTGTTAAAGGGAAAAAATGTCCCTGCTGGGTGCTGGCCTGGTGCCACTTGGCCCTGCAGCACCTCCAGGCTGTCCCTTCAGCACCACAGCCTCAGCCCAGAGAAAATGGGAGAGGAGGCAGCAGAGGAACTGAGGCCACCAGAGCTGACTGGGGACAGTCCCTCTGCTCTGGCAGGTGAGGCAAGGTGGTGAACTTCCACTTCCAGCCCCTCAGCTTTTCTTGCCCAAAAAACCAGACCCCACTGAAGATGTGTGTGGTGTAGCATAAAGAACCTCTCACCTCTGTGCAGTGCAGAACTCCACCTCCCATCCCTGTACCTGCCACAACTCACAAGAGCAACCTGTTCCTCAGGTATGGAACAACCTGGGTGCTCAATAAAGGCTCTCTGTGAAGCCAAGATACAAATGGTCCATCAACTATAGGCACCTCTTTTTCACAGCCCTTCTTCTGAATTATGGACAGCCAGGCTTTACTGCTTCCCTGCTTTAATTACCAATAGTGTAAAAGGTACAGTCCTTTTCCCATTCAACCTTCCTGGATAAAAGATTTTTTATAGTGCTCCACTGACAGGCAGGAAGGCTGCTATCCTCTGTGCTAAAAAACAGACAAATTCAGGAAGGCTGGTAGAAATTTAATTGTGATGACAGTGTTTCTTTTAATCCAGTCACTGATGATCAAGGGTGACTAGATATAGTCAATGATGCAAAGGTCACTCTTTGATTTATAAATAGATAGATATATAAATAGTTTGGTGGCTTTTCATGAGTCCTGTTCATGCCTTCAAGTTTGTGATTTTGACGTAATAGTTACTCAGTTCTCATGGTTGAAAGTACCAACCACAGAGAAGGCTTGAGCTAGGGATACAAACTTCACTAGTCAGGCTTCTTATGCCACTTATTTTCTCACTATTTAAACTTGCTATTTTATATTTACTTGTACGTAAGTTTATCAAAATGTTTAGGTGTGGCTTGGTGAAAATGATCTGCTATTGTAACCTGCTGAAGGAAGAGATGGCTTGCCATTGTTCAAATGCAAAATAGTTTTCTCTTGCATTGAAATCAGAGAGGGGAAAATCACCCTTAACTCACATACTGGTGTGTTTTCATTCTATTTCTTGAGTAACATTTACTGAAGTAATAAAACATGTGAGTTCATTTAAACCATGTACATGGTTTAAAATGGTGTTACAAACACCCTGACTCAAACATGCATTTTCTTTTTTCTCAAGACCAAAGTGAACAGTATTTGATCAGAGACACAGATACAGTGTCTGATGTCAAAATCTTTCCAACCTCAGTTACAAAAATAGTACCACAAAGAGATCACACTTACAGTTGCAATGTACATAAAGTCTACATCACTTAAAAGATCAAAGCTGGATGATGTATGGCTGAAGGTGGTGCAGTCCAGCTGCAAAGTTACAGCTATTTCTGAGTTCAAAACCACAGCTTCTCTCAGTGTTTCCACTGCCTCCCTCAAGCCAAGCAGAGCAGCAGAGGCTGCTGTGGAACACTTTGCAGCTCAAGATTTTTATGGTCTCCTTTCCCCTGCACAGGAGGGGTGCAGTGGTGGGTCAGGATCTGTGTCCAGGACTGATGGGGTCAAATGAGCTCCATCTGTATTTGCACACAAACCCCAAGAGCGCTGGGTTTGAGCCAGACTTGGGAGGAGCTGCAGACTCAAGAGGATGTAAGAGACCCTGAGTGTCACCAGTGACTCTACAATGGTTACAGATCTCCTTTTTAGCCTCAAATGCTTTTGGAGTGCAGGTAAATTATGGCTCAGGTAACATTAATGAGTGACTAGGAAACTATTCTGTTTCTGTTAGAGCTTTTAAATGCAGTACTTCTTTGTATATGTAGATCAAGAACCACTTATTAGAAATATCCTTACTCCTAGAGGAAGAAAATCAGCAAACTGTTTTGAGGTTTTTTTATTTTTTTTTAAGAAATATTAAAAAAACACTTTTTCCTCAGTGGCTGGGCTATTTACTGCTCTAACATTCAGATGCTGACACCTGCTCTATTTACATAAACACGTTCTTGTTCTGTGTTCCAAAAGAAAATTCCAATGTGGCTGACTTGGACAGTTCAATTTCTAGTTCACCAGAAGATCTCTGGATTCTGTGGATTTGCCAGGGTCCTGATATTCACCTTGTTCTTCCTCAGGGAAGTGGCAGCTGCAGGCATCATCTTCCTGAACGGACTGTTCAAGTGTGTGCACTGCAGAGCAAGAACAGAACCACAGAATCAAATTAGATTGGAAAAGACCCCTGAGACATTTAGTCCAACCTTTGACCATGCACGTTGTAAAGCAGCCCAGAGCTCTGAGTGTTGTTTCTTGAACACCTTCAAGGACAGTGACTCCACCACCTCCCTGGGCAGCCCGTTCCAATCTTTAACAACCCTTTTTGGGAAGAAATTCCTCCTCATCTCCAACCCTTCTGGGGAAGAAATTCCTCCTCATCTCCAACCTGGTGTAGCTTAAGGCTGTGTCCTCTTGTCCTGTCACTGTTGCCTGGGAGAAAAGACTGATCCCCATCTGGATACAGCCACATTTCAGGGAGTTGTAGAGGGCAAGGTCTCCCCTAGTCCTAATTTTCTTCTGACTAAATAACCCCAGTTCCCTCACCTGCTTCTCAAAGACCTTCTAGATTCTTCCCCAGCTTTGCTGCCCTTCTCTGGACTCACTCCAGCACCTCAGTGTTTCTTGAAGTGAGGGGCCCAGAACTGGACAAATGTCCCCTTTCTATTTCATTTATTCAGCCATTTTATTTCACCATCCCTCACCCATAAACGTCAGGAAAAAAAAAATTCCAAGTTATTCTGTAATCTGAAATTATTCCTCTACACTATGTATATCTGCTAAAACTAATTAATCATACTTTGTTTTCCCTAGTTCAGCAGGGCCTCTGGTGCTCTGTTTGTCATGGCAATGAAAGGAAGAGCAGCAAGAGGGAAATAGATTTTCTGACTGCTGTGGTCTTCTGCATTTAGAGTTACACTAGAAGATTCAGATCTTATCCTTAGGACAGGGAAAAAGAAAAGAAAAGGAGAGAGAACCCCCCCAAAAACTAAACAAACCAACTGTAATTGAATGGAATCAGCTTCATCATAGTGCTGAACTCTTGAGCTTGCCCAGGACTTATCAGCTCTCAGAGGGCAGTGCTGGGTTCAGGCTGGCTCTGCCCCTGTGTAGCAGCACTCCCTGCCTGATGTCCCCTCCCCTGGTGCACCCAGAGCTCCAAGATTCACTCCAGGCCATGTGTGCACTCTGTGAGCAGAGAGAACTCCAAAGTGTTACAGCCACACAGCCAAGGATGGTGCTTGGAAGCAATAAACTGAACTGCCCTTTCACTGGAGCAGCAAAGCTCAGCTGAGTTTTTTCACCTCTCACAAATACTTCACTTCTAAGGATAAACATGCACTTGACCTGACACCCACAGTGCTTTCTGCAATAAAAATTCCAAAACTGTTTCCCTTTCAGTTGCTTCTGACTTACAAGGCCAAAACAAACAAAGCTATTGCAACTACCCTTTGAAAGACACTTAACTTGGATTCCTGACTTCTGTCTAGTTTCAAAAAGAAGAACTGAAGAGTGTATTTATCTTACTTTTCTTGAAGACAGCAGGTAGTTTCTTCTTGTGCCAGACACTGAAGCAGATGCACAAAGGCAGCAGAAACATTAGGCATGACAGCCCAGCCACAGCCAGAGAAATCCTGATCATGTCTGTCTGAACATCCTCCTTCCCTAGGAAATAAATAACATTCTCTAAGAGTATTAACAGAACAAAATTCTGCTGCCCTTGAATAAGCAGAAAACTTTGTCTCCCACTCTGCTTCTGGATCAGTCTGCAACAATGGAAATGCACAGAAGAAAGGACTTTTGCTTTAAATGGAAAGTGAAGGAGCTACAGTATGTTTAAGTAGGTCATAATTCTTTACCTCCATAAGCAATATTATACAATGACTCACCTGGCACAGTGATAGAAAACGGAATTTCATGAGATGTGGTAGGTAGAGTAGTGACTAAAGTGGGATTAACTGAAGGGTGTTTGCAAATGACATCTTTTGCTGGAGTTCCAGGTTCCAGGACTTGGTTTCCAGAGCACCTGAAGGATATTTACAGAAAAATGGGGAAAAAAATTAAAATCCAGCTATGTGTAATAGATGTACCTTTTTGTTGTTGTTGTTTTGTTTTGTTTTGTTTACTTACATTGTCCAGTTTTTACAGGAGCCATTGGGCCGATCATTAAAGGTTCCATAGCGGCAGGTCTGGCAACCTTCAACAGACAAGGACAGGTAAAATTGTACAAAATAAGCATTTAATACACAGCATATGAAACAAAAAAGTATTTTTGCCTGCTTGTACAATGTCAGAATTACTATTTCCTAAGCTGCTCTGAGCATGCAAGGCAAGTCTTTCCCTGCAGCACAGTACCTGGCTACAAAACTGGTTGATTTGGCACAAGATGCCACAAACCATGCCCAGCCCCGGAGTTCCCAGTCCAGTTTCCCTCATGCTGGCAGCCAAGGAGCTGCCATGCAAAGGGAATTAACTGTGCCTGATCTGAGCTGTAGCAGGGCTCAGAGCGTGGTGGGTTTGTCTGCTCCTGAGCTGCTCCACACACATGCAAAGTGTTCAGCAGCAGTGGCAGCTTTTATCTTGCGAGTCCCTTCCTCTGTCTGCCTTCTGTGCAGAGGCAGTGTGTCTGTGCAGGAAGCAGAGGGGTTTTCGGCTGCTGGGGAAGGGTGATCCTACCGCTCCTGGTGCTCTCCTGGCCCACGCCACAGCTGCGGGCACAGTAGGCGCAGCCGTCCCCGCCGCAGCGATAGCCCTCCTTGCATGTGCATTCGGCATCTCTCGTTGGGGAGCACGCCTTTAAATACTGAAACAGTCCTGCAAGGGGAAAACGAGGTTTAGCTTACAGCACTGCCCAGCGCGGTGCAGCAAAGGCTCGGACCTCTGCTCTCACTAAACTCAGGCTGGGGGCTCCAGCGGGCAGCCCGGCAGGCGCGCAGCGTTATCCGGCCGGTGGCGGGTCCGCTCGCCGGGCAGCGCCAGCCCGGGCTCGCCGCTGCCACGGGAGGGCACAGAGGGCTCTCGGTACCTTCGCACCGCCGACACATCCTGCAGCCGCCGCGTCCCGCCGCGCTGGAGAAGGTGCCGGCCGGGCAGGGCAGGCAGGACGCGCCCGCTCCCCGCCCGCAGCCCGCGCTCGCTGCGAACGTACCTGCGGGCAGAGACACGGCGGTCACCGCGGGCCGTGCCCGGAGCGCCGCGCCCCGGCCCGGCCCGGCCCGGGCCTTACCCGCCGGGCAGTCAGCGATGCACGGCAGCGCGGCCGCGGGGCCCGGGCTCAGCGCCAGCGCCAGCAGCGCCGCGGGCAGCAGCGCCCGGCCCGGAGCCATGGCTCGGAGCGGGGCGGCGCGGCCGGCGGGACTGAGCGGGGGACACCCGGCACCGGCCCTTAGCCGCCGCCCCCGGGGGGCCTGGCTGCGTCATCCCGGGGGCGGCGGGGAAACCTGGGGGCGGCGGGACTTTCCGGACCCTCCCAGAGGTGCGACCCCTCAGCTCTGCCGGGCAGCGCCCGCAGAGCTCTCTCAGCAATGCCGGTCAGCGCTCGCCCTTTTCACCGCTGGGGCTTCCCGGTGAGCGCCGCGCGGAATCCCCGGGCGGTGAAAGGTGAGGGGCGGGGCCGGCAGAAGATGCTGAAGCACATGGGCAGGCAGGGACACGCAGCCGGCAGCGGAGCGCCGCGCTGCGGCCACCGGCGTGCGGAACTGCCCCGGCCCCGGGGAGCGCGCACCGGGCGGCACGGGAGCGGCGCGGCCCCGCCCCCTGCACCTCCCCGCAGCCAATCCCCGGGCATGGCCCCGCCCCCTGCGCATAACCATAAGTATTCCCGCGTCTGGCCCCGCCCCCTGCGCATCGCCGCGCATAACCCCCGCAGCCAATCCCCGGGCACGGCCCCGCCCCCTGCAATCCCCGCAGCCAATCCCCGGGCAAGGCCTCGTCCCTCAGCGGGCCCGGAGCGCCGGCAGGAGCAGACCCTCAGGAGAACGCCGAGGAGCGCAGAGATGTAACCGAGAAGCGAGAAGCGGGCATTTCCTCCGAGTGTATGTGCCCGGCACACGGGCAGGCAGAGCAAGGACCGGCCTGTCCAGGGTTTTGAGCAGAGTCCGCTGTGGGCAGCACACAAAGCGCCCCGTAGCGGCAGCTGAGCCCCGCACAGATCCCAGGAGAGACCCCAGCAAAATCCCCCTCTATGACCGGCTTTCCTCGCCCGCTCTGCCGGAGCTCTCGTGAGCCCGGCACGCAGGAGCCAGACCGGGCCTGCCAGCACCCGCGAGCGGGCTTTTACCCAGCGGGGCTTTGCAGTCCTAAAGGTCCCCGTTAACAGCTCTGTCTGTCCTTGAAAACACCGAAACTCCTTAAAACCAGGGACAACACCATCCCTGAGCCACAGCCATTCCCTGTGCACCGTGAGCCTCGGGAAAAAGAAGCGCCGGGCAGACGCATCGGGCAGAGGGCGCAGAAGAGCAAGGCTCGGTTCTGCTCGGGCCGTGCGGGGCTGCCGAGGGGCAGCGGCGGCAGCGGCAGCAGCAGCAGCGGCGGCGGCAGCAGCAGCAGCGGCGGCAGCAGCAGCAGCAGCGGCGGCGGCAGCAGCAGCAGCAGTAGTAGCTCGGTTCGCGGTCGCGCCGCCGTAGGAGGTGACTCTTGTCACGGCCGTGGGTGTTCGAGAGACCGTGAGAACAGCGGAGCGTTCCGGCAGCGCGGGCGAGCGGCGGGGCCGGGCCGGGCGGAGCGCGGGCGGGCCCGGGGCGTGTCCGGGGCGGGCCCTCCCAGAGCCGCCCGCGGCCCCGCTGAGGTGAGTTCTGGGCTGTGGCCGCGGTGAGTGGTGGCTGCCGCCGCTGCGGCCCCGCGGGCCCGGAGCAGAGCGCCCCGGCGGGCCGGGGGTGCCGGTGTGGGCGGAGGGCTCGGCGGCCGGGCGGGGTTGCGGTGCTCGGGCGGGGTTGCGGTGCTCGGGCGGCCGCGTTGCAGGGCCCGACCCCCCCCGCCGTGGCCGTGAGGCGGCCTCGGCCCGGGCACGGCCCCGTGCCGGCCCTGCTGCCTGGAATGGCGCCGCGTCCCGAAAAGAAGCGATGGGAACGAGGGGATGCGGCCTTTCCAGGCGGGCTGGCTGAGCTGGAGCCTTCAGCCGTCCCCTGCCTGTGAACAGCGGGCGCTGTGGCCGGGACACTGAAGGGTGTGATTCTTTTTTTTAAAGCCACTCTTGTTAGGGTTCCTGATTCGATGCATGTCCCCATCTCCAGAAAGGCACGTGTACCCACGCAGGGCAGTGCGCTTGGCTGATAGGTTTGAGGCGGCCTGAGCTGGCACTGAGCAGCAAATGGGAGGCTGGCATTTACTACGTGTAGGTAGCTTGTTAAATTACTTGTTAAATGAAGTTGCTGTTAGGTCTGTGTAACTTGGTTCTGCCCTCTCAAAAGCTGTCTTTCCGTAATAGTGGGACAGCTATTTACATCTGCACCCACACGAAGAACAGTGCTAATGCTCAAGAGTTTGGCAGTGTTGTACAATAACAGAGATATTATAATAATGTATAACTATGGAGAGACTGCATTTTGCAAAACTAGGAAAAAGAGTCAGGATCAGATGCCTGCTTTCATCTAAAGAATTAATGAAAGGAATGCAAACTGATCTAGACTATTTTTTCCAATAAAAAGCAGAGCATTTCTGCATGATGGCTATTCAGGTAGTTTTTTGCTAATCAGATTCATATGAAAATTTTGCAGAATCAATGTACCCTCAAGACAAGCTATTAAGAAGCTCTGGATTGTCCTGAAGTTGTTACTAATACCTTGATTTGTGTACTTGATCAGTGGGCTTTGCATTGACAGTACATAAAGCTGCCCTAAAAGTAGGATTTGACACAGTGAATTATTCTGCTTGGGCTGGTTCAGCATGCTGAAAACAATTGAAGTTAAAGCAAGGTCAGAATGATTTTATTTTGTGTAGGCACCTAGATGTGCATCACATTTTATGAAGGGCTCCCAGGTACTATGTGCAGTTTTAGATGGAAAGTCCCCTTCATAGGACAAAAATCTCTTATCCTCTAGAACAGTAACCTGTGAAATGCCTTCTCACATCACAGATGCTTTCAGACTTCTCTCAGACCTGTATGACTTAGTGGGTATTTTACATTATGTAAAGTTATTTTAAATTAACCTTCAAATGAATATTCAGCCATTCACCTCAACTTGAATTTAGAAGCTAAAAAAAAAACAAACCGTCTTGAGCCTGTTTTTTTTTTTCCATTTGCTAAATCCTGTGGTCTGCTCCCCCATCACACATGTGCACATGTGTTTCTTCCCCCACAAAGTTGCGAAATAACCCAGAGAATCTCGGTGAGATTTTGCAGGGGCACTGGGGGAGTCACTGTTAAGTCACAGGAAACTCCTCATGAGGCATTGCTGTGTGGAAACTGAAAACCAGACATGAGGTCAAAGCTCATGCAAGCCCTTTTTGTAAGTGCTGACCTGGGTAGGAGTCAATGGTCTTGGAATGACTGAGGGGATGAAGATTGAAAACAGCCCTGCCACCCACCCTGAGCCCCTCTTGGCAGACAGGTCATGCAAGCTCTTGGTTAGGCCAGGCTTTCTCTTCTGGTGCATTTGTGCTGTGCCTCCCACCTGCACAACTGCCTTAACCTTTTAATAATCACACTGCATTATTTTTATAAAGTTCCTTAGTTAAAAGGGATTGCTATGAATATTGATTTAAGCTAGTGAGCTGTTTTGAGGTGGTTTAAATGAATGTGCAGAAGTACAAATTACTGCTCAATCTCAGCATGAGGGAGGATTTGTGTGAGGGGATTTGCCTTCTGACCATATTGTCTTTGTACCCTCCTCAGCCCCTTCCTTCACAAGCATCTCCCTGACAGCAGCCCCTCAAGACATGGCCTCGAAGAGAGCACTGGTGATTCTGGCTAAAGGGGCAGAGGAAATGGAAACTGTGATCCCCACTGATGTGATGAGAAGAGCTGGGGTGAGTATGCAGACAGTGAAAAATCTTTGTGAGTGCCTGGTCACGGGGAAATCATTGCCTCAAGTTGATGTTCACTGCCAGGAATTCAGTGTGTGGTCTGTTGTGTGAAAATTTACCCTCATCACCTCACTGGTTAGCAAATATTTGTGCCATGCACCTAATTAGCATGTCTGACAACTGACATTTATTGGTAACCTTTCAAAATACAAGTCTAATGTGGACTAGAGCAAATGTTTCAAGTAAATCCAAGTCTGTCAGAAAACACAGCTACTTTCATTCAGAGTAACTGGAAGCGCCTCTTTTGTAGGGGTCAGAAAAGCTCAGTACATTACAGCTCATGACATTGCACAGCTTTTCTTGAGCTGCTTTTGAAATTCAGTTATTAACTACAGTTCTGGCTGTTGGGATTCCTCACTCTGTTACTCTTGCAGCTGTAGGAGGACACTGTTATAATCTCATTAGGAATGAAAATAATACTTTAAATAAACACACCAACTTCACTTACATGGAAATGACTGAAATAAAAATGACCTTCTCCCACCACCTTTGTCATTCCATCACTGTGCTCCCCATTTTGGCTGTCATAAGAGCAACAAGCTCTCAGTACAGCTTTGCTTGTTCTGTGTACTACTTAAGAACTAACATACGAGAAAAACACTGCAAATTCTTGTTTGGTAATAATTTATTTGTTCTCCTGTTAGATCAAGGTGACTGTTGCAGGCCTGACAGGAAAAGAACCAGTGCAGTGCAGTCGAGATGTCTTCATTTGTCCTGATGCCAGTCTGGAAGATGCCAGGAAAGAGGTTGGTCATCCCCCTTCTCTGATACAATGGCCAGCACAGTTTTTCTCACAGTTTCTGGGGTGAATTTGGAAAGCTTATGCATTGCCTTTGGACATGTGCTGCACGTTGTGTTAACTCTGTGTAGCAGTGAATTACAGAGCTGCACATCCTGCTGTGCCTCCCTTCAGTGATATCCTGCTTCGTGGCCTGCTAGGTTCAGACAGATTTCCTAATTCTGCCCAGGTATTTGTTTTTGCAAAGCATCAGTCACAGAGCTTTACTTTTCCAATTAGTTGGCTCAACAAAATACTGTGATTTGGACCAGCTCACAGGCTCTGATGGGAAGCTAAATAAATATTACAGTTAGACCTGAACAGTAAGGCTGGAGCAAAACCACTTGTCTTTACAGCACAAGAGCTGTCACTTGCTGAAGCTTTTAAGTGCACTAGGCTTAAAAGTCAGTTCTGTGAGAGACTTAATTGTTAGTAGGCTTTTCCTGGAACAGGAAATAATAGGTTTTTTTCATAATTGAAACTGGTTTTCTGATCATAAGTGTTGTTCAGTGGAAGAAAAGGTGGATTTCCTTGCCACTTGAATCAGCTGCAGTGGTCTTCAAACAGTGTAATGTATATAAACTGTGTAATGTATCCATCAGCCTCTCTTCAACAGAACAGGTTTATCTTTCTTTGTTTAGGGGCCTTATGATGTTGTGGTCCTGCCTGGAGGGAACCTTGGAGCTCAAAACTTGTCTGAGGTAAAGTTCTGACATTTTAAAAATCCATGGGCATTCTCTTGAGTAGTGGGGTGGTCAGCACTTGCTTAGTAATCCTGCAGATTCAGTTCAGCATCTGAAAATTCTCTTCTGAATGAATCAGTAAATTAATTGTTAATGGTCTTAAACCTTGTAATTATTTAGGTGGGACAACTGGGTACATTCTTGGCCATGAGTACCTAGTAAAGCAGAATAAAAATGGAGAAGTGTTGTGGATTTTGGAAAGATCTCTGTTCATACTCATGTGAAGATGAAATGGTTGCAAATGAAGATTTGTTGCTGAGACACAAAAGTGTCCAAACCCAAGGGACTCTGCTCCTTTGCAGAATTCTCTGTCTCAGTTGCAGTGGTGGTATGAATTCCTTGTGGAAGGCAAGCAGACAAACAAATTGATCTATCAAAGAGGATTTAGGTGGTACCTCAGAGTTTGTAAGCCATGGAGTATGAGACAAATATCCAGTATAAATCTTCTTAAGAATGATAGAGACTGTCTGGAGATATCTTATGAATACTATTTTCTGTTGGTCCTGTATTTTCAAATGACAGTTTTATATGGCCGTGGGTTAAACATATTTAAACATATTTGGGTCAAGTACTTCCTTGCAGTTCCTTCTGATTTCCTTCCTCTTTCTTCCTGGGGCAAGTTTGTCTTGGTTTCAGTTTTTCTCCCTCTTAATGTTCTCATTGTGCTCTGTCCTGAGGCAGGGAGGGAAAATTCCAGTTGTTTTTCTGTACAAAACATGTTTATGAAATTTCAGTGAGAACTGTTTCAACCATGCTTCAAATAACCAACCCCAAACAATGACTTGTGATGTTTCCTCATACAGTCTGCTGCTGTGAAAGACATTTTGAAGGATCAGGAAAGCAGAAAAGGCCTGATTGCTGCAATATGTGCAGGTGGGTTAACAAGGTGTCCTGCTTTGTAAAGCATTTGGATATTTTGAAGGAGGATGAAGACAATTTCCTGTCTTAGAAATCTGTGTTTCTGTAATTAGTACTGGGAATTTGTGCCTCTCTCTCTCTATATATACGTTTCAGCATCTGATTTTTTTTTACATTTTATGGCAGAGAAATCTCTAAAATAATTGTGAACACTTATCTTGCAAGTTCTGCTTGTTATCTACTTCCTTCTAATCAGTTGTGTTACTGTCTTTAAAATAAAAAGTGAAAGGTAGTGTGCTAGGATTTATTTTAAAAGTATGTGCTTATTCTGGTGAGCTTTCTGCAAGTATAGAGCACTGGCAGAATGTCATCACTGTAAATTCATCTCACATAACCACTCCTGCCCTTTAGCTTCAGAAAGAAGGCCAGGAATATAGAATTACAGTCTCACCCTTCCTGAGCTGCAGCAAAAAATGGACTTGGTTTGAGGAGAGGGTTGTCTGCTTACATAATCTGCACAGCTTGGTGTCCAGATCATGAACTTTGTAAGATTTGTGGTTTAAAAAGCAAGGTGAAAAATTGCCAACACTGCAACTGAAGGCTGGTCTGGGGACCTGAAGCTGAGAGTGAGGAGAGAGGTGATGAATGCATAAAAGGCAGTCAGAGTGTGTTCCAGGAGGGGATTTTCACTTTTGTTTTGGGTACATTTCCAGGGGATTTTCTGCTTTTCTTCCTCATTTAGGTGCTAGGCACACAGAGCTGTGAACATTCCTCAGCTTGGCAGTGACACTCTTCTGCTTCTTTATCTGTGCCTCCTGCAGAACAATCCAAATCCACACGTGCCCAGTAGAGCTCATTCCAGCTGAACACAGAGAGGGGATTTCCTGTACTAAATCCAGAATGAAACAAATGAACAGAAATGAAACTCATGTCAGACAAATCCTTCAGTTTCTTTTGGAATTCCCTTTAGGATTTCCTATCTGATGACTTAGCACTTCTTGACACAAATTCTTTCCTCAAGTCAGGCTAAGGAGGAAGTGTGAGAAGAAAAGAGAAACTCTTGAAACCAAAAACTGAACATGATCTGTCCAAAATACTGCTTGGCACACAACTGCACCATGTAGAGACTTGCTCAAATGAAATCCTATCTGCTAAGTCTCTAAATTCAAGGTTTAACAAGATTGTAAAGTAATTGTAGGTAGTTAATGTTCAGATTGAAATGCAGACCTTTTGTTTCTTAATGTCAAGCAGTTTTAAATGAAATGTCTGGAAGTCAAAGGCAACACAGTCATGGGTGGGAAGTGTGAAGTGTAATGTGAGAGCTCTTTGCTTCAGAGCTGGCAGCAGTTTTTATAAAAGGCAGTCTGTCCACAATGAGCTTTGACTCCTGGGGGTTCTAATGCCCAAATTTCTGTTTTTATAAGTGTTTGTAGCAGAGGGCAGTTCCTCACTGGTGCAACTTCGTGTTCTTACAGGTCCTACTGCCCTTCTGGCACATGGGATAGGGTATGGAAGCAAAGTCACAACACATCCTTTGGCCAAAGACAAAATGATGAATGGAGGTATGTTTCTGTCCAAATCCTTCTCAGATTTTTTTAACCTGAATACACAATTTAAAGAAAGGAAAAGAGCTTTTTTATCTTATTTCTCTCACTGAGTTGAGTCTGTATCACTAGAAAATAGAGGGCTCTACTGACATTCTCATCCTTGGGGGAATTGTGCTGCTGCTGTCATGTTGGGAGCATTTATCCTCCTGAGGCTGAGCCATCTCTTGCCCCTCTGGTTCTTTGCCTCAGTGGTGCCAACAGCAGACTCTGGGAGCCCTTTCCCACTCTCCTGGTTGCTTTGGTTCTGTGGAGCTGATGACTCCACACTTCTTTCTCCAGCCTAAGGGAAGGCATGGTGAGTGTTAGGAGGGTCATTCTGTTAGCATTATCGAGGCTGGAGGTGAGCAGATGGGCTCCCCCAATGTTTTCTGCATGCATTTGGAAAAAAAAGCAATTTGTGCACAGCTCCCCAGGAGCAACCTGACTCCAGAAGGAGCCTCACGGGAGCTGCCGGGCTCAGTGAGCGCCTCCTGAGGAGCTTCTAAAGCCAGAGGGGCATCCCCACATGTTGGGAATGAGCTCCCAGAGGCAGGGACGAGCTGCAGGGGGGCAGTGCTGAGCTCCTGGTGCCCTGTGGGCACAGTGCTGGCGCTGACCCTGTCCCTGTTGTCCCCAAGCACACTACTCCTACTCGGAGAGCCGCGTGGAGAAGGACGGGAACATCCTCACCAGCCGCGGGCCTGGCACCAGCTTCGAGTTTGGCCTGGCCATTGTGGAAACGCTGCTGGGGAAGGACGTGGCTGAACAGGTGAAGGCACCTCTCATCCTGAAAGAGTGAAATCCTGGGGACTAGGGCAAGTTTAGATAGTCTTACCCTTTGTAGAATAACTGTAATGTGCACTGTTGTAAATACACTTTAATTGTGGGTGAAATTAGTAACTGTACTTACCTGAAATGGGATAGCTTGACAAGCCAAAGGTCTTCATTTCTGGAAAAAAGATCCTGTTAGCAAGAAGCTTCATCACAAACAAGCAGCCAGCACTTAATAATCCTAAATAGTTCTTGGATGGCATTTAAAAATCACATGGAAAAATGTTTGCTGAGTAAATAAAAATGCAGCATCCCTACTGGTGTCTTGTTCCTTTCTGTGTTTTCTCCCAGCCCAGACCCCTGAAACCTTTTTACCACCATGTGCTATTCAAAACAACATCTGTTTAAATGCTCACACAGTTTTTCTGAAGTCCAGGCTGAAATGAGAAGGTGGCCAAGCACTGGAAAAGCTCCCTAGGGAAGTGGTCATGGCCCTGGGCCTGCCAGCATTCAAGAAGTCTTTGGGCAGCACTTCTCACAACACTCCTCTTGGCTTTGTGATTTAACTTTTAGGTTGCCCTGTGTGGAATCAGGAGTTGGTTTTGATGACCTTCATGGGTCTCTTCCCACTCAGGATATTCTCTGATTTCATGACATAGATTATTAAGTAACCTAGAATTAGTTAAAACAGTTTTTAATTTCTTGTGTACAAATAAGGCAAATAACTAGTATTAATTTTCCAAACGTGTTGGAACTAAATTAAAAGTGTGAATATTCATACCTTGTCAAGCACCCCAGAGTTCATGCAGGTTGAACATGATACCTTGAAATTTATCTTCTGCATTAAGTGATTGCAGATCCATTGAGCTATTTGGGCAGCTAATAATCAGCATAAAACACGAGGTCTGGATTTGGTGAAATGCCACAGGTAGCAGTGCTTGTTCCTGCTTACTAAAAATTGGAAGTTGCTACAAGCCTGGCTTAAGTGAGCCTTTGTCAGTTCAGAGGAGTTGCAGGACAGGTCTCTGGAGGAAGTAATGGAGCTGTATTCCCATGAGAATTAAGAACTTGGCAGCAATTTCCATCTTTGCTACCTTTCACCAAATCATTCTGCTGTTGCCTGGCTCTGTCAGCAATCCTGCTTAAGGATGGCACCTCACTGGACTCTGAAGTTACCCCAGCATCTGGAGATCTGGTTCTGCATCCATCTGAAGTGCACAGTCTGAACTTTAGAAAATGACTGCAGAGGAGCCTTTATGATTGCTTATTTTAATGGGAAACAAGTTCATTCTCAATTACTGCATTTTCATAATGAAATACATGGATACTTTTGCAAATTCAGAATTAAAAAATGTCTGTGTTGTTAATAACTACTGGAAGAACTGCTTCAACTCTATGTCTCTTAATTTGTTTAGGAAATATTTCATATGTTTCTCCAGCTTTGAAATATGCTCAAGATATGTAAAAGTCGTAATCTGTGTAAGATTTTACATGTTTGTGTTGTAAATCTGCACATCTAACTGGTATTGCCATGCAAATGTGAACCAAATGATGGAAAGAGTCTTTGTCCTAGAATCTGGAATAATTACTTGGTTTGTAAATGGGCATGATTCAGAATACAGGAAAAGCTCTCCATTCCTGGGTGGCAGCACTGCTTTGTAGCATTAGAAGGAAAATATTTCCATGCTTGTATTGTTTTTAGTCTTGCAGAAACATTTTAATACAAAGCATTAGCAAAGTGGCCATAAATTTGATTATAATTTTTTTCTCTAAGGCTGAGGGAGTTCAATTTACAGAAATGAGGTTTTCAGTGTGTATATTTGGGCTTTCCCACTCCCATTAAAATGGTAATAGGAAAAACACTCAGAAAAACGAGCCTAGAGCCCATGGATGTGTCTGCTCAACTTGCAGATTCTTCCACAATGTTCAGCAAAAGTCTTGGTAAATAAAATATTGTAGTGCTGCTTGCATCACAGTTACCTTCATACAGCTGACCCTGTTCTCAACCTTTTACATTGCAGATGTCCAGCAAACATGAATTTACTTGGGTTCTCTTTCTGTGTCATTAACTTGGTATTTCAGTTAGGGTAAGTAAGTGTATGAACTAAGATTAGGCTAATTTTCCCCTAAAGGGTAAGTGCTAAGAAGGAATTTGCTGATTTGAGGGGAAATAGTTGCCTTACAGTCAGCAAAATGTTTTTTTCCTCACATTTCAGTATCTCTCTTCAAAAAATCCTTTTACCTGCTGCTGAAAGATGAGCTGAGGTACTTCTCTGCTCATTGTTTGATGTACACTGGAAAGTTGGTGCCTTTTTATTATTCACAAGCTTTAGTTTTAGAACCTGTGGTAATGGGGTATTGCTGCCACTGAGCTCAGCTTAAACTGAAGGGAATGCATCCACTCTGTCTAATATTTGGCATTTTGTTCTGGCACCTGGAGGGTTTGGGGGTTGTTTTCCTGACAAGAAAGCAGCCAGCTGGTACCTGCTGTATGCCTGGGATCATCTCTCGAGAATGATGTGGGGGTTTTCTCCTTTTTCTGGAGGGAACTGAGCCCAGGTCTGTATCCTGAGTGCACCACAGTACATTATTATTATTTAAGGCACTAGGCAGCATCTCTGGTTTGTGTTTTTGTGGCCGTGCTTTGAAGCAATGCTGGCACACGTGATAGGCTCCAGAACAGAGTCCACACTGGGGAAAACCATTCATCCATTGTTTTAGGTGACACAGTTATTCCATGTTGAGGTGCACTGAGGGCTGCTCTGGGTGCAGCAGTTTGGGGTTGCAGTGCTCTGTGTCACACTCAGCCTCTGCAGCAGCTCTAGGAGCCTTTGTGCTCTCTACAAGATTGTTCTGTGTGCTAGAAGGCATCTCAGACTGAGAGGAAGCTTTTATACTCGGGCTTGTTCGTTTGCTTTACTTCATTCAACAGCTTCTAATTATACCCTTTGTACAACCTTAAATAATTCCTCCCTACACAGGGTTTATGGCCCTCCAAGTCATGTAGATACTTCTGTACTTTTCCAATTTAATTCAAGGCCGTTCCACTAATGGTAGAGGGAGGAAGAAGAAGGAAAGTTGTCTGAAGATCTCATGCAAGCACTCATATTCCAAAGAGCAGAGTTGGTTTAGTGAGACTTGTGTAACGTTGGTAACACTTAACTCTTCCACAGCTGATGGAAGCTTCCCAGCAGGACTAGAGACATTTCTGTGCAAATCTGTCTGATTTCTAAATATTGATGGTGTATTGAAATATTTTCAAGTTTTAATGAGTTCTCCTAAGAAACACACTGCTGCTTCCACAGACGTGCAGCTCTAGTCTCAGACTCGTACTTTCTCTACTTTCTCCCGTATTATTTTATATATGATGTGGAAAGAGCACTCTCACACCAAAGCCACCAGCCTGGCAGGATAGTGACTGGCAGATAGGCAGGGACTAAGCTGCTGCCTTGTGTGGTGAGTCTGGTCACTGATGGGCACAGCACAATCATTTGCATTTTTCACAGGAAATCTGCTCTTGCAGTCTCTGAGAGCTGGCAACAGAGGATGCATTTATCTGTGCTGACTTTTCTCGTGACCACATCTGATATAATACTCAGTTGTTCTTCCATGGTGTTTTGCAAAGGAGTACTTTAGCTTCCTTTCAGCCATGTAGAAGGTAAATGAATACTTGTACTAGGAAATTAGTAATAATGAAGCTCTAAGCTCCTGGATTGGCTCACAGAGACACAGGCTTTGCTGGCAACTTCCAAATAAATCCCCTGCAGCAAATTTTTTTTCCTCCCTCCTCTTTAGAAAACTACAGAGCATTAATAATTTTAATAATAATTTTAAAAAGAAAGAAAGGGTACTTAGGGTGACATTCCCTGGCTGGTGCCCAGTGATGGTTCTGTCCCAATCACCCACAATGAGAACAGATGAAGCTCTCCCTGCCCCTGAGCCCCCCTCTCTTCTCTCCACAGGCATTTCCAGAGGTCATGGAGAGGAGTTGGAGGGTTTGGGCTCTCCTTTGGGTCTTGGCCACTTGGCACTTCTCAGGGGAATATTGAGTCTCCTGAAATCCTCCAGGGCTGCAGCTCAGCCTGCCTGCAGTTGTGCTGCAGGAGAAAGGCAGGGTTCTGCAGTTGTGTTGCATTGGTTGCTCCCTTGCAGGTGACTGACTGGCCCAACATAAAGCTCGGGTGTTAAGCTGTGAACTGAACTGCTTGTAAAACAGCTGCCTTACTCACCCTGCTGCTCCAGGGCATGCTGCAGCATCCTGTCTTATCGTGGAGACTGCTCTTGATCACGTTGGTCCAATTAAGCTGGGATGACAGGAGAAGTGTGGCCTGCGAGAGGCAGCACGTCCAGTGAGGTGTCAGCAGCCCAGAGGCTGAGCAGTGTCAGGCTCTCCTGGGCTGTGCTGTGTCACCTCCAGCTCAGGCTGGGCTGCTGGCCCTGCCTGCTGCCTCTGTCCTAGGGAGAGGTCTGCTCCTCCAGTGGAAATATTCCCTGTGGAATGATGGGGTCCTTGGCTGTTCCCATGGAACAATTGTGTGTTGCATCCAGCACTGGCCATGATATGATTACTGTGATTGACTAGAGAAGAAGTCCTCACGTGGTCTCCGCATCCTTAAAAAAATGTATGTTTAGACTGTCAGCCTTTAACAAAACACTAGCACTAAACCATGTAACTTGAATTCAGGAATTAACCAGTTCATCCCTCATGCTACCCTTTGTCTTCAGAGCCCCTGACAGTTCTCCCTCAGCCTGTGTGTTAGGCAGGAGCTCAGACACTCACCTTGCTGGCATCCATTTCTAAAAGTGTCTCAGACAGGGCTGTCTGTCCCTGTGGCTTTTAACAAAGCAATTACTTTTGTTCATTGGGTTTTTTCACCATGATGAGAAGTTACTCTGAAAAGACAACCCTCCCTCCCACTGGCAATTGAGTCCCATGAGCAACAGAACGTGTCAGGGTGTGTAATCTCACCTCTGCCCTGCCTTGTTGGAGGCCTCTGCACTGCCATGTGCCTGTTGTGTGCTGGTTCTGTATCACAGCAGCTCAGTCCCAGTTCCAATTGCTTCAGCTCTAAGAACTGGGGTGTGCAACTGGGATGCATGAAAACCTTACCTGAATAATTTATCAAAAAATTATGTGGGACCAGTGAAGTCACCAAGTGCAGCCTAATATGGTTCTTTTCTCTGGACCTTGCTTAGCAGCCAGGAGATGACAATACAGGGATTGCAAGGCCATGAGTAACCTGTCAGAGGTTTTTTAAAGGTGTCTCCCCTGCACCTTGCCATGGAGCAGCTGGACTCAACATGAGCTGCTGTGGTCCTTTGTGTGAACTTCCTTGAAGCTGGAAAGTTCCTGGAGAGCCTCACCACTGCCAAGTTTACAGGCTTGGTTGTGTGTTCCAGTCGCCTTCCACGGGGCACTCAGCAGTGCTGACCCTGTCCTTGAAGTGGCTGTGAAAATAATAAACACAGTAACAAAGGTAAAATAAATACAGGTAACAGGAACATGTCTTGGTCACCTGGGTAGGTGGTGGGCAGGGGAAGCTGTTCTGTGTCAGGCCTGGTGACCCCATGCTTGATCCAGACTTTGTGCATGGAGGGCATGATAGCTCATTATGATTAGTAATTAGCATCCTTAAGCACATTCAGGGTGGGTATGGTGGGATAATCTGGCAAGGTTTTCCTTCTGCTGTTTCATGGCAGTGTATTTGCACTTTTCTTCCTTTGTGGCTTTCACATGTTAATAATTTGTGGACGACAGTTTTAATCTTCAGAAAGGAGCATCTCTTCCTCTGAATCACTTTGTAAGGAAATGAATGGCAGTCATGGTTCCCATGTTTCAGTGGCATGCCACTTAAAATTTGGAATACCTAACACCTTTTCCAAAATTAACCACAGCTGGGATCAAGGTGCACACCAATATATAAATAATATAGCAACAGTCTATGAGCAATCACGGGTGTGGCTTCCATTTATGATTCAGAAAAAATAATGAGCTCTGTGGATGAAAATAGGCATTTGGGTGGGGATTATGCAAGGCCTGAATTATGATGCAGGATGGGTGGGGGTAACACCTCTTTCAGTTTACAAATGCTAATCACAAGCTCAGCAGCCAGAAATTTCTGCAGTGCTATTTAACGAATACTAATAAGTATAATTAAACGTTGTGTGCTAGATTTTCAGTGCCAGGAAGTTGTGTGAAACAGAACATTTGCTGTATGTTTTCAGTCTTAAATAAATACAAACTGTTCTGAAAAGCAAGCTGACAGGAAATGCAAAGTTTAGCCTACTCTAAAAACAAAAGTTTACTCCAGGAACATTGAGTACACCCAAAGAAAATCAATAGGTTACCTAACTGCAAAGTGCCTACAAGCAGATAAAATGAGGGTTTGCCTTCATCTCCAATTTCCTTCTTGACATAATCCAGAGAGTATGTATTTAACATACATCTTGTAATAATATTAAAGGTGTTTATAAGGGCCACAGTCTGTAATCGTGAGTTTGAAGGCTAGGAATTCCACCATGTCTGATCTGGCCATCATCTTAATTCTTGAATTCCTGTGTTCTTGACGAGAATTGGTTTGAACACCATCAGGAACTCCTCTACTGTAGTAACTGCCTTTGCAAAATAGAGAAGGATGCTTTTCCTTTATCATGTCAAACTTAGCACTTCACTCAGACTGTTTAAAAACAACATCAAGGCTGCAGCAGGAGCAAATGTGATGTTGTCGAGTGCTCTCCTGCAGTTTCAGGATGGTGGTAATTGGGCCTGATGCAGTCTGGGAGTGAATGGAAAACTCTTAATGACAGCAACAACAATCAGTACATTTAAATGACTGCAGATTTTAATTATGTCGTCAATCAGCATACTTCCGAATCAGGTTTACTTTCTGGTTTATCTCTTGTGATGCAAAAGCAGCTGATGATCAGCTACAGCTCTGTGTTATTCACTGACTTTATCTGTTTAACAGCAAGTTAATATGGTGAAGTTAAGCTAATTGGTTTTTCAAGTTGCCTAGTACTGACAGAGCCTCTTCTTTTCAGGAAAAGGTTTACTGGGGCAAAGATCCTTTCCTGCAGTTACCAGCCAGCCTCAGCTCTGGGCTGATTTGCCTGTCAGACTCTCCAAGTGAGGGGAGTTCTGCAAACAGCAGAGCAGCCAAGCAGCACCAGGCAACACCAACCCTTGCCCAGGATGACTTGACAGATGCTTTTTTGCTGTCAGTCATTACTCATGGTGCTTTTGCTTGTGCTATCAGTGGTTTTGAGCCTGGGGGAGAGGTCACCCAGCACCCTCCTCCTCCTCTCAGCAGCTTTGCTGCCAGACACTCTCAGGATCCCGGGTTCAGGGCAGGGCTGTGCTGGATCCAGCCCTCTGGAGCCTGCTGTGGTACAGCCCCGCTGCCTCCTGACACCGAGGAGCCCTCAGTGACGAGGCTGGGTGGTCACACAGGGCTCCTGGAGGGGAGGAGGGGAGTGCTGAGGGCAGGGGAGGTGTTCAAAGCAGAGTTTGAACACCCAGAGTGTGTAACGTGCTCCTTGGAGGCTGTGAGCAGCACTGCCTTTCCACACACGCACATCTTTCTTCCCTGCTTTAACACAAATTCCTTGACTCTCCAAACTTCAGTTTATCAAGCTGTAAGTGCTTTGAAGTGTGATTATTCCAGTCAAATCTAGCTCTCAGAGGCAAGCTGTCAGGCCTTGCCCAAGTGAGTCCAAACTCTAAATATTCAAACGTGTGATCAGGCTGTTGCAAAAGCATGTTGTGTCCTGACAAGTCTTATCATGTGCCAGGGGATGAGCAGAGAAATGTCTTCTGGCCAGAACTTGCAAAGCTTCCCCCACAGCTCTACAGCCTTAATTACTCACTTGGAAAACGAAATACAGTTTTTGGATCATGCAGACTGTCTCCCAAAGCACAGGAATCTGGTGTCTAAGAATATAACCAAGGCTTCCACCTGCTTTTGTCAGTGACCCCTTCACAAGAATCACTGAATTGTGGACCAAGTCCTCAGTGAGACCTCATTACTGCAGGATTTTAAAGATAAAGCAGCCAAGTTACTTAAACACTGTGAGACTTGCCTGTAAGTTACCTTCCTTGTACTCAAGATCTCTGTAACCTGTTTGAATGTCTTGCTCACGGCCATCAGTTCCTTGCTAAACTTCTGAAATGTTCACTTCTTAACATTGTGCTTGACACAGCTCACAAAAGGAAAGCTAACATCACTACAGTGAATTTTTCTTTAATACTCAGGATTAAGTAGCCAATACCAATACTGTCAGCAAAGGAGTATGCATTTTTTCCCTAGGAGAAAAACACATGGAGGTTAGGTTAAGTCAGAAAAGGTTATGTAAGACCATTCAAAAGCCCAAGTTTTATAATGGTTTGAAGTTTTTTAGCACTATACGTGTGATAATAACTTGTACACAGAAGCAGCTCAAGTAAAAAACCTGCTGCTGCTACATTAGGGCACTGTGGGTTTTTAGGGCACCTCTGCTGCTAACAGAAGTGAAAATACATGCTGGAATGCAGGGCTGGAGGTACTGCAACCAACACCCTATTTTATACCAGATGTGTTTAAGCTAAAAATGTGGAGTATCAGGAATGAAGTGGAGAGAGATTTGTGGGGCAGTTACTTGGGTTTAGATGGAGTTCTGCTGGAATGCCAGCTACTGACTCTGTGCCAGCTCCCAGAGCCTACGAGGGAAGAGCTGCAGCTTGGCAGTGTCAATCTGCTGCAGCAGTGATGGTTTAACTGAGAGTTTGTGTTATTTTGGGGTTATTTTGAGTTGCAGCCTTCCCCTTGAATATGAGCAGTTTTAAGTACAGATTTTACCTTTTCATCTTACAAAAATCCAGGGGGTGGAGGGGAAGCAGAGCTTTCAGTTGGCTGAATGTGAGTTGCCAGCCCTGCACAGGGTTAGGTAACTTGTTTGTGTTTTGAAGCTGTTCTGCATGGGCTCTCCGTGCTGTGGCACAGCAGTGGGTGTTGAAGCACCTTCCTAAATCAGTCTCAGCAATCCTCCGAGGGATTGGCATTACTGGAAAACTGCATCTGACATTTTTCACATCCAACTCCAAGCATGGCACCCTGTTTTACTCTGAAATAAGCCCAGTGACAGAAATGTCCAAGCTGCCAGGTCAAGGCAAGCACAGCCAGAGGATCAAGGTTGTGTGATGCTTTCTATCCTCAGTAACCTTACCCATGGCTTGCATACCATGGTGAAATACCCTTGTTTTGTGGTAAGTATCACAATTTCTTTCCCCTCTTAACAATGCTTTTTTTTTTTAACCAGGTGAGAAATTAAAGACAGGAACACTGCTGCCCTCTCCTTTCTGTACAATGGTTGCTAACATGCTATAGGTGACTAGAAAAAAACAAAATCATTAATAATGTTAGGCCAGATAACGTAGACTTACAGGGTGTTTTATTGTCAGCATAGAACTATAGATCCCATGCTGCCAGGTAGTAGGGTGGAATTAAAATTAATGGTATGCAATGTGAGTTATTGAACACTTCTGCAGAAATCTTAACTCTAAATGCAAGCTGAATTCAAAATCTGTTGCCCATTTAACATTACTAACTTTGAACTTTCCAGTAAATGCAGAACTAAAATGCAATTGCATGCACTATTCAATAAAGCAAAAACCAAAATGTATCATAAATAAGTATTTTATAACTTTATTAAACTCAAGACATGACAATATTCAAAATACAAAGTGAATTATTTTTTACTCAATACTGTACACGATGCAGAAATATCAGTGCATTTCTATAGCATGTATTTCACCTTCATTTAGTTTGTACTAAAACAAATAAAAAGTAAGCTTTAAAATAGCTCAAACATCTCATTCAGCAGTTTAAACTGTAAACACCTTGTTTACTTCTGTTAGGAGGAACACATTCATCTTCTGTACCCCTGTTAATGAGCACCCTTTCTCTTGTGCTTTTCTGTGAGAGGATAAATGTAACCAAACTGAGCACAAGGAACTGCTAAGGTGGCACCTCAGTGAACTTCAGTGAATGGCTGAGGCACAGTGAGGAAAAATTAAACAGCAAGAAGCAGCATCTGAAGCAGCAAGAGATGGGACTGACACTGTTCGTAAATGGAATCATGTTTTTTTCCTCATATCCTCCTCCTCCTCCCCTAAAATACTGAACAGAAACCAGGACACAAGGCCAGCTTGTGCTGTGTTTCTGTATTTAATACAGCCATAATTTCAGACTCTAGGTGAGCACATAGTTGTTACTGCCTACCTAACAGCAACCCTGTGGCTGCTCAGGACACATTCACACATTTCTAGGATCCAGCAGGAAAAGAGCAGCAGCAGAGGCTTAGCAAGAGCTGGTCCAAGTCTCTTCTAGGAAAAACTGCAAAATTGAGCCAAGTGTGTCTAGCAACTGAATTCACAAAACCTAACTCACTTTAAAATTCTATTAGCATCAAATTAATTTGTAAGATAGATTAATCTATCAAAATGCACTTCCAATATGCCTGCCAAGTCTTGAAGTGGGTATCAGATCTCACATTTACCTTCTTATCAGACATATCCTAGTAAAAGAGGACAGTCTGTTTTCAATCCAAGACAACTCAGCAGAATTACTGTGTAAAAGAAATTTTGGAAAATATTTGATACAAAAACTGTACTGCATTACTTGGTCTGTTGTCTGCTTTATAAGTGAATCTTAAGCAAAGATCTATTTTTAGAATTTTTTTTAATAATATTGACTACCAAACATATTCATCTAGGTAGCATACAACTGGCCAACTGTGACTACTATCCCTCCATGTTTCTGCAGAATCTTTGTAGGTTTTCAGCTTACATACCAAGACAAAAAAAGTCTTAAGAAACATATTGAATATATGCAGCATAAGAGGACTTTACCATCCACTTTTCAGTTCTCAAGAGGACAAACTGCTCCTACTTCATTATCTGTGAACCGTAAGAACTTTGTAACATGATAAAGTTCAGCTCCAGCCCAAACAACTGAGCTGGGACTGTGCTCCAGACACTAAGGGGAAACCACGTAGGACAGGTGTTTTCGTTTCAGGGGACCACCTATGTCCATTCTGGGTTTTGAGTCCAGTTTTATTGGGGCTGAGGTGGCTGTGCAGTCACCAGACCAGGACTGAACCTCAGTGTTGGAGCTCCTCTCCTCTGCTTCTCTGAAGAATTTCTCATATTTGTCCAAATACGGAGGTCTCTCTGGCAGCAGATAGTAGTGTGTTGAACTGGCCTTCTTACCATTTTCAATAATTGGAAGAATGCAAGGGACCCTGTTGGAAGATCCTTCACTGTTTTGTCTTTGCAGAGCTTTGCTGCTGACATACTTGGGGTCAGGGGCGAAGCTCTGGGTGGGGGGCATGACCCCATTGAGGTACGACGGGAGGCTTTTGGGGCTGGGCGTGCGGGAGTTGCTGCGGGACAGAGGCTCCCGGGGGGGCACTTTGGGAGGCCTGTCCTCGTCACTGTAAGCGCTGGAAGCGACTTCTGCTGACCACCTTCTGTAGTCTGGCTTGAGAGCCCTCGGGGGAATGGGAACCCTGGGTGGGACCTCTGGTTTGTCTTCATCAGAAGTTGGGGATGACCTGTTGAAGTGTCCTGTTAATCTCACGATGGGTTTGTTGAGAGATCCAGCCGGTCCCGAGTGGGACCTCCGCAGGCGTCGATGCAGCTGCTGGGGGGGAGGATAAATACTGGATATGTACACGTTTAGGCTTTGTGTGGGGTTAGAATCTTCTGCTTTTGGTCCTGTTGGAGTATCAAAATACGCGTAGTTGATCTGTCCACAGCCCCTAAAGCTCCGCCGGCTTGGAGCGCTGGATTTAAAAGGAGGAAGTTCATAATCTTCTAACAAAAAGTCAGTATCTGAGCTAGTCAGGAATTCTACCTCTTTGTCAACCTCATCTGGAGTAAAGTCTTCAGATATAGGCAGAGGGGGCAGTGGCCTGCAGCTGCGATCATGAGAAGATGCAGACAGAAATTGAATTGGTCCATTTTTCATTGGCATGTGAGGAGGAGTTTCTCCAGAAACACAGCCCATGGTTAACGACAGTTTACTGAAGCCAGGAACGAGATGGTCGTCGTACCTTGGAATTGGCTGCTCATTTTTGGGACTTACGGGAGGTGGACTGGATTTCTGAGATGGGACTTGGAGGCAACTTCCAGCAATGTGGTCATTCATGGAAGCCTGGTTGGAAGAGTGCCCTAAAAAGGTGAGAAATTCTTAGAGACACTTTTCTAAGTAACACTTCAGCACATGACTCTGCCACTGCATATTTCATTTGTTCTAATGTAACAGTAAGTAATGTTTGTTTAATGTGTCCATGTAGTGAAATGCAGGTATGACAGATCTCACCTGGTTGTGGACTTATGCATTTAGTTACAATACTAGCAGATTATCTTATTGTTTTAGACCAGTGCTCCAGTTAAATGAGGTAGTTCAAGAGACTGCCAGCACAAGCAAGAGAACTATGAGGATCCCAGCATAAGCCTACAACAGAACAAGTGCTTTTTCACCAAATACTTTTTCTGTCAAAAGTGTAGTGGCAGCTCAGAGCCTCCTGTGTGCAAGGCGAACGGGAGGGGAGTGCGGGTGTGTTTTTGTCAGACTCGGTGTTATTTAGAAGCCGGAGCGGAACGGGAGCGCTCCCCCGGGCTGCCAGCAGGGGGCAGCGCGGCCCGCCCGCAGCGCCGGGGCCCGCGGGGCCCTGCCCGGGACAAACCCCGGCACTGCCGACACGGCTCGGTACTCACCAACGGGGGGCAAACGCTGCTCGGCTGGTGGGTTTAAATTGTACGTCACTGCTATAGGGTCCACATTAAAGAAAGCACTAAAAAAAAAAGAGAAAAAGGCTTTGCTGTAAATGAACCGTAGGTCTGTGCTGGTACGAGTATTTGTGAGACTCATTTCATAGACTTGAAGATGCAGTAGATAAATTTTAGCCTCACTCACTTTTCAAATCCACTGTGGGTACTCCAGCAGGTTTTCAGACTGCCCATGCCTTGACTGGTGTGAAGAAATCCGGTTTTTAAGGGGACTCTCATCTCCTGAGCAGCAACTCCTGCAGTTGACATGGTGCAGTGTTCTCTGAGGATGTCTCACAACCCTTGGTATTCAGGACTTGGCAAGTTTCCTGCAGTTTTCATTCCCTTCAGGAGAGAGGACATGAATATCAGAAATGCAAACTGATGTTCCATGTCTCATCTGAAATTTCAGTATTCAAGGAATTAAACAGCTCTGTGGAAAGGCCTCCTGTCCTAACACTTGCCAACCGGAAAACTCGACCAAACTTCTTGTTTTGAGTCTGATTGCAAAATTAAAGTACAAAACAGGTAAGTTCTCTTGAAGAACTACACTGCATAGAAAAAAAAGGGAAAAAATGTTGAGGTACTGATATATGGCAGTTGTGTATCCCACAACTTCACTTCTTGAACATGAACTACTAGTTATTCATCCAAAAAAAGTTCTTTCAAAAAGTTTTCTAGAAAATCCAGCTTCCAGTAGCTGTCTTCAGTTACATCTTTCTGCTAAAGATTTTTCAGTGTAGCCAACATGTAACAGCCTAGTCTGCTGTTAAGTATTATCTTCCACAGCCTTTGTGCCAATAAACAGAATTATTGACTACTTGAATTAGAATTCTAAAACTTCTTTTACATAAAACAGTAACTATTTTGAACTAACTTAAATATTAAGACAGTTTAAAACAGCCTCAAGTCTTCTAGCTATTTCAAACAAATTGAAATCTAGTGATTTGAAATAATCTCAGCTGAAACTGCCCTGCTGCATTCAAATCTATTTTATATGTGTGAGGAATGCTTTATCTGGCCCATTTATGGCAGAAAAAAATATGTGGGCAGTTGCTTTATGTTGAATAAGCAATCACAGTCTACAGATCAAATTGACTCACAGGACTTTGTGTAGGAAATTCATCAGGGAGGGGAAGGGGCCATTTGAAATTAGTCAGCATTCTGAAAGCAGGAGAAATTAAGTCCAAGACTATAAAAAAAGGTGTTTTCTTTCTGGGTCTCTGCTTCATCTACATAAATATCCTACATTCAGCAAGTGCAATATGGTCTGTTTAAAAAACATACAAAAAACCTACCAAACCAAACCCCATGCAAAAGTGTAATTTGTATCTCTCTTGAGAATCAATACTATGAGCATATAATATTAATGTGAATTTATCCATATCCCTCCACCAAGAAAATCCCATCTACAGAAAGTCAACCAACAACTGAGGGGTGGTTATATCAGGGCAAACATGGCAAGAAAACCCCTTCACAGTGGCACTGCAAGAAAATGCAGCACAGACACAGGAAGCAGCTTATGCTTATGGTAAATCTGCCCCAAACCAGGCATTCTATGCAGATGTGTAATCTTCCTTCACCTTTAGGAGGAAAAATCCATTATATTTGTCTGCAGCATGAGGGATGGGCAGACTCCTAAGCAGGACTGTAAACCGGGTCCCTGAGGATTCATTTGCAATCCAGCATCACTATTTGCAATTTATATATAATTGTTAGAGAAAGAAGAGCTCTGCTGTGCTCTTTCAGTTTTGAATTGTGTCCAGTACTGATCATCTTAGGAAAACAGTGGCTTCTGACTGGATGTACGTTTATGATGTGTGAGATCTAATCCCATTCTCTTTAGGAGTGTGATGGTTTTCTCAATCATGACTGAGTCAACAGAAGTGGGATTGTTTTACTCACTGCCAGATACCAAATATATTTTAGGCAGGCATTTCAGAATAACTCCAGAGAGGAGATTTTAATAGAAGTGAGCGAGGGCCAAAACAGTGTTCTCTGTATTGCACCACAGTCCCACTTCATTCAGCCCTGCTGATTTTAGTAAAGACCATGCTCTTCCTCTTCAAAAACCTCCTTAAAAGCCATCTTAACCCTGGAAATTTTTGCATGACACAGTTCAGGTGGACCTTCCCAGTAACAGGAACTGCAGGTATTTTATAGCAAAATTAAATAAAAACACAGAAGCAATAACATAGTCCTGTAAGTGCAAGCAGCACCACTGTCTTCAGGGGAGCAGCAAACTGGAGATACCCATTTGTCAAAATGAATTAAGCAGCATAGTACACATATAGCACCATTTCTAAAATTATTTAATATCAACATAATTTCCAAACAAAACATCCATCTTATCAGCTCACACTGTATTGAATAGTGATTTTTTTGTGCCTCATGAATCCTATCCTATTAGCAACAAATCTACAAAAGAAAGAAAATTAATTAAGAGAGCTTAAGGCTAATGCCTGCTATCCATTTCAATATTTCTGAAGTCAGATGCAAGTCACAAGTTAAAAAAGCACTGGCACAGAACACTGATTAGTTAGCAGATGACTGTGCTCCACCTCAGTGTGCGTACAAGATCTGACAGGACCATGAGACATTGATTATGATATAAAAAATGAGAGGAGGGGGAACAACTGCTGTAGTTTGAGAGCACAGGTAACGTGCTGGCTGTGATAACACAGCCCTTGCAGGGCTTGTTAAGAAGCCCAACCTCCACCAAATCCCACGCATAAACCTCTACTGGTAATTACTGTGTCAGCTTTCTGAATGCTGTCTAAATCTCAGCTCTCAAGACGGAGAGTTGCACAATCGCCTCTCTGAAATCTCTCTGGAATGCTAAGCTCAACATCTGAACAGACTTAAATATTTACTTACTCTAGGAAAAGGTAATTTTCACTTGTTTCAATCAGCCTTTATTTTTTTTTAAATAAAGCATAATTTATATAGCCATAAAACTTGCTTCATTCATCAATGACCTTTTTGCAAATTCATAGGAGATTTGCCTTGACATTTCCGAGTTAGGAAACTCCTCTGTGCCTTAAGCTAGGATATCAAGAGAGGCAGTGCTTTCACTAAACCACCTGGTTACCTTTTCAGTGGAGTCTAGAGAAATGATGCTTGTACTTTAAAACATGCATAAGTTTGTCTGAAGTCTGTATCTTAAGAGGGAGAAATGAGAACAGTAATTGAATACAAAGTTTGTATTTTAGACAGCATGCTCTTACCAAAGCTGAGTAGTACATATTATATTCTAGTAATTGGGTTTTTTTAAAATAAAATCTACAAAAGCCAGCCAGAATATATAAACATCAACAGTTTTCACTGTTAACTGCTGTCCCAATTCTGCCTCTTTAAAAGTTTAAGGATCTAAACTTAGCCATAAATCACATCAAACTGTATTTGCTAAAGAAAATGGACACTGTGCAGTAATGAATCCCATTTGTGTGCTGCTCATTTCCACAGAATGAGCTTTCATTCAGTTACTCTGCTCATCTGACCTACTTATGCATAGTTAATGGCATTTAAGAAGATCGAAGCACTTTTGAAGATGTTTCAGTTAGTGTTATTCGAAAGAAATGGAGTTCAAACTCCAAGTATGGCTGGTAATTTCTACAGGCAATTGCCAAGGCAATTAGAAGGTTTGGTGGAGCATTAGGAAGCTCCTGACACCCTTCCTTCCCTGTAAGGCAGGGTTAGGGTGCAAAGGAGGTACTTGTAATCCTCCAGGTCTGCTTGCATTAACAAATATCAATGATAGCAAGTATTGGAGAGGAGGTTGATATTTTAATTTATTTTTTTTCACAAAGCCAAATATACCTTCAGACTTCAACAGGATTTCAGCTCTGTGTAAGCCAAGAATAGTCAAATGTACCCATAAACAGTAGCATATCTACATAGTGAGAACTGTGGAAAGATTTTTGTGGTAAGCTGGATGACAGCAAATATCCCAAATATATAGTTTTCATACAGACACATATTAATAAATAGTTGTGTTATAACAACAGGAATGCTCTGTTTAGAAACCAAGAAGTATTTGCATGTATTTTAGCTCAACCTATTACCTATCACTAATCACACACAGAATCTTATTACTCTGTTCTCCCAGCCCCAATGCAACCAAATATTTGAGGCAAGTTAAGTTCCTAACAAAGAAAACCTCTCTGGTATGCACAGTAGACCAAAGCAGGCTCTAGAATGTTTCACTTGATGGGTATGGAATACAGAAACTGCTGTACAGATCCCTGAATGCCTGTAAAACTTTTTGACAGGTTTTATAAAGGCAGCACTCTTCACAAGGAGCTTATATACTTCTTGTAAGAAATGGGAAAGAGGGGAAGGAAAAAAATAAGACCTACTTACCCCTTTTGGGAGGGGAAGAAATGTGTCTACCTTAAATCCACAACCTATTTTTGCTCACCTTGCCACCACATTATCTTTAACAAATCTCAGAAGCAATTCACAGGAGGAGGGGCACATTTTTGCACTACAAGTCATCCACTCCAGCTAGCTGTTCCTTATTTGACAATGTGATGTAATTTCCTTTTTCTCCTCTGACTTTCTATTTAACGTAAGTACCTGAGATAGAGCCATCCCTTTTCATTTTTAAGTATTTCAGATTTCCACATATCGGACTTTAAAAACTTAGGTGCTGTTAATATACTTTGTGGAACTCCAAATAATTTTTAAAAATCTTAAAAATTCCGTTTTTCTAGTTCTCATCCCTCTGTTTTTGCAGCTAGATGAATGCTGAGTAACCAACACTTAGCAGAAACAGCCTCATGAGAAGGTTAGGTTCAATCTATTCACTTATAAATAATTAGATCTTCTTTACTATGCACCAAACCTCCACAGTGCAGTTCAGTATTCCTGAGTCACAGGCTAAAGCATGCTCAGATACAGGGCTCAAAAGGTATTTCCATTTATAGGAATTATTCTTTACAGTTATTTTATAAATGAATTACATTCTTAACTTTGAGATATTTTTCTACACATTCTGCCAACCAGAAATGGACCATTCTGTGGTAAAAAAAAGACTATGATCACTAAAGAGTCAAGTCATGGGTGCTTGCAAATAAAATTAATCCTATGGGTATACAACAGACAAATCAACTGAACAACAGACAAACTCCGTATTTAGATTGTAACAGCCAGCTATTTGAAATATATTCAAAGAACCAAAGTTCATCAAGGAGTTCAGTTAAAATTTGGGCTACCATTTCACAGTCCTACAGAGCAAATGGGAGTAACCTGTAAATTGCCAGTAGAAAACTAATAATTAAATAGCAAGACAATTGCCTTGCCTCTGCTTGTCAGATTTCAGATGCATGCTTAAGGTATGGTACTTCACCCTCCTGAAAATTTTAATGTGAATATAGACAGCTTACATTCAGGAAATAAAAATTCCTTTCGAGCTGACTCAGACTCATAACCACAGTGTTAGACACACTGTGATAAGTTTTAATTCTCTTTTCTGCTACAGAGAACTGGAACTGTTTTTCTCTGAAATAAGTCCTAAACTGCAGAGCATGGCAGACATAGGGCTTAACCAAGAACATATGCCCCCAAACTCAACAAGTATAAAAAAGTATTTAAAAAATGCAGAAAATTATCCCATATAGGTAAATTGTTAAGGAAAGAAAGCTAGGTTTGTGCATAAAGTTAATTGAGTAAATCATACAGGCGAATTGAGCAGTTTAACTGGATTACAAGCACAGTTCATAAATGCATTTGTGATGCAGAGGCATCATTCACCTGCCATTCCAGTACAGCAAAGATTCAGGTATTCCCAAAATGACCAAAGGGACCTTGTCCCCAGAGCCTTTCCCACACAGTTAATATGTAATGAGGGACTGTTATCTTTGGATCAAGCACAATAAATTTTTTTGCTTATTCAGAACATTGCACAGGGCCCTTGGTCAGAGCTCCAGTGACAGGAGACCACTGCAGTCACAGCTCTGCTGTCACAGGCTCCGCTGCCAGCACTAAAGGACACAGCGATGTCTCCAGATTTAACCACCACAGACTGGCTATTTTAGAAAATCGAGGATAAGTGCGTAATGAGGTATTAAGTCACAAAGAAATGTTTATTCTAAATTAAGCCAGCCTAAATTAGAGTGCGAAGCGCAGAGCCTGAACCCACAGTGCGGTCTCTTGTTTACTCACAGCAGCGAGAGGAGCAGCTCGGAAGCGAGTGAGAGAACACTGATACTGTTTCGGGTCAGGAAGAAAACGCGTGGCACGCCACGTTGATTTCCAAGAATGTGGCTACGGGCTCCGCTGACCCCGGGCGGGTCCCGTCCCCCTCACAGGGACTCCCGCCGCGGCGAGCGGGGCGGGTGCCGCACCGAGATCCCCCGCCAGCCCCGGGGCGAGCGGAGCGGCGGCTCCGGCCCTGCTGCCCCCCCACCCCCCTCAGCGCAGCGGCCCCGAGCGCGCTCCCGGCTCCCCCCGGCCGCGCCGCCAGCCCTCACACCCGCCGGCGCGGGCCGCGCCTCCCAGCCGCGGGCTCGGCCAACGCCGGCGCCGCGGCCCGACCGACTCGCGTGTGCCGCCCGATCCGCCGGCCCCCGCTTCTCTCCCCAGCGGCGCGGCCCGGCGCGGCAGGGACGGGCCGGCCCCGAGCCGCAGGCGGGCGGCCCCGGTGCGGCGGGCGGGCGCGGGGGCCGCCATGGCCGCGAGGGGCGCGGGAGGCGCCGCCGGGGCCGTCACTCACCCCGACAGTGTCGCGCAGCTCCGCGCGGCCGCCGGCGCCACACGCATGCGCCGCCCCAGCGCCGGTTACTGCCGCGGCGCGCGCCGGCCGCCGCTCTTATGCGGGGGGGCGGGACCGCGGGTGGCCCCGCCCCGCCCCGCGCGCCGCGCTCGTCACGGGAGGCCCTAAAGGGGCGGGGGCGCGCGGGCCCGCGCGGGCGCTGAGGCGGTTTCCGGTTCCGCCGGGCGCGGGGCCGCGGCGCTCCCGGCGGGGCCTGGGCGCGGGCGGTGCTGCCGCTGCTCGGGCCTCGGGGCGCCCTCGGGGCGCCGCTGCCTCCGCCTTGGCAGCCCCCGCCTTGGCAGCCCCCTCCGCCCCGGCCTGCGGGACCGGCCGCCTCCGGGCTCAGTGAGAGCGGCGTTCGCCAGGAAGAACCGGGGCGAGCCGAGGGACTGGCGCTTGGCCGCGCACAGCGGCGGGGAGGCAGCGCCCGCGCAGGGGACGCTAAGGCGGTGCTGCCCGGTTCTCCAGCGCTCGGCGTCCTGCCCTGGCCCTCTTTGGCTTTACCTGGCCGGTGCGCTAATCCCTCAGGGCAGCTGCCTGCTGCCTCCGGCTGCTTCTGTCCCCGCATTCCCGTTCCCTGCGGCGGCAGTCACTCGTTCTGTTCCCCGCTGGCCTGTCGCTGTGCTGTCCCCGCCGCTGTCAGGGCACCTCGCTGCCCATCTCGGCGGGCAGTCTCGCTCTGCCCTCCCCGGGCTCGGAGCCGTTCCCCGCGGGCAGCAGGGAGCGCTCGCTCTCCCGGCCCGGCCCCCGAGCGGGCGGGCCTGGGCCGCTGGCCCGGGCCGGGAGGGAGGCGGCTCCCCGTGTTCTCCCCGTGTTTCTCCCCGTCCGTTCCTCATGATTTTCTCTTGTAAACGGGTCCTGGCGGTGAGGTGGTGCCCACGCGTGTGTTGTGCAGTCCCGGGGGATCCCTGTCCTTCAGTCTTGCCGGAAGGAGAGAAAACACCAAACCTTTCACTGCTGTAGGAATTGGTCTTGTGAATGTCACTTTTCTTGAAATAGG
Organism: Prinia subflava; assembly: GCF_021018805.1. Taxonomy (NCBI): domain Eukaryota; kingdom Metazoa; phylum Chordata; class Aves; order Passeriformes; family Cisticolidae; genus Prinia; species Prinia subflava. The sequence continues at coordinate 3,687,146 of NC_086267.1, read as the reverse complement.
CATATTTGTGTTGAAATAAATCCATCTTCATGTGTGGTGATTTATTTGGCATCTTGAGAAAATATGGGTGGGCTGTCACAGATTTGACAGTGTTTAGTATCTAGACACAGATTTGTGGTGGTAAAGAAACCACAGTCGTCAGAAAAGGAGGATTCAGGGTGAAAGCTGCTGTTTAAAGACTTTTGAGAGCATTTACAGGTGATGCTGTTCATTACAGCATGAACAATAAGAATCAGGCTTTTGATCAATTTTGCTCTACACTGCAATCATTTCTTTGTTGGAGAAAGAAATATCAATGTGGGACTCTTGAAACTCCCAGCACTGAGAGATGCTAACCATAGGATTAACAAAATGTGTCTTCTGTCTATACTCTTTGAACTGGAATAGTTACTGATATTTTAAGAAAGAATAATGCTTGATTTCAGTGCATGATGTGCATGTCTGTAGTTGATGACTTTTCTCTTTGGGGTTTCTTTTGACCTCTGGTGAAAGCCCCCCCATCTGCCCATGTTCTTAGGGACAATTAGATCTCCTACTGTGTATTTTTATCATAAGAACTGTTGTACTCCTGTAAAAATACAGGTGATGTGAGAAAAAAGGGCAGGGCTACAACCTAGGAGAGATTTCCAGTGTGACAAAAAGATGAAAGGTCCTCTAAAGCTGACTTTAGACACGTTATGCAGGCACGAGAAAGTGAAAAGGATAAAGGGGAAGTGGAAGCTGTCAAAAGGAAGGAGGAGAGCAGAGCGTGGGTTTGTGATTTTGATGAATTGGGGTACACTTAGCAGAGAGTGCAGGATGTTTGTGTTCTGGTGGCACTGCCTTGTGCTGAACTGTACGTGCTCAGAGGCTGCTTCCAAGTATTTGCTGTACTTCTATTGTTCTGGACTTGAAGACCGTGACTAATTATTTCTGTGGATAAGCTGGCCTTGCAACATGAGTTATCTCAAGTTTTAATTGTCCTGGTTGCATGAGGAGAAAGTAATCTTTTTTTTCTTTTACCTTTTTTTTCTCTCTTTTTATTTCTTGAATTCTGGTGTGTTGATGCACGTAGTGACTGATATGCAAAAAGCCCTAAATGTTGTAATGAATGGATACAAAGGACAAACTTGTCTTTAAAATGTTTTTCACAGGGTGTTGATGTGGTTTCAGTAGGACAAACTCCTGTAGTGCCTCTGTAGTGGAACATGAGGAATAACAGATGTTTGGCTTCTTTACTTGTTTATACCTGAGAATCTTTGATCCAGGAAAAGATCTTTCTGGTATTCCCTACAGGTGTTATTCTGTGGCCTCTGTACTTCAATCAGCAGGCGTTTTTTTTATTTTGTTAGATCATTTTGGAGTTAGTTCATGTGCACGTAATTGTATGGAATTTTTGTCTCTTACTGTTAAATAAGTTTACCTATGGCCTTTGTTCACTAAAACTCCATGCCTTGAATTTCTGATTGCTCTACTGAATAAAAACGTTTAGTAATGGTGTCACTTGCAATAGTTTCTGTGCTGACTTGAGGACAGAGAAAATTGAATTCTGCACCAACAGTTACACTCCCATTTCTGTCCCTTCTGTGCAACCATCCCATAGTTCTGTAGGCATGTGTAAACCATGATGTGTAATTTGCTAAGTGCCCTGAAGACGAGCTCCTGAGTCTTCAACACCATGGGTCATCAATTCTAATAACAAGTCTGCTAAAAACAACAGCTCAGTTATTATTATGAGAGGCCTTAAACCTCTCCCGTAGCAGGTCTGGAGATGGATAGCAGTTGATGATAGCAATTCAAAATATTGAATACTTTCTGTATCCAATAAATGAAATGTCTGAGTTCTGTGACAAAAAGAGTAGCATGGACTTTCATTCATGATAACACCTTTCATTCGAGGATTCTCTTTGCCGAGGGAATCCCAGAGATACTTACTGTCCTTTGATCAGTTGTCCTGTTTCTAGTTTGTTTTGCAGCCTATACCTTCCCAATGGTCTTAGTCCCCTTTGTGTTTCCTGTTTTCAACACTTAAAATTTTCAGTTCTCCTTCTGTTTGTTTTGACAGGAGAAAGGCATTCATGTAAAGCAGCAGCTGGAGAAGCAAAAGGCAAAATCCTTTTAGGAAGCTAGAAAATTACAAAAGAATTAATACTGAAAGACTTGATGGAAAATAATAGGTATGTATTTTAATATCGAATGTTAGATAAAGCTCCTGTAGAGTCATTCTTTAGATTGTTGTGATTTTTTTAAGCCACCTTCCATAACCAGCTTTGTTTTAGAGTAGTAGCTGCTGTGTTATTGCCTAACCATACTTATTTGTGGTAGATGCTCTTGAGCAGGCTTGGGGTTTTTTTCCCATTCTCTCTGGTAAGAATGCCTCCTTTCTGGTTGCCTGAAAGGGAATGAGTAGCTTAGACACTTTTCTTCTTGGCCTTTTTAATGACTAGAAAAGGTAATTGTGGTCAGTCATCAGAGAGGAAAAGCTTTCCTGAAGAGAGGTAAACAAAGTGCAAGTTGCATGCTGTGGTGTTAGTTTTTGCATGACTAGTTATGTGAGTGAGGGTGGTGTGGATGCACTTCTGCTGCACCCCCAGAGGTGCTCCTGCAAAGCCACATCATGTGTCACAAGTTTTTTCAAATGCAGCCTTTATGAACCCTTTAGTAAGGTGCTGCCTGGGACAAGCAAACCTAGCAAAATGCAGTGCAGAAGGTGGTTTATGAATGAGTCTTTCCCTCATGAGAAGTCCTGAATTCTGTCATTATTCAGCAGATTAAAATTCAAGACATTGGCCTTGGCTTGGATGCTGACTTCCAAAAGAAATTATCATGTGGCTTTTAGCTCTTTCTTAAAAATCACAGCCTTTGCCTCAGGCAGAATCAGGATGTGCAGAGTTGGAGTTAAACTATGCAATCCTTATGTAGTTGCATTTTATCTTACTCAGGTACTTATCTTCTGTTCTGTTTTGTGGTAATCTGGCAGAGTGGATCTGCATACGAATGTTGGGGTTAAGGATTCTGGTGGTACTCTCTGACATGAAAACATAAACTGTGTAGCTAATAAAATTCTTAATTACCTAAGTTTTGGACATGTACCACCTTAAAGTGAGGGAAAGCAACTTAAGCATGTCTATTCCAGGGGATAAAAACTAATATAAATGGGACAAATTAGAATTGCTGTAGTCTCACTGAACTGACAAGAAGTCAGACTGGTGCAGTGGCCATAAACTGATGTGCTGGTACATGAGGGGAAGAATATCTCCCAAATTACAAGCAGTTAACATTTATACTTCTATTCTTACTGTTCAGGGCATGCTGTGTGGTGTCTTGAGGTGCTTCCTGTGGGAGAGAGGAGTATAGGGAAGGGGCAGAGACAATGAGTTTAAGGCATTCACAGATCAGCAGTGCAGACACATAAAAAGGGTAACATAGGGTGCAGCTGTACAGACCTGATGCTGAAATTCAGCTTTGAACAGGGGCCATTACTCAGTCTTTGTTTGAATTGTCCCTATACAAGACTTTAAAGCAATTGGATAATGCTAATTTGCCTCTTAAGCCATCTGTAGAAGCTGACACAGATAGCAAATCTTTTATGCTTCAGGCATGTGGAAGTGGTTTGTGATGCAAACATACTATCTAAAAGTGGAAATACAGCATGGCTTTTGTGAGTTCTTGTCTGTGTACCTTGATTAGATCTCTGTCTGAATGTTGCAAATACCAGAAGTTTTACTTGCTTCAAAAACTAGTCACAGAAAGCCTGATGAAAGAAAAATCCATTAAGGCTCTAGGGAAAGTGCCTTGTATCAGACTGCTGGGAACTGGGAGAGGAAGTTGCCTACTGCCTTAAACATTTGTTTCCTTTTTTATTTTAACCCCTGCTAGGGCAATATTGGATTAGGTGGACCTTGGGATTTGGGGCAGTACAGCTGCTGTTGGAATGCATCTGTATTTTTCATTCCCTTTCATATTTCAGTCAGACTTTTCCATAATTTTCTGATTACGTAGCTGGGTATACAATGATTTATTTCTGCTTGCAAGATTCAGTTCAGGCCCTTGTCTCTCTGGAGTTATATCCTGAATCCTTTCAGGAAAGAACTATGCTGTTCTTTGAGTCTAGAGGCCATGAAGAAGCGAACAGGGTTAGGAGAGTGCTACAGAACTTTTATCAGTGTAAGGATCCCTTGTTCCCATGAATGAGGAACATGTGCATACTTTGCTGGTCAGATTTGTATGAATGCAGTTGCACCAGCCAGGTGTAGGGCAGAATGAGTGTCTTGCATTTCCAGTTTAGCCAGAAGACCCACAGAAGGGAGGAAACTCATGGGTCAGTAAAGGAGGGCTAAATTAGAGGTTAGCATATTCAAGTGTCTAGACAGCGAATACAGACATACTGCAAAATTCAGTCTGTCAGGGAGTGGAGAGTCTAGATTAAAAAGCCATTTCAAAGGCACGTTGCCTGAACGGGGTAATCATGTGCTCAGACTTTTTCAGCACATAAGCATAAGCTGAGTGAGGGAAGAGATCAAAAAAGGACACAAATATTGACAGAGAGTCTGTAGCAGCTTAGACTGGAATGGAACTCGATAAATTAAAAATAGCTGGTTGTTCACACTTGTGTTTCCCAGAAATGGCCACAGCCACATCTGTTTTCTACCATCCATTCTGTAATATTTGAACAACTCACAGAAGTTACCTCCTTTCTCCTGCTGTAGAGACACTCTTACACAGTCCTCCCAAACTGAGTTCATTCTTGCTCTTGGGCATGTAAACTGGTCATCAGGAAGGTGAGCTTCAGTCTGGTGAAATACCTGGAGCTCACTTAATCTGTTAAGATTGTGTGCTTTTAGGGCACTGTGTGCTTTTAGGGCACTGTGTGCTTTTAGGGCATTGTGGGGAGATGTCCCAGTGGAAGGGGTGCTGGGCACACAAGAGGAGCCGACTCAAATCCCAGTTTAACTGCTCTGGTGCATCCTATCTCCTCCTTTGCAGAGCCGGAGGACTCGTTGTCAGCTGATGGGCTCAGTTGTGTTCTTGTGCCCTTTAGGCACGGTATTTCACACAACTGTAGTGTTGTGCATAATGACAGTTTGGGGGAAGTTCCCAGAATCCACCTATGTGCAGTGTTAGGGTCTGCAGCACCACTCAAGTTCCTTTCAAGCCTTCACAAGAATATGTTGTATTCTGTTACCTTTGTCTACTACATTATTACTTTTTCAGGGTGCTTTTTTTGACATGGTCATGTCACTGCACTCAGTACATAGATAGATGTTGTTTTTGTGGCAAAACTAAGTGGCCTGACAACTACTGGATGCATTTGCACAGTATTTTGCAGGTTTCTTCTTCAAAACAACTGGAGCCTTGTTTTCAGGGCCAAACAGGAACACTTGAAAAATTCCTAAATATTGCTAGCATCTGTAACTGTTGTGTATTTGTACTGGGAGGCCTAGAAGTCATCAGTCTTTTACAGTCAAAATTAGACAGTAAACTTCACTGGGACTGGAAGTGATAGTAGGAGTTGGCTCTTTGTTTCTCTGTGCCTTTTTCTGTGTCTTGTTCTGTCATTTTTAGCTATTAAAGATAAAGTGCCATAGCCCATTATTTTGATAAAATCGTTTATTCATGGAGTATGTTAAGGAAATGTCCCTGTCTGACCATCCAGGAGCTGCTCTGGCAGAGAGCCCCTTGTACCACCTGAGCAGGGACCAAGGCCCCTTTGCAGCTACAAATCCACATTTCTATAGTCCCTCCAGGTTTCCCATCACAGTCTCAGTCATCCTAATCCATGGAATAATTTAATTTTGGCAAAATAACTAAACAACAAAATAACAGCTTGAGATGGTGCCTCTGAGAAGGGACCCCAAACAAAGGGGCTTTTATATCCTTGCAGTCTAAGAGTGCAGAAGTCAAGGGGTTGTGCTGCTGTCTCTGAGTGTCCCACCCCTGGCTGGGTCACGGTCCCCAGGCCCTTTGTTGTGCTAAGGGTCAGCAGTTCACCACCCCTTGCTTGGTGCTCTGGCCACCCAGAGCTCTACCTCAGCTGTAGCTGCACCCTGAGCTACCCACACTAAATGTATTCCCCAAAAATATCATCAGTATCCATCCTTGTGATCTCTACAGAAGAAAGAGTAAGCAAAAGTGGCAGCCTTTTAGAAGTACAGCAAGCTGTTTAAAAAAATCACCCAGAGAAGCTTGAAATGCCTTGTGTATCACATGGGGAAAAAAAATCACCGAGGGAAGCTTGAGATGCCTTTGTATCACATGGGTATTTTTGAGAGCTCTGAAAGCAGGGTAAGGAGATTCCACAGATTTTACAAGATTTGAAGGTGGAATAGTGAATGGCTTTGGTGAGCCAGGGAGGTAAAAGCAGTCTGAGCAGGAAGAACAGTGGGAGTAGAGCTCATCTGGTTCTCATTCTGAACCAGTAATTTCAGTGGAAAAGATGTATATATAGAAGCAGTATTTGGGAGCCTTTCTAAGTGTATCATTGTAGAAATTAATAGTTTGGTAATTTGATTCCTAAGTAGTATAAAGTTAATTATATTCATATTTAAGATTCTGTCTATGTGGGGCATGTGGAAGGGGACACAACTGTCTGCTGAGCATTTGTATTTTGAGATGTGTGTTTGTATTTGCACTACTCATCCTGTACCACAGACACCTCCAAAATTGAGACAGTGCTGGTGACCTTGCTTCTGAGGGATTTTTAGCATGTCAAAATCTGACATGTGGTCTATTGTCTCTTTATGAATGACATCTTTAATTCCAGGGCCTAATGCTGTACTCACCTGAGTGGATTTGTGCCTACTAGTAAAACATTAATTTTGTGAGAAGTCAATCTCTACAGAACCTATTGATTTTTCTGGGGAAATAGGTTAATCAACATATTTGAATTTTGGCTCTTAGAATTAAATAGCTGATAGCTATTTAAAATATTTCTTTAGAAGTATTTAAAATGTTGTCTCTAGATTATAAAAAGAAAATTAAAGGGAACAATCTGATTCTGTATGTTTCTCCACTTTCCCTCAGCCCCTCTCAAAAACTCCATGCAAAAATACTTTTTTCCTCCTTAATTACCACATTGAACTATATCAATGTTGGGGATTTTTTTCCAAATACTGAACTGAACTCACTTCTGTGTTGAAATTTAAGAAATTTATGAGAGATAGTTAATTTATGAAATTTCTTGGGTTTAATTACAATACAGAGTAATTCATGGGAATTTTGAGCAACTAAATAACTTGAGTTTTTAGTACATCTTTAGCTACTTAAATTATATGGTGTTTGTTCCAGAAGAACTATTTGTATTTTTGGTAAGAATTTGTGGTGATGAGAGGGAGATGTTGAAAGTAGGCATGAAGAGTAAAGTATGATTGAACTGAATTTGCTGTTGAGCTTAAAATAAGGAGAGGAGAAAAACATTCCTGTTGCATGGCTGGAAATAGCTGTGCAGGGAGAGCAGTGGTGCAGGACTGGGTGTGAGGCTGCACCTGCATGGCCAAAACCCCACACCCTCAAGTCTAGAAATTGCTGTTGTCTTGAGCCCTGCACTCTGTTCCATCTTCTGTGGGGTCACTGCAGTTTTGGGAGCTGGTATTTGTTGATGGAAACCTCTTTCCCCTGGGATCTGCTGAGTGTCTTTCTGGGCTCAGGGCAGAGCAGATGGTGCCCACTGAGTCCCTGCTGCATCTTGTGTGACCAGACTCTGCTGGGCAGGGGCTGCAAGGTGGTGTGACAGTGGTGGTGGCCTTGGCATGGAAACTCTTGTCCTGTTCCTGGGTTTTTCTGTGTTTTGTTCTCCCTCCATTGCTTGTGCTTCCTCCTCTGCCATTTCTATGTGCTTATGAACAGAGGAAGAATAATTTTCTTTGTAATTTACCACCTGGGAATCCTATCCCAGATAAACTGCAGCATTTCCAGGAAGTCATAGGTGCTTCTCTTTAAAACATCATTAGTTTGTCTTTGTTTTCTTCTTCTCTAATTGGCACTTTCCATTCTAATAAACCAACACCCACAAACTGTGCAGCCACATGATCTTTTCAGTTAATACAAATCGTCATTTCCAGTCCAATAGACTCAGTTAATTGTGCAAACCTGCAACACACCCATAAAGTGGCTATCAGGTTTGTTATGCAACGATGACTCATGAAGGAAATGTGGAGTGTAATTAAATACAGTGATGCAAAGATAGTAGTATGAAGCCAAAATCAAAGTATAAGTGATAATCATCTGTATTAAATGTTTGTTTCTGCATGTTGTTTTCAGAAATTACTTCAATTATAAGTTATCTGGCTGCTGCACACATGCCTGGCATATGTTTTGACAAGTTAAAAAGTGACCTGCAAACGTGTAAATAAGCTGAACTAAGTCTGCTATCAAAATAGTCTTTTGAGGAAGGAAAGGTATGTGGCTCAATCTCAGACTTGTCACGCAGGCACTTTCTAATTCTGGCGAGATCTCCCAAGTTTTCTGGTCTTGTGGGAAGCAACAGTTTCAAAGTAAAACCTCCATGAAGTTTTTGCTATTAAATGATTTCTAGTAGTACAGGCTTATTCTCCAAGTTACTTTATTGTTTCCACTCTCTAGCAGGGAAAGATGCTGTCTGTGTATCAATGGAGAATTTTGGGCTTGATGCAGAGGATGGATTTTTTGCTGATGGGTTGATTTCTCTTAAATACTCTTTTTATAGCTTTGAAAATAAGCTTCACATATAGAAATGCTCACATGCAAGAGGATGGCTCCACAGTACTCTGCAATTATGTTATTTTTAGCTTTTCCCGAGCTGATTGCTGTATAAGAAAGCACTTTCTTGTCTAACACATACAAGTAACAGTGGTGCTAACCTCTGGCCCATTCATGGTAAGTACATTAAAAATTGTTTTTCTTGTCTGTCAGAGGGTATTGTGTTCCAGAGCAGCAGCTGACAGCACTTCAGCAGCATTGTCTCCTGGAGGCAGCTGGCTGACTCCCAAAAGACAGCCCACATTTCAATGGAAAAAAAGATAATCCAGAAATACGTGTAATGAAAGTAACATCCATTCAGGATCTTGTGTGTGTGTGAATACTGCAGCAGTGCTCTAATTGAAGTTCTGAATTTCAGTCTTCCACCTGGCTTTGGATCCAGTAAAAGCCAAGAGATGTGTGTGGGGGGAATAAATGTAAGATGAGAAATGCCCTGATGGGTCAGAACCACAGTCCATCCAGGCAGTAATTGAACTCCTGTGGGAGCAATAGCAAAGGCTGCTTTGAGGAAAGCTTGCAAGCCTGGCTGTTTTTGTGGTCCAGTCCCCTGCACTCTCCCAGGGGCCAGGACTGTCCCTGCCTGGTGCAGTATTTGCTGGTTACAGATCAGTTTTTCCATGCCTTTGGGCCCATCTTGAACCTGCTGAGTGCAGCCGCCTCCACAGCTGCTGCCGGGAGCAGGATCTGTGAGTTTCTTGCTCATAGTGTAAAAAAGTGTTTTATCTGCTCTAACTCAGTTTGCTGCTAGTTCCTGCAGGAGCCCCTGCTCCTACAGTTACAGGCTTTGGCAAATTACACATGGTGAGAGCTGCATATTCAGCTTGTTTATTGCCTTTATGAGTTTTGTTAGCCTGTGTTGTAATCCTTCCAATCTCCTGTACCCTTTCTCTGCTCCTGATGGAAATCTCAGCCCCATTGGTCTCCCTTCCTGAACTCCTGTTCCTTTCATCATTTTAGTTACCTTTCTCTCTGCATTGTCCTTGTACAGAGATCAGAGCCACTGTGTCCTTTACTTTTTGTTGTCTGTTTTTGGCAGCTGCCCCAGTTTGAGCCAGGTTGTGGAGGGCTGCTGGGCTGACACACTGAGCTGCCAGTTCTCAGCTCAGCATTGCAGAGGCCTGGCTCACACTGGTTTTCCATTGATTAGTTTGTGTTACCTCCAACTGAAGCTTCCCTGCTTCCTAAAGCAAACAGGGAATAGGAGTCACCTTCACTGCACTGTAGAGTAATCCATGTAGTCAATGTATTAACTTTAAAATACTACATTTTCATTGAATTTGTGTACATTGCTGGTATTGATGTACTTACAAAATTTTGCTCCTGAAAAGATTTCTCTGAGAAATGGCAACAGCCATTGCTTGCTTGTGATCTCTGTTGTTATTAGTTGGAAGGAAAAAAAATTGTTTATTTTTTAGTTCAACTCCTTCAAGTATAAAAATGTATGCTTGTGTTAATGGGAACAGCATCTAATTATTCTGAGTCCAGTGGGTTAGGGTGCTGTTCTTTCTGCTCGGCTGGGCAGCAGCCCCACTGAGGGCTAAGCAGCCACATAAGCAGCAGGTTTCAGCAGTCAGCAAATCAGATGTTTTCAGGCTTCTTAGTTTTCTTTCTGGGCATTTTTCCAGGAGTTAGTGGAGGGTATGCTTTATGATTTAAGGCGTGGAGGTTCTTGATTCAGTTTGTAGAATGAGTTGGTTATGGGCTATTTTAAACCAAGCACAGACTAAGGAGCACGTGGCTGTCAGCAGTGGAGTCACCAGCAGCGGTGCCCCTGTGGGGCAGGCTGAGCTCTTGGTGGTCCTGCCATGTCTTTGTGTCCAGGAAAGGAGGATGAGGATGAGGAAGAGGGCTTGGAGCAGGAAGCCAACCTTCAGCTTATCATCTGTGACAGGTCACTAGAGCCAGCTGCTGAACCCCTAATGGACAGAAAGTGAAGGTTCCTCTGCCCCATTTCTAACATGTTTTGATTTCAGGTTTGCTAGTGGCTTCTGTTGGAAACAGAATGTAGGGATGGAGTTGAGTAATGTGTTACATGTTATATAAAACAAATCATGCTTGGTGTAAAATAAAATTTACAGTGCAATATTAGAACACATTGCCAGGGAGGGATAAACAAGTTTTTGACTAGGCAACCCCACTGTGGTATGCTCAAGAAGAAAAATATTGGCAATTGTCCCAGGGATAGTACCTTCCTTACCTGTTTGTTTTTTAGGTAATTGCTGTGTGATACTGGAGTGCAGGAGGGTTGGTCCTGGCTGGATCCCACCAAAGCTTCTCCACCACTGCCCTCCACACCCAGACAGGGGAGAGAAAATATAATGATGGATTCATCAGTTGAGATAAGGACCAGGAGATATCACTCACCAAGGACCATCCCAGGCAAAACAGGCTTGAATTAGAGATATTAATTGGATTTATTACTAACGAATCAAGAGCAGGATAATGAGAAGTAAAATAAAACCTTAAAAACACCTTCCTCCCACTCTTCCCTCCTTCTCAGCTCTACCACCACCCCAAGGAGTGTAAGGAGACAGGGAATGGGGTTATGGTCAGTTCATGAATTTTTTCCCTCTGCTCAGAGAGAGGGAGTCCTTCCTCTGCTACAAAATGGAAATGCCTAAGAATATTCTATGCCTTAAAAGTTATATAAAAGAAGATATCAACAAGGTTGTTTGGCAAGCAAGTGAACAGGAAGAAGTGTCACGAGCGTCATTATTTCTTGGTGTCAGAGTGAAAGGGTTGATTTGATAATTTGTCCTGATAGCTGAGTAACCCTGAGTCACCTGAAGTAAGACTTGACTGCTCAAGTCAGATTTAAGGTGGCTGGGATATCCCAGTCTGTAATCTTTTTTGTTGTTGAAATCCTTTTCCCCTTGGGTGGGGAAGCAATCTGTCAGGATTTTCCTCATGCTGCTATTCACCTGGGATTCCTTCAGGGATGGTTTACACAGCTGGACCACATCTGCCATCTGCCTGAAGTTCTGCAGAAGTTAGCACAGGCCACAGGAGTCTCACAGTAGAAGTTGTGGCTTTTTCTGCACTACTGCATCTTGTATTCTCCAGGGCAGGAGCTGAAGGGAAGGTAATTGCTGTTCATCACATCTGCTTATGAGGGATTTTTGTGACACCATGGGGAAAGCTTTGGAATGAGGCAGGGGAATCTCCAGTAGGTGCAGAGTGGAGAAGTTCTGGTCATCCTTCATCTGGCACTGAGGAATTCAAGCAGAAAAGGTGGCATGAGATCTTTCTTTGCATCCACCTGCAGGCATTCTTATTGCTGAGAAGGTTTAATGAGTAAATTTATGAGAGGACAAGAGCAAGAAATCCCAGGACCGTTTCTAAGCAAAAGGCAGGAAGGTGTGGGGGATGGTGTGGTGAAAGTGAGAAGTCAAGGGTGAGCAAAAGGAATGAGGAGGCAAGTGGGAGTCAGATGAGAGCAGGGATCTGAGTGTGTTTCTGTGACAGCAGGAAGCTAAGGGAGGAAATAGTCAGAAGGAGAATTGCTGTGGTTGAAGAGACACATTTCTGTGGCTGTGTGTGAGGGGGGACTTTCTCACAGTGAAGCATTGAACAGGTACCTCAAAGGGGTTGTGCAGTCTCTGCCCATGGAAGGTTTCAAGGTCAGACTGAATCAAGCCCTGAGCAACTTGGTCTGGCTTAATGGCTGATGATCCTGCCTGGAGAAGGATGTAGGAACAGAGACCTCCCAAGGTCTCTCCCACTGTAAATTGTCTTACAATCCAGTCTGTACTAAGCACAGGAAAAGAGAAAGCTTTAGAAGCACCTTTGTCCAGCTTGCTTAAATTCTGTTTTTCCTGATGTGACCCTACCCAGATTACATATGCATTGTTTGCTTTCATGATATTTAAAACCAACACAGTGTTTAACTGCAGAAAAGTTGCCTTCTAAAAATGCTAGCATGAGGAATTACATGTATTACTGTAAGGGTTTTTAGTGGCAAATGAAGCCTTCATAAAGTTTCTTCCTGAATATGGGAAGAAAATGTTTTCCCCAATAAGGAGCTAAGGACAGAACTCCCCAAGAGCTGCTGTGTTTAAAGACAATGAGTTTCACAACTGCAGGACCCAGCTGCTGATGTGTCCCAGGAATTTATTTGAATATTTACTTTAGCTTTTTTTTTTCAGTCAGCTAGCTGTGTAATGGCTGAAGAAATGTTTATAAACACCTTGCAATGAAGTTGCAGGATTCTCTGAAAATAAGTCTGTTCAAAGAACCTGGAATCTGTTTGTGCCTAGTCCTACAGACTCCTGTTTGGACAAATAGTAGGAAAAGAACGTTGCTCCCTGTGAGGCTGAGTCAGGAAGGGTGGAACAGATGGAGCAGTTGTCCAAAGGTGAGGGAGCTGCTGAGCCCCTCCCCAGCACAGGCTGGAGGCTCTTGGCACTGCAGCCTCTGCCCTGGAGCCTCTGGGGAGGCTGAGCCCTCACAGCCTCTGACTCAGAGCTTGGAAGGGACTGCACTGAGGTAGTGCCCTCAGAGCAGTGCATTAGGCATGCTCAAATGGAAAGTGAAATAAAAAGCTGTACACGAAGTGATCTTTGTTGCTAAGATGTCAAAATAGCTGAAATACATCCTGGCAATTTGGGAGGGAAAAGGTTAAGCGAAGGTATTGCAGGTAGTGTCACAGTTACAGCCTCACCTGGGCCTCTGGCCAACAAAGCCAGTATTTCAGGTTGGATAGGATTCAGGAGAGGCTACTCCTCTTAAGTATGTTAGATCTGGCTGCTGTCTCTGAAGAAATTAGACTACAAAACAGAAAGGACAGAAAAGCTGAGCCAAAGTGTCACTTTCAGTGCTGCTTTTCTATGGAAACTGGAAAAATGCAGTTGTACTTCATTTGTGTCTGATTGAGTAAGAAAAATTGTGCCATATGGATTCTTCAAGGCTGCTGCAAACTCGGCTTAGAGGGGTTCCAGGGCACTGCCAGCCTCCTGAGGACCCTCACTACCTCCTAGGAGTTGTGACAGAGGGGACAGTCCACAAGTGCTTGGTGTTGGTAGGAGTCATATGCAGTCTGCCCATAGTCCTTTCCAAGGGATTACTCCAGTCTCAGAAAGACCACCTGTGACTAGCAACTCTTTTATTTGGGTAGACTGTTGCAGTGCTGTGTATTTAAAGCACCATTATAACTAGCCAGCAGAATTCTTGGAGAAATTTCCTTCAGAGCAGGTAAACCCTTGTGGATAAGAGGGCAGCTTGCTGGCCCATCTATCCCACTTGTATCTTGCCTACAGTTGAGAGAGGTTGTTCTCTTGAGGGAATTTCTCAAGGATTGAAATATCCAGTTTTGGTTGATCCTGTCTCACCAGCAGACCCTTCCTGTGGTCACCTGTTTATTCTCCTTGCTGAAGGATTCATTTTCCCTAGGCATAAAACTACTAGCTCAGATATTGGCCAAGGTTATGAAGTGGGAGCTGGACCTTTAACAGGCTCTGGTGCAAGCAGTGGTGGTGATTTTTCCACATCAGAGGGAGGCATTGGAGCCAGGGGGATCGCTGAGAGTACAGTGGGTGTTGGCCTTTTTGGCTCAAAGTGATGGAGAGTTGCACAAAGGAAATTTGATAACCAGGTTAGCTCCCTCTCTCTAAGGAAAGCTATTACCTGTAGACCTCTTTTCCTCTTTTTTTTTCTTTTTTTTAATCTATCCTTCAGGATGTTGGTGTTGGGACCGACCTCCCTTAGGCAAGACACAAAATTAGGTGGATCCTTTTTTTTTTTGGTCCAGAATATCTACTCCTATATTGCCACTAGCAGTGGAGAGACTCCCTCTTTCTGTTCTTAGGCAATTCCTGCCATTATTCATTGTTAGGAAGTTAGAGCAGTTATTTGCATTGGGCTCAGCAAAAAGCTCCTGGAGTTGTCACAGCTGGCAGTTCAAGTTTACTTTGCAGTTTCCCTTGCTGTCATGAATGTGTTAACTTCAGGACTGTCCTCACCTCGTGGCCTCTTTTGTAGTTTGTCTTCTGTAGAACCAATAAGATTTCCATCACTCCAGCCTCTGCTTGCCAGATGTTTATTATCATACCAAAATATGTGCAGCACTTGCCATGTGCAAACTTTCATATGAGTGTGTTAATCAGAGGAAAGGAAAAACCCTCTGTGGCTGATTCCTCTGCTCGGAATGCTGAGTGGGAAAGCTGGAATGCTTACTGAGCCACCAGTGGTTCTGGCAGCAAACCATTGCTGCTGCTTGCTGAGCAAAGAGACCAGGGGAGTGGAGAAGTTCTGTAAGGAACAGGCAGCGTGGGTTAATGAACATCTGTTTTGTTGAAAGTTGGCATGGCAAGGTGTACTTCTAATATTTACCTTCTCCAATGCTTTCTAAAGTGAGGTCATGCCCATAAAGGACCAGCAGTGCAAAGGTCCTGAGCAGATTTTTATGAAAGCTGAAACACTCTCAGGATACCTGAATATTTAAGGATAATTAAATGGAAGTCCCCAAAGCTGCTGTTGAAGAAGAGAAATAGATTCACGCTAACACAAGGCCAAAATTGGAGATGCTCAGTGATGGAGAGCCTGGATTTGTCCAGGCAGGAGGTGATGCAAATGGCCCAGTGTGTATGGATGAGAGGAGAATTCCTTGCTGAGCTGTTTGCCTTTCTCCCTGGCTGTTCTGCTCCCACAGCCCTGTTGCACACACCGGATACCGGGGCTGTGCAGGAGCTGCAGCTTCACCCCTGACTCAGAGGATGTTGGGAGCCACGGATGTGTCAGCCAAGATGTCACTGCCTGCTCACAAAGAGCACATCCAGTTGGTGAGGGTGCTTCATTCAGCATGTAAGAAACTGCCATTTTTACACATTAGTATTTGTTCTTTTTTCCTTTAAGCTTTTTGACCACTCTGATATAACTGTAGAAACTAGAGGCATTAACCCAGGTGTGCTGTCCAAATACACACAAATTCCCAGCTGCATAGATGACAGCAGATTCTTTTTCTTATCTGAACATGCTAATTCCTTTTCATTCCATCTCATATTTAAGAAATCTGGGCCTGTGTTTTTGAGAAGGTAACACTCTAGACTTACTGGAGCTGGTGAGTAAAGCAGCACAGCTTGCCCTGCATCCTGGTCTTGTCAGCTTCCAAGTATTTTGCTTTAAAATAAATAAATGCTTTTTTTAATGTTAGAATTCAGCAAATACTAAGACGTTTTTTGCCTGGCACGTTTTATGATAGCTGTTTGTAATTTTGGGTTAAATTTTTAGTAATTAAAAGTTTAAAATCTCTTGGTTTTTGTATGGAGAAGAAAAGAAGAGTGCTCTTGGGAGTTCTTTCTGCTTTTTTCTTAAGAGCTTCTTGCACAGGATTGCTTCACATGAACTTGCCTTTTGGGACTGTTGTGGGATTTCTGCAGTTTCAGTCCTTTTTTTTTGTCTTGATGATCCATGCAGACTTATACAGCATCAGAAAACCAGGAAGGATGTCAAAGCTTTGCTTTTGTGCTTTGTGTAGAGAGATGAAGTTTTATGAAATTGACATTTCAAGAGCTATAAATCTTTATGCCTGTCCATTGAGATCTACTGTCTCTACTGACAAAAACCAGCTTGAAGGGTGCTGCATTAGCAAGAGGCAAACATCTGTTCTAGCTGGCATTTTTGGTGTGAAAGATGCTAACTCTCCTGTGCTCGATTCTTGGACCAGTTCTTTCTTTATTAAAAAAACCCCAAACAACAAAGACCAAACCAAACTGTCCTCATCTTTTCAGACCTTACCAGTGATGCATTCAACTAAATGTTCTCTGAATCCATTTTAGTCTGCTGTTAAATACAATGGGCAATCCTACATTGCATTTCTTGGTCTTAATTATGCCTTCCTAGGCACTGCCAGAGGTCTCTAGACTGCATTTAGTGCTTGTTTTAAGTCAAAAGCTTTCAAAAGGTTCTTTTGGCAATTTCTGTGAGGAAGCATCTGTAAGAGACAATTTGGTGGATGTTTCCTGTTGACAAATATCCAGATGTTTTGAGTAGATCCAGTGCTAATCAGCAGTGCCCGCTGCTTGAAGGAACAACTTCCAGAAACATCTCTCAAAGTGGCAGGTTTTGAATTTTGCCTCTTTACAGAAGGACTGTCTAAGTGTGAAGACTGCACAACTGGGAAAGCGCTGTTTGTATTGAGTGGATTCCACGAGGAACTGGATATCTGCAGACACAAAACACCTACAGGAAGCATAAGGCTTAGACACTCAGATTGTCTTCAGGTGAGGGTTAGCTGGACAAGTATCCAAGGCAGAATGCACCTTTTCCTTGGATAGGTGTATGTAAACACAGAGGAGCGCGGATCAGGAGCTCTGCTTGATTGGGGCACACACGAGTGAGTCACTGGCAGGATCCAGCAGGGATGCAGCAGCACAGATGACAGATGTGCCCGTGTTACGTGCCCAGTTTGGGAAACATTGGCTTGTCATGGAAGAACATGAGGAGGAAGGTAACACAAACCTGTGGGAGATGCCAAGTTTTTTTTGTCCATGACTCACTAAGGCAGTAGCAAAGTGTACTTGCTGCTCCCTGACTAATGCAGAGGTTATTCCAGAGCATTCAAAGAATATTGGAGGTTACTAGTTCAAAGTTTTTATGCATTACATCATTTTGTTGCAATGACTGACTCATTTGGTCAGTTTAGTTGGTAAGTAGGCAGTGGTAAGAGGGAAGTGTTGGAAAGGGAACTCTAACAGAGTATATATCTGCCTTGGCTCAGCTGACATTACAGTTTGCTCCCTGTCCTAATTACTTCTTGATAAGATTTATCACCTTTCCCAGAGGCAGAATGAGGACAGCAGTACCTGCAGGCAGTCTATGAGTCTCAAACAGAAAACAAGTTAGGGGGTGTGTTCGGGGTGTGGTATTTATTTTGTAGGTTTAAAAAAATCCATTATTTCCTGAAATACCATTTTACATGGCTTTGTGTACAGGAAGCAGTGCTTCTTACCTGTAAAGCAGAATGTTGTTGACTGTATAGAAAGGGAAAAGACCAAACTAGGAGAATTAATCTTTAGGTGTAATATACACATTCTGAGGCCCATTTGTCCCTAAAAATCTCAATTTTTTGAGAGCAAAATAAGCATAGCATTGTCCAACAAAGACAGTTAACAGCAATTCTAATGTCTTGTTTTCCCCTAGCTTTTTGTGAGTCTGTCAATCAGTAGCATCAGGAACAGAATGTTGCCTGTAGTTTTAGGGAACACTTGCATCACCAGAGAGACAATTACCTGGATATGTATTTGCTAAGAGATAGGATTGGAAGGTATGTCTGAGAAAGTAGGAGAATGAATCGCTGTTGTATTCCTCCAAATAAATTATAGATATATGCACTTCCTTGTATATTTTAATTGCCTACCATATAAAAACTCAGAATGATGAATCTGAATGTTTACAGATTTTCAGTAAGACTTTAAAATAAATTGACAGTATTGAACATTAGCTAATTCACAGACACAGGCACACTGATCCTGCCTTTGTGGTGACAACCATCATGAAATGGGAGACTGTAAAGACTGTGAAAAGTGAAAACCTGTGTCCTGCTCTTGCAATGAGATGTGACAACATCCTGAAGTTTTCACTAAAACCTGTGGTAAACACTAATTAGAGCATTGATTTTTTTAATCCCTCTCCTATTCCTTTGTCAGTTGTGTTACAAACACAGTAACCCTCGTAGTTAAGGACATCTTTGCTGCTTAGTTTTCTCTTCTTCAAGATTGTCAGGACCTGTGGGGAACAGCAGAGAAGTGTGCTGATGATTTAAGATGTGGAGATTTCAGTGAGAAGAGGGAACAGTGCAGAGGAGCATCCCTGTTGGATGTGCAGCACGGATCAGATGCTGTGTCCAGATTAAGGAGCAGACAATTCAGGATCCTTCTTCTCCAGTCATCCAGGGCAGGAACCTAAACCAGAGCGTGCTCTGTCTACCTGCTGTGTGCCTGCTCTTCTTCTGTCTGTGGAAATGAAGCAGAGTTGAAAAATTAATTGTTAGCACACACCAAACTCTGACTTCTCTTTAGGGTCAAGTCATGACTGGTGTATTAGAAGTCTCCATTGAGACTTGGTGTATGACAGATTCTGCTTAAACAGAGTTTAAAATTATACTATCTTGTAGACAGCATGAAAGGGGAAAAGAAATCAATACTCGTGAAAAAGGTTTTGTGAAAGTTTTGTCATTTCCGTATTCTTGCCTTTATTGCCTAGACATTTGAACAGGAAAAGGGAATTCACTGTTAACATGGTCGGGCACATTGCATAAGTGTGACTATCAGGGAACAATTTGTGGCCTTTCCAATTGTTTGTTGTGTCTGTTTATAACGTGGGAATGCTTGAATTATCTACTTTCTCCTTTAAGGGACCTTTGAGCTTTTTCTTTCATTAGCTAAGAGATTGCAAGGCTAGTGGAGTGGTGTATAGGTAATTTTCTTTGATCAAAAGCTGATATCAAATCACTCTCAAGCACCCAGTGTGCTTGAAAAGTGGGAGGAAAAAGATTTGGTTTGGGTTATTCTCTGAGTTTATTATCTGAGTTTACTCCTTAACTTGTTTTATCAGAGACATGTTCCCAAAAGCTCAGTCTAACCAGACACAGTGATGCAGAGGTGGGCATTTTTGATGAACAAATATTTCTTGCCTAAAAGGAAGACAAAGTGTAACCTAAACATGAAGCACTTTCTTAGCAACTTTGCATTATGCTTTTGTCACTAGTACAGGAAGTGCCTGAGGGGAAGACAAGGCTTCTCCTGGACTTTCCCGTTTGGTGCTTCCTGTGGTCAACTTAAAATACAGTGCCAAATTATGTTTAGAAAGTTTTTAAAGAGGCAGCGTTAGCAAAAAATTACTTTGAACTTTACATAGGTAGTTGAGAATCACCCTCTGTATTTCTGTGTTATTGCTACCTCAGTGAAACTCCTGGCTTCTTTTTGGGAACAGGGAGTTTGATTGTAAAGAGCAAGCTGATAATAATTATTGTTGGACAGAGCCTAAAAGCTTCAGTCCAAGGTTGTAGTTAGATCAAACAGGCAGTGCCCTCTGTGCCAACCTTTTCCTAAAGCTGGCGTGGCATGGCTTGTACAGCTGGCCATACTCCTGGAGCTGTGTGCTGTGCAAAAAAGCACAGAGTGGATAGAATTTGTGTATTTGTACATCCCTGCAGTTCTCCCTTTAGAGTCTGTGCGGGTGGTGTGAGATGTTTACCACAATCCTGTAGGGGCGCAGAGCTGGGATGGGCACGCAGGGCGATGCCTTTGCCAGGTAAAGGTGAGGGCAGCGTGGGTGAGCAGGCTCCGCTCCAGACCTGACTGCGGAGCCCTCCGGGAGCGCAGAGCGAGCCAGTGGCGGTCTCTAGCACCTCACCGTGGTGTGCAGGGCTCGGCGTGGTGTGCAGGGCTCAGCCTGGAGTGCCGGGCTCGGCGTGGTGTGCCGGGCTCGGCGTGGTGTGCAGGGCTCACTGTGGTGTGCAGGGCTCACCGTGGTGTGCAGGGCTCACTCGCTGTGGTGTGCAGGGCTCACTCGCTGTGGTGTGCAGGGCTCACTCGCTGTGGTGTGCAGGGCTCACTGTGGTGTGCAGGGCTCGCTCACTGTGGTGTGCAGGGCTCAGCGTGGTGTGCAGGGCTCACTCGCTGTGGTGTGCAGGGCTCACTGTGGTGTGCAGGGCTCGCTCACTGTGGTGTGCAGGGCTCACCGTGGTGTGCAGGGCTCAGCGTGGTGTGCAGGGCTCGCTCACTGTGGTGTGCAGGGCTCACTCACTGTGGTGTGCAGGGCTCACTCACTGTGGTGTGCAGGGCTCACTCACTGTGGTGTGCAGGGCTCACCGTGGTGTGCAGGGCTCAGCGTGGAGTGCAGGGCTCGGTGTGGTGTGCAGGGCTCACTCAGCGTGGTGTGCAGGGCTCACTCCCTGTGGTGTGCAGGGCTCACTCACCGTGGTGTGCAGGGCTCACTCAGTGTGGTGTGCAGGGCTCGCTCACTGTGGTGTGCAGGGCTCGCTCACTGTGGTGTGCAGGGCTCACTCACTGTGGTGTGCAGGGCTCACTCACTGTGGTGTGCAGGGCTCACTCACTGTGGTGTGCAGGGCTCACTCGCTGTGGTGTGCAGGGCTCACTCACTGTGGTGTGCAGGGCTCACTCACTGTGGTGTGCAGGGCTCACTCCCTGTGGTGTGCAGGGCTCGGTGTGGTGTGCAGGGCTCACTCAGCGTGGTGTGCAGGGCTCACTCCCTGTGGTGTGCAGGGCTCACTCACCGTGGTGTGCAGGGCTCACTCAGTGTGGTGTGCAGGGCTCACTCACCGTGGTGTGCAGGGCTCACTCACTGTGGTGTGCAGGGCTCACTCCCTGTGGTGTGCAGGGCTCACTCCCTGTGGTGTGCAGGGCTCACTGTCAGTGCAGCTCCAGCATTCTCTGCCCTGCTCATTCATTGGGAGCCCAGTGCTTTGGGCTATTGGTTGCTGCAAACAGCAAATGCTAAGAGACAGCTTTTCTAGAATCTGTTTCATGTCTGAAGAGCTGATTGACAAGAGGGTTGGTATTGTCTATGTCACAATATGTGCTCTGGCTCACATTGCTTATTTTCAGTTCAGTTTGCTTTGGGTTGCAAACACATCTATTGAGAACATGAAGGTACATTTCATAGGCATGCCTGATCTCTCAATATAGCTGTATTCTCTGGCAATTCACGCAAAAAATGTAACCAGAGTTGGCTATTACACTGTTAAACACCAGGATTTTTAATCAACATGGTCACAGTTTACTGCCATCATGCTGTTGCTACTAAAGATAAGTAAAAGCTACTATATATAGTAGTGTTGTAGTATGAGGCTAGATTCCACAACCTTCAGAATTTGTAGCCCTACATTCTCCCTCTGGTTCCTAACCATCTTTTTGCAATCTGAAAAATTCATTCAAATGTAGTTTTGCTCTGATTTCATCATAACAGGGGTGAATGGCCCCTTGATGATTTCTGACAGATCAATAAAGCTTTGCCTTCCTGCTGATGAGAAATAATCCCCATATGAAAACAAGTACAGAGTGTGTTTTGTAATTGTGCCCATGTCCTTCTGGCCTCTTCTGGGAATGCATGAATAATAAAATTAACTTCTCAGCATGCATTGTAATCATGATTGTGGAACAGCCTTTCATTTCCAGATTCCACCTACATACTATCATGAGCCACTTCTTAAGAAGAAGAGGCATTAAAGACTGAACAGGAATAAAGCTCTAAGAAAAATGAGGTTTACTTTTCACTTGCTTAGAGTGTGCATTGCAGTATATGACTGTTGCATATGTATAGAACTTATATCCTGTTTGGGTGATGTTTACTTTCTAGCAGTATTTGGTATCCAGAAAGAGGTTTAACACTGATATGCCTTTATTAGTACTCAGTTAAGTTTCTGAGAGGGGAAAAAATCAACTCAGAGAAAAAACAAAGGTGACTGGATGACCTTTACAGATCTCAGACTCTTGGCTAACAGAGGATTCAAACAGGAGCACTCACACTGGTTTTCAGAACATACCAACATATGTTGGTATACACCAACGTAGGTGTTCTAAAATGTTTTGCCATATTCATTCCTAGGTGTTACCACATGTTACCAAATGTTCATCTTTGTAATCAATACTTTTGACTATTTATGCTTATAATCATAACAGTGTGAGGGTTTATTTGCCTGTCACAACATCAGCTAACTGTTGTTTGCATTGGGTTGTGTGGCAATAGGCTGTTGGAAATATGTCCACCATGTATGTGTAAAAGTAAGTATGGCCAGTGAAATTGTGTGTGTTTGTCCTCAGTACCCTGAGCCTCACCCCCTCCTTCTTACAGTATCTTTTTAATCAGCTGACAGCAGAGTTTGTGTCACAAAGCAATCAGTCTCAGAAATAGTTTTGGGCTTGTAGGAATCCTGACAAAAGTCTGTGATGTCCACGCAGATGGTCCGGAAAACGAGTCACTTGCTGGTTCTCTGACTCACCCCCACAGATGAACAATTTTATAACTTTCAAATAATTGTTTGTGAATCATGGAGGGCTGTAAGGGAAGATGTGTGGCACTCATTTTCATTCCAGTGCTTTTCCCTGATTCTAATAGGAATTTAGTGAATGGTAATCAAAGGAGAAGAGCACTTTCATGAACATCTGCAGGAGCACTGGGATCTCACAGAGAGCAGAAGTGGCACAAAACATGAAATTTCTTTGCTCTCTTTCTTGTTACTTTTTTTGGCTTTGTGTTACCATTTCATGTCAGTATTTCTTCCCTTAACCATTGGGTTGTTATTCATGTCTTGGTTATTACACTGTGTCCATGATTTTACCTTGTAATGCTTGTACACTTTCTTATGTCTCAACAGCAGTCTCAGCACAGCAGAGTTGAGGTTGCACACCCAGGCTTTGGATCACAGCCTAAATTGCCAAGCTGAGACTTACAGAAAGTAAAGAGGTGTCCCCACCACTCTTCTCATTTTAATGGGGTCTGCACTGTGCCATGAGCAGGAGATCTCTGTGTTCTACAGAGGAACAGTTTCTTCAGGCTCTTTGTAAAATGTATTTGATATTTGTTCTGTGCTGCTGCTCCTCTGTGCTTTCAAATTTCCCTTCTGAGAAGAATCAAAAAAGGAGGATCAGTGTCCTAATAGAGCCCAGCTCATTTCTGTCTCTGACGTTCTCCTTTGCCCACTTGTTTGCATGAGAGCCTGAGTCACTGCCCTTTATTTGGTGTCATCAAACTGTAATGATTCAGCTCTGAAAAGCTGGATTTACAGTCAGCCAAATGAAACACACAAGTACATGTAAGTTTGTAAAGCAGAGGGCTTGTCCTTGTGGTTTTTGGAATAAAATATGCTGGTATGTTCTAAAAACCACTGTGGGTGTTCCTGTTTAAATTCTGTGTTAGCCAAGAGACAGAAATACATGGAATTCTTGAGTAACATGGCAGATACCCAATGTTACAAGAAATCCCGCTGACAATTTTTTTTATTGTGTCATGGTTTTTCTGAGAAATTGTAAAGAAAAAACTCTTTCACTTTGTACAGGAACTAATGACCAAAATTCTAAATCTGCTTGCATTATTTCTGTGACCTGAGGTCAGTACTTCTTTTACATAATGTGAATTTATGAATGCAGTACTGAATAGCCCTTTCACATCTCAGTTTCAAAACGTAACATGAAGAGATTTGGTGGAATTAGAATGGAATAATCTTGCAGTAATATTGTTAAAGCACTCTGTATCATATGACCCATTTGCAAGTTTTCAGTGGTGATATTTCAGTCTTCAATCATAGCTTGAAGTGCTGTTTGACCAGGATATATGTGATAAAAGATAGTTTGTGTGGGATACTTTCTTTGCTAATGCAATATTATTGACTTGGGAATGAAAATCTTGCTTGCTTCACAAAATATATCCATAGTCATACATGAACTTGAAGATTATTTGAAGACTTCTGACCACTTTGAAGTGAAGAGCCTGCTCTGGCTGATCAGGTCTCATCTGTAAAAACCTGATCTCTGCCTGTCTCCTAGAGAAGTCAGGACTCCACTGGTTTGGGCTGCTGGGAATGACAAAGTTTTTATCCAGTGATGAGGACAGTACTTGCAGCCAGAATATGTGACCATCACCATTATGAGGAAGAATTCTGAATCATGTTCAGGGATTTTCTGTGCATGACTGATAGTTTTTAGGAAATCTGTGCTTCTCCAGCCAGATCCTTGGGTCAATAAGGGACTTTTTAGCTTCTTTAATGACTCTGGGAATCAGATACAGCTTGCCATCTCAGAAGGGTGCACAGGTTGCTCACCAGTTTGAATGGGACTCACATGCTTTTAACCAGCTACAGAACAAGTAGTGCTTAATTTGTGTAAGCAGTTCCAAAGGTGGAAGTTTGGATAATTCACATCTGCTCAGTCAGCTGTGGTTGTGATTTTTGTTGTTCCCTGTCATCTCCAAACTCCTCCCTGCACTCCCAGTTTGAGATTTCCCAGTGTATGCTGGAAATGGTACGAGATTGTGTCTTTGAGGTTACGGTCTTTCAGAAAGATGAAATCTTGCAGACTCTGCAGGCACAGCAGTCTCCTCAGGTCCTGGAGTTATTGTTTAATCTATGAACTGCAGGTTTAGCTCAGGAAGAATCAAAGCAGGAAGGACTTGCCTGTTCAAATACAGACTTTTCTTGGGAGCTGGTTATCTCGGTTTCCTCGGTAGCCAGTGGAAAGAAACAGGTGTTGCTGGGATGTGACTCATCCATCAAAGCAGTGTCCCAACAACCATCTGGCCACTCAGACCATCACAAACAATGTGGTGCAAGTTTCATCAGAGCACGACTTATTCATGCCAGGAGCAAGTAATCCACATTTCCTTTAAAGGCTCAGAGCATCTTTGCCATTAGTTGAGAATTACATTATGCTTATTTGACCCATGCATATTTTGCTTCACAATAATAGTTTAATTACTATTGTGATGTGTTTTCATTGTCTAATCTCTGTTCCTTGTGTTAATTGAACAGAGAAAGAAATATGCAGAGGTTAAGAAAGATTTTGGCTATTTTTAATGGAATAGATGTCCAAGTGTCTGTCCATGTGCATTCGTGCTTCATCAACTGAGAGTGGAACTGCAGGTTTTCCATTCATAGCAAATCAAGAATAACAGTCTCATTCCTGTTAAACAATTGTTCTTATTTTACCCTTGTGCTGCCAAAAGCAGCTTCTGGAAGACTCTGAATTTGAATAGGGTCTCTACTACTTCAAGCCAAGAGGAATTTTGTGTCACAGGAAGCTGCACACTTATGGCTCTATCTGTGCTATAGCTCTCATTTTCAAGTGTGCCAAAAAGGGTATTCATGGGGAGTCTCAAGAGATCAATCTTTCCCTGTTAGCCAGTCTTGGGGAACAAATCCTGGCAATATTCCTCTTTCAGGACCTTTACAGAATACTTTGACATCTAACGTTTCTTTTAGAATATGAAA
This sequence comes from Prinia subflava, assembly GCF_021018805.1. NCBI lineage: Eukaryota > Metazoa > Chordata > Aves > Passeriformes > Cisticolidae > Prinia > Prinia subflava. The sequence continues at coordinate 3,661,492 of NC_086267.1, read as the reverse complement.
CCGGACTGGTAGAATTGCTGGAGTGTTAATTTACTACATGGTGTCTGTCTCCCAGAGGAAGAGGAAAAAAACTGGAAAGCAGTAGTCTCCCACTGAAATCTTGGCTTGAGGTGAATAAATGAATGACAACATCTTTGTTCTGCAGTAAGGCCTGTCTGACCTTTCCTTTCCTGTTGAGTTGTGAAACAACAAAGTAAACATTTAACTGAATGTGGCAGCCTGAGACAATTTGCCCTATTGTAGAAGGAATGCCAATCCCTTTGCTCTGCATAAATTCTCTTTGCTGGCAATGCTAATGGAGCTGCAGTGGAAGAAAGCCAGGCCTTTCTTTGGGCAAGACCCAAGTTTAAGCAGAAATACAAGCAGTGTGTGGCGTGGTCCCTGGAAGTGTCCTGGGTGCAGCAGGGCTGCTGAGGATCACCCATGGTCAGAGCACTTTCAGAAGTATTTTATTTGTAGCACAGGAAATCAGTTTGCAGTACTGAAGTCTTCAAAGTCCTGCTACGAGGGTTGTTGGCAGTGGTTGGATATGATTCCTTTATTAACAGAACAATGCCAGGATGGAATTGCTGAGCTGTATTCCTTGTACAAAAAGGAATAATTTCCACACTTGTTTCCTCCATTTCATGGCACTGTCATGACACTGCATTCCCAGCTGAGGTGGGCTTCTGAGCATGAATAAACCCACGAGTCCTAAAATGCAATAAATGTACCTGAGCTTAATGTTCATCCCACTCACATGTATGCAGATTAACAGTTCATACCAGCCTTCAACTGTGCCTTGGGATGGTTTGTCACGGTGTTGGAGTCTGCATAACCTGCTGAGGAAGCCCTTGCTAATACTCTTGCACTACCCCTGACCTTCCCTATTTCCAGTCCATGAGAACATTTCTGCCCTGCCTTTCTGCTGTACATGTAGAAAATAAACTTTGCAAGTAGGAAGGGACAGCCTGGAAATACATTTATTTTAATGCCTATCTGCTAAATCTGCTGGCCTGCTCTCTTTATTGTGTGCTTTTTTATTTCAGAGCAGACTGGTGCCTAAATTGCTTTTAAACAGATTAGATGTCAGTAAGAATGGTACATGTTTAATGCATTTATGTTTATAAGAGTTTTACTTTCTCCTCTCAATTGTGCTAGAATGCAGATGCCTATTTCTTCTGACTTCCTGTGATTAATTTGATTGACTGAATCATATCTGCATTTGGAATATACTTGCTTTCAGAGAATATTGATCTTGTGCAGAAAAAAAAAAGCGCAGTGTATCAGCTGCATAAATATCTGCCTTGTAGCAATCCCTTGAGCCCCAGGAAACCTTTTCCTCTCTACAGCACCTGAATATTCTGTCTATTCAATCAGAAAGTTGTGGAATACCTCTGTCATATATGCAGATTAAAATATTTCAGTGAAAATGTCAAAAAAGCAACAAAATACATAGTATATACACAGCTGACCACTAAGCCCTGGCAATTAAGGAAAGTCTTTGTTGTTTTGGACTCCCTTCCTGGATCCACTTTCTTTTCCTCTGAGCCTTGGAGCTCATTTTGAATGAGGATGGACTTCAAGAGCTGGACTTGTTGGGTTGTAACTCAGTGAGGGGTTTTTTAGGTATTTTAAAGTGGACTGTGCACAACTGCTACAGTGAATAGAAACCATAACACCTGTTCTCCTCTGTGGCTTGAAATGGACCACAATGTTGTTTAAAGAGAAAAGGAGGCTAGAGAGCTGAACCATTTGAGATGTCCAATATTTAGCAGTGAATGTTACAGCCTAAGCCTGGCCTTGCTGAAAGCACAGACAGGACAAAGCCACTCCTGTGTGTTTTTCTCCTCTGGAGCAAGGTGATTAATTGGTGAAAAATTAAACTAGCAGTACAATATTGATCAGGACTGGCCATGGAAACACTATCTTTGCTTGTGTGGATGAAGGATTGTGGGGAAAATTGGTATTGCAAATTAATTCCTAAATACTGCACCTTACTATCTTCCGTGCCTGATTGCTCTATTTTTGGGTAACTATCTCTAAACTGAGAGTGTTGTACAAAGTCTGGAAAAAAAAAAAAAAAAGAAAAGAAAAAGAAACTAGTTAATTGCCTTTAGAGGCTCTAATATACAAGAGGAGTCATTTCACATGGAGATAGTGAAAAAGTCTTTTGCTGATTCTTTCAGTGAGGTGATCTCTCTGCTTTAGACTTTCATCTCCAAAACATTATTGTAACTTCTCAAACTATAATGGAAGACTATGCAGATGGGAGGCTTAAAAACTATTGTTCATCTCCTTCCCTCGTGGGAAGGTTTCTTGGTGTCCTGTTGGCAAGCAAAACACGCTTCTTTTTTTATAGAAGCAAAATTTATGATTCTTCTGGCCTGTTTAAATTCAGGCTGTCTGGAGTTCATCCAACCCTAAGTATTCAGACTTGAAACAAAACATAGGCATTTGTTTGTTTAGCTCTATCTCAAGTATGGAAGTTTTAAAGCTGTTTGTTTGGGTTTTTTAATAATGTGTTGCTTCTCTAAATAAGGAGGTTTGTAGGACTGACTCCAGGTGCTTTTTTTTTTTTTTCTTGATACACTATAGCATTAAAAAACTACTTGTAAACTGTCAGGAACTAAGATAGAACAGATATAAATATAGATATAGATAGATATGGATACAAACAAAAAGCCTTTCCTTGAAGAAAAGTATTTAATTCACTATTTCTAAAGGCAAGGTATTGGAAAAATGAGAATGATTTGTCACTAGTGCATGTTACTCTGAGGTGATTGTACAGTCATTTGAAATGTATCAATACTGTCTGGGTTTCTTTCTGAGGATTTTATCCAGCTCACACTTGCTCTTTGCCTCCAGAAGTGACTGTGCAAAACTTCAGGTGTCTCTGGTGTCAGATCACAGCAGAGTCCTCCATTACTCTTCTCCAGATTTAAATTCTACTGATTTTCTTTTTCAAGATCCACCTGTCTGACAAGTTTTGTTACTTAAAAAAGTCAGCTCTGTGGAGGTTTGACGTGTGTGGAGCTTTTCAAGTGAAGGGGCAGAAACCTTTTGGAATCTCAAAACACTGAGGCAGAACAAGATAAAGGTGTTACCTGCACGAGAACCTTGCACAGAGTTGCTGCAGGGAAGGGGGATTTGGTCACAGAAGTAGAGGTGGGAAGGAAATGGCAGAGGGCCTGTCCTCTCCTGCACCTCTTCTCCTGGAGAGGACAGAAGGAATGTACAAACACAGAAAATTCAGGTTAATTTTTTACTCCTGTCTTTTTCCCAGTCTTCAGCTATTCAACCATCTGTGTTAATTCAGCGTCTTGCCAGAAACAGCTGCTCTGTGCTGCCCTGAGGAGCTCTGCTCTGCTTTTTGTGGAACTCTGAACAAAGCCATTTCTTTGTTCTCTCTCCCACAGTTGTAAAAAAGAATAGTAATTTAAACACGCTACAGGAGGTTTATGCAAGCCTAAAACAATGCCTTATGGACAAGAGTATTGTGCTGTTATTTCTTCAGTTGGTTTTCCTGTCATGAAATTTTCACTGCAGTCACACAGGCTCAGGATGGAGAGTGTCTGTCCCACTGGATCTCACAAGACTTAAAACCAGATACAGACTGCCAGGTCCATAACTGCTGCTTTGAGGGAAACCCTGAGTTTTGGGAGTGGGCTTTGTACTGGTCTTTTACTCTCCAAAGGTGTACATGTATGTCCATGCTACCTGAATTTTCATGAAATGAAATTATAGGATAACAAGGGAGAAAATAAGGGGATGCTAGTATCATTTTTCTCTTGTTAACAGGAGAAGATTTTTACTAGAAATGAGAACTCAGGTTGTGTGAAGTAATTTTTTTCCTCAGAGAATAGTATTCCTTTAAATAAAAAGTCCTGAGTTATCAGAACACTTATTTAACATTTCTCTCTAATATTTACCTAATAATTAAACAATTAAGGTGTAATAGTTCTATTTAATTCCTGTGGTAAGAGCATTTCTTGGGAAAATAAGGTTAATGACAAAATAAGATATTCGAGTGTCAGAATTTGTGTTTTGTGTTTCTCAAAACTGCCTTTTAGATCAGTCTTTGAGTATTTGGTGAGGATGATTACAATCCCATCTATGAAAATTCCTGGCAAATTTAGAAGAAATGTGGTCTTAGATATTCTTAGTTTCGTATATATTTTGGAAGACAGGGAGCTGTTGTGCAAGAATTCTCTCAATCAAACTTTGCCAAGTTTGTCCCCACACTTTTTTGTCAGCTGGTTCCTTTACATTCCAATATTTCTTTGTTACAAATAATATGTGCACTTGGTTTGAAATGGCATCTCTTCAATACATTTATTTGCTTGATCTTACTATAAAATATAACTCCACTTTAGTATAGCTTTTGAGTTACACTGTTTATTTGTATTTTTAGGATCTGGAAATCTTGAGGGGCTTTTTTTTTGTTGTTGTGCTGGTTGATTTGATTGTGTCTTGTGTGGATCCGGGTGTGCTGACACAGTTTCAGTAGTTTATCCATTGGATATTACAAATAGGGCAGAAGGTGAAGCACTGAGGTGCTGTGTAAACTCTGAGTGCCATGGTGGAAATCAATGGGGCTGAATAAAAACCTGTTACCCAACTTGGGAAAGCATGAGTCAGATGGGACTGAAGGAGGATTCGCTGCTATTCCCCAGTGGGTATTTATTGCCCACTTTGCACAGCTCAGGGGGCAGCAGTGGCAGAACCCAGAGGTTCTGTCAGCTGGGGATCTGAGGTGTTAGAAGTTGAGTGGTAAGTTTATGTATAATATGTTCTGCTCCCAACAGTGGCAGTGATTTGGAGCCGTATTTGGTGGTTTAACTAATACTCAGAAGTGGAAACACAATAGAAGTTTTAGAGATTGATTCAACACACCCAGACCCCCAAAACCTTCTGCACAAAACCAGACAAACCAAGCCCTTTAGTAGGAAATATTAATGCTGTTACCTTAGGATGGAGATACAGAAAAATAAGCAGTTACCACATTTGTTGATATATGAGAAACAAAGCAGTAGTTATAGATTAATAACTTGCTATGAACAGTTAATTTTAATAAATTTATTGTTATGTTAGCCTTTTGGTTTTGAAGAGTGAAGGGTTTCCTCTTGGAGGAGGGAAGGCACAGGGCTGTCTGTTTCTGTGTCTTATAAACATGTTCCTTTTATTCTTCAGGCAAATACAGTAATACAAACTCTGCTGAATGGTTTTTAATTGACATAGGATTTCCAGAGTAAGACAAAAATGTATGTGTTGTCTGGATTCAGTCCAAAGCATCTTTACTTCTGAACTGGCTCAGGCCAGAGAGACAGGATGTTCCACAGAGCAAAACCCATGTGATTAAAGAACGTGAACAAACACAGAGTATATTATTAACAAAACACCAGACTGCATTTCATGTTGGGTTTTCTGGCTGGTGACCCATGGAGTTGACTCAAAAAGTTAACAGAGAGACAAAGGTCCAGTCTGTTCTAACATAACTAACAATCACAAAAGATTCTCTGAAGCCTTCTCTCCTGTCTTGAAGAGCTGTTCACACAGGTCCTGACAGGGGTATAAATGCATCCCAGTGAGCCTCTGTGTCAGGCTCTGTCCTGAGAGAGTGTTACAGCATCTGCTGCAGAGGGGTTTTATCTTGATTCACCATTCTGTAGTGTCTAGAAATCAGGCTCCCTGTTGCCTCCAGGCTCATCACGCTGTCAACAGTATCTTCATTTCTGCCTTGTGTTCTGACTCACATGCCTGTCAGTGCCATCCTGTCTGTCCTACTTTGTGGCCTCTTCCATGTTCAGGATGTGGCTGAATCCTCCACATCCTGATCAGCAGCTGTCTAGGCCACGATCTGTGTGGGCAGGCTTTGAGTCACTCTGTTTTGTGGTGAGGATGCATGTAATTGAGGCATGAGGTGAAGGGTGGATGGTGTTTGAAGACTTGTGGAGCACTTGAATAGCAGCTGGCAAAAAAATTTTGATCATAAGCAGATAGATAAGGTGGAGTAGTCTTGGCTGGTCATGTCTGCCCTTTACTGAAGATAATTGAAACAAAATTAACTTTTTTTGCAGTTGTTGATAGTGTTGGAAGGTTCTGCTCCTTAGTGTTTGCATGCCTTTGACCCCAGAACCTGGACAGATCCATGAATCTTCATCGTGTAAGTATTTTACTTGCAGTATTTTCCTGAAGAATAAAAGAAACCTGTTTAGAAGAAGTAGAAACACATAGCCCTGTGCCCCTTCTCCCCAAGAGGAAACCCTTCACTCTCCAGAAGTTTCTTCAGGAAATTCAATCAGTGTTGGAGTGGCTGTCTCCCATGCTGTCCACATTCGTGCCTTTTCCCGGGAGGCTGCACTTCTGCTCTGCTCTGCTAGCAAAGGGCTGAGGTGCCAGTGAACCTGTGAACGTGTGGGGATCCTGGTGGTCTTTTACAAAAACTGTGTTCTGCTCTCTGGACAGTGTGTGGATCTCTGGAAAGGGCACATCAGGCCCATTTTCATTCACCTTTCACAAAAGGTTACTTTATTACAAACGGCTTTATATATTTAGGGTCATGCTTCCCAAGGTTACACAAATATTATGATTTTTCCATTGATATTTAACACTTTTAGCCAAATGGAGAGCTGTAGCTGCAGTTTAATTCCTCTTTAGTGTTGCAGGCTCATTCTATTAAACATGCATTTTGGCCAGGGGGGAAGGAGCTGTGGAAGCAGTGGGTGTTAGATCCCTGAGAGGCAAGGCGCTGCTGTTAAGATGACAGCTTTTCCTGTACTGCCCAGAGCATCTCCGAGTTGCTGTCTCCTCCCTCGCACAGAGCCCAGCTGCCTTCCCACCCCATCCCCGCTGTTAGTCAGCAACGCGCTCCTCTCTTCCTGATCCCGAGCAGGAGATATTGTTAAAACGCTTCCTCGCTCTGGTTTATTCACTAATTCCTCCTTGTTAATGCTGAAAGGGAGGTTTTCCCGAGGCGCTGCGGGCAGGAGATCGCATGGAAGGCAAGGAGAGCTCTGTGAGCAGCACGTCGGGGCTCGGGGGCTGGCCCGGGGAGCGAGCCTGAGTCACGGAGCCGCAGAACCGGGAGGGCCGGGCTGGCAGCGCTGCTGCTGCCTGAGTCACCCCGGCCGGCAGCGGGGCAGGGGGGCCCTGCAGTCCCTGCAGTGAAAGCTGCCAGCCGGCACAGGGCTCCGAAAGCGGCTCCTGCCTTCCCCCGGCCTCTGGTGTCAGGAGCGGTGTGAGCAGGAGCAGCGAGTCTCCTGTGGCTGCACTCAGTGCTGTGCCCAGGTGTGGGCCCGCAGTTCAGGGCAGGGGTTGGAAGGGCAGCAAGGCTGGTGAAGGGGACACAAGTCCTGCAAGGAGCAGCCGAGGGAGCTGGGGTTGTTTGTCCTGGAGAAGAGGAGGCTCAGGAGAGACATGGTGTGGGCAGCAGGAGCAGGGCAGTGGTGAGGCATCCGTGAGGCTGCACCTCGAGTGCTGTGTCCAGTTCTGGGCCCCCCAATTTAGGAAGGACATGGAAGGGCTGGAGCGTGCCCAGAGAAGGGCAGCAAGGCTGGTGAAGGGGACACAAGTCCTGCGAGGAGCAGCTGAGGGAGCTGGGGTTGTTTGTCCTGGAGAAGAGGAGGCTCAGGAGAGACCTCATCGCTCTCCACAGCTCTGACAGGAGGGTGCAGCCAGGGAGGTTCGGGCTCTGCTCCAGAGGACAGCAACAGAACAGAGGACACAGCCTCCAGCTGTGCCGGGGGAGGTTTGGGCTGGGCAATGGAAGAAGTTCCTCACAAAGGGTGCTCAGGTGGGAATGAGTTGCCCAGGGCTGTGGTGGAGTCACCGTCCCTGGAGGGGCTTAAGGAGAGACTGGACGTGGCACTCAGTGCCATGGTCAGGGTGACAAGGTGGTGTTGGGTCATAGGCTGGGCTTGATGATCTCAGAGGTCTTTTCCAATTGTTTCTGTGATTGTCTCTCTGAGAAGCAGAATTCAATTGCAGGTAATTGCTAGTGCTCTGGTTTCCTGTGGCTTTCCACCTATTCATTTGTGTTGGGTCTGCTCAACTGCTTTACAAACACGGAAATGTGCTTGGAAGCTGTTGAGCTTCCAACACAAAATAAAACCCACAGTGCTTGTAGATCTCAAACTCTAGAACTGTTTCTGTGGAGCTTTCTGTGAAGCTCTGGTTCAGGTTTGCATGTAATAGTGAAATTAAAACTTGGCACTTCTTTCAGGCTCATTTAGAGAAATTGTCCCTAGGTAATGTAACAATTAAAGGACCAAATTATCCTTCAGTGCTTGCATTCTTCAAAAAAAGGCAAATATTTTACAATCTTGTAGCAGTCAAGAGGTACCAGTGAAATCAGCCGGCCTAGAAATTATTTCATATGTCTTTGATATGAAAATGCATTGAAGTTTCACAACAAAAAGGCAAACATAACTTACTGTGACCTGTTTTCTAGCCTTGGGACAAGATTAAATATGAACTGATGACAGGTATCAGAGTATTTGCTTAAGCAAACAGAGTAAAAGTTACTCTTTTGGAAGGTTCAGTCACCAATTTCTGCATGATTTGCATGATAAAATCTCAAGAGTGGAGTAGAAACACTTTTCATATGTAAAGTAACAATCATCAAGTTCTTGCAGAATGTTCTATCTTCATACTGAAATGTTCTGCAGATTTTTCCATAAGTTAAGTGGAGTAAAAAGGCAAATTTATCATCTTAAAGGCAGTATTCTGATGGTATCCCAAACAAATTAAGCTACAATTGCGTTTCCTTAATCCAAATATTTTGAAAGTAAAATTGCTTTTACTTGGAGTTCTGTCTCTACTGATGTCACAATATTTTGTTTACTAGTAGAGATATTCTAGTCAGAAGCCATAAGTAATATTTTTTTTGTCTTTCTGTCTCTCCTTGCAAAGCCTCTAAATTTCTTAATGATGCTTAAACTTATAAGCTTCCTTATTTTTCAATGACTTGCAGAAAATGAGCATTGATAATGAGATCTTCAGACATCTCATAGGGCTCCAGGATGCTGATTCAATAATATCCCACTGTGAGTACTGCTTTTTAAATGTCACTCTGAATTTGTTTTAAGCTATGATATGATATATGATATGCATCATATCTTGCAATGCAAAAAAGAAATAACTATGAGAAACACCTATCTTTTCTGTATTACTGTTTGGAGATTTTACCCTATGAATGTCATAATGGACAATCTGATTATTGAAGATATTTTCATAGATTGATGCATTTGTTTTTACATTAATGTACACTTCTGATTGTCTGCTGAAAAGTGGGGAGTTGTTTTGGTTTGGGTTTCTTTTCCAGTTCCTCATTGTCTCTTACTTCTGTTATCTCTTTCCCAAGCTGGTTACGTATAGTTGCTGCTATTTTTAGCTTCTTTCTGGCTTTCATTAATCTTGAGTTTCCAAGATTGTCATTATGACATTTGGGATAAATGTTTTCTAATTAAATTCACCTCTTTTGAACTGCCTTGATTTAAAGGATCTGTCTAAGAAAAGATATATTCTAAATATAATTTGTCATTGCTAAAGATGCATCTTTTCCTGACACAGATATAGTCAGCAGCTCGAGGTTTGGCTACAAACCTACTTAGTTTCTTGTTTTTCAGGTCAAAGTAACATCTAGTCAGGCTTTGCATGGCATGAGGCAGAAACAGGATTTTCTAGCATGGTGAGTACTTGTAGAATCAACAGGCTGATGATTTCTAATGACCAAGAATTCAGGAGACACTGCCTCCTAAATATGAGCAAAAGGGGGTCAGTCATCTGCCAAGGAAATTCTGTTTCACCCCTACATGTTTTAGAGGTGGCTTCAGGGAGGAATTTAGGAAAGGCTCATTGTGGAGTGACTTAATGTGAGCTCTCATGAGGATAGAACGGAGCACTACCAGGGGGAAGTTCACAAATAGAGGTTGAAGGAGCTGTTTAAAATTATAATATGGGTAGGGATTTAATGATGATCATGAGAAGACCTTAAGTAGGGATCATGTAGCAGAGGATGTTTTTCCCTTTAGTACTCACTAATTTCAGTTGTAAACTCTACTTTAGTTACTTTGTTAGATGTAGGCTTTTCCAGCCTCTTTGCCTTTCTCTTTTTCTTCCAAAGAACATAGACCAGAAGTGGTTCTTTTACTAGGTTTATTTTGTTGCTTTTCCAGGTCATTGTCATTCAATGGTTCCAGGAGTAGCTAGGAAAGCTCTTGCAAGGTCACAGAGTTCCTCTGTGTTATCTCCTTGGCCCAAGGCAGGATCTAATAACATTAACATGCTCTCAAGCATCCTGGCAAACAATCATAAAAGTCTCTAGTGATACAGACTCTCCTATATCCCTAAGCAATTTTAAATTATTTTTAATAGAAAAATTTCCCCACTAACTTATAAATGAGAAATATAAATAAATAATCTAACATGGTTTCATAAATTGCACAGGAGCACTCAGGTTTTGACATGAACAGCAGAGACACAGGTTTATGAACTTGACTGCTCTATTTATGAAAGAAGGAATGATTAAATTATGTGTAGTTTGCTGCAATAATGGTTACAGGCATGTTCATTGGAACCAAAGCCTTCTGAGATATGGTCTGCTGATGGACAAGGATTTCATCCACAAGCTCTCAGTCAGTCCCACTCTGCCCAGGATGGTCAATCAGTGCCACTTGAGTGGCATCCTTTCCACTGGCTTCTCAGGTAAAGAAAAACAAAAGTATAATGTTCAGTGATGCAGCAGATGTTTCAAAGTCTTCCTCAAGGAGGAGATTACCCTGCTGCCTAAGTTAGGCATATTATGGAGTTTCAAAAATGCAAAAAGGTTTGAATTGGCTAAGAAGGTTTTGGATTTAAACCATGTTGGTGAGACCTATGATACTGGCTTTACCAGAGTTTTATGGTCTTTTATTTCTCTGGTGCCCATTCTGTCCTTAGCAATGAGGAGCAAGGAGCAGAGCAGGAGAGCAAATACAATTGGATGATGCACTTGGTTTGCTGTAGAGGAATCATTTACCTTTGCATTGCTTACTTGCCTCCCATCTGGTTTACCATGACCTGTAAGGGAACATTTGTCTTCCACAGCCAAGGCATTCAGGCAGAGTTAATTGAGCAATTAAATTATCAGGTGATGGAAATAAAAAGTCTCATCCGCATAGAAGGGTTTAGCAATCTGGCTCCTTTCAGTTTCTGACTTACTATTATGTAATGTGTGTTACTGCCCAAGTGCACTCTGTGCAAAACAAGGAGAGAAGCAGCTGTCCTGACTTAAGCTTTAGAGGATGTGACATCCATGGCTTCTGTCAATGACCCCAGAGGAAGGTGACAGCTGGGGTTTTTGAGGAGACACTGGGAGTGTGAACAGTCTATTTAATAGAGCCTCCCTTCCCAACTCATCCTTTCTGTGTAGTCCCCCATCAGGAGTTTGTAGCAGTGGCTAAGATAACAAACATATAATAAACTCTTTCTTTCCAGTTGGGTGTGTTGCACCTGTAAATATCTGTGAAGGGGTGAGAAAAGTTAGAGTGTCCAAGTGCTGGTGGGTTTATACAGAATTGCAAATGGAAGCAAATTCCCTTTTGGAGAAGAGTAACAGACAAAGATTCCCTTAGTGAAAATCCATTTGGTGTGACAAGTAGAGGCAATTTAAAATGTATCTGTTTTCTGAGAATATTGATGTGATGTTTGGCTTTGCCAGCTGTCCAGCTTGGCAATTCTGGGAGTGACCCATGAAATAAAAGCACATCAGAATTCTAGATCCTGCTTCCTGTACAGAGCTACCAGTACACAGATTGTTGTTTTAGCTACAAAATTGATAATGGTAAAAACCACACCTGTCCACAGTGTCGACATGTTTCTGCCCTTTTGAAATTCTCAAGGGAAATTTGAGGACAGATCCAGACTCAGTCTTGTCCAGTATGTTTAAAGCTCAGGGAGACACTAGCCCTGGTCATCTCTTCTGCTGAGGAAAATGTGGAGGAAAATAGAAGGAAAGTTCCCAGGACCAATATTATGTTAAGAGTATGTGCTCCTGTATCTGAGAACTCGCTCTCCAGGCTTTATTTTTAGTATGATCTATGGAAAGTAAAGGAGATGGCCTGACAGTGGTTCATGGACTAGATTTGGTGGCAGTGTTTCTCTTTAGGCAAGTGGGTTGCTTGAGAAGCTGTGCAAAAGTTGCAGCAAGACACTTTTATCAAACCTGTTTATCTCCTAAACAAATTATCCAGAGACAAAATAGTGACAAAAGTCTACTTGTATAAATATATTAATTTTCATCTCTGTCCTTCAACTGTGAAATCTGATCTCTGGAACTCTCAGTGAAGACATCTACTCGATACTTGCAATTTAAACAAGCCTATATTCTAGTATCTTGGGATGTTCACTTTATCTTTGATCAAAAAGCTCTCCCATTTCATTGCCTCCATGTAAACTGATCACTTGAGCAAGTCTCGTGGTGCACTTGGATTTTTAATTAAAAAAAAACAGGTGTGGGAGGTTGGAAGCATTTGCCCCTTGTGCATAGGAAGGTTCTCAGCCTCTTGGCCAATGTGGAAATGAGAGCTAAGGGAATATGGTCTGTTTGAAGGAATTGGCTCGAGGTTATCTTGTCCTCTCTAACTATAACACTCCAGAAGGAGATTTTCTTGACTTTGCAAGAAATGGTAACTTGGTTTGGTGTGGGGTGAATTGATCTAACTCTGTCCCTACTGTCTTTAAGTCTTGTACCCTGGAGTTTGACTCACGCTGCAGTGACACTTCCACGTGTTCCAGGCCTAGAAGGAAAAATACTCCCTGTTGGTTAAGGTATTCCAGGGCTGCAACCAGAGCCCTTCGTGTAGCTCAGCCTCAGATGAGAGGAAGCAATTGCTCATTTGCCATGTTCAATCTTCAGACATGAAGCTGACCTAGAAGTGGCATTAAACTTTCCTGTAGAATCAAACCCGTGGATTCTCAGCAAGCTCTGCTAGCCCTACACCCAAAGAGATTATCATTTTACTGAGAAACTGAATAATTGTGTACCTGCAAAAATCACTTATTCTTCATGAGAGAGAGAAAAAAAAAAAAAAAGGTAGAGAAGTCAAACTAACAGCAAGCCTGTTTTTATTATACCAGGTAGGAGATTAATTATGTTATTTGGAGGTCTGACCTCCAATTTTGTGTATAAAGGTCACGGCTCTTGTTGGAGAGGTCAATTAATATATCAGAGTATCAGGCTCAATGCAGAAATACCATCCAAAGAGTGTCCAGGGCTGCTGTTTATTTGCTGTAGCAGATAGTTAATCTGTTTGCTACCTGTTCTATTTCTCTTGCTCAAGAGCATTAGCAAATATTTATTTGACAGGATGTTCTGTTCCTCTCTCTCTCTCTCTCTCTCTCTCTCTCTATTTTTTTCCCTGCCTCTGTCCTTAGAGAATGAAGGCAAATCCCAGAGCAACTCCACGTTGGAAACATTATGTTGCAAGTTGGACTCTAGTCAGAGCAATTTTGTTACTCCTGATGGGGAAAGAGTAGGAAACAATGGGCTGTCAAACAGGGAAAGGGCCTTTAACTAAAGGGTAAGAAATCAGGAGAGGAGATGCTCACAGCACTTTGACTCACCTGAAAACACTCAACAAATTACATGGCAAGGTGAATAGGTTATTTACAGCAGTAGAAGTAAAAGAGAGACTTGTGAGTAGCAGCAACCACTGTTGGATAGAGCACTGCTGTCTGAACTTATATGGATGCCCTCCTGTTGTTTGAGTGGGAGGCTGGGCTTGAAGGGTCTCACTCAAAAATATCCAAAGCCCCCAGTGCTAGTCCCAGAGGCTTTGCTTTCCAGTAGACCAATTAATTAATTTTCTTCAATGTGCACTGAAAATGTGGCACATGTTACAAACTCCTATCATTCTTCTATGTACATATGATGCCAAACAAGTGGCAGCTGCCAATGTTGGTTAACACTGGAAAATGACAGAAATCCTGGTTGCTGCTGGGAGAAAGGGAGTGGGAAATGATAGGCTGGCAAATGACAGGCTAGCAAATAACAGAAACAAACATTTGTATGATCCATAGTGAGTCCTAGAATGCCACTGTCAGAGGTGGACATTTAGGAGGGAAACAAAATAATAATAAGAGGTTAAACCCCCTCATCTCTTTCACTGTGCTCCAGGAAAAGGTAAATTTTACTCCTGACCCAATAAATGTTCTCAGATTTAGTTCCCACAGGACAATTTGCTGAGCCATATACTCTTGTCCAGTCACAATGCCCCTGCTTGTTTCTGTGGTTTGGATTCTGGTGTGTTTGAGGGTTGCTTTGGTGTTTTAGGCAGGCACAGGCCCTGAAGGAAAGCTTCAAGAGCCTGGGGAAGTCCTTTTTCTGTTATTTCACCTCTGTCCTTTTCTCTGCTTTCAGTGGATGCAAGAGGCAGGGAAGGCTGTCTGGCTTTGGGGCAATCCAGGAATATTATGGTACCTGTTTACCCTGAGTGGCTGTCGTGCATCCCAACATCTCTGTCTCCATAAAGTCTCTGATTGTTTGGGATGGAATGTAGACATGTATATGTAGACATCCAGCTGGTCTCTACCTTGTTGTTAGATATTTTCAGGCAGAAAGAGGATGACAGCCCCTGTCTCTCCTGTCTGACAGGCACTCTGTATGGGTGGAAGAGGCTAAATTAAAACCAGCAGAAGTGGACTTTCCGGTTTTTCTTGATAACTGGTGTAAAGGAGAGAAGGGAGCAGTCTGTGCACTACAATTAACATCAGGTGCTATTGCAACTCACCCTGTAATGCGATATAGATACAATCTCAGCAGAAAATTGAATGCTGCGCTGAGTCAGAAACAGAGCAATGCTGGGTTTTGAAGAAAGTAATTGGCCCCAGGGACACAGTGGTTTCTCATTTCCCCTGTGGCAAACACAGGGAAGTGGGGCAGTGTTTCCCGTAGGCTTCCAAAGTCAATTTAGACAAGCTACAGAGCCAATTTATAAATCAGAGTTTTAATGAAAACTTAGCAAGAGGCAGGCACACCTTCAGTCTTCCTGCAATGTCCACCAAGTACCACTCAGTGCCATTCTGCTTTTTTTTGGTGATCTCTGAGTGCCCCATCTCTGTGTGGGCACTAAGGCAGCCCAGCCCCTGTTCTCTCTCTGCTAGAGAGCACAGCCCAGTGCAGCAGTGCTCTGATGGTGTGTGACAGACCTGTCCCAGTGCAGCAGTGCTCTGATGGTGTGTGACAGACCTGTCCCAGTGCAGCAGTGCTCTGATGGTGTGTGACAGACCTGTCCCAGTGCAGCAGTGCTCTGATGGTGTGTGACAGACCTGTCCCAGTGCAGCAATGCTGTGATGGTGTGTGACAGACCTGTCACAGTCACTGCTCACTGCCCCTGCTCATGGCCAGGTGCTGTGACCTGTGCTCACCTCGCTGCTTCTTCCTGCCAGCCCTTGGTACAGCAGGGGCCCAACCCTTCCTTGTGCTGCCCTGCACTTCACAAAAACAATGATTTGAGGTTTTGCAGAACTCACTGATCACGAATTCTGCTTTTTTTCTCCAGCAGGAGATCAGAAATGTACAGAAAAAAAGACTCTTGATAGCTAAGAAAAATTTAATCTTACTAAAGACAGGATCTACTGGGCTGAAAGCTGCAGCTTACAATTAATACAAGAAGCAAAGAATTGTGCTGTTCAGGTAACACAACAGGGATGAGAGTAATCTATTTATGCTCTGTCTTTAAATGAGAATTAAGTTTAGAGCTCAAATATATACAGCCTGTGCCTGCTCTGGGTGACTGCAAGCTCCACCACTCAGATTCTTACTCCTGCTTTCCTGACATCGCACTTGTCACCTTCCAGTGGTTTGTCACATTTAGAATAAAATCTGCAGGGCCTCTGGGGCATAATCACATCCTTGTTTCATGTGAAATGCATAGTCAGTTTGAGGCACTGCAGTGAAATGAAATGCTGTATTTCAGTGAATTTGCCACACTGGTTTATGTGTTCCTGCACCTCCTTCCCCGAAGCTGCACCCAGCAGAAACAGCCAATACCTCACACCATTCGTACCTTACATGCCAGCAATTCACACTTTTGTTCAACATTTGTCTCCAAGTGCGTGGCCAATGTAGCCTACTCTGTGTGTTGCCTCGGAGGAGAGTTTTTCCCCAGACTTCTTTCATTCAGTTGATGGGAAGACAAAATATGATAAAGGTCATAATCAGAAATAGAATTATTTTCCTGGTTTTGTATCTTAAAATATTGGTCGCAGGAGTTTGCTTAGGAAGTAAATGCAAATATCATCATTTGGACTCTTTAAACTGTCGTGGCCTTCTGATCCCAAGCACATTCTCGGTCTTCTGGATTCTCTAAGTGCCCTCTAGTGACTAATTCTCTGCACCGTGTTGGGTTTTCTTTGAAAAAGAAATTTTTCAGCCATTGAAGGGATGGTTGGTGAGGGCAGGAGCAGGATAAACGTCCTCATATTATTCTGAGGGCAGCACTAGTTTGTTCTGCAGAAGTAAATAGAAATATTTGTTGAGTAGTCTGCAGAAAGCTCCAGGCAGCAAAGGAGTGAAGGTATATGTGCTGCTGTTGTGGAAATGTCTGAGCTGAAACATGAGTCAAAACAAGTCCAAACCACTGGAAGAAAACTTCTCAGCTGTCCCTGCACAACACTTGAATGGTTTAGGTGAAGTGTGGCATTAGTGAATATTCAAGACTGATGTTTGTATATTCTATAGTAATTCTCTATGTTGAATTTATTTTTTCAATGAGTTCAGAACTCAATTTTAATGTGAATAGATCAGTGCTGTTAGCATTGCTTTTCATTCTGCAGTAAAATGCTGGTTCTTATTTCTGGTGGTGCTTTAGATATGGTCTTTTTGGTTGTGTTTTTCCTTTTTTGAAGCAAAAATTCAAGTGTCTTTTTAAAATGCTTAATTACATCCATTAATATAGCCAGTGTAGGAGTTTGGTTCAGGAACTGATTTATCTGGGCTATTAAAGTCATATGACAATGTGCTGAGGGCCAGATATGGAGGTGGTGTGCAGACTGGCACATACAGAGTTTCTTTATGTTCTTACATTGTATTAGCTGCCCACCAGCTTCTTTACGCCTACTCAGTTGGCAGGTAAGGGATGCTGGGGCGGTGTAATTTACGTGGTAAGCTCATCTTACCATATAAGCATTAAGAACATATAATTGAGATGCTCCTCACCTTGTTTGAACTTGCTTCTGTTTTTCTGTCCTACTCTGTATTTGCACTGTGTTCAATACTATAGGCCATAGATCTTATTGGCATGACTGGGCATTTACAGAAATATAAATTTTGGTCTTCAACTGGTAGCATAAATGCTGTGGAAAGCAGAGTTTAATTTGGATTTAACAAAAGCTCTCATCTGCCTGGAATCTGTACAGGGAGAGTTCAAGGGAAGAAGGCAAGCTGGGACTGGCTCTGGAAATGATCTGGACTGAAAAAGTGGACTGTGGAAGGAGCAGGTACAGCTGGGATTTAGAGGATCTGTCAGCCTGTATGATGAACACTTGGATTCATCTCTGTAACTCCAGTGGTAACCAGCAGTAGGACACGAGGTGGGGGAATGAAGCTGAGCCAGGGAAGTTCAGATTGGACATTAGGAGAAGGTTTTTACTGAGAGGGTGGTCGGTCACCAGAACAGGCTCCCCAGGAAAGTCATCATGGCACCAAGCCTGGCAGAGCTCAAGGAATGTCTTGCTATAAGGTTTAGTTTTAGGTGGACCTAAAACTAAAGGTGATGAGCAGGAACTTGGACTTGATCATCAATATGGATCAGTTCCAGCTTGAGATATTCCATGATTCTAACTCTAGCAATTTTTGTCATTAGCTGAACTAATTTTAAATAAGTGTAAGACTGTCATAAACTTGCCATTGACTAAATGTCTTGGTCCCTGATTTGCAAACTTACAGGTGGTCTAGGGTTAATCTGTTTTAAATTATTATAGTGCAAAAGAATGATATACCAAGGAAGTTGATCAATAATGTGACTTCTGTGAGAAGCTGCTAGAAATTCTTGCACAGAATTTCACTCGACTGGAGCTAATGTCTGCTTCAGAGGAAAGGATTATGGGGATAGTAAGAGAGGTTTCCAAGAAACGAAGGAACGGTCTGATCTGAGCAAAGCAAGTAATGAGGCCTGCTGGCAAATGAAACAGCGAGCCTAACATCAAGCTTTAAATGAGCAGAGATGAATATGCTGTCAGAAGCTGCTTTGTGGAAGGACTTAACAAAAGTGTTTAGTGAATGCAAACCATCTTGCACCCAGAGACGTTAGGAGGGAATGGTGCAGATTCATAGCAGTAGGTATTCACCACCAAAACATGCTCTTTTGAACACTGTTGGGTTAAAGTAGTAAAAAGTAAAAGAGTAACTTTACACTTCAACAGCAATTTATGTGCAAGCTCACAGAGGAGAGGAGATTTGTGGTTTCTGTTTTGTCTAAAGCCCAAAGGATGCTAAGAAATGAATGCACAGCAGGAATTGCTTTTGTTCTCTCCTTTGTTGTAACCCTGGGAAGGACTAGAGTTACTTGTCCCACTGTCCCCAAGTGGACAAACTGTGCTAAATGGTGCAAGAGTTAATCTGTGTAAATTTTGAGCAGACAATTTTATTTAATTGATCATGGAATAAACATGAGCTTAATGTCTCAAATACATTTACAAGGAAAAATCACTGTATAAAATGGGCATGACTGCCTGTCACCATTAATGATATAACCCACTCTCCATGCCCAGGTGGAACAAAAAGTCATCCTTGATGGTGAGGAATGGGACTCTTGGGTACTGTTTTCATCTTCCCAGTGTTTGCAGAGCTCTGGCTCATGGGTGGTTGTTGGCTGAGGCTGTGGGAGCAGGGGTTGTTGTGCTGGATTCTGTTACATTCCCCTGTGGGAATGGTTTGTCTCCCCTCAGGGACCCCTAGAGCTTGTGCTATGTAGTTTGACCCTTCTTTCCCTTTCTGACCCCATTGGCTGTGTGCCAACTTGTCCCACCCTCACAAGAGCTGAGAGAAGACCCTGTTCCTCTGTGCATGCCCTCTTTCCCTCTGGACACCACCTGAAATAAACTTCTTACTGCAACTAAGGGTTAGAGCCTCCTTTGGATCCCTTTCCTCTCTTTTGATATATTCCTCCAGAGCCTGAGAAGGACTGAGCTACCTTAGACCCTCGGAGGGGTTAGAAGAAGGATTTATTATCAGTATTCTCAGTCGTGGTCACTGCAGGGGTGGCTAGGCCTGGGGCTTTGGCAAAGCAGGCAGTTAACAACTGTGGTGTGTGACAGCCACAGTCCCAGCCCGTGGAGCTGTCCCTGAGCACCCAAAGCTGGGTGAGAAGTATTTGGTGTTCCTACAACATTTCTGATGGCACTGGCTCCTCCCAGCATTGCTGTCTTGCCCCGCCTGTCTGATCGTTCTGCAGCAGGCCTGCCTGCTCGTGTTCTCTTACCAGCTGTGCCATCTGACTGGACCTGCTTCTGTTCCTGTCCTTTATCCTTAGGGTTTCAAATCTTCTTATTTTATTTTATTTTATTTTATTTTATTTTATTTTATTTTATTTTATTTTATTTTATTTTATTTTATTTTATTTTATTTTATTTTATTTTATTTTATTTTATTCTTTTTGTTTTTCACCTTTTCTGCTCAGAGCATGAAGGATCTTTCCAGTGGTTGTGCCACTGGAGGCAGATAAATAAAAGGGATGCTGTCAACCTGTGGTTTTGAATGAGAATGTGATTGTTTTCTTCCAGAGCAACTATGACGATTTTAATCAGTTTGTTATGAATGTGGCTTCTAAAACCAGTTTGTTTTCTCAATAGGCAGCAAGTGGAGTAGTGAATATTGTGGGTATGGGGGATGAGACCTGGGTGCAGACACAGCATCCTGCTGTGGCCACAGCCATGTGGATCAGCGCTGAGAAGTGGCACGGCTGGGTTGGAGGAGACCCCGAAGCTTCATAGCTGGGGAGCAAAAGGAAAAGCTGAGCTCAGGTGAGGGACATCCCAGTACAAAAATAGCTTCAAACCTGCCAGGAGGACTGGGGATAGAGTGTATGTCAAAATGAGGAACCTGCAGCATCCTCAACAGAACCCTGCAATGGTGTCTGGCATGGAACACATGTTGTTTGGGGCAAATAGGTGCATTTTTGAGGTTATGCCATTACTCAAATATGACATCTATGACATGGGATTCACTCTCTCATCTCTATTTAGTTTCTCTTGCATGAGTGTTTTGACAGGGGAGAAGGAGATGAAAAGGTGCACTGTATCAAATTGCTCACAACAACAGTGCAACAACGCTAGTGCATGCCAAGCTTCTTGCTGAGTTTCACCTGATCTGCCATGATCAGGCACAACCTCAGGGTCATCTTAGGAACAAGGTGCTTACAGAGGGCCCTTAGAAAGCCGTGAAGGGAAGAGTTTTGCTGGGACTGCGGACCTGCTGTTTGGGTTGTGGTTTTTGAGGAAGAATATTTGAGGGTAGGTGAGGAACCCAGTCCCACTTTTCATTTAGACACGTACAAACCCCTTTCTGCCCTGTGAATGTCATGCTGTGAGTCAATAACCCTAAGTGTTGCACACAGGTCCCTTACACTGCTGTTTTAATACATAAACACTGATGAAGAATACTTGAACAATATCATGACCAAACTGACGTAAAAAAGTTGAACTACACAAATCAGATGTTAGGAAATCTGTGGCGATAAGAATGCGCAGGGATCTCTTGTGCCTGTCTTTGTGTGCTGCAAGATTATCCCAATTTCTCACAATTTCTTGTCAGGCTTTATATGAGCTTGTCCCCTAGCTGAACCCTACTTGCCTCAGACAGCATCTTTTCCAAATGTGATTGCACCCTCTATGGCATGAATTAGAGCTGGTTTTCTGCAGACAAATGGCACAATTCCTTTTATTCCTACTATGACTGGTGATTTATGTGCCATCTTCCTGATACAGTAAATTCTACAAGACCTAAATACTAATATATACTAGGGATTCTAGCAATTATGGTAACCTCTGGAGATAAAATTAAGAATGCTTAATGATTAAGGCTCTGAATTTGAAGTTTTATTTTGAAAGTTTAAATATTTATTTAAATTTTGAGTTTTATTTATTTAATTTAAAACTATGTAGTGCAGAGCAGATTAGAATTAAAATTATGCAAATTAAAATTATGCACTACATAATTGCATCTTCGTTTGCAAACTGTGAGGAAATTTGAAACACAAGCCCAAAATACAGCACTATAAAATAAAATTGCCTAATTTCTTTAGCCTAGGAAGGGGAAGACTGTTCAACAGAGAAGTGCAGCGTGTTCTATGGCATCTGCTCTACAGGCCTATCAAAAAATATCTCTGCACTCGCTAAAAATCTTACAATCACGATCCGCCTCATCAGTGCCAATTTGGGAACGAGGGCTCGGCAGCCGCATCTGTCCGGGGCGGGGGCGGCTGCAGCGAGCGCGGCTGCAGCGAGGCCGGGGAGCGGTGGGTACCGCCGTGAGGAGGGCGAGACTCCTCCGGACCGGCTGCTCCCGGCGCGGCCTCGGGGCTCTCCGGGGAGGCGGTGCCGGTGCGGGGGCAGAGCGGGCCCGGGACCCTCCCGCGGCTCGGGCGGGGGCGATGGCGGGGCGGGGCCGGCGGCGTCACGGCGCACTGCGGGCCGGGCCGGGCCGGGCCGGGCAGGTGAGGCGGCGGGGCCGGGCCGGGTGCGGGGCTCGCTGCGCGCTGGGGGCCGGGGCGGACGCGAGCCCCGGGGCCGTGAGGGGCCGTGAGGGGCCCCGCTCCGGGGCGCTGGCGCGGCCCTGCCGGAGCCGCTCCTGCCCGGCAGGCACAAAGGATGGGCAGGCGGCGGCCAAGTCAGCACCAGGGTCAGGGCCGGCCTTCCCCCGCGGCGCCCGTGACTGTGGGGTTTTTGGAGCCCTCGGTACCCGGCGCAGAGAAATTGAAACCGGATTTTGCCGGAAAAGTAAAGACTGATTTTCGGCCTAGCGGAGCCCGGGAGGAGCGGTGAGAGCGGGCGACCGTGCCTGCCAAGCACATTTGCCTGTGCACACACAATAGTGCGGACAGCAGCCGGCAGAGCCAGCACCGCCTTACACATTGTGATGTGCAGTTGTTGGTATAACAGGCGTCGAGTGCCAAAAATCTCAACTAATTATTGATACTGAGGGCTAGCAGCCACACTAAGGGAGAGGTTTCCTGCCTTGCCGCTGTTGTGATCATCATGTAGATTTACCCAAGGGCAGGTTTGAGATGTCTTCCTGTGAACGACCAGTAAGTTGAGTAAAATGGGGGATTAAGGCTTTAGACTCATAGTTCATAGTTTTACACTGCTTTTCTGCTGGACCAGTGACATGCTGTCAATAATAGCCTTTCATTTCAAGTAATTGCAGGTCACCAGGTGTATTTTTCAGCTATGCGTAGGGGTTCTTTCCTTATATCACAAAAATGTTGCCACTTGTGACTTGGAATGCAATTGCTTTGTAATAAACAGTAAAGAGCAGGAAGATGAAGAGGATCTAGTATGAAATGAAACTAATATATGAAGATAAGGAGATAACACCCTCTGTGCAAATGGCAAGGTATCACAGTAATGAAGGGGGCTGCTAGCTCCTCTTCATGGTCATGGCTCTGTGAAAGGGTTGTTAGAGCAACTGTCATGAATCTGATTGGGTTTTCATTCTGTCTTCTTTTAGGTATCTCCTGACTTTTAACAAATTCTCATTGTGAGGAAATTACTTTGTTCTGGAGGCTGATAAAGGTACTCTGCAAAGTAAGTACTCTGCTTGTGAGAGACATGGGTCTTAAAAAGTTTTGAGTAGTTTGCAGAAACAGTGTCAAGGGGAACATGGGTGCAAACATCTTCATGAAATCTCCGTATGTTTCTCTTTCTGCTGGTCCTTGTATGGGAGTTTGTGGCTGTTGAGCTTTCCCAGTAAGATGCAGTTTGCTGTTGGTGCTGTGTGAGGTGAGGGTTGTCAGGATGTGCAGCTGGGATTATGAATTGACTGTTCTCTCTTACATGATATACGCCTTGGTCTGAGGAGGAGCAGTGTTGAGGAAACCCTTGATACAATGTGAGCAATATTTCAATAGGTGTCTTCTCACTCTCACCCTTCGTTGTCCTCCTTGGCCCCCAAATGCACTCAGGTTACTCCAGCTGCAATCTTCTGTGAGGTGCTTGGAGTCAGTTTTGTATTGTGCAGTATCTCTGGATCCCTGTGGAGCTGGGGATGGGCTATGCAGGCATCATCCACCAAGCTTAACAATGCTTGGGTTGGCATGATGGTAAACATGGGCTCATGGAGTTCTGCTTTTGGTAATTGTTGGGGATAATATGCAATAAACTGTGGCTTTGTGTAGACTAATGGCAACAGGAAGGAAGACCAGCGTATGAAAAGTGCCAGATGAAAGAGCAGAAAACATGAGATTTAGGGGGAGTGCTGTACAGCCAAAGTGTAGAATAGCTGGGAGGTTTTTTTCCCCCAGGGGAACTGTAATGAAAAAAGAGACTTGTTTTACTCACTAGTGTGCAGTTGTGAGGGTTTTCTGCAGAGGGATGGGGTGATGTGGAGCTGTTCTCATGCAGCAGCAGCTTTGGTCTGTGGGCAAGGAGACATAAAGAAAAGGTCAGACTTCACTCCTGAGCTGTTTCCTTTTCTGGCAAAAAGAATCAAGAAATCACATGTGGTTCGCTTATGCAGCAGATCTGTTGGCATCTATCTGATGTGCTATTTTGGAAACCACTTGGCTGTTTTAGCCACCACACTGTGCACGCTTTGGCTACAGGAGTGATTCTGACAAGATCCAAGGAGCCTATTCAGCACTTGGGTACCATTAGGCACTGAAAGAGGAGTAGCAGTTCTGAGGGTGGCTTGTGGGTTGTGTGTCTTCTCATAATTCAGTTCCTAAGGATCAGACCCTGTCCTTGCAGTGGAGATATCTCTGCTGAATTCAGGAATGGAAATAGGAATAAAACCAAACTCCGTCATTGAGAAGAAGGTGTTACATTAAGCCTTGGCCTCAGCACAGGCAGCAGGAATAGTAGGATCAGGAGCATAAGGATTTTTTGCTAAAGTGATTTCATGTTGCAGCAGGGGTCTGGAATCTGTTGCCAGGCCACAACTTTGCATTATTGTAAACACAGACTGAGATTGTGATTTTTTTTTTTTTTTTTTTTGCTTGAGTGAGTTTAACTCAAGTGAATTCTACATAAATCTAAACCCTTTACTGACCCATTGGAAACTTCTGGGAAGTGTGACATTGGTGTCTATTAATTGTCTTAAATATTTCAGTCTTAATCCCCTGTGACAGTAGGCAAATACTATGTAACTTAGACAGTATCTCATTTGTGCAAAGCTGCAGAGATGTGCCCATAAAACACAAATGGCTTCCATCAAGAGATGGAAAGAAGAGGTTGTAACTAACACAAAGGCCACACTTCATATGTGAAATGTTGAGAAATGACTTGAACTTCAGTAAAAAAAATTAAGCAAGGTTTTTCTTACCTCAACCATTTTGTTCTGAGCTGTTTGTCTTCTAGACTCCTGCCCACGATGATTCCACCGTCTGCACCAAGCCCTGTGGGCGATGCTGCACTCCTGTCAGGTGTGGCTCCTCAGGAGCTCTGGAGGTCACCTGTCCCAGGCTATTCTGGACTGCCCACACGGCACATAAGTCACCGGGCCAACAACTTCAAGAGACACCCAAAAAGGAGGAAACACATCCGGCCCTCGCCGCCGCCGCCGCCAAACACCCCCTGTCCCATTGATCGCGTTGACTTTGGGGATCTCCAGCCTCAGAGGTCGTTCTTGGAACTCCTTTTCAATGGGTGCATTCTCTTTGGGCTTGAATTCAGCTATGCCATGGAAACAGCCTATGTTACCCCTGTGCTGCTCCAGATGGGGCTTCCAGACCAACTGTATGGAATGGTGTGGTTCATCAGCCCTATATTAGGTAACTTTTCTTGCTATTTCTTCCCTCTTATTTTTTCCACTATGGGTTTTTTTTTATTTTTTGTTTGCAGTACCTCAGCTGTTCATGAGTATGTTCTCTCGAGGTTAAAAAGTACTATCCATATTTTTAGACAAACAAATAGGAATATAATTCTTGCTGTGCCCTGCCTGAAATAAGACCAATGTGCTCAAAAGATCTATTCTTTTAATACCTTCTCAACCTCTTAAAACTTGTGTGAGGGTAAGCTTTGGTTGGTCTGTTCCTGTATTGAAAAACAAGCATGAGAAGATCAGTGTATCCATTTATGTGCCCATGAAAAAAAGCATACAGAGACAGTTTTCAAGGGTGTGTGGAAAAAAGCAGAGTGGCATTGCCTTCTCCTGTTTAACTTTCTGAAACAAAGGAGGTGTCCCAGTAATGATCCAGGCACTGAATGACTTGCCTTAGCACAGAGGCAGGGCTGGGAGTGTATCCATTACTATGGATACCACTTGGAAAATTTTGTTCTGCCTGTTCTTGTACTCACAACATGTGCTTCAGAAGAAGAGATAGGCCACTCCTAACAGGCTGGCACACATTAATACAGGCACCTTTCCTACTTGCATATTTGCTTCCTGCTGTTTTCCAAGCTAATCCTGCAGGGGATCTCACATCTATTATGGGATAAATGAAATAGTTGTAAGGAGCAGAGTGCTGAAGAATGTGTAACTTGTACTCTGACTGTTCCCCTGGTGCCAGACTGTGTTACTGATGCAGAGTGAAGTGCAGTGAGCAGCAGCACCTGATGTTCCTGAGTCCCTGTCCTGGGCAGGGTGTGCTGTGTGCCCCTGGGTGACCAGTGCTGACTGGGGATGTCACTGCACTGTGGGCTCCTGCCTTAACTGCCTTAAGGCATGTCTGTTTTAACTCCTCTGTGAGACAGGCTTGTAGAAAACTCCTGTTCATTGGTGATTCCTTTTTTCTAGGGTTTTTGCTACAGCCTTTGCTGGGAGCCTGGAGTGACAGATGCACATCAAGATTTGGGAGGAGAAGACCTTTCATTCTGGTTTTAGCAGTAGGTGTGTCTTTTGGAAATGATGGTATAACACTTAAAAACGTTGTGCATCTCTCTTCTGTGACATCCCCTGTGGCACTAAGCTGAACAAAACGCTCCTGAGGTGTTGAGTGTTGCAGGTCTGAAGAAGATGGTGAGTGACACTGAGCTGATGCTTTGGCAGCTGGAGATCCACAAATAAAAGCTTCTCAGAGTCTGAAAGAATGTTTTGAGGGTCAAGAATGTGGATGTTTCTGGCCAAAGTAAAGTAGACATTTGTTAAGCTCGAATAGTGGAAAAGGATTATGTGTATCCTATAAGCCACACAATTTCCCAGGCTGCATTGAAATGAACAAGAGCAAAAGTGCTTGCTGCAAGGTTGTGTAGAATGATGCTTTTGGAGTGTGGAGCTGTGCAGGCTTGCTTACAAACCAGTGACTGATTTTGCTTTGGTTTTGTTCCCAGGAGCATTGCTTGGGCTCTCACTTATGCTGAATGGCAAAGATCTAGGGAGTGCCTTGTCTGACACTGAGAATAACCACAAGTGGGGGATCATCCTGACGGTCTGTGGTGTTGTGCTCATGGACTTCAGTGCAGATTCAGCAGACAATCCCAGCCATGCCTACATGATGGATGTGTGCAGCCCAGCGGATCAAGACAGGGGCCTCAACATCCACGCTTTGTTAGCAGGTATGTCTTCTGCTGCTTCCTGGGAGATGTGAACCCTGAGCAAACAAGCCCTGCTGTGAGAAAGCAGGGTGTAGACACCAGTCTTCTCCTGAATAAGCATAATGACCAAATACTGAGAGATATCACTAATTAACCATTAAAAAAATTAAAAATCTATTTATTGCAAAAGGCTTTTGTAACTATCTCAGCTCAAACAAGATACAGTCTTGGGTTATTCATCTGAAGGTCCCTCACACATTTTTTAAGACCCATGGAAACAAAATTATCCCTTGAGGGAGGAGGTTTGGCTTCCTGCAGGTGTGGAATATGTGCCTTGTAGTTGCTCTGTCGGAGGTGAAAGTGCATACTGGGTGCTGTTGATCTCTCACTGCTGTCATCTTCAATTGCTGTGCTGCCCTGTTCTAGGAGACTATTCCACACTCTTGAATGTGTTTGTGAGTAAGAAAGGAGAGTGTTGTAAGACTTTCACCATGTGAATGGAGAGAGAGAGGTGCTCTCCAAACTTCCCTGTTCATCGGTAGTAACACAGTGGCAGTTTTGTGCACTGTCAACACAATGCTAAGAAATGAGCTTGCTACGCTGCTGAAGTGATTGGATCTGTCTTAGTTAGATCTGCATTCCTCATATGAGGAAAATGGATTTTCACTTTCAGGAAAACAGTCTTAGCTGAATGATTGCAGAGCCTTGTCACAAGGCTGGTGGACACTTCTGTTTACGGACTGAAATAGCTAAAGGTAAGGTGTTTTGTTCTTGGCAAAGAAAAATTATAATTTTTAATTATTTGTATCATCACTTTCACAGCACTTTCTCCCTCTTTCTGTACCATGTTGGTACATCCAGACTGTCTTGTGGCACAGCTGTGTTTAGTAGTGCATTTGAAGTGAAAAGGGGTCAAATGGTAAAACAGAAATGTCTGATTCTACTCATGATTCATTAGACAAGTGATGCTGTGCTGCTGCTGACTTGTGGGACTGGATAGGGAAGATAATCTTAGCTCTGTTTTTCCACCAGGTCTTGGAGGTGGCTTTGGTTATGTTGTTGGAGGAATACACTGGGATAAAACCAGTTTTGGAAAAGCTGTAGGAGGGCAACTTCGTGTCATCTATGTCTTCACCTCTGTTGTACTGACTATTGCTACTGTGCTGACTCTAGTTAGCATTCCAGAGAGACCCTTAAAGTCCTCTAACAGGAAGAAAAAGGTGATGAAAAGTCCAAGTCTTCCTCTTCCTCCTTCTCCACCTTTCTTCTTTGAGGACAGTGTAAATGAAAACTCTGCTTCTCATAACTCAGCTCACTTAAATGCAAGTTTTACCAGTCCTGTTTCCCCCATGAGCCCACTCACGCCAAAATACGGGAGTTTTATCAGCAGAGACAATTCTTTGACGGGAATTAATGAGTTTGCATCATCCTTTGGGACTTCAAATATTGACAGTGTGCTTATAGACTGTTTTACAGGCGGGCATAGTAGTTACGTGACACTTCCAGCTAGTTTGTCCAGGCAGCCTGTCAGTGTCAGCTTTCCTCGGGTGCCTGATGGCTTTTACCATGGAGCAAATGGAATTCTGGAGCAAGGGGAGAGCAGCTTAACATCAGGGCCTGATAGTGATGTGCTGAGAGTGGGCTCACTGGATGCAATAAAGCCACGGTCAGCGGGGATCTTGAAAAGACCTCAGACCTTGGCCATTCCAGATGCTGTAACAGGACACTGCCCAGAGAATAACAGGAGAAGAAATGTAACCTTCAGCCAACAGGTAAGAGCAGGAAATCAATGATATGACCATGTGAATGTGAGTGTTAATAATGTCTTTGTATAGTTTTAAATGTGTGGTGCACGAATTATTCATGAAAGATTCTTGTGACAGCTTCTTCATAAAAATAATTATGGAAACAGCATACCTGCTATGACTCTATCAGTGAAGTAGTGGGTAGAGTGTGAATTATGGCTGACAGTCTGTCAGCTGCCTTTGTTAAGATGGCAGAAATGAGAATGTCCCGCTCTTAACTGGGCCAGTTGTGAGAGCTAGGTCAGTATTTTTAGTCCTGCTTCACTACCAAGGGAGCTACCACATGAGAGCAGAAAAGGTCACATTTTTATTGAGCCTGTATCTTCCCTTTCCACAGAAAGACCTGCAAAATAGGGCCAGGGATAGGATTCTCCCATGAGCTTCTCCTTATGGCAGTCATTACATCTGGCTCCATCAGGGAGGTGAACTTTCCCTTACTGAGGGATAAGACTGACCTCACCTCCCACTCTTGGTGGTAACTTGGAATGTCTGAGACCTCTGCATGCTGGCCCATTTTTTTATGATCTGAGATGAGGTAAATGGTCCTTATTTTTTTTGATTTGGGGATTTTTAATTTTATTTTAATTTTTGGGGGGTGGTGTTTTTCACTTTGTTTTGTTTGTTGTTGCTGTACTTTGACCCAGTTTGTGAGAGCAGGCTTTGTTAGGGCCAGGATTTTACATACTGGGCACACTGAGGTTGAGCATCGAGGTTGGCAAGCAATGATAATGTGTTTCGATTAAACTCATCCTCTTCTTCCTCAGTGTCTCTAAAACTTCAGGATCCACATTCACCTGAAAGTGGGTACAGCTCCTATAAATGCAATGGAATTGATGCATTCCTGCTGTGCATCTGAATGTTGTTACCAAGTACCCCAGTGCAGGGAGCTGGTTCAGGTACACTGACAGCTGCAGCGCTGCCATTTGTCACTTGTCCCAGTCTAATGCACTCCTCAGTCTCCAAGTCAACGTACTCCAGCAGCAGAGTTTAACTTTCAGATGATCAGATAGGTGTGCAATACTGCATACATCTGCTTGCAGGATGTTTGTGCTTCCCTTACTGTGCCTGTTGACCTGGCAGTGCTTTCGTGCAGGTTGCTAACATCCTGCTGAACGGGGTGAAGTACGAGAGCGAGCTCAACGAACCGGGCGATGCCTCCGAGCAGCCCCTGTCCGTGAAGCTGCTCTGCTCCACCATCTGCCACATGCCCAAGGCTCTGCGGAACCTCTGCATCAACCACTTCCTAGGTACTGCCAAAGAGCCCTCCTGCCTTCACCAGGAAGGATTCTACCTCGGGTGAACCTTTTTCAGTATTTTATCTATTGCTGCAATAGCTGCTAACTGAACACAACTTGATTTCTTCCATGTAGATACCAGTGAGGTACCTTCTTAGAACATTTAGAGAGGAAAAAAACCCCAAAACACCCCAGCAAAGCAGTAAAGCTGTGTTCCTAGAAAGGGAACAACAACAGCCCAAATCAGCACATCTTATGGGGAATGGCCACACCAAGCAGAAAGATGAGATTAGTTGTATTTCCGTGCTTACTCCCTGAGACTAGCATTTACTTTCCCCCCTTTGACTGCTCATGTACAGGGGTCCCAGAAGGAGGTGTGGAACGTAGCATTGCTGGAGTGCCTGTAACCAGTACAGTGTTACCTTTACTCTTAACCAATGTGTGACTGTTGGCTTGCAGTCATTCCAGTTTACACAGAATTGGACAGAAGGGACCAGGTAATTAATACTCATTGGCTGTGAATTAAGGGATTGTCTACATCAATGGCCTTGGTGCCAATATGTGAGCAGAGTTTTTAACTGTGTCAGAGGCACTCTGGAGGCTGCAACCATGACATAAGAAGCACTCCTTCCAGTCCTACGTGGGAGGATAACAGCAACCTGAAATTACTATGGGATGAGCCACTCTGTTAAACTGAGTGCTGTGACCTGTCAGAACCTGAAGACAGCTCAGACTGCTGTCATCTATTTTTCTGTCTTGCTAAACCAGTATTTTGTGGCCTTTAGTCAGCCTTGAGGTTTCCACTTAGGAATTCAAATGGTAAATCTTGGTCTGTAAAAGCCTGAATGTCTTTAACAAACACTGCAGCATTATGCACAGGGAGCAGCGGTCTCAGATAAATGTGGCTGGATGTTATGTAACACTCAGGTTGCACAACCTGTCCTAGGGTGTGATTTGTAATATAGCTGATAACATCCATGTAAGCTTAAGGGGAAATAGATATTCTGAAATCCTAATAGGTTACTTCTCCCTTCTTTCAGGGTGGCTTTCGTTTGAGGGGATGTTACTCTTCTATACTGACTTCATGGGAGAAGTAGTGTTCCAGGGGAACCCAAAAGCACCTCACAACTCAGATGAGTATCAGAAGTACAACACTGGGGTCACCATGGGCTGCTGGGGAATGTGCATCTATGCATTCAGTGCTGCTTGCTATTCAGGTACTTGCTAAAGCTGTCTTAACTACTGCTTTGGGAAAGGATACATTTCTTAAAAGTGGTGTTTCTGCAAGGAGTAGGCCAGTGTTTGTTACACACAGCCTACCACATGGCACAAGTGCCTTGGCAGAGTTTTCTTTTTCACCCTGTTACCTCTGCTACTTAGCTTGGCCTGCACTGACATTAGATGAGGTCAGCAATCCAGTGAAAACACATCTCTCTTAGGATGTGGTTCCTTTCACAGGTGGCATTTTCAATGTACATTGCATACAGAGATACATGCAGTCACCACAGGCACAGTTCAGGTGCAGCACCACGCAGTGCCCGAGTGTCCCAGGCAGAGCACTCAGGTGTCTTGTGCCACCCCAGCATTTTGTCGTGTATCTCATGCCTCTGCCCAGCTCCACCAGTTCCCATTTACCCCTCTGGGACAGGGGCACTGCCAGCCTTCAGCTCTGCCATGCCCTGTGTGCATCATGGCAGCCAGATTTGGATCACGTGCAAGCCACCAATTCCTCAGAGCTGTAGTGGCTGCCTAACCAAAGCTGAGCCTCTCGGCTGCACTGGCCGGTGGCTGTGGGGAGGGCTGCAGTTCACCCCGAAAGCTGTCCCATTCTCTTGCAGCCGTGCTGGAGAAGCTGGAGGAGCGCTTCAGCACACGGACACTGTACTTTGTGGCATACCTGGCCTTTGGGCTGGGCACGGGCCTGGCCACGCTCTCCAGGAACGTCTACGTGCTGCTGTCCCTGTGCGCTACCTACGGCATTCTGTTCGCCACGCTCTGCACGCTGCCCTACTCCCTGCTCTGCGACTACTACCAGAGCCGAGAGGTGAGCCCCGGGCCGGGGAGGGCACGGCAGCCCCGGGACACCCCCTGACCCTGTGGCTGTGTCCCCGCAGTTCGTAGGCTCGCAGGCGGAGGGCACCCGGCGTGGGATGGGCGTTGACATCTCCTTGCTCAGCTGCCAGTACTTCCTGGCGCAGATCCTCGTGGCCGTGGCCATGGGGCCGCTGACGGCGGCCGTGGGCAGCGCCAGCAGTGCCATGTACTTCTCCAGCCTGGTGTCCTTCCTGGGCTGCCTCTTCTCCTCCCTCTGCGTCACCTACGAGCTGCTGCCCACCGAGGAGCTGCCACCCTCCGAGGAGCAGCGCCCGCTCCTGCCCCGCGCGCGGAACGAGTGAACGGGAGAAGCCGCCGCAGCCTCTCCGCCTCACTGCATCACCCTTGGATCGTGACAGGACAGGCTGCGCGCCCCCGGGACGGTGCAGCGCTTGGCAAACGGAAAGGAAGGTCTGTGCTGGCTCTGCTGAGCTTTCCCCTGCCTGTGGGAAGGTGAGGGGTGAGTCAGCGGCGCCTGGCACTGCTCGTCCTTCCCCTGAGGTGGCAGCAGCCTGTCTGTGCCCCTGGGGCCACAGCAGCAGGAAGTGCTGGGGCCGTTCCCTCCAGCTGCCTCGTGGTGCTGTCATCCCGGGGGAAGACTGGCATTGCCCAGCATGAGGCAGGAGACCTGAAAGTCTGGGCAGGATAATCTCACCCTCCGGAGTGGCAGTGACCTGCTGGGCTGCTTGCACTGCTGCAGAGACTGCCACCGTGGGAACGGTGACGTGCCAGGTTTGGGGCAGAAGGTGCCACCTCCTGGCCAGGCAGAGCAGCCTTGGTCGCCAAGGACCGTGGTGATTCCTGTGAGGCCTTTGGGAGCTGCAGGTCCAAGCTACAGCCTCTGCCTGTGGAAGGGCTGGCTCTGGAGGGTGCTCTTCCAAACTTTGGGAAGGCTGAGAGCAACTTGGGTGGTGTAAGTCGTCTGTCAAGTGCCATGAGGTTGTGGGTG
Source organism: Prinia subflava (assembly GCF_021018805.1). Taxonomy (NCBI): domain Eukaryota; kingdom Metazoa; phylum Chordata; class Aves; order Passeriformes; family Cisticolidae; genus Prinia; species Prinia subflava. The sequence goes on along the minus strand of NC_086267.1, from coordinate 3,628,760 downwards.
CACAGCTCCCACCAGCAGAGCTGCTCCCACACACCGCTGTGGGCTGGAGGCGCTGTGGCCTGGCTCCCACACCCCACTCTGGAGGTCCTGGCTGTGCTCCTTGGTGATGTTTGCCAATATGTGCATATTTCCTTCCTCATTAGAGTTTAATTAGGACTACAGAGGTCTGTGATGACTTAGCAGGAGGATTTGTCCATAATCCAATTCAGCAGTTGTCCATAACCCAGTTTTGAGGAGAAAGGTCTTTTCCCATCAACCTCCCTTGGGCAGAAGGTAACTCTCAAGAACTTTTAAGAAAAATCATATGTATGGAAGCCTGCATCACATCATTCTTATTTATATAATTTTACCTTGGGGCATTCTGAAGTCTGGGGATCAGTGACTAAGCGCTTGTCAATTAGAGCTGCATCTTCCACATCTCAGTGAAACCAGTAAAAGGGCTTTGGGTTTCATTACCTGAGAGATTTAATTATTCTGATTTTACAAAGTGGTGTGTGAGAATTTTACAAGTGCTAGTTAAGGCCAGGAGTTAGTTTTAAATCATTAATTAAACTATTTCTAAAGCCCCTGTTTTGGGTAGGCAGCCAAGTTTTGCCAAGGCCGGTGAACATTTTGGTGTTCACATGTGCTGTGCATGGCATCCCTGTAGAGATTATATTTGGTCCCTAAATCCAGAAGAATGGTATTCTCTGGAGAGTCACTCCTTTTAAATGGGTTGTACTTCACTGTTCACCGATGTTTTTTCTGATCTATGATGCCAAGGTGAAATAATATGTGTAATCTTTAGTTCTTGTGGCTTACTGTAATCCAGTGCTGAAAGCATAATACATAACTTGTAAGAACCCCCATTTTTATCATCTGCTCCCAATTATTATATTTTAGAAGCCAGTTTCATATTACTCAGTGTTGACCTTAACAGAGGAATACTGCTGAAATTACAAAGTCAAGCACTCAGAGAGATAAAGGACTGTCAGACTGATGAGTACATTCATCCTTCATTTCTTTCTTTGGGTCTACATGGTGTCATATCTGCAGGAATATCTGTGCCATTTCCTTGATTATGGGACAGCTGTCTTCAAGAATGTTCAGGACAAAGCTGGGACAAAATAGCATGAGAAACCACATTTGGCACTTCTAATTTCTGACAATCGAAAGACTTGACTTTGGAGAATTATTCTCTTCATGTTAGTCTGCTTTGTAATCTTCATTTCTCTTCCTTCTCAAACTTTTAAACTCAAAACTTATTTTTGTTTGGTCCTACTAGCTAATGGAATATTAGTTCTTAATTTTTTTTTCTCCTCCTAAGTTTTGTAGCCAGCGTTATTGCACTAAATGGATTGTGAGCACTTTACTTTTCCAGGTAGCTGGAGTTGCAGATCATTTTGTTGCAAGTGAAAATCTTCAAAAACTTCATAAAAGCAATGTATTTGATGATAATGTTTGTCTCCATTTCCATCTGTAAATAATATCAACTACATTTATGTAGTTATAAAACTATTGCTATGCCTGTATGCCTTGCCCAATAGACTCTATATTACATTTTTCTATTTTATGGGGTATGGACTTTATTTTGCATATGTATTTATGTAGTGGTACATACATAGTACTTTAAGTTGACATCAGTGTGTCTTAATTTGGGGCTTTGAGCAATACTAGTGGTGTCTGGAAAAAAAACCAGAGCCTGTCACCAACATGCTGAGTTGGAAGTTGCACCAAATCCTTAGAAATAACTTTAAAAAGAGGCATTGCTTACTTGCTTATTCTCTTCCTTTGTCAAACATTTTGTATTTTATAGAAATTACTGTATATGGTCACTGGTGAACTGTGAGCTGCAATGTGATGTTTCCCTTCTGGAATCCAAAGGCTTCAAATATTGTCTAAATTTACAAGTTACTGATAAAAAAAAAAAGATGCATGAGTTTAGGCAGGAAAATGATTTTATGCTGTTTTCCAGTCATGCCTAAAGGTTAATTTTGATTAAGTCCATATCATTAAAAGTTGCTTCATGGCAATTGTTTGTGGATGTTTGTAAATGTATTTATTACAGATGTACAGAAGCTGGGAAAATGGGGAGAGGGATGGAGAAAAGACCTAACTGGTTTTCTTCACATGTTTGTAATTAAGCCACCTGTAACCATTTCAGCAAGTCTGCAGCTCCCTCAGCCTCTGCTGTGTCACTCAGAGACAACCTCATGATTTCAGAACTTCTGCTGTTCTTTGGTTGGAAAAACAAGTCTTTTCATGAATCAAATAGAATAAAATTTATAAATATAATATGTATCTATGTGTATATAAAGTACATTGGGAAGTATTTCAAAAAGCTGTCTAGCCAATTTATTTTCTACAAATGAATAATTAAGCATCTTGCACTATATAGGAAATACACTTTATTTAAAAAATAATTTATGTAAAAGGTAGCTTTCCTAATGAATGTTCTCCCTCCCTCAGGCTGGAGGACAGAGGAGGAGAGAGGAGAAACTTTTAGATGCCATTATCAAAACAACACCCAATGGATTGGATAAATCCAATAGACATCTTGAGAATTCTTTGAGTACTGGGGCCTGAAATGCCAAGGCAGATCTCCAGCATCTGTTTTGGACATTTTCCAAACCTGTGGTCATTATTTCATATTCACTTAGCCCAGCTTTTCTGCAGGGGAGGTTTTAGTGGATGTTCACTGGGAAAATAGCTGCAGCCACTTCCCACTGCTGTTCCTGTGCCCCAGGCTCTGCTCCTGTAGCAGGGTCAGCTGACAAATTTCAGGCTGCAACTGCAGCAGAAGCTGCAGGGCAGCAGCACTGGGACAGGCTGGAGTGTTTTACCAGAATTACAGTCCTTGCTGTGTTTGAAGGTGCTGGGGAGAGAATGTTCTATGCTGCACAAGAAGTTTTTGATGTTTAAAGCCTTGTCAACACTCTCTCTCTCATACATCCCATGCAGAAATGGCAAATGCATGGAATAATGAGAATTTTGGGTGACTGCAGTTTGCTGCCTAATGCCCCCAGCCGCAGTGGTGGCCAGATTCTTCTCAGATCTAGGCAGCAGCACAGTCCAAGACCCAAAGAGGGTGAACAGTAAACAAAGGGGAGGTTCTGCTCCATCCTGTGTGGAACATGGAAGTCCTGGGTGCAGAAGGAAAACAGGCAATGAGGAATGTTAATGAAATGAATTCAAATGCAAGATATGCCCAGAGCAGCAATCTGCAGGCCGGGGAGAGGCTGCAATGGGGGTGATGCATTATCAGCCATGTACCTAAGCTGTATGTAAGCTTGTTTGTTTTATTCTTGCTTTTTCTAGGATCCAGGGATAGCTTTTTCTCAGAAAAGGATAACAAATCTTGTTGCAGCAGCCAATGGAACAGCCAGCAGAGGAAATCACAGCATCAGAGCAGAAATGAAGGGTTTGGGCTGTGTGAGTACAGTGCTAACCAAGCTTACGAGAGCTACTTAAACATGAGGAATACTCGTGTATAAAAGGCAGCTTTCCTAATGAATGTTCTCCCTCCCTCAGGCTGGACATGGCTCCTGGAATGCTCCTGTCCCTGCATTCGGGCAGCAAAACCTCTTTTACCACCAAACTGGGCAACAGTGAACTTTGAGAAAGCACCCGATGGACGGTGTAGATGTAGAGGTAACGTTTTAATGGGGTCAGATGCACTGACAGGGCAGGAGGAGTCCCGGGCGGCCCGGTGCGGGCCCGGTGCAGTCCCGGGCGGGCCCGGTGCAGTCCCGGGCGGGCCCGGGCCGCTCCAGCCCCTCGCGGCCGGGCCGTGTCAGGGCGCGGTGCCGGTGCCCGGCTCGGCCGAGCCGTCCGCAGGGGCAGCCTCGGGCTGCTGCTCTCGTTGTCGCCGCCGGCGCAGCCTCTCGGCGCCGGTCACCGTCATGGGGTGGAGCGGCAGGAACCCCGCCAGCCCTGCCCGGCGAGACGCGGTGAGAGCGGGAGCGGACCGGGCCCCCCTCGCCCCCCACCCCCGGCGCCCGCCCCACGCCTACCCAGGAGCTTCTCGGCAGGCCGGGACAGCTGCGCGCCGCAGCCCAGCCAGTACCGCAGCCGCTCCAGGTTGAGCCCCGCCACCTTCTCGCCGTGCGCGTTGGGCAGCGGGTCCAGGCAGCCGAGCTGCTCCAGGTACTTCCCGTCGCGGGCGCGCCTGCTGTTGGCCGCCACGATGCGGAAGAACGGCCGGTTGGTGCAGCCCCCGAGCGCGAAACGGATGACGACGTGGCCGCCGCGGCTGCCCCTCAGGAGGCGGCTCCCTGCGGAGAAAGCGCGGGGCGGTCACGGCCGGGCCGGGCCGGGCCGCGCCGCTCCGAGCCCGCCGCACTCACCGAGCTGCACCATGGCGGCGGCACGACGCGCGCGGCGCGCGGAGATGACGTAAGCAGGAAGCGCATGGCGGGGGCGCGCGGAGGCTGCCGGGAGTTGGAGTCTGAGGGGATGATGACGTCATTGGGGACCTCAATGTCACCGGTGAGGGGCGGGCAGCGGGGGCTCCCCAAAAGGGACAATACAGCCCCAAAGTGCCTGAAAACTCACCGGGAGCGTGAGTAACACACTGAAACCGCAACGTTTGTCGTTTTATATCTATTGATTATTATGTTACTTTATATAAAAACTGATTTTAAAATATCCCCTCCGTATCTGCTATATCATACACAGGATTTTAGAATACAAGAAATCCCGAATGTAGAATTATAAGGCTTTCAAATGCAAATATATGCATTTGGAATATTCAAAATTTTCATATATAGAAATAGAATAGAATATAGAAATAGAATATATTCTATATCTACTAGAAATATATAAAAATATATAAATATATAAGTATATAGTATATACATCTATTAGAAATATATATAGATATATAAGTATATAATTATATAGAAATACGATATAGAAATATATACATTAGAAACACATAATATATAAAAATATGTTTATGTAAATAGATAGAAATACAATATAGAAATATGAATATTAGAAATACATATATAACTATATAGAAATAGAATATAGAATTATAAGGCTTCCAAATGCAAATATGGCTTGAGACGTGGCTTGAAGGTATCAGAAGAGGTGACTACGCGAGGAACAGAACTCTCCCTGTGCGCGGGTGTTTCTGTCGCTGGAATTAACTCAAATCCCGCGATTTGGGGACTTTGAGTCGCTGCCGCCGCCCGGTGCCCAGCGCGGGTATCGCAGCCACCCGCCGAGCACAGTGCGCATGCGCGCTGCCTGCAGCGCCTCGCTCTTCCACCTGATGGCGCAGGGGACTGCGCGCATGCGCACTGACCCCAGTGACTCTGGTGCCACCCGCTGGTGGCGCAGGGGACTGCGCGCATGCGCGCTGACCTCGGTGACTCTGTCACGTGATTTGCAGCGCTCTGAGGGCGCACCCTGGAAATGCTGATTTGGTCTCGTCTCCAGCAGCAGGATGGAAAAGTCAGGAATTTAGCATCACTCTGGGATTGGGAGGGTGCTGCTCTCCCCTCTTCTGTCTGGGATTCTCCATGGGAATAGCCAGGAAAATAAATGAGGGTGGTGGGTGTATTTTTTATAATCTTAATTTTGCCCTCCAAGCTGGTCAGAGCGTCCTTGGGATTTGGCATCTGTGCAGATCCAGAGGGGCTGTTCTGAGCCTGGGCTTCAGGAACACACTCAAATTCATGTTCCTTTTTCTCCCCTGGAAGCACAAATATAAATCCCCAGGCTCTGCAGCCGGACCAAATTTCCCTTGATTTCAGGCACACAAACTGCTCCTGCCCAAACCTGGGTGTTCCACCACAAACACACCTGTACCTGAGAGGTGTTTCCCTGCTTGGTGCCTATGAAAGCCTCCAGTACCTGTTCCCTCATGGCTTTGGGCTTTTCTTGGGCTGTTCCCAAAAAGAGGAGTTTGTGCTACCTTTCCCATTTCCATTGTCCAAGGATCACATTTCAGTCAGGGTATCCAGACTGGTGAAACAGAAGGAAATTATTGAGGTTTGCTGCTTTTGGAGCTTTTCCCTGTCTATCTGACTGTCCTAATCCTGCACATCATTTCCATGATCCAGCAGCACTCCTTTCCCAGCTCTCCTGCCCCACACGTGGTCCCATCCCATTGTTTCTCCCATTCACTCCAGTGAGCCCCACTGCCCTTCTGCCTTCCCATTCAGACTGGGAATGAGCTGTCTGCCGTTCTCCTGATGAGCAGAGCTTTCCAGGACAGTGGGGGACAAGCCACCACCAAGGTCTCAGTTATAAGGGCTGCATTAAAGATCTGCCAGCACGGGGTGGGCCCTGGGTGTGAACAGAGCCCCAGACCCCAGTGCAGGCTCCCTGCTAGCCCAGCACCTTCCCCTCTCCCAGGGCACGTCCCAGCTCTGCTGGGGCTGGGATGGCCACGGAGCAGCATCCCAGATGGATCACAAACCTTGGGAAGGGCCGAGCACACAGGAGCACACAGCACACACACACACACAGCAGAACACAGCACACAGAGAGCAGAACACAGCACACAGAGAGCAGAACACACACAGAGAGAATAACACAACAAACACAGAGCATAACACAGCATAAAACACAGAGCATAAAACACACACACACACAGAGCATAAAACACACACACACACAGAGCATAACACACACACACAGAGCAGAACACAGCACACAGAGAGCAGAACACACACACACAGAGAATAACACAACAAACACAGAGCATAACACAGCATAAAACACACACAGAGCATAAAACACACACAGAGCATAACACACACACACAGAGCAGAACACAGCACACAGAGAGCAGAACACACACAGAGAGAGAATAAAATAACAAACACAGAGCATAACACAGCACACACAATGTACACAACACACAGTGTAGAAAACACACACACAGACACAACGTACAAAACATTTATTCAGACCAGCCTGCCTGCACAGGATGCTCAGCAGTGGTTTCACCCCTGGCACATGCAGGTCCCAACGCCTCCCAGTCACCCACTTGCCTCGAAAGGAGCACAAAACACAACAGGGAAAGCAACAGAGGAAGAAATCCGTGCTCTCCCTGAGGAGCAGGAGGCCCCTTTCAGCTGCTTCCCACCAGCCAGAAGAGACCTTGGCAGGAGTCAGGGCTGGCTCTGAGCCACCAGCTCAGCCCAGTTGGGAGCCAGGGAAAGCCGTGGTGCTGCTCTGGCAACGTGCTTCCCCTTCCTCAGAAAGAAAAGACAGCCAAAAAAAGAAACATTTCACTTTTCCACTTGGAAAATCCTTCTGCAACATCAGTTTGGTGGCTTGGAAAAGTCTTGCTGGAGGCAAGGGGGAGAGGAGATGAGAGGATGCTCTGGGTGGTCTCGTATCAAACACCACAAGTGACAGTTTAGGCACGTCCAGCCTTCATTTACTTCACAGCAGCAGAACTTGTGGTGCTCAGGCTTCTTTCCCCACAGGCTTTTGCAAAACCCAGTCCCAGGGAAAATGAGTCCCATCCTTGTGCCACAGCACGTCCTCCATGTGGCAGCTCCCAGGGAGCCCTGGCTGCTTTTCCACCCCCATGCCAAGCCCCTCTTGGCACGGTGGGGTTTAGAAAACCCTTAACCAAGCAGCATCACAGCTTCCTCTTTTTTTTTTTAAGGCATTTGCTGGCTCACTGGCATTTTCTCCTGGATCTCCTCATACTTGGGCGGAGGGGTGAGAGGCTCTATCGTCACGGGGACGCTGCTGTTGCTCTGCGCCAGGTTGAGCCTGATGTCCTTGAGGTGCAGCTTCTCGGACTTGATCCTGCGCACCTTGAGGGGCTTGAGGCGCTTGCTGAGGCGGGAGCTGTGCCGGCTGGGCGGCCTCTCCGCGCCCGGCTCCACGCCCGCCGCGCCCGGCGCCGCGCCGCCCTCCTCCAGCCCCGCCAGGGACTCGTAGGAGGGCAGGGACACGCTGAGCCTGGTGCTCCTGTCCGAGTCTCTGGGCTCAGAGTAGCCCGTGTTCATCACCTCCTCGTAGCTGGGCACGTAGTACTGGGAAGAGACGTCTTCGTCCTCTTCTTGACTGGAGGGGAAAGAGTTAAGTCTCAGTTAAGTCTCATCGTTTCAGCTTCGTTGTGGGAAGGGGATGGAGAGGAAAGGATAAAGCCACCCCACCCCACCAGAAATAGGTTTTGCCCTTCTACATTATATGCCAGTTTCCTTTTGCTTGACAGAATAAATCATGACCCCACCTAAGTTCAGACACATTTTATTTCCTTGTGACTTGTGGCCGTATTTGATCATCACTCTCTGCCCACAGACCCTTTTCTGTTGCCCAGCAGTGATTTCTTCCCACAAGAGAACATCAGTTTCTCTCCTTCACACTCAAAAATCAGTAAAAATACATTAGAAAAGGACATCACCTCTCTGTCTTTGTCATTCTGATATCTTATGAGTTGGGTACCTTGGGTTTTTTTGCAAAGAGAATCAACTCTACTCTATGCCACCATCTATGCACAGGTACCTGCACACAATACTTGCCATTTCTTTGGCATTCTGAAGTTACCTTTCCAATCAAACATGGAAAATCAGTTTCCTCCGAGGATCTGCAGACCCTGACAAGACCAACAGTGGCACTGTCCCCTCCTGTCCCCTTGCACCCCACATTGTCCCAATGCTGCCCTGCCTCTCTCTGCACAGGGAGCTGTGCTGAAGGACAGGGACTTCCCCCGTGCCTGTGTTTGTCCAGGCTGTGCCTGCTGTGGCAGCAGCCTTTGCTCTGCTCCACAGGGCTCCCTGAGCAAACAGCAGAGCCCTGCAGCCTTGCTGCGGGTCTAAACTCCATGGCCAGTCTCCAAGGCTGTTTGGCACCTTGGCTGCACCCAGCGAGGCAGAGGCAGCCCCTCTCCTGCCCCTCTGGCTGCTCTCCCAGCATTGGCAGGAGCCTCCTGCTCCCTGTGTCACCCACGACACTGCCCACGTTCCCCCAGCTCGCTCCCAAGGCAGGAGTGGCACCTCTCCCAACCCCGCCTTGCCCACAGCTCTGTCTAGACCTCACCTCACACACCAACAGGGCTCCCTTCCACTTACAGCCGCATAAATGCAGCTGCAGCCATTCCTTTCCCATCTCCAGGACATACCAAAACCCTAAATCATGGCATGTGCTTCCTTATTTGAGCACACGCTGCCTTCCTCTCCTTGTTTTGTTTAGTTTGGGTTTTTTTCCCAAGGTAACCAAAACCCAAAGTACCCAACCCATAAGATATCAGAATGACAAAGACAGAGAGGTAATGTCCTTTTCTATCGTATTTTGACTGATTTTTGAGGGTGGGGGAGAGGAACTGATATTCTCTTGTGGGAAGAAATCACTGCTGGGCAACAGAAAAGGCAATTTCAAAAATGGAATAGAAGGACATATAGAGATGGAACCAGTAGAGTTAAGTCTGCCTTACAAGTATTAAAATCACAAACAGAACTTAGCCACTGGACACTAAGCGATCTCATTTTCACAGTAAGATCTTCCTTCTCTCTTTCCTTGCTGGAAACATTTCAAGATACAATGGTGAGGACAGAGATAGAGACGATCAAATATGGCCATAAGTCACAAGGAAATCAAACATGTCTGAACTCAACAGGGCCATGACTTACTCTGTCCACACCTTCCTGAGCACCAACACCAGCCCTCGCCTTCACCCCCGCGCCCAATCCCGCTCCCTTCACCCCAAAACCCCCCTCACCTGTCCTCCTGCTGCGAGGGCTCCGCCGCCGCCTGGCGCTGCACGTGGGCCGCCGCCAGCTCCTGGCCCTGCCTCTTCTTGTCGCGCACGCTGAGGCAGAGCGAGAGCAGCAGCAGCAGCAGCCCGGCGCCCACCAGCACGTAGGCCACCGAGAAGGTCTTGCTCCGGAGCGCGCCGCCGGAGCCACGGTCCGGCCGGCTGCTGTTGCCGCCGGGCTTGCCGGGCGGGCCGAAGCCGGGCACCAGGTTCCACACGGCCATGATGATGCCCAGCACCAGCATGCCCAGCCCGATGGCCGTCAGGGCGTAGTGGGAGCCGTTGGGCCGGGACTGCGCCATGGCCGCGCTGTCCCCACGTCACGGCGGGGCCCGGGCGGCCGTGGCGCCGCTGGCATGGGCAGGGAGCTCTGGGGGCACAGAGGGACAGTGGTCAGCAGGGGTGGGTGGGCACGGTTTGCTGAAAGCTGAGAATTGCTAGGTTTTTCTGAGAATTGCTTGGTTTCCCCAGGGGGATCTTTCCCAGCGGTTTTCTGGAGGTGGTGGAGTCACCATCCCTGGGTGTGTTTAAAAAAGGACTGGATGTGGCACTCGGTGCCACGGTTTGGTTGAGGTTTTAGGGCATGGGTTGGACTCGATGATCTTGAAGGTTTCTACCAACCTGGCCATTCTGTCATTCTCCTTTCCCAGGCAGCTTTGTGTAAATAACTTTTCTCCCCATAACATTTCTAGGTAAACAATATTCCTTTCCCATATCAACCTCTCTCCCAGGTGTTGTTTGTGCTACTTAACCAATGGAGAGAGGTGTCCATCCTGTGGACCAATAATGTGCCTTTACAGCATGTTATAAAAGGACTGGAATGAGCTGTAATAAAGCCTTCTGATGCTCTCACCCTTCCTGGAGTAACACATGCTGGTGCTGAGTGCCCCAGCTGCATCCCTGGGGGATGTCTGAGCACAAACACTCCCAAGCAGCCAGGTCACGGGTGGGAACTGCTCCTCTGAGTGTTTTCCGAGTCACCAGCACCAGATGTGCTGGATTTCCAGAAACAAACACACACAGGAGCCACATCTCCTGCCCACTGCCCTCCCTGGTGCCATGACCCACGGGTGGGCAGCCACAGAACTGTCCCATCTCCACCCCGGGGAGCCCTGCAGGTTTATGGATGTGCCATGCCAGGGGTCTCTCCTTCCCTCCTTGGCTTCTTGATGCCGGGTTGGGCTCGAGGTGGCTCTGGGCTGTGCTGCCAGTGGTGCTACATCCACACACCCCCACACACCCTTCAGCACAACCCTCCTGCTCTCAAAAGCTTCGTGTTTGCTTGTTCAGCTTGAGTGCACGCCCAGTTTGCAGGGTCAAGGGCCAGAATAAAACAGCACTCCCAGAACGCAGAGCGGCTGCAGCAGGAAAAGGCGAGCCCAGAGAGGAGGGATCTGCTCAGGAACTTCCCTGCTCCCTGCCTGTGCTCCAGCACGGCTGTGGAGACTCCCAGAGGGCTGTCCCAGCCCCTCTAGACACATCCCCGGCCCCACATGGGTCTGGACAGGATAAAGTCTTGTCCCCTGTGGTTTTCTGGGGCTCTGGGACAGCCAGGAGCTGCGGCTCCCAGCCTGAAGGGAGCTGCCACAGGCAGGCAGGGGCAAGCCCATCATTCCCTGCCTTGCCAGCTCCAGCATGGGGCTGCTGCTCTGGGTGCTCCTGGGGGGAGGAATCCCCTGAGCCCAGCTTTAACCCCATCCTAGTGAGCAGCTGCAGAGGGTGTGGAAAATGCTGCATCCCGAATGCTTCACCTGCATTCCAAGAGCCATCCTCCCCTCCAAGTGCTTCCAAACCTCCACCGGTGGTACCAGCACTGCCCTCTGCCCTCCCACACAAAGGTTTTGTTCTCCACTTGTGCCCTCAGGGGTTTTTTTCCTCACTTGATGATCCAGCTGAGCTCCCATTCTTGCCACAAACACATCAGCCAGCCAAGAGAACTTGAGATCAGCTGTGATGGCCTTGGGGCAGGAAAATGGCACTGCACCCACGGTGGGCACGGGGCACACACAGGGCTGGTCACATCCACCCGTGGTGTTTAAACCCCTGTGCCTGCTCACAGCCTGTGTGGCTCCCCTCGGGCACCTCAGCCCTGGAAGTGGGCAGGATTTAAGCTCCCACGTCACCCCTATGCCTGGAAGTTTTTCACAGATCCATTGCAGTGCTACCCATCAGCCCAGCAATCAGATTAAAGCAGAGACCTGCTATTCCAGTCTCTCTCTCCATTGAATTAGTGCTCTCCCGGCTTTCCAGAGCTGCTCCTGTCGCTGCTCCAGCAGTGCCCCAGGAAGGGAGCTGCTGCCGCCTCTGCCTCAGGTCTGGATGCTCATCCCAGCATCACAGAATGGTTTGGGTGAAAGGAACCTCAAAGCTCATCTCATCCCACTCCCTGCCACGGGCTGAGACAGTTTCCACTGTCCCAGGGTGCTCCAAGCTCCATCCAGCCTGGCCTTGGACACTGCCAGAGGCAGGGGAGCCACAGTTTCTCCGGGCAACCTGTGCCAGGGCCTCACCCCCTCACAGGGAAGAATTTCTTCCTAAATATCCTATCCAAATGATCCTTCTTTTACTTTAAAACCCTCCCTCCTTGTCCTTTCCTGTAAAAAGTTTGTCCCCACATCAGGTGGGCAAGTGATGCCCGAGTGCCTCAGCCCCCTCCAGCCCCGCTCCCCTCCTCTCTCCTGCAAACCAGCCCTGTCTCCGTCCCGCTCCCTGCTTGCCCCTGCCCTGCCCTGGCAATGATTTACACCAGGATCTCCGAACCATTAAACTCCTCCGGCAGGCTGGGCTGCAGAGCCCGGGGGCACCCGCACCTCCCCGGGCTTCCCGCACCTCTCCCTCCTCCGGAGCCCTCGGGGATGCTCTTGCGACATTCCCGAGTGTTCGCTGGGCACGGGAGGTTCGGGATAAGCCCGGCCTCAGCAACACACACCCCGAAGGGTTTGGCAGGGGCTCAGGGGGAGCAGCAGCAGGAACAGCTCCCCCTCCATGGGGGACAGACAGCGCCAGCCCCGGATCGTGCTGCACACCCCGGAGCTCCCGGAGGAGCTGCGGTGACTCAGGAGGAAGCCCGACACCCCCCGCTGCCCTCGGCAGCACCCACGCTCCTCTGTCCTCCACAACCTTTGGATTTTTCCCTGCCGTGACATCACCTTCCCACTCACGCTCCGGCAGGTCACGGGAGACGAGGCTGCGCTCGGGGGAACAGGGCAAACCCCGCCGCAGCCACCGGGGATGGGACGAGCCCCAGTGAAATACAACACCCCAGGGCTTCCTCCAAACCTCCTCCAACCCCCCAGGACAGCCCCACAGAGTGACACAGCCCCCCAGAGCTGCCTCCAAAAACCAGGGGGTGACTGCATCACCAGTCACACAACTAAATCTGGAAAATTCAGGGGGAAAATAAACCCGTTCTCCAAGCATCCGAAGATTCCAGAGTCCCCTCTGTGTTAGATTACAAGGCTCTCCATGCTTCCACCCAGAGAACCTGCTCATTAATCCTCTTCCCTGCTAATTGCTGGCCCGGCACATCCTCAGGAGCTCGTTCCTGCAATGGGCACGGCCTGGTGCTGAGCCCTCCTTACACAGGGCTTCAACCACCAGGGACACAAAACTCCAGGTGGGGGTCTAAAAAGCAACAGGTTGGGATTTGTGAGGTATTTTCAGAGTCCCAGAATGTTTGGGTTTGGAAGGGATCTTCAAGACCATCTACTTCCAGTTCCCTGCCATGGTTTCTCTCTTTTTGTCCCTTCTTGCTGCCCCTGCTCTCCCTGCCTCAGGAACAGGGACGTTTCTGTGCAGATGCAGCCCAGGGGATGTAGGGAATAGCCAGACAAATCCAGCTGAGTCACAAAAAGAAGCACTGCTGCTGATTTAGCCAATTCCTGATCTTTTGGACAAATCCCAGCCCATTTTACAGCATCTCACCACAGAATAGGAATCTGGAGCCCCTCACAGACTATCAGGGCTTTCCCACATTTTGCTTACACTTCCTGCCTAGAGCACAAAAGAACACATCCACATCTCCACTGGCCCCAGCATTCCCTACACACATCTAAAGAGGTATTTCACCCTCTTTTTTGCTTCAGTTTAATTTTTAACACCCCCTCCTCAGCAGTACCTTATGGACAGCGCTGGGGGAACAGAGATGTTCTCCTCAAACCTTGCCCAAGGCTCTCCCCCCTCTCCTGCTCCAGAGGGTCCCCAGCTCTGCCACCTCCTGCAGAACACGGGGGTCACAGGAAAGCCATTCCCAGGCTCAGGCTGCTGCAACCCACCCCACAGCAGAACAGAGTGACAGGGCTGACAGAACACCCCACAGCAGAACAGAGTGACAGGGCTGACAGAACACCCCACAGCAGAACAGAGTGACAGGGCTCACAGAGCACCCCACAGCAGAACAGAGTGACAGGGCTCACAGAGCACCCCACAGCAGAACAGAGTGGCAGGGCTCACAGAACACCCCATTTCCTCAAAGGGCTGCCTGAGCATTCCCAAGCCATATCCGTGTGCCTCTGCTGCATGGCTGGGAATGCTGGGCACGGATGCCAAGGGTCTCTGAAGTGGCAGGGATCACACAGGGCACGGCAGCCAAACCCCAGGGCTGTAACCACGACTGTGCAGCAGCACCACCCTGGCCTTCCCCCTTCCCCCTGGGACACAAGGAGCTGCCTCCAGACAAACTCCTTCTCCCCACGATTCTGGAATTCTGCGGAGCGGGAACGGGCAGGGACAGGGAGTCCTTCCACATTTGTGTTTCAGGACGGTGCCGTTTGTTCCTGGGGACAATGCTGCCCTGGCCACCAAGGCCACGCTGGCCCTGGCAGGTCGGCGAGCCCTGGCTGGGTCCTGGTTGCTGTGTAAACACCGTCCTGTGCCTTTTCCTGATCCAGGCTCTGGGACTGGCACCGGGGCCAGCTGCCACACTAATGCTTCCAGGCCCAGCTCTGCTAAACCAGAGAAGGGGGCTTGGGGCGATGCCTAAGATTTTTAGCTTTTTACATTTTTCATCTATTTGTAGCTTTGTAGATTGTTAATGCACGGCTGTAACTTCTAGTACTTTCCCTATCTTTCTTCTCTACATTTAGGAACAATCAGCTAAGCTTAGAAACACTTTCCCAAAATACTGTTTAGTCTTATTCCAAGAAGAGAACTGACTACAAGGATGTCCTGTTTTCCAAACAGAATCTGGACCAGACAAAACAAAAGTCAAGAAAGAGGCAAAAAAGCCTCTGTACTGCTCCCAGTGTGGCAGGACCCAGGAATTATTACCTAATCAGCTAACCTTTTAATTAGAGAGCATATAAGTATACGAATCGACTAACCTTACAAAAATTGTAGAATTACTGTACCATGTGTGATTTTCACCATATTGTGCACCTGAAAGCTTTCCAGTAAAGGTTTGCTTTTATATCCCTTCTAACATTGGTGGGAAGATCCATTCTATTTTCCAGGCAACAGGAGTGCTCACGTCTTTCCAGGGAGCTGAATTCCCTGTGCACCCAGGCCTGGGAAAGCACATCTGCCTGGGAAAATCCCAGCCCCTGGACTCTTTCTCCTTCCTTCTTTCCTTTGGACTCCACTTTGCACCTCTGAGTTTGGATTTTTTTTTTTTTTTAAATTCTCATCTGCTGTTTCCGTTGAGATAAAGCCACTCCTCCACAGCCTCCCCCTGCTTTTTGTTCTGGGATTTCTCCCAGATAACACCCAGATAACACACCCTCCTCCACAGCCTTCCAGCACAGGAGACATTATCCATCTGCCCTTTTGATGTCCTCTGAAGTGGAACCCAGCATTCCTGCTTCCTCCCAGCCCCTCTGGAGTGCTTTAAGCACCACTGGAGCCCCTGGATGCTTTTCTCCCCTTCCTCGAGCCTCTAACCTGGCACCTCGTGCTGCCATCGGCCTCGCCAGCACCGCCTTCCTCATCCTCTGCCTGCATTTCCAGCAACACCTTTTTCCCCAAATCTGCATCACCTCTCCTGGTGCTTTTCCAACAGCTTCTCCAACGAGGATGACCACAGAGAAAAGGCACTGCAGATGGCCAAGGAGCCTCCAGGGCAGGAAGGGAGGGAGGGGTGGTGCTGGAGGACATGGAGCCAGCCTGGGGACATGGAGCCAGCCTGGGGACATGGAGCCAGCCTGGGGACATGGAGCAGCCGTGTTCCGCAAGGTGGGCACAGGTATTCTGGAATGGATGGAGGTTTGCTGGGGGTTATGTTGCTCCAAGCCACCTGCACTGCTCACACAGGGCATTCAGCTGCTCCCACAGAGCCCTGACATCAGTTTCTGCCTGTGAAGTACACTGGGAATGAGAAGAACACGGAGCAGCACGGGGAGGCAGACGCATACCTGGGCTGCTGGAGGGTCCCTGCTGCCAGGCTCCAGCTGGGAGAGCAGCCAGCCCTGCCCTGCCCCTCTGGCATCTCCCAGGGCACGGCCACGGCGCCAGGCACCCACACTCAGCTCTCTGCAGGGCACCGACGGCCAAACATTCCTCCTTCCCCAGGCACTTCCCTTCCCAAGGGTTTTCCAACCCGTGTAATTACACAGCTAAAATCAAAGGTGTTTCACATACTTCCGAGTCACCTGAGTCCAGGGCTGGCTCTGCCAGCCCCACACCCACATGTTCTCTGCTGACACCGGGGAGGTTTCCCTTTCTGGCTCTCACGCCAGGACATCCAGGGCTGTGGACAGTCGCAGGATGCTCAGGTTTGCTGTGGAGGGATGTGTTGTGGCAGCATCCCATTGGCAGTGGCCTAGGTCTGCTCCTGACAGGCTTTAGGGAGCTGGAAAGCCAGGAAGGACCACTCCTCCTGGTGCAGCTTCATCTCACCAGGCTCCATCCGCCACACAGGGCCCGAGGCAGCCCCTCTCACACGGACACACTCACGGCCCCGCTGGTTTGTGCTCACACATCCAACAACCCCAGCCACGCTGTGCTCCGCGACGCTCCAAAAATCAAACACCAGCACCGGCACACAGCCACTCTGGGACACGCCTGGGAGACACCCGCGGGTTTGCTGAGCCCCCCAAAGCTCCGGGCCACTCATTCTTTATCGGGAATGTCACGACAGGAAGGGCCGAACCCCCATGGCCGGGCTGGGCTCACGCACGGCCCGGCCCGGCACGCTCAGGTTCCTTCTCCCGGCTTTGTTTGCCCTCCCAAGGGCTCGCACCGCGCTCCGGCCGCTCCCGGGACGGACGTGGGCAGCGGCGGGCCCGCGATCCGGGACCGCCACCGGGCCGGGACCGCCACCGGGCCGGGACCGCCACCGGGGATTTACCTGAACCCTCCCGGCTGCTGAGCCCTCCCCAAAGTGCTGCTGATGCTCCCCAAACACATCCACCCTTCCCACACTCCCAGCACGGCCACCCCGCTGCCTGCCAGGGCTGACGAGGTGCCCCAAGCCCGTGTCCCCAAGGGGTGTCCCCAAGCCCGTGTCCCCAGGGGGTGACCCAAAGGGGTGACCCCAAGGGCTGTCCCCAGGGGGTGTCCCCAAGGGTGACCCCAAGAGTTGTCCCCAAGGGGTGACCCAATGGGTGTCCCCAAGGCACCACCGCTCCCCAAACGCCGCCGCTCCAGCTCTCAAACGCGCTTTGCGGGTGTTCGCTCCTGCTTTGAGGGGTGTCCCCTCCGCTTTGCAGGTGTTCCCCGAGCTCTGGAAGTGATTCCAGCTCAGCCCGAGCCGGACCCGGCTCCGACTCCCCTCAGTCTCGTTCCCGGTCCCGTTCCCGGTCCCGTCCCCGGTCCCGTTCCCGGCGGGACCGAGCCCAGCCCGCTCCGCTCGCGGTTCCCAGAGCTCCGAAGGGTCCCAGAACAGGGGTCCCGTCCCCTCCCGGCTCCCGGACCCCCCGTACCTCCGGCGCGGCCGCGGCGGGTCCTGCGGGGCCGCTCCGCCCTCCCGGCCCGGCCCTCCCGGGGCGGCGCTTCCCGGCCCGGCCCCGCCGTGCCCCGGCCCCGGGCACCGGGATCCTTTCCGGGAACCGGGGCAGGGCGGGGGGCGGAACCGGGACTGCCGAAAACACCCCACGAACCGCCGGGGAGACCCCCAAAGCAGGCGTGGGTCACACCGCGGATGCCGGTCGGGTCTCACCCTCGGAGCAGTTGCAGCCGCTGTTGATGAATCACAGCCCCGTCTCTGCTTTCAGTGAAACCCGGAATGGTTCGGGTTGCAATGGACTTTGGAGATCATCCCGTGCCACCCTGCCATGGCAGGGACACCTTCCACTGTCCCAGGTTGCTCCACACCTCATCCAGCCTGGCCTTGGACACTTTTGGGGATGGGACAGCCACAAATTCTCTGGGCAACCTGAGCCGGGGCCTCACCACCCTCCCGTGGGAAAATCCATTCCCAACACCTACTGAAAGTTTTAGTTTTTATTCTACAGTTTAAAACCCATCTTGCAATGGACCTGCTTTGTAAAACCGTGTTGTAGCAACGAGCGGAGCTTTTCCTCAACCAGTTCCAAGTTTTGTTTGCAGAAGCCCCATTTTGAGGAACTCCAATCCCTCAGGCTCGGCACTGCATTCAGCAGAGCAAAGCTACTCTTGCACTCACAGGGAGCCTGGAAAGTGCTTTTTTATCAGCCTGCTACCCTCTGTAAACATTCCCAGTTAACCACTCACGTGCTGGGAAGAGCCATTCCAGGCATGGCCCTCACCAGGGCTCCTGGCCACCCACCTTGGCCTCATAGCCAGACATTCCCATGGTTTCCAGACTGAGCCACGGGGAGCAAAGCTGGGCTCTGGCAAACTCCAGTGCAGCTAACCCCGTGTCCAGTGTCCCCTCTGCTTGGCTGCCATCCCAGCAGCAAGCAGGACATGTTTTTCCAGGCTCGTCTCACACCCAGCTGTCACAATAAACACCACCAAGGACTCAAATCCTGCTAGAGATGATACTCAGGGTGGGTTTTTTTCCTGATCCAAGCGAAAAAGCTGCATCACTATGCTGCTGGGACAGTTTTTCCTGTCCCTTGAGCCCTACGAGACCTTTTGAAGGCAAAAGCCATCGTGAACAAAACGAAACTTGGAGGCTTGTCACATCACCCAGCATGACTCAGCTCCACAGCCTTGCCTTGGGGCCACTGGTGGGAAAATACCAAAAATATTGGGAAATAGCCCCTGCTTCCCTGCATCTCTCCCTACCAGCACAGGCCCACATGGAGCTGATGACATTTTCTACTGACTCACCTGCCCCAGTGCACGGCAGCCTTACCTCCCCCTTCTAATCAAAGGGCAATTCCAGCCTTACCTCCCCCTTCTAATCAAAGGGCAATCCCAAGAGCTGTGCTATAAAAAGAAACAATTATTAAACATAACTGCGTATTTATTTGTTTTTCCCTTGGATGGATTGTTCTGCATTTTCCGGCTTGGCCACTGGCTCAGGCAAATTCGCCCCAGCTCAGGCGGATTTCCCCCTCTCCTTCTCCACTTCCTGTGCCAAATGCAAACCTGACATCCCAGGCAGCTCTGGCAGTCAGGAGACAAACCAGGGAATTGTTTTCTCTGTGAGGAAGTGGGGGGACATGCAGCTCACACAGTGACTGTCACCGATCCGGCGCAGCTCCGTGCCCCAGCCAGGTCACCCCCTGCACAGGCCCTGGGGCCAGGCACAGAGGGGACATTCATAACGAGGTTTCTCAGGTTCCCACTCCACAAAGCTGAATATTGGCCAGGAATGGGCTTTTCAGTGGCAGTGGAGCAGGGTCAAAGGAGGGGGGCTTGCCTTCACCTCTTGGATGGCTGCTAAAGCACCTGCCTGTCCCTGACATCCCTACATACCTGTGGGATAATGAATTCACATCCACCCCTTGGGCTCATTTCCCTTTCCAGCTCTGCAGCCATCCCAATGTGGGGATTTATCTCTGGCAGCTCAAATCCTCCCCCTGCAAACACTCCCTGGCCAGTCCAGGGTGATTATCCAGCCAGGGATGCAGGGTACAGAGCACAGGAATGCCAAAGGGGAAACTGGAGCCCCATCAGAGCCACCAGCAGGCAACAAAAGGGCCTTTCAGAGGGGCATCTGATGCCCTGCTACGTGCAGAGGTGCCAAGGCTCACGTTAACCTGCCTTAGAAATTGCTCACTGGCACATTTCCCTGCTTTTTCCTGCTCAAAGGTGCTCAACATCTATGTTAAAGTCACCAGGGGAAGCCTGGCCATGTTTCTGGATTCCTCCAAAATTTCCCAACAGTGAGCCAAAAGCACAGTTTTGAGTGACTCCTGGACACCCTCAGCTGAAAGAGGGAAAGCCCATCCCATCCCTGGGAGTCAGGGCAGCAGAGCCACCAGGCTGCACATTTACATTATGCTGTAATATTATTATATCGTAAAGCCATGGAGTGGTAGGACAAGGGGAAATGGAATCAAACTGGTGGAGTGTAGATCTAGGTTAGATATGAGGAAGAAATTCTTCCTTGTGAGGGTGGTGAGGCCCCGGCACAGGTTGTTCACAGAAGCTGTGGCTGCTCCATCCCTGGAAGTGTCCAAGGCCAGGCTGGATGAGGTTTAGAGCAAGCTGGGATAGTGGGAGGTGTCCCTACCCATGGCAGGGGTGGGATGAGATGGTCTCCAAGGTCTGTTCCTATCCAAACTAATCGGTGATTTGATAATTAATAGAGTTAACAGCTAATTAACACCAGAAATATTACACACACACACACATATATATAAATATAGTGTATAATGGAACATGGCAGGGCCCCAGCTTTGCCCCCAGGATGAAAAGCCATCCCAGCCTGCTCCGTGAAGGGCTCCCTCAGATCCCATTCCCAGCCCACACACGCTGCTCTAGACTTTTCTCTCTCCTCCTCATGCCTCAGTTTCTGCACCCCAATTTAGAGTCCCTGCGGGGCTGCAGGCTGGGAACCTGCCATGCAAGTGGGAAAGAGGAAAGGCAGGCACTTGGGAGGGGTTTCTGCCCGCTGCCGGTGGGAGGGCGGGACCTGCCAGCATCTCCCGCGGGGTGAGGATCCGGTGTCCCCGGGGCTGCGGGACCCGGCGGTTCCAGTACAACCAGTTCAGCCACTGGGCCAGGTCACCGTCCCCGCTTCAAGCACACGCACGTCTGCAGCTGGAAAGCAGAGTAAATAAAGCTCTGTGTTCACAGTAATGACAATAATTCACCTGCTGCTTCCTCCTGCAGCTGCTCCGGGGTTGCTGCATCCCACGGGTGAAGCTCTGGCCGGGGCAGGATTTGGGAACAGGAGAGCCAGGGCTGGAGGAGAACACGGCTGGAAGGGAAGAGCTACGGTGCAGCTGGGTATTTAAAAGAGCTGAGCAGAGATTAACGTGGCTTTTCAAAATTAGGATCAGATGGTGAATGAGGGCTGGTGCCCAAGAACAGGAAAAAGCTGGGAAATGAATCATTAGCAGGGATAAAACTCCAAGGAAACCTCCTTACCTGGCTGTGAGGCCTTGTCACAGCTCCAGTGTCCCTGAGTGGAGCGTGGCCGCTCGGTCTGTGCTCGGCTGGTGCTCGTGGCCGTGTCAGGGCAGGGCACTGGGAAGGTGAAGAGAGGCTGGAGCGGGGCCAGCTGCAGGGACAGAGGCACAGCAGGATGTCCCAAAGGATGCTGCAGTGAGGGATGTGTCAGGCACTGCTGCATCCCCTGGGCTGCACAGGCGAGGGCTCGAAGACGCTTCCAGTGCTGGCTTTGAACACACAAAGCAGCACCAGTGGAAAACTCCTGCAGGGAAAACACTGAAAACAGGTGAATTAATGACAGGCACATTCCCAGATGTTCAGCAGTCCTGAGCAATAAAGCAGCAGCCCTTGACACCAGCTTTTGGGGAGATACCACCATCACACACACTCTGTGACTGACCCCGTGCCAGACCTCATCAACCCCCTGATGATTTATTCAGCTCTTTGGGGTGCATCAGTTTAGCTCCTTGTCACCAAAAATCCAGCCCAGGGAGATCGCAGATAAAACTCTGGGGTGAGTCAGTACAGAGGCAGGAAATGTCCCAGACTCACCCCTGTTTCCCTGCTGTGACCTCTCAACCCCATTCCTGATCCACAGGTCACCAGTGCGAGGCTGTGGCACGGCAGGTAAACCCAGTTTCTGCTGTAATGTCACCCAGAGGTGATGCCAGGACCAGCACAGCCGGGTTTCACACCAGGACAGGGTGCTGGGGACACGGGGTGTCCCCTCTGCGGGGTACCCTGGCCTGTGCCCCGACGTGGCGCTGGGACATTTGCCTTTCTCAGTCTAAAGTCCTCCAAAGCCAGAGAAAAGGCTCCTGTGAGTGCGTGCACAGCAACGCGTGCGGTGCAAAGTGCAGCAGCGCGGGCGAGTCACACCTAAAACAAACACCCGGGAGCTCGGGGAGTGCTCACACGGTGGCAGCAGCGCAGCACGGCGGGGAGGCAGCAGGGATGGGGTTGATCCGAGGGATGCAGCAGGGATGGGGCTGATGCAAAGGATGCAGCAGGGATAGGGATGATCCGAGGGATGCAGCAGGGATGGGGCTGATGCGAGGGATGCAGCAGGGATGGGGCTGATCCGAGGGATGCAGCAGGGATGAGGCTGATGAGGAGGATGCAGCAGGGATGGGGCTGATGCCAGGGGGATGCAGCAGGGATGAGGCTCCTGCAGCCTCCCCTGCCAGGGAAGAGCAGGTCAGGGGGACAAGGCCACCAAGACAGCCACCCCTCAGCCCAGGACACCATGGACACAGAGTGTGGCCCCTCTGCTCACCAGGGCTCTGGTGCAGGAGGTGACCTCTGTGTCACCCTGCACAGGGTCTGGCATGGTTCCCATGGCACAGGGGCAGAGGCCTTCCCAGGACTGGTGTGGCACTGACACATTCCTGGCTCCCAAAGGGCCCCCAAAACTTTTAAAACCACAGATGGGATGGATGAGCACCCGCACCCCATCCTATGCACAAAGGACAACACCAGATCTCAGCAGGGAACTGCTTCAAGCACAGCAAACCCCACCATGGGCTGTGCCAGCTCGTTTGCTGTGCTCAGCAGTTGCCCTTTAATGCCTCCTGTAGTTCCCATTAATGCTGGATTCCAGCTGCAGGTGACAGAACTGGAGAGCCAGCTGGCTTCTCCTGAGTTTTTTCTGTTTTCCTTTGCTCCAGCTCTCCCCATTTCAGACTGTGGTGGCTCTTACCTGCTCTGCAGCTGCTCCCAAACACAGGAGGCTGTTCCTATTAGCAAACAAAGAAGGAAAGGTTGATTTCTTGATCTGTACCCCAATTATGGGCTTGAAACTCATTGCAGGTTGCATTTGCTCCAGTCTGCAAAACAGCCATTGACCCCAAACAGCATCAGGCCCCACTGGAAGTGCTGGCACAGCCCTACAGGTGACCAATGTCACCTGAATGATATTAACAATAAGAATTTATCACCCTGTACATTGATAATTTATCCAGTTGGAGCACAGCACTCTCTGATTTCTCCATCCCTTCTGCTGTTCTTGGTCCTTCTCATTATATTTTCCATATGCAAATGGGACATCTCCTGGCTGTCCTTACTTACCTTAAACCCTTGAAATCCCCATTTCATAGGGATGCAGACAGTTCCAGGCTCCTGCCAGCATTATTGCATCCAGGAGCAGGCATCTGGATGGGAGCTGGTCCTGGGAAAAACTGGCTCAGCCTTCTCCTGAATCCTCCCATCACCTCGCAGCCCCCAAAAATCAGGATGTCCTGCACCCTGGTGCCACGACAGAGATGCCAACACCTGTCCAGGCTCTCCAATTAAACCACATGGAGTTCATCCATACTTTAAAATAAGCTTTATTTAGATCTTTTATAATTTTATATTTGCATCCATGCCTTCAAGGATTCTCCCCCGCTCACAGGGGGAAAAGTTAAATCTAATGTTACCCATAATTCATATGCTATTTAGCAAAGTTCTCTTTTAAATAAATCATCCTCTTAGTAATTTTTAGAATTACTTCCTAATTTACAAAAAAGCTGAAATGCAAAGGAAACTACTTGATAACAAGGAGATCGCTCATCTGTTCTGGTGGTTTAGAGTTTAAATTATAAAAAACGCAAGAAGAACAAAAAAAAACACAACAACCCCCCCAAAAAAACCCCAACAAAATGTATAAAATGCTTCTCTGCAGAGAAAAGATGCCATGGGGCATCCCAGGAGATCCCAGGTCCCTCTGTCACCCCCTCCATGGCCTCTCTGCATCATCCCTTGGAATGGAACACAGCGTGAGGGCATCGGTTTAGTTCGGCGATTTAAGACAAAATACCCTTTTTTCTTTTCAACCAGGGCGCACGTTTCGGAATTAAGAAAAATAATACACTATTATAGTTCATTAAATAAATCTTAATACATTTTTTTTAAGAGCTTAAAATTATACTGTAAGCATTAAAGCATAAGGTACTTATCTTGGCATAAGCAGAGCGCGGCACGTGTTAGTGGAGAGGGGAAGCGGCCGCCACGCTGGGGGGGTGGTTTGGGGGCATTTCCAAGGGATTTGGAAAAACAAGCTCCACTTGTGCTTCCAAATCACCCCAGAGCCAGAAAAACCTCCCTGGTGGGGACTCGTACCGATTTCCCCAGCCCCCTGCGACGGCAGGAACACCCCAGGCTGGAGCGGGGTGGCTGGGGAATATCTTGGGGAATGGGATATCTCGGGATATCACCTTTCCCCTGCTCCCAGCTCGTGCCGGATCCCCCTCAATTTTACTTGAAGCAAAGGGTGAGCCCCCCCAAAAAAAGCAGGGAAAAACCAACAGGCAAAGCTCCCACCAGCTTGCCCCCGTCTGATTTCCCGGCACGAGTTTAGGTTTGCGTTTTCCAAGGCGTTAAGTGCTCCTGGGGCAGCGGAGGGAGCCCGGGCTGGGGGGTTCACAGCCCCAATCCCCCCCCGACAGCGACTTCCCAGGACAGTACAGTACAAACACCCCCTTCCTCCTCCCCGCCCCATCCCAACCGACGTGGAAAAATATAAAAATCCCAAAACTTCTGCAATAATTTAGTTAGAATAGCTCCTCTGGGTTTGTGCAAATAAATTAAAACAACTAAAAAGGAACGTTAAAACACTTATTTCCAGACCGGCAGGCGTAACAACCAGCCTGGGCTGCCTCCACGGGGCTCGGCCAGGAAGACATCACAGCGAAGGAGATTTTCTTGCTGTTGTTTTTGTGTGTTTTCTCTCTAAGATCCCTCAGCTGGGCAGGTCCTTCGTCCCCAAGCGAGGACATCCCGCAGGCTGGGCTCCGGAAAACAGCGGGTTTCGGACAAGAGACGTCACAAGCACAAAGTGCACAATATTTCTCATATTTACAGAGACACAGCAGTCCTTCAAGTTTCAAGTTTTGTCAAAAGAACAAGAAAAAAAAGAACAACAAAAAAACCCCTCCCCAAACAAGAAAAAAAAAACCCTACCCAAACTGACAAACTGAAGCGACAACAAAGGAGTTATCAGGTCGGAAAAAACAAAACAAAACAAAAACATGGAAAAAAAGAGGGAAAAAACTGAAGTTACGACACAGCTGCATCGCTCCCAAGACAACAGGTAACACGTCCACGGGTGGGCCGGGGCTGTGGGGTGTGGGATATGTACATGTGCAGGGTCGGAGGGGCTCCGGCGCCGTCACCAGTCCGCGTCCTCCTCGATGTAGTAGTCGGGGGCCGTCCCGTCGAAGAGGCCGGGATCGAGGGACTTGCGCTGCTTCCCCCGGGCAAACACCCTGGAGATGGAGCCAAAGCCCATCTTCTCTTTCTTCTTTTTCCGTTTTTGGTCTTCCAGGTCTTCTAGAGACTGTGGGAGGAGAAGACACAAGTTTGGGTATCCAACTTTACCACTTTCCCCTTCACTCACATCAAGGATGATGGACCGTGCGGTCCCAGTCTCAAAAAATTTAGGTACGGGTCCCAAAAAATATTTGCATCCAGATCCCACAAAGTATTTTCATCCAGGTCCAAAGTAATGTTAAGATCCTGGACTGAAATACAATAATATTCCTGAAACCTGTGTGGGGGAATTGGCAGTGAAACTGGGCCCCCTCTCCACAGTTCTGGGATTTTGGCCTCTTTAATTCAACTGGATCAGGATTCCAGCTCTGGGAATAAATAGTCAGAGCATCTGTCTGGATTGCAAAAGTATCCCAATGTTTTAAAGCCAAATACAGAAGAATAACAGGCTTTGGTTAGACCTTATAAAAATCAACATTGCAATAAGCCTGAGCTCAGTGTGCCTATGGCATTACCTGGGCTTTGGGGTAAATTATGGGAATATGAGACAAGCCAGACTTAAAATTCAGGATGACTTCCATTCATCTTAAATTGCTGCCTCTGACCCACCACCCCCAAGAACATTCTAGCACAGGAAGGGTCTCACAAGCAGGATTTGAGAGGATTTGTGCCCCACCTGTACGATTGGATTGTGCAAGTTCTTCTGTACCGGTCCAGGACTGTCCCCCTACGGCACAAGGAGATGGATCCACTGAATCAACCCTGACACAGCCCAAGGGCAAAAGGCAGCGTTTGTGCAGCTGAACTGCAGTGGGGCTGGGATAAACCCCAGGAATAAACCCCAGCCGAGCCCCGAGGTTCCCCCCACTCCAAACCCAGGGCTGTTTTGGGAAGCAGAGACCCCACAGAATCCCCCGAGCATCCCAGGGCAGCCCAGGCTCTTACGTTGCAGAGCGAGTGCGTTCGGTGCCGGGGGGAGTTGATGTCGCTGGGCGTGGACGATCGGTCGCCCTCGGCCGCGGAGGCGTCGGAGATGATGGACGGCTGCCGGGAATGGCAGGGGCTCACTCTGACCGCTGGGGGGCAGCGGGGAAAGCGGGAATTAACACCAGCAAGGAAAAAAGATGCACTTTCCTGCCTGTAGCGATGTATCTGAACAGCTTGGGTCATAATGTGCAACCCAGCTTTAGTTAGTCTTATCAGAACTCTCAGGAGTTTGTCAAGGTTACTGAGACAGGAAACAGCGCTAAACAGCAGCTCCTATCGCTGCCCATCCTCCAAGGGGCAGCTCACACCCTGGAAAAGGAGGTTTGGGAGCAAAACTGCAGCCTCAGCCTCGGGGCCTGGTGCAGGAAAAGCTGCTGCTCCCTTTCCAGGATACATAAACCACAATTGGTTTATTTTTAGCAGTGAGGTGGATTCCAGAGCGCTCCCATGAGTGCAGGGCAGGGCTCCCTGAGCGTCCCCTGCCAGCTCAGGGATGCTGTGTCAGGATGAGGGGCCGGGGCAAGAAGAGCCTGAGGAACAGAATACCAAGGGTGCAAGAGCCAGATAAGGGAGGCCCGAGGTGATGATGGACTGTGACCAATCACGTGCCCTGAGGGATGCGTGCTAAACGTGTGGACAATATAGGATGTGTAATAAATGTGTGAACAGTTGACTTAGAATGAATAAAACCAGCTTAATGCAAACAATAAACTCCTTCTGCTGGTTGGTAACCCAGAGGTCCTGAACTCCCACGAACAACAGATCTGGGGAGGAGTGGTTCTGACCATCTCCCCTCCTCCCCAGCAGGGGTTTGTCCCGGTGCCCACCTTGCCGGTCCGCCGAGTGCTGGGGGTGTGAGTGGTAGAGGGTCTGCTGGCTCTGCCGGATGGCGGCGGTCAGCGGCAGGTCCGCCTGCATCACCCACTCCTGGTTGCCGTTCAGCACCGTCTCGCCCGGCATGGCCAGGGAGTGGCGCTTGGGCACGTCCTTGGTCAGCGTAGCCAGGGACTGCTTGGCCTGGGGAAGGACATTGAGGTGGTGGTGATGAGGTGGGGAAACCACATGAGCATCTCCCCGAGCAGCAAGACGAGCAGCGACACGCTGCACACCAAACCCAGCCTCCCCTGGGAAAGCAAAGATCCCAACTGCACCGCTCCCCGTGCCAGGGATATCAAGTTATTTTTAAGTGATGTTCCCTGTGCCAAGGATATCAAGCTCCTTTTGAGATGAAATATTTTCCTCTCAGTATTGCAGCAGTGCAACCACTGCAGCAAACGCTCAGATCTGTATTAATGACCCAGCTCACCATGGCCAGCTCGGCCTCCAGCTCCTTCATGCGGTTGTCCTTCAGGTCGAGCTGGGAGCGCAGGGCGCTGGCGTGGTCCGTGGCCTCCTTGGCCTGCCGCCGCAGCTCCCACTTCTCCCGCTCCAGCAGGTCCTTCTCCTTCGCCAGGGCCTTCACCGCGTCCTCGCTCTCCTGCCGGGACAGGGGGTGCCCATCAGGAAGGGAAAATCCACGTGCCACTAAAAACCCCTCTGTCACAACCCCCTCGGGGACCACCCCACCATGAGCTGTATCTTCAGCTGTCACAAGAGCTCTCGGCTGGCAGGAATGTCAACCCTTTTTGGGGAGATCCAGAATGCAGCCGGTCCCCAAAAAGAAATACTCACTGTACACCTGCTTAAAATTACATCCAATTCCCCAGGTTTGGCTCTATTTCCTCCAGCATTTATTTAACCATAACCTGCTGCAGTCCATCCCATCTCCAGCAAGAGTCCAGCTGGGGCTTTAGAGGGATTTTGCCAGGTTACAAACCAGGTTTCCCCACGGTGCCGGGCTCTGCACTCACTTTCCTGTGCTGCTCGTAGTTGCGGATGAAGTCGCGCAGCTGCTCCTCGCGGCTCTCCAGCGTGGCGTACAGCTGCTGCATCTGGCTCACCAGGTCTGTCTTCTCCCCCTTCAAGCGCTTGCGGTCGGCCTTCATGGCTGTGGGAGAGAGGGTGACTCCAGCACAGGAGGCACGGCAGCCCCTTGACTCCATCTCTTTTGTTTTTCAAGGAAAAAGCAGCAAAATGACAATCCCAGGGGCTGGGCTGGGAGGAGATGCACAATTCACCCCTCAAAATGCCCAGCACGTCACCACAGCAGCTCCTCAGCGCTGCCCATCCTCCAAGGGGCAGCTCACACCCTGGAAAAGGAGGTTTGGGAGCAAAACTGCAGCCTCAGCCTCAGGGCCTGGTGCAGGAAAAGCTGCTGCTCCCTTTCCAGGATAAATAAACCACAATTAGTTTATTTTTAGCAGTGAGGCGGATTCCGGAGCGCTCCCATGAGCACAGGGCACGGCCCCTGAGTGTCCCCTCTCAGGATGAGAGGATGGAGCAGGTGAGAGGAGAAAAAGATGGAAGAAAAATCAGACTAAATGCTGGAGAAAGAGGGAGATGCTTAGGACTGTAGAGATTTTTATCTGTTCAAATCCAAGAGATGAAACTCTTTGGACCAACTATTCTGCCATTAAGCATTGGAGATAAATCAGAACACCAAAAACCAGACAATGAGGTAGGAAATGCTGCAAGAAGTCACATTGTCCTGTGACAAGGAGCTCTTGGGAGTCTTCCTTGCCCACTTCAATGAACATGACTCCTCCTGGGACAACTCAGCCTCTTCTGACACCAGGACTTCCCTTACTTTTTTCCCATTTTAGGAAATTACTACAGAAACCCTCTAAAAACAATCACAGCCACACCCATGTCTTTGAAAAAGCCCTTTCCCACTGCCTGTGTGTACTTAACCACCACCTTCCCCTGCCCAATTCCTTCACAGGAACTAAAAACTTGCTAAAAAAGAAAAATTAATGAGAAGTTGACTGAACCATACTGGGGTGAGCTCCAGACCCCACAGACACATATATATCTACATATGTAAAATTTAATTTCCTCAAGGATACTGGGAGGCTCTCATAAAAGTTGAAGTCACATTTGCCAATCTCTGATGCTGGAGGAGACAAAAGAATCCTAATGAATTTAATTAAATTGTGAGTCCCCTACAGCATACAAACTCCTTTAATTAGTGGCAGTGTTCATGGCCCTTAAAGATTTACAGAAAACACTTAATCACTTGCCAATAAAAAAAAAGAGAAAATGCTCTGAAGTACTATTAGAAGAAGGGTAACTATGTCCCAACATTGAATATGCATTGATATACTAATATTTACCAATATTTATGCCCATGTATCGGAATTAAAAGAGGATTATGAGGTTTGGGTATTGAAAAAGCAGAATTTTCCTATTAACCCAACAGGACAAGTTACCATTTGTTGCATTTCATATTTGAGAGATTTGCTGAAATTAACACACTTTCTTTGCTCTCCTCTATTACTCTCCTTCCTCCAAGAATGATTAGCTCCTAAGCTTAAATAAGATTTATCAGTCATTTGAGAACTTCATTCCGAACCAAATTAACAGGAAATTAATTGAAAAAGGCAGGAGAAAAATAAAAAGTGAGGCAGAAGTGAGCTGTGAGGGCTGCCAGAAGCTCCTGGACTGAGCCCCACTTGCTGCAGCAGCTTAATTCATCCTTAGCAAACAAGCCCAGCTAATTACTCAGTCGGGGAAAACGAGCCTTTGCAATCCATGGCCAGCCAAGGAGGGATAAAGCAGATTTTCCCTGGCTATCGGGGCCATCTGAGGAGGTGAAATGGCTTTTCCCTTTAATCTGATGATCCAGGGCCAAGTTTCTGTATCCCAAACCCCCACAAGTATCCAAATAAACTCCCCCACCCCACAGGCACGGTGGGCTCTGGCCAAACCCCTGACCTCTCCATAAACCCAAGAAAAGAAGCAAGAAATCCTAAACCCAGGCCATGAGTGGAAAGTACTTCTCTTACTTGCATTATTAATTTTCCCCTCCCTCCCAAAGCACACGGCAGAAGGGGAGGGGGGACCCAGCAGCCCCCCTTGGACTCGGCAGCTCAGCACCGGCCTTGGCAGCAAGGGCTGGGGGAGGTGGGGTGGGATGGGCTGGGTGAATCCCCCCAGCTCTCAGCACCATCCCCACCTGCCCCAGCCCACCCTGCCCTCCTGTTACCTGAGCTCCACCTCTGCCACTCGATCCTGCCCTGGCTCCTTTGGGAGAAGAATGATGGACACAGAGACGGAACGGGACCGGCTCTGCGCTGGGCTCCTCCAGCAGCCAAAACAATTCCAAATCCACCCCTCAGTGCCTTTTATTCCCAGATCTGTGTGAGGAGCCAAAATCCAGCTGCTCCACTGGAGAGGCACAGCCCTGCCTGGGCCAGCAGCAGGGCTGGGACCACCCAGCAATGCCACCACTGGAAGTGTCACCACCCCGTGGCCCCAGTCTGATCTCATCATCCGACAGCCTCCAGCTGGGAATGAGCTCCTGTATCCCAAACCCAGGCATCTCCCCCCAGCATGGGGGCTGCTCTGAACTCTGCCTTCCCTCTTTGCAATTAACAGTATCAGATTAATGAGATATCAACTACAGAACATCCTGACATGGAAGGGACCCACAAGGATGACTGACACCCAACCCCTGGCCCTATGAGATGGAGGCTCCACCATCCAGCTGAGGTTCCCTTGGAGGGCATACAAGTAATAATTAGTTTGACTACCTTGATAATGTGATATTAGATGAAAATTTAGTGTTTGAACCATAGAAGCAGCATCTCTGCCCAGTTTCACCCTCCTGGGATGAGGCAGCAATGTCCAGACACACACTGGGGCATGGGCAGAAGATGCAGCACACCCTTGAATTCCAAAGAGCAGCTTCCCATGACTCCCATCCACTTCCAAGTCCTTCTCTCACCCCACACAATGTGAATTTTCATGCCAGGAAAAGAATCAGAGCTGACTTTATCACTAACTGAATCACACACTTATTTCCAGTGCAGGGAAGGGCATCCTCGGGGAGCAGGGCTGCAACCCCAGGGATGCCCCGTGCAACAGCAATGTGCAAACCCTTCCTGTCCCATTAACATTTACTTAATTTCTCCTGTTTCTTCCTCGCAGCCATGAAATCTGATATTGTCACCATGACTAACCCATAAAATCAGGACTGCAGTGCTGCTCCTTGCTTTGCAATTAAAGAGGCACGTGTGGTCCCTGGGGCAGCTGTCACCATCAGGAAGATCTTGGTATTGAAAACATCGATGTTCCGTGGGGTCAAGCAGAGCCAGCACCCACTCCTGGGTGTGTGGAGGTATGGAGCAGGCAGGAAATTGGAGCCCAATGGCAAATTTCAGGAAAAAGTTAGGAGAGGCAATTCTCCTTGGGGGAGTTTACCTGGTAACAGCCAAGGGCTTTCCAAACCTGACCCAGCAGTCAACAAGATGGTGAATGACTTCTGAACACTTCAGGTGGGTCTTCAAAGGAGAACAACAGGGTTTCTGTAGAGATCCATGTCCTTACAGTGGAGATGGCTTCCTTGGCTGGGACATCCATCTGCCAGGACATCCATCCAGTGGGACACCCAGCTGCCAGGACATCCATCCAGTGGGACACCCAGCTGCCAGGACATCCATCCAGTGGGACACCCAGCTGCCAGGTCACACATCCTCTGGGAGATCCATCTGATGCAACCCCCATCTCCTGGGTCATCCATCCACTGGAATATCTGTCCACCCATTTCTTTGCTACCCACCCCTCGCTGCAGCAAGTTGAAGCTGCTCTGGAT
Organism: Prinia subflava; assembly: GCF_021018805.1. Taxonomy (NCBI): domain Eukaryota; kingdom Metazoa; phylum Chordata; class Aves; order Passeriformes; family Cisticolidae; genus Prinia; species Prinia subflava. The sequence continues at coordinate 3,596,700 of NC_086267.1, read as the reverse complement.
CTCTGTAGGAGGCTTTCCCCAGCCCAAATATTATTCCTGGGGAGTCACAGCTTTGAGCTGAAGGTGAGGGAGGGAGAAAACCAGGCTACAGCCCATTTGTGGAGCAGACATGAAGCTGGTTCACGCCTTTCCAAGCAGCAGGGAAAGCCAGCCTGAGGTTTCCACCCTGGCACTCAAAAGGGAAACAAACCAGGTTTGCTCTCTGTGTGATAATCCCGCAGGCAAGCTCCAGCATATTGGACAAACCTTCCCAGAAATGGGGTTCCTGCCATTAGCCCACACGCTCACGGATGTCACCCAGCCAAGAGGCTCCTGGAGTCCCCCAGGCGCTTGGGCACAGTCCCTGCCCACAGCAGGACCAGCAGTAATAAAGCTGTCTGCAACTTCTCCCATCAGGGACTTCCACAGCACAAATCCAGACCACATCCACACCTTTCCAGCCAGGGGGAAATAATAACTGCACTAATACTGGAAGAACAATTCAGAGTCCCAGCCGTGGCAGGAGAGGAGAGGGCAGGAGGACGTAGCACTATGGGATTTTAATTGGATGTTAATGGATTAAAAAAAGTGCAAGAGATGGAATTAGCCCAGGAAAAAGTGGAATAAAGATGCACAAAGCACATGCTGACAGAAATAAAGAAGCTGGCTGAGTTGCTCTTGCAGAGTGCCCTGTGCTGGGCCAGGTCCCTGCTCCCAACCTCCAGAGCAAGGATTTGTTAGCCCAGCACAGGGAAGATGCAGCACAGGCTTATCAGCTTCACCCCTGTGCCAAATGCTGCTGGAAGGGCTGGAAATGCACCTCCAAAGGGGGGCAATGACCCCACCCTCCATGGAGACCATCACAATCCAAACCCTGTGTGGATGTGCAAAATAAAAACTGCTGGAGCCCCTGACCAGCAAAGCCTCTCTGCTTCCCTCTGCAGCATGTCCTGGCAAGCCAAGATCCATCTGAACCAGCTGTGCTGCACTTCCAGGCTCAGAGCCAGCAACGATGACAGATTTCCATATAATTTATCTGCTAATGACATTCCACAGGAGCCACCGTGGATCGTGGGCTGCTGCAGGCACAGGGATGCTGCTGCTGGACCTGGAGCAACCTTTGGTGAGGATGTGGGACTGGGGATGCAGGAATGCAGGCTGTGAGGAGGAGCTGCTCGTGGGAGATGCTCTGGCTGCAGGAGGACACAAATCTGACACAGATCCCTAAATTACAGCACAGCATGGCCAAGTTTCCCTGTGCTCCTGGCACGGCCTTATCCTGCAGTTCCTTACTACAGAGCCACAGCCTCCCTGGTGTGTCCATCAGCAGATCCATCTCCCCTGGCAGAACCAGTCACCAGACACCGTTTTCCCTCCATTTTTGGCTCCGTTTCCCTCTGGACAATTTTTCATGGAAAGGAAAAAGGATTTTTTTTTTCCCCTTGCAGCTGCTGATCTCGTTTTCAAGTTATCCATCTCAGTCACTGCCAAGCCTGCTCTGCTGCCCAGAGCCTCCAGCCCAGATCCAGCCTGGATAACTTTCCCAAAAACCACAGAAGCTTCTTAATATTGCAGGACAGGGAATGAGCATCAATTGAAAAAAAGCTTCTTGCTATGTGCCCATCCAAGTGCCAACTGAGATTCTCTCTTCCTAGCCACCACACCTGCAGACAAGTCCTGAAAAACCAAGCTCAGAGGCTTGAATATTGGCAAATAAAAGCCTAATGAGACCCCAATATTATATTCCTTAAATACTCACAATTTTCAAGCCAAACTCACTTTTTCTCTGGACTATCCTCCACAGAAGCACATACAACCTCACTGCAGCTTCTGAGATGACTTCTTACTCTTTTTTTTTTCTTTGTAACTAGTATTATAACAGTTCTGTGTTTCTGCATTTTGCATTTATCAGTACTTCCCTCCCTGCCCCATCCACACGGAGCAAATATTCCCTAATTACGTTTTTTCTCCTCCAATTACAGCTCTATAAACCCTGAGCATTTCCTGCTGCCTTGAGGCTGCACTGGTGGTGTGGGGGGAGGCAGGATTTTGGAGCTATTTTGGCTGCTGCTGATATACAGGGATGTTTTTGTACATCACAGAGCGACAGCAGAATTTTCTGAAGTCCTTTCCCCAAACACTGACTCAGCCCATTTCCCTGTGCCTCCGAGCATCTCAGCATCCTGGGCAGGGGGAGATGCAGAGGCCCCACAGCTCCCCACGTGCCGCTCAGCCTGTGAGCCTGAAAACTTTTGACAGCTTCTCCTCATAATCCGCAAACACGAGCTGACAAGTGCAAGTTACACTCGCTATGCTGGGGATTTGAGATGATATTTAGAGCCAGAGCAGCGCTGCCAGGGTTTGACGAGCGAGAGCCTTCCCTGCTCAGGATCATCCCCCGGCCCCAGCTAACAAACCATCCTGCCTGCATTTATTGTCAGCTTGGTTTTAGAGTGGAAAAGCTGCGATGTTGTGTTTTGTTCCACTCACCCCAGTCCCAGGGCTTGCTGTGGTGGTGAGGAGGGGAGAGCAGAGCCCCGACTGCCACAAAAACCCCCAAAGGCAGGCATGAGGGAAGGAGGAGACCCTGCAGTCACCTGGAGATAGCTCCATGTGGGACAAGGAAAGCTGCAGTCACCATGGAACTCGCAGCTTCCCTCCTACAAGTCCGAGGGGCTCAAACCCAACCCAAACCCCACCTCCAGCTGCATTTCAGCTGCTGCCTTGGCCCTGCTCTACAGCTGTGGAGGAATTCTTTTGCAGTGCTGCAATCAGCCCTCACATCCCATTTCCCAGCCCACTGCTGCACCCCAGCCCTTCCCAGCTCCACACCAGCCCTTGCCAGGCCAGGAGAGCAGGGGGGTCCCTGCCAGGAGTGCCTGGTGAATGCCCTCTGCAGGGTCCAAGAAAAGGACAGCTTTCCTTTCCTCATTAATGAACTTTTTGGAAGCTGAGGGTGCCGGGGAGCGGCACATCAGAAGGAGGTGCAGCCCTTACCCTGCAGAGCCTCTTTGGCACGGGCCAGCTCCTGCTCCTTCTGCGCCAGCTGCACCTTCAGCTCGGTGGACGAGAGCACCTCGGGGGATTTGCTGCCGTGGCTCTCCTCCAGGTCCTTGGTCAGCATTTCCTTCATTTGCCGGAGCAGGTGGACCTCCTCCTGCAGCTGGGCCACCTCCTCCCGTAGCAGCGCTGGAGGAAGAGGAGACACAATGCGAGGAAGTGAGCGACGGCTCCCGGCACGGCCCCGGGCACGGCACGGCCCCGGGCACAGCCCCGGCTCCCGGCACGGCCCCGGCTCCCGGCACGGCCCCGGCTCCCGGCACGGCCCCGCTCCGGCACGGCCCCGCTCCGGCACGGCCCCCGTTCCCGGCACGGCTCCGCTCCCGGCCCCGCTCCCGGCACGGCCCCGGCTCCCGGCACGGCCCCGCTCCGGCACGGCCCCGCTCCCGGCACGGCCCCGGCTCCCGGCACGGCCCCGGCTCGGCCCCGGGCACGGCCCCGCTCCCGGCACGGCCCCGGCTCGGCCCCGGGCACGGCCCCGCTCCCGGCACGGCCCCGGGCACGGCACGGCCCCGTTCCCAGCACGGCTCCCGGCACGGCCCCGGCTCCCGGCACGGCCCCGGCTCCCGGCACGGCCCCGGCTCCCGGCACGGCCCCGCTCCCGGCACAGTCCCAGCTCCCGGCACGGCACGGTCCCGGGCACGGCACGGCACGGCCCCACTCCGGCATGGCCCCGCTCCAAACCCCAGCCCCTGCAAACTCCATCCCCGGGGAAATGCTGCCGGGCTGCCCCCCCTGCTCTGCACAGCCCAGCGCACCACGCTGGGACTGGAACAAGAGGAGGGTGGCACTAGGAAGGAGGTGGGGAGCCTCCCCTGCGTGATGGCTTTTGCATTCAAAAAATAAGAATAGATGTTAGTATGTGATAATAATAGTAAGAAGAAACAAAGAAGGACTTTCCTATCCAAACCACTCACTGACAGGGCTGGGCTCCAGCAGTGTCCTGAGCTCCCACACGTCTCAGTTCTGCCTCCAGCCACCCACGTGCTCAGGGCACACTCAACAAAACCACTCCGAGACTGGAAAAGGGAAGATGACGCTTCCATCCACAGCCCCAAATCCTGAATTTTGCAGATTTACACCCAGTGACTGCTCACTTCTCCAAGCAGCTACACTGCAGGAGCATCCTGGCAGAACCAGCTGGGATCCCCTCCACAGCAGACACCGGAGAAAAGCCACAGCACCACATTTCCTACAGCTGCACCCACTGTTTAGTGTAATAAAGTGCTTTTCTGCTATTTCCACATTGCACCCATCACCCTCATCCTGCAAAACACTTTCTGGCTGTGCAGGTGCCGCTGCAATCCTCCCTCCAAGTCTGGCTTTGCTTTCTCTCCCCTTTAAAAACAGGTGGAGAAAAGCCCTTTCACATCCCAAACTGGCTCCTTGGTTTCACAGAATTATGGAATGGTTTGGCTTAGAAGGGACCCTAAAGACCATCCAGTCCTATCCCCTGCCTTGGGCAAGGATAATTCCCACTAGAGCAGGTTGCTCCAAGCCCAGCCTGGCCTTGAACACTTCCAGGGATGGGACATCCACGTCCTCTTGGGTTGGCATCGTGGACACGGGGAGAAAAAATGATCCCATCAGCACACGCGTCACAGCCACCAGAAAAATGAAACAAAAACAAACCCCAAACACCTCCTCTCCAAACCACCGTGGCTGTGTCCTTTCCCCAGTGCCCCCGTGGAGCAGTGAGCCTGGAGGACAGCAACTGGCCATGGAACACAGGGGGTTTTCCCCTGATTCCTCCTGGGATCCCTCTCCATGTGCATGGGCTGTTTCCTTTCTGGCACCGAGGCCGGGAGGTGACGCCGGCGGCAGGACAGGGAGAGGCAGCTCCCCCCGGCAGCTGCACCAGGAAGGCATAAAATCTGCTGCACATACTTGAAATGCTTCCCCAATGAAAACTGGCAAGGCCCCATTCTGTAAATTATTTAGCAATAAAGTCACTAATGAGGAACAGTCGAGCTCCAGGCTGGGGGGTTTGGCGCAGCCCAAAGAGCTTTTCTTGAAATCCGTGCAAAAAGCAAGAACTGGAGGCAGCCAAGGCCAACAGGATCTTCCCCAGGGATGGGAGAAATGCAGTGTGTCCCCTCCAGCCCCTGGGAACCCTGAGAGGATGTGGAGGCTCACACATGGTGGAGTATTTAGTGTGCAAAACCCACTCAGCGCCTTCCCCAGCCACAAAAAGCCCCCTGCAGCCTCACAAAATACTCCTGGCTGCAACAAACTCCTTTTTGTTTTCCTCACTGATAAGTCATTTTCACCTTTCCTTACATGCCACTTAACTAAGAGCTATTCCTGGGAAAAAATAATTAACCAGCAGATGAGGATGGAGGCAGGGCAGCTTGCACTGATCCCCACAGATTCCTGCAAATTGCAGCATTTTGGTGGCAACCAAGAAAATCCCCACACAGTAGGAAGTGATGTGGGAAAGGGAGAGGGGAAACAAGACAGACAGGCCGGGGGGAATTCTGCAGCAAAGAATTCCAGAGGGGTCCTTGGGCATGGCCCAAGGTGCTGTAATGCACTGCCCAGTGCAGCTCTCCAAAAATGCACTGATCCCCTCTGGTCATGGTTAGAAACACTGAAAGAACTGAAAAGCATCTCTCCTCCGAAACAGGCAACAAGGGAATTTCATCCCCACTTCGTACTCAGCTCCTGATCCAGGCAGAAACTGCTGAAGGATTAAAATCTGAGATCTATGAGAAGCTACAGATGTAATCTGGAGAGAAGCATGCAGCAACACGCTCTCCACGCTGCCGGCTGCAAGCCAAAGCCCAGGGAGAATCTGAATTATTGATCAGCCATATATCCAAAATTCTTGCTTTTTTAGACATACAATTTGAGATGTACATATATATATGTATCTGTAGAAAAAAGGATTATTCTTTGCAATATATAGTTATTTGCTGCATATATATTATTATATATATGGCAAAGCCAAATCCGGGTTGAATATATATATATAAAATTGGAAAGCACAATCCATGCAGCCAGGGTTTGATAAGAAAATCCCTCTTTCCAACTCCCTCTCAGGGCTCCTGCCAATGTTATGGAATTTCAGACTGGTTTGGGTTGGAAGGGAACTTAAAGCTCATTTTGTTTCACCTCCTGCCATGGCAGGGACACCTTCCACTGTCCCAGGCTGCTCCAAGCCCTGTCCAACCTGGCCTTGGGCACTGCCAGGGATGGGGCAGCCACAAATTCTTTGGGCACACGCCTGTAATGACACTCACTTGTGTACAGGATTTCCAACTCTCCAATGCCTCCTCTGGTGTTCTGCTCACCTAAAATCACACCAATTTTCCCCCCTCAAAGCACTTTCCCACCAGCATGGAGGATCTCCTCTCCATCACTCTCCTCCAAGCTTCCATCCCACCTTTCCAGCACCTCCTGCTCTCAAGGGTCCTGTGGAGAAATCCCATGTTATTGGCATAATTTGCATTAAGAGACTCAGCTTGAGAGGGAAATTTTAGCTTCATTTTAAAACAGGGGGGAGAAACCCCCTGCTGCTCTGCCAAGTTCAAGTACCTAAATAAATGACCCGAAACACTCAGTTTGCAGGCAGCTCTTAGTGATCGTTACAGAAAAGTTCCAATAGCTGGGAAAACGGGGTCAATTATTCAGGAACCTCATTTCAGCCTCTATTTCTTCCACATACAGATGGCTGGGGGAGGATTTCCATGTAATTCCTATGAGCTGGATGGAGCTGTGCCTCTGCTTGAAGCTGCAAAGGAGTCTGAAGTGAGCATCAGCCCTCTCTAGCAGGGACCAGGGCTCAGTGCCCCTCACAGGGGACTCCACACAGCCCCCAACATGAAGCAAAAGCAATCAGAAGAGAGCATTTTTAAAGGCTTTTTGTTTGTTTGTTTTGCAGTTCACCCTTGTAAGCATCAGTGCATCAGGGTGCAAAGTTAAATCTGCCATTAGGAATCACCTCCTAAATGCAACAACCTCAAGGGAAAAAGCTTCCATAGCACTTTTCCCCCGATAATTTTATCCATTTAAAATGTTCCCTCCTCTTTTTAACCTTTTTTTTGGGAGGGGAGGGGACTTGGGTGCCTTCTGTAATTCCTGACTACTCAGAGGAGAAGGAGGTATTGCCTTGCATGGACAAGCCCCATCACTCATTCCAACCCCTTCCAAACGTGCTGCAAGTGGGCAGAGGTGAAACTAATGCAATTTTAACATTTCCCAGACCAACTGATGAAAACTACCATTCCCACTGAAATAATTGGCTGTTAATTATATTTTAGTTAATCACATTAAACTTCCATGACACTGTTGGATTCTGCATTCCTTATGCTTCAACCACTGATGGGTGTTAACAGACAACGTCAATGAGATTTATTTTTTTTCTTTTTAATTGTGGTGAACATCTCCAGGCAGCCTTTGGGGCTGAAGTTTCCACTCCTGCTCCTGCAAATCCCATTTTGGGCTCCTCTGGGCAGCAGACCAACCCTCCATGCAGCAGCAAAGCCTTTTACTGGCCTTGGAACAGGCATCACTTTAAAGACATCCATTTAAAAGCCTTTTTTTTTCCATGTAACTCAGCTGACACGATTGCTGTACACGCATTTCTGCCTTTGGAGGGGACATATTAAAAATGGATGCAGAACAAACGACAAGGCTTGTGTGGGTGAATCAGTATCTCAGGTGAAAGCTGCATTTTGTGAGTTTGACAGTGAGATGGTTTTTGCTTTGCTGGGCACAAGTCAAGGGTGTGTTTTTATCCAGAACATCAGCAGGATAAATATACATGTACACACACCTCTGTCCTAGGATGAGAAATGCCAGGGTCATAAATAACCTTATTAGGAAAAAAAAAAAAAAAGATTCAAGACTCAGGGGTGAGCTGGGTTTGTATTTTAAAGAGCATCTCATCACCTCTGATTTTCAAGTAGCTTCTCAGCTTGGGACTTCCCTCTTGCAAAGGTGCAGAAAGCTGGAGAGGGACTTGTGACAAGGAGGTGACAGGACAAGGGGGAATGGCTTCCCACTGTCAGAGGGCACAGTTAGATGGGATATTAGGAAGAAATTCCTGCCTGTGAGGGTGGGGAGGCCTGGCACAGGCTGCCCAGAGAAGCTGTGGCTGCCAGGTTGGACAGGGCTTGGAGCAGCCTGGGCTAGTGGCAGGAGTGGAAGGACGAGATGGGCTTTAAGGTGCCTTCAACCCAAACCATTTTTAAGAGGACCCAGCTACTTCCACTGCCCAGGACTTGCTGTGGCAAAGCCAACACATCCAGCCTCTCCCTTCAACACCAAAATGGACTCAAAACGAGCCCCTCTTCACCCCACAGCATCATCTCCTCAAGGGGATAAGCGCAAGAGCCTGACATTTGTAGATCACCCCTTCAGCCCTGCTGTGCATCCCAGGCACAGCCCTCAGTTCAGAGTCCGCAGCACGGTGCCACCTCAGAGGAGCTGTCAGCCACCCAGTGCTCCCTCCTGGATGGGTACCAGGACACTCAGCTGAGCCTTTTGGGTTAATAAAATGAAGTTTTGGCTTTGCACACTTATCTCTTGCTTTAAATTAAGCTTTTATTTCCACCCTGCGCTGTTGCTGCAATGCTCCGGGTGAGCTGTTGCACCTGGCCACCGACAATCCGTAAGAATTTCAGGGTAAAGCTTCCACCCAGTGAGAGCAAATCCCTGCAAACTCCACTGCTGAGCATTTCCTGAGACAGACACCAGCCTGGCCCCGGCGTGCCCACACGGGCACAGCTCCAGGTCAGGACCCCCAGCCACACACACTGACCCATGCCCCAGCACCAGCCTGGGGCAGGATGTGCAGACACCACCTGCTTGCCAAGTTACCCCCATGTCCTGGCATTCCCCACCCCAAAAATAAGGATTATTTCCACCACGCAGTCACCCAGTCTCCGGTCTGCCCTGGCCACATGCGAGCGGGTGTCTCACAGGGGATGTAAGGAAATAAAACCTGATTTAAACCGCTGTGCCCCCCGGCGGGAGGGTGAGCAGAGGGGCTCGGGGCCAGGCTGGGGGTCGTGGAGGCTGCCAGAAGCACCGGGCACAGGAGGCACCGGCCGGCTCCGAGCCCTCCGCAGGCTCCCGGCCGGCTCCAACTTCCCCGGGAGCCACCATGGACCAGGGGGCACCGGGAGACCCCCAGCGCCGCGGGGACACCAAGCCCCCCGCCCCTGCCCCTCGCTGGGCGTGGGGACAGCCCGGCCACCACCGCCACACTCCCCGCGGCCCCCGCGGCTCCCAGCGCGCTCCGGCGTTGTTTTGTTTCTCCCAGGAGGAAGCGAGCTCCGAGCACAAAGCGAGGCGAGGGGAAAGCCGTGCACGCCGGGCTGCGACCGCTCCCGGGGACCCTCAGGGGACCCTCCGGGGACCCTCCGGGGACCCTCTTACCTGCGTGGGTTAAGCGGGGGCACAGCGCCCTGCCCGGAGCATCGTCCGCGGCCGCCCCCGGCCGTGCCCGGGCTGCCGGACAATGGGCCGGGCGCGGAGCGGAGCCCTGCCGGCAGCGCCGCGTCCCCGCCTCGCTGTGCTCCTGCTCCCGCTCCGGCTGCATGGCGGGCCCGCGGGCCGGGGCGGGCCGGGGGCGCGGGGGGGTCCCCGGGCGGGCGGGCGGCTCCTCCCCGGCCCCGCTGCGCGGAAGTGCGGCCAGCGCTACCTGCGCCGGGAATTTGACCTCTCGCCGCTGGCTTGATGTCACGGCTCGGAGGAGTGGCTCTGCCCCGCACGGCCCGAGGGGCGCGGGGCCGGGGCACCGCGGGTCTCCCGGAGCCCCCGGGGCCGCGCAGGAACCCGCGGGCGGCCGGCGGCGGAAATGATTCCCGGCTGGGATCGCCCATCGCTGCCGCCGCTGCCTCCCACCCGGCGGCCCGAGCCGCGTCCTGGCGGCTCCATCGCCGCCGCTGTCGGCGACACTGGGCCAGCACGGGGGGAAACTGAGGCAGGAGGGTGGCGAGGCAGCCCCGGTGCCAGCGCAGGACTCGGGCCGGCTCGTCCTCGCAAGGCAAACACGTGCAGTGTTTTTTCTCGCCATGCACTTATTTTATATGGGATGCCATGAGCAGAGACAAAGCAAAACCCGTTGAGAAGGCAGAGACCACCTGCCTTTCTGTGATAAAACCCGCATAAAAACACACCAGAACAACCCAACTCCCTGAAACCCGGCACACTCGTATAGCTTTTCCAGAAAATCATTAAGGTTGGAAAAGACTTCCAAGATCAAGTCTAACTTTTAACCAAATAGCACCATGGCCACTAAATCATATGGTACAGTGTCACATCTGCTGATTTTTTTGAACACTTCTAGGAATAATGACTCCACCACTTCCCCTGAGGAGCCTGTTCCAATGCTTAACCTACTCCTTCAGTGAGGAAATTTTTCCTAATATGAATATTTTTGTTCCCTATGGTTCACAGTGCACTATTCCCTGCCCTCACCCTGCTGCCTGGGCTGCCTGTTTCCAAGCCCCCCACAGCAAATCTGCTTTATAATGTTTTTCACCTGCCAAAGCGATGAAGAACTGGGCAGAAGCCCTTCGGGTTTATGCATTTTTGCCCGTCTCTGCACTGTTAACCTCACTAAATGAGCCCTGCCCGGCCATCTGCTGGTGTGGGGATGCTCTGGATGCTCAGCCCCAGCACGCTGCCACCACACACCTCTTGCTGTGCCCAGGAGGAGAGCGCTTGCACAAAGCCCATAAAACAGTCCAAGACAAAAAAAAACCCAAAAAATAAACAAACCACCACATTCCACTTTACACCAGCACGAAGCCTGTGCCTGCCACCCATCAGCAGTATCTCAGGCATGGGGAAACTGAGGCACACCCCGTGTCCACAGGCTTTGATGTTTTGGGGAAGTGGGTGACGATACAACTGTGGGAAGAGTGAGCTGTCCTGGCTAGGAAGGGATGCACCCATGGTCACCTCGCACACCCGGGTCAACAAACCAGGCTGTCACCCACCCCGTCACCCTCCCGGCCTCCCAGTGCTCCGGCGGGCATTGCCCCTTCCCTCTCCTGCTGGGAAAGGGACTGGACTCGATTTTGTTGTGCAACAAGCGCCGGTTCCCATCGCGGCACACTCGGCGCTGGCACCGGCCGGGCACGGCTCTGCTGCCAGCTGTGGCTGCCCCACAGCCCCTGCCATCACCCACCTGAGCTCAGGAAGGCCAGGAAAGCTCTGCTGCCAGCTGTGGCTGCCCCAGGCCCTGCCATCACCCACCTGAGCTCAGGAGGGCCAGGAAAGCTCTGCGTCACCTCCCATCGCACCCTGTTTGCACAACCCCATGCCCGGGGATCAAGTCGGAGCGCGTCCGTTGCCGACTCAGCTCCCGGGCGCTGCCACGGCCGGAGCCAGCCCAGGGGAGCCGGGAATCACCACAGCACCCGCGGGTCCAATCCTGCTCTGGACGGAATCCCAGAGCAAAGGTGGCCTTGTGACCTGCCACGGCACGGGAAGGTGCTGAGTTGCAGCAGAAGCGAAGCACAGGGAGGAGGTTCTCCACGTCACAGGCATTGCACAAGCCCAAAGCCACCCAGGAGCTCCCCTTGGAGCCTCCTCCCTGGCAGAGGAGCCCGGTGAGCGGGCGGGAGGCTGGGCTGGGCTCAGTTCTGGCTTCTGCTGACTAATGGTGGCCCGGCAGTGTTACTCACACCCGCAGCACCCGTCCGTGCCGAGGCACGGCAGCTCGGCTGCTCTTTGACCCAGCCACGGACCAGCAAGGATTCCCCTGCTCCTTCCCTTGTGATTAACAATCCCTTCGGAAGGCACACAGAAAAATGGTGCTGCTCAAGCCAGAGATGCCTGGGCTGGGCTTGTGTGGGCTCTGGGCACTGAGCGTGTCCCTGTGACGGGCAGCTGTCACCCTTGGCTGTGGTTAAGCTGGGGTTTGGTCTTGGTCTCCTCTCCTTGCTCTGGATCAGGCCATTGCTGTGTGGCTGGTGGTGGTCCCTGGCCTCAGGCAGGGGGAAGCTGAGGCCAGGGGGGTATTTCTGTCCCTGGAGTCACTCCCTGTGGATTCTGGCTGCTGCTAGGAAAGGCACAAGTGCTGGTGTCAGTGCAGATGGCTCTGGCCCTTCACTCCAAACTGGCCAGCCTCCTTCAGCCCTTCTGAGCCAAGACACTTCTCCAGGGGCAGGAGAGACCCCTCCCACCCAAGCCTGGCTCTGAAGGTCTCTGCAGGCTGATCCAAACTTGACAAGCCCCACCAGAGGACAAACCTGCACCGTGTGTCCCATCTCCAGTTCCTGGGCTTGAGGTCTCACCAGGGTTATGGTTCTGAAGCAAGCAAGCTACAGGTGGTCACCACCAAAAAGTGTCTGCCAAAAATCCCAACCATCACCCCAAGGGCAGGGCCCACCAGAGACTGGCAACAGAGAGTCAAGTTGGGGTCAAAAAGTTGTCCAGCCCTGGCAGAGGCTGCCCAGGGCAGTGGTGGAGTCCCCAACCCCAGGGGAATTTAACAGACATGTGGATGTGGCATTTGGGGACACGGGTTAGTGGTGGCCTTGGCCTGGACGCTCTCAGAGGGCTTTTGCAGCCTTGATGATCTTATGATTCTGTAAAAAAGCAACTCAGCTTCAGCACTGCCAGTTCTCCCTCCCTGCCACACGGATCAGGAGCTGGTGGCTGATCCAATGCAGCTTGAGCAGATGGCTGGTGCTGCGTGTCACTGCCCTGGGGCCACCAGCACCTGCAGCCACTGCTGCTCACCCTCAGCCCTGCCCAAAGCATCTCTGCAGAAGGCCAGCGATGCTTCCATGTACCCTCAGACAGGAGCTGGCCCTTGAGAACCACATTTGACCTGAAGGACTGAGCTTTCCACAAAAACCACCAGAACAGAAAAATCTGGAGACCTCATACAAAATGACCTGCTTCAAAATGCCACCTGCTTCCAGGAAAACTTACTAAAACTGGAGGGAAACCCCCCTCTCCATCCCCCTCTTTCGCAAAATAAAGATAACAGAGTGAGGACATGTTTCAAAACAGAGCTGATTTCTTTTTTCCCCCTGGTTTTTCTTTCAAGGAAAAACTTCTCTCAAAAATGACAGATTTTTGTCAAACATTTCACTCATGACAAATTGGCATTGTCATCGAGGAGAGTGCTCGGCTGGGAATTTCGGAGGCGCTTCGGGAACCTCCATCTGCTTCTACTGAGCTCAAATCCAAGGAGGTGAGGTTGGAGAACTTCACGTGTGAGGCAAGGATTAATTAACATCGATCTGGCTCCAAAACCAGAGGCGGTGAGAGTAATTTTCATTGAGGAACTTGGCACTGCTTAGCACCTCCTCCTCCTCCAGTGCTGCCAGAGTATTTTAAGCTCCTGAAAATCACACGTGCATCACCAAGAGTTTTTGCAGTTATTAATGAAAACTCCAATTGAGAGAAAAATCTTAATTTTTTTGTTAGCTCCCTATCCAGGCCATACACAGCAACTTTCCCCTTCTTTAAAACAGCACTGCAAAACTGTTTTAAAGACACAAAAAAGCAACGGGGAAAGGGCAAACATCATCATGTGTGTTCCAATCTCATTTGGTACAACTTCCTGAGCTCATCACAGTTATTTCTATTGTGTTTTTTAATTTTATCATGAGGATTATAGTTATCATCACAGACATTTTATGCCTAACTTCTGGGTTCTTTACAATATTTTCATTCAAATGCTAAAAGGCTGTAATGAGGCTAAGATAATGGCCCGCAAATATAAATGACACAGATCAGAATAGGGGGAAATTGGTTAAAAAGGAAAACAAATTATCCATCCTAATTTGCATTCAAAGACACTAACTGGGGGGAAATATTGATGGGTTAGGGTTTCACCTGGCACCTGAACCCAACAGAACCTGCTGCGCTTCTGCAACATCTGGATCCAGCTGCAAATGTCAGTGACTCCTCCCTGCCCTAATGAGCGCTAATGAGGCGAGGGATGGCACAGGCAGCTGCAGTTCGTGGCCGGGGAGGGGCAGGGTGGGCATCGAGCAGAACGTGAGTTCTCCGAGAGCTCTGAACCGCTGAACCCCACCAGAATCAATATTTTCCTTTTTAAAACAATGCTGTGGGGGAAAGCGCGTCTGGTGTAGATTCAGCGTTATTCTGGGTTTTACATTATTCATTGAACCTCGTCCCCATGTCACGCTGCAGTGAATATATTACCATGTATGATGATGCAAAAATTACATGACTCCTGCAAATACCCGATAAAGTGTCAGGCTGGGCTGCTAAAGGAGCTGCAATTGCTCATTAGCAGCGTGTAATTATGCTGCCACATGTTGGGGTTGTGCCTGTGCCACCAGTCACTGTACAGGGAAAGAGAGGGAAAATAATAATAATAATAATAATAATAATAATAATAATAATAATAATAATAATAATAATAATAATAATAAAGCATCAACAAACCCCAGAGCTGCGTGGTGGGTCTCAAACTTTGGGAAATATTTTCTTGTTGAAGCCTTATCTCCCTCACAGCACATCCAGGAACGTCACTGCAAGGCCACCAAGGGCCATCGTGTCCCCAGAGCTTTCCAGTTCAGCCCCCCCAGCAGGGATTTTGGGGAACAGGCTGCATGCAGAGAAATATCAGGGAAAATGGGAAGTCTGTCGGGAAAGGTTAATGATTTATCCCTGTGTATGAATGTGCTGCTGCTTCTAAAAATGGCTTTGCAGCCTCAGTGTCAATGTGATTTGAATGGGGGTGAAGGTGGGCAGCTCCACTCTGATATTGGCCACTATCTTCATCACCAGGTATTATTGCCTTTTTACATTATTTTTTTTAGGCTGCTCAGGAGTTTCTTATGCTCTGTCTTCATCAACCACTCCACCTCCCCCCCCCCACACATATATATATGTATATTAGGGAATCCAGTAGAGAAAACAGGTTTTTATGACACCCACACAACCTGCTGCATTCATCAACACAAGCAAAACTTACCCAAATCCCATTTCTTTACACCCAAAACCTGCCACTCACTGGGCACAAGGCTTGTTCACGTGCATGGACTCAATTTTTGGCTGCTTGCAGGAATTGCAAAATCAAAAAAAAAAAAACCAAAAACAAAAGTGGGATATGAAGCCTGGCTGGGATTTGTGAGGCAGGTTAGGGAAGCCCAAGGGGCTGCAGGGATCAATGACCCCTGAGCCTGGACATATCCCGTTCCCCTCCCGTCACTGTGTGTATCAACAGAATATTTATAAATCAATTGAAAGCAATTAATCAGCTAGAGAAAGATAAGGGATAATGAAGAAAAGAGATTAGCTGGCGATGCACAAACAGGGCTCCTCCGGGGAGGAACTGCTGTGGTTGGAAGCCTCCTCTGCAAAGCCTATTAGCTCCACTTAAAAAAGAAATTTAAAAGAGGCAACCTGAATAATTAAAAGGAAGAGTTAATGGTTCATGCTAACAGCTTCTAAAGACCTGCAGCAGCCGTGTTTGTTAACCAAGGGGACCTGCAGATCCACCACTGCTCCAGGGCTGCAGCCCCACATTCCTGCACGGAGCCCAACATTCCTGCATCCCCTGGCTCACCTGGACTGAGCTGCACCGTCCTGCTGGGTTCACTCACGTTATTATAAACAATAACAGAGAAATGACTCCAGGATGTGAGGAGAAGCCTCCAGCCATGTAAATCCTAATATTATCCACCCAGTGTATCCCACTGTGCCTTACAGTCACCAACCCGCTCCTTGTTGGCTAAGCCAGGACTAAATATAGAGCTGAGTTGGTTGCCAACTGAAAAATTAACCTCTGGGCAGGGCAGTCACCATTTCTGCCATTTTCTGTATGTTTTCCTACTGATTTTTTCCGCCCTAATCCTTCCACAACAAACTCTGGGGAGGGGCGGCTCAGGGCAGGACCAGCAGCATCTTCCTTGGCTGTACTGCTGCCAATAATCATTGATTTCACACCCAGAAGATGTCAGCACCAGGGCTGGGCTTAATCCAGTCTGCAGGACCAGCACCACCTCGATGGTGCCACTAAGACCTGGGTGCTTTCTGTCAAAACAACTTTCTGAAGCTGCCACTTCTTTTCTGAGGAGAACCCAAAACTGCCCCATCACCCAGCTGTGACCTGCACCCAGGTCTGTGAGGAGCTTTCCCAAATTTATGGGGAAATTGGGCAGCTGTGGGATCAGTGCTGTGGGATCCCACCTGAGAGCTGGCAGTGGGTGGGCATCTTAATCAGGAAGACCCACCAATTCTGAGGCCTAAACAAAGCATTTCAGTGCAATACTTGACTTTTTCAAGTAGTACTCAACAAAATTGCCAGGTCATGGCTGGAGCTCCTGGGTTTTTCTCAGAGGAGGAGTGTAAACATCTCCCCACCTTCCTCACCAACCTGCAAGGCAGCAATTTAACCTTCAAGGTAGAGCTCACATTCATTTAGTTACAGCCCTTATCTACAGGCTGGGGCCAGAATAATTCCACTGGGAACAATATATAATAGATAAAAATAACTGCACTGCAGCACGGACACGGATGGCACGAGCAGCTCCCTCCCTGCCCATCGATTTCATGGCAGGTGATGGGCTGACAGCAGGAAAACTCCCCAAATTCTGATGCTGAGGGGGATAATATTGATTTAACAGGATAATGCTGGCCTTGGCAGGTGTGAATCCAAGGCTGAGCCCACATCAGGCTCTCCAGATGCCCCAGTGCATCCTGCTCCCACTCCACTGCCCTTCACCCTGAAGACCCAGAGTCCTGTTTCCAAAACCTTCCTCTTCCCCGCTTATTTTCAGTATTTTTTTAAATAAATGAAATAAACTTGAAGGTTTTTCCAAGTGCCTAAGAATCACGAGAGATAATATTTTCCTTACCTATTATGCACCACTTACTGAACTTCTAATCCACGCTTATTAAAACTTTTCACTGCAAAATTTGTTCTACCCTGCCAGGAGGTTCAGGACAAAAACGGAACACCTGGAGGTTTTAAACTATTTTTTTTCCACCGAAGTTTTACTACCACACTAAATATCACAGCACACCTGACTGTGATGAAATAAATAAACCCATGCCTATAAAATGACAGAATGGTTTGGGTTGGAAGGGACATTAAAGCACATCTTATTTCACCCCCTGCCATGGGCAGGGACACCTTTCCACTATCCCAGGTTGCTCCAAGCCCTGTCCAGCCTGGCCTTGGAATCTTGCAGGGATCAGGAGTTTTCAACCTCTCTGGGCTAAAAAACCCACACTGACCCCAAATCAGTTCTGGAAATGGGGTTCTCCAGCCTGAAAATGAGAAGGCAAATGCCAAACAGTACTAAAAATATTTGTTTTCCCCAAATATCCACAGTATTACTGGATGGGAGTGTGGCAATGGGTGGTGTAATGCTGCTCCATCTATTTTACACGCATTCCCAAAGGCAAGAAAAGCCATTTAAAGCTGGGAGGGCTGTACTGGGTGCCTGCCTGGAATTAAACACCACACTAGGTGGCAAACTTAATAAAAGTGACAGCCTTTTATTCATCTTGGCTTGTGCTGCAGTCCTTGGAGGCAGCAGGGAGCTGCTCTCATGGAGTTATCAGGGCACTGCACCAGGCAAACCTGGGGCTGGGAGAATAGAATAAAATCGAAATTTTAAATAAAATAAAATAAATAAAATAAAACCAAAGGGGGCAGCAGAAGGCACAGAAGCTGTATGTCAAAGCCAGCAGCACAAGTTGTGACAGCAGCAGGGTGGGGACATGTGGGTTGGAATGTGGGGCTGGATCCCTGTGGAATGAGCTCAACACTCCGTGGATCAACTCTTGTTAGGGTGGAAAAACATATCCCAGAGAAGATGCACTGAAACCCAGCTAAGCAGAGGGGAAAAACCAAAATCACGTGTTTTATTTCCATCCAGATGAAGCAAAGCAGTGATGCTTCCTGGGGGAAGCCCTCTGCAATGTTCCTCTGGAGAGCCCATGGGAGTCGGGCACAGCAATTCCTGCAGCACCAGGTGAGTGAGCAGGGAGCAGGTGAGAGCATCAAGCTCCAAGAAAACACAACCCAAATAATCCCAATGACCCCAGGTGCTGTATCGTGGCTGGAGGTAGGTGGTGGAAGGATCAATTTGATTTTTAAACTGCACTGAATGCCTACACAGGCTCCCCAGGAAATACCCAGTGCTCAGTTAAGGTCACAGGGGGATGTACAAACCCTTCCATGCCCTGTTTTACTCAGTCATAGACTCCCAGAATGGTTTGGGCTGGAAGAGACCTCAAAGCTCATCTCATTCCACCCCTGCCACGGGCAGGGACACCTTCCACTGTCCCAGGGTGCTCCAAGCCCCAGCCTGGCTCTGGACACTTCCAGGAATCCAGGGGCAGCCACAGCTTCTCTGGGCAATCCGGAAAGTTCCTGCCACTCCTGTGTGGGATGGCAGCCAGGGCACAGTGACACTGCTGCAAGGAGGAATCCTGGCTCCAGCATGACATCCTTGATGTTCCCGAGGTCATCCAGGGATAAACCAGGGGCAGCAGGGAAGAGAGGTGGGACAGGAGTAGAGAGGAAGAGAAGGGAGAGTTTACTGGAGCAAGACATGCAACAACAGCAGCTGCCAGTTGTCACCACAAATCTCACAGTAACAATTGCATCTGGATTCTCCTTTTCTTTCTTCTCTTCCCAAACTTTATTTTTTTTTTAACTCAGACTCATGAAGATCTCATAAATAAATTTCCATGACCAGTATAGACAAGACTCCTGCATTTTCCCCCATGTGCTGCACAAGGCTCAGCAAGCAGAGCTGGCAGCAGGAACCCTTATCCCTTCCACAAGTACTTCATAACCCAAACCGTGATTTCCAAACAGCCAGAGCTAGGAAATAAAAATAAGCAATACATGATCCTAAGAGACAGGTACCCAAGAAGCAATCGTATTAACTCAAAGCTAAATATGATCAAGAGTCATAATTCAAGTATGGGTTTTCAATGTGGTACTTGAGGAAGACAAAAAAGATGTTATTTCCTGCTCTTTATTCACATAAAGGTTCCGAAGTCATCCACCTTTTCTACACTGCCCTCACAGGACCTCTCCCAAGCTGTGCCCAGCACTGGGCAACTTCCCAGAAAAAACATTGTTGTACTGAAAAAATGAGGCCAATAAAAACAAAAAAATACCCAAAGCAACAGGGGGATTTGGAGGAGATAAAAAAAGCCACAGGCAAATGCAATTCTTTCTATTTGGTGGAAGCACCAGTGTATGGGATGGGAGAAGGGACACCCAAATGACCCCAGAATTAAGTTAAAATTTAAAAAAATTAAAAAAATAACTGATCATTCACACACCAGACACCCAGCACCCCCTCCCACACTGCTGAGCACACCCAAAAGATTTCAAAGACTCAGAATTCTTCAACACTCTTTTTTACTTGGTAAAACGGATATTTTTTAAAATAATCCAGCTGTTTTGTGTGGGGACAGGATGCTGGCCAAGTCCCCTCTCTCAGGGGCTGCCTGTGAGACCAGAAGAAAAAGTATCTAAAATTCAGGCTGGGTGAAAGGGTCTCCATTTCAGTATTTCTAAATATAAAGGTCTGAGCAACGCCTTAAATAATTCAGAAGCTTTAGGAGAGGCACAGCACAGCCCCAAGTTGGTAACTGCTCTTTTCACCAACTTCCCCCCAGCTACGCCACAAAAATGATGGAAAAAATCCCTTTATTTTCTTAAGGGAAATTCACCCTCGCACCACAGTCCCCACAGGAGTACAAATATTTGGTGCAATCGGAAAGAAAACAAAACCGTCCCGACATGACAACTGAGAGGGAAACAATCTGGGAAGTTTTAACCTTCAAAATCTGTCTCTTAATTCTGGTTGTGATTTCTGCAGGCGAGGGAGGAGGAAAGAAAAAAACCCACAGCCCGAGCGGTGTCTGCTCCTGCCTTACAAAGGCAACTTTAAATGGGATTTTAAGGGAACATGACTAGGCTGGAGTTAATGCTATTAAAATTCAAAGTGCAAAGACAGCCGATAATCCCGGCCGGTTCCTGGGACAAGAATCCGATCGTGCAGCACACGGAGATTTGGTGCTGCTCACTGCTATTGATTTCCTTTTATTGGAAGGGAAAAAAAAATAAAGGGAGAAGGATGAACAAGGAAACCCAAAGCTTTTCAGCAGCCCAGCCAGCCCAGCTCGCTTTCAACACCCAGTGAGTGGAAAGGAAACCGCTGGCAAGCTGAACTCAGAAATGTAGGAAAAAATTGAGATTTGGAGACAAAACCATCCCCTGGGCTGTCAGACTTGCCCAGGCGTGGATGTGTCTGCCTGGGAGAGCTGAGGAGCAGCAGCATGGCACGGCCTGGAGGAGGTGATGCAGCCCCAGAGCATCCGCAGCAAGACACGGCCCATGAACACCAAATACCTCCCTCAGACCTGCAGCACTGCCCTGGCAGCTTTGGACACCTGAAATCCCAAACTCCATCACGACCCTGTGCTCCTTCATCTCCTGCACACTTCAACCAGGCTCTGCCTCTGCAGGAGCCACTGAGGAACCACTTAAAAGGAAACAAGTGGAAATGCAGTCACTGTATTTAGACACACAGAGTATTTTTTTTTTTAAAGCACATGGTCAAATACTGCCTTGATTCCTTGATTTTTGTACCAATTAATCCTACAGCCAGAGATTTTCCTCTGTTCTTCAGCCCCTTGCAAAATCCTCCCAAAAGATTGCTGGGGGTTATAGAGGAATTATGTTGGTTAGTGAGCCAGTTATTATCCCTCTGATAAGAGGAGCTGATCTGGGCGGAGAGGCATTGGCTCCACACTATTTGCAAGGAAAAATTAAAGCAGAGATAGTAGCAGGTTTGCTCAGCTCCTGCCTTATCTCCAAAGTGTGGCAGAGATATTATTTGATCCAGCTTTGGCCAGGGAAGGAAAGCAGGGCTCCAGGGGAATTCAGCAAAGGCAGTTTTTCCAGGCGTTGGCAGCTGTAAGCACTGTGTAGAAAATCAAAATACAGCTACAGAGATGTACAGGGGAACCCGCATGCTGGGAGTTTTGGGAACAGACACCTGGAAATTGGGTGTCCTGTGACTGAGGTTTATTATATGGTGAAAGGCACCTGTAAACCACATCACCTGCAAGGTGTCATGAATTCCCTTCCTTGGTGGGTGCAATCACGCTGGACAGGCAGCCCTGAGGGGAGGCTGCACACCCAGCAGGGCTGGAAGAACCAGCTGCCCTCCAGGGAAATCCTTACAGCACCCCAAGCAGCACATCCAGAGAAAATGTGTCCAAAAGAAACTCTCCTCCACCTTCACAGCTATAAATAGGGCAGGACTGGATGTTATCTGTGACGCTTTACATTGTTGTTTCAGTTGGGAACCACTGGGAAATGATTTGCAATTGAGGAAGGATTTTTTTTTATAATATTTTATTTTTAGATTTGGGGTCACCAATCAAGCTCCCTGGAGCTATTCATTGCCCTGAGCCTGGCTGTGAGAGGACAGCACCACACAAAGCTCTCCTCAGCTTAAACAGAGATGAGGATGTGGTGCAGGACAATGAAGTTTGTCCCAAAGTCAGCTTTTCTCTGGGAATTGCATGCTTGGGGATGCAATAGTTGGAATGTTAACTTCAAAGCCAAACACCATTTCCAGCTGGAAATGCATGGACTGCTCCCCAGTGGATGGGGGGAGCTGAGGGGCAGCTGAGGTGCTCAGCCCCAGCCAGTGTGTCCCAGGAACCAGTGAGACCCCTTTGCTCAGGGATCTCTCACCCTAAAATCCCCACTGCACCCCACTGCACAAAACACACACACACTGCTCCGGCTGCTGCCTCTTCCCACGGAAAATGCTGGGGAGCTGAACCTGCCCAAGGACAGGGAACTTCATGGTCCTCCCTGCAAGACATTCAGCATCCCAGAAACAAGCCCCAGGAGGATGTGGGGAGCTGGGAATGCTCCATCTAACCGGATTAAGCTCCAAAATCCTCTCTGGAGATGCAGCTAAGCAGCAGCTCTCCCCAGAGCGGCCGGGGCACCACGGATGCACGCACAGACCCAATTCCTCTCCATGCAGCAGACCCCTGGCATTTATCTGCGCTGCCTAAAGATCTGCTGGAGCCCTGAGGACCTCACCATGAATCAGCATCAGCCAGGGCTCTGCTCACTCGAGCCCCCCCTCAGCACAGCAGTTCATTTTCCCCCTCCACCAAAAAACCTGCAGCAAAACACAGAGCGAGGAGAAGCAGCATTTCAGAGGAGCTGCAATCCCAGGCCTTGCAGCTCCGGCATCTCACATGAAAGGGAGGAATTTCCCTCCCAGTGAATAGCGGTTTATACATTCTTTGGCAGCCTGTTACCATTAGCAAACACAATCTGTACTTCTGCCTCACTCATTTGTTTGCCAAGTGCATTGGGAAGGAATATTTCATCCGCTGCCAGATAAAACCCGTCAGCGACCGTGCCCAGCGTTCCGCTGCAGGTCTGAGGCTTGTTCCTGCAAAAGGACACCTCCACAAACCCCACCTGAATAAATCCCCCCTCCCAGCATGGCTCTGAGAGTTCAGGGGGCAAGGAGCCGTCATCCCAGCCCCTCTCCTGGCCTGGGATAAAACGTGGTGGGAATAAGGGGAAAATTGGCTGCACTAGAGCACGGTTAAAAAGCTCATGCTAGATTTGGGATGGAAAAGAGGAGAAGTTCTCCAGCTCACAGCCCAAGCTGCCACCTGTGCCACCACTTCAGCAAACACTGCCAGCACCTGGAGCTCCCTGGAGTTCTGCCTTGCTGCAGCTCTGGCCCAAGCTCAGCTCAGCTCCTGGACACTGTAATCCTGGGTTTAACCCAAGCTGCTCTCAGCTCACGCCCCAGTTCCTTCGCCTAGGGTATCATTTAAACAAAACTCCCTGAAAATGCTCAAACCAGCCATTTGTGGTTCCACAAGTGTTTTTTTTTCCTCCCCTTGGTGATCTGCACATCAAACACATGAAAAAACAGACAGAGGAAAGAGCTTGTTTGAGTTATTTTCTCTTTCCTCTGACCCAGCTCTCACAGCCGAGCCTTCCCCGCATCTCCAGCATGGCAGAAGCAAAATTCTGAACATATATGGGAAGAGATCCTGGGAAAGGGGAGCAGCACACTCACAAAGTCCTATCATCCAGCCTCAGTAGGCTTAAGGAGCCTTTCCTCCCCTAGATTTTAATTTAATTTTTCCCCCCATTTCCTGCTTGTATTCTGCTCCTCCAACTGGAACTGCTCCCACGCAGAACTCCTCCAAACCAGCACCAGGGACCATTCCTATGGGAAAAACAGCTCCAGTGCCTGCTTGGAGCCCCAGCAAGGGAAAAAGCATGTTCAGGACAACTCATCCTCCCAACAGCAGCTCCCTGAGCCCTTATTGTGACACTCCCCCTCCCCAGCAGCCCGACTAGAACCACTGACCTACATCTGGGAAGCTCCCAAATCCCACTGGCAATTTCCACAGCCATCCAGTTCCACCTTTCATTTCCAGAGCAACCTTTCCCCTCTTTGCTTGGCTTCCAAGTTCAGTTGAAGAATTAACCTAATTACAACTATCTCTGGCATCGTTTTTGTCTCCCTTTCACTCCCCCTGCATTCAGTCAAGGTCAATTTTGCAAATCCCAAAATTTCCTGCTTGTTTGGGATTTTTTTTTTTTTGCAACAGTTCCACTTCAGCCAAAAGGCAGGAGAAGAGGAGATAATGTAGGGGAGTGAGAATAAATGGAAAAAGCTGTGCCAAGGGTGGCATAAGGAGAAAAACCATTATTTTAAATTAAGAATTAAGAATACATCCGCTTCCTGGATGCTGTTTGAGCTAAGGATGGGGGGATTCTGGAAAAGGCTGGCAGGCATGGAGCAGGCAGCTCAGTTTTATTCCCCACTGGCAGCCTGGAGATAATTTGTGGGGCACAGAGAATGACTCCCATTTCACCTCTGCCAGCTGCGTGCCCAGAGGTGCTGGAGAGCTGGGATCCCTCACTTCAGGGTGCATTTGCAGCAGCTATTAAAGATTTAAGATTAAGCAGGATTTTCAGCAGCACCAAAGCCGTTTAGGTGCCTAAATCCCACTGAGAGTCCCCTTTGAACACGGCCACGTTCCTAAATCCCCAGGTTTTATTGGTGTCATTAGACACCCAAACACCCCCAGGCACACGTCCTAATCCCAGGGCTGGGAGGGATGCTGGCCATCCCCAGCCAAGCCAGCTCTGCAATATGTGGAATATGTGGGCAGGGAATCCCCATTTGGGCACTTCCAAATTGTTTGACCCCCAACCCTTCCCTGTCTGACCTCGTAGTTCAGGTTTTCCTTTTTCCCCCCCCCTTGCTCTGAGTAAGCATCAGGTTGAAGCAGAGATCACCATCTACAAAATCTCTTTAAAATGGCTGGACAACAAATCCCCCCTGCATTTCCTCCTCTTCCACACAGGCCCACAGCCCTGTCCTGGTGTAGGACAAACCTTTAAACCAATGGACAACCCATGAGGGGGATGTGGCAGCACCCCAGAGCCATGGATGGAGCTGCAGTTCCTGGAACTGCTCAGTGTGCTCCAGCAGTGGGTGCTGCAAATCTCCCCAGACAAACACATCATCACCCCAAATTTGGGGTGATTTTTACCTTTCTGAGGTTGCAGGGAGAGGGGAAGCAGCTGCAAGCAGTGCTCTTGGGGATGCAGACCCTCCCAATTTCTTTCCTGCATTCTCAAGGCATTTTAGTTCTATGAGGCTCTCTGATAATGCAGGGGAAGGACGTGCCAAGGCATGTGTTTGGCTTCTATCATGGCAAACACATTTTAATTGGTGATAATTCCTGCATGCCTGGTATATCCAGGTGAAAATGAACCCTGTGTGCTCCTCTCTGCTCCTCAGGTTAATGTTCCTCAGGCAAGCTGGTATTAAAACCAAGGGGCTGGAGCAGTGGGAATAAAAAAAATCAGCTTTTAAAGGGCAGCTCTTGCAAAAGCATCATAAGATGTTTAAACTTAGCTCCAACCTGGCAGCAAACTCCTTTTTTAATAAGTGTAAGGGATTTGGGGATATTCTCCCCTTCCTCTGCTGAACAGGAGGGACAAGTGGCATCAATGCAGCACCTGGGGGGGCACATTCCCATTTTACCCCAGGAACAGGCACAGCAGCCAAGCCCTGCCTGGGCCACTGAGGCTCCGTGAGGATGCACAGCTCTCCATCACCTCCTCCAGGCTGCAATATTTTGATCAATAGCCTTATTCACATCCAGAGGCAGACGAAGGCACCTGCTGTCTGCCTCTCCCTCTGTCTGACCACGGTGAAGGCGGGAGGGATGCAAATGCACACTGACATGGATGGTTTGGGAATCATCCACTGGGCCAGCAGCGATCCACCGGGGCTACAAGAGGGTGAGCAGCCAGAAACCTGAAAGGGGCTGTGATTAATTCACTCACACACACACAGAGCTGAATTTATGGGGTATTTTGATTTCTTGATTCGTTCAGCCAGCTTTAATTACATCACGGCCAGGTGGATGCTCCACAGCACTGAGGTCTCTGCCTCCTCCCTCTCTCCAGGCTGGCTCTCACCAGTCCTGGGCTTCTGTAAGGGGGGTGCTGGTTTGGGGGGCTCTGAGGCAGGATGAGCCACGGGACCATCCAAGGAGCCACAGCAGCTCCTCCTGTGCCAAGCAAGCAGGGGAGAGTTTTAGACAGCATTTAGCACAGTCACCACCCTCGGCAAAACACCACGGTCCAGGTCTCCAGGGTTTCCACACCGTTTGTATTTTCTCCCCAGTCCCCACCACCTTTGCAGGTCCAGAACTGGCAGGTGGGAATGGTAATAATTCAAATATCCCTCAGGGAGTGCTGGCAAGAAAGCAGAAATCTTCCCTTTCAGCTGGTGTGAAAGGCAGTCTTTGTGCTCAGGAGCATCGTTGCCTTTGGAATCCGTGCTGGAAATCTGAATCCAATCTGATGGGCGCCTTCATTTTATTTTTTCCAAAACAAGCCGAACAACTCTATATAAACAAAATATGCCAAAGCTCCTGTTTTCCCTCACCTGCCTGATTATTTCTTCCTCTCTTGCTTGGCTGTATCAAAATAAACAAACACTATCTATTGATTCTGACTGTTCTCTGAAGATCTGTGGCAGAAAGCTGAAGACTCCCGAGTTACTGTAGAAAAATAACTGGATACCCACTGGTTGGAAATGCTTCCTTGGAATAAAAAAAAGAGATAAAAAAGTGGCTGTATCATAGCAAAGGACATGCTTTGCTTCCTCAGACTGGAAGGAAGTGTGAAGTATGACTTCATTAATAATTCATTTTGACAAGTCTCCATCCTTCCTGTCTTTTTTTTTTTTTTAAATCCAGGATACACTAGGAAAATAAATACAAGAAATACAGAGTTTTGCTTTTATTTTATCTTCCAGAAAGCAGTGGGGTTCACAAACCCTGCATCTCCTTACACCCAGCACGCCCAACCATTTCCACCAACCATTCCTGCAAAAATACATTTTCCTATTTCATCTACACGATGGCACGAAATTAAAGGCTTTGCTCTCCCCAGCACCTTCTGCAACCCACAGAACTTCAAATTAACCTTTTGCTTTCAGAATAATTAATGCTGCAACACCACTAATGACCTGGTTGGATTCCAATACACCTGAGAGCTGCTGCAGCCTGACTGGGATGCCCCTGGTCCACACTGGATGCAGAATTATAATCTTCTTAAGGAAGGCTGTTCAGCTCAGTAATTGCCTTACATTGTAAAACCCTGCAGAAAAAAAAAAACTTGCCCTGAAGTACATTTGATATGTTCTGGTCCTTGGCCAACCTCTGCACAAGTCCATTGGACTCCACTGGCTTTTTTCCCCTTTAAATTTTACTTTTTGGGGGTTTTCTCTATGGTTACCATGGCAGGATTCAGCACATTTCATGCACAAGGAATGAAAGCATCACTGAAATGACAGAGACCACAACACAAGGTCCTCAAGACCAAAAATCACAAGAAATCCCACAAAAGAAATCTGGATTAAATCAGCTGCCATGGTTCAAACTGAGCTACCTTCACCCTAAACCAGAAATCCAGCCCAAACTAACACCAGCCTTGGATTTCTGAGGTTTATTCACCACCACAACCCAGAGTGATGGTCAGGCCCCCTGGGGTCACCAGCCTTGTGCTCCATTTATCTTCACTGGCAACTCCATTAAAAATTTCAAATGCCTAACTCATAAAACATTGAGATTTTGTCACAAACCTGCATTGAGCTGACCTCTGGCCATCAATTACAGAGGACAGCCCAGGGACAGGGGAGCACTCAAGCAGCTCTGCTCACTTCCAAAGGTTTGGGCAGCATCCTCTGCCAGCCAGGTCTTCCAAAACCCACCCTTCCCTTCCAGTGTTCCCACTTTCCCCATTTCCCTGCTAACAAAAAACAAGGAAAGACCCCAGGGAAAATATTCAAAGCAGTTGCTGGAAATCAGCAGCTTCATCTAAGCCCAGACAGGGTCGATATCACCTCCAGCTATGCAAAACCAACCCACAGGTGGCTTATAACAAAATTCTCTTTGTTCACAAAGCCCTGAAGTTCATTTGCACTGAGATTCTTCTCAAAAAACTTGGGATTTGCCCCCAAATCCTAGCACTGTTGGTGTGGCACAACCACCCCAGGTGGATCCCCTCCAGGAGAACTTGGTGCCTGAGGCTGCATTGCCTGAGGCTGGAAACAAGCTCCCTTCTGCCTATCAGGCTGCTGGCTTTTTTTCCATTTTAAGACTCATGATCACTGCTTTAAAGAGGGAATTAAACTGATGGATTGTGGATGATGTAAAACCTTGATGTCCTAGGAAGCTGCACAAATAAATGTTATCAGAGTAACTGAAAGGGGAGACAAGCTGATTTTGACACTAAGTGGGATTGAGATGGTCTGAATTTTCTCCATCTTCCCTGAATCACACAGTCCTGGTGGCACCCACGTACAAAACCACCTGCAAATCAGCTACCCTGTAGGAAAGGGGTTGATTGGAGCAACTTCAGCATGGAAAATTCAATCTGTGTTTCCATTGAGACCAAGCCATGGCCACCCATCTCCCACCACTGCTGGTCTTCAACTGAGACCAGAAGCAACCTCAAAAAAGCCAAGAGGGTTTTTTGGCAGAAACACAAAATCAGCACTGACCACGCTGTCAGGGTATCAGCTCACAACACATCAGGCCAACTGTGCATCTGCACTTGCTCATTCAGCCACTAACCTGCTTCAGCAATTACAGATAATTAAAACATCGCCCTGCAGTCATCCTGATTTCTGGTGTCCCCATCTCCTGCTTCTGCTCTGGAGCTCAGCTGGAAGATGCAGGATGGGGGGAGCTTTCAGGGGTGGAGATCAGAGCGTTTCCATCTATTCTCTGCAGCAGCACAACTCACACAGGTGGGAGAGGTGACTGATGTTGGAAGGTGAGGAGGGCCAAGGCAACCCCTCTGCCCTGCACAGGGATGCTCTTTTCAATTTACAGGCTAAAAAGCCACACTAAGGAACCCCAGTCAGGTGCAAGAACAGACTCTGAAATCGAGGGAATACAGGTAATTTCATATGCTGGGGGAACCCAGTGCCAAAGGCCTGACCACCCCAGCAGAGCAGGTACCCCCTTTCCCTGCACATTGGGAGACATTCCTGTGCTCCAGATGTCCTCGAGCTGGTAAAGGTTATCAAAATACCAGGGTTTGGAGGGAGGAGGATGTTCCAGCAATGCTCCCTAATAACAAACACCAAAGCAATCCCTTCCAGGAGATAAAGAATTTCTTCCTCCACTGGCAATAAATCAAAGGGCACTGTTCAGCTGATGGGAATTGATTTTTCTCCCTTCCTTTGCGCTTAGAGCGAGGCAGGACCGTGGCGAGAGCCCCCAGACGTGACAGAGCCCAGTCGATGGCGGGAGGGGACAGGGAAGGGACATCTGGCACCAGTACATGGCATTTCCGACCCTCCTGCAGCAGGGGCACCCTGCTCCCACCCTGAGCCCTGGTGGGAGACACAGGGAATGGAATCATTTAGGTTGGGAAAGCCCTCTAAGATCACCCAGTGTAACCACTCACCCAGCACTACCAGACCACCACTAAACCATGTCCCCAGGTGCCATTTACTGTCTTTTAAATCTCCCAGGGATAGGAGCTCCACCACTCCCCTGGGCAGTGGTTCCAGGCCTGAATAACCCTTTTGGTGAAGAAATTTTCCCTAATATCCAACCTAAACCTCCCCTGCTGATACCATTTTCCTATCACTCATTACGTGGGAGAAGACACTGACCCCCACCTGCCTCTGCCTTCCTGTCAAGGAGTTAAAGAGAACAAAGCCCCAGCAAAGCCCTTCCCAAAAGGAAAGGGCACAAGTGAACTTTAGTAGGCAATGAATGAGATTTGATCCAAATAAAAATTGTGGTGGTGGGGGGGAAATTCTCTTTAGCACAAGCAGAGCAAATGCCATAAGGGGTGAATCCAGAGCTGGGATGAGATGGGATGGGATGGGATGGGATGGGATGGGATGGGATGGGATGGGATGGGATGGGATGGGATGGGATGGGATGGGATGGGATGGGATGGGATGGGATGGGAGACAAACCCCCTGCACTCTCCTGCCTTCACGAGTGAGAATTAGGAGCCTGCCTGGCTGCCCAGAAAAAACAGGCAGCTAAAACACAGCTCCAGTTCTAATCCACTGTTAATTAAAAAGATTTTCACCATAGGTTCCATCAAACCCAAACCTCTTTGGCTTTTTATCTGTACAGAAGGGAGGGAGGGGAATTAAAAAAAAAAAGCTGTCTGTAATGCAGATCATCTGTAGATCAATGCCTCTCCCCTCACCAAACTCTTTAGTAAAAATCACAAAAGGCAGGGATTTACCCCCTTCTTCTGCACCCAGCACTGTGCAGCTGCAGGAGGGGGGACACTGGATTGATTTGGTTTCCCTCTAAACCCATACAACAGCCTAAGATGGTTCTGTATAGAAGCAGAGGCCTGAATTAACAGGTTATAAAGCTCCACTGTTAACTCACAATTGGCTTTATTGCAGCGCGTAAGATTTTTAATGAGAAATAAATTGATAGAGATACATTACCACAGGGGAACTCTGATCTGCTCATTTGCCAGCTGTAACAGCACAGACCACATTCTGAAATCCAGAGGGAAAAATGCACTCCTGGTGTATTTGTGTCAGTATTCAGCTGGAATGGGCACCTGAAGTGTCACCGGGGTGGTGAGGGGCCCTTGCAGTGATGCTGGGCAAGGACAACGCAGGTGATGCCAGCAAGTGGCTTTGCCATGGGAAGCAGAGCCTGGAAATCTGGAAGGAATAGCTCAGCTGCACCAAACCAGGGAGCTTTTCACCCTTTTCACTCATCCTTTGGTATCCTCCGTGTCCCTGTGCCTTGGGAGCAGCTGAGGTGCATCCCATGGCAGAGACATCTCTGTCAATATTCACATCAGCCAAACCCAGCAGGGAGCACTTCACACATCGCCTGCTGTGCCCCAAGGACAACGTGAGGGGGTAAAAACCAGAACATACTGGTATTTCAATAAAAAACAACAAAAAAGGGAAAAATCAGCATGATGGGGGAGTGTTGCCCTGTCCTGACATGAGCACGGTATCTTCATCCTTGTGCCACCTTCTGCAAAGCTCCTGCCTCCTTCAATTTTTCCCTTGGCGTGGGCTGTCCCACATCTCCTCCAGCTCCACCATGCCCAAGGCAACTTCTGAGCACCCAGGTTTCCCTCCACTCTGGGGTGGAAGGGTTTTATTTGTCTGCCTTTGCTTTGGATATAGCCCAGAGCTGCCAAGTGCTCCCAAAACCAAAGTGAACAAGCTTGTAAATTATGGCTGGCACATTCCTCTGGATTTTTTTTTCTTTTTTTCCAATTCTTGCTGTAGTTTCCAAGCAAGCAAAAACTGGCTCCTTCCCCCTCCACAGTCCTGGCAATTGGCACAACACAATTTCCTCACCAAAATTTCCAGGATTTCCTGGAAACACACACAGACCTGAGACAGGGGGGTGGCTGCAAGATGCTTGCAACGTTTTTATTGAAGGAGCATCCTTTTGCTGTGTGCTGGCAGTGGGCAGAGCACACGTGTGGCCCTGGGAACACCTTTCCCATCGCCCACGCTGTGCTCTCAATCTCTGGTAGAGCGTGGCTGTTTCTTAGCTAATGCCTTGGGTATTTTCCTGGAGAGGAGCTAAGGGCTGTGGAATGAGCTGGTAGCTGAGGGAACAGAGTACAACAGTTCATCTTGTCTGGAAAAGGCACACAATGTTCAGAAACTGGCATTTTTATAGCCTTTAAAATTGTTCACTTCTGAAACTGCTGCAGCCATTCTCTCATGAATGGAGAAGGACCAAATGAAATAGCTCAGACCTGGCAGGAGGGGAAAAAAAAACCAACTCAAACCCTCCAACTCTCCCTCCCCAAAATACCCTCCTTAGCTTTAATAACTCATTATCGTATTATGAGGCGAAGGCTCACAGGATTATGGTATTTAGTAATATTATAATGGACGTGAGCCAGCCTTCCAGAGAGCTTTTTGTATTCCTGCTTTGTGCTGACCTGGCCTTAGACCTGGGGTTTGTGTCCCACTGTGCTACCAAAGACAAACACCCCCCGCTCCCCATCAGTAAATACACATGCATTTAGTAAATACATGCTTAGTAAATTATATATATCTCTCTCTATGTATGAATAGATAGATATGTGTAGCACAGGTAGGTAGGAATTTCAGAGTGTGAGGTTTTCTGGCTGCTTCCACTCAGACAAATAGATTATACAACACTTCAGCAGCAAAATAAACAGCTTAGAGCAAACAAGAGGCTTAATATGCCAGTACTTTGTATTTTCTGGCTGGGGCTGGCCATGGCTGAGGCCACTGAGCCCAGCCCCTGCTGCTCCCTCTGCACAGCCCAGACCTGCCCTGGTTTCAGCCCTTTGGGGCACCCTGCACTGTGTGCAGCTGGATTTTCCTCTCTCTTGCTTTGGTGCACTGTTAGACTCGGGCAGAGTTTCTTATGGCACAGTTCAAAGCAGAAAGAATAAAATTGGATGCTCCTGTGTGCAGAGCCATTCTCAGTTTCATAAAATCATGGTTTCAATTGGAAGAGACCTTAAAGATCATCCAGTTCCCCCTCCTCCCATGGGCAGGGCACCTTTCACTAGACCAGTTGCTCAAAGCCCCCTCCAGCCTGGCTGTCGTTCCCAAGATGAGTTTTAAGCACTCCCAGGTATCACCCCCATCTCTTCACCCCTCACTAGAAGGACACTTTTAGTGTCCTTTTTTAAGTCCCCAGGATAAAACTGTTCCCAAAGCTGTTGAATGCATAAGAAGACAAAGCAAAAGAAAACATGTTTTCTTCCACCTTTTCTCAATTATAGCAGCAAACAAGTTTTCATGCCAGCAGAATTAGAACCGAGACCAAAGGCATCGTTTTAATGTGAAAATGAGAGACAGCTTGGGTGGTTTGCTTTGTTGCAAATATGTAGATGCATTTTTGCAATTCCAGTTTAATTTCAAAACTTCCTTTCTCTGGAGGAGGGCACAACCACATCCTACCTGCCCGACCCAGCACACAGGGACTGTGTTTCCTCTCCCAAAGCCAGGGAAGGTTTCTGCCTCATTAACACCCTCCTCCAGCCCTTCCCTCTCCTGGGAGTTGGAATAGGTGACCTTTGAAGGTCCCTTCCAACCCAAATTATTCTGATTCTTTGATTCCCACCCTGTCACCACCAGCTCTCACTGATTTCACAGGTCTGACATCACTCACAAGGCTGCAGCCCATCTCCCATCACAAGGCATTTCTGGGAACACCCACAGCTCTGCTGCCCTTTCCAAGAGTTTGGCAGCATTGCAGGAGCAGTCAGACAAACAACTATCCCCATTTCTACTAAAATAAACACAAAATTCTAAATTCCATCGAGTAATCCTGCATAAGAGGGAAGGAATATTGTAGCACGAGAGGAGGCTGCATTTTTACTCTTTTCTCCAGCATTTTCACACCATCCCTCTCCCAGCCATGTTATTGAATCAGAAACATCCAGGTTCATCAAGACTTACTTTGTCTAAACAGGATTTGGGGTCTCTAAGGGCCACTGGAGAATATCATGTTTAAAGAGAGATGTTCAACCTCAGGACAATAAGGGATGTGTTAATGCACTGAGAGCCAAGTTCCTTCGCTGCCACTC
This sequence comes from Prinia subflava, assembly GCF_021018805.1. Classification (NCBI taxonomy): domain Eukaryota; kingdom Metazoa; phylum Chordata; class Aves; order Passeriformes; family Cisticolidae; genus Prinia; species Prinia subflava. The sequence goes on along the minus strand of NC_086267.1, from coordinate 3,563,546 downwards.
TCTTCTTCCCAGACAAAATTACACAGATTAAAAGAAACACATGAGAACTGGATCACCCCACTCTCTTGCCAAGTGATCAAATTAACTTCCTACAAGCCATTCCAAATCTTACATTTCACACTTGTGAACTCTTGCCAGGAAACACAAGAAAACTATTTCCTAGCAGGGAATGGAACAGTCCCAGTGGCCAAGGACGGAGCCCATGGCCAACACCAACACCTAACCCAGAGCATGGAACGGAGCAGAAAGGAGCAATACCATGAAATCCTCCATGAGGACAATTTATAAGCAACGAGACTCCCTCCTTCTGTGCAAACAATCCTCTCACAGCTTCAGCTTCCTCACAGACAGAAGGAATTTTCCACCCTCTAAAACAAAAGACTTTCATGGGACATGGACCGACTTGAGAACTAGTCCAGGAATAAGGAACTTTTGAGAAACTTGCACTGAAGGAAGACCCCTAAGATGAAGAAGCCCAGTGAGGAGGGTCCAGCCCTACTTCCCCTCTTCATCACCCGGAGAAGGAGGAGCCTTTCCCAGCCACGCACTGCAAAGCCAACACAATCTGAGATGTGTTTCATGCTGGCCCCCTGGCCAGTCAGTACAGAATATTTCAGATTTCAACAAGGCTGTGAGATGCCTCTAGACCCCAGCCTGTGCAGTGTTTATATGCTGTAATGGCCCTCCCCTCTGCTTCAAGCCTCCTTATGTAGAAAAACCTCCAGTGAAAGCAGTGGGAGGCTCTTAATTGCCTCTGCTCCAATCAACACAAACAGAGCTCAGCAGTGCCAGCCACCACAGCAAATGCTGCCTCCCCAATGGCACCATTTCCATGTTTTCCTACTGTTCCCACTGCAAAAAAAAACAGGCAGAAAGTACTGGATTTACTGCCTGCTTCCAGGATGTGCCCCCCAAACCCTGCAGCTGAGGACTGATCCAAGCTGAGCCAAGATATGCGTGGAACCATCCAGGACATCAACCACCAGCCACTGCTCTTCCAAAGGCTGGAGAGAGCTGACACCAATCCCTGCATGTGCCCAGCTCCCTTTCTTGGCTGGAATAACAAGAAGGAAGCCCTGGGAGCACTGCTGCCAGGCAGGATCCCAGTGATTCCTGCCCTTACATGAACCGCTGCCACCGGCAAACTGAGCCCGAGAGGATGACCACAGGAATTCTGATTTAATGCCATCTGCAAAGCATCTGAACTTCTCCTCAGCGGGAGGCATGACAGCTGGGATTTCCAAAGGTGCTGGGGCAATCTGAGCTCCCGGATCATCTTGGTTCCTGGGATGCTTCAGAGTCGGCCTTAAGCCTGCTTAACTCGAACAAAGCACAGGAGAAGAGTCTTCCCTTATGTTACAAAATCCTACTTCACACCCTGAGAAAACACAGCAGTGCCAGAAACGTATCTGTAAAATCCAGGGTTAAGCAGCTCTTGAGGATGGTGCTACCTTTATCTAAAGTGAACACTAAATTGTCTTTAAAAATATGTTAATTGACAGGGTTTCACCAAGTTTATTAAACAGTTCTCCCAGGCTCTATCACAGGCAAGCCCTTAGCCCTGCAAGTTTCTAAAGCACTTCCACTCAGTAATTACAGCCTTGCCCATGCTATTAGATGGCCTGTTATCCTCATTTGGCTCTCCTGTTATAATTACTGAGATCACTTTAACAGGTAATTTGGCATAGCTGTCATCACCTCTGAGTTTAATGTGCCTTCATTCACAAGTGACACACACGTGTGTTTCCCTTCCAGCCCCCAGAGCAGCCCAGAGGGCCACGGGTGGGATTTTCTGGAGCATCCCAGGACCACGTGAAAGGTATCAGCATTATACACCCAAGCAGGGACAAGCAAGACAACCAGGTGGCTTCTCTCCAAACGACTCTAAGGTGTGGGATGCCAAATAAATAAGGTGTGGGATGCCAAATTAACACAGAGAGGTGGCAGAGGAGGAGGAGTAGACAAGGCAGTGTTGGCCAGCACAGCAGCGGCAGCAGGTTAGACTTGCAGCAGACCAATAGGTATGTATTAAAAAAAAAAGACATATCAGAGAGTCATAGAATGGTTTGGGCTGGAAAAGATTTGGGAAGCCCCACCTACCCTGGCCTTGGACACTTCCAGGGATGAGGCAGCCACAGCTTCTCTGGGCAAGCTGTGCCAGGGCCTCAGCACCTCACAGGGAGGAATTCCTTCCCAATAACTCATCTAAACCTCTGCCAGGTTAAAGCCCTCCCCCACTGCCCCACCTACACTGAAGGACAGCAGGGACCTGCTGCTCTGGGAGTGGGAGAAACCCCTGGGTGAGCCCACGTGAGCTTGCAAGCAAGGTCTGAGTGTGAGCAGAGATGCCACAGGGTAACCATGAACCTTGGCAAGCCAGAGCTCTGCCTGGCACCTCATTCCCCACCACTCCTCCTACCTGTGGCCTCAGTGAGTGCTTTGTGGTTTTCCTTCTAAACCAGGACTCTCTGAAAGCACATGGACTTCAGCCAGGCTGCAAAGAGCACCAGGCTCCTTAATTACTTCTTTTCCCTGGTTATGCCTGTTTGTGCAAGGCTATATCATGAAATTTGTCAGCGTTAACAATGCAGTCTCCTCCAGAGACCCATTCACTTCACAGGGCTGCAAATGTGATTGGTAAGAAATTAATTTAGGGTGCAGTAATATATCAAAAAGGAGATGGAAATAAAACAAGAGCCGAGCCCTGCTGTAACAGGAATGTCAGCTGGCCAGGGGATCAGCAGCAAGACCATGGTAATGATAAAAACCATGGAAACTGCACCACAGCCATCTCAGTAAAACAAATCCCAGAAAAAAAAGAAAAAAACAAAAAACTAAACCCAAAGCAACCCACACTTTAATGGTAATCATTGGGTTAAAGTGGGATCCAAAGTTCAAAATGCTTCCTTATGATACATTTCTGCAGTCCTTCTTCAGGTTCTGAATGTATGTATTCTCTGTTTCCAGGCTTTCCTTTTGATCTCCTTATGACATTGTGGGGGAAGAAAACTCTCATTTCATAAATTGTGCATTTAAGACAACAGCCAATAAAGCCAACAGATTCCCACACAAAGGACTTCAGAAGAGCAGATGAGGAGGAGATGCCACGAGATGAGAGGAGGTGGAGGACTGCAGAACAGGCTTTCCAATGCAGAGGAGGTTACACAGCCCACTAAGCCCCAACTTGCTTGAAAAGCAGTTTTCAGATGAATATGAGAAAAATAACAGAGTTAGCTTGGAAATTGCCTTTCTTATAAGCTCAAGAAAGGGGAGAAGAAAGGGAGAAAGGCTGAAATCCCACCCAGCAGAACACAGACCCTCCTGAGGGTGCCTCTGAGGCATCCTTCACTGAAGGGGTCCTGCCTGTTTGAACAGGGAGGGACAGAAATCCCTCAGCCTTGCAGAGAAGCTCTGGAGGGCCCTGAGACAGCAAGAAATCCCTTCTTTTGCAAGAAACTAGACTTAAAATCCAACCCAAATGTGAGTGGTGCTGAAAGCACCTGGCAGCTACATAAACCACCACAGGTCCTGCACTTGTTTGTGCCTTCAGTCCTGGCATTTGGCAAGGAAACAACACAAACCTGTCCCAGTCATTCACATCCCTGCTCTTCCTTCCCCACTCAGCAAACAGGGAAAATCTGAAGGGTGCAGGTCTCCAGCAAAAGTGGAGCTTGGGGGACACCCACACAAACAAACCCATCCTCGTGTTTTCCAAGAGATGAGGAATTCTTCTCTCAGAGGGGGAACTGAGTAGCCTTCGTGGCTGCTGTGACTCTAAATGCTTGTGAGAGAGCCGCCATATGGGCTCAGATTTATCACTTGTGTTTGCTAACTTGCACATCTGTTTTCTATAAGTAGCTGTCCAAGTCAATGCATCTCCCCTTTCCTCACGAACCGCCCACGGAGCTTTCCAAGGACAAATCGCTGCTCCTTTCAGTGGTTATCTGCTCAGTGGGCTCCCCTGTGTCACCTTAACCACCTGAAGTGCTGCTCAGAAAAACACAGAGTGGGCATTACACTCTAAAAGACGGGTAACATCTGCAGTGGTCACTGGGCGTGGGTTTAATCAGGATTCTGAATGAGAAGAGAGTGATCTGTTCCCATCAGCAACCCAGGAAACTCCCTGTCAGCTCCTCAAATTCCACTAAAGTCAAGAAAGTTATTCCCACTGCCCTGTGTCAGGATGTCTCCTCCTAAACTGAAAGCTGAACAGAGGAATCTGAGAGAAAAGGGGAATTTTTCCAAGGTCAGAAGTATTGGGAAAGTGGCACGAAGCCAGGGGGGGTCACGAGGAACTAATGAGACTTCCCAGAGCCCATCTCATCTGGACACGAGGAATGTGTGGCATGCAGGGGGCAGAAAGGGCCATCCCAGATGCGGGAAAACTTGGTTCCTGTGGATGGCCACCACTGCTTTGAAATTTCAATGAAAAGCCAGTAATTTCTCTTTCTTCCTGAAAAAAAAGCCAAACCAAAGGTGACCTCAAACATTTTCCTGCCAAAAATGTTGTGTACAATCTCTCATGCCTCCTTTCTTCGGTGTTGACAAGAAGATGTTGGTTTACCTACCAACTTGGTACTGAGGGGTAGAGATAAATGGAATAAAATAATTGAGAATAAAAGACCACGAAAAGGAACAAAAACATCTACTAGAAAATTCCTGTTCTGAGAGTTAAGGACACAGCTCTGCATGGCCCACCAGGCTTCAGGGCAGCAGTGCCACCAGGTTTGCAGTGCTGTGGGGACAGCAGCATGAACCACATGTGCTCCAGTCACTCCATCATCCCAGCCTAGCAAAGGATCTGAAATTTCATGTCACTTCAGTAGCTCCAAGTGATTCAGAGATGAGCAAAATGCTGCATCAATGGAAAGCAGGGTTGTCCTCTCCCCTCTCCAGGCTGTGAGGTGCTCTCACACAGGACACATATTGCCCCAAGGCAAGTGCAATTAGGCAGCAAAACAGTTTTAAAATAAATGAATATTCTCAGCTGTTAATGATGCCCTTCAGCAGAAGTGCCCAGAATGGGCTATTAACATCCCCAAGAGGAACCATGCACAGCCCCTCAAGGGTTAAAGAGCAGGGAGGCTCTTGTGGATGCAAAGTGGGGAGATAAATAGTGAGTGTATTAAAAGTGATAAGAGAGCAAGCAGTGGCTGAAACAGAGATTGCAGAGGATATTTGAGAAGAAACTCTCCATCCACAGAAGAAATAAAAGGTCAGTGAAGAGAGACTGTGACTTCTCTCAGAAATGCCACAAGTGCTTTCCTGACACAAATATTGACAGCAGAGACAGATACATAGAATTTATTCATTTCCTTGCCCTGATAGCATGGAGAGTCAAGCACCCTCTGAACAGGGGGACAGGAGAAAGGAATAAAGCAGGATAACTGAGCAGGTAATCAAAGCCAAGGGCCACTTGGGGCAGGCAGAAGTCACCCAAGCAGGACACCACTCGTCGTTTAATATTTACACTACAATCCTGCCTCTTGCTCCTGCATGAAAAAAAAGCCCCCAGCAACAAAAAGGAAATTTATCTCAAAATGTCTCTGAATTCACCAAACTGCACTGCAACAGATTAAACCATAACAACACAGCCCAGAGAGGACAGACAAAATATTACGCAGAATTAAGTCTTAAAGGATGTTATGGTCCTTGGAGAAAAATGAGCTCAATTGCTTTTATCCTTATGTTTTACAGTAACTTTAAAAAGCCTCTTCTTCAGAGAATGCTCAGTAGTGACTTTTAGACCAGGCTTTCAGCAGCTGCCTCCCTCTCTTCTCTAACATATATAATCTAAATTACTGTGGTCACAAACAGTATTTCCCTTGCAAGAGCTTTATTTCAGAACACTGTCTGCTCCAGTAGTGGCAGAAGAATTTACAGTCTGCCTTTGCCCCTGAAATGTAGATTTACAGGAAGAGCCGTTTATTTTTATTCCAGACTAATGATTCCCTCTTTCCATCAATGCATTTAATTCCTTGAAGAGCTCAGTTTCCAGAGTTATTTCACAACTCTTCCTCCTACTTCTCAGTTAATTATTACAGACAAAACAGCAAAATGTGAAGTGCTACTCGCTCTATCTTTGGGCACATTGGGAAGATGTCTCACTGCTGCTGGGGTGGGGGCAGATGGAGACTTGAAGGTATTTAGAGTCACCAGGCAGGTTTTGATGCTCTTCCCCAGCATCAACAGCAAGCCCACAACACTTTCATTGAAAAAGAAAGGGAGAATTAATAAAGCAGCTTGTTTTCTCCTGCACCGAGGGAAAACAGCCTCTCTGCTTTCTGCTATGTCTAGACACTCGTGTTTTGCACCATCCCAGCCCGACCTGCCCATCAATAGTCTTTAAATATTGAGGAGGGCTCCCGCTGCCACCGCTGCTCCTCTCGGCAGGGACGGCCAAGGCCATCAAGCAGAGGAGGTGGCATCTGCCAGCCTGGGTGCACTTGCTTAAGTGCACAGTGGCAGCCCCCAGGAAGCATATCCAGCCCAGCTTTAGCCCTTAATTATTAATAATGTTTAGACAGCACTTGGAGGAGTGGGAGAGAAAGCCTTGACCCGTGCTGTGCGCCACGGCCGGGCCCGGCGCGGCTCCCGCGCTCCCCGCTGGCTGCAGGCCCTGTGCTGTGTCCAACAGCTGTGCCAGGCCGGAGCAGGGATTAACTCTGCAGCATCAAAAGGCAAAGCTCTTGCTTTGCTGGCTGAGCTGGCAGGGAAGCCTCAGGTACTGAAGTGTTGGGGGAAATCAGCGTGGGGGTTTTGTCTGGAGAGCTGAGGCTGTGAGCAGAGCCCTGAGGGACAGCCCTGAGGGACAGCCCTGAGGGACAGCCCTGAGGGACAGCCCTGAGGGACAGCCCTGAGGGACAGCCCTGAGGGACAGCCCTGAGGCCTGGTCAGCAAAGCCAGGCACAACAGCTGGAAATCCAAGTCTAAGCCAAATTTTTCCTTACAACCACACAGGATGGTCTTGAAGAAACTGAGCAATTGCAGCCAAGCCTGGGTGCGGCTCTTCCTTGGTCTTTAGATGCTGCAGCACATGGCCAGGCAATGTTGGGAGCGGTGCTGATGGATCCAGCCATTATTTCAACCATCAGCTGGGGTTTTATTTACCACACTGGGAGATTTGTCTACCCACTGAGTCCTGGCAGCTTTGTTGGTGTCTCTTGGCTTCATCTCCTTCCCACAGCCGTGCTCTGCCTTCCCCCCAGTCACAGACCATTCTCCTTTCTTTGTTCCTGGAGGACAGCTTTGTTCTCTGCATAATAACAGGTGATTTAGCAGCTGTCACATTCAGGAGCTGGAGGATTTGAAGGCAAACTCTGTTGAGTAAAATGTGCTCCCCGAATCCCTCTGGCTGCCACATCCACCAGAGACAGAGGATGACAGAAAAAGCAAAATTCACTTCTATGGCAGAAAGACTCCACTTGTCCACACACTCAGTTTACAGCCTGAGCTCACACTCCCAGCCCTCCACACAGACCGAGGGATGCTCAAAACCACCCAAGACAGATGCACAGGTCTTATCTGGGGCTGCCCAGTGCTCACTAACAGTTTGGGCTGCTATAATGACTTCTCCATTCCTTGCAGAATGAGATGCCACAGCCAATATTGTCCCCCAGATGGACACACTGCTCACAGGTCTCTGCTGCACCACCATCCTCGGGTGTACCAGCACCTGCCTCCAGACCAGAGCCAGCCATGCTCAGCATTGCTTGGATTTTTGCAACAGAAGAAAACAAGTACCCGTAAGTTACTCAGTAATAAACCAAAAAATAACTCAAATCCACCAAGTTATCACAGCTGCCACACTCCACTCCAGCCAGCTCCAAAATCCCTTCCAATCTCAGTTTATCCCTCATCCCTCTCCATCCAGACTGACACTCCCAACCTGTCCTTGACATGAGCCCCCCAAAATACAAAACATGCAAGTATTTCAGTTTCTCCATAATTCATGACAAGCAATAAAACACAGTAATAGAGGGAAGACAATTATTCAAAATCAGCACAATTCCTTTTCTTTTGGTGCCCAAGGCCTGCCATGCACTGGGTTACATTGATTTAAAGGTGGGCTCATTATGCTGCAGGCAGGATCCCATCAGTGAAATGAAGTAGGAATTAATACTCTATCAGCCCATGCTGAGGTGCAATGATAAAATTATTTAGCCAGTTCCCCCCACCCCCATCTCTCCCCAGACTCCCAGCTCCCCCCACCTCCTTTCTCCACCTCTCTGCCTCAGCCATTCCCGCATCTCTGGGCGAGTCTTCTTCCCTTTTCCATCAAGCCAACACACAGGCAGGCATTTCATGGCAATCCCTACCCCACGGACAATGAAATCAGAAGGGAACAAAAGAGCAAACCTCGCTGCTCCATGGTGCTCGGCTGGGCAGACAATGGTCCCAGCTGCTTCCCAGGAAGCACCCAGCCACAATGAGCCCTGCTCCGGTGCTGGAGAGGGTCCCAGCTCCCTGGGGGGCAGGAGGTTGTCACTGGAATATGCATCTCATTGGTTACCTGTCAGCTTTCCTGGGAGGTTATGAAGTACAGCCGCTGCCGGAGGCTATAATGGGATGTAATAACGAGGCGGCCCTTCCACAGAGCAGCTTTGATTAGGTGATGGGAACTGGCAGCATCCGCTGGCTTTTTAAAAAAAAAAAAAAAACACAAGCCCGAAGCTGTAAAATGAAGGGATCGCCAGGAATGTGGCCAATTTTCAGGCTAAGAGGGATGGAAAAGAGAAATAAATTACAACCTTCGTTTCTGGCTCTAATCTCCCCACCTCTCACCTCCTCGGAGGTTCCATCGTTGCTGTCCCTCTAGGCTCAGATATTATTTCCTGGTTCCTCAGGTATGCTAGAAAAATGACATGTTATAATACTGGGGAATTACAGACTGTGCAGGGGGAAGGAGGAAAACTCCCTGCCCCACAAATCACTGCCAGCATCTCCTGTCAGCAGCTCGAGCTGCAGCCTGGGGAGGCGCCTGCAAATTCACCAGGCAGGACTTTGCCATGACTGGGATTCACCTCTCCCACCTTTCACACAGGCAATATCTCAAACTCACTGCAAAACTCTTGACAAAAGTACGACTTGAATGTGGCTGCAGCCACTTGGTGACTCCAGACCCTGTCACTGGGGTCATTGAGTCCCAGCTGAAAAGTCTGGCTTTGAGCTAAATGCAACTTTTGTCCTGGAAACACAACTGACCATGCAGCATCCTTCCAGCTACCCCTGCTCCAGCACCACCATGCCCTGGTTTCCCTAGCATAGATGTCCAAGCTAGCATTGACACATGGCAGACAACAGCAGACAGGCATTTTTCCTCCCCACAGGCTAAGGAAAACATGTGCAAGCAAGATGGACATGAGAGTTTGGAATGCCAACTGGAAGAAATAAAACCTGACTAATACAGCACAGGCAATGGAAGATGCTGTGGATGCAAAGGGTGCAAGGGTAAGGAGAAGAGCAGCGTGCAGGTTAATGACCACACAAACCCACGACTCCACAGAAAATCAAATTCAATCAATCTGTCTGTGAAGGACACACAGCGAGACAATAGCTGGGAGGAGGAAGACAGTGAACATGATGGCTTGGCTTTTTCAGCCCAAATAGGAAGGGGAAACAGAGCTACCCTCAACAAAGCAGATCTGTGTGAAGCTGTGATTATTTCCAAGCAGCAGGTGAGGCTTGACCATGCAAGGATTTGCATGGGGCAAACACTCAGCCAGGCACAGGGCAGGATTTGGGACTGGGTTGCTGTGGCAAGGACCAGCATTCCAGAACTCCAGCAGCATTTTGCAGGCTCAGCACAGCTCTTCCTTTCAGCATGAAGCCCATAAACAACAGCCCAACAGCTTAACAGGGCTGAAATATGACGGTATTCAAAGGGGATGTCAGGAGGATTAACAGCCCTGCTCCTTCCTGCTGAAGCCGTGTTGGGGCTGGAGAGTCGATGCCGTGCTGGGAGTGTGAGGTTTTACATCTTCATTAAGCACCAGCTATGGCTGGGTTGGTGGGGGAGGGATTTCTCCTCTCCATGGCCATGGTGGTGACATGAGGGACAGCTCCCACTTTTGGCACTGCTGACACCAGGAGAGGTTGGGATGGGATGACACCTGTGCTCCTCCTTTGGTACCACAAACCTGGGAAAGCACCACCAAGAACATTTTTTTAACCATGACTGAGGGAACCAAACAGTTCTGATGGTCACTGAGGCCAGCGAGGGCCCCTCCATGGAGAACTCATCCTAACAAAGCAGATTTGAACAGGGGCATTACAGCGTGTTTGACCAGATGATAAATCAACACGAGGATAGAATATGAAAGTCTGCTAGGAGGCTTTGTAATATTAGGGTACAATAGAAAAGAAAAAAGAAACCTTAAAAGAGCAAACGAACACAAAGTGCCATTATGTTTCTTCTGTTTGCCGTGTAGAGATGGGGCTTCATGGCACCTCAGGACACCAGGCAGGGCTTCCACTTAAACACAAAATGCTGCAGGTGCCCACTCTGGATACTGGGGAGCACTGTCCCCATGTGAGCCTCAGTCTGCAACTCTGCTTCATAAACTGCAGGCTTGGAACTTGACATTCCTCAAGTGCATTAATGCACTTTTTAAAATAGAAGAGAGCTCAGACAATGGCTCCTATTTTTTATGGGCTGATCCACCTACACATCTGGTCACAACATGAGATTTCAAGCCAACTTTTCAAAATTGCAAAGAGCTGTCCCAGTTCTGCACCACTGATTTGTGCTGTTTTACATGACATAAATATTTATACAATTACTGTTACTATCCTTCAATGACCAAAGTTATCACATTTCAAAGGATCTATATTTAAAGAACACAATACCCTGATGGAAATGCAGCTTCAAATTTTAAATAGATGCGTTCCTCCTCATGCATTACACACACACTGAGTCACTGGAGGTGCTCCAGAATTCCCACATTCTCCTCATCACCGCTCCACCTCAGCACCCTGCATCCCAAACTGAGCATCCCTGGTGACGCCTGGCTACCTGCCCACCATCTCCAGGAGGGAAGGGTAGTGACAGCATGACTGAAAAACACAGATTTGTAACAGCACTGGGTTTAGCATCTTCTGGGCAAAGCCAGAAGAAAAAGCAGCTTATTTTTATTAAAATAAACAGAGGGTATCACTGCCTGTGAGATGGATAAATTGGTTTACACCAATTCCAACTGCAGTTCTCCCACCCCCTCGGATGAACAGGGCTACTCCAGGTTTCCCTCTGTGAACCTGTTGTTTCTAACTACCTGATATTTCAATACAAACTGAATATTAGCTCTTCTAATATTTCTGAACCACCTTACCACGTGATGATGCTAAATTAGAAAGATTAATAATAAGTCTAGATAAGGAGTTAATAAACCGGGATTAAAACACCTTCATAAATAATTTCACACTCCCTACATGTGGATGGGGGTAATTACTAGGGAAGAATAAAACATAAAACTCATTTGGGTCAGTGTGACTGTCTTTCTTAGCAGGAAAAAAAAACAAACCATGATGAATTATTAGCTATAGAAATAACTCAAAAGGTTTTCAGGTTTAACATGGAAGCAGCAGCAGAGAGAAACCAGGGAACAACCTCCACTGCTGCTCCCCATCCACCCCTAAGGTTTGGTTTATCCCTTTCCCCTCCTTTCTCCTGACTTAAGTGAGGCAGAAAATAAACACATCTTACTACCTGCAGTGTGCAAACTCAGTCCTAACTCATCTAGAAGTTCTTCTAATAGGAGTAACACAGCTAAAGCAGAGGGGGAGAAAAAAGGACCAAGTGGAAAAACATATTTAGGGAAGAAGAGGGAAGGAGAGAGTGGGGGACTGCTCGCTGTCCTCCTAACGCAGTGCCCAACAGCTGCTCCATTCATAAATATTTCACTGATCTGGACTCAGCCTGCCAAATCTGAACCCCTGCTTTGATGAAAAATATAAAAAGGCTTTTCCATTAGTGCTTTTGATGTTCTTTGCATACAGAATAACGAATGCAGGAGATTCATCTTCTTCCCCTCCTCTGTCCGCCCTCACTTCAGTCTTTTATCTGGCCCAACCTCCCAAGGACAGAGAAATCGGGATTTGAGCAGGCAGAGCAGAGCTTTTGGCTTGTATGCATTTTCCGTGGAGTCACAGAATCAATTCGGTTGGAAAAGCCTTCCAAAATCCTCAAGTCCAACCATGAACCCAGAACTGCCAAGGTCACCACTAGCCCATGTCCCCAAGTGCCACATGTGTGTGTCTCAGCTCCCTCTAGGGATGGGGACTCCACCACTACCCTGGGCAGCTGTGCCAGGGCTGAACAACCCTTCTGGCGAAGAAATATTTCATAATATCCAGCCTAAACCTCCCTGGTGCAACTTGAGGCCATTTCCTCTCATCATTTCCTCTTGTCCTGTTTCCCCACTGTTCTGCCTCTTTCCACCTCAGGGGACAAGGTAGCAAGGAAATGGGGATACCAAAGGGTTTTTTTGGATGCTGTTGGCACTTCACACTCTGTTTCCACCTGGCTGGACCACATTGACCATCACAACTCTAGCAGGCGTTGTTCAGAGAAAGTGAACAGGAGTTTAAAACCCTTCAAACGCATCCTTCAAGCACACAGACAGATCCCAGGTGTTACCCCTCTTCTGCCCACATGGCACAGCTGGCTCCAGCCAGAATTTCATGAGCTTTTATGGGAGGAAGCAACCCCCTGAGCCCTCACCTGGGCTGTCTGAGCTCTGCATTTTTGGGGGGCTCATTTGGGAGAGCCTCCGAGGAGAACGGAATCCTCCTTACAGCTCAGTGAAGGAAGCAACGCAGCGCAGAGGCAAAGCCAAAACAGAGGAAGCAGTACGTGACCTTCTCCCAGCCTCTTAATGCTCTCAGGAACTTAATAGCTCAACATTTATCTTAACTCAGCAGAGATGTGCCAGGGATAAAGTATCCATCTCCCTGCACACCAGCTCTGGCGTTTCCAGCCCGCCGCTGCTGAGCTTTAAATTGCAGCTTTTATCACCTTCTCACACTTCTGCTGCTGTACCACAGCATCCAAAGCAATTAAATCCAACCTATTTTTCCCACTTTTATTCCTTGAAGTGGAGCTTTCTTGTGTGGGGCAGAGATTACAGGGTTTGGGCTGGATTTCGATTCACATTTATTTTCCATTAAGGACTCTCCTCTTCCTCCCGTGAAGCTCGCTACGCGTTCGGCAAACTCGGCAAATAGGAATTTGAAAGCAGTTTAAGGGAAAACAAACAGAAACCGATGCCTTGCAGAATTTTTGCAACAAGAGTCCTGGAAACACTCAAAGCATTTTAAGGGACTTGAAAGAGAGCAACGTCTTATCACCAGGAGTGGGATGCTAATGTTTGCAAGAGAGTTATTGCTGTGCATTATTCATCCTCCTGGTTTGTATTTATTAGGAATTATTAGGAAAGCCATCATCCACTGAGCTGCAGGGCTTCTTGGCAGCACTAACACAGCAGAAAAGTCCTTGTGCCCGAGGGCTCCTGCTTCTCTGGGGGTGGTGGGTTTCCTAATCCCATTTCCTGCTCCATAATCGCAGTGAAGAGGAGGAGTGAAGTACCTCACTGTGTTTGGGAGATGCCCCAGTTTCAGGTGGAGGACATGGAGGTCTTGGACACTTGGTGGCCTTGTGGTCTCCGGTGGGGTCATCCCAAAAGGATCCTTGGGGACACGGGAGAGCTCACACCTCATCTGGATTATTTAAGAGCAATCTGTGTTCCCCTTTTTGGAATGAGAAGGGACTGACCCCTCCCAAGCACTGAAGATCAGTGCATCACTGTGCTCCTGGACACCAGCAGACCACATGGAAAAGTCGCCAAGGGGACCCCAATACAGCACATGTGCCTCTGGTGTTCCCCCACTGTTCTGCAGGTGCACTGCTTGCACCTTTTTAGCACAAATCTCCTTCTTATCTGCCTCTTTCACATTCACCTGTCTCTGAGCACACCACCCAGCTGCTCCAGTATTACAGGGCAATACGCTGCCTTTTCTCTGCTTGCTTCAAACTATGCAACCACAAAAGAAATTAGCTGAAAAATAACCTATTTCCCATTCAAACATCCATTTCCCAGAGGAATTTAGCTTTGTAAATTATGCCACCTTCTCCCAGCAAACAAGCCCTTCTGAAGGGCAAGGCTCAAGCCACTGCAGGGATGCAGATTTTAAAACCATTCATTATGCAAATGGCTCATTTATTGCTGCTGAGCCGAAAGCAGGAATTCCAGGCATGCAAATAAAAATAGTTGGGGAGCAACAGCCAGTAAGTGCCTGTTGGCATCTGCTGACTTGGGTAACACACAGCACGGACCCTGCAGGCAGCAGCTTATGGTGGAGATTCAAACTAGAGGATGAAATTGGTCTACAACCACCCCCGGTGACTCTCTGGGCTCTGCAGGACCAGCAGCATCTCCAGCTGGAAGTTGTGCCAGTGCTGCAGATCTTGCCAGAGCCCTGTTGATGCTGAAGTCTTACTGCTCACAAGATGCCTGAGCTGAGCAAGGCTGAAATTCAGTAATTCAGGGTGACTGGACACAAGGGGTGGAGCTGAGGTGTGAAGAGGTTATGGCAGATTTCATTGGCAGGGTTGCAACAGTGCCAGAAGCAAAGCTTTCCCCAAAACCTTAATAAACATCCCCGGGCTGGGTGGGAACGAATGCTAATTAGCATCTGATAAAGATTCAGAGAGAGAAACTGGCTGGGAAAGGAGACAAACTCAAAATTAGCCATGCAGGCGGGAAATTTTAAGCAGGACTATCCTGGGAACAGCCTGCCTCCACAATTCTCTTCTCACAGTGCCTGGAAGCACAAGGATGCTCCACGGCCAAGGATGAGTCTTTGTCCTCCAGGAACTGAATCATGTACAAACATTTCTGAGGCCCAGCGCCTTCCAGCTACCGAATCTAATTCAGGTCCAAGTCCTGGAAATGACCTGGCACGGGGTATCAGTTTGCACTGCAGCCATGGGAAATAATAAGGAATTTAAAAAGCAAAACAGGAACATTGAGCTGAGTATTAAAGAACCTTTCAAGTTCAAACATGAGGAAAAAAATGCAATGTCAAGCCAGTCCAACGTCAGCACTCAAGGTCAAATGGAAAAAGAAATCTCTGTGGATTTGCCTTTAACAGGCTGTTGTTAGTGCCATTATGTTTAATATCATTAACACAGAATCATTATGTAAATTCTGGTTTTTAAGCTCAGTTGTCGCTATCACAAGTTAGTTTTAATCTAGAAGCAAACTAAAAGCAGCTGGTGCACTGACCCCGGCTCGGCACACTCAGCATTCATTTTCTCCCACTGAATACAAGATTTGCTCATTTCTATGTGCTTCTATATCCTTAAACAGCATCAGCAAAAATCCAGTTCAAGATGTGATACAAGTCTCCTTCCAATTTTTGCTGCCAAGTGACTGAAATGACAAGAGATCCTGGCAGGAGCGGGTTGAGTGTTCATCAACGAGCAGATTAATTGCTAAAACAGAAAGGTCCTGATACACAATCACCCGACAACAATCGGGTAATCACTCATTATGTGTCCATTACTCAAAGTCCTGGAACTGGCACAACACCCGAATCTGGAGCCACATCAACCCGAGTGATGACAAATATTGTTTCCTGTTTAAACAGCCCAGCTCAGCAATTTCAGACCCAGGAACTGAAAAGAATAAATTTACCTGAGCCCATCATTTCACAGCAATAGCTGTATTGTACAAGGAAAAAAAAAAAAAGGTTTTTCTACAATGGAGAGACTGTTCCTGGCTCCCAACAAGAACATCAGCAATAATGTAAGTGCAACAATACCACGATTGACCGTGTGTTTCAATGAGCATTCACACATAAGGTCCCGAACAGATGAAGGACAAGTGCTACAGGCTGAATGGGCTCCATTGAGTAAAGCTAATTAGCTGGATAAGCATATGCAAGACCAGGACCTAAATTTGTTCTCTGCCTCCTGGGACAATGATAACTCCTTTCTCTTGTTGTTGTGCCACATAGATAGAACAGCTCTAAGGCAACGTTCTAACCCCTGGCTGCCACAGAGCATTTTTTCGTGCAAAGGTGTTAAGGTTGGGAAACAGCAGCTCAGGTGAAAGAAGAGCATTGTCCGGGCTCTTGTCAGGACTCATCCCTCCCAAGCTGCCATTAAACATTGCTAATACCCAGCCATGCATAACACCACCAACATATTTGCTGTGATCAACGAGCACAACCTTTGGATAATGGATCTGACAAACAAGAGCTGCATGCAGCAAGACAAGGCTCTAATTTCACACATCTGAACCACATATTGCCACAGCAGAAGATGCAGTCTGTTATTACAGCCTTGATCCCGTGACTTGTATTTGCACGGCGGAGCTTTGGCACAATCTGTGCTTGTCTGGAGAACAGGAACGGCAGCGGAGCAGAGCGTGGTGCCAGGGGAATTTCAACACACATCAAAACAGGGATAACCTCCACCAGATCCCTCTGAAACACAGCTTTTGCAGAGGACTGAGGGAGATGTGCAGGTCTTGTGAAACAACTCCCCATGCCTTCCCAGAAACGCAGCCCCAGCTGTAGATGTTGTTTTCTTATCCCCAGCCAGCACACAAAGCAAATATCCCAAGGGAATAAAACCAACCTGGCCGCTGAATAATGCCCTGACCTGCCTAATGAGAGCACCTCAGATCAAGGGGCATTTGCAGAGAGCTCGGGCAAGCCTTGCGTGCATAAGGACAGGAAATGACCATCAAGGGCTTTATCCTATCCTGAGTTACTGGCAAAGCTCCCACTGGCTCCAGGAATAGGACTGAAAAGGTGGCAAGCAAGAGTCGGTGACAACAAAGGGTAGAAGGACTTGGCAGACACGAGATGAGGCACATCCTCCACCAGGTGACACAGTCGTGTTTGTGACACTCAGTGTGGCATCTCCTCACACAGCCAGGCACAACCTTTCAAACCCAACCCCAACACCAGCACCCGAAACACCCAGGTCTGACATTTTTAAAAGATAAAAAATGATGCCAGTTCAGCCCTTTCTAATAAGATTTGTGCCACTGGTGTCTTTTTCTGTTGTTATTTATTAAAGGGAAAAGAAACACACAATTGAGACACACAGTAACCAAACCGAGTTCTCGCTACATTTTATTCCTTCTTTAACTTAAACATAAAGTTGTAAGAGTGGGATATTTGCTATAAGGAAATGAGCTGTCAAGCGATTTACGGTCTTGCTTTGTCTCCGTCTCAACAGCTCCAAGTCTTCTCCAAAACCTATTTTTAGCAAGCTGTAAAAATTAGAAGCAATGAGGGACAGGGTGGGAAGCCAGGAGTTGAGAAATGTATAGAGCAAACTCATCTACATCTTCATCGTCCTAATGCACCTCTACCTGCTGGCTCTGGATACCACAGGCACAGTCAGTGTTGTACCTGCCTCTACTGCAAGGTGCCTTCACACCTGAGCTCACCTGGGCAGCCACAGACCATAAAGGAGCAGTGGTGGGAGAAACAGCCCTGGGTTTGGGTTTGTTTGCTGGGGTTTTGGTGTTGGGTTGTTGTTGGACTTGTGTTTGGTTTGTTTTAATTTATAATGGCCAGAATGGCAGAGTGCCATTATGTACAAGGAACTCACATAGGGTTTAGATGATAGACAAGAGCAAATTCAGCTGGAGTCAGCACAGGCTTTCCTTTATTCCCAGGATGCCTCAAGTGGAAACCCCCACACTCCCCCCTAGCTCAACTATTAAATCAATAAAGGCAGTTGCCAGATTCACATTTTATTGGTCATTCCAGCCAAAATGATTCTAATAATTCCCTTTAATAAGAATCAAGTTCCTCTACTGCAGAAATTTTCATTTCCAGCACCTTCGCTCGCAAATTATGACAATAATTACTCCAAGTCCCCATATAGCATTTTCCATAGGAGAGCTTTAAGAGCTTTAACAATGGGAAGTTATTACCAGAGCTTTAACAATAGAAAGTTATTACCAGCATCCTTATTTGTGAGAATGAGGCGCAGGAAGATCAAACAAATTGCTGAAGATCATTCAGCAGCTCTCCGGCAACTCTGGGAAAAGAACTGTAATCTCCTGACCCTCCATCCAGAGCTGATTTGGACAGGGAAAAGAAAAAGCATTCTTGAAGCATGAATGAAAAGGATTTGTTTTTGAAAGTGTTGAAAATCAGCTTTGACAAAAGGCGCAGTGATAGCAAATGTCTGAAGTTTGACAAAATTCTGAAAGAGATTAAATGATGCTATTAATTACTGCCTAGGTGGAGAGTGGATAAAGAGAGGATGCATGTGCCTTTTGACCACTTTCTTATCCCCTCTGGGCTGTCCCATGGAGAAACCCCAACAGTCACATACCTTGTTGTACAAGCAATGTCACATTTAAGGATTAAAACCCTTTCTCTCCCTCATCTTTCTTCTTCCCTTTGTTTTGGCCCCTGAACTGTCCAAGCTGACACATCCAAAACCAACAGTGAATTTTGACCGTCTTGGCCAACGCAGTTTTCTCAGAAGTACCAAACACACAAAGTCTCCATGAAACTCTTCCTGTTCAGAAGTATTTCAGGAGAAAGCACAGACCTTAATCAGCAGAAGAACCATGGAGAGACAGAATATTTATCTGAAGCCACATCCTCAAACCAAACAGGATGAAATCCTCTGAGGCAGCTATTAAGGAGATTGCCCAGCAGAAAGGAAATTCAGCAAACCAGATTATCTCTGACAGGCTTATCCACTGGAAAAAATCATCACAGCAGCGACAAGATAGTTTTGAGAGACAATTAATGAAAGGTAAGGGAGAGGGGAGATTGTAACAGGGTGACAAGGAGTGAAAATCCATAAAATACAGATTGTCATGGCTGATCAGACCTAAGGACATTACACAGCCCATCACACATCTGGAAGAGGAAAGGGAGTCAAGATGTTCACAGTGTCTTGTGTCTACGGCTTTGCCAGGGGCAGAACTGCTTTTATCCTCTTTAATACACCAATAAGAAGAATTCCCCTGCTAGTTCTGTTGACAGCCATGAACTGGATCAAAAGAGCTTCCACCAGCACCACTCCACTCCTCCTCCCAGCCCAGCCCTCCCCTGCTCCTGTCCTTGCCTACGTCCCACAGCAGAAGGAACAATCTCCTCCAAAGCCTGATCCCCAGTGTTTAAACAAATGGCAAACCTCCAACAAACTGAAAATGGGTGAATGAACAGAGCCCACTGGATGGTCTTGGACTGGAAATCTTCCCAGTGCAGGAAACCACTCCTTGAGCAGGCCCACAATGGAAACGAAGAGCAAGAGCTAAGAATTTGCACTGCACTGCTGCTGGCTTCCTCTTACACAATTATTTTATGTTATTTCCAACCCAGATTCCTCCTAAATCTCTGATGCTGTAAGAGCACAACAGCAGACACAGCAGGTAACCCCCCTCCCACACCTTCAAAGTACTGCTGCCCCATGTACATGCTCCTCAGCAGTGGAACCAGGCAGAAAAACAAGAAGAAAATCCCACTGAGGAAAGGATGAGGGCTCCTGGCAGGAGAAGATGTCTGTGCCATCAGCTCTGGCTGAGGATGGGACAAGCATGGACAGAAAGATGACAGGATTTGCCAGAGCTGATGTCACAGACAACTTTCCCCTGACTTCACTAGGCTTTGGACCAAACGCATGTACAAAGAGCTGCACTCAAGAGCTATCAGGAAGCTTAATTCATTAGCATTTTTAAAGTACTTTTAGATCCTGGAGTGAAAGGCTATCAAAGTGCAAAGTCATTTTATTAGCGATAACAGTCTAAGAACAGCAAGTTGAATCCTTCAGTCTAAAGCCTTGCAGCACAAATGGGTTTGTAACACAAAGATGCCACTAAGTCCTAAAAGATATTAAAATTTCTTTGCACAGGGTTTTACTAGATACTAATTTTCTAAGATTCCCTTTAACTCCACAAATTCTGATGGTAATTAGCAATATTCATGCAGCAGGATGGACCCAAACCCACTGAGGGAAAGCAGGAGGATTTAAAGGCTACTGCAGCCCTTGAAAGGCTCTCGTGTGTGTCAGCAGAGCTCACATGCTCAGTGTGCTGTGTCAGGACCACAGGGACCCCCACAGCTCTGAATTCCTCCCCTCCTCCTGGGAAGCAGAAAACGAAGCTGTCACGGGCTCTTTGCACGTGGTTCTCCAAAATTGTCCGGGGTAACGGCCCCCAGGCAGTGTAAGAGGACACACGGCAAGGAGCTGGCACGGCTGCAGGTTGGCCTTGCATGCTGATGCTCCCCTTCTCCAAAATAAAATCTCAAGCCTATAAAAACATTGGCAGCAGACGCCGGAAGATGCACAGCGTAGCCTTCTATCATTTCTCTGGTGGAATAGACTTCATCCTGTTCCCTCTGGCCCCAGATCAAGCACAGCTCCTCACAGGAATTTTCCATTATCCTGTGGCAAACACACCAGGGCAATCCGGCCGCTTAACCAACTTACACTCTGACCCCCCTCCCCAGCAGCAGCGAGGTCTTGCATAAACACAAGCCATTTCTTGTGGGATGTGCCAATTCCAGCACCACAGCCCAAGCAAATGGGGGCTGGAATTCCCAGGCTGCCTGACAGAACTGCAGTGGGGCAATGGAGACATCATTAGTCTTTGCTCCAGCTCTGCCCTCCTGGCAGACCCTGCTGTCCCCCATTCGCAGTTGCTGAGCCCCTAATTTATTTCCACAGCCCAGCAGACTTGGAACCAGGGGAAGGATGGGAGCTCTCAGCATCCCTCCTCTGTTTCTACTTCAGTAAATGCTTTCCTTGCCCTGCTTTTCCACTAGGCTGTGAACTCATCACCAAATCCATACAACCCTCACACCACTGCTCACAGCTGGATCTCCGTGTGAAAGGCACAGTGAGTGCCAAATTCACCCCAATAGCTTTAAGGGGAGCATCTCCATGATTTCAGCTCCCATCCTCAGGCAGAGGGGCTCTGGAAGTGCATGCAAACCCCACAACATCTTTGTGGCTACAGGGATCATCCATTAACACGAGTGTCCTTGAACCACCCAGCAGCAGGAACCCCCCTGGCATCCTGGGGTGCTGCAAAGGGACTGCCCGAGGTGTGCTCACGGCACTGATAAATGCACAGAACTTATCCTGACATTCCCTCTGCCACATTTATTTGCTCAAGAAAAATGTTCGGCATCTCCTTATCCCTGCTCATTTCCGATGTGGTTTCTGCTCTCCCCAGGGTCACAGGCAGTGACAGGCATCCCTGAGGCTTATTTGTGTTTGGAGCCATCTGCTAAAGCAGGGAGGGTTGAAGGAGCCTGCAGTAAGAAGGAACCACCGAGGAGCACTGTGGTTTCCTTGGTAGGGGTGACCAAGTGACTAAAAATCATTTGGTTTATTCCCTCTTCCCAGAGATCTGCTCTCAAATAATGCAGTGGCTCAGCTCCAACAACATCATCTCTCCCAGCAGCACGGTTCACATTATCTTGGACGTGGCAGAAGGCTGCAGCTCCAGAAACACACGCTTAATTACACTGCAGCACACCCACTGCCCCCCTCGCTCTGGTCTGCAGGGGAGGGGGAATGCTGGCATGTCTCGACCCCCAGACATCCACACCCAACTCCTGACAGCCTGCGGGTGCCCACTGTGTCCCCTCAGCCACCACACCCCTTCACTAACCCATCTGCAAATGAACTAAAAAACTCTTAATCCTGCAGACAGCTCCTGTGTGAGGGAGAGACTAGAATCACTGCCAGCTCTGCAGGGTGGGGGAGAGGAGAAAGCGTCCCCAGCACAGGGACAGTCACACAAAGGCCACATTGTCCCACATTGCAATTAACTCCAGGAGAAAAAAAAAGGCCAAGGCTTTCTGTTTGTGAAGGGGCAAGGCTTTTCTAGGACAAACCAGCAAACGGCAGGTCCCTGCCCTGCTACGTGCAGGATATTGCATGTAAACCCAAAAAATCACTTAGGGTACAGACCCCAGTGGCACCTGGTGCTGCTGTCTGCTCAGGGAGCTGCACTTGCAGTGTATCCCCCCAGCCTACACTCAGTGGCGTTTTTCTAATATGAGTTTTACAGGGGAAACAAGATCCAAAGGCTTTTCAAAGCCTCTTTACAATTTGTCGGCACTTTGCTCAGGCTGGAAGGGATGAAGTTGTTGGGAATATCATGAAACAAGTGCCACATCACCTCTTTGAAACTCAAATAGCAAGAGACCACATCAAGTCTTCAAATATTAATCTGTACTTACCAACTAATCAGCACTGACAAAAATAACCCATCTAATTATCAGAACACTACCACCTAAATAATGAATTATATGCCTTATTAAAAAGTATAATAGATTAGAGGACGTGAAACAATTGCAATTAGTAAAACAAGAAACGCTGGGAAACAAAAAAACCCTGCAAGTGTGATCAGAATTGTATAAATTAAAGTTCCAAAATAGCGATTGATCTCCTCCGACACATCAAACAACACCAACTTTTGAAGCCTATCACAATCCAGTGAATGCAGTTTGCCTTAAAATTGCTGAAAACTCATATTAAGACATTGTCTTTGCTGCTCAGAGTTGCTTTGTCCAGGACGCATCCCCAGCCAGGGGAGGCTCGTTACTGGGAGCCAGCCCTCTTCAGTGTGTGTAATTGCTTTGTAAAGAGGAGACAGGATGGGGGACAGGGATGCTGCACAGATAACAGCCAGGGGAAGGAGGGATGCCTCCAAGCACTCCACACAGGAAGCATCATCAGTTTTCCTTTAATATCTCTGGGCCCCTCAGTGCTGCACGTTCACCAGGCTCAGGCCCTACATAACAGCACGAGGTGGGGAGGGAGGTGAGGAACACACTCCTTAAACCTGTCCCTCACTGCTCCTGGTCCAGCTCTCCATCCCATGCGTGTCCCCACGGACAAGGAGGCATTTCCCCATCCCAGCACTACCATCCCTGTGCTTTTGGTGAGACACACCCTGGTACCATGTCTGGCCCTTTGCCATCGTTGCCAACACAACACAGGGATCTTGGGCTCCAGCCTGGCAGAGGGAAGGGTGAGGTGGGATATGGGGAAGGAATTCTTGGCTGTGAGGGTGGTGTGGCCCTGGCACAGGGTGCCCAGAGAAGCTGTGGCTGTCCCTGGATCCCTGGAAGTGCCCAAGGCCAGGCTGGATGGGGCTTGGAGCAAACTGGGACAGTGGAAGGTGTCTCTGCCCATGGCAGGAATGGGGTCAGCTTTGGGGTCCCTTCCAACCCAAGCCATTCTGGGATTCTGTGATATTTGCAGAGATTCCATAACAGAAACCCATGGTCTGCAAGATTCTCCAAGTCCTCAACCTCCCTCTGCAGTCTTCAAACACCAAGAGGTGAATAAATCCCAAAAGTGCTGTTGGCTTTCTTTTTTTCACCTGGACTACTGCTGTTCCATCCTCTGCATTATTTACCTTTGGAAGGCTTTAATGCTTGCTGCAGTCCTGACACCACTCAGCTGCAGAACACACTCCTAATGGTACCCCAAGGTATAGCACAGAAGAAAAAATGTAGCACAAAAAAATAAACCAAAAAAACTTTAGAGAAAAAAACCCGCAAATTGTTGATTGCAAAATATTTTTAAATAAATAAAAGAAATCCCAAACTCTACATGTCTTTGAGATGGTATAATAGCACCTGAACAAAAGTCATTGATCTTTAAAATAACATCCTCCTTCCAACCCAGAAGAAAGATGATGAAATTCTTCTTCAGTTTAAAACAGCCTTTTAATAACTTGAGTGCCGTTCATGTGGACTAGAGGTTATGACAAGGACAGAGTAACTCACTTCCTGTTCAAAATTCATTTTATTTAGCTCAGCCCTCAAAAACTAAGGGCATTCCTTGTAAACACATCCCTAAATGTCTCCCTCCAATAACCTGCACCAACTTCAGTGAAGAAAAAGAGGCTTTTGGTTTAACTGTCCCTTGTTACAGTCAATACACTGTAACTCACAGCTGGGTTTACAGCACTTTTCTCCTCACAGGTGATCAACAGGTACCTTTATTAAAATAAAGCCTTTTTTATTTCATGTTCTAGCTTACTCCACCTTTTAAAAGAGGTTCTCCCTCAAAAGAATGTGTTAACACTTCACAGTAAAATATTTTTCATCTGAGCTCACTTTGAAGGGAGAGTTTCAGCTGGAGACAATTAGGAAGGTCAGGAATACAACCCAAAGCACAGAGGGGAGGGGATGATGCATGGGCAGGGGCCCAGAGCCATTAATTTAACTTGGAGCATGTGGCTGCTCACACCAAAGCCTGGAACCAGTGGGGCACTTAGAATCTCATGCAGGAATGCCTGGATGTGTGGATCCTTCCAGACAAACGAGTCAGCCTTTAATTCAGACATTTTGCACTATATTAGAAAACAAGCATTTTCAATCCAAGCTGAAAATGAACAACTTCTTGCCTTCTTGCAGCTCTGCCTCTGAGTGTGTCAGTGCATGGGAAAGAGAAAATGATTGCAGAAGAAGTTAACTCCAACCCAAGGTGAAGCCAAGTGGTTTGTTTTCATTACCAAAACCCACAGAAAAGAAATGCAAAACACGAAACAGCCCAAAGCCAACGGTGAAATTCACATTCAGTCGGAGGATTTGCTGAGGGTAAATGTTTGTTTTTATCCCAGTGCACTTAGGTCAGCTTGAATTTATGTTAAAACAACCAACATAGCAGTGCCAAATTACTCAGTGCTTGACAACCTGTAGGGGAAAGGGGTTTTTATAACTATTAATTTGTGCTGAAGGTAACCAGCCAGCACTGTCCCTTTCACACTGCACACCAGGGCAAAGTGCAGCACCTACAGTAGCCCTGATTTTAGCTACAATCTATGGAGACTGCAGACAACCCAACACCCTCATTTCTTCTAAGAATCATTCTCTCACTGACTCCCCAATCTCCACATTTTTGGCAGCTAACATGAGCACAGTGGCATTTCCTTCCCAGCTTGCCTTGCCTACCTTTCTGTGCTAAATCACTGTCCTGCCTGATGTTTGCAACACCAAGTTTATCACCAGTTGTGAATTTAATTAATGTGTTGTTTCTTCCTTCAACCAGATCATTAATGGAGTTGATAAATCAAATGTGCCATTGTACTCCATAACAGTGGATTTGTGATATTCCCCAGGGGTCAGAGGACACGCAAACTGAGGGATGAAATTCACTGAGACATAAATCTGTGACAGTAGGATACAGTCATACTCCAGTGATGTGAGCATTATGCAAGAGAACTTTGTATCTGCCCTCTTCCACAGAAATGCCACAAGACCAACACAGAAAAAGAAAAACTGGCTGACAATCCATTTCATACATTGCTTCTCATTCTCCTTCCATTTGTGCTGCCAGGTCAGTAATATTTACTTTTGTTTCATCAGAGCTTGGGTAGAAAAATACCACCAGGGCAGTGTTTTTATTGATTTTAAATGAAGAATGGAGATTAAAATAGGGAATGTTCTGTTTGTTGTCCTTGAGACTGTTTGGGATCTTTTGCCCCCTCTTACAAGAATTGGCTGGATGGGGTTTGGAGCAACCTGCTCTAGTGGAAGGTGTGTCCCTGCCGAGAGCAGGGGATTGGAATTGGATGATTTTTAAGGTCCCTTAACCTGATTCTAGGGTTGAGCTGATCCTTACCCAAAGCCCATCACACACAGCATTAATAAAATCACTAACAAAAGAAAAGTATCATGAAGTTGTGATGAAAATAAAGAAACAGATAGCTACCATCCACTTTGGACCAACCTGTCCAGAGCAGCCCCACTGAGTGAGCCTCAGTGTCCACCACAGATGGACACCTGTGACCTGAGCACCCATCCGTGGCCCACCAGATCCCTCCTGGTGCATGGGGTTTGGCACAAGTAGAAGCTATCAGAAAGCATCTTAATAAATAAACAAAAACAAAGCCTTGTCTGCCTGCAATCACATGGCTTGGCTTTTATTTCTGCCTTTCTCTCAGGATTGTGCTGAGCAGCCTCTGGCTGAGAAGGGGCTCGGTGTCCACCACAGATGGACACCTGTGACCTGAGCACCCATCCGTGGCCCACCAGATCCCTCACCTACCTGGTGAATAAGGTTTTGCATAAGTAGAAGCTATCAGAAAGCATCTTAAAAACTAATAAATAAACAAAACCATCAAACCTTGTCCCCTGCAATCACGTGGCTTGACTTTTATTTCTGCCTTTCTCTCAGGCCTGTGCTGAGCAGCCTCTGGCTGAGAAGAAGGCGCTGCCTCTTCGAGCAGCAGGAGTGTGCAAGGTTCCCATGGAGAGCCGATTGAAACGCTAATGAACAGGGCAGGGCCGGGTTCATACACCAGACAGGACTCACCTCCTGCTGCCTGCACCCGAGGACCTCAAGATCAGGGTTCTGGATGTAGGTCACAACCCCAAAAGCCCAAGAAGGTCGCAGCGGATGCTCCGGGACACCCAGACTTGGCAGAAGAGGGTGTCAGGGAGGGGCACTGTGCAATGAGCAGCGCTGGGAACACCCTGGAGGAACCAACGCCGCTCTGCAGGCACCTCCAAGGTGCGATTTGACGCGAGCACGGGCGGGCAGCCCTTCCCAAACACAGCCCGATTACACTCGAGTGGCGACGCACCAGCGGGGCAGGTTAAGGTGATGGGTGGGATCATCCCGCCCGCTGCCCTGGCTCATGCTACAGCCCGTGGGACAGACCAGCACCCCTGGGTGCTGTGCATCTCCTGCTGCCGTGTGTGAAGCGTGTGCGGAGCGATGCCCCGGGGAGGAGCCGGTCCCTGCCGTGCCCGCACGGACCGGCCCGGGCCAGCCCCGCACCTGCCGCAGGGCTCGGCTCCGGCGTGACGAGTCCTGCCCCGGGAGCCCTGCCAAGCTTCGAGGGCTTCGCAATTAACTTTCACAACAAACCGAAGCCTCAAGAGCTTTTAATCTCCCCGTAAGGAGGAGATGTGGGTGCCCGCCAAGGCTTTTGTGCGCTGGTTTATCGGCGAGGCGCTGATACGGAGCTCGCTGCTGTGTCTGTGTGAGCACGGCCATACCAGGGGGGTTCCGGCTGTCCACCTTCATTTCCACAGCAGGAGAGCAGGGAAAGGCACGGGGGAGCTGTGCAACAGGTTCAAACACAGGGAACAGGCTCAAACACCAGCACTTATTGGCCTTCAAGCAAATAAGCTTGAAAGAAATGCTGAAGAGCCAAGATTAAAATTCCTGCACAGGTGCCACCCTCTGCAAAGATCTGGTTGTGCTGTTCTCCATCATTAAAAAAACCCAAACTAAACCTATAAAATAGGTGTATACATTCAAGATTTCATCACCAAGCAGCTGATCTTCCCTGCCAGCCATCAGCTACAAGAGGTGAAATAACCACCAAAACAAGCCCGGGCTGGCCTGAATGAAGAGGCAGGAAGGAAATCGCTGCGTGCACGGCACGATCCTCATCAGGATTCCGTGCTGGCAGCAGCGCTTGTCACACAGACAGAACCGTGCTCGTGCCTGCGGAGTGCAGCGCCTGACCAGCACCTCAGCGTGATGATACTTTTAATAACACCCAGAACAAGTCTCCTGTGAGGAATGTGGCTCTCCTGCACGCCCTTGCTCTCCCCAGGGAACCCAGATGCTGCTGCTGCACATGAGCACACACCCGGCCTCAGCTCTGCCCAGGAGTATTTCGGGCAAAATTCAGAAAGAATTGGCTGTAATATACAGCTCAATACTTTGGCATCCTCCTTGGCTTACTCTGAGCCTCAGCCATGGCATCTGTGGTAACCTTTGCCTCCTCTTGCCACCCTTGTTCCTGGGCAGGGTGGAATAAAGAGAAACCTTCATGTTTTTATCTATATCCAAAGTTTAGTTTCCTTGCCATTTTTTACTCATTTTCAACGATGAAAACATTTGGTGTTATTAATTACCAACTTAATCCTGCTTTCCTAATGACATGTACACAGATTTCCATAAGATCAGAGCAGCTCTGCTAATCAGGGATAAACCCAGTGTACTAAAGAGGGTTATACTCTTACATTAGTCTTTGCTGTTGTTCTAATTAATGGTATTACCCTCTAAACTGTGCACACACACTTAAACAAAGTTAAGATATGCTGAAAAAGTGCTGCAAAGGAACCAGAGTATATTTAATACCTTCCCACCAGTTCCCTCCAGCACTACATCCATCTACTCGAAACCAGCAATATCCATCTCTCTTCTTACTCAAGATACTTGAGTTTGATAAGTGGCTTTGGCCATTGATACAAAAAAGCATGAGCAAAATTATCTTCAGAGCATCACTTCACTTTCCTGCCTCCCCTCCCCTCCCCAGATTGCCATGAGGATATCAACACTCATTTGCTGATTCAAGTCCAGGAAAGATGAAAAACATCTCTGCAGAATAAGCTTGTACTTACATCGGCAGAAACAAACCAAAAGCGAATTAGCAAATGAGAGCTACCTCACAAAAACTGCAGTTCAGCAAAATATCCCCCAATTTGGAGTCTTTATGCACAGCTGCAACTAAAAGGAAGCGGAATAAATCACAGCAAGTCTTCAAGGCCTGGATAATTTTCCTTTATTGAGAGAATCCAAAAGCTCAGCTGCTCCCAACTCAGAACACACTTGAGGATCCAACACCAGCAGTTTTGAAAGTATCTGGGTGACTTCCAGCACCCAGCTGAGGTGACACTGGGCAGGTTCTTGCAGCAGGAGCCCCAACCAAGCAGCCAAAGTCCCTTATTTGTGTCTTGACAAGGGACAGGTCCCTGCAGCCACACAGGAGCCTCCCCAGCCTCACAGGCTTGACCCTCTGCAAAGAACTGGATGAGGTCACACACGTTCCCACAAGTGTCTCACACCAAATTCTCTTAATCCTAACCCTGAGCCACCTCCTGGTGTAAAGATGGTACCAAGGGGTGGAAACAACCCTTCAAAATTACAGGAACCTTGGCAGCAGCACCAAATCCCAGGTGCCCAAGAACCAGGTGCATCAGCAGGTTAATGAAGGCCCTAGAATAGGCACAGCCCTGCAAATTTACATTTCAAGGGTGTAAATACTGGTTTTACTGCTCCCAAGACTACCCTCAAAGGGTCTCATCACGAAGAATTTAGTTGATTTCTCCCTGGACAGTATTGCAATGCAAAGCCAGCTTTGACTGAACATCGTGATGAGGTCAAAGGCATCTGTGCTGACATCACAGTATGGACAGGCTGTCACTGACAGCCCAGCCAGCTCTGCTCCTCTCGTATTATCTGCATCGTTTATCTGCCAGCAAACACAGTTAATGCTTATCTGAATGAGGGGTTTTAATCCTGCAGGGTGGTCATTACCATGGTATTGTCATGCTAATTAACAGGTAAAGCTCTCATGGCTTTTTTATGCATGTTTCCCCAACCAAAATAAAACAAAAATAATCGTAATCATACATCCAGATTTTGCATCAGGCTATTTCCAGGACCTACAGTCACTCCAGTCCACAGCAATCCAACCCTGGCAGCAGAGGAAGCACTTCAGTCCACAGACCACAACAGCATCAAAAAACCACCCTAGCCCAAGATAATACAGCTCCATTTAAATGGGGAAAAAAAAATCTTTAAGGAACCTACAAGGTATTCAAACCTCTTTACTAAAGTGCTTTCCATTAAATCCTGCCACACGTGAATGCTGAATCAAAGATGTTCAGTAAATGTGCCTGTCAGAGGAATTACGCCCAAAATCAAACTGGTCCCTAATGAGTGCACTCAGGAACGACAGCGATAAGCACAGGAGATGTGTTAAATTGCATCATTTACCAAAATACCCTGGAAATTATGCATGTCCAAGAAGGAAAAGCACATAAAAAGGACCTCTGCGAAGGTGGCAAAATGCAAAGTGCTTTATTTTGAAGGTTTGTTCTGCCTGAAAGGAGCAGCAGATTGTTCTGGGTGCCACACTCGGGGCACCTGTGGCACTGTCCAGGGCCACGCGCTGGTCCTGGGAGCCACGGCCACTGCAGAGCTTTACACAACCCCAGCAAGGCTCCAGCAGCCTGTGAGCAACATCTGGGAGTGTGAGGCAGCCCCAGGGCTGGAGCCAGGCCAGGCAATGACAAGGGCATGAGAACATGGGCAAACAGGGCAAGGTGGCAGCTCGTAAGCCCTGTTCCAGCACGCCCTGCTCACCCCGTTCTCTCCCTTTGATGCCAGTGCACTCAGCAGCTCCTAAACTGGGGCAGACAGCGCTGGGGACGTGCCCACAAGGGGACAGCTGGTGACAATCCACTCAGCTCCCCTGTTCCCAGGCCCAGTTCTGCCTCACCAGAAGCATCCGTGCACAGCAGCAGCAGCACACCAGGGCCTTGCAGGAATCCGTCCTGAAGCCAACACGACTGCCTGGGCACCTTCTAGTTAATAAATCTGGCAAAGCCTTTTCTTATATTACAATGTGCTACCCCAAACCAGAACTTTTTGATATTAAATACAGCTTTTTCACTAAATAGGTGGCCTCCCTGTGGTTTCTCTATGAGCTTTATATTTTTAAAGCAGGTTTTTTTTCCCCCACAGGAGCTGCATAGCTTTGGCCTCACCACCTCCCTCTGCTTTTCATGGAAATTTAAGAACCCCATTAATCAGCCCTCTCACCCTGAGCTGTCAGTTCTGGACCTCTCTTGACCACGAAAGGAGATCATGCAGGAAACTAAAGCTCATTTGAGCAAACCCTGTGTGGCTTTAAAACAAGCTCCCTTCCCAAGGATGACAAAAACGATCTTTGCAGATTCAATTACATGATGCAAATGTGGTGGGGAGCACACCGTGTCTCCACCTGAAATGGTTCCCCCTCTCCTTCAGCAGGAAAAAGAAATGACAAATTTGGGCAAAACCATTTAGCAGCTCTGGATATACTACAGGGGATATAAAAGGTCAAGGAATTAATGTTAAGAATCTGCAGTGGATAAAACAACAGGTTTTGCTGGAGCAGATAATGCAGTAATTGACAAACATAAAAGCAAATAATTGGGTGCATTTAAGGCTAGAACAAACAATGATGAACATACAGAGAAAGAATATTTGACCATCACAGGATGAGGAATCTGTTTTCTGAATCTGCTGCTGTTACACAAAATCACACAAAGAAATTGCTCAGCTTCAAGGGAGGATGAAAAGCCCAACAAGTGACTTTGAGCTGGGCTCTGCTCATCCTCACACCCTTGCTGAGGAGTCACTCCAGTGAAACCCTGCAGAGGGACAGGGCTCCAAGATGCAAACAGGTCCCCAGGGTCTCCTCTGGCAGCCCTGCCTGTGCCCTCCTGCCTTCCACATCCCAGGGCAGCAGCTCTTCAAAATGCAGCTGCATTTGGAGATTTTCCTACTGAAAATCTCAGTATGGTCCACCAGAACCTTTACAGGAGTCCTCCAGGTTTCTTCTAATGTTATTTTTCCCTTCCTGCAGCTTAAGAGAGCGTCTAGACTATCTAAATCTTTAGCATCAAAAGCAAGTTCTTCAAATCTATTCCTCAAATCAATTGGCTTTGCTTTCCACCCCTAACAGAGCAAATCTCCCTGGAAAACAGGCAGGCACTTCCCGTGCTTGTGTGCCTGCAGCAAATTTCGACCCACAACCATATCTTACATCAATTGGAAATATCCTGAAAAAAAAAACATTTTATGGTGGGAGGGCAGAGACCACTCCAGCCAACCAAGGAAAAAGCAGAATCTTACAAATGCCTTTTAACTCATCCCTAAAGGTTATGGGATACTCCTGTGCACACCTGAAACAGCAGAGGAAGCTAAAACGAAGCATTTTGGGATGTTCTGCTGTTAAAAGAGAGCAAGGAAGGTGTTATTGGAGAATTAGCCATGGCATGACTGCTGCCCAGTCCAGCACTGGGATCCCCACTCAGCTGATGATGGCCAGCAGTAATCCCACCCTGCTTTTCCCAGTTAATTTCCAAGGAGGATGATGAACAGTTTAGTTAAAAGCACCAGGCTGGAGCAGTGTGGGTGCACTGCCAGCCCTCTTCATCTCTGTGCTGTGCACACTCCCAGGAATTCACCACTGCAAAACTCTCTTGCTGTACAGTGACTGAGGGAATAGTTGGCAAGTTCGTGTTCTGGCTGAAATTAAAGAATAATAAGAGTCCACTTCTGCAAATGCCATGATTTGATAAGAATTAAAAGGCAAAGGAAACTCAAAAGATTCAAGTTTTAGGTTCTCTGTTTCAAACATGGCCAATGGCCTCAATCTGCTGGAGCAGAGGTACAAGCTCTGTTTCACCTTTTCTGCAAAAAACTATTCCCAGCCATGTCAGCTCTCCAGGTTTGATTGCTGCTCAAAAGAGAGTCAGAGAAAAACCTGCAGATAGGCATCAGGAGACCATTGTGCTCCCTGGCTCTCTTTACATCCCACATATTTACACCAAACAACAATTTCCCCCACCTCCAAAACACACTACTTCCTGCACAAAGGTGATTTAACTCCCCACTGAGGGAGAACACACATTCTGTGAGACAGGTGATGATGGAGAGGTTTGGGATTCTCCCCCAGATGCCACCCAGCAAAGTGAGGCAACAAAGAGGAGATGGCACAGGACAGCAGCAGGAAAGGCTGTGACACATCAGCTTCCTGTCAGATAAAGCCAAAGGTTCCAGGTATAGCCTCTAAAACCTGTGAAATCTTAATTTAGAGGAAGAAGTGGCATGAACATACGAGTCAGAATGACTCTGTAAGGCCCAGAAAGGATGAGAAGTGGATTTACAGATGCCCTCAGAAGAGATGCTCCTTCCAGACGAAACATTTGCAGAAGCAGTGAGGGACAAGGATGATTCTCCATGACTGGGATGAGCCCCGACCTGGACCACAGGACAGCACAGCATCACTCAGTCCATCTTCAGTGTAAGGGTGATCCTCTCCCAAACTCTGAGTCTGTTGGGTGCCCACAGGAGATCCAGGATGCCACCACACTACCCTTCACCTTTCTGTAGGCATCTGCTCTTTTCCCATCATCCAAGTGATCCAAAAGCAAATTCTAGCCCCATGTACTTAAAATCTGTGGCTGAGCACATATCTGAAAAGCAACAGCAAAAGAGCTTTTTCCATTTCTCTGTGCAAACACGGCCCTGCCCACTGCAGCTCTGCCACCAAGCAAGTGTCAGAAATCCTCAAGACAAAACCCCATTTCTCACTAATTGCTCTGTGCAAAAACATTTCTCTGCTGCAGCTCATCTTCTGCACTCCAAGGCAGAGGTCTTTGCAGTTCAGCAATTTTTAGACACAGACACATCACTTTATCAAGCCCAGCTGAAAACCAGAAACCTGACCCAAAAGCCACCCACACTGAGTCCAGGTGGGAACAGCCAGCCTGCATCACCTGTGGTCAGCTCTGTCCCCATCCCAGAGGCTCCTTGCAGGGACTGGGGAAGGACAGCACTAACAGGATTGGGGGATCAGCAATTTATCAGATTATGGAAGATGGAGGATTGGGATATCCCTGGGAGTTGTGGCCTCCAGACAGTGTCACACCCAATCATGATCAATACCACTGCCAAGGTGTTCTGCAGGGTCCTCCTGGAGAGCCTCTGCCACCTCAGGTCCCCTCAGATTACAGCCCGTCCCCATCACTCAACCTCTGCCACCTCAGGTCCCCTCAGATCACAGCCCGTCCCCATCACTCAGCCTCAGCCTCCTGTTCTGGGGAGACACCTCCAAACCCTCACCAGCACCCCCAAGCCTCCAGTTACCCACCTTGGCTGTGGGTGCAGGAGGAAAACCTTGGCAAGAGATTTTCCTCACCTTTACAACTCCTGCAGACAAACTGACTACAGAAAAGGCTTCAAAGTTTTCAAAAGCAGTTACTCCACTTCCATATTCTGGTGAGACTGCTTCTTGTTCCTT
Organism: Prinia subflava; assembly: GCF_021018805.1. Classification (NCBI taxonomy): domain Eukaryota; kingdom Metazoa; phylum Chordata; class Aves; order Passeriformes; family Cisticolidae; genus Prinia; species Prinia subflava. The sequence continues at coordinate 3,529,716 of NC_086267.1, read as the reverse complement.
AAGAAAAGCTAAACCCATCCCACCTCCTGCTACCACAGGACACATTTCCAAACACCAGCATAATCTATCTGGAGGCTCCACAAAATCCATCTCAATACCAATAAAACATCACCCATGAAGACTCAAGTAAAACAACACAGAAATGAAAATCAGGAAGAGACTGCAAAGCAACAAGAAGCAACCCCCTGAGCCTCCAGCCTCCCATGGGTGAGGATGTATCCTGAAAAATGAGGCCTCTGGGTGACTGATTCCCCAGCGTGTTCTGTGTAGCTGCATTATGAGCACAGGGTTCTGCAGATGCTGCGTCAGGATCAGAGAAATTGTGAGGATTGAATCTTAACAAGCTGGAGGCTGAAGTTTTGCTCTACATCGAGCTCGTGCTCAGTGCCTGGTGTACAGTGATGCACTTGAAGCACGGAGAGGAGTAGGGACCACTCAAGGAAAGGTGTTGGCACCCCAAGGCTGGGCCAGGAGCCCCTGCCCAAGGCTGTAAAGCCTCCTTTGGCATCTCAGAGAATTCCATATTCAGTCCCAGGGGCAGAGAACACCAAGTCCCCGATATATCTGGAGGAAAAAGAATAAATAATGAGAGGACAGACTGTCCTCTTGGATGACACCCAGCCCCAACAGTAATTATCCGAGAGCGTCTGAACACAACCCACAAAACCACACTTAATCTTCCCCAGGTTAGGACTGGGACTTATTTCTACATCCCTCTCCCCACCTGCAAATCTAACACCATTTTCATGGTTATACTTCAAACTGGTGAGTCAAAAGCTCTGGATTAAGTCCTCCTTCAACTTCAGTTTACTTGAGCTTACTCATCCTTAGGAGCTTCATTATAACTCCCCTGGACAAAGCCTAAAGCAATGATAATCTAAATATTATGCTAACAATGCCAGATGAGGCTTTTGAATAGAGAAGCTCCAGAAAAGATTTAAATTAACATCTTCAAAGACTAAGATGTAGCAGGGACCTGGATTGTTATCGGCAGCCAGCTCCCCGTGTCTAAAGCAACCATGGGAACATTGCTAAGCACAGATTTATTTCCCAGCACAGGCAATTGTTTCAGAGCATGAAACTAGTTGCTCCCTGAACTACACACAGGACAAAGGGAAACAAAGTAGGAAATTATTAGAAAGTGTAGTAGTACAGCAAGACCTTGATTTTGTGATAAGCATGGTACAAAAATGCTCCCGATGCCCGACTGGGCAGCAGTATCCAAATTCCTCAGGCTTCTTTACACTATCAGCTCTGCAGCTCTGGAAGAACAAATAGCAGGGAAGATTTCTGAAGAGATGAAAATGGTACATTTTCAACAGCCTGAGATGATTACTCACAAAATAGCAACAGCACAGAGGTAACTGATTGCCTCCTGGGCAAAAGTCAAAGTCTTTGCATTGTAGCTATGAAAGGATACTCAGATCAAAGGGAAAAAGAGAAAACTCTATTTTAGGCTGTCATGAGCAGAAAGGTCCTCCTGGCCCCTTGGCATCACCACATACCAAGATACAACTGAAATCTTTCTCATGCTGCACGTGCCCGAGATAACTGCACAGCAAGGAGCAAAGAGCAATTCCAGGAGCTGGGTGCAGCTTCTGCCCCACTCCCAGCTGAATTTTGGCAGCATCCACTGCAAACACCCCCAATCCTCACTGGAGGGGGCAGGACGTGGTGGTCACAGCGTGCCACCACCACTCTGGCATCAGAAATGAGATAAGCCAAACGCTGAGCGAGGTGTTATTAATAACACTTAGCAATTGATTGCGCGTTACATCTTCAAGCACTTTACCAACATTAATTAATTAAGGTGTTTTCTGTTTAACATGGGAAGGAGACTGAAGAAAAACACGAGGCTGAACGGACCAAACACCTGATGCAGCAGGACAAGTCATCACCACACTTCAGATTTCCACACAAATATTGCTTTTAACCAAACTACTGCAAATACAGGCTGGGCAAAGCCATGAAGGTAAAATCCCAGAGGTGCAGCCAGCATGGACAGGGGCCAGAGCTGAGCATGGAGCTGCCACAGCCGTGCTCTGCTGCGTCCCCCCCTCATCAGCAGCATCCCACCGGGCACATCTCCTGCTCACAATCAATTCAACCAATACTAATTCAAACAAAGATTCCAACACGAGGGTGCTGACACACGGCTGCGGAGATGGTACCGAGCGCTGCCTGTAATTGCTGTGCTAAGAGCTGGGGACATGAAGTATTGATTTCCATCCTGATCTGCATCCAAGTTTAGACAGAGGCTGCAGCCAAAATACTTCTCCCAGCAAACTCACCGGTTAAAAGAGACTGTCAGGCCTGAGAGGTTTGAATGATTAACACTCAGGCTAAGGACTGTAAAAATGTGCAAGTTCCAGTCCTGCCTACCTACGCACACCCACCATCCTGCTCTCCCTCTTAGCAGAATTCTTCCAGTTTTGATTAAAATTATGGAAAAGAGGCCCTCAAAACGTACCTTCCCATGGCAAAAATAGAACATTGTAGTGGAGAAAAGTCTCAGAGTGCTAAAAAGGGGCAGAGTTATTACCTCCAGCTGCACCATAATTACGCAAATAACACATTTGACATACTCAGTATTAATTACCGATTGAGCGTGGCACAGAGACACACATTCACCTCCTTCCACACAACTTGGGACTGACCTGGCACAGCTGCCTGCAGCACTGTGATCATGAGCTCCTTCCCACCACACAGGAGTGTTCCCCTGGGAGGGTGGGCAGGCCCTGGCACAGGGTGCCCAGAGAAGCTGTGGCTGCCCCATGACCCCTGGCAGTGCCCAAGGCCAGGCTGGATGGGGATTGGAGCACCCTGGGATAGTGCAAGGTTTCCCTGCCTGGGACAGGGGGTTGGAACTGTTTGATGTTTAAAGCCCCTTCCAAGCCAAACCATTCTGGGATTCTATAAAGCAAAGAGACCTGATGATTCCACCACGTGCTTTTCCTCCTGGACCAAAGCAGACCCCACCTGCCACCCCAGCACACCCCAAATCTGCATTTGCAGGCTGCCCTATACCCTATTCCCCATCCTCCTGCCTGCCTTTAATATATTTGCATAAATCAAACAGCTTGGCAGCCCTCCTACTTAGGAGACACACAACAGCAGAGCTATTCAGAGATTCTTGTTTTCACCCCATCCTTCTGAACGTCGTCTCAAAATCCTTGAGGAAAAGCATACGGCTCACTATAGATATCTTGGGCCCGTCTACACAAACACAGAGTGATGTAGGAGAGCATTTATGGCAGCTTATAAACAATAGTACCAAACTTAGGAAGGAAATGCAAAGCAGAGTGAATCTACTTGGTGGGTTTTGCAGAGATCAAGTACTCTCTCCCTTTTCCTTCCTAAGCATGACAGACAAAACACTCTTCAGATATAATTTTACACTTAAATGATTCGCTTCTCTTACACCACCAGTGGTACAGGGCTGGATATATCACAGTTTTAATAACAGCTTATTAAATTCATGGGGAAGGACAAAGACTCATCCACAGCCACGAGGCCATGCAGTCACACCTTGCTGCAGAAGCGTCCTCTCTCCTAACTCCCAGTCATCAGCACGCTGAGCCAAATTTCCCAGTTTAGAGAGGGGGAAGATGGACCAAACCCTCCAGCAACTTCAGGTACCCCTCTCCCACCCAGCTGAGTGTGGGGTCACTCCTTTCCCCCCATCACAGGGACCCCACAACTCCAAAGCATGTGCAATCAGAGTTATTAAGCAGGAACACACATGCTTTGGGGAACGGAGCGCGTTTCTTTGGCACCTTTACAGGGCACCAACTGTCTTCCAGCATGCTGATAGTAAAGGAACACAAAGAGGAGTTTTTTCATCACTCAACAGATTAGAAAAACCTCAGAGGAAAACAAAAAAAACCACCCTAACCTCAGAGAACACACCCCCCTGTCCCTTGCCAGGACACGCTGTAGAAATGTGCATCTCCCCACAAGTGTCCTGGAGAGGAAACGAAACCAAACACTGAACACACACACAGAAATCAGTGTGAGCACGAGCAGACGAAGGGTTTTACCTGCTTCCCTGGCTGGAAGCCTGCATTTGCACATGCATGCCCTGTACAGCCTGTCACCATCTGCATCCCCGATGCCCCTGCTCCACAGGGAGGACGGAGCCTGGCATCCTCCTTCTGCCCTTTCAGCAGATTTTTATAAAAGCAAGAGCCTCAGCAGCCTGGCTGTGCTGTACAGCAGAGGGTGGCTGAGATTGCCCCAACAGGCACCTCTGCATTCCAGAAAATCCCTGGCCACACAGGTAACTTCACTTCCCACATCCCCACAGCACCCGGGAAGCTCAGCTGAGTGAGTGGCATTCACACCCCACACCCCCACTACCAAAACAGTGAAACACGAGCTGGATGGAACAAAACCACGAATTAACCCCTCTAAATCAGTTTGCCACAACACCACCCCGGCGATGCAATCGCATCAGTTCCAGCTCCGGCAGGGGGGAGGAAACAAGGTGATCTTTACGATCCTTTACAACCAAACGTGTTCGACGATTCTGTAATTCCGTGATTACATCGTGCCGGCAGCACCCGTGCCCCGCCAAACGCTACGCTACCTTTTAAAAGCTTCACCAAAACGCTACTGTTACTTAAAACAGCGCCGAACCACCCCAAGAAGAGATACAGTAAATAACAGCTACTGACGTTTTTATCACACGAGTGTAAATTCAGTTATCGGGAAAGGGGAGGGCTCGCACTATTTCTGTTCTGACACCAAGGCTGCTCGGGGTAAATTGTCATGCAAGCCTGTAATTATTTGGGAAATATAAACGCTCAAATACAAAAGCATTCAAATACAAACGTATCCGTGATGGCAACACACTTTAATTAGCAGGAAACTGAATTGCAGCCTGGCGAGAGCACCACGAGTGCTACAGGAGCGATTCGGGCTCAGTTCCTCATCCTTCACACAAAGTCTCTTCCCGCTCCCCCCGTACCCCATTTTCCACGCCCGGCCCCGAAGCACGGAGACAACTTTTGGGGCTGGGGGGCACAGGGGGTGTGTGCATCGCAGGGGGTGTCCGAGCCTGCCCCGCCCGTGCCGGTGCCGGGGCTGGGGTGGGCTCGCCGTGCGGGACCGAGCCCCGCAGCCCCGGGCCGGGCCGGGCCGGGCGGGAGCGGCGGGGCCGGGGCCGGATCGCGGCGGTAACATGGCTGCTTCCCTGCCCAATTACGAAACCGGCGGAGGGCGCGGGATTACCGGGGAGAGCCGGCCGGGGGGGACCGCGGGGCGGGGTGCGGCCAGGGGATGGGAACAGAGGGGGCGGTGACGGCGGCGGCGGCGGGAGGATGTGGGGGGCAGCGAGGATTTGGGGCGGGAAGGGGATCCCTTCTCATGCCGGGGCTGCCGGAGCCCAGCGAGGCGCCCGCAGCAGCCGCAGCAGGGAACGAGCCCGCTCCGAACCCGGCGGGGAACCCGCGACCGCGGCGCGCCGGGACGCACCCCCCAAAAATAAACAATGAACGATACGACCGAGCGGAGGCAGCGGCCGGGAGGGACCCCCGGGCTGGCTGCCCTGAGCCCCCTCACGCCCCTGCCCGCGGCGGGACCCACCTTGCGCGCCGTGCGGGCCGTGCTCCATGGCCGGGTCGCTGCCCAGCTCGGCCAGGCGCCGGCCGGTGGCCGCCAGCTCGGCGCGCAGCGCCGTCACCTCCTGGCCCGCCGCCTGCAGCGCCCCGTCGATGCGCAGCGCCAGCTGCTTGTTGTCGTCCATCATGTGCAGGATTTTGGCCTGGGGGGAGGGAGGAAGAGGAGGAGAGAGAGAGAGAGGTGAGAGAGGGAGCGGCGGGGGGGGTGGGGAGGCGGGCAGGGGGCTGTGCTGGGCGAGGGTGGGGGAGAGGGGCTGCCTGAAGGGAGCAGCGAGAGGGGAGTGGGCGGTGCGAGGGGGCGGCGCCAGGGGAGGGGGCTGGGAGGGTGCGAGGGGGGACAAAGGGGAGGGGGAGCTGTGCCAGGGGAGGGGGGCTCGGGGAGGGGGAGGTGGATGAGGGGATCTGTGCCAGGTGGGCAGAGGGAGGGGATCTGTGCGGGGGGAGGGGGGCTGTGCAAGGGGAGCGCAAAGGGAAGAGGGGTTCTGCAAGGGGTGTGCAAAGGAAAGCAGAAGGGTCCGTGCAGAGGGGGCACAAGGAGGAACAGGTTGTGCCGGGGGGGGTTGGGGGTACCCCCTACCTGTTGTCCCCCCCCGCAGCCCGGGCAGGGCCGCGACGGAGGCGATCGCGTCTCTGCCGAGGGCATCCGCGGTGGGTGCGCGGCTGCGGCGGGGCGGGTCCCTCCCGAGCGGGTCCCTCCCGAGCGGGTCCCTCCCGAGCGGGTCCCTCCCGAGCGGGTCCCTCCCGAGCGGGTCCCTCCCGAGCGGACCGGGGACCCTGCGGTGCCCGCCCCGCGCTGGCAGCGAGACCCTCCCGCAGCCCCCCGGGAAGTTCGGGGGTGCCGCGGGGATGCTGCAGTGCCCGCGGCGAGCTGGAAATGCCGCTAAGGAAGAACTGTTCTGCTAAACCGCGCTCAGGTTCACCCCGAGCGGAGCCGTGGCCAGCAGCTGCCTGCAGCAGGTGGAGGAAAATGGGCTCCAAAAATCCCCCCGGAAGGATTTTGGGGCGGGGGGCAAGAGCCACCTGAGCGCTGTCACCACTGCAGCAGCACCGGTGCGAGAGCTCTTACGCCGGCGGCTCGCGTGGCACAAACCCAGGGTGAAAAATCGAGAATTATTGGTGTCATCCACTCGCTGGCGACTGCTAGAGGGAGCGCGGATGTTTCCCTGTGCCTTATCCATCCCTCAGAGGGATCCACTTGTGTGTTTGCCAGGGCTGCAGCAAGCCTGCAGAGCTGCCACCCTGCCCGTGGCAGCCGTGCAGATGGCTTCATCCTCACTGAAGTGAAATCATGGAATACAGAGTGATTTGTGGTGGAAAGCACCTTAAAGATCTTCTCATTCCAACCCCCTGCCGTGGGCAGGGACACCCACTACACCAGGTTGCTCCAAGCCCCATGGACAGGGATGCTTTGGAGCCCGTAGCCCTCGTGGCTGTTCCTCCCTAATCCCTCCCTGCATCCCAAATCTGCAGGGGGCCGTGCTGGGAGCTGTCACCTGAGCCACCCGTACCTGGAAAAGTTCACAAATGGGTTTAGGAAGTGGGCAGGAGCCCCCAGGGCAGTGGGGTGGGAGCCTCACAGAAACAGGAGTGGGTGTGGAAAGAAGGGTGAGGAGACAGGATGGTGAGCAAAGGCTCTTGCTAGGGGAGAAGTCAGAGAAAATCATGAGGTGCAAGGAAAGGGGGAGAAACAGCCCTGCACAAATTGCTAAACACTCTGATATTTGCCTAAATTCGGGCTTTTGGCTGAACAAGCTGAGAATTTGGGGCAGTTCTTTGAACTCCAGGGTGTCCTTTGTGCAGCAGCACTGGCACTGCAGAGCCCTGATTCAAAATGCAGTAAAAAGGACAGAAATGGGCTCCTGTTCTCCAGAGCTGCAGGGATGGCTCCAGGAGAGGCTTGACATGAGCAAAGCAGGAGCACCTCCCCATCCCACACATCCAGAGACTGCAGGGGCAGAGGTTTGGTGTGCAGAGTCCCCAGGCAGCTTTTGGGGCCAGAAATGGGGTAAATCTGCTGAAAAACACCAACAAGAGCAGCCTGGATCCCCCAAAACCTCAGGTCTGGTCTGGATCCTGGGTACAGCCAGCTCTCCAAGAGGATTGAGTCCTTGTCAAGTGGCATCTAGTCCTCACATCCACGTGGATAAATCCATCTGGATATTGTAAACCAGAGGAAATTTAGCATTTATTCAATGAAATATAGCACAGTGGCTTTTGCAAGGGGCAATTATTTCTGACAGAGTTTCCAGCAGTGTCTGCAACCAGCCTGGGTGCTGGGCCAGGGCACTTGGAATATCAGTGGAAAAGTCTGTTTTCCTTAATGAATGCCCAGAGGGCCAACAAAAACCCCGAAAGGAGAATAAGTGCAATTTTTGAAATTCTTTCTCCATCATCTCTGCAGTCATCCCTGAATGAGATAAAGTTCTGTAAGTACATAAAGAACCTGAATTCTGATCAAGATAAATGCCCAGTTTCATACCTAATTTGCATGAGTATGTGCTGCAAACTGTGTTTGCAAATGGCAGAATTATGTATGTAACCAGATAACCTGAGTGTGCAATCCCAGTAAACTTACTCATTGCACTTGAAGAAAAGTAAAGCTTCAGCAAAAAGGAACTTGGCTTTAAAGTACTGGCACATTTTTTTTATCGTAAAAAATTCAGGTTAAAGCTGATTTGAACCTTCCAAGAGCACATTTAGCTGCTAAGGCAAATTCCAAATGATGTTTCTTACTCAATCTAACTTTAATAATAGACTGGTTGAGTTGCTGCACTGTCAGAGCTGGACTTTTTTTTTTTAATTTACTGACAAAGAGAATTTCTACATTAGCACGTGATTATTCAAAAAATGTGTCCTAAAGTTGGCTGTGGCCTCATGGGTAAGTTAAAAACCTCACTCTAAAAACTTTCCTTAGTACTTTCAAGCCTTCCTGAAATCCCCTGAAGATATCTTGGAAGATTTTCTCCCCTTTCCCATGCCTCCTCCTACCCTTACTGGGGAACAGCTGGATCCATTAAAATTGACTTCGATCTCTGAGAGCAGAATTGGATTTCTCTGAGTTTCTGCCTGGAAGGAGCAGGAGTGGCACAGCAATCCAGCAGCATCAGCCAGAGGGAAAGGCACAAGGATGGGGCATCCCTAACCCAACTGGGATGTGCCAGCTCCCAGTCAGAAGGCCAAGGCTTTGCTGGAAACCTCAAAATTGGGATGAAATTAAACTTCAGGAAATGCCTCAATCCCTTTTTCCTATTAGTTTTAAATTAAGAAAAAATGGAAATTAAAATCTAATTAAAATCCAAAATTAGAAACATTATTTCTCAAAATTGCTTTGATGATTTTTTTTTATTATTATTATTTTTATTCCAGCTTTTATCAGGAAGCTGACAGCTCTGCAGGGAGTCTGTGTCCCAGAGGGGTGGGAGTCCCTGGCCATGCAGATGAGGCATAAAGAGATTGGGAATATTTCCTAAAGACACAAGGGAAACCTGAGTCGATGCCAGTAAGTCACAAATCTTCATTCAGCCTCACTACACTCAGCATCTGTTCAGGTGCTGCAAGGGGAGCCTTGAAAATCTGGAAAACACCCTCAGTTTTGGGCAATCTGTTCTAATAGTGCCATCACAGCCAGGCAGGCTATTCCTCAAGAGTGTGTAAATGGAATAAACGCGGATGGAGGAAGATTTGGGAGTTCTACCCTTCATCTTTGCTCTTGTTACAACCTAAGGAGTGCAGTAAAGGGAATATGAGAAGATTTAGAAGATGAAAAAGGGCTGAGGAGCACATGAGTACCATTTAGGCCTTCCAAACCCTTTAATTTGCTATTCAGATTACCACTTTTTATAGTTTAATATGTACAATATGCAAAGGAACCAGTTTAACTAAATGGGAAAAGCCTTCTGTGTTAAGGTTGAGCGTAATCTAATAGGGCCCTTTGACTTGATTCAATTAAATCTTTCTTTTTCCAATTAAATAATCATCCAGAATTTAATAAAAATGAATTTCCATGTGTCATCCTGCAGAATGATGACCTCTGTGATGGGGAAGGCTTATGTAAATTCTGCTGATCACTTTTTATCTGCCTCTGCCTTGCTTCCTCCAAAAAAAAATTGCCTTCTGTCTGTATATTTACATTAATTTCTCATCTGCTCCATGTATCTCTGTTTGCAGGGACAATTCCCAGCTGCAGGAGCTGTGAGTATCACCAGCTTCTTTCAGTACATCCTCAAAAATTCACTTTCTGTGATGGGAAAAAGATCTCCAAAGTGGGATTTTTGATCTGTGCCTCAGGTTTGTTGTGCCCTGGCACGCTGTAGGACCAGCTTCCAGTTGGTCCATTCCAAATATCACCAGAGGAATCTGCATGGACATTTATCACCAAGAAAATCCAGTCCAAGGGACCAGCAACTCCAGCAGCAGTCCCCAGGAAAAGCACAGTGTGTCCCACAGCCTCTTCCAGCACATGTTAATATCTATTACAGCTGTTGTTAATATCTATTAAATAATTATGTTAATACATTTTTTCCCTCTGCAAAGGTGTATTTAGAACTGCATTTCACCCCCATTTCACTCATTAAATGCAGAGCAACTTTTTCCTTCCTCAGTTGGGATATACAGCAACATATCCATGCAAACTTTGCTGATGTGGGACTGCTGTAATAACTTATTAAGTTACTAACTTATAAATTAATAAAACTGAATCAAACAGAGCTAAGGATGGACAGGTTAAAAATTTGAGTGAATATTCTGTTTCTCCCTGTGATGCTGCCTTGCCACATTTCCCCACCTCTCTTTCTGTGCGGGTAAAACGGTCCTGGCGACCTTCCTGTGCTGTGCGTCCCTGGGGACTGTGAAAACAAACCCATTAATGTTTATAAAGTGTCTCAGACTGGGGGAATTACATCACTGCAGCAAGATACAAGCTTAATGGATCAAAACAAACCCCAGCTCCAAACCCCCCAGCTTAGACACATCTCAGTTACCCAGTGCAAACCTCAAGGAATCCCACTGAGAAGGGATAATTGAGAGAAAAATGTGATCCCAGAGATTTTTGCTGCAGTAAACCCATTTTATGTTAATAGGAAGCAGATTTCTAGACTCCTTTGCAAACGAATGACTTCCACAGCATATTTCACAGCTGAGAGCATCCATGGCACCAGCTTTGGACGTGGGGCTATTAAACCCAACGTTTGTTTAATGAATTACAGCAGTCCATGAATCCCTGTGTGCTCGGCCTGTGTTTAAATGTTTATTGGGAAGACGTCAGCAGCCAGCTCTGCATGAGCAGGTATCAGCCCCAGTGATGAGCTCTCGCTGCAAGGGACCCACAACTGAATGTGTTTTTGGGTTCTGCTTTCTTATCAAACCCAGGAGGTTCAGGGTCTCTGCTAAACACGAAGCTGTTTGTATTCAGTGCAAGTTTGGGGTGTTTTCTCCCTGATGATGAACTGTGTGTGAGAGATAAACTCTTCTGCCTCTCCCACCTGGCTGGGGTTGGTCCCTGCAATTGAAAAATGGATTAAGCCATTAAAACTCACACATTCCAGCAAGGTGGATGTGCTGCAGCCATTTCCAAATGACCTCACTCTCACCTCACCAGTCAATCTATAAACCTTAAAAAAAAATTAACTCTGGTTCACCCTCCTATTTTAACACGGACTCTGTGTGAAGTGCTCCCTTTCATGGCACATAGAGACTGTGGTGATGACGTGCTGTGATCATTTCCTGCAAAATATCTCTGATTTAGGGTGGTCTCCACCCCAGAAATCCCCACCCAGGAGCAGTTTCTACAGTCCCAGAATGGTTTGGGCTGGAAGAGACCCCAAGGACCATCTCCTGCCAGCCCTGCCATGGCAGGGACAACTTCCACTATCCCAGGAGGCTCCAACCTGGCCAGCCTGGCCTTGGACACTGCCAGGGATCCAGGGGCAGCCACAGCTCCTCTGTGCCAGGGTCTCACCACCCTCACAGTTAAGAATTTCTTCTCCTTTCCAGTCTAACCCTGCCCTCTGGCAGTGGGAATCCACTCCCTGTTGTCCTGTCATTTCAGGTGAAGCCTGCATGAAATGCCACTTTTCCCTGCTTTCCCCATCACAGATTAGGGAGCAAAGATGTGGTTGGGCTTTTCCAGAGCTGCTGGGGTGATTTGGGAGATCAGGTCCTGCTGATCCCCCAAGACTTCCCTCGGGAGGTCTTCCCTGTCCCCTTGGGAAGGGGAGGATGGGGAATCTGCAGGGACATTGGCTTTGCATCCCTGATTTACCGCCTGCTCTGACACTCAGGATCACAGGAATACTTCAGTGAACAGGGGAAATGAGAAGCACTCAGATAGCAGGATAACATCTGCTGTGAAAAAACCACAATCCTGTGATCAATCAGCAGACAAATCTGTATTTAAACTGGGTGTTAGTGGGACACGTTCAGGAAAGGTGATTATGGGTTTGCCTCCGTGTTTCCCTCAGCAGCAATGATGACACGCCGGGGTGGGTCACCCTACCCTGTCATTAATGGAGCATCAGCATTCATCTGACAGCTCCTTTGTCCTGGGAAGGCAATTCCCATGAAGATTTGACATTAGCAGAGGCACGGTGAAACTCAGACTCCTTTGCATTTTCATGCCCCTCCAGATGTTTTAGTCTGATGAATTACAGTTAAGATCACTGTCCTAATTTGGGCAGGTGGCAGAAATAAATATTTGCACCCATCTGTTTCAACTGTGGCAATAAACAGCACCGGGCAGAACCAGTGGAAGGGCAGCCCTTTGCTCCCTTCCCAGAAAAGAAAACTGGAAACAGGGCAGAGCACATGGGAAGGGTGAGCTGGAGCATCCCGGGAATGGAAGGTGCTACAGAGAAATGTGAGGGGTTTTTATTAGAGCATTTGTCAGGTAAGTGAAAGACAAGATCTCAAGGGTTGTTCAGCCCTCTAATATATTCCTAAAATTAAATCAGAAATGGAGAGCTCCAGATTGTAATGGAGAGGGGTTTGAACATGCACAGCACACTGTCCCTGTTGGCACCCAGCAGGCAGGGAGCACACGAGCATCCCCAAAATTCCCATGGACGTTTCAGAGACAAAACAGCCCAATCCAGAAAAGAGTGAAACTTAATTTAGTCCTTCCCTTTTCTTTCAGGTGAAAGAACACATGTTCTGCTCTAAGTGCCATCACCCTCCCTTGTTTTGTCAGTGGCACCAGCCCTGGGTCAGGCCCCGCTGCCAAACCAGTCCCTCTCACAACAACAGAACGTGATGAGGAGTGTGGAACAATAAAAATAGCCTTTCTCTGCCCTCCCCACCATTTCCCCTGGTTTTATCCAAGATGCTACCAGCAGGGTGGACTAATCCTGTATTGCATAAGATTACAAACCTATAATTACATTCCCCACTAACCTGTGAAAGACCTAAAAATACACCTGGATGAAGTTTCAGCATTGAGAAGGCAGCTGAAAAATGTGCATTATATTTTTACATATACATATTACTGTAACTATAGTAATGTTTTAGAGGTGTCTGTATGGATTCCTTGTGAATTTGGGGCTTGCAGTGTACTGATGTCCATTTCTTTCAGGATTTGTAACACAGGCTGGCTGGAGTCAGCTACTCTGGGAAAAATAGCACTTCTCCAGGACTGAGAGAAATCCCTCCACATCAGATAATTCACAAGTGTTCTTTTTCTTGGGTTAGGCAGGATGATCCTGCAGGCATCATTCCAGAGGATGGGGAAACAGGAGCAGGTGGGCTGGAACAGGGCGTGACCAAGGTTCACCTTTCCAGTTAAATCAGGAACAATTCCTTCATCTCACCATGATTTACCCTAAAGGAACACCCAGCCAGAGAAGGGCAGGGAACATGTGTCTTCTAATAAAGCCTTTGTAACTTTGGCATAGATTACCTCTAAAAAGCCCCCATCAAAGCACACCAAAGGCACGAATGTGATGAAGTATCTCAGTACAAAATCAATTCCGAGGTGATTATCAGCCTCTGAAAAATTCGGGCTCTAAGTCAGTTCATGGCAGGGATCAAATTGAGCTGCTGTCAACTCATTTGGGCATTTTACTTTGCTTCTGATATCTGACACTTAAAATAATCTCAGATAGTCCCCATTATTCCTGTGTTTTCTGGTTTTTGCCCCAGGGAAGGGCCATGCAGCCAGGCTCCCACTCCCAGCCTGCAGCATCACTCCCCGGCTGTGGCTGGGGGGAATCCCAAGGCTGCCACAGCTCCCTGATCCCTTCCTCCACTGGGGGGAAAGTTCCTAGCTGAGGCTGATGAGCTGTGAGCTGCCACAGCCAGACCCAAGTCCCTGGGGCTGATTTCCAGCTGCTGCTGGGAGCAATCCGTGGGCCCAGATGGGCTGCACTGGGCATCAGCTGGAGTGCCAGGAGCCCTCTCAGGGAGAAGGCTTGAAGCATTACCTTCTGCTGATGCAGGTGGGACTTATTAATATTATTTATATTAATAGCTTTTCATGAAAATGGGGATGTTTTCTCCAGAGAACAAGCATTCAGATGATGGCTTGGTGGAGCAAGATGGATCCAAGGGAAAGCTGATGTTCTTACCATAGAATCATAGAGTGGTTTGGGCTGGAGGGACCTCAAAGTCCTTTAAAAGGATCTTAAAGCTCATCTTGTTCCACCCTTGCCATGGGCAAGAACAGTTTCCACCATCCCAGGGTGCTCCAAGCCCTGTCCAGCCTGGCCTTGGACACTGCCAGGGATCCAGGGGCAGCCACAGCTTCTCTGGGAAGGGTGGAGAGAGGGGTCACTCTGAGTGGTCTCAGAGAAAGCCAGGGCAGATATGTAATGCACCCCTCACCCTCCCCCAGAGGGTAAATAAATAATAATTTTTTATAAGCCCAGCTGGATGGATCCTTTAGAAAAATCTAAGCATGTTGGGAGGCTGCAGTGGATGCAGGAGGTTCTGTGGGTACCAGCATCTCCATCACCCCAAAGTCCTCAGGACAAGAAGCTGCCAGGATTGTTTACATAGGGGTTTTAAGAAGCTGATGGATATAAAATCCACCAAAGGCAATTAAACCAAGCAGGACAACTGCCAAGCTCTTGTGTTTGCTCGCTGTCAGAAGGTTTCATGGAGACAGAGATAGAGATCTGCAAAGCTATTCAAGTACATTTAATTTTTCCAATACCCACGTACCGCAGCTTGTATCAAGATAATATGTTTATCCTATAAAGTTCCTGACTTCACTCTGCAGTACTTGACTCCAGGGTGGGTTTTGTATTATTAACTTCCTTCCAGTACATATGGAAAATAAAACCTGTTCCAACTGAGCACCCTGGGATGAACTTTTGTTTGGTGTTAAGTGCAGTTTGTCACCATGCTGGAGGCCCAGGGTGGGACAATAAGCCTGGAAAAACCTCGGGACTCAGACCTGATGGAGAGGTAAGGTGTGGGGAATGCAGGGCTGGAGGTGGGAGCTTGCTCTGACAAATGGAAAAGAAAAATGGAAAAGGGGAAAAGATACATATCTATCTATCTATCTATCTATCTATCTGTCTATCTGTCTGTCTGTCTGTCTATCTGTCTATCTGTCTGTCTGGAAGGTATTAGGGAGGAATTCCTGGCTGTGAGGGTGGGCAGGCCCTGGCACAGAGGAGCTGTGGCTGTCCCTGGATCCCTGGCAGTGCCCAAGGCCAGGCTGGACAGGGTTTGGAGCACTCTGGGACACTGGGAGGTGTCCCTGCCATGGCAGGGGTGGAATGAGATGAACTTTAAGGTCCTTTTTAGCCCAAACCATCCTGGGATAAAACCCGTGCCACGACAAGGGGTGATGCTCCATCCCTCATGCCTCACACCCCTCACTGTCCAAAAGCTCTTGATAAATATGAGAAATTACTAAGGGCTGTTTCACTGATATTTTTTGCCTTCTGATGCCACCTCATAAAAGTAACAGTTCTGCACCAGACCAGCTTGACTCAAGATAAAGATCTGCCTCGTTTGCAGTTACATAATTAGCAATTACCCTAATTTCACTTACACTAAATTACTTTTAAAAAATGTTATCTTTTCTGACAAAAAAAAAAAAAAAGGAAATCATCCTGGGTCTACTTCAGACTTTTTTTTATATAAAGCAGAAGTATCATTATCCTGTTCTCAGATGTAATGTCTAGACACTTTTGATGAAAATATTCATTATTGCTAATTTGCATATCTTCCAATTCCAGGACAGAAATCAAATGAAGATGTCAAAACTGCCTCAGGCAAAATGGAGCCGTGGTGACCCCCAAGTCCTGCCAAAGAGGATTTGAGTTTGTGTGAGGGAAAAGCATCTCCAGCACCCTCTTAACTGAGGGCAGCATGAGATGAAAGGATGAGCAAGGAAAATCAGAGGAAAATAATGGAGTCAGGATCTGGAGCTGAGATCTGCAGCTTTAAAGGAGGGAAAACCCAGGGAGATCCCAGCCTTAGGGTGCAAAATGTGTTCACAGATGTAGTGGGTTCAGTAGTGACATTTCCTGAAGATAAAGCACATTTTAAAAGCACTCCTTACTTGCTGGTAACAAAACTTTCCATTAGTACAAGGAAATACACATTATACCTCAAACACGCTTCACTGAGCTTGGAGAGTAAAGATAAAATAATCTTTTTATAGCAAATAGGAATGAATACTTAAAAATAATAAAAAGTTGGTGAATATTCATTTGAACTCTGAAGCAAATTTGCCCTTGTCATATTTGCATCCCTCTTGTGTTCTCTTTCTGTGCAATGAAGTTTTATTAGCATGAACATCCACAGAAAGTGGATATGAAGCCTCAATACCCATGGGAAATGAATTTTAAATTCACTTGCTATGTGCAGTCACCCAAGAAACTTGATCATAATTGTTTATTGTACTTAAATATTTATATTGTTGAAGCACTTGTTAGATAAAAAGGCTGCAGTGCTCCTCTGGTAGGTGCTGTTCAAACACTGACCCAGGCTGCAGGAATTGCCCCATCCCCAGCAAACACAGAGCTGGGACAGGTCTCACCAGCCTGGCTGATGTGGCAGGGGGCAAATTTCAAGGTCAACATTTTTCACTGGGTGAAAAATCAAACACATTTCTCTTAATTTTTCTTAATT
This sequence comes from Prinia subflava, assembly GCF_021018805.1. NCBI lineage: Eukaryota > Metazoa > Chordata > Aves > Passeriformes > Cisticolidae > Prinia > Prinia subflava. The sequence goes on along the minus strand of NC_086267.1, from coordinate 3,513,019 downwards.
AAAGAAATCTGCAGTGGTTCCACTAACTGGCACCACCTCGCACGGGTGTGTCCACACTTGATTTAAAGTTCAGAGATTTAAAGTGCATCAGGAACGTAGTTTTGAAGCTTCTTTACTGCCTGCAGTCCTCTGGCACAGACTCCATCCCTTGCTTCAGGCTTTACAATGGATGCTCACATTCCCTCCTTCCCCTGCTCCCCATTTGCATCTTGAAATGCTCCAGGAGCTGCACCCACGCTGCCTCCCCAGCAGATTCCATGGGCAGGAATCCCATCCCAGGCCAGTTAACACCTTCCCACCCTCCGTGGGCACTGCTGCTCCCAGCTCATCCAGAGACACCTCTGGGTTTTGTTTCGTTTTGTTGGTTTTTGGGTTTGTTTTTTATTTTTTAAGAGATAGGCAGCAGTTTCTGCAATAGTGAGGCCCTGCTCGGTCACTTAGCACCCCAAAAATCTGTGCCCCACAGCAAGGCCAGGCTACCCCTGCTTGATCCAGGCCACACTTCCAGGCCAATCCCCACGAAATCATTTTTCTCTGGTACCTGCCTCAGCCTGGAACACAAGGAGGGAGCAGATTTTTTATGGTTCTGGAGGAATAACTTCAAGGTCAAACCCCTGCTGGGAGTGGGGCAGGAATTTACACATTGCACCACAGAGTGTAGCACAAACAGCCAAATATGAAGGGCTGGGGAACGAAAAAGACCCTGAAATTGAGGCTCAAGTGATGACAGTAAGGATGCACAGGAGAGAAAATTGCATTGGGACATTACTTTTCACACATTCCCCTTAATCTGGATTCAGTGATGGGAGGGGGGATTTGGAGTCACCCTCGGAGCAGGTTCAGGTCTCCATCAGCCTCTTGCACACGACTGTGCCTTTTAATTATCACCCACCACGGTCAGACTGGGGCTGCCTGTGTCAATCTGCACTGGGCACACACCCTGGAGCAGCAGCTCCCTGCTCCTTCCCGGAGACAGCAGGTGGAATTGGCAGGTAATTACACACTGTCAATAATTAGCAACAATTTCAGCTGCCCCAAAGATGCTCCCAAGATCAGACACAGGATTTCATGGCATTTCCTTCAAGCATAGGCCACCGAGGGGATGCTGGTACGGCAGGGGGAAGAGGTAATTAGGGGAATGTGAGATGGGGAAGAGATGAGGAAAACCAGGAGATGTGGCTGGCACTGCTGCAGGAAGGGGCAGTGCTGGGGCCACCCACTCCAGGGAGATTATTTCCAAAAGCTTGAGCTGCTTGGCAATGACATTTGAAATCCAGAGGGTTGGAAAGGGGAGGAGGAAGGAATGGGAAGTGTGGATGGGGACGAGCTCTTGCATGGGGGGATAAGAGGCTCCATTGCTCACAGAGCATCCTCACACTGGGGGCAAAACGGGGACCCCCTGTGCCCAGAGAGCCCCAAGGCTGGAGGGGGGCACACACAGCACTGCAAGACACACATACCCCATTTAAATAACCCTTTATCAAGTAATCAATTAAGAAGAGATGCTAAATGCTGTGAGCAGGGTGTCGCTGCATGACCAAACCTTTCCACCCCAGTGGCAGAAGATGTCACACAGGAGCAAGATGGGTGACAATGAAAAGAGGATGAAGGGCTCAACACATGGTGCAACCCCACAGTCACTACTGTAAGAAAATACAAGAGCCAAATGTGGTAAAAACACCTTTTCAGACACAAAATTTTGTTGGCTGAAGAGGAAGTCAAAGTTGGCTTTCACAGCTTGAAGTGGCTAAAAATTTGGTTTCTTTAAACCAGGGAATTAATGGCACTGAACTTCACAACAACAACAAAAAAATTAAAGGCACCCCAAAGAATGTTCTCTTAATTGTAGCAGCCCGCTGCATTAAAGCTGCTATAGGAAAATTCATTTACAATTCAGCTATTAAATTGCAAGCCATTACCACTGCTTTTACGGCTTTATATCCCTCTCACAAATTTATTGTGTAATTACTCGGAGCAACAGGATCGTTTCTAGCAAGCGAAGCTGAAATAAGGCACCCGTTCCAAAACCTTCACAATTCTGCCTTTCCCAGATGAAATTTATGCAAAAGAGGCAAAATGTTACACGCAGTTTTCTGCCTGGAAGTTTTCTGTCAGATGGAGCTGGAGTTTTGGTTGGTGCAAAGGTGCAAATGAGCACCCCAACAACTGCAATTTCTTGCTGCAGGAAATGGAATTACTTTGGAGCTGTTGGGACTTGCTCCATGGATCTCTGCAGTAACAGGGCTGGGGCTTCAGGACCTGGAATTTTCCCACTTCCCGGGGGCTCAGACAACCCCCAGCCAAGCCACAGCTTACAAAATAAATGATAATAAAATTGAAGGCTCAGACAACCCCCAGCCAAGCCACAGCTTACAAAATAAATCATAATATAAATTGAATTAAAAAAAAATTGGAATGGCATTTTCTGCCCCTCGTTTTCCACCCCATCCAAAGAAATCTGTAAATAAATAAAAAAACAAACTCTTGGCACCATGAAAAAAAAAATGCATAAAGGGGCATTAAGCAGGACAGGCATTTTCTGGGTGGAATGACTGGATTATTGTTGCAGGATGCAAATAAATTCACATCATGCGCCTCTTTTCTTTCCTCCTTTTCCTTTTTTGTACCATCCCTCATCCAAAGGAGAAGATAACGTCGGTATCCAGCTCAGGAATCTCTTTATTAAAGACCCAATTATTCTGGATTTGGGGGAGCAGCTGACTGTCCAACCTGAATCCATCCTTACAAACCCCAGGATTAAACCCTCAGGAGCCCCCAGTGAGTTCCACCACCGTGCTGGTCACCAGCCACGCCTGTGAAATCGTTTTCTTGGGAGAAATTCCCTTCCCTCTGGGGTTTTCCTCTGTCCTGATGTACCAGGGGAGGTTTAAGGGATATTTCTCACCTCTGTCTCATTACCTGCGATCCTGCCTGGAAGATCACTGCAGGCACAGCCCTTAGGGAGGCACTGAAATGGGCACTGCAGTGCTTGGCTCAGCTGGGCCCCGAGGACTGAATACAACTCAAAAAAAACCCCAACCCCCCCCTCCCCCCCAAAACAAAAAAGGCCAAAAAAACCCACCAAACCCAAAAAAACCCCCCAAAAAACCCCACAACAAACAAACACACACACAAAAAAAAAAACCAAAAAAAATCCCCCCAAAAACAACACAAAACAAAAAAACAAACCACCAAAAAAAAACCACACCAAAAAACCCAACCAAACAAACCAAAAAAAGGTAAATGAATAAGGCCCCATTTTTTAAATATAATTACTCTTATTCTTGATAATATTCTAATTATTATCATACTGTCAGCTTAATTTTGGTTTTGTTTGTTTGTTTGTTTCTTTCTTTCTTTCTTTTTTTGGTTTTTTGAGGGTTTTTGGTGTGGTTTTTTGTTTGGTTTCTTTTTGGTTTTTTTTTTTTTTTTTGGGTTTTTGGTTGGTTGGTTGGTTGGTTTTGGTTTGTTCTTTTTTTTGTTTTGTAAAGGAGGCTCTTTGGGGGTACCAAACGAAGACAGGAAGGCAAAGCAAACGGAGCAGAGTCCTCAGCCCCTCCCTCGCCCGCTGGAGCGGGATGGGCGCGGTGCCCCCGGCTCGGGCACCCCAAAGGCACCGAGGACACGTCCGGGAACGCAGGAGGCACCTCCGGGGCTGGCACAGGGCACGGCTGGAACCGGAGCAGCCCCGGGTCCCTCCCAGCCAAACCCTGACTCTGAATTCTCCTCGGGAGAGAACAGCCCCAACCTGCTCCCCCTGCCCGGCTTCTGTTCAGGGTCTGGCTTTGCTGGACAATTCATTTTCTGTTCCCAGTCCTTGCTGTGGGTGTAAGGACACGATCCCCATCACAAACCCACCGCGGGTACCCCAGCGCTGCGCCCTCCTCTCCGCAGAGGCGATGAATCCCTGCCAGGATGCGGGAAGGAGCTGAGAGCTGGGAAAATTCATCCTGCCCAGCCCTGTGCCAAGCCAGGCTGGGCCTGGCATGGGATGGGCGTACAGGGACAGCCAGGCTGGGATTTGAGGGGAGGAGGAGGGGTCTGAGTGAATCAGAGCCCAAATCTCGCTGGATTCAGCAGGCTTGGGGCTGTTTTCCCTCTCGTTGTTTCCTTTCCTTGTTCTCAGTCGTGTGGGTAATCAGTGGAGGTGGGGTTCGGTTTAAAATAGGGTTTTGGGTAAAGCTAATGAGTGATAAAATAATTATGAAGAAAGACACAGGGGGAGAAAAAACCCCCACCAATTTCCAATGGGAATTGCATTTTGGCAGCAAGTGCTGGTCAAGGGGGAGACGAGACCTTCACACAGTGCCTGACCCATTGCTCTGCTGTGGTGAGCTCCCAGCTCCACTGCAGGAATCCAGCAGCTAATAATAAATAATAATAAATAATAATAAAAAATCACCATGGAATCATTTAGCTTGGGAAAGCCCTCTAAGATCACCCAGTTCCACCAGTGACCCAGCAGTGCCTCCAGCACCACTAAACCTTGTCCCCAAGTGCCACATCCACTCATTTCTGAACACTTTAAGGGATGGGCAGCCTGTTCTAATGCCTGACCGTCCTTTCAGAGGGGAAATTTCCCCACCTTGCCCAAGACAGACAAATAAGGAAGGGTGGCAACGGCCTGGGGATGGGGATTGGGTGGATAAAGTGCATTAATGATGAGAAATTGCATCTCTGCTCCCTGCAGGCACCCAAACCTTGGCCAGGCTGAAAACAGAAGGGAGAAAAGGTGCCAGTCAAGCGCATCCCTGTGGCTGCAGGCACAGTTTCGGTGGGGAGCTGAGCCCCACACCCTGCTCTGAGGGTCCCCAGTCCCCCCGTGTGCCGTGGGAAGCCACACGGAGCCAGCAGTTGCCATGGAGACCAAGGATTTTCTTAAAAACTCCTGCAAAAAGGAGACAAAGGCCCAAGAAAAGCAGAGGGGAAAGGTCTCCCCTTGCAGGGGGTTCAGGGCTGTGCTCAGATGCTGCACGGCCCCAGGGCTGTGGCACCACAAGTTGTTCCCTTCAAGCAGACCCGGGTTTGCCCTGTGCTGGTGATTTCTTCACCTTGCAAACTTCGTTTTCTGCCTGTGCTGGCTCATCTCTGCGAGGTGCCAGTCTCATCCAGCAATCACGTTTATTTTTACAGTCTTCAAGGGTTGTCTAAAGATGCAGCTCCTCTGTCAACAGAGAAACTGTATTTTAATTGCAGCCCTTCTGGCAGGGGATAGAGCCTCTTCCTTCATCAATATATTTTTTTAAATGCAGGGAGAGGTCACAGGAGTGGCAGATGGAGGAACAAAGCCCCCTGATTATCCAGATTACAGCCCAGCACAGACCCTCCATAGCCCAGAGATACCTGCTGGGGTGGGATGTGGGGCTGGAAGTGGGTTAAACCCACAGCCTAAAGCTTGAGCTCCCATTTCCACAAGTCCCTAGGTTCAGCTTTGCCCTTTGATGTTTTTAAATGCTGCTTTGTCCTTCGCCAGCCTCCAGGAATTGGGATAAATCAATAACCCATCAATTCTGACAGCAGAGCTCTGTGGTACCCGAAGCTGTGGTGCTGCTCCCCAGTGATCCATGAGCAGGCAGGCAGAACATTCCCAGACGGCTTCAAATGAAGTGGCTGGCAAAATCCCTTGGGAATATTTGGTTAGGATGAGAAACATATAGAAACAGAGCTTTTTGGAGGCATCTTGCAGTAACTTCAGTTTCCATAGTGACTAATGTTTGTGTTTATATCCAGTCCCTGTGTTTCTATCAGATTTTGCTTCATGGAACAGCTGTTCCAAGTCATTTCACCAAGACAGATGATCCTGATAAGGAGCAAAGTTTCCATTCTACACAAATGCACATTTATTTAATAAAATCCAAAGAACTCAAACCCGGAAAAGACCCTGTGCTTCAAAAGATTGATTATCAATGCAACCAGCTGATGTGAAGAGAATAAAAGTGGCCACAGAATAGCTGCTGCTTAATGAGAGAGTGAGAGAAAACAGAACAGAAAATAAATAAAACAACACTGAAAACACCGGTAACTTTATTTAATTTCACCGTGAGCTCTCTATTCCTGGGCTTTATGCACAAAAGTGATGCCTAAAAATCCTGCTGCTGCTGCTGGAGGTGTCCCTACAGTGGGTCAAGGGCAGCTCTTGGACCTCATCCCTGTAAAAAGCTGCTGGGAATATCCAGAGGAACCAAATGTAGGCTAACCTGGCCTTTGGGTTCTAACAAACCACTTTCCTCAGTTACCCCATCCCTGTAGCATTTGTATAATCACCCCATTTCCATTTCAATGGAAATCAATACTGATTTTTTTTTTTTTTTGGTGATTTTTTTCTTAAATAGGATGGCTCATGTTTAGCTTTTTGGAACAATACTTATTTAAGCCTCTTCATCAGTTTCAATGGAGTATGAGCTCCCTGTCTAGGCTTGGCTCAAACCCCCCTAGAGTCTCTCTGGTATCAGCAGCTCTGCCTGGGCTGAACTTGGACTAAAGCAGGAAGGTTGGTAACACAGACACCTCTGACATCTTGTGCCCTTGGTTTTTCCCTGGAAAGACCAAAGGGTTGGACATGCCCAGGTGAGTCCAGGAGGCTCTGGAAGAGCTGGAGGTGGCCCCTCCTCAGAAGCGGGGTGGGCATGAGCCTGTCCTTGGCTGCCTCCCTCCAGTGCCTGGGTGACTTCACCCAGAGGGGGCTCCTGGTACCCCAGGAAAAGTAAATAAACCTGATTTTAGACACACAGCTGGGGTAAGACCCCTGCTTCTCCTGGGCAGAGCATCAGGAATGGTGAGAGGTCAGGAAGGATGAAGATGTGATACAGGAAAAATAATTCCAGCATTATCTCCAGGCTTCCAACCTTTGTCTCCCTGTAATCCCATCCCCAACCCGGAGCTGCCCCTGCAGAGCCCTGGGCTGGCAGGAGGTCAGACCTGCTCCCACAGGCTGATGTCTTACTCCTGCAGCCTTTATCTCTAAATATCCTGCTTTTAAAATATTCTCTCTGCTTGCCTGGCCCTAGCCAAAATCCTAATGGGAACCAACAGCTCCTTCATGCTACATGAGGCACCAAAGCAGCAGCAAGCAGAGGACAGAGTCCTGCTCCCCAGCACTGCCTGCCAGAAATAACTGGAGTGCACAGGCACTGGCAAGGACTACAGAGTTGCTTATCATTTTAATCACTTCTAAATCACGTTGCAGAGCTCCAAACCTAAGGAAATTATTTTCATTGTTAACCTCCTTCTTCTTAATTTGCAAACTTCCTGCAAGTAATTGAAATTCCTGCTCTGCAAAAGCAAAAGCCTTATCTGCCACCTTGTTTAGCCAAATTAAGAGAGATGAGACTCGACTCCAGATTTGCTAAATATTTTTCCCTGCCTTCCGAAACATTTATTACATTTTGCATTGCACAAACTGCTTCAACCTCCTGCCAGCTGCAGAAACACGGTGAATTATTTTAATCAGAAGCAAGAATCATGTTGAAAGTAACTGTAACATGGCACAACAGGAAACCTGGGCTTGCAGACTCCTTTGGAAGAAAATTCCAGCTCTCCTTTTCCCTCTTTGCGACTATCAATCAAACTCTAAAAATAAAGTCAGATATACAAAATTATCCTGCCATCAGGGCTTGAAAATATTTCAGTTAAGCAACTGTCAGTGCTTCCGTGATGGATCTCCACTCCCCAGGTTCTCTATCTTCCCTTTTCAGACTGCACCAGGCTGAACCTTGGCACCATCCCAAGGATGATGCTGGAGCAGTTTGCTCAACAGCAGCCTGTTAATATCCCTGGAAGCCGGGCAGCACGGGGAGCCAGCACAGCTCCCTCTGTCACAGCCAGGGATGCAAACTCCGGAGCTCCCATGGACTGTGCTGGAAGCCAGGGATGCTTCAGCACTTCCCAAAAGTCAGGGCATGTGCTCTGACAGGTTTGTTGGAGCACCAGCCCTCGCTGGGAGCATTAGGGGTGCCAGGTCTGCTCCCTGCTGAAGCTCCCCTGGTTTGCCAGTGGTAATGCAGAGCAGGCTGGGGATAATGCCTGGAGGAGTTGCCTTTGCCCCTGTGCAAGGATGGAGCCTTGGGCTGCCTTTCGCACCTCCTCTGCATCCACCTCCCACCCAGAGAGCCCCTTTGCTCTGCTCCTGCCAGCCATGCACCATTTCCTCTGCTCCCTGCCCAGGGCCTGGCTTGGCACCCTTGGAATCACAGAATCACAGAATGGTTTGTGCTTAAAACTCATCTCCTTCCACCCCTGCCATGGGCAGGGACACCCTCCACTGTCCCAGGGTGTTCCTGTCCCATCCAGCCTGGCCTTGGACATTTCCAGGGATCCAGGGGCAGCCACAGCTTCCCTTGGCACCCTGTGCCAGGGCCTGCCCACCCTCACAGGGGAGAATTTCTTCCTCATATCCATTCTAACCCAGCCCTCTGGCAGTGGGGAGCCATTCCCTGTGTCCTGTCTCTCCAGCTTTCTTGGAGCCCCTTTAGGCACTGAAAGAGGCTCTGAGGCTTCACTGGAGCCTTCTCTTCTCTAGTCTGAAGAACCCCTTTACCTTTCTTCATTCCCAATCCTGAATAAAATATTGGATGTAAGGGATAGAAATACCCTGCTTTTCCCAGAATCTTTTTTCTACACCCAAAGGGCCAGAGTCCTCTGCCTCTGCTGGGGCTCATCTCTTCAAGCCCACACCAGACACTTAATCCCAGCCAACAGTAATCCAAATCCTCCCAACTGTTGTTGAAGCCCCGGGGAAAAGCTCTGCATTTATTTGTTTCTTGCTCTTGGAGCACAGCAATATGTAAAAGAAAATCCAGCGAGGATGAGGCACAAACATGCAGAATCTCATTTTTATGGACCCCTTTTGTGCCACCAGGACCGAGAGCATCCAGTTGGTATCTCCAACACCAGGCTTCTCCTGGGTTGGAAGTGGTGGGTGAGGCAAGAAGATTCAGGAGTTTTGCTCTGCAGACTATTTGTGGTTTTTTTAATACTGGGGAAAAACGGGAACATATGCGAGGGGGGAAGGGTGGCAGCAGCGTTTGTAACGCTTAATTTACTAAAACCACACATTGCACAGATCTCCCATCTCACTTCATTCAGAGAAATAAGTGTTGGGGTAAAGCAGCCAGCCTGGATGGGACCCATCCCAGGGGTCTTAAATGTGCTGCCAGGATAAAGATCCTCCCCAAAAGGTGTCTGAGGCCAAAAGCATCGCCCTTGTCACGCCCTGGCCTGGGTAAAACACTCTTTTGTTCTTCTTTCTCCCATAAAAACACCAGGGTTTTGGTGGAGCAGAGCCAGTCACTCTCCATGTACATGGACCCTACCAGAAAGCAGGAAAGGTGCTTGGATTTTAGTGTTACCTCAGAAATTACATCCCAGCTTTCTTTCTCTGTATTAAAATCTGTGAAATCAGTGAGACCAAAACAGGTAGAAAACGGCAGCAAGAGCAGGATCAGGTCCTACCTTTGAAAACCACTTAATTTATAGTCCCTCCATATCAGAATTATTAAGAAAGAAAAATACCTACTGCCTCCCAAATGTCACCACATCCACCCGACTCCCGTGCGTCTCTGAATGGATTTACCAGTGCCAGGGGCAATCTCATTTTCTAGAAAACCTGTTTTACTGCCTAATATTCCACCCAAGTCTATGGCTGAGCACTTAAAGAGGCTTTTTTCACCAGGCAGGGCAGGCTGCACGTCTCATTTCCCTCAGACACCCTGCAGCGGCTCCGTGGGTGGGAGGGGAGAGGAGAGGTGGATCGCTCTCTGTCCAATTAAAACTGTGATTAATCCCAAAGCCGTGCTGTTTGCTGAGATACTTTGGAGTCGTTTGATTTCAATAATTGCAGCGTGCCTGAAAAATGGATGGGAGGATGTTGGGGTTTCCAATACCTCCGAGGGTCCAGCCTTGCAGAGAAATGACTTAATAATAGTGAGACGACTTCTCTGGACATGCTTTGTAAAATAAAAGGTTTTAATAACGACAAAAATAATAAACATTATGGAACAAAGAAATACAAGCCAAACACAGTGTAGAAAACACTCTTATACTGTAGAAAACACTTTCACACTGGCTAAGGCAGCCCAAAAAAGCCTCGAGCAGCTCTGTGCTGTCCCTTTAGTACCTGATTGTTTGGGTGGGCTGTTTGTAACCTTGCCCAATGAAAAGGACAACAGGGTTTGGGGTGCACTCCCAAACCCCAATCACTGCCTCTGTGCTGGCACTGAGCCAGTTACAGTGACAGAGGGGTGGAAAATTCTAGTTTAACTTCCTCACCTGTTCCAAGGTAAGCTGAAACTCTTTCCTTGTACAGAGACACCTGCTCAGGTGTGGAAATGCTGCAGGAGGAGAGAGAAGCCCACCCTCAGCACAGGGGGGGTGGAGGGGTGGAAGCCCTCAGTCCATGCCAAGGGATGGGATGATCCCAGCTGGAGCATCCCTGGCAGCCCCAGTGCGGCTGAAGGACCTGACAACCTGATAATCAAAAGCTGTCCTGAACATTTCCCTGTCTAATCGATCACATGCGATGTTTACTGATGGAAGAGCGATAAAAGCTCAGCTTTATCCATCCCTGCAGTGCTGCCATTCCTCCAGTGCCTCCGCAGGAATCGAGGCCATTGATTTCCTGTAGCACACCTAATCTGTATGTGCAGGCACAGAGAGGAGGAGGCTGATCCTTCCACATGGGCACAGCACATTGACCCCTTTATTTTAATTTACACCCTGTTAACCCACCCAGAGCTGGGCATTGGAACTACAGGACCCTGAAGGGCCCTTTCAACCCAAACTCTTCTGTGGTTCCATGAATATCCCACACACAGTGCCCAGCACGGGTGTGTTGGGAAGGAGGAGAGAGGGTATTTGAGGCCTGATCCTGAAAATCAAGAGTCATCCAGATTTTAAATTACTTAATTTGTTCAGTTTATGCCAGGAAGACCAAGAAGTGACTGGAATGCAGGGACTTGCACAGGAAAAGGGAGATGCAAAAAATCCTGGGCAGATGCTGAAGCCACACTGGCTGTAAGGAACAAAATGTCACTCCAAGAGGGACAGGCAACCCTGTACAAATATTATTTAATATTGTTTATTATATTAAACAACCATGAAAAATTCTAAACAGAACAACATATAACAAATATTGCATCTATACAACTATTAAAAATAAACATATTAGCTATAAAAAGCATTTCTGATTATCTAAACAACAACTAAGCTCATTACTGTGTAGTGCAAATCCTTTTGCTGAGGGATTGACATTCTGGAAGTCAAGAGCTTCAAACCCAGGGTGGTTTTGGTTATTTAGTTTTGCATGTAGCCTTGCACTCTTGAAAAACATTTAATTTATTGAAGATTCACCTTAGAGCTCATCAAAGCTTAGATGTGGCATCCAGTAAATCATCTCCTATTACTCAGAAAGTCGTGCTGCACGAAACAAAGAGATGTTGAAAGTCAGCCTGGAAATGGAGAAGAAAGTTGGCAACGGGGAATTATCCTGCTACACCCAAACAGCTCAGAGTCAGAGCACTAATTGTGTGCTGTCTGTAATGGCATTTCGGCAGTTTCTGAAAGAGTGGGATTTTATGATACAAACTCTTCTCCATCCACGTGAGCCTCGTGGAAGCAGCATCTTCCCACGTGCTTTCTGTGCCAGAGCAGATCCAGAAACACGTGCTTGGTGAAATTGTTTACTTGGGAAAAGATTACAGCTCCAGAGGCTGAAATATTTAATCTTTATTTCCAGATCATAGAATATTCTGAGTTGGAATGGGCCCACAAGTGAGCTCTAACACACACACACCTTTGGGGATATTTTTTAATCTTTGTTTTTCCCCACTGGATTGAATCTCCCCTGGTTCGAGTCTGAATGTGCTGGGGCAATTAGGAGGGAGTGTGTTGGGTTCTTTTACCTAAAGTTCTATAAAGTTTCATTACAAAGTCATTTTAAATGATGGGATTAATGAAAAGGAGGAAACTCTACTTGTAAGAGATTTACAGGATTTTGCTGGTGGGGCTGCAGGGGGGCAAAGGCTTGGTTTGACCTGGGTTATTTCCTGCTGCAAGGATGGAGGGAGTCACAAACCCACACTCAGAGAGAACAGCGTTACTGGAAAGAGATGCTGAGAAACAAATCTGCTACAGGCTGGTTAAAGGCTGCACTTTGATCACACAATCACACCTTGGGCTAAGGCTGACGAGACACTGTGGTGCTGGACACTCTGGGTACAGGCTAAAGAATGGTTATCAAAGCAAACACCACCGACTTTGAAAGTTCCTTTTTCTCAGGAAAACTCCATCCAGTTCCTTTATCTGTTATTTACACATCAAGGCAGCAGAAGGAGCAGTGCACTGGGCATGGATTCATCACCCGCCTTCCCTGCTTTTTCCCTCCACTCCAAAATCAGGGGGCCATAAAGGGAATTTCTGAACTCTTGGCTTCCAAGCCTTCGCCTTTACTGCAACAATATATTCCTGGGGTATATCCTGCAAAATAAAATTCCAGCAGAAGGGAATGATCATGAACATCCACATGTCCCCTGCTGTGCCCAAGTTAAAGCCTTCCAGTGCTGCAGCTTTGCAGTGGAAACTAAAAGCAGCATCAAACAGCAGAACTGCATTTTATCTCATCTCCCATCTCCTTCTCCAAAGTTCAAAACACAGCTCCAGACTGGAGTGATCAGCTCAGGGCGAGGAGGGGAAGCTCCACAACGCTCTGTGCTGCTGCTCCTGCCTATTTCCCGCTAATTAAACTGATGGCTTGTGTTCACAGCTGATACAGAACGAGGGCAAACAATGGATTAGGCAGAACACGGGGAACCCTCAACAGTTGTGTTAATGAGAACCATCTCTCCACGCCTCCCCCAAGCTCTGCATCTCCATCAGCAGATCTCGTTTAGGGATGGGAGAGCAGCAGGAGATGGAGAAAAAGGAAAAGCAGCTTTGCTTTCCTTGCTCCCTCCCGAGCTGCACGCCCAGCAGGTGCAGAGGGGGTGGCACACAGGCATTTCCACTGGCCTGGAGACACCTGTCCTCCCTTCTGTCCACGAAAAATGAGGAGAAATGGGGGCTATGCCAGTGGGCACCCAAACCCAGAAAGATGAAATTACCCTGGTGTGAACTGACCTCTGGGGCTGAGGAGAGGTGGACTGGTTCCATCTCTTCTAGGGGCTGTGCTGGAGGGGTGAGGAGGCAAAAGCAGGATTTTCAGAGCCAGCTCTTCAGTTATTAGCTGTGCTTTCCTTGGTAACTCCACTTGGTGAGCCCACAAGGCCGCCCCTCTGTCTCACAGCCTGGGCAGGCACTGGATCCATGAGTTCCAGGAACCACTCCACGAAGCTGCTGTTAAATGTACCACTGCTAACTTGCTCAGAATATCTTATTTTAATGCTCATTTTTTTCTAATGAGAGATGTATAAATCTCAACCCTCCGTTCCTCTATTTTAATTTAATTTCTCTGCTGGTGTTTTTTTTTATCTGCTTTTTTAATCCAGCATGAGAATCTCTCTTGGCCTCTGCCTGTTCCTCTCTTCACACAGCTTGTCTCAATTACCAGTGATATATTTTCCTCCTCCCTGCTTTTCATCACGTGTGTTGCCCCACAGAAGTGAATAATAGCGAGGTCTTTCACAGCCTCTTTCCTCACTTGCTTTTGAATTCCATCCATACTTTCAGCCCTAAGAAAAAAGTCCATCTTTGTGCTCCTGAGTCTCCCAAGTCAAATCTCAGACCACTAGAAGTGTCTGCTCAGAAGGATCTGCCACTCTGGAAGGCAGAGCTCAGCTTTGGGGCAGCTGATCATGAACAACAAGCCCCTGGCTTAAAAACCAAGTTGCTGCAAGGTTCTCTTGCCTAATAAAGCAGGATCCTGTGAGTGGTTTGGGTCAGGCAGAGGGGAGTGGTGAGATGCTGAGGCTGCTCCCATGGAGACAGGAGGGCACCCAGAATGGTGCTTTACAGTCATTACAGTGTCACAGCTGCATATTAGAGGAGAGGTGCAATTGCCCTGCTCAGAAATTAGGTGTTTAGAGAAAATTGCACTCACACAGGTCCTCCTTAAGTGTGGTGAGGTGTTTTTTCATGCAGTAGGATACAGGGGAAGCGAGGATGGGCACAGCTGACGTGAGCTGTGGCTGTGCTGGAACAGAGCAGAGAGCCATGAAAGCGTGGGATATCTGAATCACTCCCTCCTAACCACCTCACCCGCTCCAAGTTATGCAGGAGTCACATTACACCCTCACAAATTATGGTTGTACCTAGAAGACACCTCCAAGGTCCTGCTCCACTCTGTACCAAAGGAGATGAAAGACCTGGTGCCAAACACTCCTCAGCTCCAGCAAGTCTCTAATTTCAAGCATGAGTTTCATCCATCGGCTTTGCCGTGGTGATTACCAAAAGGCTGAGCCCAAAGTTCTCCAAAGTTCTCCTGCCTGTGAGGGGAGATGGTAGAGATGTCCTCCTCTGCCACGAGCAGTTATCTGGGTAAATAACAACGCCATGGCAATGGTTTTATGAAGAATATTAGAGGGGATGAGCCATTCTGAGGGTTAGAGCCTGGCACTGAGGAGCACAGGAACATCTCTGCATGGCAATGACATCCAACTGTATTTTTTTTCCCAGATAATTCTATAATCACCCTTAATCAGTGCATTGGAGAACAGGACAGCCCATACAGCTTTAGGATCAATTAAAAAAAGATCCAAAGCCTTCACTCTGCCTCAGCCACAAACCAGCTCGTTTCCACTGGTGACACCCGATTTCAAATCAACCTCCTGCCTCTTCCTCAAGATGATTCATATTAATTTGTTATTTCATAGAAGAACTCTGACCCAGGAATACAGATTAATAGCCAGAACTTAATTAGGAAGCATTTGAAGGAGCAAGAGCTCCTTTGGCTGCCAGCCATGTAATTTCCTCAAGGAGCCTCCACTTTCAGCATCAGGGACCCAGTCTGGAGGGCTGATGTTTATTTTTTCTGTTCACCATTGGCCATTGTTGCTCTTCTTGTGCTTTGCACTTGAGTTTAGTGTTCCCAATCAGGGAACTTTTCAGAATTTGAAAGCATTTCCTGCTTCACCAAGTTACATGGACTAGATGGTCCTCATGGTGTCCCTTCCAACATGGGACGTTCTGTGATTTACTGTGCATTCATCCTTCACCATAAAGCAGAGAGTATAAAAAAGTGTAAAGTTTGAGACAACCAAATTCAGTTTTAAACTGTGTGATATCCAAATTCAACTGGGATAACCAGACTTCCCTGCAGAAGATGACAGAGCTCCACGTGGTATCTCTATTCAAAGCTCATACAACACCGAGCCTGATGAAGTTGTCAGGATGGGGAGTGTCTTGGGTTATGTAACCAAAAAAGAAGTGTATTCTATTTCATCTGTAGAAAGCAGTTGGGAGATGGTTTCTTTCTTCTTTATCTCTTGTAACTCCAGGGGAGGAGGGTGGATGCCCTCTGATAACAGCCCAGCTGTTAAACCAGGTGGGGCAGTGTTTGTGAGCTCTGTCACCACTGCCCACCCTCGGGGATATCTTCTGTTCATGGGCCATTGAGGCTCACCAGTGCCATCACACATTCCATCATCCATTGGGAGATGCTGCACCCAGTGGGGAGGAGCCAACCATTCCTACCCAGATAAAAATGGGGACACAGGGACCCCAGACATTCCTCTTTTCCACTGGATTCCCAGAGGAAGAGCGGACTCATCTCACCACCACTGAACCTGTCCGCAGGATCATCTCTACTCCAGCAGAACCCCATCTGTCACTGCAGGAGGATTTATTTGGGGGGCTCCCAACACCCTGGGAGGTGTCAGGTCGTATTCCTGACTCTGTCAGGGTTTCTAGGACTTTTGTTTGTTTGCGCTTTTTTTTTTTTTTTTTTTTTTTTTTTTTTTTTTTTTTTTATTATTACTGCATTTGTAATTTTTAATATTCCTAGTAAAGAACTGTTATCCATATTCCCATATTTTTGCCTGAAAGCTCCTAATTGCAAAATTGTACTAATTTGGAGGGAGGGGGTTTTACATTCTCCATTCCAAGGGAAACTCCAGTTTTCCCTGACAGATCCCTGTCTTTCCAATCCAAGACAGGGAGCGAGAGGGGGTCCCTGTCCCTCTGCCTGAGCTCAGCTGTGATTCTCAGCCAGCACAGCAATAACTCAGCTGGACACAGATTTCTGAGGTGCTCCACGAATATCCCAAATCTGCATTGGCTGCAGCACAAACGGGATTGAGCACGGATCCTGCCCCTGGCAGAGCAGCGGGTGCCAAACACCAAAACCTCAGAGCAGGAGGAGGGTTTCCCTTTGGGGGGCTAATCCTGCAGCTCTTATCTACAGCAGAGCAGGATGCCTGGTGCCTTCAGAGAAAGCTCCGGCTGCAGTGTCTGGGATGTTAAATAAGGTCTTTGTGGAGGAGCTCTTCTTCCCCACCCACCTATGCTGGTTTGCACTGGGAGCCCAAATCCGTGTCAGAAGATGCTCTGCAGTGCAGCTGCCCCAGTGCAGCCCCCACAGGTGGTCTCAGGGTGGATGAAGAGGTGCTTGGGATCTCAAATAAGAGAATTTGAGGCCATTTTATCCCAAAAATCTGTTATCTGGGCTGCTTCAGGTCCTGCAGAGCAGCACAGGATCCAAAGAAGGGAATTGAAGCTTTCCATCCTCCTTGACTATCTCCATCCCCAAAAACTTAATGAAATGTGTGATTTTCTTTGTATTATCTGCACTACAACCAGAATCCCACTTCTGATTAAATCTATCTGCTTAACAATTCTCAGCAGATCTCCAAGGAATCAATACTCATTGCCCAGAGAGCCACAGCCTCTCTAAAATTAGTATTAAAAGGAAGTGCAAGTTTCTTCCTGCACAACGCAGCTCAGTAGGTGTTACTGCTGTGAGGAACTTAACAAACCATTAATGGCTCCCAGGAGAGCACTAATCATTTTCTACATGTCCTTATCTGCTTAATCCCATTATACAGATTTGTAGCATGAAAGCTGACCACTCATAATCCCAAATCAGATGGAAAGCTGGAATAACAAATGATATTTGGGAAGAGAAAGAGGTGTATTCTGTTCACAGCGCCTGGAAAGTTCTGTTCACTCGTTACCGCCTTTCCAGGTAGGACACAAATGAGGGAATAATCCTGAGTATCTCCAGAAATAGAGGAAAGAAGAATTTTAAAGAAATTATATAGAGAGATGTTACCCAAAAAATTATACTCAACGTCACCCCACTTCATACATCAGCCAGTAAACCTGGAAACATCTTCAGCTGATGGGGACAGGAATGTTTGTCCTCACCAGCCTGGCTGTCAACTGGACAGTCCCAGCTCCCAGGGCTGCTCTCTCACCCTTTGAATTGAGTTAAAAGGTGCTCTGCTAACAGCTTATTCAATGGAAATCTCATTATCCAGAGCTCTGCCAAGAGTTTATTCGAACAAGAGCCTTCACAAGGAGCTATGCCAGTAGTTCATTGAAAGGGAATCTGTTATGGGGTCAGATGCTATTTTATTCCAGTGAAAACCTAACAGAGATGGACTTGCCTAATAATAGGGTCAGTCCTGCCATGATTAAATGAGACCTTCTCTAACTGGCTGAAGCTAAGAAACGCAGTAAAAACCTGACTTATTCTGAGAGAAGCACTGTCCCACTGTGCACCCTGTGAAAATAGCCTTCATACATCAACAATGCAGTTAAATAATAAATAAAAACTCTAAATACATCGTTAAAATCCAACCCAAAAGCTTGCAGCCATTTTTCAGTGTGTGGGCCTTCACAGTTTCCGTTCAGCTCTTCTTATTCAAATCCTAAAGAACCCACAAAGGAGCTCCAAGGCTCCCAGAAGAGTCCAACCACAGCCCAAAACCACCTATTGAGGGTTATTAACTCTAGGTGGGTTTACTGTGACCTAGAGTAGACCCCAAACCATGTGATTTTCACAAACTTTTCTGCCAAGGTCCCTTTCCCCCACTTCTCAGAGCTGATTTGGCCCTGCTAAGAAAAAGACTTTGCTACCCCTGATACTGAATTTCATCTTGTGCAGAGCAGAAATACCACGAGCCAAGGTCAACCTGAGTCACAGTCCTGCTCTCCAGAGGGCTTGGAACAGCTCCCACCCCTCTCATCTGCAGGTTCTGTAACCACATCATCCCTTCTATCTTTCAAACCACCAATGAAAATAAACAGTGAACAGAAACAGATCCTGGAGAGACCATCAAAACCCAGGCTGAGCACGAGTAATAATAACCTGCTTGTATTCCTGGTAATAATGTCTCCTGTGAATAGACTGATATCCAGCACGCTGCCAAATAGCCCAGGATCAGAGAAACAGGACTTGGGGGGTTGTTTCAGTCAGGGAAATTAAGCTTTTCAGCTGCACAAGAACTGCAGTTGTTCTGCTTAACAGAGAAAATCCAAAATGAAATAGTAGGGCTGGTCCTCAAAAACATAAAGATAATTCCAACATACCTTTAAGATGGAGTAAGAGCTATTTAAATGCCAGAGTTGGGTCTGGACCTTGATTATGTGTTGTTTGGATTACAGCATAGTCCCACATCCCCAGGTGCCATGTCCAGGTGCCTCTTGAATACTTCCAGAGATGGCAACCCCACCACCTCCCTGGGCAACTTATTCCAGTGCCTGCCCACTCTTTTAGAGAAGAAAATAACATTCTAATATCTAATCTGAACCTCCCTTGCTGCAATTTCAAGCCTTCATTTCCTCTTGTCCTTTCATTTGAGACAGGGCAGAAGGGACTGACCCCCACCTCACTCCAGCCTCCTCTCAGGTGGTTGTGGACAGCAGTGCTGCTGCTGACAGTGAGAATTAAAACAAAATGTGTTCCCTGGTGCGTGTGAGAGGGGTGGATGAGATTATCTCATTCCTGTGGCTGTCTGACCATCTCTATGAGAAGGCAGAGAAGGTGCACCCTGTGCTTTGCTGTCTCCCTCCTGCTGCTTGCACTGGGAGCAGCAACCAGCAGGGAGCTGATGTTCCCCAAAGCTTTGCGTCCCCCTGTGCCCGTGCAGGGTGTTGGGAAAGATGAAACAGGAAAGCCTTATAAATACGATTGCTTGGCAAAAGATTTTGAGAATATGAAACCTGTAAGCGAAGTAGAAATGAAGGCAAGCTTTGAGATGTAAGATACCAAGAGTTACTGAACAACCAGAGAACAATGGTTTGGCAGCTGAAGGAGAATCCCTCTTGATTGAACAAATAAAGTCAAATAAAGGGATGCCAAGGGTCCAAGGGTGGGAGAGACTCTGCCAGTGTGGCAGGGAAAAGGGGTCTAGAAACCAGCTTTTAGGGTTTAAAATGTTAACACGTTATGGTAATGTAGTAATTCTTATAGGCTGTATGTAAATTGTATGGGATTGCTGTCTTTTACTGGCTGCATGTTGTAAATTAGCATATTCAGTACAGAAAAAGATAAAATGTAACCAGAATTTAAATGTCTCTCAGGCATGTCTATGAGCTGTAGCTGGCAGCTTTTAGGCTGGGCTCTGGATCACCCACGACCCTGGACTGCTGTAACATCATCTCTGCAATAAACAGAATTTTGGAACAGAGCTGCCTGGAGTCCTGCACCTCTCTGGGACTTCACTTACAGCAGGGGTGTCAGAGGTGCAAGGACAGAGATGCAGGGACAGGGATGCAGGGACAGCAGTGCAGGGACAGGCATGCAGGGACAGGGATGCAGGGACAGGGATGCAGGGACAGCAGTGCAGGGACAGCAGTGCAGGGACAGAGATGCAGGGACAGCGGTGCAGGGACAGAAATGCAGGGACAGAGGTGAAGGGACAGCAGTGCAGGGACAGAGATGCAGGGACAGCGGTGCAGGGACAGCAGTGCAGGGACAGAGATGCAGGGACAGGGATGCAGGGACAGATGCAGGGACAGCACAGCTCTGTCCCACCCCTCGGAGCCCATCGTGCCATCGCGCCGATAGATCCAGCAGAAGCTGAAGAGTAAATTGCTCCATTGAATCTGCAGCAGGGGCTTGGCCACCAGCCGTGAAGTCTTTAAAGAGCTGATTAAAAGGAGCTGTGAAGCTGCCAGAATTACTGACAGACAAATCGACGCTTGTCTCTAACGTGGCATCAAGGGCTGCCCTGAGCTCCTGCCCAGCTCTGCCAACCTCAGGCACACCAAGAATTTCCTATCAGCAGCTCAGCTACACCTGTGAGAACAAAAGAGCCTAAAAATAGTTTTTCTCTCCGACTGGATGGAAATATCATTGAATTATAGAATGGTTTGGGTGGGAAGGGACATTAAAGCTCATCCTGTTCCACCCTGCCATGGCAGGGCCACCCTCCACGGTCCCAGGGGGCTCCAAGCCCTGTCCAGCCTGGCCTTGGACACTGCCAGGCATCCAGGGGCAGCCACAGCTTCTCTGGGCACCCTGTGCCAGGGCCTCCCCACCCTCATAGCCAGGAATTTCTTCCTCATATCTCACCTAACTTTAATCTCTTTTCAAATGATGAGCAAATTATTTGAACTGCAGAAGCTCAAGACCTGCTGGCAGTGCCAGAGATGTTCCACAAAACCCCAGTAACTGCAGGGCACTCTGAGGCTGCACAGGACATCAGGGGCCCTGTCCCTGTTCTGCCACCAGAGTGATGATGCCCTGTATTTGATGTAAAATGACATCAGCATTCAAAAAGTGCTGTTTTAGACTCCTTAGCATCATAATAGAGCCATCCAGGCTGAAAATATCTCATGCTGCAAAGAGGGGAATTAAAAATTCTCGTCACAGCTCGCACTGAAGTGGCTCTCAGTGACTCCTGACACTGCTCCAGACGGATTGGGGAATGCTGGGTGTCCTCTTTGGCCAGCACAGTCCCACACGGGCAGTGCACAGCACACGGCAAGGAGTTAAAAGGGCAGGGACTGCCCAGAAGCAGATTAGCCACGGCAGCATCCAGCCTCTGGAAGAGCTGCAGGTCTGGCTGTGGTTTTTGATGCAGCTGGGATTATCCATGGCTGTGTCAGATGTGGAAAGCCAGCCTGTGATCCCAGTGGATGCCTCTCCACATCTCTCCACTTCAAGGGAATATCAGAAGGACTCAGCAGGGCCTGGACCAGCTGCTGCCTCTCTCTGTGGAGCACTGCCTGTCCAAATGCCTTGCTCTGTTGGCACAGGGAAACACAGAATTCTGCTGCTTCACATTAAAAAACCCACCAGTTTTAACAGCTTTAACCTGGACTCTCCCACAAACTCTAAGGAAGCTCTGGAGGGGTTGTTTGTTTACATGGAAAAGGGTAAAATGCTGAAAGAGAGACTTTTAACACAGAGCTGGATAAAGAAACCCAGCCCCAGGCTCCCTGGCTGCTGCCTCCCACCGTGTCACGCTGGGATCAAACACATCCTGGGCACGACATCAAATGCAAATCCTGGTTTGAGGACAAAGCACCAAAACTCAGATACATTCCCGGGAGGTGTCAGAAAATTCCGTTTTTCCAAGCACTGCTTCTGATACTCCTGGTGCCCATGCAGGGCACAGCTCCCAGACACTGACCCAGGAACTCACAGGAATTCACAGGAATTCACAGGAATTCACAGGAATTCACAGAAATTCACTGGGGCCTGCCTGGTCTGATCCTGCTGGGGGAAATGCTAGAGCAGCACAGGACCAGTTGTAAAACCTTCTCTGATCCTATCTGGAATAAGAGAAATGTGGTTTAAGATGTGTTATCAAACCACTTGTAAATAAACCTGATAGGGCTTTTAATGCACACTTTTAGTTTTAAAACAAGCCTTAATGGGAAGTCTAGTACTCACTTTGATCCACTAACAGGATTATATACATCTTGACTTGTGTTGTCTGTGTTGGGATTTTATGTTGATTTTTTTTCCATTGAAAAATACACCCATTTTCCCATCACAGATGAGTAAAACTGCAGAGAGCACCAACTCTGCCACGTGTCTTCAAGCCTCGTGAGGAGAACTGCAGAAGTTCTCATGCCCTATTCACTGGGAGGAGATGTTTTGTTTTTTGAGCACAAATTCATGCCTGGATGGGATCTGCCTGTGAATGCAGCCTGATGAAAAAGTGCATTTCAGGTATTTCATAACCTGAAACCTGCCAAGTTTTTCTGTCCCTGTGGCTGATTTTATTCATCTGTGCCCACCTCTCAGATGAAATACCCAGGTGTCACAGAATTACACTGCTTAACACACAGTGAGCTGTGCTCATGGACCCCTGACCCGATCATCACCTCCTGTAACACAAACCCAGCACTTCTCATTAGCCAGGTCTGTGATTTCCTCCTGATGGGCAAAACACAGCAACAAAAAGCCTTAGGATGAAATTATTGGGGCAAACAACTGAGGCCACAGAAAACAGTGAATAATAAAAAAAAGTTAAGCCCTGGAGTTATGTAGCAATAAATGAATAAAAGTGGGATGTGCAGGAATGGGGAGGTGTAGGAATAATCAAGGGGGAAAGAAGGTCCTGACCCATCAGAGCCAGAAGCAAACGGGGCACAGGGTGAAGGGAGAGTTGGGCAGGGGGTTTAGAGCAGCAACATCAGACAGAAAATGGGAATTGCACTATGGCTGAAGACAAATACAAATACTGGTTTTTCCCCCCACTTTTTTTTGTTTTCTAAGTGTGGAATACAAAAAAAGGATCATTGAAAGAGACTCAAGTAGCCTCTGGAGACATGGTGGGATTGGATTGCTGACAGAGGAAATAAATGTTGCTGAAATATTAAGAATGTGTTGGTTTGGTATTTGCTAAGAAAGATGGGAGGGAGAGAGGTTGCAACTGTGACCCTGCAGGCAGGGGAGGGCAGAGGGAATAAATTCCACCACGAGGAATAAAACAGAGAGTGTTATTTTACATATAAAAATCTCTTAATGAAACCACTGCCCTTGCTGCAGCAGCAGTGATTTATCCTAAACATCAAATTATTATTGAGTAAGAGTTGTTTATTCCAGAATTATTATTAAATAAGACAAGGCAGTTAAGCAGTCGAATTTATGGGGTGCAAATCAAGCAGGGGAAGCAGAGGGGTGGTGGCAGGACCCTGGATCTGAGACTGGCCAGGGCCACCAGCCTGTCCCATCACTTTACAGCAGAGCAGCGCTGAGAGAGGCTCCAAAAAACCCATCCAGAGCTGAGAGACTTATCTGAAGCAAGCAGAAATCTCTGCAGCTTTGGAGATTGCACCTGCCACTAGAAATAATTGCAGCTAAGGCTTGTGTCTGGTTTTTCCCCTTGTTTTTTTCCTGTCTCACTGCTGTTTCTATAGATGATGTGGTAATGTAAGAATGAAATAGCTGCAGGCCACTGATGTGCTTCTCCTGTTGGCCCAGCATCTCCAGAGCACCAACAAATGCCATTGGCACCTCTTTTCTAAGGGTGGAAGATTCATTTCAAGGGTTCTGAGATCTCAAGAATGTTTACACTGCTCAGAACAAATCCTGCCTCTGTTGATATACCAAGCGTATTCACTTTGTGATTATACTTTTATAAAAATCAAACTGCCTAGATTTTACCCAGGCAGAGTGAGGAAAGTGCTGGTGTAACAGGAAAAGCAGAAATGAGGGAGTGGAAAGAGGATGGACAGGGACAGAGAAAGGAAATTAAGATTAGAAATACAAAAGGAAAATAAAAAGCCCTTGTGTAAAGCTCAGGAAATGAGTTGGCTTCTCAGAGATATTAGAACAAGAAAAGAGAGAGGACAGATATGGATGACTAAGGAAATCACAAAACCTATCAAAGAAAATAAGAAGGTTTCTGACATTTGAGGCATCATGAAACATGAAAAGTACCAAAAGGAGCATGAATGAAGCCAGAAAGGGCAAAGAAAACAGGCTGGAGTTCACGTGCAGAGGGTGATTTTCTCTTATCTGGATATAAAATATTAAAGTGGCCAGCACTGGGCTGTACTTCCACCCCTCCCTCCCCAGGCAGTGCCATGGCTTGTTCCTGCTCCCTGCACTGAACAGTGGAGAGAAACACACAAAAAATGGGATAATTTGGATAAAAGTGCTTTATCCACAGGTGGAAGAAGGGCTGCACCCCGTGGGCTCATGGCAGCACAGGGAAGGCTGTGAATTACAGAGGGGGTGTGGAGAACACCCATGGGATGGGATGGGATGGGATGGGATGGGATGGGATGGGATGGGATGGGATGGGATGGGATGGGATGGGTTGGGATGGGATGGGATGGGATGGGATGGGATGGGATGGGATGGGTTGGGATGGGATGGGATGGGATGGGATGGGATGGGATGGGATGGGATGGGATGGGATGGGATGGGATGGGATGGGATGGGATGGGATGGGATGGGATGGGATGGGATGGGATGGGATGGGATGGGATGGGATGGGATGGGATGGGATGGGATGGGATGGGATGGGTTGGGATGGGATGGGTTGGGATGGGTTGGGATGGGATGGGTTAGGATGAGTTGGGATGGGTTGGGATGGGATGGGATGGGATGGAATGGGATGGGATGGGTTGGGATGGGGTGGGATGGGTTGGGATGGGTTGGGATGGGATGGGATGGGGGCTGAGCCTGACCTCCAGCACCAGCAGAGAAGCAGGTGACAGCAGCAGTGGCTGGTGGAGTGACAGATGTGGGGGAATCACACAAATCCTCCCTTACAAGAAGAAAGCGCTGATTTTTTAGCAGCAAATTTGTAAATAACCCAGCGAACTGCCTTCATCTGCTCGAAGGGGTGTAACACCAAAGAAACAAACACCAAAGATGCTGCAATTTCCGTGGGTTTATCAGAGGGGCACAAGTTTGGGCTTTTCCTGCAGGAAAGCTGTTCCTGACATCCCAGAGACTCCCCAGTCTTACAGGCTCCACAGAAATAGCTGGATAGGCCACCACAGAAACACAGCTAATTCTTGGTTTAGCTGTGTTATGGCTTAGGAGTGTTCATAAATCACCCTCCTGATCCCTCGGGCATCCCACCAGCTCCCATTATCACCTCCTTATTCTAACAGGAACAATCTCAGAGCAGCAAATCCCCCATTCTCCACAGCTTTCAATCACAACCAAAGAGTAGAGGTGAAAAATCTGCATTTCAAATTATTGTTTGTTGTTATGACAACATCACATGGATTTGGTCCTTGCTGCAGTCTCAGGCTTCAGAGCATTTCCGAGGCTTTTATGCAAAGAGGGTGTTTTAAAGACACATATGCCATGAAGCCAAAGGGGTCACAGCTTCATGCGATGTAAAATATCAAGGGAAACCTCCCAGGATATGATCCCAGAGAAAATTATCTCAGCAGCCAAGCAGAAACCTTTCTTCTTCCTAAGCTCCCCCATAATATTTCAAACTGCAGCCTGGTACAAAAACACCCAAGGAGGGTCCATGGAAGGTACAACAGTGGTGTCCTTTCCCTTCATGTGGGGTTTGGTGCATGGGATTATTCAGTAGGTGTATAAATCTCATTTTCTGAACTATAAAGAATGTGAATAGACATGGGGAAAACAGAGAAAAAATAAAAGAAATATACAATTGGGACCCTTGAAGCCAATAAACTGCACTACAGGCATGCACAGGATAACAGCATTGCAGTTTTAGAGCCCAAATTTATCATTATGGGTGCCTGAGACAGAGAACAGGCCAGAGATTTCATCTGGTGATTTCTGAGAATGCAGCTCAATATATTAAAAACAAAAAGCCAAAAGAACAACAAACCAGCAGCAGTTCATATGAAGTCTGGAATGAAAGATCTTCCTCAGTATCAATAAAGCACATTAATGGCATCAGTTCCCAGCCCAGCCATGGGGACCCTGCACTGCCACCTCCACCCCACAGCCTCACCTGGACGAGGCAGGGCTGTCACTGGGGTATTTGAACAGACACATTTTGACATACCATTAATATTTTTATCATTTTATAGATTATGTAGAAAGTTAGAGCTGTTAAGGGGAGTCAGAGCAGCATCAAGGGACCTGTTCCTGGGGGGATAAACAGGAATTATCTGCTTGGATAATCAGAGACTGTATCAAGCTCACAATTGCCTGAAGCTGGAAGTGACACAGGAGGATCCCACAATCTCCTCCAGTGCTGGTGCAGCTCTTGGAGGTGTCAGTCCCACAGGATTCCTCCTTCCAGGTGCTGATGTCACTCAAATACAACCTAAACTCAGTAGAGAAGGGAGGGTGAGCTGGATCTGGAAAGGTGAAGCTGAAGGACAAGGATGCAGGTGAAAGGGTTAGTGAGGACCAAAGGGGGACCTCGGATCAGATGTGACAACGAGGGCTCCTGAGGAGGAGGAGGAAGAGGAGGAGGAGGAGGAGGAGAAGGAGAAGGAGAAGGAGAAGGAGAAGGAGAAGGAGAAGGAGGAGAAGGAGAAGGAGAAGGAGAAGGAGAAGGAGAAGGAGAAGGAGAAGGAGAAGGAGAAGGAGAAGGAGAAGGAGAAGGAGAAGGAGAAGGAGAAGGAGAAGGAGAAGGAGAAGGAGAAGGAGAAGGAGAAGGAGAAGGAGAAGGAGAAGGAGAAGGAGAAGGAGAAGGAGAAGGAGAAGGAGAAGGAGAAGGAGAAGGAGAAGGAGAAGGAGAAGGAGAAGGAGAAGGAGAAGGAGAAGGAGAAGGAGAAGGAGAAGGAGAAGGAGAAGGAGAAGGAGAAGGAGAAGGAGAAGGAGGTCTTGGCCTTGTGGGGAGGCATTCCCAAGAGCCCTGAAGTCACCCCTGGGGTACAGGAGGGCCCAGGCTGCAGCAGCAGCAGCATCTGATTGAAGGAAAACCAGCAACAAAGTCCATAATGGTTTTAGAGCACTAAGAAAAAAAAAAAAGTGGTTGAACTAAACTCTTGCCATCTGTCTCGAGCTGAAAACGGAGCCACACATCGGTGGTGATTTATAAATAGATTGGGAGCCTTATTAAGGGTTAGTAAAATTGTCCTGACTCCTTATCTCCCCTCTCATTGACATGAATAGCTGCCATTCATTCTGGGGAGAGAATTTTCCTTGTACTGAATAAAAAATCCCTGCTCACAATCCCCACTTTTCATCATGTGTTCCCTGCATTAGTGCAGTTATTCAGCCACAGATGTTTATTCCAGCCAAGCCCAGACTGGGACTTTACTCAGCCCGTGGAGTGAATAAAAGTCACCCAAAGCACAGAGACGGGGTCACGCAGAGAAAAGCTCTTCCCTTGTGTCTCATTTCATACTCCCCTGGCCACGAGGAGCCCGTGGTGATCCCGTGAGCCAAGGTCTGAGTGCCTGGCACCTCGAACAGCTCAGTGAGCCCCACGGCAGGGGTAACCTGTTAACCACCAAAGCGCCACAAAACCACCCCAATTACACTTAGCAATCACTCAGTGCTTGCTGGGGACTGCACTAAGGGGCAGCTCGGGGTCACTCAGCAGATTTTCCCTCCCCACGCTGTCCCAGCCCGGCTGTGCCCACGTTCCCACCACATCCTGGCAAGAGGAAATTCTCTGGTAGGGCCATTCATGTGGAAATTTGCCAAGATGAATTTAAAACCCCTTTGGGCTCAGCTCCTTGCAGACCAGCAGGCTCCTAACCCCCATCTGGTGTTATCCCTGTGAGGAGGAGCAGCACACACAGCCCCCGCCCCACTGCCCACTCCAGGCTGCCCCTCCATCACACGCACAAAATATCAAACAACAGCAGCTTAATGAGATTTTACAAGCATCCCCCCTAATCTATTCCGTAGGCCAGTTCATGAAAAACAAACTCCAATTTCACGGGAATTTCAAACGTATGGATCCTCAGTGTGAAAAAGGCTTGTTGTGTGTGTGGCTCTATGCAGATATTTACTATATACAATAATGCTAGGTAGAAAAGTTATGCTGTATTGACATTTGAATAATATGGTAAATGTAGTTTTTAGCATTAAGTTTTAGTAATAAAAGAATTGTGTGTAAGATATTTTCTTTAGCTCAAGAAGAAAAGAAAAAAAAGAAAAGAAAAAAAAGAAAAGAAAAGAAAAAAAAGAAAAAAAAAGAAAAGAAAAAAAAGAAAAAAAAAGAAAAGAAAAGGAAAAAAAAGAAAAAAAAAGAAAAGAAAAGAAAAAAAAGAAAAAAAAAAGAAAAAAAAAGAAAAGAAAGAAAAAAAGAAAAAAAAAGAAAGAAAAAAAAAGAAAAAAGAAAAGAAAAGAAAAAAAAGAAAAAAAAAGAAAAGAAAAGAAAAGAAAAAAAAGAAAGAAAAAAAGAAAAAAAAGAAAGAAAAAAAAGAAAAAAAAAAGAAAGAAAAAAGAAAGAAAAAAAAAGAAAAAAAAGAAAAGAAAAAAAGAAAAGAAAAAAAAGGAAAAAAAAAAAAAAAGAAAAGAAAAGAAAAAAAGAAAAGAAAAAAAAAAAAAAGGGAGAGGCCCAGAGGTGTTTCTCAACAGAGATAACAGTTACAACAAGAAGAAGAGAACCCCCCCTTAGGACTTTCAGAAGACAAGATGCAGATCTCCCTGCATCCACAGAAGCCACCTGGTCAACCCAGACTGAATCCACACGAACCACCTGGTCAAGCCCAACTCCTGGACGCCCAGGATTAGAAGGGAGACTCTGGGCAAACGGGTCTGTCTTAAGATAAAGATTGCGTAATTTTGAAATTTTGGTCTTCAAAAAGGGGACATTCCTCCCGAAGGAGGCCCTTCTCCTTCACAGCCTTTGTCTGAGAGGGAGGGGGGACAGTAGACCCAGGCTACCTTCTTTGCTCTTATTTGCCTCATTATTTGTCCTGTCTCTGAAAACTTTTTAAACTTTTATTATTGTATTAATTTTTTTGTAACCAATTTTTATTCTTTATTATATTTTCATAAATTTCAAGAAGTGAGTTATTGGCATTTATCACACTCAGCACATATATATGTAGAAGAAAGCACCACAATGATATTTCAATCAGCCTAGAAATAGGATTATCTCAGAAACAGCCCCATGCTGGGTTTTCATTAGCATGTAGCACTAGAAAGATTTCATCACCTTAATGATTTTTCAAGCTTCCGTAATATCCATGATTGCCCATTAGTTCCACTGCCTCAATGTGACCCCTCGTGTTGGTTTTTTTTGTTTGTTATTAAGCAAAAAGACAGAAAACAAAATAAGATGCAACCTGGCAAATACCAGCTAATGACATCTGGGGGGAAAATAATTGGAAACAGAGATTCGAGGGGGAAAAGATGCCTTGGAGCCACAGTAAATGTGACTTAATTTAAATGGTGGACAATAAATAAGAGATGAGTTTGCAGCATGAGGTGGGTGCCTGAACTGCCTGTAGGATTTCAAGCTGCATAATGACAGGTTCCCATTGCAATGAGGGAGGGACAGCACCTGGTCTGGGTGACCCTAAAAAATTAAAATTTTAAAATCCTCTCACCTCCCCATGGTGGGGAGCAGAGCGACCTGTAACTGGAATATTCAATTACAGCAGAGGTTAAAAGGGATCCCTGGTGCTGGGGTGACACACAAGGCTGGACGTGGTGACAACACGTCAGTGCCAAAGACAGCAGGGAAATTAACAGTTTGAAGGAGGACAAGAGGCAGAAGTAAAAGAGATGAAATTAAGTGAGATTCGGGCTGGGGAAATATACCCTAAAGTGCCACATATATTTATTTTTTACATATACACACACACATATATATGTAATGTGTGTGTGTATATATGTAAAAAATATCTATTTTTATATGTATATATAAAATATATACATCTATAAAATATGTATGTATGTAAATATATTATATATTTTTAATATGTATATATAATACAGTATATATACACACATATATGTGTATGCAAAAAATATATTTTATATGTATATATATAATATATACATCTATGAAATATATAGGTGTGTAAAATATAAATTTTCATATGTATATATAATATATACACATATATATAATATGTGTGTGTATGTAAAAACACATTATATATTTTTATATGTATATATATTATATACACATATATATAAAATACACATGTGTATGTAAAGTATATTATATATTTTAATATGTATATATAATATATTATATATAAACACATATATATGTGTGTGTGTGTGTACATGTACATACACAAATATATGTGTAGTTATAAGTGTACATTTATTTTATCTTCAAGAAGAATCTGAGGAAAGGATGAAAACCCCCTGGTTTGGACTCCTCTGGATCCACGGTGCTCAGCTGGATTTCCACACTTCCACACAGTGGCAGTGCAAAGGGATCTGCAGGAGATTTTTCTGGATTATCAGGGAGATAATTTGCTTTTCTTCTCCATAATCTCTGGCTATGGATCCATTAACACACCATTCCCAGACTGAGCCCCCTGACCTCCACCCAAGGACTTCAAGATCTCAAAAACTTCTACAGGAGCATGGCTGAAGGCCTAAGATGACCAACACCACTTGTACACAGATTTTTAGTAGATTTCTACTTTTTGATGGTGATTTAAAGACATAAATCACCCCAGCAATGCCAGCCCGAGTGAAATCTTTGAATTTTGCCTGTTGCAGGTCTCTGCTGTGCACTCCAAACACGTCATGGAGAACAGCACCAACCACAACCATGCAAACAACACCTCAGTCCGCCCCTGCTGAAACACTAAAAAAGTTCCTCTTAATTTGCTGAGGCCACAATTAGACCACAGGCAGCTAAAGGCATGAAAAAAGAAATTCAGGGATGCCAAATTCTTTCCTTATTATGTTTTCTTATATAAGTGATGCTCATGTAAACTGTTGAAGGCTTTGGGAGCTCTCGTTTTCCACTGATTACAGCTGATTTCTCCCCAGTCTGTTTTATTTGAGCTTCTTGCAGACCATAAGGAACCAGTAGGAAGCTGGGTTGGAATAGGTAATTCAAGGAATATTCATTTTACAGATAGGTAAATAAGGGAAAAGTAAAGGCAAAAAAACTCTCTCAGCTTCTAAAGCCCACTATGACACCTTTGGTGTACAACAAAATTGCAGCTTGAAATGCAAACAGTCCCAAATTAACAAGTTTTGGTGAACAAAAGGAAGATAATAGCTTTTTTTTCTGCCATACACATCTGTTCATTAGTGCTGTCTCCCAGACCACTACAGCTGCTCACAGTTTAAAAGAACAACAAACACTTCACACAATATTTACAAGAGGAATTAACAACAGAATGTGAGCAAATAAACTTTGCTTCGAAATGTTTTGGCAATAAAATGTATTTAGCAAATTTTTTATGTATCCTCTGAAACAACCAGGTGGTTTGATTGTGGTGATGCAGCCTGACCCAGAGGAAAATGGAATATTCAATTAGAAGTTTTGCTTGATTTTCTGGTTTCAGATTGATGAACAGGTTATTTTGGTATTTCTCACATTAGTTTTAGGGTTAGGAAATCCAGGGACTCTTTTTGCATGATCCATTTATTATAACCAGACACTGAAAAATGTCCCTGATTTTATTAAAGCACCTGTTTTCTCCCTTTTTGCCCATCACACTCTGTTCATGTGGTTTATCCATCCTTAGGGATGCTCAGATGAACTTTAAAAATTTAGAGTATTTCCATTAAAATTTTAGAACAGTTTTGGAGTGATTTTGAGGCATTTAATTAATTCAGGACACCCTTTAAAGCCACGTTTTTTCTAATCTTGATTTCCCAGGACATGGCCTGACCAACAATCTCACAACCCCCAGTGCCAATTTTGCCACTTGTCTCTCATAGTTTTAGGATTTTTTGGGGGTTTTTTTGAGTGAAACTGCTGAACTTGTCAGATGGGTTTTGAGAAATGAGATTTTGAAGAGGAAAGAAATGATAAAATATCCTCTTCCCTGCCTGGAGCCTGTTCCCTTGCCTTGGGGCACTTTGTTGTTGTTCCTCCTCTGCTCTTCTTTCTCTGAATTTCACATAGTCCTCCAACCTCCTCCACTTTTTCCCTCTCCTTACTCACTTGGATAGTTAGACACTGTAAAAGTGTCTGGAAAAAAAGGGGGCTTGGAAATTCAGAGTGCTGGGATAACCCAGCTGGGTTTTCCCTGAGCCCTCACATCCAGGATGCTCCCTGGAAAGAGACTCCCCCCTAAATATCCCCCCAAAAATTTTATTGGCTTTTTACTAGACAACACACCATCCCCACAAAAAAGAAATGAAGCCTTGAAAATCAATACTGCTGGGGGAAAAATAAGCCACTGAAACCCTGAATTTATTTCAAGATTATCCATTAGAACCAGTACCATGTGATTTGAAGAGCCCAAAAGCAGAATGATTCAGAAAAAAGGGATCTGAATGTCATGCAGAGAATGGAAACATCCAGAAATGAGGTAGACAAACAAGTAATTTATAACCTTTCACGGTTCAGGGACTAAGCATAACATTACCAGCTGTAGGTAGGAAGACACATCTTATTAAGCAAATAATTCCTGTGGCCTCTTCATATCTCCCTGTCCTCCTGCCTCTGTCAGAAACCACGAGGCAAAGCACAAGCCCAGGTCCAGCACAGGCACTAAATGTAGAGTTTTTGGGGGAAAAAAACCCCCAAATCTCCTCCTGAGCAGTTTCATTGCAATCAAAATAAATAAAGGATGGGAAATAAATAGCTGTGTCAAGTTAAAGAGAACTGCTGCTAAATTAAACCCTCCCCAGAGCTGTCACTGTGCCACAGGTGAGTCCTTGGAGCCACGGGCAAGTGGAAAATGCCAGGGATGGCTCCTGCTGGAGCCAAACCAGGCTTGGAAACGTCACCCAACACCCCCAGTGCTGGCACAGAGCCTTGGGTAATAAGGAATCTGTTGCTTTTAATGACTTCTTATCACTGGATTTTCGACTCTATGATTCTAAAAGGAGGCAGACAGAGCCCTGGCACACAGAGCTCACCACTCCTGGCATCCAGTGATGGGGAGAAAAGCTGCCCAGGGATCAGGGCAGGGGGACACCAGTGCAGGTCCCTGTGTCACCTCCTGGCAGGTGAAATTCAGGACTATTGTGGCACAGCAGGGCAAGGTCATGGATGAGAGCAGCCCAAACCAAACATATTGGGTGTCTTAGGAGAAAGAATCAAAGATTGAGCATTCCTTGATGATTATTGACTACAAAGGCACAGCCTAGCCCATTCTAAAGGAAACGTCACAGCCCTGCAGCTCATTTCCCCAATTTGTGGGGTTCAGACCTCCAAACACAGCCCAGTTACACCTGTTTTAACAGGAAATGCAGACTCTCCCTTTATTTCTGCTGCTGTGGTGTCTGTGATGTTTCTCTGAGGAACAGCCACACACGGGGACCAGTGGAACCCCAACAGCAGTGACAAAGCTTTTATGGCACCAATCCACCAATTCTACCCCAGACATTCCTCTCGTGCCATCCCAGCACCCACCCAACACACAGAGTGCTTTTTCCAAGAACAGTTTTGATGTGAGATGCTGTATTCCCTGTTATCTGCAGGAAAGCAGACAAAGACTATGGACAAGAAAGGGTAAATCCCACAGGGCATCCGTGGCTGGCAGGAGATATCCTGAAGCGGGCTGGAATTGCAGATGGAGTTAGGAACGTAGCAATGATAAGGCTGGGGAGTGGAAACAAAAAGCCCCAACGAAACAAGCTGCTCTTTTGTCCTCTTATTTCTCTCCTTGGCTCACGGTCCTGAGCTAACAATGACTGTTCCTCCCTGGGTGTGTGAAAGTTAGAATTTGTGGAGCCTGGGGAATGCTGGGGCAGGGGGAGAGGGATGAGAATTGTTCCCAACCATTCCCTCTGGCTCTGGGAGCCCGGAGCTGCAGGCAGCCGTCCCTTGCTGCCGTGGCCGAGAGCAGCTCTGCAATTACACAGCTGTAATTAGAACCAGCTGCTGGAGAAAAGGGCAGTGTCCATGTGGGAAAAGGGATTTCTAAAGGGAATTTTCCTTCTTGCATGGCACGAAGAGGAGGGGAGCTGAGGGCTGGTGCAGGGATGGGAGAGCCACAGACAAGGCCCTTCCCTTCCCTTCCCTTCCCTTCCCTTCCCTTCCCTTCCCTTCCCTTCCCTTCCCTTCCCTTCCCTTCCCTTCCCTTCCCTTCCCTTCCCTTCCCTTCCCTTCCCTTCCCTTCCCTTCCCTTCCCTTCCCTTCCCTTCCCTTCCCTTCCCTTCCCTTCCCTTCCCTTCCCTTCCCTTCCCTTCCCTTCCCTTCCCTTCCCTTCCCTTCCCTTCCCTTCCCTTCCCTTCCCTTCCCTTCCCTTCCCTTCCCTTCCCTTCCCTTCCCTTCCCTTCCCTTCCCTTCCCTTCCCTTCCCTTCCCTTCCCTTCCCTTCCCTTCCCTTCCCTTCCCTTCCCTTCCCTTCCCTTCCCTTCCCTTCCCTTCCCTTCCCTTCCCTTCCCTTCCCTTTCCTTTCCCCCATCTGGGGATGTGAGAAATGGTGCTGGATGAGCAGACAGAGGAGGGAAAAGAAGTAAAAAATGGGAAAGGCAGCTTAGGTCAAACATTTATCAGGGTCTGCTTTTCCCAACCAGCACTGGGGGAGCTGTGGACACAGCAGCCTTGGGAGCCTGGTGGAATATTGATGCTGATGGGGGTACTCTGGCCAAAGCACAAATTCCAGCTTTGCAAATGTGGAAAATGAGCAGCACTCTGCTCCAGTGAGTGACTGGGATGGGATACGCCTGGGGTGTCCAGCCCTGGCTCCTGCTCCCTGCTCCAAACCCCTTGGAGCCCTCTGCTCTGTTATCCCCTCCAATGGGAAAAGAGTCTCCAAAAGTGTTCCCACCCCACCTGTCCCATCTGCCTTCCCAGTGAGCCCCATCCCAGGGCAGCTGCTCCGTAACTGGAGTGGAAAATCCTTGAACTCATTCATATGTTCAGTATTTTTCCATTTTAAGGCTTTTTCTCCAGGGAATGTTACAAAACTCCCACAAACACACCCAGGAGCATCACCCAGAAGGGCTGGACCAGGAGAGCTCTTCCCAGGTTTGCTGTGGACTGTGGCACTGGCATCACTCAACCTCTTTGTCCCTGCTTTCACACAAGATCCTTTACCTTTTATAAACCAAATATTTTTATTGTTCACCTGTGATAAAACAAGGTAGGGTTGAGCAGCCTCCCTTTCCAAATCATCAAGCATCATCTGCTCTCCTGCAGGTTTACCAAACCCAGACCTCCCAAAATCCTGGTTTTCGGCCAAGGGATCCCTTACAAGATGTTTGCAATAGAAAATTCTGGGTTTTTGCACATTCCCCCCACTCTTTCTTGCAGCTTCTGTGTTTTCCTGACTGTCACTCAGTGTTTCAGGGGACACAAGCTTTTATTTTTAACCGAGTGACTCAGTTCTGATGCGATCAATTGATGGTTAATGCTGGGATGTTAAGGAAAAAAACCACACCAAATACCCTGAGACTCTCTGATAAAATCCCAGACATCGGCGAGACTGGATGAAATAAGACACTTCCCAGAGTTTGCCCTAGATACCAGATGCAAATCAAAGCTAAATGGGCTCTGAAATTTGAAGTGGATGCAGCTCCCCACTGGTTTCATCTGGAGCAGTGGGTGCTCAAAAACCTGATGTGAGATGTGCAGTTCCTGCAGTAAAAGCCAGGGCCCGAGGGTCTCCCATCAAACAGAAACCCCACAGCAGATGCTGAGCCAAAGCAGGAAAGCAGCGAAGCAGGAAAACACTTGAACCCGGGGTTTGGAGCAAAACTGGCTGAGGAGGGCAGGGCAGGGCTGTGCCCTCAGGGTGAGCTGCCAGGACCTGGGTGGGGAGCGCAGGGGCTGGCAGAGGCTCCTCTCATTGCTCACACACAGATTCATCTGGGGATGAATCACAAAGTGACACTTTAGGGTTTTTCTTTTGGTGCTTTCCTGCCCATGTGGGCTCTCTTGTCCCTTGCAGGGCTCTCCATGGCTCCAGCACGGCAGATACCAGGGTGATCTGTGTAGGGAGTGGACAAGGTTGAGCACGGCATTAAATACCAGAAAAAGGGGCTGCCAAACCCTAATTCCTCTATGGGAACCAGTTCTCTACCAATTAATAACAGGTAGTTACAAACAAATTACGGCCACACTCAAAATACTTTGTTTTTACTCAGCAGCTAGTATTTTGATTACCTGAAGGCTAAAAAATGGTTTATTGTGGGCATAATTCTGCTCAGATGATAGAATCATTAAGTCATGGAATGGTCAGGGTTGGAAGGGACCTTAAAGCTCGTCTTGTTCTTAACCCCTGCCATGGCAGGGAACACCTTCCACTGTCCCAGGCTGTTCCAAGCCCTGTCCAGCCTGGTCTTGGACACTTCCAGGGATCCAGGGGCAGCCACAGCTCCTCTGGGCACCCTGTGCCAGGCCTGACGCCCTTCCAGGGGAGAATTCCTTCCCAACAAAGAACAATTCTTGGCATGCTCCAATCCAATGGATCCTGGGACTCAAAACTGCCATGATACAGAGGCTTTGTTTCCCAGGGTGGAAGCATCCAACATGAATTTTTCTTACTAACTCCCTTTCTTGGTTGTTATTCTATTTCCAGGGGAAGCCCACGGTGTACTAGGAATATCCCAGTAACCTGGCTGAATGGGAATACCCACAAGCCTCACCCCATGTGGGCTTTGCAATTAGCTGCTCATTTATTTGGAAACAAAGGGTGATTTTAGTGTTGTTTCATCCTTCTGCCAGATAGAACACGATGGCCTGCACATCCATCAGAGGCACCTGGCCCGAGGCACAGGCCACAGAGATAACAGAGATGCACCAATTATACTGAATAATATTCATATTTATAACAGCAAACCATCCATCATGGGCATTAGCTGTCTTTGACATTGTTTAAAGTGATGAAGGAGATAAAATAAACCCAGCAGCTTCCTCTATTACCCAGAAAATAACCGGTGAGAAGTAATAATAAACTGCAAAGCACAGAGGAACTGAAGCTTTCTGCTGCAGATGGACTTGGTCCTGAGGGAAAGGTCTCTGTCTTGCTTTATCTTCCTTTGCTACTTAAAAAAAAATGAAGGCAGCAAAATCCGTGGATAAATTAAACAAGGCAGTTACTCTCCAAACACTGAATTGCACCACCAGCCTTAATTAGATCTCGCAGCCCGACTGTGAAAATTGGGGCCTTTAATTTGTGAGTTATGGTAACTTGCTGGTGTTTATTAACCTCGCCTGCTCAAATTCCAGGTTTCACAGCACTGTGCCCCAGCCATGCACTCCTACCGGAGAGCTTGGCTGGAGTGGTGCTTTCCAAAAATCCCTGCATCCTCAGGGAGAAATCAGCAACCAGTGATGACATCTGTCTGATGAAAATTCACATTATCAGTGGTGCTTGGGATCAGATGATAGACAAAGCTGTGATGGGGTCCCAAATCCTTTTTAACCCTCCCCATGCCCCTGAGCTCTGCTCCAGCCAGGGGCTTTCCTGGGAAGGAGTCTAACACAGCTTAAAAATCCACACTTTCTATCTGTGTGTTTTTCCCCCCTGAACTTGATAATTATCTAAGAGCTTCCCGTATATGAGGCATGAAGGAATAGTGCAGTAATTGCCTTAAATGCTAAATCTTGGGGGAATTCAGGCTGATACAAACAGATCATCCTTCCTCACATTGGTGGCTGTTTCTACGTGGTGCTTTAATTGCTGTAATGAACCTGCCTCGATGCTACACCCTGGTGTTTGATCAACTCAGGGGCTCGTGGCTGTGGGAAACAACTCCACACCTCCAGCTAGGACATAAAAATAGTGTGTTCAAAGGATCCCAGACAATCCTGGTGCTGCACATCAGGTCTGAGAAGATGCTGAAGGCATCAATATCCATTGATGTCCAGGGTGAACGGTGCAAGGCAGCAGCAGCACAGATCTCGAGAACAGTCTGCAGACACAAAACCCAAAAGTTTCAGCCTGATTTCATTAGACCAGCTGATGCATCTGAGAGAAAGGTAGAAAAGCTTTTTGGGTTCACAACCCCTTCATCAAAGCTGACAGAGATTACAAGTTCTGTGTGTGCTTGAGTGCTCTGCTGAATTAGGGCCCTGCATCAGTTCGAGGCCACTGCTGTGCAATTTCCCCCTTAATTTTGTCACTGTTTGCTCCTCTCTCCCGATGCTGAGTGGGCTAAGAGAGGGTCCTGCTGGATGCAATATATGGTTATCTAGAAGCCTCTTCACACTTTAAACCATAAAGAAACAATTTCCTCTGGATATAGGGAGTTGATTACTACCACAAGCCTTCCTGAGCAGGGGGAATAGAAAGCTTGGATGGCCTAAATCA
Source organism: Prinia subflava (assembly GCF_021018805.1). Taxonomy (NCBI): domain Eukaryota; kingdom Metazoa; phylum Chordata; class Aves; order Passeriformes; family Cisticolidae; genus Prinia; species Prinia subflava. Next base: position 3,474,917 of record NC_086267.1, on the reverse strand, counting down.
AATGTGCTGCCTCACTTTAGTTTAATAAAATTGTCAGGGCATCATTTAGTACCTCATCATTAAATATTGAAGCCTGTTTTTAATTCAGGGGTAATTCTGCCTCTTAGAGTTTACTTTTGCTTTTTCCCGCCACTACTTCAGACTCGATGCCTAAAATATGCCAGCTATTAAATTGATAGCAGGGCAGAAATAAACTGATGGCAGGGCAGATATAAACACATAAACATGCACAAGGAGTAAAAGTGGATGGGCAGTTAAACATTGCACTCCTTGCCCCAGTCTCTGTGGCTCCTTGTTGCTTGTGGCCCTGTTTAAGTTGTCCAGATGTCTTTTATAGCCCTGCTGAGAAAAAAAATGAAAATAGAGGCAGAGCTCAGTATTTCTAATTCTGATCATTCTTGCTGTTCACACTTCAGCTTGGGGCTTCGTTGCCACAAAAGATTTGGAGATACCCCAGTAAAAATCTGCTAAGTGAACAGATTATTTACTTCCTTGGGATTTTTGTCAAGTGTTGATTAAATTAAGACATATTACTGGCTTCATATTTACATCTGCCCCTGCCATTTCCATTATTGAGCCCTCCTCAATCAACACAAGGGAACAGAGCAAACTGTTCCTCCTGTAAGCTGTGCCTGAGACACTGAGAAAGCAGACTGGGGGTGTGTTCCCCACTGGAGTATTTCCCTCCTTAATCCTAAATCCAGACTCAGTTTTGCACCTTACACCGACCCCCAATGGCTCTGCACTGCTATCAAAGCTAATGAAGGAAAGTTAATACATTTCCCAGATCTCTGTAAAAACTTAGTTTGCCCAATTATCTTGTCTAATTGCATTACACACTGACAGATGAATACACAACCCCCTGACATTTTAGTTTGCCACCTATAAATTGGCTGAAGAGATCCCATTCTTACTTAGTTTGTCTGATTCTGATTTTAAGTTGCCTTGCTGAATTATGTCTTTAAAATTTAACTGTTGGTGTGCTAAATCAAATTGATTTTCCTTGGACCAAGTGGTAAAACTCTGTCTCTAGTCTGTAGGAGACAAGGAAAGGAGTTGCTTGAGTAATGAAATGGTGGAAGAGAGGAAATGGGAGATAAATTGGGATCACTGGAAGCCACGAGCAGAAACCTGCAGCCAGCTCTGATGGGAGCCAAATCCATCACTGGAGGCTGTGCATTGAATGACCCCATTAGTACTGGAAAGGAAAAGACCAAGAAGCTCAAGTGGAACAACTTTTGTCATGGGAGTGTAGTAAAACCAATGCTTTTAGTGTGTTTTCCACCCAAAGGTTATCCCCAGTTATTACCAGGATCTGCTCAAGTAGAAATTCCCCATTTCTTGCCAGGCATGAGTGCTCACAACTCCCCCTGCCTCCAGCACACACCTCCCCATTGCACTTGCCCCTGTGCTGAGGTGATTGACAATGATGTTTGAAAGTTTATCTCTATTTTATCCGTATTTTTAGCACAGAAAATCACCCAGAAGTGCACTTTGCTTTATGTTCCGTTCTGCAGGTGTTGCTGGACTGCCTGTAGGGGCTTTCAGCACTGATGCTCCTCTCTGCCCTTAAACACACTCAGGTCTGGGGGTTTGAGGATTTGGGGGAAGTTTTTTTGGGTTTCCCAAAGTTTCTCTAGAGTTCTTGCTTAATCTCCTCCTCCTTTCATCCTGGATTTACAAACCCCATCAGATTTCCAGCAATAAAACTCCCCTGCCCACCCTCTGCCTCTCCTTCCCTTATTTCAGAGATCCCTTTTGGGTGGTCACTTCACACCACAATCTCTTTTCTCATCACATCCAAGGAAACAGAGCTCAAATGGAGCAATCCACTGCTGTGTCCTGCTCATGCACAAACCCTCAGGGAAATCCTGCCCACAGGGTACCAGGGTGGTGCCAGCAGCCTCCCCTGGCTGTAGCTCATGGGAATTTGGGACACTGAGGTGTTCCCCACCTGCACCTCCAGCCTGAAGCTTTGGGACTGGAAGGGGCAGCCCCTGGGAGCAAACTTTGCTGCTGGCAGCATCCTCTGGGATCTGCACAGACGGATCTGCAGGAAGACATCATTTCCATTTGCCTCAAGGAGATTAAGTTTGCTGCTTGCTGTGGTTTATCCTGTCAAATCGAGCTGGCTGCGGGGCTTTTCATGAAAGCAACAGAACTGCCAGATAAAGAGGAGACTTTCCAAATGTACCGGGAGCTGTTCAGCACAACCTCACCCACCTTCCTTCCCCCCCGACCCCTGCAAGTCATTTTTGGAACTGACAAAGAGAAAACCAGGATAGGTTTTAGAATCAAGATAGGAGCTCCCCTCTATGCCTGGCACAGCTGGATGTTCACTGATATTTGGCCAGGTGTGTGAAGTTATTTAAGCCACTATTTTTTGCCACTATTGCTTTAGAGCAATGAGGAGAGATTAGAACAGCCTTTCCAGTCATGAAAGTTCTGTGTCAATAACCCCCCTTCTCACCCCAAGGCAAACACCCACAAGGCCAAGAACAGCAATCTTTGTGCTTTACAGGTGAAAAACAGACAGCGAGGGGTTAAGGAGCTGGTCCAAGACCTCTCTGCCAGATGGTACAAAAGGAGGGATGAAGGGTGGAAAGTATTTTTGATGCATCATCCCACCAGATAATTCACATTTGGTCAAGCATCATATTGAAGGGAAGGGCTTTGGGGGTTGGAGTGTGCAAGAGGAAGCTGGAGAGCACAAATGAAATGAAAGGGGGAGGTGGAGGGGGAAAGTTCTTCGCAATCCATTTGGCACAAAGGGCTGTGTGCCTGGTGAGAAGAGCAGGTAGCCAAGCTGCAGAATTCACTGGGAAGGAGGGGCTGTGCTCATTATTAGGTTATAATCATCCGTTTGATTACATTATTGATTATACTGCTTCATTATTGGGATTGTATTATTTAATTTCATCCTTGACGTTCCCTGCTTGCTCTGTCACCACACAGTAACCAGAGGTTGTGTTATCATTATTAATACTCCCTTCTCTTGAAAACAAAACAAAGATTTCCCTTTCGGTCAACCATCTTTGGACCATTCAGAGAAGCAATAAAGGAACCTCCAGGGTTTTTCCCAGTTAAACCAGTCCATCCCACACAGAGCAAATGTGACCTCTGACAGGACAGCTTCAGCCATTAGGGATTTCCCTGCAGACACCCAAACACCCTCCTGTCAAAATAGGAAGCTGCATCCCAAAATCCACCATGCAAAGCTTGTGTGAGTCCTTCTGCCATCCCACCTCGCGGTGCTTTGCTGCTCCAGCAGGTTTTAAAACACCCCAATTACAACCAGGCTGTGCAGATCCATCTGACAGACAAATGCAGCTCGGAGTTCGCGAGCAGGAGCGTGTTCAGGACGATGCTGATTTTAAACTAATGGGATTTGTAGCTCTCCCAGGTCAGGGAAGAGCCAACCACTATGGTGCAGAGACAGAAGAAGCCACATTAGCCAGGGCACTGCAGGGCTTTCCATATTACAGCATTAGAATAAAAAATAATGTGCTAGAAAATGCTGTTCTGCAGCAGATTGGAGAGCACAGCGATGCCTGGCATGGCGCTGGATCAAAGCCGAATCCTGTAGCATTAATTATGCAAACACCAACGAGAGACATTTTGCTAGTTAAAGCAAAGAAAAATAATCAGATCGGTGTCGTTACAGTGTGAGGCAGCAAAACAGATCCTGTGCAAACCATTAAATTCATTTGTGCAGTCAACCTGCACGGACATTTCTTCCAGATTTGCGGGTTCTCATGCCAGTTTTCTCAAATGTGAGAAAACATGGAGCTCTCACACAAGCCCGTGTCAGAGATGATGCCAGTCCTTAAGTTTTGGGGTTTTTAAAATTTTCAGAGTTTATCTGACTGGTGAGGCTCAGCCACAGAAAAACTAGCCAGGCACATAAATGTGTATTGCTCTTGTCACATCTGAGACACAAAAGCAAATTAGAGCCATTTTCTCTAACAAGGCTTAGTTAAAACAATAGCAAACTGCAAAATTCAGGTAGAAGGTGTGGAAAATGGATCTGTGGATAATTCTCTACAAATCCATTTCCCACAGAAGGGAGCAAACACCTTCATATGACAACTACATTTATACAAGGTCAGTTCTTTAAAATAATCTAGCAGCACACCTGGCTGAGACACCCAGCCTGCCTCAGGCTCCAGTTAAATCAGTTTGGAGGACTGGAGACCCAAAAGGGAAAATCACCAAGTTCCTAGGGAAAGACACGGGCAGGAGGCAATTCCCTGTGTGGGGGTATTTGGGGTGGCTCCTGTCACCCAGGTTTCTGCCTCAGGCACCTTTTCCCCCTGCGATATTTTGGATTCACTATCAGGCTCACATTTGGAGCCCTGTCCACTTCCATAGGCTTCATTCTGCTGCCTTTGCTTGTCGGGTTTTAATTGCTTTGTCAGACGCTAATTACAGCTCTTTCACAGCTCTGCTCTCCGGGCTGTTGCATCCCAGACCCGGCTTTCCTCGAGAGCCTGCGAAAAGCACCAAAGATTTTCCAGCCAGTTCCCCGCTCTGGGGCGGCTCACCAATGCCTCCAGCTGTTCCCTTGTTGAGGTTTTGTTTTAAAGGGCATTGCTCAGATCTCTCCTTTTCCTGAGGAGTTTCTATCCCGGATTCTCTGTTATCCTCCCTTGCCCGAGGCAGCGCAGCGCTGGAACACCGAGCGCTTCCCAGCCAGCCTGTGCCGGAGCCCGGCTGCCTCCTGTGACACCTCGGGAGATGCACTGTGTGAAACCTCGGTTATTGTCCCTGCTGCACCCTGGCTTCTTTCTGACGCAGCTTTTTACCCATTTATTCCTCTGCTCTGTTAGATCCTGGTTAAACGCTGCTATCAGTCACAGAAAGCAAAGGAGATGGAAAAATCAGAATGGTTTGGGTTGGAAGGTTCATCTCATTCCACCCCCCTGCCATTCCACCTTCCACTATCCCAAAGTGCTCCAAACCTCTCCAACCTGCCCTGGACACTTCCAGGGATCCAGGGGCAGCCACAGCTTCTTTGGGCAACCTGTGCCAGGGCCTCACCACCCTCCCAGGGAAGAATTCCTTCCCTAGACCTTGTCCAAATTTACTCTCTCTCAGCTTTAAGCCATTCCTCCTTGTCCTGTCACTCCAGGCCCTTGTCAAACGCCCCCTTCCAGCATTCCTGTGGCCCCTTTTAGATACTGCAAGGGGCTCTAAGCTCTCCTTGGACTCTTCTCTAGGCTCAACAGTCCCAACTCCCTCAGCCTGTCAGCAGATTTTGCTGTATCCACACTGTTCACCTTTAATTATTTGAATGGTTATATGATGATAATGAATCCAAGAGGTCACTTATTTTAGGGGGTCACCCAAATCTTCAGAAGTCAGTCTTCACCCCCCAAGTCCTACTCTCTTCTTTCCAAGCTCGTAACAAAACCTTCCTTCACCACATCTGCATCAGCCTTCAACATCTGGAATGGCAAGTGGGACCTGGGTCTTTGGTATCTCTGTGTGTAAATAGTACTAAAATCAGCGTTTCCACAAAAATAATTATATCTACTTCTGGCAGCCATTTGATCTCACATCTCTTAGAAATGCTATAACCATTTCAAAACTCTTGACTCCAGCTTTGATCCAACCATGCCAGGAAATCGTTATTTCTATATTGCAACCACATTTGAGCACCAATCCTACTGAGTTCCAAATGACCTTGTTTTTAAAATTGCAAGAAACAATCCTTTGGATGCAACAATAACAATGAGCACTCAAGAGCTTTGCTGTCCTGGAAGAAGGTCACCTGCTGAAGAGCATCCTTGGCAGGACCAAGGGATTTTGTTTCACGCACCAGAAAGCAGCAAAGCTGAGGGGTGGGCACAGCACACAGGGTTCAGGCAGATGAAACAAACACCCAAAATATTAAGCTCTGTCACCTCTCCAAGAGAAAAATGGTCTGAAGTGTTGCAGTGCATTTCCCACACACAAGGAAATGTTTCCAAACAATGAAAATGGGTTCCAGTTTCACCTCTGACTTTCAAGGAAAAGCACCAGAACTTTCTGTGTTTCTCTCACCGTGGTTGGCTCAGTGCCAGGATGGGAGCACCTATTGGGTTTTGGAAATGTTTCTCGAAGCCTGTGGCTGTTTCTATTGGGCAGCAAGCCAAATTATCCCTCCTTGATAATTGTATACTTTAAAAAGAGGCTTTTTGGGGTGTCTTAGTCAGTGCTAGAGGTTTCTCTGCACCATGCCCGGCTTTTGTTTTGTTTTTGTATTGTCATTTTCACATTTATTAAAACCTTCGTTTTACAAAGCACACCCAAAGAGCCATCTCACAATTATTCTAAGCCACTCTGAGAAGTGCTGGACACCCTCAGAACTCGACCCATCTTCCTGGGGCTCATAACACACTGGTGTAGAACTGTATCACCAAACGTCCCAAAACACACCTCAGCAAAGTTATCTCCCTCTTTCATTTTTTAAAATTGATCTTGTGGTAACTAGGAACAGCTCTAAATTGAGACAAGATAAGCATGATTTGAATCCCATGAAGATCCTCCCTCTCTCTGCAGGACAGGCTGGTGGTGGATGCTCTGCAGCCCTGCCCGCGCCTCTCGCTCCCGGCCCTGCCGAGAGGGACCATCTGCTCTGCAGCCAGGAAAAGGCACTCTCGGCTCAGGTGGAGCCAGGGCTGCACCCAGATGAGCAAAAGGATTCCTCTTCTAGCTCTTTTTCTGGTGCTGACCCACAATTTTCTCCTGTGTTGTTCATTTTTTCTCTGTTTGCCCCAGGGCTGCACCCAGGTGATCAAAAGGATTCCTGTTCTAGTCCTTTCTCTGGTGCTCACCCATGTTTTTTTCCCTGATTTCCATTTTTTCTCTGTTTGAGCCAGGGCTGCACCCAGGTGATCAAAAGGATTCCTGTTCTAGCCCTTTCTCTTGTGCTCACCCATCATTTTTTCCTGTGATGTTCATTTTTTCTGTGTTTAAATAGGAATGTGTGGCCATGGTTATTACTCTGTTCAAAGCCAAGCACTTCATCCCATTTTATTCCTTACATCCCAAAGCAATCCAAGCTATCCCCATCTCCCCATTCCCCACATTCAAAGGACCACGTCCCCTTCTCTTTATGGCTTCTACAATGAACCTGCAGAATTTCTCAGCTCTGAAAATTCATTTTTTTCCCCTGAGTTTTAAGGCTGCCTTATAGGTCCTTTGTTCACTCTCAAACAAGCTACTGTTGAGCTTTACTTCTTTTTGTCCTCTGCTTCTGTAATTAGCAAAACTTTGTGGCAAAAGCCTCTGTTGTGTGCAAAGCACCTGCATTTCATCTCACTGGAAGCAGCACTTTCCTAGCTGGAATGCAAGCACCTGCCTCTTGAAGCACAGTAATCCCACTAATTGGCTCCTCCTCTCCATTTTGCCTCTAAATATGCATTTTGTAGGGTGAAAAGAAGTGCTGCCACCTGCCACCACTCTTTTTTCTTTTTTTTTTTCATCATTCCTGGTGGATTTCTTCTGGATATTCACCCAGGGCAGAGAAGCTGTTTCCCCTCCAGGTTTATTCCCCACAAGTGTCATGTAATGGGTTTCCATCCTTGCAGGAGGGACATGTGTGGCTCCCAGAGCTGCTTCCCGAGCTGACCTGCAGCTGCTGGCACATTTGGGATTTACAAAGCCTTTAATTATCCCCCTTTCATTGTATCAGTCCAACGCTGCCTCTGAGCACGTAATATATTATTTTAGTAGGCTGCCACAAGAGATCTCTCAGAAATATAATTTCATTCATGAGCTGACATAGGTGTATGCTATTTGTATTATGACTTAGAGTGGTCCTCTGTATTTGGGAGTTGCTTTTTTGTTGGCTTTCCATGAGTATTTGTAGTCCCCAGGAGTGTTTGTGCTACTGATGATGCAAATAAAACAAAAGGTATAATCATATTATTTAGAAATTTCAAATACCTGCCAAAAACTTTTAAGTGACAAGGTTTAGACTCATCAGATGTGTCCATAGAGCAAGAAGAAGAGGGAATAGAAAACAAATCTCAAGCACAAATCATTTGGCTTTAAACAAAATTTCTGTGGGCTTTTGTGTCCCTTCATCGTGCTAAGGTCACACATTTTGTTATCCAAGTGAAATGCACAGATATCAACCCAGTTTTTTGATAATAAAAGCTACTGGCAGGAGAGCTATTGATAATTCTGGCACCAGAACACTAATTGATATTGCTTGCAGGCACTGGCAGTCCTCACTGCTTCGGGCAACCACTTTCGCTTGAATTTAGATATTTTCCCTCAATTTTAGACAGAATGCAGAGAACATTTTAGCTAAAGAAGTGAGTTTCAAGGCAAAACATGGAACTTGTTAAGAATCATTAGCATAATTTTGAAGGATTCTTGGGCTTCTGCCTGTTCAGTTCTGCATTATTTGGGGCTCAGCCATCAGCAAAGTGCTGAACAAGGTGTTCACACAAGTCCTCCTCAGTGAGTCCCACACAGGCTGGTGTACACCTGAGCAGGTGAGGAAGGTAGCAGGGAGATATTTCACTGTCAAAGGCTGAGGAAAGATACTTCCCTAAATAGAAATGGGCTCAAGCATGGACAGAAATCTCCATGGTGCCCGAGAGAGACACTTCTCAGCAGTGTCAGCGGCTCGGCCTCCTGAAGCTTCCCCAGAAAATGTGGTTTTGCAGTCACAGGCCCCTATCACTTCTCATCTCCTACATATCTTATCCAAATCTTTGTTTCCCTCCCTGCCTCCAGGAGAATACCAGATGCTTCCCAGTACAGCACCTCTTGCTACTAAAAGCCGTCAGGAAATCAGCCCTTCATGCATACTTGAGTGCATCACATCTGTGAATCTGCCAGAGATGCAATCCTTCGTGAAAAAAATCCATTTTAAAAACCATCAGCATTTGCCAAAATCTGTTTCCCCTCTAGAAAAGGCTCCCTAATAAACTCCAGCCACTAAAGATCCTGGGCTAGTTTATCATCTCTTTTCCATGACCTTCATCTAACTTCAGCTCTCATACTCAAAGCAGGAGTGAGTTATTTTGATTAACGATGATTGCCTCTTTGTCAGCTCCGTAAATCAACTAAAATAAGAAACTCATACCTTGAAAGATTTAGAGGAGTTGCTGCCAAGTATTTTTATAAGGTCTTTATTCACTCTCTCTGCTCCCAAATGCTCCACAATAAAACCCCTTGAGCTCTCAATTCCCCTCCCTCCTCTGCAGACGCTGCGTTTCCCCGTGTTTTCCGTGAGCTGATCCATTCCTACAGCTGTAGGGCTGCTTTGTCTCCTTGTTGGTGCAGAGTCATCACTGATCACACACACGATGTGAGCACAGCAGGAGGATTCGGGGCAGATCACAGCCCTGGCTGTGACAGGAGGGGTCAGGCTAACAGCAGCTGCAGGCTGGGCAAGCTGGGGAGGGGGGCTGGCAAGTGGCCAGGGGAGGAGCACCTCAACCCATCCCAGCAGGACAGGACAAGGAGGAATGGCTGGAAACTCATAGAGAACAGGTTTGGATTAAATGTAAGGAACAAATCCCTTCCTGTGAGGATGGTGAGGCCCTGGCACAGGGTGCCCAGAGAAGCTGTGGCTGCCCCATCCCTGGAAGTGTCCAAGACCCGGCTGGACAGGGCTTGGAGCAGCCTGGTCTGGTGGAAGGGCAGAAGGGTTGAAACATTGATGGTCTTTGAGGTCCTTTCCCTCCCCAGCTCCTGTGTCAAGTCCTGACCTCTCTCACAGGGAAGAATTCCTTCCTTATATCTGATCTAAACATCCCTCTTGTTCTAAACATCCCTTTTCAGTGCCCTGTCAGCAGCTGGAAGCTGTCAGAGAGGGAGGGATGGGACATGTTGGTCTTGAAGATTTTTTTTTCCAGCCTAAAAGATTCCACAATCCTGTGATAGACACAGCCAGCTCTGTGGCAGTGGTGGCCTTGCAGCCCTACATATGCATTAAGATGAGATTTCCCCTCACCATTTCGGGAACAATTTGAAGCAGAGACACCTTTGATGCCTTTGACACCAGAGATCCAACGTGTCACAGGTCAGGACAGCCCAGGCAGAGGATCAAACCAGCAGCTTGTGCTGGTGACAGAGTGGAAAAGCACCTTGTTCCTTCCTGGCCTCCTTGTAACAGGGTGTGAGAACGGGGATCACAAGGGTTTGACGTGGAAAAGGGGAAGAGGAGAAGAAGGGCCTCTTAAAGATGAGTTCCTGTCCGTGGCACCCCATCAGCTCAACCACCAAGGGCACAAGAGAAAAATAAAGTTTTCAGCAGAACAATGACACTGAGAGCAGGATCTGCACCTTAAATACGACTCAAATAGAGCTGAGCATTCATTGCCACGGATTTCACGCTGCCTTTCAACAGGCAGCCAGCACAAAATGAAGCCCCTGTACTGTGTAAAAGCAATGCCAGACACAAATAACTGTTTTCATGTAAAATCTTGGTGGCTTGTGCCAATATAAGCCAAGCAGTAGCCACAGATGTTAGTTAAGGACATCTTAGTGTTGTGTTCACTGTGCATTCTGCAGCCTAATTACACTGCCTTCATTATTAATAACGTACAAACTGAGTAGTGATAGATTAAGACAGTTTTCATTATTTTACTGTAGTTCTTTTACAATGTAAGTCAAAAGCAAGAGGATAAAAAGAAAAATAGAAATCCTGAGATGAGTAGAGATTGTTGCGAACACAAAAATGAGAGATAAAATATTTCTGAAAAACAGACATTCCTCTCACTACCATTATGCCAAAAATAATGGAGACTGACATCATTTGGAAGGGAAAGGGAAACAATCAGAGAATATTAATTGGGGCACACATCATGCAGTGATTTTGAATTCCTCCATGCAGAGGAAAGACAGAGAGGAAAAAGTTGCTGTATTCTTGCAGCCTCTGGCTGTCTGTGGGCAGAAAGGGAAGGTCGTGCTTGAAAGAGGAGCCAGAGTTGCCCTGGAGTCAGCTGGAGCCTGTGTTCAAAGGGGGCAGCACTTCAGCTTTTGGGGTGTGTGCTGTGCGTTTGTAGTTTTTTTCTTTTTTTTTTTAAGCTGAAAAATGAAGGTCTCTTGACTTCCCCCAGGCTACCTAACCCGGCTTCACAGCCCACTCCTGTTACAAAAGCACTAGTTCTACCTGTTAACCTGGCTGCTAGAATGTTATAAAACATATCAGGGTCCTAGAATAAATTTGCAGAAAAAATAAATAGGTATTGGAAAGGTAATTCAAAAAGCCAATCTTACATTTTTGGCTTTCACACAGTACAGATACTCTCTCTACAGCCATTTCTGTGGAGATTCCTCAGGCATAAATAAGCATGAACCACTAATTTCCAGTGTGAAAAGTATTATTCTAAGAAGAAACAAGGAAGATGGCCAGTGGGCCTGAGTAAATCACACGCTACTTGTATGAGCTTATCCTTATTTTTTGGGTATTAGGGAACAGCAGCAAGAAATCCTGCTGAGTGCTCCCCGTGCCAGCCAGACTCCCTCAGCTCCTCCAAACCATCCCTTCCCAACCCCAGCTTGCCAGGCAAGAGGGGCAGGAGCAGCAGTGGTGCTGACACAAGGGACTGAATGAATTCTTATTTTATCTCCCTTGATCACTTCATGGTCTTGCTCATAAAAGCACCTGCGGCAAGTGGAAGATGTTGGATGCGCCCTGAAGCCAAGAGGGAGAATTTTTCAAGTGGTTTGCACACATTCCCTTTTATACAGGATATTTATATACATATCATGCGGGAGGGAAACTGAAAGGAATTAGGCTCCTAAACCCCTCAGGCTGCTCTTCCCGTGGTGCTGGAGTGGAGCGATCCAGCTCCTCTTCAACATCTCCCCCATGTGGCACCAGCAACGCTCACAGCACACGATTCACTCCCAGCCAGGAGGAACAGGCTGCTCCCAAGGGGGAACATTTTGCTCTAAATCCACACCTCACTGCCCATCAGCGTTCTCATGGTGCTGGTTCACAGGGTCCTTTCTCCTGGCTCCAGCCCACGCCATCATCCCAAGGTTTGGTGCTTTCCCCTTCCATAGAAATAATATTGATATCTTTGAAAGATCAGGCAATTTCTTTGTGTGAGCTCTTTATTTACTTGGGATGTATATTCACAGCCTCTCCTTTTAGGAGGATGAGCGCTGTGTGCTTGAAATCGAATAAAAGTATAAGTTGGGTGGCTGAGCAGCAAATGATTGGCTTTTCCATAAAAGCCAGTCTGCACATGCTGGAGTGGAGGTCAAGTACAGAGAGCAAGTCAAAAACTATCAACAAAATACTTAATTAATTAAATCTATATATCAAAAGAAAAAATATCATGGTTTCCTTATAATGAGAATTTTCCTGTAACATTTAACTCACAGAAAGGATGGCTAATTCCATTTATGTTAATATTAAACCAGCATACTTCTGCTTTTAGCTTAATCACTAAGCAACCAAGTTACCAGAAGAACGCAGGTTATCCAGCAATTATCCCACAGACACGTCTGGGACTGAATTCTGACATTGCCCCATTAAAATCCATGGAGATTTTCCCGGGAGTCCCATGACAGGAATGCTAAGGATATAAAAACTGACATATGAATACGTGTTAATTGGTCCCAATCCCATTCGTGATTCCAGTCCCATTCAAAGCCTTTTAATTCATGGAAGAGTTGGGCAGGAATGATAGCACCAATTATTGCTATACCAAGGTGCATTACTTGATGTTTATTATTAACAGCATCTTTTAAAGCAATTTTCTACCTAAGGATCTCAAAGCTTTTACACATTAATGAATGAAGAGGCTCACACGATCACTGTGAAGTAGGCGAATATTATTCCCAACTCACAGATAAATGAGGAAGATGGGAAGTAAATAACATCCTTAAATTTGTGCAAAGCATAAAAGACACCTTTTCCCTGAGGGAAGAGCAGATCTGAGGTAGTGACAGGGTCTTGCACCCAGTGGATTCATCTCCTTGCTGGGAAAAATTTGAGTCCAGAAAAAATCCATGGTTTGCTAAAACTCCGTGCAAATGAAATGGAATGGAATGGAATGTATTTAGCATGGATGCTTTCCTAGGAAAGAGCTAAGCCTGCAGCCTAGAAGCAGTTAAAGTATAAAGGATTACTACATCTGGACAAGATCTGTTGCCAGGGTTAACTCACAAGGCTGTTTGGAATATTTCTGCAGGAATAGCAGCCCAGCATTCACTTTCGAAACCCAGCTCTTCCATTTGAATTTGTTTTCCAAAACAAGACAGCTTTTGCTTACAGAATTAGCTCCCTACCCAGCATCTGAGGCAGGAATCTGGAGAAACAGCTTAATTTTTATCAAGCAAGTGCTTAAAGCAACTGTTGATATATGGGGAGAGAACGCAAACGCTCACTCTGTCTCGCAGAGCCATTAAATATTTATTGGTTTTTCTGAGACAAAAATATAAATGTAAAGCTTGGCTGGCTCCCACCTCCTGCTGGGCCCAGCCTGGTGACCCCTGAGCTCACAGGTTGGAGGGGAAGTTTGAGTCAGGAGAAGGATTTGCTTTGGGATGGAGCTCCCAGGCTTCCCAGTGGCTTGGTCCAGCACCACGGTGCAGCCACAGCTCACTTTGGGCTGAGGTGAGGTGCTTTAGCTCTTTTGTTAACTAGAAATAGAGCAGGAAAGTCTCCAGGCAGGAGAAAACACATTGAGGGAAGAGAACACATTTTCCTGAGTCTTCACATCTTGTGCTTTCCGAGCGCCGAGTGAGGCTAACTGGGATTTTCTGTCTCATTTGCTGGCTGCACAATTGGGGTTTTCTCCTGTTATTAACTGAGAAATCTGCATTGCTGATAAACTGCTGTGATAGCAAATACAATCTGGTCTCCCCTAATTGCTCCTTCCACATTTATGAAGATACTCATCGTTTCTCTCTCATGAACTCCAATTAAAGCTTGCAGAGCTTTTACACAACCCCGCTCATGAATATAGATCGTGTCCTAAGTGAGACAAAATTGTCACCTCTTCTTTGCTGTTCAACAGGACTCTGCAAATGGAACACTCTGTCCTGGGCCACCTGCTCAGAGGGTTGGGGGCCTTTTTTGAAGTAATCACAAAAACTGGAATTTTGGAATTACCTGGGTGTGAATTCAATTGGCAATATCCAAGATCTGTAGAGATCTCAGCTTCTTTATTAATTTTCTCTTTTAATCAGTTCTGGTTCCCCTCTGAATCGAAGAAAGGTGCCCATCAGGTTTTCTCAGGTGCTATACCCTTGTCTATACACACATATATATTTTTATTTCTCTGTCTCTGAGTGCTGAGTTGCTGCTCTACAACTCCCAGCTCGACCTCTCCACTGGCATGGCCATCCTCTCCCACTGACCTCCACACCATCAGAAAAACATAAAAGTCAACCCTAACTTATAAGCAACTAAAAAAACAACAAACCTGCTGACAGCCTTGCTTCTGCAGCCTTTGAAGGTGGTGTTGTGCTCTCCTCTTTGCACATGTGATTTATTCTGTACTTTTTTAGTCTTCTACCCTTGCACAGCTGCAAATATTGAAAGCATTTCTGAGCTTTCAACAGCAATATCAAACCTAATTCAGAAGAACAAGCTTTTTTCCCGTTCCAAAGGAGAGCAAAATAAGAAAGAATGAGAATGAAATCAGAACAGACCCGATGTCACCGTGCTGAACCACCTTGCAGCCAGTGAATTACCACCAGCACCAGTCCTACAGCAAATACAATTTGGGGATTCAGCACCATTATTTAGTGGTACAAGTATTCCTTTGCAGTGATGGTAGGCAACAGAATCCATCCTTTGCATGGTTCCAGCTCAGGCTTGACCCCTGAGGGGTGGGAAAAGCACAGACTGTCTCAGAGGACAAAAGCTTCATAAATTCATCCGGAATCTCTCCCAAGAAAATAAGGAATAAAATAAGGAACCGATCTTTCTCCAAGGCTGCAACCCTCATTTTTACTGTCATTTTGTAAACCTCCTTATCCTGAGTCTTGGCTCAGAAGATTCGCAGGTTTTAAATCAGGCAGAACCACCAGGCAGGGTGGGACCCACCCATGGGTCACTGTCCCACCCATGGGTCACTGTCCCACCCATGGGTCACTGTCCCACCCATGGGTCACTGTCCCACCCATGGGTCACTAAGGATGGGCAGAGCTGGGCTGGTGGAGAGAGCAGCCCACTACAGCTCACCTGAGTGAGAGGTGCCTCTGATCCCTCATCACAGAGCACACCAGCCTCCAAATAAACTGAATTAACAGAGACAGCCCACAAATGAGCTTTCCCTCCTCTCCCAGGCCAGGAAAGAGGCAGCAGGTGTCAGGTTTAGGGACAAGCACCACCAGCCAGGCTGTGTAACACACGTTAATAATGTCATCAGACACAACGAGGTCCTTGATGAAGCTTCAGAGGTTCTGCCTTTTATCTTCTCCTCCTTCAACACAAGTCAGTGTTTTATGCTCCCTTTTAGACCTAGAGGAAGCATTACAGGATGTGCTGCTGGCTTGAAGCAGCCAAGAAGATTCCTTCTTATAGAAAAGGGGCAGCAAGACAAATGTAAAAAAAAAATACAGCACACAGAGCAGCAAGTTTGTTTTGGGGGCTTTCCTTTAGATATACCCTGATTTGAAATGAAGCTGTTTTCCAAGCCAAACCAGCTCATGGATTGTGCAGGCTGAGATAAAAGAACACCAACATGTGTGAACACCAAGATATGTGAGCACCAAGATATGTGAACACCAATTTACAGCTGCATTTTTATAATATTCCATAACAGAATTTGCATCATTTCCCTTTCTGCAGCCCTCAAAACACATCGGTGTGGCAAAGACCACACCAGGCTTTCAGAACTGTAATAATTTGGGTTTATTGAAACACAGAACAAATCCTCCTTCCCCTGTTCTTCCTGTTGATACTGATAGGACCCACTCGCGTGAAAATAAAGGTCATGGGGCGCTGCTCCTGAAGCTCTGCTAAAAGTCTGAAGAACAGATGGTGAGAAACGTTTAAGTAACAAACAAAGTATTCCAACAACATGGTTGGTTTTATACAACAGCTCTCTGTAGAAAATGAGAACTATTTTTAAAGGTCAGTGGGGGAAATAGCACTGCTCTGCTACCAGTTCCACAGCAATTATCGCGGCCGTCTCCACAACAGGCAGCTTGGGAAGGCAGCAGGGACCACTGGAGAGAAGATTATAATGTAAAAGGGCTGGAGAAATTATTATTTTGTCTGGTTAGAAATGGAGGGTAACACAAAAAAAGCAAAGCCCAACAGCTGGTGGGATGTTGGCTAAATATAAGTCATGCCAAGTAGGTTTCCTTTTTTTCCATAAACTGGAAGACTCTCACCTTAAATGATTTATTTACAGGGTATCGGTGTCAGGCTTAAAAGGCTTAAGGTGGTGACAACTCAAGTACTCAGACATTTTCCAAAGAATAACGAGGCAATATCCTCTGTCCAAACTGGCATTAACTTCATCTGCAGATCTGTCCTGGCAGACACCTGCTAAAATTTTGTCCCATGAGTCAGTGAGGACTGGAGTGCTTTGATTCAGAGTAAAGGAAAAAAAAACACCAACCAACCATAAAACCCCCTCAAAAATTGCTACAACACCAGATTTTAAAGAAAAAATACTTCTAAATGTAAATGAAAGTGTTGTTTCCCCTATGATTTTTGGGCAATGAGAACACTATTTTATTAACAACTTAGGTTAGAAGCAGCACCAGGTTGATTTTCTGTCTTTACCTAAGAAATAAATGAACTCCCCAGCAGAGAAGCAGTTGAATATCTCAATACCCTCACGCTCTCATCCTAGGCAGAAACTGAAATTCAAGTGAATCTAAGCCGGATGCCCCACAAAGCTCTCTTGTTCTTAAATCATCATTTGTGGTGTGATCTCATTCAGAAAGCCCAATGCAAACCCCAAGATGGTTTTGATGTTTTCTTATTCCCTCCTGAACAACACCTGAGGATAATCACAACACTGCTGGGAAAGGCACTGAAGAGATGGGATTTCTCCCAAAGAACTTCAAACCCACTTGATGTCGATTGAACACTTCATGGAAGCAACTGAGTGGGCTGAACTTCCTGAAAGTTTGACTTTTGAGGGCAGGCATCCAGCAAAAGGTTCTGTGCTCCTTCATATAAGAGGCTGTTACCCCACCTTTTGTGCACCTTTTGTGTTCATAAGATAAATTCCTTTGGAAACAGCTGGATTAGAGCTGATGCACAACTCAGCCTTCGTGTACCTTCTGCTCCACGCCACTCCAGTCTTTCACAATTGCAATTAGAAACTCAAGAAAAACAAATCAAAAAGCAATTTAGGCAAAGCTGGGGGGTGATTTCAAGTTTGAAGGTGTAATGGTTCATGTCACGTGTGTCTCAGAAGCAATAAATCCTGCTTAGGGAAATGTCTGAGGAAAAAAAAAAACACTGCTAGGCTATAAAATTCCACCTCAGAGGATTATAAAACAACAGGCACAGAGCAAACATCCTTTCTGAGCATAATAGGGCTGTCAGAAATGATTGACAGCAGTGACAATCTATCACAGGCTGCCGTGTCCCTGCACGGGGCTGTCTGGCAGCAGTGCCATTGTTGATTCACTCCGACCCCGGGCGGAGGATGGGACATGTCACCAGGAATAAACGCATCACCTCAGCTCTCAGGGAGCATCGTCTTAATTCAGCAGCACAATTTGCATTTTTGGAGCCCTCCCGCCCTGGCCAGGTGAGCACGGACACGGTCACACCTTTAATTCAGCAGCACAATTTGAATTTTTGGAGCCCTCTCCTCCCCGGCCAGGTGGGCACGGACACGGTCACACCTTTAAGCACAATTTGCATTTTTGGAGCCCTCTCACCCTGGCCAGATGGGCATGGACACGGTCACACCTTTAATTCAGCAGCACAATTTGAATTTTTGGAGCCTCCCCCCGATCAGCACATGGTGACCCCTGGGGTGAAGGTGGTGCCTGATGTCGGGGATGTGCTGCAGTCCCGGGACACACCAGGAATGAGCCATGGGGGCACCAAGCTCCATCCCTGACCCGCAGGGAGGGCGATGCTCCTTCCCAGAGCTGCCAGCCTAGCAGGCAGAGCACAAACGCTGTGAGCAGTGATTTTCGTCAGGAGGAAATCCCATCCAGGGCGTGGAAGGGATGGGGAGCACCGGGGTCAAGAGATCCTGCAGATTGTAATGGTTTTCATTAAATCACTGTCTTCCCTGGGCTGAATTTGAGCTGACAGCCTATTGCTGAGAGGCTCCACACAGCTTATTACCTCTCCCTGTGTGCAGTTTAACACTGCTGATGGATCAGCAGCCCCTCAGCCTGCCCACACCACAGCTGCCAGCACCATTCCCCCACCAGTGCCACTTCTCTAGCCAGGAGAAGTGCAAAATACACCCCATTCTCCATGGAGAAAACCCATTTCCACATGGGAGATCAGAAGATTTTTTTCCCCCCACTCAAGAGCTCTTTCTCCATGCTGTGCTTAGCAAGAAGTGACCTCCAATACTCCCTATAAAGCCACAGTCAGTGCTGTCACAGTTGTCTGTACATGACTGGCACAAAACCGAGGCATTAAAATCAGTGAAAAGTGGAGTAAATTAAGAAAAGAGGCTCTTCCAAGCAGCCAAGGGCAAAATAAACACTGCCTAACATATGAAGGGTCTGGGCTGATGCTTAGGGGCACAGCGTGCACATTCTAACTATCAGAAAATCCAGCTGTGAAACCCAAGGCAGGCTCCCTGGTGCCTCGGTGCTGTGGTTCCCCTTCTCCACTCTGCTGAGCATCCTTGTCCTTTGTTCTCCAAGTGACACCTCTCAGAGAGAGCAGGGACCTGCCCCTTCACAGGCACATGCACACGGTTCCCCAGCACAGCCTCCTCTGAAAGCCCTCACAGTGTTTTCCGAAGTGGAAAACTCTGTGTGTTCATTCAGTGATTCATCTTGGGCCAAAAATCGACTCAAGGTCAAAGTCAGATCCATGGTGGACCCGAAATCTTTGTTTCAGCAACATCTCTTGGTGTGTGTCCAAGCAGAGTTCCAGAAATGTGTCTGATTTCTCTCCAAACCAGAAGGGCAGCAGGCACCAGGCGTCATCCCCACATCATCCCCGCCTTTCCAAAGCAGATTAAGAGCGGCAGAAAAGTGAGAAATGCCCATTAACTGTCCCCTCTGGCCAGTCACTCCTGCTGGGTTAGCAGTCCAGCTGATTTCTACCCAAAATTTCAAGCTGGATGTTCTCTCCTCAGATCATCTACCAGTCAAAATCAGGTCCGTGGCAAGAGAGGGGAGTCAAAGTGCCGAGCACTGGATTTCAGCTTATCTTTGTACAGAGCCTTGCACAATCAATACTGTCTGAAGCTGCAGGGCTCCATCTTCCCATAAAACCACTAACTGGGAAGCAAAGAGGGAAGGGAAATAATTGCATCGGTGATATTTTTTCCTCCTGTGTGATTAGAGCCACAGGGCACTCTGCAGTCAGGGTTATATATTCACGTGTTTATATTCACACACTGGTGGGGATATTCCTGTTGATATTCCTGCCAGCCTCATGTTTCTTTCATTCCTCAGAGGATTTATTTTATTGTTTATTGGTTTTTTTGTTCTTTTTTTTTTTTTTTTAAACTGGATGTTATCACCTGTTTACTTCCATCCTTCTACTCACCACTACCACTTCCCACCTTGTCATTCTTCCAACTTGAAAATCCCAGGCAAGAAAACATCCTGTCCTTTCTGGGAAGGGATCCAGGCACATCATGAGGATACAGGAGCACTTGACATTTCCCCATTGTTCTTAGCATTTCCTAATCAGTCTCTGTATCACAGGCACCAATTAATATGCATTCAGGGCAGCTGATAAGTAGGAAAGCAATTCTTGGGTGCCAAAAATAGAATTCCTGCACAAGGGGATTATCAACAGGTACCTTTTTGCCCCATATTTATTTTTATCTGCCACATGTCACATTTTTATCTGCCTGTAAGCATCTGCCTGCTCTCATGCCTGACTCCCCAGAAGCTTTTCAAATACCTGGAACTTGTAGGGGGTTGGATGGGGCTTGCAGCAACCTCGTCTAGTGGAAAGTGTCCCTGCCTAGGGTAGGGGGTGAAATGGGATGAGCTTTAAGGTGCCTTTCAACCCCAACTTGCTGCCCAAAATTTCAAGCTGGATGTCCTCAAATTATCCACCAGTCAAAATCAGCTCCATGCCAGGAGAGGGGAGTAAAAGGGCCAAGCACTGGATTTCAGCTTATCTCTGTACAGAGCCTCACACTGAGAGGATTCCATGGATTTCCATGGATTCTGTGGAATTCTGGGATTCTGTGATTTCATTCCCACCTGCAGGGAGATCTACAAAATCTGTTCCCACTGTGGGAGCAGAACAAAAGCTCAGTCTAACCCTTTCTGTTGTCCATGACACCTCAACAGCTTCACTCTGGTGGTTTGGGGTCAGTGCAGGTGGCTTGGTTAAAGATGTGCCAAAGTGAGATCAGCACCATCCCCACAGGAATGAAATCCTGAGCACAACAGGAACAACAGGAACTGCTCCCCATGCACTCCACAGCCTCCAAAGCCTGGACTGGCTCCTTGTGCAAACACCCAATATTAAAATACACAATTGCCACTAACAGCAGGGATCCCCATGTGCCACAGGATCCCTGCCAGCCAAAGCAGTCAGGACCAAAGGTTTTCAAAGTGAGAAGCAGATAAGAGAACCACCAGACTCCAGGTGGGAGAATGTGGAAGTAGAACAGCCCATCCCCAGTCCTGGAGAGCCCAGAAGAGCTCAGGACAGCCTCAGGCCTCCTTTGCCTGATTTTAGGGCTTGCCAGAGTAGAAGGGAGAAGAGACCATCCTGTTTCAAAAGAGCCCTCTGACAGAAGCTGTCATTTTCCATCCAGGCTTTGCAAATAAAGACCAAAAGGGAATATAAAAAAGATAAATACAATTAATATTTCAAAGGGTGCTTTTTGTAGGCTGAAGGAAACACTGCAACACAGCAAAGCTACAGAGAAAGAGATTTTTTTGTTGAAGCAGCCAAGGCACAAAGAAACATCTGCACATCATTTCATGACTTTTAACTGGCATTTTAGAGCTTGGCTAAACCAAGAGCTCAGTTGTCTGGCACTTCTAAAACTGGCATTCAGCACAGATGCTTAGTGGACAGATGATTTTCTTTTGGATGTGCTGACGCTGGACTCCCATCAATGGGGTTATTGCTGTGTTCCCATCAATGGGTACACTGCTGTATTTTCTCCTGAAATTAAGGGGCATTTTTAACCCTGAATCTGAGGCTCAGCCCCAGCACAAGCTGCACTCTCTGTGCTCTGAGGTGTTCTTCCCACAGCTGCAGATTTCAGAAGCCAAAACCAGTTTCAAAGAAGAGTCAGCAATTAATGTTCTCCACTGCTAAAGCTGCTCTTAAAAATGCAGTTTTTTCCTCCAGATCCCTGTAATGTGCCCTCCTCACATCCTAACACACATTTGTGTGTTGATTTCCTACCTGTGCATCCATCAGGAGGTGCCTCATCAGCATCATGGCACTTTTCAGAGATTCCTTCTCACTGGGCAAAAAGGCATCTTCATCCTCGTCCAGGGTTTTTGACTTTTTGATGATAAAATGGGAGATCTGGTCATTCAAGGAATGCAGTGATTCAACAGCTGTGGAGACAGAGAAGGAAAGCAAGAAACAGGAATGAAACCATGCTGGAGGAAGCCAACATTTTTTTTTTTTTTTTTTTAGTTTAAGATGAGTGTCATTTGCTCTGGAAAATTGTAGCTGGGAATAATTGGTCCCCATGACCTCCCCTGGATTCTCCTGAGAGGACCAGCAAAGGCATCACACAAACATTGGGGACAGGGCCCTGAGCAACCTGGCCCAGTGGAAAGTGTCCTGCTCATTGCAGGGTGAGTGGGAATGAGATTTATTGAAGGATGCTTCCAACCCCAATCATTCCAGGATTTTGTGGTTATGTTTCTAATCTCAAGTTACAAGTCATAGCTAAAGTGAGAACAAGAAAAAAAATTAAGTCAGTCTCTGGACTCCCAGCCCAGAGAACTGCTCGCTCTGATGTGCAGGGAACCAGAACTCCAGACAACACTAAGGAATGAAGCTGGGAAAATTGTCTTTTTATTAGCTAGAGTAGGGGTGAGTCAGACCAACAACTAAAACACTGCTCATTTTCTTTGTGGTTATTAGTATTTGAATCACTGTTAATCTTTTAAATTCTGCTTTGTGGGTTCAAATCCCAGGTATTATATATGAGATTCTGCTCCCAGTCAGAAATCGCAGAAATCCCCCAGCAGTTTCACACACTTTATGAAGCTGCAATTTATACATGAACCAATGGTTACATTTATTTCCACCCAATGAAAAGCTCTGGGCTTCTGCAGATTTGAAAAATCTGCACTGCGATTTGCTTTTCAACCATCACGAGTGTGGAGGTTTCATTTTTACTGCCGGCTCATTAAATAAATGAGGTCCAAATAACTCTCCAGTATATTTTCTTCGTGCTGGTGGCTCAGGCAGTGGAGCCCTTTGATAAGCACAGAGTAACACATCACTGTCACACCCTGAACGTGCTGCAAATCCTGGCTTGCTCAGGCTGTTTGTGAATAAAGCAATGTGTTGTTTAGGACTCTCTGACTAACTGATCTTAAGAACATGAGGAAATTGAAATATACTCGACCTAGTTCTGTCTAAAGATGATCTTACCACAAAATTTGAAGTAAAGATTAGCTGTAACCACTCATTGAGGAGCAAATCTTCCCTAGACAAAAGGGCCATGACAAATCACAGTTGTGTCTCCAAAATGCAGGAGGGAAAGAGCAGAATTCTCCTTACTGGGAGGGTTTATTTTTCATTAAAATAATAAAATAAAATCTGTGTCTGGAAACGCCTCAGTGAGGGGATTGGGAGGATTCCCAGCACTCAGGGTGTTCCTGCACCTCCTGCTAATAGAAAAGGGCTTTGAGGCTCACTGTGATGGAGGGTCCATTCTAAACCACACCATAAATCAGAGAATCATACAATGAGTGGTTTGGACTGGAGGGGATCTTAAAACTCGTCCCATTCCACCCCTGCCATGGCAGGGACACCTTCCACTGTCCCAGGCTGCTCCCAGCCCTGTCCAGCCTGGCCTTGGGCACTGCCAGGGATGGGGCAGCCACAGCTGCTCTGTGCCAGGGCCAGTCCTGCCTGTGTGACAATCGTGCTGCTGGGTGGGGCTGGTGTGCACCCCACTGTTTGTCCCAGGCAGCCCAGGCTCACCTGAGTGACCCAAACCCCTCCTGGCCCAGGTTAGAGCCCTGCTCTGACACAGGGCCTGGGCAGCAGCGTGGCACAAAGGGGGGTGGGCACCACATCCAGCTGAGCTTCTCCAAGTCACCATTAACAAATCATTTTGTAATCATCTGTGCTCACACCAACCAACACTGGAGAGCCCAGGCAGTGCAGGTTTGCCAGCCAGGAGAGCAGCAGGCACATAGGCAGCAACAGTTTGCTTTTCTTATCACTTCTAGCCTGAACTAGCATCTCTATCAGACATGTCAGGCCTGAAAGCCATCTCCCCAGCACTAATGCACCAGTATTGATTCATCCCATCCTTTCTGACCGGTGAAGAATTGAAGACAGATCATTTTTTTCCTGCTCTGAAATTTTGGCTGCAGCCCTAAGCCCACATCTGCTTCCAGTAATACAAAAGTACACCAGAGTTCTCCTCGAGCTGATGGCTCCCTTCCAGATTTACATAGACTGTGACCAGAAACTGGTACGTGGAGAACTTCTCCCAGGCTTTCTGATTTTAAAGTAATTCAAAACAAACTAAATTACATTATCCTAAATTATTCCATCCTCTTAATCTGAAGCTAGAGCTCTCCTTTCTCCCATATTTCTTCTCTTTCTCTTTGGGAAGTTTAGTGCTGCTGGAGCAGCATGTGGCACATGAAGCTCGGGGGGCAAATGCTTCTCTCATTTGTAATTCTTTAGGTTCAGAGAGATGCCAGAGGAATCAGAAAAAATATTTTCCAGTAAGAATGTGGGAAAAGCAGATCAGTATTGACTTGAACCAATTTTTAGAGGGATCTGCCACAGTGCTGTGTTTATACTCTGCTTAGCAAAACAAATCTTTTCCCATGAACACAATGGAAACTGTATTGGAAAATAAAATCCTCTGAGTCTTCCTCATGAAAGTAAAAGAGGCATTTCCAAACCTCCAGCCTACACAAACAGTGAAAACAAAGCTGAAAAGACCAAACCATTTCTGATGCTATTTTTCTGGAAGTCCTGTGTCACCCTGCAACACAGCTTCCAAAGGGCCCTTCTTATAAGCAGAAGAAATTTGATGTTTCTGATTTAAATCAAGAGAAACTTCCTGCCTTTTGCCCACTGAAAATCTAAGGGAGAAGGATAATGAGGCAAACCTTTCATCTCTCACAATATTAAGGCTCAGACATTTCTGCTGAGCAACACTTGCACTAACCCAGACAGTTATTTGTGAAAACATCAAATTTGTCTTAAAGGAAAAAAAAAAAGAACCTCAGAAATAAACACAGGCATGTCCAGTGGAGATTAAAAGATACTTCTTGGTTCCCTAAAATGAAACAAAATAAAAAAGAAGAAGACAGCACCTTTCCCTTGCTGTGCCATTCCCCTTGGCTCGAGGCTGATAACACATCAGTAACTCTGCAAGCGAGACAACCAGCTAAATAAAAGTTACAGCTGTCAAAGTCCTGTCAGCATCCCAGCTTTTCCCATTCCAATTTCATCATTTCCTCACTGTGAGGATCAGTTTCCAGAGGTGAAGGAACCATAACAATCCTCTGTTAGCTGTTTGACCTCACCCCAAAAAGAGATCAAATAATCTCTGTGGGAGGCGGGGGTTCTGCCTGCTGCTGTCAGAGAGGCTGTGCTCTGCTGGGGTGCTCAGGTGAGGACAACTTTCCACTCCAGAAGCAAGAATGGGTGGACAAAGTTGGTTTTCTGCAGGGCAGAATCACCAGAGCCTGAAGGACGTGCAGGGGAAAAAGGAAATTGCTTTCTGTCGGAGACGAGGGAAAAATTATACTTGTGCCGAAAACTCATTCAAGGAAGAGGCTGAAGCAATAAAGTTGTTCCAGGAGACCCCATTTTATACACTCCAGCTACTGCCTAGATGAGCACAAAATAAAATAAAGCATAGATTATATATCCTGAGATCTACTGACAAAAACCAGCAGAGTCTAAAATTAATTCTCGGCAGCAGGAGTGAGTAAATGAAAGAGGATGGACACAATCATAATTTTATCAAGGGAGGCTGTGTAAGGATTCCTGGGCCCCTTGGCCAACATGGAAACAGAGAAGATGTTTAAATGTGACTTCTCTGTGAACGGCCAGGTCTCGTCACTGGGGACCTGCTCCCTTGGAGAGGCGAGAAAGCTGCAGTGCATGGATGGATCCTTTGAAAAGCCTTCCCAAGGGAGCAGCGCTCACAGGCTGCCAGGGAAACCTCGGCAGCTAACGAGGCCCTCGGAGTGTCTGCACAGGCTGGGATGTGTGTGGGCAGACTGTGCAATTCATTAGTGTTTAATGTCACCAAAGAGCTCCTCGAGTAACAGCCACGGGGGTTGTTTTTGCAGTGAGGAGAAAGAAAATACTCTGACCATGTCAGGCCTCCCTGTCCAAGCTCTCCCCGTGTTTTCTGCAGGGCCACTCCAGAGCCAGACTCAGGGCTCAGTAGCATGAGGGGCTCCAAATGCCCCCAAATGTCCAAATGCCTTCCAACAACTCCCATATTATGGGATCATGGAATGGTTTGGGTTGGAAGAGGTCTTACAGATCAGCCCATTCTACCCCTCCTGCCATGGGCAGGGACACCTCCCACAAGCTGCTCCAGCCCCTTCAACCTGGCCTTGGACACTTCCAGGGGTCCAGGGGCAGCTTCTTTGGACAACCTGTGCCATGGGCTCATCACCCTCACAGGGAAGGAACAATTCCTTCCCAGTATCCCTTCCATCCCTGCCCTCTTGCAGTGGGAGCCATTCCCTGTGTCCTGTCCCTCCATTCCTTATCCCCAGTCCCTCTCCAGCTCTCCTGGAGCCCCTTTAGGCCCTGGAAGGGTCTCCAAGGTCTCCCCAGAGCCTTCTTTGCTCCAGGCTGGACAATCCCAACTGAATTGCTGGATTTACATTTTCTCAATTGAAATCTCTTTCTGAAGAGTAGGTAAAACTCATTTGCTCAGGTGATTGAGTGGATTTCTTGAACTCTTATTTTATTGTCAAATTATACCCTTCTGTGTGACTTCAGCCCAGTGAATAATGAAGGATGCTCTCATTCCCTCGAGGGAGGTGAGAAGGGAAGGTTCCCCGCCTGATGCCTGGGCAATCCACAGGTTTGGGGCACTGGAAGCGTGGAGAGACTGTACAAGGATGAGCAGTGAATTCTGCTTTCTCTAAATCACAGCCAGTTCTCAAATACTGCCTCATATCCACCTGCAAAAACTTCTGCTACCTGCACAGGTTTAGGGAGAAATCAAGAATGTTCTTGTGAAAGCTCCAAATCCTGCCTTTGGAACAAAAAACCAGCCAGCCCTGCAGCCCTGGAAATTCAAGGCAGGTTGGGTTATGGCACGTAGACACTACAATGTGTAAAAATAAGATATTTATACAGCTAGACTGTAAATAAAACCCAATGTTATTTATATTATTGAGGGTGGCTGATATGTTTGTTGCTGGGTCCAAAAAAAGAGGACATGCAAGACATGCAACAGTTCATTTTTGCCAGATTAATGATTCTGATTAGGAAGCCTTTTCTGCTGTAGCATTTGCTAATTGCATTTGGACACATCAATTAATTTATTCACTTGGCAGTAGAAGCAACCTCCCTTTGTAAAAGCTGAGCTCATGGAATCACAGAGTCATAGAATCACGGAACCATGGAATCCTCAAGGTTGGAAGAGGCCCCCAAGATCATCAAGTCCAGCCTTCAACCAGATCCCCATGCCCATTAACTCACATCACAAAGTGCCACCTCTGCTGGGTTTGTGAACACTTTTACAGGTGTGACTCCCCCACTTCCCTGGGGAGCCTGTTCCAGTGCTTTCCACCCCTACAGTGAAGATTTTTTTCCCAATATCCAACCTCTTCCACTCTCTAGAGCCAGCCTTGCACTGTTTTAACAGCTCTCACTTCCACCCAGATGAGAAGCTGATCTGCAAAGCTGCAGCGCCCAGGGCCATCAGGATCACAAGGCAGAAGCTCTGAGCAGACAGAACCCATTTTCCTCTACCCAGGCTGTCCTGCATCTCTGCAGCTGGAAAATCCACCCTGAGCCATCTGCCCCATCCCTGTGCTTGTGCCAGACGTTGTTGACAGACACAGCCTTAGAGAAACACTGGGAAGATCCCAATCTGAACCACTCCATAAATATTTTCTCCTTTTATTGCTAAGAAGAGACCTACAGCTTTTTTCCTTTGTGGTCTTTAACTTGTTTCAAAGGAGGCATTCAATGAGCCCCCTCGTAGGAATAATTAACCACACCATTAAGTGAAGAAAAAAATATCTGGTGTCTGCATTAGGGGCTCAATCACCTTTCAAGAAACACTGCAAATAACCCATTACAGTAATTACTGAAGAGCTGGTCTCTCTGGGCTGTGAATGGTTGGTGTGTAACTGGCAAAGAGCTGTGTTCAGAGCTTCCCAGATGCAAAAGAAAGCCATCAGACCAATAAATGGCATTAGAGCTCCAGAGAAAAACATGCTCAGCAATAAAGCTGGTCATTTTTTCAGTTTATGAGTTTCTCCTTACAAACCCCACCTTTTTGGAAAAGAAAATAACATCAAGTGGAGCTCTGCAGGGTGGTAGCAGCTTTTTAAATAATCAAAGTTTTTCATTGATGTCTCTTTTATGGTGCAGAAGTTTCTTTCAAAGTTGGACTTTAAATCACTTCAATTAAAATGTCAATTTTGCATTGTTTTCATATGTTTTGAAATAAATTTTGTAATTTCTCTTTACACTCCCTCTCCAATTAGAAGCTCGTATTTGAGCAGAAAAAGGACATGAGTCCCAGACCTGTCTGCAAGGATAGATGTCCATATTCTCCTTGGAGAAACCCCCTTTTGCTAAAAAATTCCTGTTGATGTATCCAAGACATATCTGAGCTGAGTAGGGAAAGAAGAGCTGTTGGATTTTGCTGTGTCTTTCTGAGTTTTTTTTAATCATCCCTTTGGAAAGGACATTTCTTCCTTGCCTCAATTTCTTCAGCTCTAAGTCACAGCTAATGATGGTAGTGAGACGAAATTCACTACAATTTGGCCAAATTTTAAAAATGAAAAGGCTCAACATTTCCTCTTACTAAAACACTGCCAAGGAAATGTAAAAAACAAACAATATTTTCCTCTTTGGGTAAAATCTCTCTACAGCTACGAGAACATCATCCAGATGAAGAAGAGATTCCATCCCTAAAAACCTGCTTATTCACCCCAGCTGTATTAGTTAAAGTAATAAACACTATAATAAAAATGCCATTTACTCTAGGGAAAAAAAAATTCATATAAATTCCCCTGGTTATGATGGGAAAATGGAGCTGGAGCAGAGGCTGAAGCAGCTGGGACGGGGTCCTGCTGCTTTGGGCAGTGCCTGGAGCTGACAGAGCCCAGGACCCCACCAGCAAACCAGGCTCCAAACTTTATGGCTGGGCTGTTGTTGTTTACAGAAATATCCGAGATGCTGAATTCCCCAGAGAGCTGCGAACTGCCAGGCCAGGAACAATGTCAAACTTTGAGAAATGATGGCAGGCGAGGCGCCAAACCAGCAAATGCAACTCCTGCAAGAGAGACTCCATTCAGACCTGCCAAGAGCCAGAAGAGGCTCTCCAAAGGCGGACACGGCGCGGTGACACCCGGCCCTGCAGCTGCTGCTGCTCCTTTCTGTTGGGAAATCATTATTTGTCGCCTCCATGGCCGATTGTGCAACTGTTGTATTCCAGAAAGAAACAATAGCTGCTTTATTTAGACAAGAAGGAAGAGAACAACAGAAATTCCGGGTGCCAGCAGCAGGATCAGCCAGGCAGCTGCCGTGAGCCGGCTCTGGAGGAGCGATGCCCATCTGTGCTCGCATAAAAGGTCTTGGGTGGGGTACAGGAGTGGCTCCCACTTCACACAAAACGAGCTGCAGGGTCTTGGGTGGGTCAGCGAAACCCTGAACACATCAGTTCCCAGCTGTAAACACACATTCTGCAGCCTGTGGAAATGTCACACACCACAAAGGAGAGATAACACCACCAGTAAGGGACTTGCTGGGCTTTTCCCCAGTATTCAGCCACAAACTGGGGGTTGTTCTGCTTTAACAAGCAGCTCCTGGTGCAAACAGGATGCTCCATCTCCTTCATGTCAAAGGTGAAAGAAAACCCTTCCTGAAGGGAACTGAACAATCACTGGCTCTTCTGGGGTTTGAATGAACTGGAAGTGTTAGAACACAGCTGAGCTTGGTTTGTTTCCCACCAAACATATGGAAGAGACTGAGGTTTTATGTGTTGTTGAGAGTGTTGAAAAACCAGTTAATATTGTCTTGGTAATCTGCTCAGGTTGCAATAATGACAGAGGGTCACCAGAAATCCTGAAAGGGGCTTGAAAAACAAGATGTAAAAATCAAACACACTGGGTTTGTTCACATCAGCTCCTGAGATCTTTGTCTCACCCTTAGGATGGCGCTTCTTTTAACCAGAAATGTTAGAAACAAAAGGAACGCCAAACAAAAAAACCACTCCAGATTTGTCACATCAGAAAAATGCCAACAATTCTGAGACTTCAATAAAGTCATGAAAACTGGCAACCTGCAAATCTCTCCCCGTGTGTGCCTGTATTTGTTCATAGATAAAAGAAGGGATGGAGAATAGTGTTAAAGCAAGTATTTAAATTTCCTTGGGAGCTGCCTTCTTGAGCAGCTCTGCTGCTTAAAACCTTGGATGTGACACTAACAAAATGCTGGGCTTAGCAGTTCTATCTTAGGAAAAACCCCTTTATTGGCAGAGCATTAGAAAAAGCTGAAATTCAAACAGTGGAAACACAGGTTGATAAACCTCGGCTGAGTACAGCGGATCAGAGGGTCAAGTTTTATCAAGCACTCACACAAACCCAGCTGTCTCGGGGAGCCTGGGAGGGGATTTAGTTCCTGCTGCAGATAAAGGTGATGCTGAGGACCACACCAGATGTTCCATCTGCACTGGCCCTGCCGGCAGAGCCCCTGTGCAGCTTTTGGCTGATAATTGTTTTATTCCTGCATTTCCTTCTCATCCATTCCCATTCATCCACAGAAACTCCACATCCTTTTGGAGACTGAGAAATCCACACCTTTTTTTATCCATCTAAACCTTTTGACTCATGTGGTGATATCAGCTATGGACCTACAATACCCTGGATATTTTGGATTAGCTGCAATTTGTGCAATTTTGTGGTTCCAGTGTCCATCACTGCCTGATTTTGACATGTATCATTGTGGCCAATATCCCCAACCCTATTTATGTGGAATAAAAAATAGCTATGCAGAAAATAAAGATAAAATGAGACTATATTCAGCATTTAATAACCCTGACATGATTATATCTTTGGAGCAAAATCTTCACATTCACATTTCTTCAGTGTGTCATTTATTTTTATGGGCCCAGAACTGAATAATCTCCTCCTAAAATAAAACAGATTTTTTCAGACCAGTGTTTAAACTTGTTATTTCTGTAAACTACATCTATAAAATGCAGCAAAAGAGTATTTTTTCCCCAAATAATATTATCCTGTGATCAGTTTTTTCTGAATCCACAGCTTCAGACTTAACGTTCCCTGTAAGTAAGAACAAGTAATGCAAGCAGCAGGTTTAGAAGTTGTGCCAGGGAATAACAGGAAAAGATTAATTCACATAAAGAGTGCTCGGACACTGGAATAGGCTGTCCAGGAAAGTGTTGGAATCATTATCCCTGGAAATATTCAAAGTGGATGTGGCACTTGGGGAGGTGCCCACACAGGAAATGTGTCAAACTCTTCTGTGTTGTTATTTCACTGAAAACCCCACAAGTTCTTTAGGGCATGTCCATGGGAAGGTTTCCTTTAGAAAACATGCAGGTCCTGATGATGTTTAAGCACATCCTCCTCCAGTGCTAGGGATGGCATTTTAACAGGACTCCACGGGAATTTCCCATTTATTTTCAGTCACGTTGTTTTCATTCTACCTGAGCATGATCATTTGTTGAAATTACGACATTTTCAGAAAAAAACCCCCAACAAGTAGGACATTCAATAGTAATTACAGAGTATTCAAACGTTTGCCTCAGTTGGAATAATTATTTCTTATCTGTTAAGTTTTCTAGATATTCCTGTGAAGGTGCTTTTAGCTCTGTTGTATCCAATGGGACGTGCAGTGGGGAGGCAGCCCCTCCTCACTTTTTTTTGTGTACAAAAGCCTCATGTGACACTGAGTGGATTTTTCTTCCTGATCACCAGAGGGAAATAATTTGTTTCTAAATTTCCCTACCTGCAGAAAAGAATGTCTTCTTTGTTTTAAGTTCCCTGAGTTTTGTCATTTAGCTCTGAACCTTGACTTCACGGGTGAGCGACTTCGCATCTAAATTATTCTCTCTGCATTTGTAAACTTTGCTTATGGTATTTATTTCAGGAATTTGAAAGCAGAAAAAATCCCAAATATCCCTGGGATTAGACAGGGATAACACATATTACATTAACCTCCTTTCCTCACTTTCATCTGCAGCCTTTGCAGCAGGATTGTTTGGCAAAGCAATGAAATTAATGAAGGACAAGAGGAGTAACTGTCACCAGTATGGGACTGGGGAAGCAGCACTTTGCAGGAAACCCCTGGAAGGACTGGGATTTTCCAGCACTTGTGTCCCTGTGCCAAGTCCAAGTGAGGAGCTCGGACTGCAGCCAGGCACAGGCAGAGGTGAGATCACTGCAGTGCCCTGGCAGGAGCAAGGCAGGTGAAACCACAACAGCACAGCAGGAGATATTTAAGATCCTCCCTCTTCTCTGTGACATGGACTGTTAGGTAAATAGAAAAGGTTTTGACTAAAACATTCAAAATGCCCTGAAGCGACTCCAGGCCTCGTTTTGTTTTGAAACCCGCCCTCAGTTCTTGGGCTCCTGATGTAACGGAGGCATTTCAGTGTCTAATTTGATTTTCAGGATGGAGCTTAAATGCTCCTGAAGGGGCAGGTCAAGGCAGTCAGCCAGGCCTGGGTGTCCGGCCCGTGATGGGTGGGACACACCATGAAATCTGTCACGTTGAAGCACGTTGACCTGCTGCCACGCTCAGCCTGCCCTGACATTTGTCACCATGCCCTGAGTGACACGTCCTCCAGCCTCACTGCTCCATCCTCAGCTGCTCCAGCTTCCTTTCCCTTGGTGGCAATGGGAATGACACAGTTTCTGAGAGCCTTTCATCTTCCCGAGGCTCCTGAGCCTGTGTAAACCTCAACATTAGCATTTAAAGTTAATGCTCCTGTTACTAACCCAGTCCATCACTCTGCTCCCCAGCAGCTCTCCAATGGAACAATCATTCTCTTTGGCACAGAATCTTGATGGATGAAAGGAAAGCATTTAATTTTGACACTTGATTGACAGAAAGTGTCCCTGCTAATTATGGCCAAAAGACAGAAGAGAGGAAAGTGATAATACAGTTCCATCAACTAATTTTGGTGTCATGTTGAGGGTGACTGGAGACCACACAGTCCAAGAGATTTATTTGCTTTATTTCTTATAAAGTCAGGGTGAGATCAGCACCAAGTCTGCTCAATTTAAATACCAGTGCAAAATACTGTGTTGTGTAAATAAGAAGCAAGCCCTGCATAGCTCCAGCTGCATAGAGGCCACCTCTGCTCTCTCCAGTCAAGCTTCAAGGCCTTTGATGGACTTCATCCTTACCAACTCCAACACATCAGAATGACGTGTCTTTCCTCTGAATTGCTTTTTCTCAGTCTCTCACAATGATTTTAGAAGGCCAACCTGACATGAGGCTGCATAAGCAACCCGTGGGTGAAATGCTGGGCTCCAGACACCTGAGGGGCTTCTCTGCCAGCCTGGGGAAGGGAAAAGCACAGGGAAACTTGAGCATAAGGAAGACTCCTGGTCTTTAGACCATCTTCATCTCCACTGTTCAGCATTTTCCTTCCATTCACACATCAGAAAAAAGGAAGAGGGGCTGCTTTGCTTGCCTGGTGTCAGATCCAGACAAACACTGGGACAAACACCGTCCCTGCAAACCAAGCCTCATCAAGCCTGTAAGGATCAGTGCAGGGTTCCTTGGCTCTCCCACACAAAAAGGCTCTCCAGACCAAAAGAGGGTATTGGCTCAAGGAAACTCCCACAACAGAAGCATCTGCTTTCATCCCTAAGGATTTCTGCACCCCATTAAAAAGGAAACAACCCCAAACCTGTCTCCTGCCTCCCTGCTGAAACAGAGTTCTCTCACCTGAGCATCGCTCTCTGCTCTTCTTTCCAGCTTTGCCATGGCAACGAGAAAACTGCATATTACCAGTGTAAAACAGATGGGTTATGCTTTTAAATTGTCTCTGTGTCTCTAGCCAGGTGATGATATCTCCTGGATACGAGGCATTTAGGAGCAGGAATACGCTGCAGCACAGCCAGTCCCAGACAGCAAATACGTAATGGACTGCAGGCACCTGCCAAGGGCAGGAGGGCGTTCATGACTTCAGAAAATGAGGGCTAAAGTGGGTACAAAACAGGGGAAATTGGATTCCCACCTCATTTTGCTGAGGGCTGAGCCAGGCAAGCAGAGCACACCCTGCTCTGGACAAGCCAAGAGCTGAAACATGAGCGTTTCCATCAGGGAGGGACTCGCCAAACTGCAAAAGGACATTACGAGCCAAGCCAGGGTTTCTTAGCAACAGCATCGCATGCAGGGCCATTAACTCCGAATTCCTCCCCGCTAAATCCTGAGCTAGGCAAACCTTCAGACGCTTAAGCGATAGCTGGAGTTGAAACACGTTTTGTTCAGTCTGATAAAAGGGGAAATCAAAGGTAGCCAGCGAAAAGCAAAGGCTATAAATGACTGTGTTTTGGGGAGTTTTCTCTGGATATCCCAGAGGTGCTGGACCTGCAGCTGGCTCGTAATGAGGCTATGGAGAGCTGCCATGGCAGGTCTACAGCTGCCTCAGCTGGAGCAGCTCTTGCTGTTCTGCTGGAGGATTGGTTCGGCCAAGAAGGCAACTAAAAAGCAGCTCATAAAACAGCCACAAAATACACAACACAGATAAAGGCTCAGAGGGCGAGCCGTGATTCACGTATTACAGCAGTTTGATTTTCTCTGGCAAAGTGCTTCATATTTGTGGGGCTCCATTGACTCATTTCGTTGCCACTACTCCTGATTTAGTGGTGGCACAGCAGCTCAAACAACAGCGAGAGCAGGGCAGGTGACCAGCAGGCTCCTCCTGTTCCCTTTTGAACACCATTTGCAATATTTCTATTCTGATTGCAGCAGAAAGCAACGGTGACTTTATTTTACCCCTAAGCAGCTCTTTATTTTCTCCTAGCCCAACAGCCTGAACAGCTCTGATTTGGCTTTGGAAAGCTGCAGCTTAAACGCAGCTGAGCTCAGACTGAAAATACCACAGTGAGAATCAAAGTGTGTACTTTTACCACGTTTCAAAGACAGTTTTAAGACACTCTCAGGGAGGTGGGAGACAGACTCTGTTTGAACCATCCCAGAGCTGGAATGTCTGGAGCTGGTGACACTGTGCTCACACAGAAAGCACAAACACACACAGGGTATCTCTCTGTAGTATTTTAAACATCACATTTTCACAGTCTAGTCAGACTACACACATTCTTCATGTTTCTCATTAAAAGGGCCCTTTTGCTGCTGATCATTGAGTTATCACCAGAGGTTGTGAAGTTAACGTGAGAAAAAGCCAAGATAAGTATATTTTAGTAGGGTCTCTCAGTGCACTGGAAAGTTCTCTCCTTTTAAACGTTCAGCTCATTTTGGGTTGTCTGTTTGTGCTAATTTTTAGGACTCAGCTCTTGCTCTTCCTCCGAGACAATGGGGGAACCTGTCCCAGATGGAGTTTTCATTCAGTCTGCAACACACAGATATTCCCTTTATCCTGAGACAAAGGTGCCTTATAAAATTCTACTGTGATTTTGATTCATTTCTCTGTATTAATACCTTTCAAAGTAAGCAGCTTAAAATTACGCTTCAAAATACTCCCACTGGTATTTTGACAAGAATAAAGGATAGATTTAAATCTACGAAATAACACACAGCAGAGAGGTAGCTATGGTCAAGAAGTAATTTGCTGGCACTATCTACAGCACCATCTGCCTAAAGCATATTTAGGTGCCAATTACGGTGCTCAGGTCCACTGGATCCACCGGGTTCGTTCCTCAGCTGCGGAGCAAATCCTCCCAATCCCTTTGTAATTTGCATGAGAAGTCAGGATGATAAACTCCTTAATAATGGCAGCAGATAGCACGCACGGAACTCGAGGAGATACAGGTTTCTTTAATGAAAAGAACATGAGGTTTATCATGTTTTTGTTATTACACTCTGACGAGATTAGGCTAATGAAAAGCAAAAACAGCCTCCCCTCCCCGCAGGATTGCTCCTCAGCCTCGGAAATGTTTGCAGTGAGGACATCAGACATCATCTCGTGGTTTTCCTCCTTGTGTGACAAGCACAGAGCTGCCACCACCACCATAAATTAACACTGAGCTGTCAGACCTCAATCTTTTGGCTTCTTTCACAGCCTCCTCTTGTTACTCTTCGTAATGACTTTCATTTATATGTTAAAAATAAATAATTATAATTTAAATATAAATAAGTAGAAAGGAGAACTGCACACGTAAGGCTTTTTTTTCTTTTGCCACATCTTAAACCCCCCAACAGCTCCCGTCCTGAGAGGAGCTTTCATTAGTGCATATTTCCATACCAAGATGAAAGAAGTGTGTGAGGTTAAAGTTTTCACTGGAAAAGAAGATGATCTCCAGCTGTTAATGCCATTATGTTGCTATTCATTAGCATCTCTGGAAGCTGACAAATATGTTCTTAATGACATTTTTTCCCCCTTAATGCATTCTAAAGTGTTTTTCCCTTACTGCAGTGCTAATAAGGTGTAAAAGTCCTGTCCTGAAACCATTCACGGTACCACAGCTCACGCTCTGCTGCAATTTTAATGGGAAAATTTTCCAACAAATGCAAATTAAACAACGTATTTAGTGGTACTCAGAGTCAACATGTTCTCACAGTAAAACTTTCCCCAACCTATTCAGTCAAGATTTAACTTTCAATGTGGTTTAAATAGAAATGCAGAGGAGAGTTTCAGTAAGAACTTTGCTTGTATCCAGGTAGTTTTCACTGCCACAACTCAGCTGGAAAAACCTATATGTGTGTGTGTCTGTGTGTGTTTATAAATATATATATAAAATAAAACCAATTGCACCGGCTGCAGCACTATTGGCCATGTGGAACAGCATTCAAATTGAAGCAATTCTATTTAATATTTCTTCTGCATTTGGTTGCAAAAGAATCAATTCCATAAATGTGCTTGGAAGGTATCCACCAAACCAAGTTTCCTCTGTGGTTCTCCAGCAAATCAATGATCTCAGAATTGAAATAAATCTTTTTGTACATTTTGGACAGTTTTATAATTTAGAGGCAGATCCAGCAGGAAAGCCTTGTATCAACTGTTTGGGGAAGATGGATGTTAGCACAATGTCAAATCTAATCAGGAATGACACGCTGCTGTTACTTGATTCTGCTTATCAAAATTATTTATCTCCAATTGTTACTTTTTGCAAAATGCTGTAAGGTGGAACATTTGTCAGTGCTATCAAAGAGGAAGAAGCATGATTACACACAATTTCTCCACCTCCAGACGATTCAAGCAAGTGCTTATTTTAATTCTTTGTAAGTACAGCATTTGAAAGCACATTTAAGTGTTTTGCTGAAGTGGGTTCTGGATAGTGATAAATGAATCATTACGAGGACAAATTACCCAAACTGGGTCATAATCGACCACACTATGCAAACTCCAGGAGTGGAGTGGGGAAGTGAGTGACTCACCCAGCGATACCAGGAAGAGACTGATTAGTGCAAATGAATACAAAGGGCAAATGTGAAGCTATTCAGAATGTAATTTGGAGAGTTCACAGGTCTCCCTGACCTCGAATGGGTTTTAAAAATCTAGGAAATACAAAGATTACTGATCCTCGTTTTTTGCAAACTCTGTGTGTGCTTGGCATGAAATGGGCTGGCAATTGAGAGCACAGGCTGGGAAATGTCCCGGGAACCAGCAGGCAGGGCTTTGTCTTTGGGGGAATGGTGTAGGCAGGTGGAAACAGGGGCATTTGCAACAATAATAATAATGACAATAAAAACAAACACTCCTTGCTTAGCACATGAGCTCCAGGGGAGGATTCCCTGTCCTGTGCATCTTTAAGGTCCCCAGCACAAAGGAAACAAGAGGAACACAAAACAGCAGTGCAGATGCTCCTTATGCCAGTTATTTCCATAGTCTAAATTACCTCAAGGAAAAGAAGAAGCCATTCAAATGAGGCTTTTCATGAAAAATGATCCACCTTTTATATAACCTGCAGGTTAGGCCATGCTGCAGCTCCCCTTACTGCCCATGGGTTTGGCCATCCGTGGAGCTGTGATACCAAACAGGACAACCCTCTGCTCTGCTCTGCTCCTGCACTGAAAACCCCCTGAATCTGGCAAACTTTCATTTTGGCTGCTTTACAGCAAAGGAAAACTCCAAGAGCATCCACTCCCTCCCTCCCTGCTCAGATCCCAGGCCAAGGTAATCCTGCTTCACTCGGAAGGGGAAGGCAAGAGGAAAAGCATCATCCCAGCTGCACACCTCTGCGTTTGACATCTGCCTTAGGAAGGCTGAGCTGAAACAGAGACTGGACAGAGCTGGAGAATAAAATAGGGATTTACTGAAAGGCCTCCAGGAGACACTTTGGGCAACACAAGAGCCTGACCAGACCTACACCCAAAGTAGACTTGGAACGGTCACAAAATGGCAAATTGGTCACTAGGTCTTACATTTTTATAAGTTTTGGTCCATTTACATACTGGGGTTTAATTGTCCAATTCCAGCTCCAGGCTGTGAGGTCTCATCCTTCTTGTTCCTCCCTTCAGCCACCCTTGTTTGTGCTTTTGGGCCTGAAAGTTGTCCTGGTCTTCAGCAGGAAAAGGATTTGTTTTGTGTCCCTGCTCTGCGAAGAGAGCTCAGCAGCACTGAATGTGAGCCCAGAACCCCTAGGCAGCATCTGAAATACATGAAAGCTAAAATTTAAGGCACCACCTGATGGGTGAGAGCCTTTTGTGGCTTCACACAAAGCCCAGATGTGCCAACCCCCACTGATGGACAGCAAGGTTTGGAAGAGCTCTGCACATCCCCAGGCGTGGGCTGGACGAGGATGTTGTCACAATAACCTCGAGAAACAAAACAGAGCAGCAGCTCCAGGGACAAAGCCTTTCATCCCAGCCCTTCCCTAATCACACGTAGAGATGACACAAAGTTTCAGACAGAGGAATTAATTACTCTGTTATCCATCTCCATTTAATGTGGCTGTTGCTTTCTGTTGATAAGGAGCAAACAATAAGATTTTGCCTTTCTTGAGGAAGCCTCCAGCCTGTTTTCCTCTGGTTCCTCCTACATGTTGCTTTTGCTCTAACAGAAGTATCAGATATTTTTTTATTTGATGGGGTAAAATAATAAACATGAGATGAAAAAGGAGAAGGACACCCTTTTGGCTGGAAATCTGAGAATGTAGCCTCATTGTTCTTAGAACTTTATCTTCTGAAGTTGCCTCAAATGAAAAAAAGAAAGGTAGGAGGAGCTGTGAATTCATAAAAAGCACTACAATGGGCTTAATTAAAATTCAGGTTCCTTTTCTAAGGAGCATCACCAATTTCTGATATTTTCCCTAACTTGCTTACATAAATTCTCATGCGGTTTAATTAATTATGGGACTTCCATGTGGCTTTGTGATGGGAAAACAAAATAGGTGAAATATTTTCCTCTGTCTTAACTGGTGCAAACCCAGAGATTATTTCTTGATTGGTGGGTTATGATTTTCCAGGATCTACAGCAGGGTGCAAGGTGTGGGATATTATATTATAATTTCAGGTAATACAATCCATACTAACTCCTACACCTTTTGAGGTCAAACAAGCTCAAGCAGCCCAAAATTACATTATCATTAATGCATTTTTGTGCATAAGAAATTAAAAAGACGTGGAGGTATTTTCATTTTAAACAAAGGGCTGCCAACCTGGAAGGGAAATAAAAAAAAAGAAATTCAGCTCTGAATTAACATTTGCATTGGCCAAGGACTGACCTCTTCATCTGCCAAGACTGCTGTGTGTAACAATGAGCAAGGAACAGGCACACAGGAATTATTCATGGAAGGATCTTTAAGGGGGCAGAGGTACTTTCTTATAACTTCATGGTCTGATCATTAAATTTCAACAAAAACTAATAAATGAGCACAGGTGGAGCTGAGCAGACCAGCCCCTTCCCCTGTGTTCTGATGTCGTGGCAGGGTGGGCAGCATACAGTAAAAATCAAAGTAAAGAAGAATAAAATAAAGTTTAGTGAAAATTTGTGCTGCTACTCAGCACGTTCTTGTGTTATTGTTGTGAAAATTGTGGATTTGGCTCTGTGTGTATCCCTAACACCCATTTCACTCAGAGGGGTGTTTTCCTTGCCCCTGTTTCTTGATGGCTGGGATATTTTCATGCCCAAATGCATTGCTTTGCTAATGTGCTCCTTGCCAAACTGAGGGAGTTTGCTCTGAGCTTCAACCCTTCAAGCCATGCTTTCTGTTAATTTTTCTCACAAGCCTTTCTGCTTACAGCATTCTTCAGTCTCCTAATAAATCACATTTATTAAACAGCAGGAAGAAAGGAACCCACTTTAGGTTCCTAAACACCTCCTCTAACAGTGAGAGCAAGCAGACGCCCAGAATCTTGTTTCTTTTACTTTTACAAACAACATACCAAAGGCCTGACACCTTTTTATAGCATCAGTGTGACCTCTCTCACTTCCCCCAAGGAGTGACTTCATCCCTAAGCAATGCTGGGGGCTGTGGATGCACCGAGGCTTTGGCAGTGCATTAAAATGTAATATTCCACGGGCTCTGATTTATGGGCTGTCACTTAGGGCAAAGCATCGTGCATCTTAATTGGCTGCTCCTTTCCAGCTACTTGGTTTGTTTGGGAGATGAGAAATTTTGCACCCACCATAAATTTTCATGGAAAGATGGGTCTTTGAAAGGCAAAGGAGTTAAAAATGTAAAAATGAAGCAGCCAGGGCTGCATCTCTAACAGTCTCTCTGTGAAATGCATGAGAATGTATCATAGGAAATAATTATGCATTTTTCTTTGCCTGATTTACAAGTTCCAGGGCTTTCCCTGATGGGATCAGCTCTCCACAGAAAAATCAAACTCACACCTCTGCAGCAGCCCCAAGGAGCTCAGTGACAGCAGAAGATCTCCAAAAGCTTCATGGTCACAGAGATTATTGGATAATTACAAAAATCCATGACAGATCCACTGACAAATTTTGAAAAAGCTTCAGCTTTTGATTTGCCTCACGTCTGACAGGGAACATGTCACCTTCTCAAGATCCTCAAAAGCCTTAAATCAGACAGAAATACTGCGTGTGCTGGCAGTGACCTCCTTGAGGAGACTTAAATCTTCTTCAGCCACATGGATTTTCAGTTAAAAACTATAGATCTGAAATTACAAACCCAGTCTGGATCAAAGGAATGCTTGTCCAACACGAGCAGAAAGGAGTTAATTGTACACATGATGGGCCCATGAGTCAATTATAGGACTGTTAATTACAGATTGGTATTCAAAACAAATTTCTGATCCATCCTGTGGGTAAATTATGTAGGTTGTGTTTTCCACGACATTTCAACCCTCCTCCTTCTTAAGACACTTGAGAATTTTTCTGTATCCACACAATGACAGCCCTCACTCACCTGGAGTGTACCAGCCTCACATGACTGAGCCACGCTGGGCTGACACACTCAATTCTTGGGGTGAAACAGCAGCAATTGGGGTTTGCTGTGCTGGCTTGGACAAAAAACCCACCCCCAACACTCATCTCACCACCACACACCTTCCATTCGTGTTTCCAAGCCTTGCTGAGCTGGAGGAGGTGTTTCTGTGTCCTTTGACACATCGATTTCTCCACAGCGTTATCCCTCTGCCTTGTCCAATGACTTCATGCAACACAAACATTTCTTTTGTATTGATTTAGTCTCTCTCTTGGACTATTTGATTTTTTTGTTTGGTTGCTTAATCCTTACAATATCGATATTTTTCAGGCTGGAGGCCAAATAAAACCTTTGGAGACACATGAAGTACATATTAAGAGTCTCATTGCCCAATAAATTAAAGGTACAAATTATACAGCCAAATCTGATGAGCATGTCATTACAGATGACATATTTTGGCACCATGGTGCTTTACAAGAGAGACTTATTTCCATTTATTCTTGTGTGGAATTTAAAATTCCTATCAGCAGAACCACAGAGGGGGATTATGTTACCTTCGACTGGAATTCTATTGTATTTTTAATTCTATTAAAACTCCAAGCTTGCACAATAAAATAATTGCGTGTATTTGATTAGGATCTTAATGACATGTTTGCCTATTACTACAGCTGTTTTAAAACTTAAACAAGCTTCTATCCCTTGGAAAATTTTGGGGGAAAAAAGATGGTATTTATAGTATTGAGCAGAAGTTCAAATGTAAAAGACACTAAAAGGAACAGAACAATCCTGACACAAAGACGTGATTTTCTCAGCATTTTGTTGGATTCCTACCAGAAAAACAGAAATTAGCTGATACATACCAAAACTACACTTGACCTCTGAGACTCGTGATGGTCAGTTTAATTAGTCCATTAAAAATTAAATGTTTATATCAGTTTGAGCAAGCTCACACTTCTCCGTGTCTGGGAACAGTTTGGAGAGGTGGCAGATCTGGAAGCTCCCTGTAATGCCACACTTCTGACAATAAAAAGCTTTTGGCCTGGCAGGCTGATCCCAAAGTATTCTGAAAGGCTGCTCCTATTTAGAGGCTATTATTAGCCCCAGAGGGTGTCTTGGGGCTGCTTAACTGGAGCTGTTGACCCAGCAGAGTTCTGCTCCTCAGCACAGGGTGATGCCAGGGCACATGGCTGCTTCCTATGCAAAATCCATTGGAAACAAGGGAGAAATTAACTCCTTTCTTTCATTACTTTGTGTCTACTTGAGTGCTGCAAAAGCGCAAAATAAAAAAGGGTGTTTGGAGGTCTGTGTGTGTGAATCTGCATCCTGTGATATCAGGGAGGAAATAACTAATATTAAAATATGTTAATTATTTATTAAAATAATATTAAGGTACTGCTTCATGTCCTGGGCTGCTGCAAACCTGGCACATGGCATCCCAGATAAAATCTGTTTTTACACTGTCTCAAGACTAAAACATGTGGCTGTAGAGGGTCTATTCTCTCTTCTTTCTTTAAAACCCAAAGCCTTGGGA
This sequence comes from Prinia subflava, assembly GCF_021018805.1. Taxonomy (NCBI): domain Eukaryota; kingdom Metazoa; phylum Chordata; class Aves; order Passeriformes; family Cisticolidae; genus Prinia; species Prinia subflava. The sequence goes on along the minus strand of NC_086267.1, from coordinate 3,432,406 downwards.
AAATCTGAGAGTTTACAACAGCTGAGGAAGCAAATCCAGCACTATTTAGTCTCCTCTCAGCTCTGGAAGAAACAGCCCCGATGCAGGTAAAGCTCAGGTCACTGACACTGCCTTGGGTAGCTAAAGGATCTCCTATAGCTACAGTTCATATTCAGAGAGTATTTAGTGTACACACCATCAGTTTAAGAAGAAATATTGAGTAGTGCTTGCCAAAACTCAAGGTTGGGAGTGGTCATAAAAATATCTATGACAAGGGCAGATGAATGTGCAAAGCCCAGTCTCTAATTCCAGCAGATTTCAAGAAAATGTAGCCTAAAAGTTAAGTCTTACTTGTAGAAATGTTATATTCCCAACAACTCTATCACTTCTGTGGGCTCCTGCTCTTCTCTGACTTTCTCAGGTGAGCTCTCAATTCCTTTTCTCTATTCTTGTTTTAGAGACAGAGAAAGAAAATCTAAATAAGTGAACTTTGTATTTTAAAAGCTTAGCAGAGGTTCCGGGTCACTCCTTGGTCTGTGTAGATCCATCAGTCATTGAGGTTTAATAACCCAGATTCTGTGGTAGACAGTATTTAAAGTTAGAGAAACCCAACAGACATAAATCCTCATCAAGTCAAACTGTCCTATTTTTTTTCTGCCACACAGAGTTTTGCTCAAAGCACCAAGGGTTTTGTTCACAACACAGCCTCAGCAGAGAAAATTGCTTCCTACATCCCACTGTCTCTGCCATATCTCCAGACCTGTAATTTTTAATTATCCCTTCTAGCAAATAAGTCATCAGAAATGTAAGGAAAGATGTTCAAGAGCAGGTAATTCACAGAGCAGCCTTCAGTACCATAACTCAAAAAATGAGTTTAAAAATGGCAAACCCCAGCCAGAGTCAGTTCACAACCACAGTGACTCAGAATAATACAATAAATAAACTATCCCCAAACCAGTCACCCATCATCCCTACCCTCAGAAAAGCAAGGGAAGGCACAAGGACAAACAGGGCTTGAACAGCAAAACAACCTGGAGCACTCCCATCAGTTCTAAGGGGATTAAGTAAAGCTCTCTCATCCAGAGACTTCAGCAGAAACTTCCCAGGTTGGAGGGACACTGTATGAAAAGCAATTTCATTTCTTCCTTGGCATCTATAAGTAATAAAAGCTGGACTGGGCAGTTTCCAAAAACAACTGTAAGGTTTTTGCAAGGATATTTCTGGGATATATGACCAGTACCCTCCTTTATAATTTATTTCTGCTCTTTTAGCTCCCAGCCTGCAAAAACAACTGCAACGGGTATTTTAAGGTATTATGGCAGAAAGGTCCAGTGAAAGGTCAGCTTGGATGGGGTTGGAGCAACCTGACCCAGTGGAAGGAGTTCCTGCCCATGGCAGGGGCTGGGACAAGAGGGAATTTGTGTTCCCTTCCAGCCCAAACCATTCTATGATTATGAAACTTTTAATTCACGTCCATATAGGACTCCTCACACAGAGCACAAGAAGAAACTATTCCCTCCACCTGAACTAACAGCAAGAGATTAATCTCTAATATCTATTTTTTTTCCCAGTGTGTTTTTAATGAAGCTATCACTGCAAATCTGGTCACCATGATTACTGGAAATACACTCCCATGATGAGAGGACTGTTCCATTAACTCCCCAACTCTCACAGAGGTAATGAAAGCAGCAGGATGGGCCTAATCTTTCACCACCCAGATGTCTGATGGCTTTAACTGGCTTTAATTACAGTTTAATTACAGTTACAGTGAGCAACACTTGAGATGGTCTATGGCTGGCAGATGTATTTATTCAGCTATTAACTATTAGAATTTAAATCTGTTCCATTTCACAGATTGCTGTGATGTTAGGAAGAATTAAGCATACCATTAACAGCACCCAATAGTAGGTGGATAACAAGGATGGCCACACTTGCAGCTACACCACCAGGAGCCCAGGATAAAGAAAATAGAAAACGTCCTACAGATGACCAAGGTGAAACCCTGTCTTTTGTTTTCCTGCTTCTTGACTGTACTTTTGCAGTTGCTTTTGAGAACATGGCCCAGTTCTGCTAAAATAGAGATGTTTCCTCTTTCAGGGTATTTTTATTTTAAAGAAGCAAAAGGTAAGGGTGCAGGAACAGAACTGCAAAGTGGAATTTGGGTGAGTGAGAGAAGCAGCAATTTGCTTACCAGCACACAGGGGGCTCAGAGTGATGGAAAGTGAGCAAGAGGAAAACATCTGCCTCTGGTTTGGGTGGGAGCCTGTGTCTGCAGGCAGCTCTCCCTCGTCTCCACCCAGGTCCATGCCTGTGGGACAATTCCTGTTTTTCCTGTGTTCAGACAGAAATTCGACCATGCCATCCATTTAACTTTGGATGTGTTTATTCCAGCGTTGCTCCTGGGGCAGATTTTCCAAGGCACTGCTAATCTGCTTGGCTCTGCTCCTGCAGAGCTGCCTCCAAAATCCCACCCGGGGCGAGGGATCCCACCAAGGACTGTCATCCATCGAGTTCCTCTGGCCTGGTGCCACCACCCAGGGGCTGCTCCAGCCCCTCTCGAGGAGCCAAGTGCTGTTTGAAAAATTGCTGTGCTCTCCTTTCAAAATTAAAGTTCCTTCCAGAGTTTTCTGTAACAAATAGCAGAGGGGACTGCTGTGGCTTTGGTGAGTAGAGCCAGCTCCTGAAGAACATCTGAGGGTTGAAGGATAACATCCTCCAGGAAGGATTCTCACACCTTGGACAGCTTGGGGCTGGTTCTCTCAACTCCTCCATTCTGGGTAACAACCAGCAGAGTCCTCCAGAGAGAATTTGGAGCAGAAATGTGATTTAGCTCCAGTGCCCTGTGTTCAGGAGGAGCCTGGGAAGATGAGCTTTTCCAGAGCACCCACCTTTGGTGAACATCCAGCTCCTCCTCACAGGCCTTGTGAGGAGCATGCAAGACACTGAATCATTTTTTTTCCCCTCTTTCAGATTGTGAACTTGTGGTGCCCTGGAGCTGAGAGCCCCTGTGCCTACCCAGCACAGTGCAGCTCTGGACCACCCACACCATTACTCTGCCACAGAGCACATGAAAAAATTATACCTGGGATATGAAAGACAGATACCATTTATAATTATCATGTGCCAACACCTGATGTTGGGGAAAAAACATTTGCAAGCATCTGGATACTTAAACAAGCACCAGAGAAAGTTCATTAATATAGAAATTGAAGTTAATTAACTAACTGATGGTCTCCTCTTTTCCATTCACTTTAAAGGAATCCACATCCTTCCCTTGGTCTACTGACTGGCTTTATTCAGCTCCAGTTGCTATATCAAAGTGATATATTCTGCTTACAAATTCAAGGCAAAGCCCATTTATCTATTACAGAAGGAGAATGGATTTACATTTAAATGGCTGTTCTTCATGTATCTAATAACTCAGTTGAGTAATCAAAGAAGTACAATCTAAGCAGGAGCCTCTCTGTGTTTCGCATTAATAAAGCCTCTAAGATTCCTCCACACATTTCTTCCAATTTATTTATTTCAACAAAATGGGAAAGCTGTCGTTCCCCAGCTGCAATCAGCCAGTGAGAAGGTTAGTTGGGAATTAAGAGGCTGCTTGCTTAGGCTTACATTTCAGTTAAAAATTCAGGCTCAACAGGAGAGCAAGGGATTACCGTGGTGCATGGACTTTCATTCCTTTAAAAAAGTAAATAAATAATGCTTCAAAGGTGTGAGGAGAACTTTGGCAACAAAACTGTGGCCACTGGGACCAGCAGGTTCACTGAATTCAGTGAGAAATTGCAAGGATTGAGCTGGCCAGATCCAAGCAAAACAATTTGCAAAGTGAAACACATTTGGAATAGGAAAAGGCCAAAAGGAAATAAAATTCAAAATTATGGTAATCAACTTTTTAATTCCTTTTCCTTGGGCAACACTCAAATTATCTAAACATATGCAGAAAAATCTGTGTATGCATTAAAAAGTAACTAGAATTGCTCCAAAAGCATCTTCCCAATGAGTGGCTTGCAAAGCACAGAATTCGCTGTTAAATTTTGGGTTACAGTGATTTCAATGGCACCTTGATCCCAAAAAACCTATCAAAATCCAAGTCAAAGATAAGCAATAAGAAGGAAAATGCATCTGAATGGAGACACAGAAAATTCCACGCTCCCTGCCTTGTTGATGATCAGCTGACTTTTCACTGCAGCAAAAAGTTCCAGGAGCTGAAGAGGTCTAAGGAAGCATTTAAATGAGAAGAGTTTGGAGCTCAGCACGTCCCTGCTGCTGTTTGACTGCAGGGACTGTGCAGCTCCCACCATGTACACAGCAGATGGCCCAAATAAGGCTAATAAAGATACATTAATGTTTCTGTTGCCTTTCTTGTAAATAAGATTTCCCTGTGGGCTCCCTAATTCATTAGCCAGTTTCTCTGGAGCTTCTGACCACAGATCACAGATCATGTAGGAAATGTTTAAGTCTGCTGCACACATTTCACCACCTTGTCCTTTCCCACAGCAAGGATTCTGCTCCAAGAATTTTGAATTCTGGGAGAAAGTCTACTGCAAACCTAAGCCATGGTTTTGTTTGCTGCTGAGCTCCCAGGAAGTTTAGATTTAGAAACAACTCTCGGATAATTTATTTATAGATTTTTAGGTAACCGACTCGAATTTAAGTATTCTCCCAAAGCTCCACTGCTGGCTAAACGCACAAGCAAAGCTCAGAGCAATCAGATTAATCCTGTATCCCTTGTCTGCCTCGGGGCCAAGGATGCCCTTCATGCCCCCTGCACCACACGTGAGTTCTGCACCTTCCAATGCCTAAATGCAAAGCAGAGATGCTGGGAGGATCCCAACCCTCCTCCTCCCTCAGCAGGAACGAGGAGAGGAGAGCACTGCTGGAGGAAATGCCTCCAACAAATGAAAACACGACGTGCTAAATAAAACCAGCTCCATTATCGGCTCTGCTTTGCACCTGCAATTACAGTACATTTCAGCTGAATATTTTTTCCTGGCAACCGAAACAGTTTCATTACAGCTTAAATATGTGACAAGGAAGCTGACTACAGACTTGTGAAAAGCAATTATTTTGGACACTGATTACTTCTCATGCAGGCAGCGAGTGTTGTAACTGCAGAGAGCTGGGGAAGACCACAGTGATGGGTGAGGGACTGCAGGGCTGGAGCAGTTAATTAATGTTGGGGGGTGAGCAGGGAGAGGGAAACTCTGCAAACACCCAGCTTAACATTCGAATTAATTAACATGAAATAACTTAATATGTTTAGTTTAAACGCAATTAGTTTATGGAGCCAGCCTAGAGACAGATAGCTGGTGCATCTGGTTCAACAACCAGAGCAACATCAAGTTCCCATAGCAACATATTTGTTAGAAACAAGGCAAATACTTAGGATGGTGTGGGTTTGGTTTTAGTCCATCTGAGTGATTAGGACTGCACCAACAGGGCTCAAAATATTGAGATAAAAACTTAAGAACAGCTATGAAGACTCTTTTTTTCTTTGTCTAAGCAGAGAGGGCATTTCAGTGAGATCTGAACTAAATCTGGAAATGCCGGTGCTGATGTGGGGAACTGCAAAAACAACTGCATTGCATCAGTACTGGGACCAGTATCACAGCCCTTGTGAGGGCTCTGCATGGCTCAGCTGCAGCAGGTCCTGCCATCCCACCCCTGCAGACAGAGGGAAATGCATTTACGGCTGCTCCAAGGCTGCTCTGATGTTGTGTGTTGAGGTTTGATGGTACTTAATTACTTCATTCATTAGAAAGAGCCAAAAAGGCACCACAAACCTGTCGGTCAGGGCTGTAATTTTATTTTTTTAATCAGTGAGTCATAGCTAATGATGTTTCAAAAAGATGGAGGAATCCTGGCATACCTGAGCTCACATATTATTCTTATTATTTTCCAAAGAAGGCTGCCTGTAGATGTCCTAAAGCCCTTGGCAGACTCTGTGCTCTCCACGGGTCAATATTTAGGCTGGGCACGGTGCCCCACAAGGCTTGAACACTTTGTCCAGTTTGAGCAGGAGGTGAAAGACCAATGGCAAAAGCTCACGGAGATTCAGGAGGTCCATGGGCTACCTGAGCCACTCCCTCCATGGCAGCCTGTTCTTCTTCCTGACATGAGCTTAAAAACCAGTTCAATTCAGAACTGGAACAAAAAACCAAAAAAACCCTTACGTGGCAAACTTGCATTGTACTTTCAACTGGTTCCAGACAAACAGAGATAAATTGATGCTCTGACCTTTCTCAGGGGTGTGAGACAGTGATTTCCTTCCCCTTTAAATGCCATTAAGTGGATGTGACATTCAGTCAAGATCTTATTGACAAGTGAATATTCCCCACGCAATCACCAATCCCAGCCACTCAGCTGCTGTGCTGATCAGGGATCATGACAAATGGAGCTGCTCAACCACTCCACATGCATTTAACTCCTGAATAAAACCACTATTTCACTTTTTACATTCCAGCTGTATCACAGATCTGCTTCTTTCCTTCTCCTCCTTTAAAAACCGCTGATACTTGCTTAAAATCAGATTTTAGAGGAAATTTCCACCCTTGTGCTTCACTCATTAATTATTTACCAACACCTTCAAAAACCAGGAGCATCGATTGCAAATTTGTAATTAAGGCTGACTTGTATTTTTCACTTACAGCAGATGTTCGTAGTCTTTGTGTTCCCCCATCTCATAAAACCAATCCTCTGAATATTTTAAGATTTTACTAGAATATTTAACAATTAGTGCAATTTGTGGGTGCTGCCTTGAGCAGTGGCTGTTTCTTGGCTGCCTGATTTCAGGAATGGATCAACACAGACTCCAATATCAATGTTTTACTGAGCAAAACACAGTTGATTTTAAGTTGGCATTGTTTCCTCTAATGGCTGTGATTATCTGCTGTGTAGAGGCTTCTCTACCCCATCGTTGGTTCTCTAGAGATGATACCACAGAAAGATAAAAGGCCAGAGGGTAATTATACAGCTTTTCATTTCCACTGATCTCAAAGCATTGAGTAAATCACAAAAATGCCTCCTACACACACCAGTCAGCTCCAGCACTAAAGATTTACCTAGCAAAATGAGAAAGGATAGAGAGTTTAGAAATAAATTTACTCAGTAAACAGAGAAAACATTTGAGATTTTTTTTCAAGGACTAAAATTAGAAACCCTCTATTTTATCATCTGAAATATTTTGCTTTTTGCAGCCAGCTTGTTAACTTGGCTGTAGAGGAGCCTGATAAATGATAGAAGTCCCTTCAGGAGTACAGAGGAACAAAACCAGCATTGAGATGGCCGGGTTTGCACATGGAATCATTGGAAAATGAAAAATGTCCATGGAAAGAGATGGAAAGGACCTCCAAGATCAGCCAGTCCAGCCAGGAACCCCTGAGGCCTGTCCCTGCCGGGGCTGTGACTGCACTGCTCCCTGGGCAGCCTGCCCAAGGCCTGGCCACCCTCACAGTGAACAAATTCCCCAATATTCAACTTGAACCTCTCCTGGCACAGCCTGAGGTTTCCTGTCACCCATTCCCTGTGGGAAGAGCCTGAATCCCACCTGGATTGGAGAGTGATTTCCCCTTGGAAGAGGAAAAACCCTGGGCTAATGCCCTGGGAAACTTCTTTCTAAGTACAGTAAACAAGAGGCTTTACTCACATGCTGCCTCAGGTCAAGCATACAAGTTGTTGCTAGAAAGTTCCTCGTTCTTTGTGCCTGAATCCCACCTGAGTCTATTCTCCTGTCAGTGATTTGAACAGAGCAGGAAGGTCCTCCCTGAGTCTCTTTCTCCAGACAAATTTCTCCAGCTTGCAGCTAAAACATTTGAAGCTTCCAAGCTAAAAATTTTCATTTCTGACTTTATTCTGACTTTCAAATCAGAAAGAGAGGCCCAAACACTCAGAGCTCCTCAGACAAGGATGGTGTTTGGGGTTTTTCCCCTGTTTTATCCATCACAGAGTCCAAACTCTCTCATCCACAGCTGCACAGCCAGTGTTGTGCCAACAGGAAAAAAAAAAAGCACCTTCTGTTGGCAAAGCTGGCAGATCAGAGCTGGGTGAAAGCTGGCTCTGGAGGAAGGAGGGGCCTTTTGCCCAGGTTGATTTGTGATTTACACTCCCCTCCAGAAGCCCACACAGCAGTGCAATTGCCAGGCCAGCTGTGAGAGGGAGAGGGATGTGAGCCCAGGCACAGACAGAGGTCCCTGCCCATCCTTTCAGCACATCCCTGCCTATTTCCCCATCACACCAGAACCTTTTCTGCCTCAGTCACACAGATGTTACTCAGACTTTACACACCTGCTCCTCTGCAGTTCACAGTAACTAAACAGACCCTCGAATGAAGCGCTCCTAGAGAAGGGAAGGAAAAAAAAAAACCTGAAGAGAATATTCTATCTTCCCAAAGAAACAAAATTCAATCAGGTTTGCAACAAGGAATTGTAAGACTGTAAATTTTTATATAATGGTTCTATTATTGGGATACCTGCAGGGGATAATCAATAGAAGACTGTTGTTCTTTTGTGATGATATTACCATATGGAGAAATTTTTCCTGGGTATAAAGAGGATTTCTTCTGATGAGATTTTGAGCAGAGTACTGGGCATCTCTGTCTTTGACAAGAAAGAGAACAAACCAAGTTATCTAAAACACTGCATGGCTGATTTTTATTACCTGGTGTCTCATTTGTTCCCTTCTAAATCCAAGGCAGGAGCACATTTGTGAAGTCTCTCCAGGAGGACCAGAACTTGGATTGAAGAGCACTTGTTTTTGATTGCAAAATAAAGCACAGATCTATTCCAGATCATTCTTACTCCCTTTAAAAACAATGTCTGTAACAAGGCTATGACTTTCATCAAATCCAATATGTTTCTATTAGTGATACACAGAACTAGGAAAAAAACTAAATTAGAGGTCAACGTTTGGGTCAAAAAAAAAAAAAATTAAATTCCAAACCAGCAAATTTCCAGTTCATCAGCTGGAAAAAATAGGTATTTGCATTTCTTGCTTGCTTGCAACATCTCAATTTCCTTTTGCCGTGTGTTCCAATTAGAAATACTGAAATGCTGGGTTGGATTTTCTCTCTCATTCATGTGTCTCTCTCAAATTTGATTAACAAATTTAAATGTGGTATTAATGAGCATCTCCTTCTCCCCTGCTTAGGCAACAGAAGAGAAGAGGAGAGCGAAAAAATAAATAATAGCAACCATGAAATATTGATATTTAAAGGAAAAAATAAATACCTAGTTGTTTATTGATTTTTCCTTCAGTTATGTGAAATAATCAAGTGAATTAAGCCCCTCAAAAAATCTGAAAGGCAAAATGTGTGTCTGGGGGAAGGTACCCAGCAGCATAAACCCCTTGTTCAGCATCACCTCTCCCTGACCTGGGGAGGTCCAGGTGCTACAACTGAAGTAGGAAATTTCCAGAGGCATTCAGAATTCTCAGCACCTGTGAATGTAACACCCAGGAAATACACACAACTCACTGTTTTCAGAAAAGAAAAAGATCATTTCCAATTTCCCTGGATTTATTCTTTAAAACATGAGGTTTAGCAGTGCTTACAGCTCTCCGTGCTGCAAATCATGTATGAAATGATCACACAAATGCTGACTCTGGTAACATCATCCCCACCTTCCTCCTCACGTGCCCTGTGCTGACAGACAGATTTAGATCCCTACCAGCAAATCCCATTTGAATTTCCAATCGATGCAGTGCCAAAGTTCCTGCAGTCTTACTGGGGAGCATTCAAATGCTTCTAATGGTATGCGTGCTTTAGACATTTTTAGGGAGGAAGATGGAGTGAAAATAATGAAATTAAATACTTTGCTGCAGCTCTGAGCTGGATGCTTGAATGGGCTCTAAAATGTCAAAGGCTTTGTCTTGTCTGAAAGTAGGAAAAAGTCTTTTATATAAACTCTTGAACTACGCAGCTCACACATCCTCCAGCCAAAACAGAGGAAAATGAGTTTATACTGAAATAGTCTCCAGAAGTTACAAGGCTCAGAGCTGTCTGGTCAGAAGGTTTAATGACCACATATTCCAGTGGCAGCCTTGGATGTGACCATGGCAAAGGATGAGCAGCATCTGCTGGGCTGCAGGGGTTGGGTAAGGAGGATGTGCTGTGCTCACAGCGCCTCTCCACCCACGGGTGAGGAGTTTTATCCCCAGCCTCTGAATATTTATGGCTCCAAGTGCAGCTGTGCTGGAGCCGGCTTGTCTGCACCACCCTCACCCTAAAACCCCTCAGGATTTCACCTCCTGGGTTTTATTCATGCTTCAAAGAGGAGATGGCACTCAAAATGCGAGTTGGTTTGTATTAAACACCTGAGCAGTGGGAAACAGGCGTGGTGTAGCACTGCTGACCCTGCACTGAACCCCAGGACCTGAAGCCCCTGATAATTCAATAAACTCCAGGAGGTTTTGGGGAGCTGTGAATGTTGATTTCTCACATCTTGAGCAGCTATGAGTGAATTATTGCAATAGCACAGGAAAGGATGGAGATGCACGCCCCAAATTACAGCACCCAGATGGCGATTCCACATGGAAATAAAGAGTATTTGTTCCCAGCACAGGTTACATCTCCAAACATCCTGTATTCAGAGCATTGCTGCAAAAGCAAGAGTGGGAATCTCTCTGAGGAGAATAGCAAAAGCTGTTTTTACATGTCATTCAACAAATACCATCTCTGTTGCCTTCCCTGGCACCCCACTGCTGGTGTTCCCATAACAACAGAGGAGATGCTCCACCGACCCTGCTGCTCACAGGCAGCCCGAGCAGCAAAGGGGATCCAGAGCTGCTAAAATATCTCCAGAATGTTCAAGGATCTGATTCTTACCCAAAACCTCAGTCTCAGCCTTGAAATACACCTGCAGTAACACTCATCTTCATCCAATATCCAATTAAGGGTTTTTTGTGTAAATGAAAGCAAAAGGTGATAAAAGCCTAACAAAAAAAATGGGTCCGAAGCTGAAGAAATAAAAATTTCAGGTTGAAAAATATCCAAACCTAAAAAATCTCCCTTTTTTTAGCCCTTAATTTCCCCTGAATCATGGTATGGTTCACATATGGAATTCAATCAAGAACTTTTGCAACTCTCTACATATTTTTCTATATGGAATAATAACAGTAAGCCAGTGAAGCTTCAAGCACTGGACAGAGAAATATAAATCATGGCATACAGGATGAACTGCAGCAGTGAGACATCAGTGGTTAAACAATACAGGATATTTGTAAAGGAAATAAAAACAGAACAAAACCTATTTATTAAGTTAATTGGAAATTCAGCAAGGAATTTGCTCAGAGAAACTTGCTCTTCCATAAAGAATTGAGATTTCCAAGGGCTGATATATGTTCCTTGACATCAGGTCTGTCCAAATTGGTCATATGCCCACAGGCTGTGGAGTTAATTATATATAAGTTTACTTAATTATTCATCTATTTATTAACCACAACAGCCCTAGAAAATACAACAAACACCTTTCTTTAAATACATTACTTTCTACTATAATACAACAGCCCTGGCAGCTCTCTCCTCATCACAGACCTATTGCTGCTTATTAAAGGAAATTATGGCACCACAGGTGATACTTGAAAAACACTTCACACCACACAGAAACAGACCCTGAGGGCAGCATCTTACAGGGGACACCCTCTTTCCATGCAGGAAAATAAATGGAAGGAGACATTCATCAGCCTAAGAGCATCCTCCAGCACTCAGGGACTCCAGGGACTGAGGTTGTGATGAGGGATTTCCAGTAAATGCCAATCCTTCCACATATTTGGGAGGCTTTGATTCATAAAACTTAGAAAATTTCTCGCAGCAGAAAACACCAGAAAGACCAAAAGACAAAGCTCTGATTTTCAATTTTTTATTTCTTTTCTTCTCCCCCCTGCAGGTGAGATCACCAGTACATCACCCTCACAGCTGAACATTTCTTGGGCTCAAATTCTCAGGACAAATTTGATTTACCATCTAATCTGGCCTATTTGATAAACCAAATGCTGCTGCTTGTAATCATCAAATCACATTAAATCAGCGCAATTACCCTGAAATGAACCTGAATCTGTGCATATAACCTGAACCTGCTCTCATCTCATGGAATTTAGTGCAGCCCAGGATCTGCTCCATGCAGCTTTGGGATGTCAGGAGCTACTGGAGACAAACTGGGCTGAGAGGGGCACAGGTGATGAGGAGGGATGGAGGGGTGAAAGGAGGGATGGAGGGGTGAAGGGATGAAAGGAGGGATGGAGGGGTGAAAGGAGGGATGGAGGGGTGAAAGGAGGGATGGAGGGGAGAAAGGAAGGATGGAGGGGAGAAAGAAGGGATGGAGAGGTGAAAGGAGGGATGAAAGAAGGGATGGAGGGGTCCCCTGAAGCCCAGAACAGCCTCCCTCCATACCACAAGTGTGAAAAATGAGGTTCACTTTTTGGTAAAATTTAAAAGAGTTTAATAAAAGACAACAGTTGACAGAGATAAAGCAAAAGGTTAAGGGCCGGGTGCTTGGCACTCAGCCAGGAGCACCCCTACTATCTTCTGAAACATTTTTAAAATACCTTTTCTATTACATCAGCCTGTTGCATATTCATAGACCATTATGTACATTCATACTTTTCTATAAACTGGTTTATATATTCTAGGAGCTGCTTAGCATGGCCACTCCTCGGGTCTGCCTTTTTAGAACACGTTTGGTTTTTTTGTTGTGGATTTTAGTCCATTCTCTTTATCATTTCTAGTTTGGGCCTTGGTCTATACTTTCTTTAGATGGCAGGTGCTGATAGTTGGCATATCAATATCAGGGTCTTTATCACATTGGATTTTATTTATTTTTATCGTATTTTGAGTTTATTGGATGTTATCCTGACCTTCACTCAAAACTATATCAGCTACCACTACTACCACGTCTAAATTTTGTAAATAGCAGAAATAAAAAACAAAGTTATTTTAACATTCTACATAGAGCATCTGCAAAAAGCCAATTTTATAATCTGTATTTATAAAACAAGTGAGGGAGAGTCACCAGCACCTCACAGTGGGAGCCACCAGTGAGAGGGCAGCACTGCTGGGGACACGGGGGGGACACAGGAGCCCTGCCCTGCCCTGGGGTTTTGATTCATCACAGACACTTTGACACCACAAACTCTGCCAAATCTGAGTGTGGCTGGTGGGAAGCTCGGCTTTGCAGCGTACTCTGCCTCCCTCTCCTGGCCTGTTCCCGGGGATTCCATAAATCACTCCATAAATCACAAGCTGCACCGGGATCTTTGTGCCTTTGAGGTGCCCAAATCCTGCAGGTGAGGAGCAGAGCCCTGGATCCCTCCCCAGCTGCAGACCCTGAGCTGGGGCTGCCAACCCCACCTTGCCATGGCCCAGCAAAAGGAAAGAGAAGCCAAAAAAGAAAGAAGTCCAGCCAAAACACCCCTAATCCCCCTTCTGACCACACCAATTTCTACTCAGCCTTTCAAAAGAAATTATTACAGTCCCACTCTCTCATTAATCATTTTAGATTTATTACAAAATACCCTCCCCACGGGAAAGGAGGAGGGGGGAAACCACAGCAGCATCTAAGCCACGATCCCTAATTCAATCAATATGAATGAAAGCAGCAAACCCCAAGTGGAACATTACCCAGCTCAGTGAGAGTTAAACATAACAAAATCCCTCCCTCCACAGGGAAACACAACTTTCCTGGAGTGCAGGCAAACAGCACTGGCCATCCCCAGGTAACTGGGGCCAGAAAAGCTGAAAGGGAAGGGGAAAAAAAGATAAAAAAACATCTAAACCCCCTGTTCTAGTCCCAAGGCAAAGCAGCAGCCCCAGCCTGTTTGGGGTTTTGTGTGGAGGAGCCTGAAATGTGTGATTAATGCTTGGCAATAGTCATAGCTGGAATACAGTAAAATGCTAAGATCAATAGGATAATTAGCATTAGATGTAATTAGATCCACTCAGTTGGATTCTGGAGAAGCTAATTTGTATTTTAAATTTTCTTGTGTGCCTTTTGCCATCAAAGCTGGAGAGGAGGTTGACTTTGTTTTTTTCCCCCCACATAGTGAACATTAAAATATTAAATGGCAGGAAGACCCTCACAAAACACTGGCACAAATTCCATCCATCTCTGATTCTAATGAATATCAAATTTTAACTAAAATGCTGAACTTCATGGGAAGAAATAAAAAAAATTCACTTCTGAAATGCCTTTCCTGGGATTCCCACATGTGTATAATAAATCTTCACAGGAGTTAATCCCATTCAAACAACTGTGAATTCTAAATTACCCTTCTAGTTCATTTACAGTTTGCCTTGAAGATAAAAGCTTTGTTTTTATCTGCAAAAGCAGCATTTTGCTGTTTACAGGAAACAAATCCCACCTTATCAATTTGTGTAGCTGGCATTTATCATTTGATGTGTTTGCTGCACTTAACACATTATTTACTAAAACCCTGAATTTTGAGAAGGGAGAAACAAGAAAATCTCATCTTTCCAGTAAGAAATGGAATTAAGAGGACATTCAGAAACACAAATGCTAGCACAATAAATCTTTTCCCTACTTTTTTTTTTTTTTTTTTTTTTTTTTTTTTTTTTTTTTTTTTTTTTTTAAAAAAAAAAAAGCAACCAATTCAGCTGGGGCTGCCAACCCCAGCCTGACAAATCCACAGGAATTTATGATGATGGATCATTATTTTTTAAGTCACTTTGTTATTGGCACCTTAAGCACACAGCAAACTGATAGATCAGCTGATGAAAAACAAACTGCTCTCAGGCCATTGGAAACTTCCCCAAGCTGAAGAAAAAGTAATTTAAAAAAGGAAAGAAAAATGAAAAAAGGAGAAAAAAAGGGGGTGGAAGGAAAAGTAGTTTTATATTTCTTGGAGAAGAATTGTGCTCTCTTTCAGAATACATTTCAAGAAATACGTGAGGGGTTTTTTATTGCCAGAAACTTTTTACTTATAACCAGGTGCTTAATGGGAAGTCAGGATCCAGGCAGGAGCAGTTTTCCCACAGCACAGCAGGAGCCACCAGGCAGCAGCCACCGGGGGTCAGCACCACAGCACAAAGGATTTTTGTATAAACACCAGCTTTTCTAGAAAACCACAGTTATTCAGGCTGTGGGAACTGGCCACAGCCATGCCCAGATTGGTGCAGAGCTGAGAGGGGCTGGAGTATTTAGTGAGAAATAATGGATAGAGCTGGGTTTGAGAGCCCTTTGCCCTCATTATCTGCCCATAAAAAAACAGAGGAAGAAGCTCCAAGCCTTCATAAAAATGACATCTTTATCTAACCTGTTTGACTTCTAACTGGAGTCTTCCCAGACCTCTCAGAAGCTGGCAAACATGGAAAAATGGAGTGAATTTATGTACCCAGAACTGTGTGGTGCCATGGCCAGGTCACTCTTAGTATTTCCAATGTGTTTAAGGGCCCTGCCCCACCAGGCTCCCAGTCCAGGCAGGAAAGATCAAACCCTTATTTAAAACCTGTAAAAATCACTGCACTCTTCCAGCTGAGCACACAGTGCTGTTGGTTATGGAATCACAGAATCCAGGAATGGTTGGTGTCAAAAGGGACCTTAAAGCTCATCCCATTCCCCTCCATGGGCAGGGACACCTTCCCCTCTCCCAGGGTGCTCCAAGCCCCATCCAGCCTGGCCTTGGGCACTGCCAGGGATGGGGCAGCCACAGCTTCTCTGGGACTCAGCACCCTCACAGCAAAGAATTCCTTCAGTTTATCCATTATCCAATATCCATTTTATCCATTTTATCCATTTAACCCTCCCTCTGGCAGTTTGAGGCTGTTCCCCCTTGTCCTGGCACAAAGCTCCTCTCCAGCCTTCTCACGGGAGCCCTGGCACCAGCCCTCAGCACATCCTCAGGGCTGCTCCTGCCAAACCTGGGATGAGCTGCTCAGTCCTGGAGCCCCTGGCAGCAGTTTTTATCCTTGTGTTGGCACCTGCAAACCCAAGCTCACCATCAGATGAGCTCAGGTTCTCTCTGTAGAACCTGAGCAGTTCAGACAAGGGACAGGGGCTGTTTTTGTCCAGGCTGAGAGATGCTAC
Source organism: Prinia subflava (assembly GCF_021018805.1). Lineage (NCBI taxonomy): Eukaryota > Metazoa > Chordata > Aves > Passeriformes > Cisticolidae > Prinia > Prinia subflava. The sequence continues at coordinate 3,416,393 of NC_086267.1, read as the reverse complement.
AGGGAGATTGAGGCTTCATTTTGCTCAAACTCATAGCATCAGATGGCTTTTGTTTTGCCAAACCTTAACAGACACACTCTGAATTCCCTGAAATTTAACTTATTTACTTCTTTAACCCTTTAGTGAGGGCAGCACTTCCAGCCCCTTCATTAATGCCAGTGGGTACCAAGGACACAGAATATAACAAACCATAATTGCATTGCTCAAGTAATTGGGCGAGCAGGGACAAAAGGAATAATGGAAAATAGAAATAAAGTGAATTTCCTGGGCCTTGCTCTGCCCACAGGAGGCAGGACAGCCCAGCTGGCAGAGCTGGGTGATTCCAAGGCCCCCAGCTCTGGCTCTGTGCTGGGAGCCCTCACAGAGGGGCTGCTTGGATGGAGCCTTACAGGATAAATGCAAAAATGCAATATTCCTCATCTGCAACCCATCTGCCACAACCCTCAGGACACTGCAGGGTCCTCCTCTTCTGCAGAATAAACCCCATCCATTGCTCCCTCCTAGACTGTTTTCTCTTTACCAGGGCTTTGATGGGACTACATTTCCATTTCAAAACTAATGGAATCAAACATATTTCCTATTCAAGCACAGTTTCCCCATGTTTAAATTTCATATCATGCATTTCATTCCAAGCCAAGATAACATATGGATACTTTGAGGGTATCACATTCCAGCTAGTTAGGAATGTTTAATTTTGGAAGGGCTCACATGGTTTTTATTCCATCATTACAGCCAGGAGGATAAAGCACAAAGGCAGGAACCTCAACCTTGTTCAGCTGAATTACCAGTTAAACTCATGATGGCCTGGATGTGTTCTAGTAAAACACTTTCATTATTTCATATCAGACTTCAGAAAAAATATCCATTTACGTGATTCCCAACAATCCCCACCTACCATCAAACAGGATAAAGAACAGACAAATGCTTTGCTTCATGTCTTTCATCCCCTTTACCATTCTAATAGTGCATGGCCATTAAAATTACCTCCAAGACCTCCAAAGAAAGAATAATAACTAATTCCTGTTTGTGGCTGCAAGTGTAATCATAGGCATGTTTTCAGTTCATTATTTTGGTGTCATAAAACCCATGAGGGTTGCAATTGCAAGGAATTATTACATCCATATATTTTGTTATGAGCATTAACTCTCAAAAACTTCGTCCATCAGGAGGGCAGACGAACACTGCCCATAATTCAATCAGGAGTAAATCAGCTCGCAAGTGCTTTGTATGCAGATGCTGTAATAATGGGGTCTGACTATTGAGGTGACAGGGAACAACTTATATTTAATTTACACACACAAAAAAATATTGTTCAGTATTTTCTCTGTTTTCTGTTGTTGGTTTAGGTGGATTTTTTAGCACACAGCAGTCAGAACACTTGGGAAAAGCTTTTCCTTGTTGTTTTAGAAATCACCCCCTCCTGCTGTGCATGATATAAATAGCTGCAGGTACACATATCCATAATTCCACACTTAATAACACATCCGTGGTCCCCCCTCAGTGGCTGCTCTGTGCTGGGCTGGTTTTAAACACATTATTCACACCTACCTGGGACAAGGGACTCTGCCAGGGTGAGGTGGCAGAGGAGCTGCCTGCCCGTGGGGAGGGGATGCAGCTCCACGGCCCCAAACGCTGCTGCAGGTTTGATCAGACCCCACAAGCCCAGGGTGCTGCTCTGGGCAGTAAAGCACCAGATCCAGCAAGGAAATGGGGATTCAGCTCCAGGACAATGCCAGCTTTTACCATCTCTTTAATACCCACATTCCTCACGTCCTCATTTTTGGGAAATATTGGTGTTTTCTCCCCTCTTCCAAGCAGGTACAGTCCATCACCCTCAGCTACTGCCTGGCCATCAGAAACACCTCTCTGTGCTGACAGAGATCCCTGTGCTGTGCTCTCAGCCAGGCCCTGCAGTTCCCAGGAGCTTTTCCAGCCTGAGATAAACCAAAGCAGGAAATCCTCTCACAGACAACCAAACTTCCAACCTGTTAAACCCCACTTTGCTCACTGAAACGTGGCCTCCGTGGTTCTCTCAAACACTTCATATCAATATTTATGGAGTATTAGCAAGTCCTTGTCTGTGGTGCCTCTGTCCTTCAGGGCCCAGAGAAGCTCTCCAGGCAAATAACAACAGCACAATGTTTGTGTGATTAAAAAGAGAACATTGTAGAGCAGTAAAAGCTACAGACAGCAAGTGGACTCCATCCACTCTTTTCCTCCTGGGAGCACAGTCCTACCAAATGAAGTGAAAAGAGGGAGATAAATGTCACTTTTTTTTATCCCTAATAACAGCTCATTCCACTGCGTGGAAAAGAAAAATATCAGTGATCTTCCCATTTCATTTCTGTGGGCCCTGAATCTGTTCAGCTCAGGCAGGAGCACATCACCTGTCAAGGAGAATTTTTACTCATTGCTTTTCTGGGAAGAGGTAAATGATGTTTCCTCCTAGTGCTGGAGCTGGCCTTGGAGAGGATCAGATTCTCCTGTTCTCCTCTAAAACACAAAACTCCAGGGGCTTCTCGGGCAGTTTGCTTCTGATACATTTCTTGTCATGTCAGAAAAATGGGTTTGGTTTTGACAAAACTGACACCTTTTTCTGCACCAGCACACACAAGGTGATTCAGCCTGGCAGGAGCATGCACAGAAAGTTGGCAGGGATTTTATTCTGCACGTCCTCAGGCACCACAGTGGTGGGCACGGATTTATGTGGTTGCTTTCGAGCTACTGAAGTCTGACAACAGCAGCACTAAACCCAGACCAGAGCTCCACTTGGGGAACAGAAACTTCAAGAGCAGCCAGATTTAGAAAAAAGGAAAATCCCCAACCACAAAATCTGACAAAACAAGGTAATTGTGTCAGTTTTGTAGTGCTGCAGTCAGTGATTTTCTCTTTCAGGTGTCTGCAGCACTGACCAGCAACACAACAGCCTTGGGTGCCTGCACTGTAGTGACAGGACAAGGAGTAATGGGTTCAAAATAAAAAAGGGACATTTAGGTTAAATATATGGAGGGAATTCTTCCCTGTGAGGGTGGTTAGAGCCTGCCACAGGGTACCCAGAGCAGCTGTGGCTGCCCCACCCCTGGGAGTCTCCAAGGCCAGGTTGGACAGGGCTTGGAGCAGCCTGGGATGGTGGAAGGTGTCCCTGCCATGGCAGGGGTGGGATGAGCTGGGTTTGAAGGTCCCTTCCAACCCAAACCATTCCATGGTTCTGTGACTGAGCATCACAAGTCAGTGATGCCTCACCTTGCAGGGTTCCCCACCAAGGAGGGCCAGACTCTCTGGGATCACCAAACTCATCCCACTTCACCCACCTGACACCTGCTCCAGTTTCTTATTTTTCCCAAAACTAGTTAATCTAACTTGAGGCACAGTAATTAAGCCAGGCTGCTGCAAATACATTTGAAAACATGTCTGGCATCCACACACCCCCTCTTCTCCTGGGAGAGCAAATGAAACAGCTTGTTTCCATGAAAGATTTATTACTGACTAATGCACGTAGGAAACCTGATGCTCCCAGTGCCAGAGAACATTCCCAGCCCTGATTCCATGTGGCCTCAAACCCACTGATCCAAGCAGGATTTTTGCTGGCTGTTTGCTGTTGTTGTCCACGGGAGGCAGGAGGAGCTGTCACTAAAGGTTTGCTCAGATGCTCTGGGAGCTGCAGCCTGAGCTCACAAAGTGCTGTAATTCAGGAAGCCCAGCAGCAGAAATGACCATGGATTTGAGATTAATCCATCCCTGGAAGTGCCCTAGGCCAGGCAGGATGGGTCTTGGAGCAACCTGGGATAGAGGAAGGTGCCCCTGCCCATGGGTGGAGAACAAGATTTAAAGTCCCTTCCAGCCCAAACCAGTCTGGGATTCTGTGCCATCTCACTGAGTGCCTGCCAGGCACTGCTAAACTCAGCTTTTGGGAAGAAGGTGAAGCTTCATCACCTCTGCTCTGCCTCAGCTCCAGGTAAAAGGTTTGAAATCAGGTCTTGTTTGGTTGCTGTTTAGCTAAATCATGGAAAAATGCACAAGGAACTAAAGGGCACAAAATAAGAGAATAGAGATGGTAAATGTTCATCTCAGCATCAGTCTAGAAGGTCAGAGATTTCCTTCTGCATCATATCAGGGGCTGAAATTTTCCCATTAAACACTTTTTTCACATCTAACACCCATCAGGTTTGAACTCTCTTCAAGGAGCCCAGCTCCTGAGCAAACCATCACCCAAGTCTGGGGGTACAGAGCAGGTCTTCTAAAAATACTATTTTATTTGTTTAAAAACCACATTCCACCACCAGATGAAGGAATTCTGTGTTGCATAATCCACGCTTTGTTTGCAAAACAAAACCTTTGCAAAAGATGCCAGACCAGATGAGATTCCAGGGATTTCATGCTGCATGACAAATATTTTGCTTAGGTAATGCCACATCAATCTCACCTCACATTCCCCTTGAGAAGAACTGGATCAAGAGCTATAAACTACAGACCTAAGGGAGGAAAGGCAAAAGCTTTGAGCCAGATGACATTAATTTCCATAAAAGAACTCCTAAGAATTTTACATCATGTCCTGAATTTTCTAGGGGGGGTAGCCAAAATTCACATCCATTTAGGGAGCAGCCACCAGAGTGGAATACAGAATACAGGTAATGGATAATACATATGTAATGGAAATATAATGTGGAAGAGATTCACTGCAAAATCCTAATCCTGGATGATTTTCAAGTTACTTTGTTGTTCATTCTGGTCACATCTTGAATGAAATTCAGTATTTCATAACCAATGGAAAATTAACTGGCAAGATATAAAGAAAAAATATTGGGAGCCTAACAAATCAGCAGCATTTGAGAGCCAAGGAATTGATGAAAAATGAAAATTAATCTAATGGAGCAGTGAGTCAGAGAATAATGCATGGCTGTAAGTCCAGAAAACTGCATTATGCCAAACAAATTGCTTGGAATTTGCCCATGTATAAAATAAATGGTTTCTCTACTAAGCCTAATTCTTCCAGAGAACGCTCAGCTCTCCTGGAGATCAGGTCTCACTCCATATATTCAACATTTCACGGGAGATCAGATGGGAAATACCCTTCAAATAAGAATTTGTAACCCTCATTTTAAAGATTGGTAGTGACAGTCATAAATCCTTCAGACTTTTTGGTGGTTTTTTTTGGTTTTTTGTTTGTGGTTTTTTTTTTCTTTCTAAAATGAACAACTAGAGTCTTCCATTCAGGTATTATCAAAATTTAGAGCACAAACCTGTGCCAGATTGAATTTGTGCTTTAAGCAAGAAAGATCCTCCAGCACTGCCTGGGAGGCAGGAATTTCTTCTGGGATCAGAAGATTTAGGATGGGGCTGTAAAGCCTCTTTCCCAATTACTCCTTTTGAAAATCCTTGTAGTTAGGCTGGAAAGGCCAAACATCACCCACCCTGCATGGTTTGCCAAAGAAACAGAAATCCTAATCCTGAGTGATCCCAGGCAGGAATTCCAGCCCTCCCTTGGGAATTACATCCCCTCTGACTACACAACCTTTCATAAACCTTCTAAATGACAATTTTGAAAAATGAAAAAAACCTGAACAATTGGAAAAATGGTAAATAGATCAATTTATAATTTATTAATTATATTTAAATTATAATTTCCATATATAATATATAGAAATCTGCCAACACTTATTCTTAAACTTTCTGCTTAGAACATTCTTTGAAGTATATCTCAGTGGCAAGGAATCCAAACAAACTGAATTTTTGTTTAAAAAGTTGTTACTTATTGACGGTTTCTGCAAAGCATTTTTCTTTTGTGCCACATTTTCACTTCATTCCCTCACAATAAAAACACTCCAGACTTGAAACCATGTTGGTAACTTACACCTCTGTAAATGCATTAGCAGATTCTGCTGGCTCCTGGCTTTCTGGAGTAAAAGGTGCAAGTATCATTCTGCTTGCATTTAGTTGTCAAAGACTAACTCTGCTAAATATGCTGGAGGTGAAAAACACACAGTAGTACAGGAATGTTTTCATTAGTCAATACATCACCATATTAATGAGCAAAAATGGAAGGAACTGCGCACTAAAAACTGTGTTGTAATAAAAAGAGCCCCTCTAAAAGTGACCATGTCCCCAGGTGACACTGACAGATTTTTAATTTTAATTTAATACCTGCAACAGTGAGGATTTCCCAGTGGGAAGCCGGGGTTTTGTCAGGGAGCTCTCAGAGCAGGGAGCTCAGGCAGCTGCAGCCTTCCCCTGCCCGCTGTTCCCTGCACTAGGGCAAGGAAACACCCAGGGGATCCCCAGGAACACAGCCCAGCAAACAAAGTGAGGGAGCCACAGTAAACTGGTGAGGAAAGGGGCAACACAATAAAATGGGAAGGCAGAAAAATCAGTTTCCAAGGAGCATCCCACGTGCTGTGCTAGCAAACGCTCTCCAGAGGTTAAATACAGAGTGAGGAGCTGTGCAAAGCTCTGGAGCAGGGCCCTGTGCCAGCACGCTCAGACTGGTGCTGTGCTTACGGAAATCTCCATAAGCTGTGCATGAATTATCAGCAAATTGTGCAGAATCAGCTGCACAAACCTCCCAACTTTATAAGTCTCTCATCAGTGGGGACAAGATGCAGCTGGCAAAGGGAAAGTTGACTTCCAAACATTCAGAGTTTGGTTTTCAGAGCAAGTTACTGAAGAGCAGCACTGAGGGAAGGGGAAGTTTGCGCAGGGGAGCACCACAAACCCTCTGGTTTCTCCACCAAGAGCAGATAATGCTGCACACAACCTGAAGCACGTTTTGCCAGCAGAGCCCAGCTCTTCTCACATGTGCTTTGGAGGAAAAGTGTCCTCACACCACAGGCAGGAGCTGTAAAACCACGAGATCACTGCAGGTGTACATCAAAGAGAGCTGCCAAGCCTGTGATCCATCTCGAGCTTGGCAATTCTCCAGGCACAAAATCTGACATTTAATTAAGGCCAGCACCTTTATCATTCAAGCACATCCCAGGGTTATTAAGGAGCCCAAATGTCACCATGACAATGGTGTGGTTCTGGGTATACACAAATCTTTCTTGTGAGATTTGGGCTGTTTGTGTCAGAGCTTGGCTCCTCACAGCTCCTCAGAGGTTGTTGTTGAGGGGATCACAGGGACAAGGTGTGGTTTTGTGGTTTTATGGTTTGTAAAGGCATTTACAGAGCCCTGCTCGACACTGAGACCTTTTGTGGCCCTATCCCAAGTGTCAGCTCAGTGAGCCAGGACACGGATAGGGAACCAGGGCTTGGTGTCCCACACCTGTACCCACTGCCTTAGGGCCTCCTTCCTGCCCACACTGTGAGCACAGACACCCCAGGACACACATGACACAGGACACACATGACACAGGACACACATGACACAGGACACACATGATCTACTGAAATCCCTTTGGGGGTCACTGACACCCATGGCAACCATCCTTTCATTGCATCTCACCTCGCACCTGAGAAAACACCTGGAAAATCCTGCCAAGATGATCCCCCAGAGCCAAGAAAATCTGCAGGTTGATTGATCAGGTGGGATTTGAAAACCCAGGAGTCCCAGGTTTTCTTGGGGGCATTTCCCTCTAAGAAAGGGAAAGGAAAACAAACCAAACTAAAACTACCACCTGTGTTTTCCCACCTCGTTGGTCGTGCTAACTTGGGAAACAAACTGCTCCTCAGAACCAGAACTTTGTCCCACATCTCTTCTTTGGGTAAGGCCTGACACAATGGATCCACAGCCTTTGGACTGATCCCAGCCCATGGAATAGGAAAGTTTGATACCAAACCCTCTTGAAGATCTGCCTGACATTTTCTTGGAGGCAGCAGCATGACCTCAAGCTTGATTAACTGAGTAGCAGTTCAGCTAATTAGTCACCTAATGAGTCATCCTCCCAGCTTTACCTGTGTGAGTACGAGAGGCCGAGCAGAAATCCCACAGAGACCTATAGGAAACTCTAATATAGAGTATTTTTAATATCACCACATAAGTGGAAACACACAATCATTAGTTACAGAACTGGTTACTAGAAGAGAAAAGAGAAGGAAAAAGGATGGGCAGTACAAACTTGCCACTATACCTGCATCAGCACAAACAGTGATAAGGAAATATCAGTAGATCTGAGAAAAACAAGCCCTAAAAATTCAGAGCAAGTGTTGTTATGGCATCACTGCAGAAACCCAGGTTTCTCCATGGCTCTGAGTAAACAAATCCTTCCTCAGAGCTGCCTGTCAGCAGGGATAGGAAAATAGGAGTAAAATCCCTTATCCAGTTTGGGGAACCAGGTAGGAAGGAGGATGTGGGGGCACTTCATGGACTGGTGCTCCAGAGCACCTGTGAGGAGCACGAGGCAGACACGGAAAATTTGGGATTAGTCATGCTACACACCCCCTACCTAACAGGCAAAAGGCACAGATAAGAAACAACCAGGCCCATCTGTGGAGAGTTAGAAATGTATGAACACACCTGGGAAAAGGAACAGAGCTTCCAGGTGCTACAGTAACACAAACAGCCAGGGAAAGCCATGGAAATAAAACCCACTTTGTCCTTCACAGAGCTGAACACCAAAGCAGAGAACCACATGCTGCAGCAACTGCCCTCCAAAGCAGCAAATCAGCCTCCACTTGGAATGGATTTGTTTTCAAATGCAGAAATCGCCACACACGTTTTGTTCACACCTAAACAGTAACTTCCACCATCAGGGAAACAGCAGCTGGTCCCAGCCCGTGTTACCCCAAAACAATTATTGTAAACAATTGGGCACAAAGTGTCTCAGTGGTTCCAGGGGTAGCCAAGGCAGGGGTGCAAATGCAAAAGGGGTCACCCCAATTCTCCCTTTGGAAAACACAGATTTTAGGGAAGAAGTTGGGGAACAGAACAGGAAAGGGACAGCAAGGACATTGCCAAGGGATGCAGGATGACAAGGTGCTGCCCGTACACGTTCGTCTCTTACCTGCTTCCATGAGCTGGCACTGCTGCCCAAACACCTGCGAGAAGGTGACGGGCCCTGCGGCGGGGCTGGGGGGCACCGGGGGGGAGTCCATGGCTCTGCTGCAGTCCTGAGTGTTCGTCATGGGCAGAGCCCGGGGCTCCGACACCTCCCGGCCCCTCCAGATCCTCCGGGGGCGCCAGGAGACACCCGGGGAGCGACGGCGGTGCCTCCTCCAGGCTGCTCCTTCGCCTCTTTGCACGGGAGAGGATCAACCTGCGCGTTTTCAGCTGAAAGTCATCAGTATTTTCACTGAGAAAATCAAAGGTCTGTGTCTCTCCCGGGAGGTTCCTGGGCAGGTCTGGTGGCTTCAGGCACAAATTCGCACCAGGCACTGAGGACTGGCCCCTTCTGAGGTGTCTGCCATGGTCAGAGCAAAGTCATGAGGCGCTTTTCTTCTCCCGAATGTCCAAACCCAGCGGCTGCCTCATCCGTGAGCCCGGACACATCTCCCCGGGAGCTCGGGAGTTCTCCCACGCCGGGATGCGGAGCCCCCTCCGTCCTTCCAGCCCCCCGGGGGTGCCGGAGCACCGGGAGGATCCTTCCCTGTGCCCGGGGCTGCGAGCCCGAGCCGCCCCTCAGGAGGTCACGGGAGGCTCCCGGGGGATGCGGGCCGGGCTCCGGGGGCTCTCGGCATCGCCCCTCGCCTACAGCCCGCTGCCCCCTTCCCCCAGCCACACCGGCGAGGGGGAGGAGACTGGAGCCACGTTAAGTAACATCCTCTGCCCTGCTGCAGTGCCCGCCCGGCCCTCCTCCCTCCGCACGGATGCAGCGGCGGCTCCCGGAGCGCTCCTGGAGGCGCTTGGCAGGGATAGCTCGGGCCGGGAACGACGAACGGCCCGCCTTAACCCCTTCCCATCCACTTTAACCCCTTCCCCTCTGCCTTCACCCCCTTCCCTCCCGCCTTAACCCCTTCCCGCCCGCTTTAACCCCTTTCCCTCTGCCTTAACCCCTTCCCGTCCGCCTGCCCGCAGGGATGCTCCAGGGAACGGGGGAAGGACGCGAGCCCTGGCTCCCAAACCTGCCCGTGGCTCTGCATCCCGCAGGGATGCCTGGCTGGAATTCCTTCAGTGCAAGCACCAGCCAAGGCTGTTTCCAGGGAAAAGGGGCCAGGAGTTAACTCCCAGCAAAGTCTGACAGCGCTGATTCATCTTTATTTGAAGAACTCCCTCTGCCAGTGCAAAGGATGCTGACTCCGGGAGCTCTGCGTGGATTTGTCCTCCGTGAGTCATCAGAGCTTTTTTTGGGAAGTCTGCTGGGAAGAAACGTTACCTCATGGCTAGAAAAACACACTGTGACCCAGGGGGAAATTAGAAACTGTCAGACTGCAGCAGCAGAAAGCCCAGGGCTGAGAATGAGAGGTACCCGCAGGTAGGAGCAAACCCGGGAGAGACAGGGCCGTGATCTCAGCCCCTTCCTGCAGCCGAAGGAGGCAGAGAGAGGCCGAGGAACACCTGGAAAATTCCGAGCAGTGGGAATTGAAGTCACATCTCGAGGTCTGTGCTGCAGCAGCCCAGCTGCTGGGGCAGCGTCCCTGCACAGGGTGAGCACCGAGCCGGGAGCTGTCCAAAAATCCCACCCGGGTCGGTTTATTGTATTTACTCCCTCAGATGTTACATCAATTGAAGGGAGAAATATTTTACAGTGAGGGTGGAGAAGCCCTGGCACTGGCTGCCTAGAGAAGCTGCCCCATCCCTATAAACATTCAAGGTCAGGCTGGAGGGGGCTCTGAGCAATCGAATGAAGTTGGAGATGTCCCTGCTCATGGCAGGAGGTTGGACAAGGTGCTCTTTACAGCATCCTTAAACTGGTCTAAGATTCTATGATTTATATGATTTTAGGCTCAGGTTACCTCTGGCAGAGTCCAAACAAACAAACCAGAGATTATTTTGTGTGTTCATTTCACCAAAGGCACAGGAACAATTTCTGCCCTCACACAAACAAGAGATTCAACTTGACTTTCTTGTCTATCACATGGAGGAAAGCACAAATTGAGCCATTTGGTCCATATGTCTTCAACATTCAGGTATTTATTCTTGTGGCTGTTTTCTTCCCCCCTAACTGTGCCTGTTGCTGTCTCTGACCATGTCCCAGCAAATCCTCCCAGAGCTGTTTGGTAACTTGTCTGCAGAACCCACTGCAGAGCTGCATCCAGCTCTGAAATACTAAAGCATAATTTAGGAGAAAAAAAAATGCAAGAGGCTACCTGCAAATCCTTTTTGTCTATTTCCTAAGAAAACTTTTCCAGCTCCAAGACATCAGGGGTTTTGGTGTTGCAGATGAATCCACAGATGTATTTTTCCTTCTCCTCAGTTCCAGTGTGTATTAGGAGGGTGCACTGGAGGTTCTTGACCAGCAGAACAAGCCAGTGATCTTAGAAAACCCATCCTCTGCAGGTGCTGAGGGCTTTGTCACTGGGTGGAGGGACACTCTGGATAAGAGGGAGTGAGCAGGGAGCTGTTAAGGGTTTTTTGCTGTTCTGTTTGCAGAGGGTTTTCCAGAGGAGCTCCCGTGGGGCTCCTGTCCAGCGCAGCGCTCACACAGCACAGCAGGCCAGGCTCCAGTGCACACCCCTGCTCACAGCTCCTGCCACTGCACCCACCCCCTCCACACCCCCAAAACACACAGAGCAAGAGAGCAAAGGCTCTTGTGTGGGCTGGTCTGGGAGTTGTGTCCCTGCTCAGCACCCACCGCCTTCTCTCCCAGTCACCCTCAGATAGATCCAGAGCAGAGGAGCTCCCCAGTGCCTGCCCTTCACCCTGGACACCTTCACGGGATGCTCAGTTTAGCTCAGTACATTTTGCTCCTGAGAAATGACCCTCCCCAAGGAGCAGAAATGACATTTTCCACCTCACTCAGCTCCCCTGGATTCTCCTCACTGTTGGCAGCTGTGCTGAGTCCCACAGATGATCTACTGCCAGATTTCCTGCCCTGTGCTCACCACAACACCCTGGGATCCACTGAGCAGGTACAGGGGTCCTTAAGGCCCCCCAGTTCTGCTGCTGCCATTGTGAACTCCATCAGCTGCAGCAGCTGACCCTGCACAGAAAACAGTGACTAACACAACACATAACCTGACTCGAAGCTTCTCTCTCTAGGTGAAAAGTAAATAAATGAGTGTTAGGAACAATGTCAATAATGTGCCCCTTGTTAAGATGCTGGAGCTTGGTTTAGAGGAGCTGTGTTTGCACAGAGTGAATGAAATTTGTGAATTCACTACAGGAGGAAGGTGACAGGAGAGGGAAATCAACCCCTACCCGTCATAAAAACACCACGGCTGAATTACCATCAAACAAGTGCCAGGAAAAGTCCATCTAATGCACCTTTATTGGCTGTTGGCCTGGAATGACTGCTGAGAGATCTCCCCAGGTAATTTCACGAGGCTGTAGCAGTTCCTTTTCTCCCCAGTGATGATTTTCTCCCCACAGTGCAAAGGGAGAGGCTGTGTGCAGCCCCCAGCCCGTGCTGGCAGCAGCACAGGTCACACTGGGACAGCAGAGCCTTGGAAAGTGCAGCTCAGTGGAGATCTGCTTCTCCTCCATCCCCAATTATCCCACTGAACACACAACAGTGGCCACAGGAAAATGCATGAAAGGGAGAGAAGAACTCGGCTGAACTCATTACATCACAGGAACAGACGTCTCATTACTGTGGCTCTTCACAGCTCTAGAAATACCCTGTGTGAGAAATGGGGTTATTCACAACGATGCTCTTTGTAGCAGAGGATTTGGGGATGGGGGAGGGCTCAGGAAAGAACATTCAGAAATTATCCTTAATGAGATGTCATCAGCTGCGAATGGCAGCAAGTGAGAACTCATTTCTGGTGTCAGAAATCAGCATTTCACTGGTGCAGGGCAGAGACTGTGAGGAAAAACAGCAGCTAGGGAATTTTGCATTTTCTCCCAGCACAGCACTGTCTCAAGGGGGGCTGGTGGAATCACTGGGTGCATGGGGATGTGTGGATGGGATTATTCCTCTTCAGACCACACCACTGACATCAGCTCTAGAAGGTTTCTGCAATTCTAATGCCTGTGTCATGCAAGGCAAATGGAGTTTTGTAGAACTCACTTTGAAGAAAAGCACTTAAGGTTTGGCATCAGAGGCAGCAATTAAACATATTTCTGCCTTCCTCAGATTACATCTCCAGCAGCTCTTGGCTGACAGACAATTTTGTTTAGTCGAGTTTTAGTCTTTCCAAAAAAAAAAAAAGTTAGAAAGGCACAGAAGAAAATTACGTAAGTGGTGCACAAAGAAAAAAATCCTAAAGGATTTAGAGAATATTTTGGGTAGTTTATCAAAAGGAAGGCTCACTATGGCTTAATTAATATATAAATATCTTTGTAGAAAAGAAATACCAGCTCTGAAAGGACTCTAGTCTGTTGGTGCTGGGCACAAAGAGAAGATGAACTCAGATACAGAATCTACTAGGACAGAGTACTCCAGGATTTCCCTTGAAGGTCGAATGAAGAAGCGTTCCTGGGTCAGTACACCCAGATAAGGCTGAATCACTGCACATGATGGAGGAACCCAAGAAAGGAGTCCAGGGAGTCTGTCAGTTCTGTGAGTTAAACACTCCAGCTGCAGGAAAATTCAATATATATATATAAGCTAATAAATACATTGTACAGATGGCAAGATGTGAGTTTAACAATGAGCAATGTGTTTTAGAGTTCAGATTTTCTGATGCAGTGCCTGTCCCCGCACAGTCTATTCCCCAGAGCTTCAGGAGCAGTGCAGAGCCCCAGAGAAGACTTTGGGCAAGGACATGAGGTGGAGTTAATATCCCTCAATGAGCTCTTAGCACAGCCACTGGCACTGCACACAAGGACAAAAAGATTAACAGGAAACCAACCCTGCAAAGGGCTGCTGAAGCCAAGGTGACCCAGAACTCAGCAGAGCAGTACAAAAAGGAGGGGAGGGGGTGGTCCTGTTTGCATTTGCATCTCATGTCTTAGAAAACGTGTCCAGAGCTGCTCTTTATCCACAGCCCCTTCTGCTTCCAAGGCAGCTGCAAAGCCTGGAATGAACCAAATGTGGCCCAGCCTGAAATCATCCCCCACCCCCAGCACTGTCAATGCCCCTCCTCCTCCTCACTGGGCAATAAGTGATGGAGATGTCCCTGCTCATGGCAGGAGGTTGGACAAGATGCTCTTTACAGCATCCTTAAACCGGTCTAGGATTCTATGATTTATATGATTTTAGGCTGAGATTATCTTTGGCAGAGTCCAAACAAACAAACAGAGACTGCTTTGTGTGTTCACTTCACTGAAGGCACAGGAGCAATTTCTGCCCTCACACGAACAGGAGATTCAACCTGACCTTGTCTATCACATGGAGGAAAGGAAAAATTGGGCCATTTTCATTGTCCATGAGCAGCAGGGCAGGACAGGCTCCGCTCTCAGCTCCAGCTGAGCTCATCCCTGCACCACAGGAGATGTCCCTGCTCCAGGAGCTCAGCGCTATTTCTGTCCGTGCCCACAGGGCTGGAGCATCCCTGGTGTGTCACGGCACTGCAGCAGCTCCTGAGCAGTGACCTTGGCTGGGTGTGAGCTGGAAAGGCTCAGAGGCTCCTCTCTCACAGCCCAGGACGAGGCTGCTCAGCAGGGCCGGGTGTGCAGCTCTGCTCCTGCCACTCTCCTGTGGTGTCTCAGATGAGCTCAGGCAGGGTGGATTTGTGTCCTCTGTGGCCACTCCTGAGCATGCACAGTTCTCTGAGGGTTTCTTATCTTCCTCTGCTAGAGCTGGGATTAAAGAATGGCAGTCACAGTTTTGTGTTTGGACTCAGTTGTTTAATAATTCTTATCCATAGTACAGTCTCACCAGTTGTGAGCTCTAAATAACAAGGTAGAAAATGGCCCTGTCTCTAACTCTTTCCAAGGTCTTTTTAAGCATAATTTATCCAATAACGAGATGACACCTATAATATTTACACTTTTAGCCCAATAAAATACCCAGGGTCTGCAATGAGGACCTTTTCACCTAATTAGAAAAAAACCATCCAAACCCATGAAGAAGAAGCTGAAAGAAGAAGAACCTAGACAATGCCCTAAATCCTCCATATTGCTTTATATCTATTACTATATGCTACAAACCTTAAATTCTAAGTTTTCCACCCTGTGATATCCCACTTCTATTCAAACTGCACACCCACAACCCCAGTGCTATCGCTCAATTTTTTGACAAAAATTTGTCAATTTTTGGACAGCCTCAAGTCAAATGTTGTGCTTGCTTGAGGGTCAGAGAAAGCCTGAAATTCTCAGCCTGCAGGGTTCCAACAGTTCTTTGTGTCCCAGAGCCTTGGGAGAGCAACCAAGGAGTGGAGAGAGCATCCCCTGGCTTTGCTGATTTTTGCTCCTTTGGGAGGGGATGCAGCCACCAGCAGTGTCGAGTTGTCTGAATCTGCTGCCAGCACCACACAGAGAGAGCTGAACAGCCCCAGGCAGCAGCTTCAGGAGGAGAAAGTGATCCTGCTATCCTCCCTGTCTGGTTTTGGATGTAGCCTTCTCCCCTAAAAAAGCCACAGTTCTTATAAAAAGGAGTAATTAGTGCTGCTTCATGTGACAGCACAGACAGACGAATGGAGGCATGCAGCTATTTAAAGAATATTTCTCAAGGTTCTCACACAGGGACAGAATGACAGCTCAGCACAGTCGCAGCTCTTCAAACCTACCTGAAACTGGGTGGCATTTACTGAAACCAGGCAGGCTGTGACACTGCCAGAGGAGCCTGACTGCTGCAGGCACTGACGGGAGACAGGGACAACGGTGGCTTTAATTTGACAGAGCAGATTTATAATGCATAAGGAACCTTCAGACTTTCTGGGGTGAAAGAGCCATTTTTAGCCCATGTGAAATTAATATTAATATATATAATTCATCTGTTCTCAAACCCATTTATTGTACCTGCTGTTATTTTTGGATTAATGCACCCATGGCTGCCCATCACCCTCAGTGATTCCCTTGCAGGGTTTAAACTGAAGGAGGGTCCATGTACAGTAAATTAAAGAAGGTTTTTACAATGAGGGTGGGGAGGCCCTGGCACAGGTGGCTGCCCCACCCTGGCAGTGTTTGATGCCAGGTTGGACAGGGTACCCTGGATAGGTGTCCCTGCCATGGCAGAGGGAGAACGGGATGAGCTTTAAAGTCCCTCCCAAACCATTTTGGGATTCTGTGGACTGAACCAAGTCCCACAGCCCTGAAGAAAGCATAAAATGTCCCAACGTGCTGTGGTGGCACAGGATGTATGAAACCCTTCCTTTGTTTCAGAGCTAGAGCATAGTCAAGCTCCATTTTTAAGAGCTCCTTGGCTGAAATAACTTTATTTTATTATTATTATTTTATAATAAATGTCTCCATAACGCAGTTTTCCACATTAATTTATTGTTGTTCTTTCACTTTACATGGCAGACAGACAACAGAGCTTTCAGTCCTCCAGAGCAATAAGCACAAACCGGGTCCCACCACATCTCCAACAGTTTATTTTTAATAAAATTCTCAGTATCAGCATTGCCATGAGAGCACTGCAGAGCTGCCAGTGTCGTCCTTGCAAATTCCACATGCAAAACCTGAGCTTTTTCCCCACCCTCTCCTTGAATTTTCACAAGAACTTGTGATATTGGTCAAGGACAAAATTTCATGTTTCACCAGCAGGCACGAGGGAGGTTAAAAATTTGCTGCAAAACCGTGAAATTCTGCCTTGGAAAAAATGGCATATTTTTCCTGAATCCACTGTGAATGGAGTCTCCTCACTGGTCCAGAGAAATGGCACCGTTTTGGACTGATCCTTTTTTTTCTGCAAGAAAAATCACACCCCCCTCCCTCCCCTCCAACCCTCCCAGAAAAACTGCATTTCTCATCTCAGGAAAAATGATGAATTCTGGTGCAACCATGGGTTATTTCTTGTTGGTGCCATGGATATTTTTCTGCTACAGCTTAGAGTGTAATGGACCCTTCAAACAGACCAGTACAATATAAAGCTGTGCACTCTTGGTTGAGTCACATCTTATAAAACTTTAAAAACAGAGCATTTACAAGCAGGGACATAAAGATGTGCTTTTAAAATTTTGAATACATATTTACAGGCTCAGGTGATAAACCAGAATTTCTCTGGGAAAAACGTTCCTATATCACAACAATGTACACACTTCTCTCCTTGAGTCTGTCGGTTTTTATAGTTGAGAACACTCTGAAAAAGGCAGCAAAAATAAATTGCACAGAAGTGACCTCTATAGCCTCCCTGGGATGCCTTAAAGGCACTAAACTGGGCAGCATCCATGCCAGAACTCTGTATTTAATTTAGCTGACTGGAAGTTGAGTGGGTCTGAGGAGAACGGATTGTTTAAAGAAGTATTTGGGCTATTTGGCAAGAAAACTCTTCCTCAGCTACAATCCTCAAGTGATAATTTATGCACTAACTGTGATCTTTGACAAGGTGTCCTATAAAACTGCACTGGAAAATCAATCATAATCAATCAATCAATCATCAATAATAGTGGTGCTTTAAGCCAAAGTATACTGGGTTTATTAGCACTGTATACTCATTTTTCAAGTGATTTAGGTACTCTCCAGGCACACAGGAAGAGCATTTCTGTTTGAAAGTGCAGGGTTTACCATACTAAAGTTACATGACGAGATGAAAGACAAAACGCAGAGGGAAAATAAGAAGGTAACACGCAAAACTAAAGTGAGACAAACTGATCAGAGAGCTGTGTGTGCACACCAGCTGCTTGGACATAGACATAAGGCCAGGAAATTTCATTTTTTGTGCTATTTGACCAAAATTTACCAAGCTGCCTAGCAGGTCTGGATGCTCACTTCCAACTAGTCCGAATGGCTAATGAGATTCTCAGTCTTCCACGGCTGCTGTGAAAATCCCAGCCTTCATTTGCAATTAGTAATTTCTTTGAAGAGGAGATTCTTGCTAGCAAAAAGCTCCAAAGGGAACAAACCCTGGAGATTCCCCACCCCAGGAATGAGACAGAGCAGGCAGCAAAGGCAAAAACATCTTGGTGGTCTCACAGTCTTGGAGTGACTGCATCACTTCCAGCATGGAAGGGGGTGCAGCTTTTTATGGCTCATGCAGTTCCCAGCCTTCCCCCAAACCACAATTGCACTTAGAAAGCCTCCTAGAGGGGTTTATCAAAAAAATCTATACTGAGATAATAGAATATCCTGAAAACCTTTTCTTTCCAACTCAAACAATATGCACCCGAAACATTTTTATGGTGAGCAATGTTTCTTCTTTAAAGCTTTTCTATTCATTTTGAACAATCTGATTTTCATCAAGACTACACAAAATTAACTGCTTTCAGCAATTCCATACATACATATATTTATCTGTCATATATCTATCTATATATATATATGAAGATATCTATATAAATTTGATCCTTTTTTTTGACTTTTTCAGGGTGGTGGGAAGGAGTATCAACTGGGCACTTGTGTTTTCTTAACTAACGTGTGCATACACAGATCTGTGCTTATCTGTGAGGTGTGCAAAGTCAAGGACAGGAATAAATTGAAGCAAGAAGGAAATATGACAACCAACCCCTTCGGCCTCCTTAAAAAATTCCAAACCTTGATGCTATGTTAGCAGGGATCCGGAAAATCGTGTTGGCAGAAGGAACCTTTCACCTCACGGGCAAACTGGGCACAAGTTCTGCCCAGAACTGGCAGATGATGTACATGGGGTGTGCGTGACCCCATCTGGGGGCAGGAAAGAGGGGAGAGACCTTCCTGCACTGCGTTTTTCCAGCTGACCTGGGTGTTTCTGGAATTAGTCTGGATGTCCTCATGGATGGCCTCTGGGTAGGACCCCCGAGAACAAACACATGTCTAGAGACACAAACACAGGTGCTCTGTCTAAGGACAAATGTTGTATTTCAGGACAGGTCTGGTCTGATGCTGCACAGCAACACCTGTGTTTGATACTGTCCCTAAATAAATAAATCCTGACTCTAAGGAGTACCAGCCTGGAAACAAAAGCTATGGCAGCTTTTGAGGAATGGATGCTAATCCCTTCATGGAATGGGCATTTCCCAGAGATCACATAACAGGTATCTTCCCAAAAAACAGGTATGTGTGTCCTGCTGCACTTCAAAAGCAGCAGCATCTGCCCCTCAAAGCTCATGGCACAAAGTCAGGACACCGGGGTACCCACAGACTTCAATGTGGAAACCCCAGGAAAACCTCCCACTCCTTCAGTGTTTCCTTGTTCTTTAGGGTGTAAAGCAGGAACTCAAACCATGCAGCAGTCATTTCAGAATTTAATTGCATAGTGTGTTAAACTCCCTGTGTTCTCCCAGGAAGAGGAGGCTCCTCCAGACCCACCCACCCTCCGAGCAGGGGCGCTTTTCCTGCAGTGTCTGAACACCCCTCTGTGCTGCTCCCCACGCTGGGATAGGGGCTCCACGCACTGGGGGACCCCCAGACCATCCTGCCCCAGCACCCACAGCTCATCTCTCTCTGGAGAGGGCAGGAGCCTGCCCTGTGCTGCCTTCCTTGGAGTGAAGGGTGAGGTGACAGAAGCACAGCGTCACTTCCAGCAGAATAAACCACTGTCCCTGCTCAGGAACCCAGCTCACCTCATCTGAGCAAAGCAGGAGAGGACAGTGCTGGAGGATTACTTCACCTCACCTTTTCCAGTCAGAAGTTTCTGGTACCTGAAAATACACAGAGAGTTGCATTTAATCAGAAATGGTTTAAGGAGTCACAGTTCCATGTTCCATGGAGCTGGAAGCAGGACAAGTCATTCAGTGACCACTGTACAGGGAAGAGACAGCCATGATTTAATTTTGCTTGGATTTCCCACAGCTAAATGGTCTTTGCCACAGCTAGGGATATTAACATTCATTAGCAACCCTCCATTATTCAGGAGATAGCAAACTTCAGAATTTTACTAACTATTCCCTCAAATGTTGTTTCTTGAATGGTTTTAAGAAAGAATAAACTTCAGGCTGCAGTGTCTTGATTTTGTTGCTACTCATTCTCACCTTTAGTTTTACATCAGTATAAAGGAGATTATTATCTGCAACTTAATGGTGGGGAAATGAAGAAGCAGAAAACAGTGTCTTGTTTAAACCAACAGAAAATCAACTCAGCCTCACCAGTACATGGGGCTGGGTCATTAATTTGCCCAAGCCCATTGTGCTTCATTACACAGTTTATCTCACCACTACCCCAGCTAAGGTTTTTGCATGTTATCACAGCACTGGAATTTGCATTGTAATGCTGCTCTTTGAGCTTGTGGTGGGCCACCAAAGCAGCCAGCAAAATGCACATTCCCAGGTACAGGTTTTTTGGACAGTTAATATTTGTCCAGTGTTCACCCTTTCAGCCTGACAGGTCCCAAAGCACTTGGGATCCCACTATTAGAATCAGATACAAACACCATTCTTCTAAGACAGGGATAAACCCCATCCTTACAAAATTTATCACCATCTTTAAGCTCCCTAGGATTCAGAATAGCAACACCTCAGTTCTTGAAATATCATCAACAAAACTCCCCTTAAACTTTCCATTAGGAGTAAAGTGTGACTGCCCTCACACATCTTTTTGATCCACAGTGTAAGCACCCATGACTAGAGAAGACCTTATCCTTTTGGAATTAGTACATCATATATTTGAAGAGGAGATAATTACCAGCAAAAGAAGCTCCAAAGGGAATAAATCCTGGAGAGCCTCCACCCAAGCAGTGAGAGTGAGCAGGCAGCAATGGCACGAGGATCTCAGTCTCACAGTGCTGGAGTGAGAGCATCACTTCCAGCATGGAAGGGGAGGCAGCTTCTGTATGGCTCATGCAGTTCTCAGCCTCTCCCCTTTCCCCAAACCACAACTGCAGCAGTCAGAGCGATGCCACTGGTGCCACTGGAGCAGTGCCAGTGGGTTTTCTGTGGCTCGTATCTCCAAAGCTGCACTCCTTGCCCACGGAACACGGCAGGGTGTGGGAGCAGAGGAGAGGGGAGCCCTGCGCACCCTCCCCTGGCTGTACCTGGTTTGGTCAGACATGCCCAGGGTCTGTTCCTTGAAGAAGTGCGATGTGGTGGAGCCGGGTTTCTTGCACTGCCTGGGGCTGGGGTTATGCGAGGAGGAGGAGGGACATCTAGAGGCCACGCGGAGCCTGGAACTGCAGAGAGGCAGAAGAGCATCAGGGACCGGCACAGACAGAGCCAGAGACGCGCTTTGGTGAGCCATGAGAAAAGAAAACGACATTCCAGCCACACTGCAGCTACCAAGAGCCACTTCTGAAGGCAAGGGGGTGTTTCTGCCTTGTTCTGAACTTACCCTGTGAGTTTATGTAAGCAGGAATCAGATAAAGTCAACTGGAAGCAGCCCAGGCTCCCAGCCCGTGTCCCAGACCCTCTGGCTGGGACATGCAAACCCACAGTTACATCAGAAACCAGAAAAGCCACGTTCTGTTCTCTCAGGACAGCCCGTATCAGGTTTTAAAATACATATTTATGGAGAAGGAATTTTACCAGAACTTACTCTACATCTGCTCATTTCTCCCCAGGCCAAAGTCGGCAGAACACTCCTGTCACTGTTGCACTGACAGACTCAGCAAGGACACGCACAGATCACAACATGTCTTTATGGCACTTCAAATTTTAAACTGAGAGTCCCAAAGCCCAAAGTGAAAGTGAAAAGCATAGATTTTTATTGGAAAGTATTAATTTGATGCCTCAGTTAATTGTGATTTCAAGAAGAAAGCCTGAAAACATGACTCAAAGCAAGGGGAGTCCAACTGCTTCTGCCCTGTTCCAGACAATCTCAGTTCAAGATTTACCCAAGCTAAACTTCATACACTAAAAGATTCCAAAAAATCCCCTCTTTGTTTTCAAATTCAGCACCTTTGCTGTCATGCACAAACTTGTCTGCTTTCCCTCGCACCTGTGCACCCCCATGGGTAATTACATACCTTTTTCTCAAGGCAAATTCTTCAAAATTCTGACCAAACCCAACCACTTATGTTCTTCCAAGGGAATATGTTTTAAAATATCATTTTCTTACACAGCAATATGTCTAAAAAAAGTTAAAAGCCAGGTTTCTCTCTGGGTTATATTTAGAGTTCAATACACACCCTTTAAAGGAGATTTCAGTTTGTCTTAACACACAATGTAACTGCAAGTTAGACATAAAGAAGTGCAAAACTTTCCATTACAACAGAAAACCAAAACCACAGAAATTTCGAAAAGTAAGCAATTCAATTATTTCCGAATTAAAATTGGTGGTTAAAATTGTCTGCCAAAAGTTTTGTTATTGTTCTGTGTAAATCATCCATTCCAGCCTTTGTGAATTCAATCCTGAGACCTTCAGCCAATGTGGAAGAACCAGAAAGTGGTAATGGGGAGGTCAACAAAAGCCAGATTTTTGTTGTTCCATATAAGGACTGTTACCAAGGGAAACAGCAGAATATCCAAAATAAGTTTCGTTTGTTTGGCTTCAGATTTTTACTATAACTAGAAGAGGGAAATTGTAGTTTCTTTCTGTTTAGAATATCTCCATGTAAGTAATGTTGTCCAAATATTAATTATGACTTCTTAAAGTTCTTCTGTAATCGATGACATCTGTGTGCTCTTGCATGAGTGAGGCAGGGTCTAGATCCTATGGAAAACCTAAAGAAAAAAATGTTAAAAGGCTCAAATCCAAAGAGACAAAACATCAGGGAAAATCTGACCTAGATTTTCAAATGAACACCCTGATCAGACATTGGGAAAAAATTCTTACCTGTGAGGGTGGCACAGGGTACCCAGAGAAGCTTTGGCTCCTCCAGCCCTGGGAGTGCCCAAGGCCAGGCTGGACAAGGCTTGGATCAGCCTGGGGTGGTGGAAGGTGTCCCTGCCATGGCAGGGGGTGGGATGGGATGGGGTTTAAGATCCCTTCCAACCCAAACTACTCCTGAATTCTACGCTATTTCACCCCTAATTTCCTCAAGCTTTAAAGCTAATAGATCACGGTTTGTTATTTGGAAGCTGAGGATTAAAGGAATGAGATTAAAAAGGGATTTTTTTCCTAAATAGAACATGAAATGAGTTCCTGGTGGAGTTCTTACTGCTGCCTTTCCACAGTGCTCCCAATGACCCATGCTTCAAAACCACAGCCGTGTCTGCTCTGCCAAAGCTGTCACAGGATCAGGGCCCTCCTCTGTCCCCACATCCACCTGGAGGGGATGGATTCTCCTTTAGAGAGAGTTTAAAGAAGAGCCAGGACGTCGGGGTGATTGTGACAAACTCCTGGGTGTGCAGGGGAGTTGTTGTCCGAGGGGGGAGAGCTGAAATCCCCCCTCTGCACTAGGAGCAGGGATTGAAATTTCTATTTTTGGCACAGTCACTTTGCACCTGCTTTCGCCATCCCAGCGCTGGGTAACTGGAGACAGGCAAAGAAAAGGAATTCTGAGCCACCCTGGGTGACATTGATGAGGGATGGGAAGGGACAAGGGCTGCTCCCAGCCCCTCACACCCCTGTGCACAGCCCAGAGCAACAGCACAGCCCAGGCCACCCCAGCTCTGCCAGAGTCATTGCAGGGGGACAGTCCAAGCCAGAAAAAAATAATTAAAAAAGGAATAACATCAGAAAATACTCTGCTTGTAAGGAAAATAGGCCCAAATGCAGTAGCAGGAAGGATTTGTGTGCACAGTTTTCTCTGTCAACTAAGGACTTTTAAACCCAACTAAACAATTTGGCAGATGCACCAGCTAATACATAAATTAAAGCTAACTCAGAAGTTAAATGAGGGTATTTTTTACATGGAGAAGGGCCTAAAGCTCTCTCTCACAGCTGAGAGCATACCGAAACTAGAAGAGATAAATCACCCAATTTGGTGAGACTCCCTACAATTAAAAATACACTAAATCCCAGCTCTTAACATTTTCCATCCTCAAATCTGTAAGTGTGAGTCAGTACCATAATCCCAGTTTTCAGATCCAGAACGGAGTCAGGTGGAAATGGGTTTGCCAAGGTCACTCAGAAAATCTGCAGCCTTAAAGCAGAGGACTGCACAAAGGTTCTCCCACCACCCACATTTCTGTTCCAGGTTAAATTGTCTCCTGAATACCAAAGGATTTGTCCAAACCATGTTCCTTTTTCCATATACCTTCCCAGGCCCCTGAGCCTTGCCATGAGCAGCACACACAAACTCAAAGGGCAGGAAAAATGCCAAATCCTGGCACACTCCCTTGCCACAGACATTCCCAAAATACATTTGGTATTTTTTATTCAAATTAGCTTGTCTTCTACCACACTTCTGCAATTAACATTCTCCTGGGTTGCTAGTTTAATTCTCTAGAAATGTCCCAGAAAAATAAGCCACAGTATTTGTGGGCGTGAAGGTTGGAATGATGTCAGGTGGCTGCCAGTCCTACAGGGAAATTCAGTGAAACTAAGTATTTATCAAGACAAAAAGGTTTATGGGTAGAATTTTGTTAAAAGGGATGTCTCACTCTTCTGTGGCAAAGTCCTCACTCACTGTATAGAAAATGGGGAAGCAGCAGGAAGCAAAAAGGATCTTAATGTGCTGGACTGTGAATATTTGGAGACTTGCACGTGTTTCTTCATGAAAGCAGGGAAAGAGCTGGAGCACGTCAGGATTTTATCTTTCCTTCACATGGCCAGAAGATGAATATTACGGTCAGGCCTTCCACGAATCTGAACTGGAAAAACCTGTTAATGAGATCCTCTGCATTCTCCACTTCCAAGAAGCCACCCAGCAGCGCTCTGCAGCCACAGTGCTTCAAAGAACTGAATCCTTTAAAGCAGCACTGCTGCCCCACAGGAACTCAAAAATTGCTTTGATTCACACGTGCTCTGCAGTTGAAGTTTCTTCTCTGCTGGCTCAGTTCCACTCCCCGTGGATCACAAGGAGCTGTGGTGATGAACACCAAACCAGCAGCAAAAACTGCTGGGAAAAAATCTCACACCATGCCTACAGCTCACCTGGGGAATAAAATGTATCAACATCATTTTGCTTAAATAGAACTACATTTTCTAAAGCAAACAGTGACTTAAAGTAGCCACTTGAAAAGGAATTCAGCACTGAGATAGCTTCTGAGCTCCTTCAGAAAATCAGGTGCCTTGGAGGTACTTCAAGTTGAGCTCAGAGATTAATCTTAGTCACTTAAGAAATCTTGGTGTAAACCTATAAATTTAGGTGTATCTTCCTGCCCTTTTAAAGAGGAACAGAGTACTTTGCAAGCCAGAAGGTGAGCAATTTTTGATTAAAAATAGAAGTATTCAAACTCATCTTCTATACTGTCAGGTATTGGGATTTGATAAAAAGTTTGTTTCTACTGAACCACATTCCTAACAGAATGAGAAAACTTTCATCACACATAGGAAACACTGTAGCTGATTTTATTTAGCTTTATACAGAAATGGTGACACCAAAAGAGGTCAAAAGGATTGCTGGAGGGCAGCAGAACAAGGATGAGCCCTCGGTCCTGCACAACTCATTACATAAGAAAGAAACCACAGAGCAAAATGTGCTTTTGATTTGAAAAGGCAGATGAGTGACATCCTGAATCTGCCATAATGAATGGAGAATACAACTTTAAGTTCCAGTGACAGTGGAGTTTGAGTGTGAAACTCTTCAGAGCAGCTCAGTGATGTAAGAATTCAGCATTTCTCATCTTCCCACCTCCTTCCACACTGCAATGTTTAGCAGAGATCTCGACACCTAAAGGCAACACTCCATAAATTCCCCCAGTGAGTCACAGCTGGGGGCTGTGCACACACGGTCTGTCTGTGGGAATGCCCTTCAGATGCCCTGGGCAGGACCAACACCCTCTGCACTCCCAACAAAATCACTTCCCTGGAAAAGTCCTTGCGTTGACTTTACCACAGGCACAGAACTTTGCTGAGCAGCACTGCCTGAACTGCAGAGGGGATCACAGACTCAGTGAGGTTGGAAAAGACCCCCAAGGCCACCCAGTCCAACCTGTGAGCCATCCCCACTGGTCACCCAGCCCAGGGCACCGAGTGCCACCTCCAGGCATTACCTGGACTCCTCCAGGCTGGGGACTCCACCACGTCCCTGGGCAGCCTCTGGCACAGTCTGAGGTCACTCCTCTTGTCCTGTCCCTTGTTCTTTGGGAGCAGAGCCCACCCCCAGCTGGCTACACCCTCCTGTCAGGGAGCTGCAGAGGGAGATTGTCCCCCCTGAGCCTCCCTTTCTCTAGGCTGAGCCCCCCACAGCCCCCTCAGCTGGAAACCAGGCAGGCTTTGCTGGAACAGGCCCAGATATGAGATTTTACTCTTTCGACTGACACAGGACATTGAGTGGTGCAAGTTGAGTTTTGCTGCTCACCTGCTGTGTGCCAGACCACCTTGAACAACTGAACACTGAGCTTTGTACTTCAGAGAAATGGAGCATCACCCACTGAATAACCAAAGCCATTTCTCACAACCCTCTGGCAGTTTCTGGGAGTACTGTCATCCAAAACATGACTCAGAGACCCCGTTTGGCTTGTGCAACATAAAAGTCTTAAAAAATTAAACAGAGATATATACACACAAACAAAGTGCATGTTGCTGATTACATTATGTTTCACTAACTACTCGAGCTTTGAATAAATTAGGAAAATGAAGCAGCTACCTATCTCTTAAGAAAAAGCCTCCCTCGAGCTTGATGCTTGCTCAAGCTTCCCTTGGAGTTTCAGTTTTACTGCCTTGTATGTGAAAAAAACAGAAAGCAGCATTTCAGTGCTCTTTTCCCAATGAATGCTCTAAATCTACCAAAACCATTTTAAAAAACTTACTAAGAAAAGTAAAGGTGCAGCAAAATGAGACTGGGAAGTGATGAATTATGTGTGGGTAGCAGTACTCAGAGGTGACTCAGTGGCTTCCTCTTTACTGGGGAAGAGGGGCAGAAACAGCTGGTGCCCAGTGACTGCTGCAGAGGCAGCACAGCACTCCTGGTCCTGCGTTCTGTCAGTAATCTTGAGTTAGACACTGGAGGCTTTACACCCATCCCCACCCTAACAATCTATTTGAATTTTAAACATCTGGCCCTTCCTTGACTGTAACTGATGGGCACAAAGAGGCACCAACTCCTGCTGCTTATGATTTATTTCATTCAAAAAATATCGTAAGACATTAGTTAATTTAAAAAAAAAAAATCTCAAACAAAGCTTAGGAAATAACAGCAACTCATTCATACACATGGAAAAAGATCCCTCTTTAATAACATTCAATTCCCACTCTCTCATTTGATGTGTACAATGGACCATTAACTGTACACTTACATCATGCCTTAAATAAGAGTGTTTCATTAGCATCTTGCTCTGAAAGAATGTATTAATATTTATTTATTTATTAATAATTATTATAAATAAATATATTTTCCTCCCCATCCCGCTATTGCAAAGTACTGGAAGGTACATCCTTTTTTCCACTAGAAAGCTGCTATTTTTTACAGTTTAATTAAACAGATGTGGAAGTTCACCCCTCTCTCATCACAGACTTACCACAAAAGCTGCAAACCAGCATGTGCTTGTTGTTCAAAATCTATTGTTTAGTTTCTTTTCATCATGAGCAGAACTACATCATGTGACTCATGAACATCACAGTCAGTAAATAAAAGCCAGAATTACTATGTAAGGTCTTCTAAGTTCTCTTTTTAAGGTCAGTCACAAGCTATTTGTCTGTCTCTAGCAATTCAGCTCCTTGGCTAGACCCAGCTCCTGGAGCTGAGCCCATAATTTTGGAAATGAAATCACCAACCACAGTAAATGAAGTGAATGCTATTCCTATTTGCATTCAATACTGAACATTTAGACATCAAACTCTATGACATCTCCCCAACAAAAATCATCAGGAACCAAACTGGAATTTTAAATAAGTTTTGCGATACAAAATGCTGACAGAGAAGCAGAACCAGCCCAGCCTGAACCCCCCGGGTTCCCAGCAGGGCTGAGGAGCCGCAGAGCAGGAGGGGCCTGGCTGCACCCCTGGACTGGCACTCACACCTAGGGCTGGACACAGCTCAGTTGTGCCACAAGCTGGTTCCCATGGCTTCCAGCAAACTGGGAAATGGAAAACAACAGAAAAGTAAACACAACCTGTCAGATCTCCCGCCTCCAACAACTCCAGCATCGCTGTCTTTATTAAACTGACACTCATTTGATCTCGCCCAGCGTGGCACTTGGTCTCTGTAAACAGGACAAGGTTAATTGTTTTCATTGCCTGTCTGGATGCATTTCAAGATGTGTCAGCACTTTGTGGGCAACGTTACAGCTTTATTGTTGCTTCAGATCATAGAGAGGCGGCTGTAAAAGCCAGAGAAATTCAATTATGCAGATGAGATGCAACAGCAATAGTAACGATGAAACCTGCACATTTCTGTTTGTGATGAGTCACCTATTTAGGACTGAAACTCTTTGATGAGCCTCTCTCATTTGGAGATCTCCATCGCCCAGCACTTCCCTGATCAACTGGTGGACACAGGGGAACATCTCAGTGTGGCACATCCTCGGGACCCAACAGGATTTAACATCACAGCAGAGAAACCACACATAAAATGGCCAGAGGATTTCTGCCCTGATTAGAGAATGAGGCTGGTTTACTCACGGTTTACTCACCATTGGTTCACTGTTAGACATGGCTAATAAATCCTTACAAGGTGACTGAAACACCCTGACTGCAGCAAGAGCAAACAGCAAGTGCTATTTCCTTTGTCAGTAAAAGACTTGAAACAATGAATCAAGTTTATGTCCCGTCCTCAGCAATCTCAAAACAATGAGTTTTCACTTTTTTTGATGTTTCCTTTTTCTTATAAAAATCCAAATACAACAGGAGGTATGTGAAACAATATTTTCCCTTGATAAATATAATAAAACCTGATCAAGACTGAAAACCTTCACTGTGGCTTCCTCCCACCTCTTGGTGTAAGTGCTGTTGTAAGGATTCACCTCTTGCACTGTGGTGCAAATCCCAAACTGCACTGAGTGCAAAAACCAGTCCACGAACAATGCTGGAACCTCTGCATCATTCCACCACATCTTCCCCACCCACTACAATTCATGGAAAATGCTGTTATGGAGAGAACATGTTCAAGGAATGACATCCCACATGAAAAAATAAACTGGGAGTTCTTACCAAAGAGTCCTACTCAGAGTGAAGCATCAATTTGAATAAACAACTACATAAAATAGTAACTTACTACTGGATTAGTAGGGAGCATGTGAAGGAACTTGCTGTAATGCTGTTCAGCCTTATTATTATTATTATTATTATTATTATTGCATTATTCCACCCCACAGCCACACTAAGATGGGCACAGATCCTTCCAGGTCCACTGTGAGAGGCAGAACACACAACTTGGTAGTGGAATACAACATTCCAAAATTCTCAAGAGCAAAAAAATATCTTTGCATGTATTTTTTTTTATTGACCTATTTAATAAGTTTAAAGTGTATAAAAATAGAAAACTGTAATATCAGAAAACCAGGTAACTATAGTATCAGAAGTTGAAATAGTGTGTGTAATTTTCATTTAAATAGTTTAAATTTATTAGCTGTGTCCACAATTAAAACCTGAAATCCTCAAGCCAAGTCAGAACCGGCCAGTTGGTAAAAATTCACGTCACTGAACCAGGGGGACACAACTGAGGGATGCCAGCACATTTAACTCCTCCTAGATGCATAGTGTTTATTTTTCCTGGCACATCTGCTTTCCACACAAAAGGCAAGCTTCCCTCGAGTTTTTAACAAGTTTACTTTATTTGTTTTAGAAAATGTGTCACGATAGTTGCATCCAGTTGCTCATTAAGAGTTGCAACACCACGGACTCGTAACTGGAATTACAGCACAGGACGGATGGCACGTGGAGGAAAATCCCTTTTTAACTGCTTACCTGCATTTGCAGCCCTCCAGCAAGGCTGCAGCATTCAAAAGGAGCAAGGACAACCCCATTTTTATGTCAAATTGCAATTTTTAATATTTTCATTAGAATAGTCTTTATATCACTCTCCAATAGAAGAAACAATATAACTAACAGCAAACTTTAATACAGGAACATGCTCCAAGATCAACAACCCAAAATGAAAACAAAATGAAATTAATGTAAAATGTAAATCACATATAGTACAATTGAAGTGTCCAAAACAATTTAAATAATTTTAAATATTTTATTTTTTTAAACTTGCTACAAATCCTTTATACAATATTTCAACATAAAGTCCCCATAACAGAAATGTAACAAAATGGGAATGATAGTGAAAGTGAAAGTTAAAGTGGCACAAATTCACCAAACAAGTATTAAACTACAAATTTTAAAGAGGTAGATTACTTTTTAAGAACAAAAAATAAAAGGGGTGTATGCATAAAGAAACTAGTCACCTTCCATCCATTCTGTCATTGTGAAAGCTCTATCAACATGTGACAAACAGTATTTCCATAAAAAGCTGTTATGAACAATAGACCAATTCATTGTCTTAAATTAGAGGTGTACAACCTTTTAGAATAATTATATATATTTTGTTTTCAAAATATGCAGGTCTGCAGCCCTGCTCTGGCCTTTCTATCCATAAAAAGATCCACTGCATCCATTATATATCTGGTGTTTAGAAATTCAACACTGCTATATAAAGTTTTACTTGCGTGTGTAAATAAGAACTTGGAAAATTCATAAAACATCCAAATCAGGCTTTTTTTCCACTGTGGACTGGACATCTAAAAGACTCAGAAAGTGAGGAGAAGGTGGGAAGGGGATTCTGCCGTGCTGGGTTGGCCTCTAGGGACTCATTCAGACAAAAGGCTTTAAGAGACCTAATCCATGACAAAAATATTTGGGAGTGCAGCAATTGCTGGCCCTGAATCTACACTGATCTCTGGACAGGCTGAAGGGAGCTGCTTTGCCAAGCACAGGAACTGAACTGTCCAACACCACGCACAAAATCAAGAGAAGAGGTTTGGTTCAGTTAACTGCACTATTTCTTTTGATGGTTTCCTGTGGGTTCCTTTTGTTTTTAACAGTACCCTTTGCTTTAATCTGAATCATCCTGTGTGTGTCAAGCACAAAGTGAGAACACCTAGGCCTGACACTGAGCATGAGTAAGAATTTTATTTTATGCAGGCAATTTCATGGTTGTGACTCAGCTCCTGTGGGTTTCACATCCCTTGGCATAGTGCTTATCCTAAGATGAGCATGCAACAGCTCTACCATGGCATTAAGGGATTTTTGTTTTGTTTTTACAAGAGATTCCTAGAAAATAGAAATTTAAAAACAAAACAAAATCAAAACTGAAGATAAATGACGAAACAATTTGTGAACAAGTATGTTTACACAGAAAAACTGAAAGGTGAAAAACAAATTAGCAGACAAATACACATAAAGCAAGTCTTGAAAAAATATTAAGATTTCCTGGAAAAAAAATCAAAACCCAACAGTGCCTACATAAAGTAGAATCAAAGTTAAACTGTGCTGATATTAGTGTATGAAGGCAAAAAAAATCTTCATACTATGTAATTGATATAAAAAGAAGTTGACTAGACAATCTAGATTCATGAAAGTTACTTCAGAGACAAAAATAATTCCCTAATTTATTGGTTAAACCAATAAAAAGCCAAAGTAACCCAACGGTATTTGAGCCAGCCAAGGAAACCTTACCCCAGGCCAATTGTTATCTCCAAATAATTCTGAACAATTCCCATATGCACCATTTCCAAGTACTTGGTTATTTTGCCTGAGGTCAAATGATTCATTTAGAAGGAAAGATGTGGTGTTTTGGCTTATCTGTTCTGGCATTATTTAAATACAGTTTCACACAGAGCTAACAGAGCAGCTGATGAGAGTTAAAATGAAGATGTTTATGTCCCAAGGGAATAGGCCTGGTAGACATTCCTTATTCCTAAAAGGCATTTTTATACCATTAGTCTCCAAATTCCAATAACATTCTTCTCCTTCAGCATATCCTAATTTGGGTATGGACTATTTAAAGTCAAATTCCCCTCTAGCACTTGGGAGTAATTCTGCTATATTGAACCTTGACTTCACAAAGAATTTCCTCGCTATTTGCACCTCGGAGATCTTCACTGCAAGACGCACAAGCTGTGAACAGTTTGGATTTTGACAATGAACAGATCCTGCTCTATTTGTTCTGACAGAGGCTGCCAGTTCCTCCCCCTCCTCCTCTAGCAATGACTTCCACTGGAAAACCCTACCTTGGCCCCAAATCTGGTGTTAATCACAGCCAGGCGCTGCAATTACCGACCCCAAAACAACTTTTAATCACCAGTGAGCTTTGTGAAAGTTCCTCAGCAAATCACACGGCTGTTTCCAAGGAAAACAGGGCAGGAGCAAGGTAACAAAGGTTATAAACACTGTGCAAAATATACTATTGATTTGAGAGACTACATGAAGACGTAAATCGGGACTCAGGCACGTAGATTAAGATTTTTATTTATTTATTGAAGGATTACCCTTTCTTGTGATTAAAATGCTTCTTCTCAAAAAGAAATAGAACTTTAATTATAAAATTTTATAGCGAAACATAAAAGCATGATACTTCTAACAAATTTACATGTTCATGTAACTTTTCTTACATGTCTTATTTCCCTTATATTAAGTATTTAATGATCTCAGTCTGTATGCACATACATTTTTGAAGTATTTGGTCATGGTTTGTTTCTTTTATATATATATATATATATATATATGCAGAGAATGCTTTTTATTACAAACCAAAGCAAGTTATTTTAGTAAGTAAAGAATGCAGTCATGTTTAACTTAGTGAACCGCCATAAATAAATCTAGAATGATTCCGGGGTACCTCAAATGTCAGATACCAAATACAAGGTCAGTGTCTCCAATAACACTGAGTTTAATGACATGAAGTTTATTCGCACTCAGGTCTTGACATTATTTTTCCAGAGTTTTCAATTCAGTTTATAATTAAAGACATTCTCTATACAAACCGTGTATTATTTCACGACATGACAAAATGCATCAAGTATGTACATCATACCTCAGCATCAGTAAGCTGCTCATCCATTCTTTAGGAAATGCAAGGTTGGTTTTTTTTTTTATTTAAGCATGAGAAACTCAAAAAAAAAAAAAAAGAAGAAAAAACAAAAAGACCAAGAAAATTGGCAAAACAGCAAGCAACATGTTCCTGGGTTGTTTCAACTTCAAATTAAATGCTTACCTGAAATCTTTAAGTTCTTGCTTTGTACTGCTTTCATCTCTTTTGTTTTCTGCTGCCTCTGCATTTGCTGCCTGCTGCAGGCTCCGTGTGATTGGTCCTCCAATCCTCTCTCTAGATTTTACACTGAACCTGTCTGCCTTTTTCTTACTCGCCACAGCAGATTTACTTGGCAAAACAGCTTTATTATTCCTTTGTATTCTGACGTGCAATTTCCGGGACGCTTTGCTAGAGATTCCAGAGGAATTGTTTTTAGAAACCACCTTAGTTTTTTTCCCATCAACATGGGACATTTTAGACACTCTTACAGGACTAGAGTTCCTCAATGATGAAGATGAATTTGGCTTTTTAGATCGCATGGAAGGTACAAATTTAACGTTTTGTTTGGACTTGAAGGAGGCAGAGGGGAGCTGGAGCTGTGCAGGTCCTGAGGTTCGTGCTCTCGTTTTGCCCAGGTGAGGCTGAGTGCTCTGCATTTTGATTTCTGCATCTGCTGTCCGCCTGCGCTGGTTGCTGCCTTTGTCACTGTTTGCAGGTGAAGAAGCTGCACTTTTTTTGGAAGAATTCTTTTTGGAGGAGGGAGAAAGGGGTTTTTTGGGGCAGCTGTAAGATGCGTGTTTGTTCAAACTCCCAATGTAAGTGAACTCTCTGTTACAGTAGGGGCAGATGTGAGAGTCCGTCTCAGCTGGGTTATTTTTCAGTTCTGCCTTCTGCTGGGCAGATTTCTTTTTTTGCAGGATAGCTTTCTGGACAAGCTGGTTTTTCTTTTTCAATGCACTAATTTTTAGTTTATTGGAGGACATTTTGCTAATCTCAACATTGAAATTGAGTCTTTTAGGCTGACCCATTCGTCTGAAGGCGTTCTTCCCAGGTCCAGCAATAACCACCACGCCATTCTTAGGCTGCACTGTCTGTTTGAGGGGCACTGGGTTTTTTTTAGGTGTGTATCTCTTTTTATCACTAGCAGATGCACAGGCCAGTATGTGTTTATGTAACTCAGGCATGTTATCAACACTTTTTCCACATTTTGTGCATCGAATGGCAGTAGTAAAAGTCTGTGGGATATTGTGGGTTGTGAAGTTGGTTGCAGTAACTCCAATGCCCATAGGATTACGATGGTGATACTGGAACGGAGGTGGTTTAAAGCTTGGGTAGTGTTGATTGAGGCCCATACGAACATCTGGATCTTTAGATTTCACTCCAGAAGCCATTATTTTTATAGTAGTATAAAGCTCTTCAGAAGAATCATTTAGATCTTCATCTTCCTCCTCTTTTGAAGGTTCCAAAGAATCTTCTGGCAGGTTCTGCATGTGCTCTGCATTCGCCTTGCTGGGGTCAGTAAAATTCTGGGGTCTCAAAGTCCCACTTTCAAACTCATGATGTGTGCACTCCTTGTCTGGATGGAGATCCCGCTGATGCTGTTGCAAATTGCACAAAAAAGCAAATTCCTTTTTACACACTGAACAAACAAAGATATTCCCTACTCCGTGAAGCAGAAAGCGATGTTCCGACAAGTCTGTTTTATCCCTAAAGAGCTGTACACAGAATTCACATTTGAAGGGCCATTCTTCAGCATGAACGGATAAATGCTTCGTTAGGTCTTTAATGGAAAGAAAAGGTGATTCACAGACATTGCACACAAAGCTCTTGTTGAACGTTTCCTGCACGACTCCTGATTCGCTTGAAGGACGAGGATCTTCTCTTGCTTTCTGCTGCTCGCTTTCAGCTTCTTCCTGTTTTATTATCGGGAGAGAACTTTCAAGGTTATCAGCAGAGGAAACTACAGAAGAAACTACAGAAAGAGGAGGTGGAGATGGAGACGATGAGGAGGAAGAGGACGAGAAAGAGGAGGAAGAGGAGGAGGAAGAGGAGGAAGACAGTGTAGGGGGCCCAGGTGAAGCAGCAGAAATAAGAGGTTCAACAGAAGGGACGGGGGATGGAGAAGGAGAAACTGTAGGTGAGAGAACTGGTAGTGGGGACTGGGTAGTAGTGTTGGAGAGTGGCGAGGGACAGGAGGAAGTGTTGGTGGCACTGGCAGAGACATCTGGAATGGGTAAGGGCATGGTTGGGAGCAGGGGGGGAGGTGAGGTGGCCACTGTTAACACGGGTGGGCAGGGCGGCGGGGACGGGGGGTTGGTGGGGGTCAGCAGTGGAGGCAGCTGGCACGGGGCAGGGGCAGCGGGCGCCTGTGGCACGGGGGAAGCGGAGGAGCCCAGGGGCTGAGTGTCAGTGGAGGACGGCGCCGAGAGCGCGGGGTCCACGTCGGGCTCTGCCTGAGGCTCCGGGGCCTTGCTGGGGCTGGCGGCGCTGTCCGTGCCCGGGGCGCTGTCTGGGGCCGCCTCTGTCCCGTTGTACTCGTTCAGCAGAACCTTCTGCAACATGCAGGTGGTGGGTTTCTTCTTCTTAACACCGCTACACGTTGGCTGAGCGCAGTTTTCTTTGTATTCCCGAATTTCAGCATCGCTGCAAGGCTTCTTATGCACGCTTAGATCTAAAACGGATTCCCAGGGAACCTGAGTCTTGCTTTTGACATCAGACCTTTGTTTCATACCACTGGATAAATCCAGTGGCTGCTGGTTGCACACGTTGCCAAAAGTGGGAGCTGCTGTCCAGTCTTTTGATATTTTATATTCTTCAAAGCAATGAGGGCTCAAAGTCTCTTTGTCCTCCCTTCCAGTCAAGCTCCAAGCAGGTGAGTTGCTGTGGCTTTCTAACTTTGGCATTTTTGAACTCCGAATATTATCGTTCCACACGGTTTTTCCCTCACCTGATTTGACAAAGTCTCGAAGCACTGGACTGTGCTGTGGAGAACTGGGAGGAGAGCTGGTCCTTCTTTTAAATCTGCTGGATACTGGAGGCAAAATAGGCGATGATGTAACAGAAGCTCCTATTTTAGGGATTTCACTTGAGGGAGTTATCTTCTTATCGTCCTGTGTCTGAAGAAGCTGCTTTAATTTTGATGACAAATAAACCCCTTTTTCTTTATGAAAAGGTAAGCTTTCTGTTGAAATGCTAAGAGGAAGATTTAAAGAACTAGTAGGAGTTATAGGTTCTGGGTCTATTTCAGTTTTTATTTTTGGTACAAGAGGAGGGCTGGCAGTTCTTCTCTTTTTGGATTCACTGCTCCCACTGCTAGAGGGTTCCTTAGGAGGTTCATTCACATGTGTTTGTGTAACCTTTAAATTTGAGGAAATTTCCACTGTGACCGGACTGATTATACAATTCAATCCATACAACTCTGCAGAGTTGGACTCCATCTGAATCACATCACAATTGCTAGTGCTGCTGTTGGATTGAATTTTACCATCAATGTAGTAATTTAAATTCTCAGAGATGTTACTGGATATATCCATAAGATAGACATCATCTCCTTCACCTTCCTCTTCTATTTCTGTGCTTGCTATGTACACACTCTGCACTGCTGGGGCTGGCTCTGTTGGGAGAGGTGGCTCTTCAGTAAAGAACCCTTTTCTTCTGACACCTTTGGGAATAAGATGACGCTCGTGAACCCTACGCTGATGCCTCCGCATGTTGGTGTGAGTACCAAAAACCTTCTTGCAGTATTTGCACGGATGCAACTCTTTGGGCTCCTTATTTTCCTCAGCAAACGCAGAGTTCGACATTTCCTGGGGAACTTTCTCAGAATCCAAGACAACAGAGTCTTGCACGAGACTGGAAACGCTCAGGTCGTCTTTGAGACCATCATCCACAATCACCTGGTTATCAGCAACGTTATCCAAGTGTTGTGAGGACGTCAGTGTCAGGAAGGGTTTCCTTTTCGGCCCGGCCTCGTGGCGTCTCTCGTGCCTGCGCCTGTTGATCTGAGTGCCAAAGGCCTTCCCGCAGTATCGACACTTGAACGCGTGGCTCAGGGTGGATATGTGGATGTGCATGTGGCGCTCAAGGCCTTGCTTTGTGGTAAATTTCCTCTCACAATGCTGGCAGGGAAACATGAAGTTTTCCTGAACATCACCGTTGGATTCCCCCTGTGCTTTTGGAATTTTCACCACGAGTTTTTTCTTTGGAGAGCTCTCTGGAGATTCCTCTGACGTACTCTTTTGTTCTTCCATGGAGTCCAACTTTTCTTCACATATCAAAGGCATTTCAGCATTTTCTTTAGGCATATTGGTGTCTTCTATCTCCTCTTCATCTTCCTCTTCTTCATCCTCCTCTTCATCGTCATCTAAATCATCTGATGCACAGTTTATTGCTTCTCCTTGTTTGTCTTCAGTTACCACTTGTGGTTCATTGGTTGGACTAGGGATCATCAGCTTTGGAAGCACATCTTGATTTACCATTTCCTGAATCACAGCTGTCTGTTCCAGAGACAGCACAGCAGAAACAGAAGGTGTTTCATCTTCCTCTTTATGGCCTGGAACACAAGAGTGTAATGAAGAAATGCATGAAATATTTTTACCAAACACTTCAGGATACGCTGTGCCTTTCTTCTCCTTTTTCCTCTAGCACAACATATCCAATGTTCCTGACCCAATGCAACATCATCACATCTCATTGATTTACTCATGTGGATGGATGTTTTCACCTCTGCATGAAAGTTCTATGTATCTGTTGTCAGGTATATCCACTGCTGAAGAAAATAAGGCCAGGTTGGATGGGGCTCTGAGCAACCTTTTCTAGTGGAAGATGTCCCTGCCCACAGCAGGGGGTTGGAAGAAGATAAGCTTTAAGGTCCCTTCCAACCCAAAATGTTCTGTGATTCTGTGATGATTCTAGGAAAACACCCTTGCTGCCAATCCCCACAATGTTGTCTAGGTGGGTACATTATAGAGCAAAAAAAATCTTTCTCCATTCTTTAGCTGGGCCATAGGACACCTGAAGTGGAGCACGTGCTGTGCAACCGAAGGGACAATAGAGAAAAGGGATGGAAGGCTATGGGTCAAAAGAATTAATACCGTATTTTTTCCCCCTTGGTATTGACTTTGTTAATTAGCAATAAATAATAACCATGTAACTAAGCTGCAAAGACACTAGAATAAGGACTTTGCTCTGCTATTATCTTCTAAAGAGTTTGGGTTTACATCTAAATTTTGCAGCACATTCATTTTTGCTGTGGTTGGAGTTGTACATTTAATGACATGCTTCTAAAAGCCAAGTCCCTAACTAGTAAAACAATTGGGGTAAACAATATAAACATATTCACTTTGCTACAGTAAGATTACCTGCTAATGTACTAAACATGACAAGCCTTTGATTCAAAAAGATAAACAGAGGGAAAAAATAAGACACTTGAGAACTCACCCTCTTTAGAATCCCTCATATCTGCAGAAGTAGAATCCAATTCAGTCTTTTTCTGTTTTGTATCTGCTGCTTTCTTTCCTTTGTTTTTACCTTCCTGAGTCTTCTTCTTTCCTGGGGAGAAAAAAGGCATTTATTATTCCTGCTCAGCAATTTTTGTCATATACAAGTGGCAGATTTAAACCCCTTTGTTTGTTTGTTTGTTTGTTTGTTGTTGGGAGTTTAACAAACTCCTATAGAGACCCTGCTTTCCTGAGGAATACAAATGACTGATTAGGAGAACGGACAGCATTCAGGTAAAAAACTTCAGACACTGAAATACTTTCCTCAATTCCAAAGCAAGAACAAACTGTCCAGGGTTAAGCAGCTCACATCACGCCTTAATACAGCACTAAATTCCTGTGGTATATGGAACACAGAAAATCTCCAGAAGTATATGGAAAACCCCTTCATATACTATTAATCCTTAATGTTAATTGGAAGACCTTACAAAGCAGAAACCCACAGAGGCTCATTCTAGTTGTATAAACACTGAATGATGAGAAGAGTTATGATAAAAACAATGAAGTAATAACACCATAAGAAGATTGAAAGAGGCATGAGCTTGACCAACACGGCAAAGGCAGCACAACCAAATGAGAGAGAACTGGGTAACAGCAAATGATGAAGGTATTTTGTTGGCTCCTGACACAAACACCACTTTCAAATTATCACTTTCTGTTAGCCAAATGAAGCAGCATGTTTTAGTTGCAGAGGATGATGAACACAAAATGGCATTATATGTAAAGAGCCGACCAGTACTGTAAGATGTAAACACACTGAAAACTTAATTTTCCACTGCACTACAAAGTACTGCTAATTTTTGCCATTAATTTTATAGGTTCAGGCCTATAACACACAGAAATTATGATAAGGGGTGTGTAATAACAATGAAAGTTTATGGTTTTCCGATGCACTCCATTGCAGACTGTACTCTCTGCACAGAATACAGAAAACACCACTGAAACTCCACGGTTCTGTCCACAACTCTCAGGAAGAATTGTCCAGAAACAGCAATCCAAATTCCTCCTCTGACCCCTCTAACACACAAAATGCTACTTTATAACACACTGCCCACTCCCTCTGATCAGAAATGTCCATTGCAGCCCTAAGTCCACTTCCTAGTTAGAAGCACATTCTTCCATGTTACAATCCTGTCAACAAATTCTTCCTTTTTACCCCTTGAAAATATTTTTTGCATCCTGAGCCAAGAAACTGAAATATGTTTTAAAAATATGCTCCTTTTTTCAAACTGAGAAGTTCCAAGTACACACACATCCCCAAGAGAACAGCTCAGACAGCCTCAGCTTTAAAAGGAAACACTTGTTTTGATTTGAACATTCTATCTAAATAATTATCTGTATTTCCTCTCAAGGAGCTCAGATTTCATAGGCTGTCCCCAAATTCCAATGTGTTTCAGTTTCATGTAAATAATAAACCTTCTTTAATTTCTTATCTAATTTAACAGATTTTAGTCTTATAACCTGACAATAGTCACTCAGATTGAACTTTTGTCACCTTTGGAAAAGACACATCCTTCCTGAAGTGAACTAGCAATTTTCTCTGAATATCCTCAATTATTGTTATGATGCCCATGTCTAACCTGCCATAAAGGACCGAGATTGGATTGTTTGAACAATGCAACATTCAATTTTGCTTTTATACCAAACATCTGCAAGTGTCAGAAGATTTAGCACATATTTGGGTGTTCATATAGGCATAAGAAAATGTAAGTGGATCTTTCTTTACCTGACAGGCTATGAATGTCCAATTTAAACACCTTTTTTTTTTCTTATCAGCACCTCTAATGTTCATAATTACAACCAACACTACCTATATCTGAGTAAGATGGATATCAAAGAAGCTTCCAGATCTCCCAAGTCACTTGAAATTGCTCTGGAAATGTACAGTAACATAATCCAACAGTCCCACTTCTAGGGAAAAGGTGGAAATGTAAGATTTCAGCACATTCCTAGGAATTAAACATGCATCACAGTACACCGTATGAGTGACATAACAAATCATACCTAGGTTCTAGGGAACCATAAGAACTCTCTACCTTTTTGCAGACCACTTATCATCTGAAGATCTCTACCATCTATACCACTATCAGTATCTTGACCTAAAACCAACAAAACTCTTGATTCACCTCTCTCAGCAGGTGAGACTGGGAACAAGAATGAAAAGGTTGGAGCACAGGCTCCTCTCACTGCCAGACCTGGCCCTTGCTCAGAGACACAACCCCCAC
Source organism: Prinia subflava (assembly GCF_021018805.1). Classification (NCBI taxonomy): domain Eukaryota; kingdom Metazoa; phylum Chordata; class Aves; order Passeriformes; family Cisticolidae; genus Prinia; species Prinia subflava. The sequence goes on along the minus strand of NC_086267.1, from coordinate 3,375,746 downwards.
CCAGTGCAGTGTCCAGTGTATGGCAGGTGAAGTCACAGAGCAATTCTGCATCTAACTCTACAGCAGCCCTGAATTTCAGCATAACAACAGGTTACTGTCAAAGTCTTCAAACCAAGACCCAATTAATTATATTTTCTAGCAATACTGACAATACACTGTGCTCTTTCAAGAGTGAGATAAAGTATGAAAAGGCACCAACACAAATTGCAAGTGCTAATGCAGGCAGATATGTTTCAGTGTCATCCAGCTGGAGGATATAAAATTTATAGGACCTCAAATCCAATTATAATCTGAGAAATCATGACAACAGCAGGATTTTCACACAAAACCAAGGCACTTATGTCACATACCTTATGCTACTGATGGAAAGCAGATCATTTGCAAGCTCTCTTGCCAGTCCTAAAGAGACGCACCTTGCTCCTGATGGAACCTGCTCCACGATACAGCTGGAGACGTTTCAAGTTCTTGGCCTCTAAGCACCGACGCATTTGAGGAGAGGATTCACCCAGCACCTGACTCGCCCATTCTCTGAACAGTGAACAAACTTCTTGTTCTGCATTTCAGATGTGTCAGATCAATGTCTGACACATATCAATGAGAGACACCAAACCACTGTAGATAATCTCCTTTACCAGCTTTAGTTTGTTCCTCTTCTAGGTGGCAGCTTTCTTTGAGAAGGTTCAAAGAATTCACTATACTCAAACATGACAATGATGCACAATTTCATGGTCCTGACCATTCAACAGCCTGTGCCCAGGAAGAGAATTTAAGAACAGAGTAATAGGTGATACTTTACTGATATGCTCACCCAGCTTTCATATATTTGGAGTTCAGGAACTTTTGAAGACATTTAAAAGCTGTTGATAAACTTCCTCACATGAGTTCTCAAAGTGCTTTTAAAATCCATATAAAGCTGAAAGATTTGCATAATTTCCTTCCTGCAGATTTCCAATAAAAAGCCAATCACCTCCTGATATCAGGGGTATCAATGAGGAGTCCAAGGCCTGTCCCTTAGATGTTTCAGAGGTCAGGAATGAACAGAAGGCTGCAGGAGGGGGGAAATGCCTCTGAACACAGCAGCTGGTGGAAGCCTGAGTATAAGTACACACGTGCACTTACCATCAGGTTCCTGAAGGGTCCTACATGGCTGCTACGGCCAGCTGGATCCTCCACTTGGTCTAAACAAGAAAGATACAGGAATGAAACACAGGGAAAGTGAAATGGAAACAATGATAAAAGAATAAATGAAGGGCAGAACTCAATATATGTGTATGTGCTTCAGAAGAATTGTAAAAGAAAGATGCAAAGGAAAATGAATGAAAGAGATGGAAAGTAGGAACTTGTCTGTAGTGTGCAGTGATGAAGATCAAAAGAGGAATTCACCAATTTGCAACTTTGTCTTGCAACTTTCAGTAAGGTTCCTTTTTCTCTCCTCTCCACTTCTGCTCTAAGATAGCTCAGCCTTCACACCTTTATATCCCTTCATAACATTGCAACAGGCATAGGAGAACTCAAGCTACTGCCAATGTCCAAGTCATCAGTACTCCCATTAATTTTGGAGATATTCAGGTAACAACAGAGTAACAGTGTAAGACAGAAATAATCTTTATTTGCCCATACTTCATTTTATTGATAAAACCAAGACACCTCTGAAGAACCTACAGCTAGCTGTGCTCAGACTGTTGTTGTTAACCAAACTCCTAATGGGATTATTAAACCACTGAGTTATTTCTGGTGGGGTGGAATAAGCACACTCAGAAGCTGGGAGGGAAGATGTTTAACACAGTCTTCCATACACTTGGAGCTAAACTCTATAATTAAATATTGCTTAACTGTACAAGATGCCATTGTCTTTAATAAGCTTTAACTGCAGCACCAAACATGTTCACAGTTAAGATCACAAAGTAAGAAGGACACTCACACCTGAGCTCAAACACTGCTTCAATCTCTTACAGAAATACAGAATGTGGACATTTGCCTCCCCATAAATCTTGGGTTAATAAGGGAGAAGAATAATTGGTATGAGCTGAAATTACTGTTACTTCTTTGAGATCTGTAGCCAACAATTAAATGCAGCCCAGTAACACACCCAGACCTTACTCCATGAGTGCTTTGCTGAGAAGTACCAAAGAAACCTGCCCAAAACTCAAAGTCTCCTGGAAAACAGTGGAGAAGCTCCCTCAGAGACCCCCTGAGAGGCAGGGCACAGACAAGGGCAGCACTTGGCAAGGCTGTGGCTGAGGGGGAAAGACAAAGTGGCACATCACACTGACAGTGCCATCACACAGTTTCATGCTGCAAATCAGTGCAATCACATAAACTCACTAGTTAGCCCTTTGGAACTGGCTGAGATCAAAGTCTTCATCAATCTCATGCAATTGCTGCTACTATTCTATAAAAACAATTTCTAATTATTTTCTCCTATTGAAAAAAAATTAGTACTTTGGCATTATAAAGAATGGAATGAAGATTAAGTGAATATTCAAGCTAAAACATCCTTTTGGAAAATTCTGCAGAAAACAACTGCACGATCATTTCCATATTCTTTAGATTAATGAATTTTAACGTACTGATACAACTTGAATTTTAATTGGAGGAACAGCTTGCTGTACACCAGAATTCATCTGTTCCTCTATCCAGAATGCTGGCTGATGTCATGTTTTTCAAAATAAATTCCTTAAGCCTTCAGGCATCAGTAAAAATCTGAGTAGTTGTTTGTTCTGCAGACAGGCCAGAATACATGAATGCCTTTTTCACACACAGAATGCTACATCCAAAAGAACAGCATAAATTGCTTCAAAAAATTAAATCCAGGTTGTTTTGGCTGGAGGAGCACAACAAAATGCAGACACATGTTGAAGTGACTTCTTAGAATCTTGTCCAACTGTGAATAGCACAGCACATGAGTGTTAAAGACCTTACATGCTTAATAAGTTGAACTGATTAATTAGTAAGGTAACTAGGCATCAAAAATGCTGTTTAATTCAAAATGCTCAATATTAAGATATGAATACTAAGGCTGTTCTTTTAATATGTTCCTCTGTTTACATTTAAGAGTCTTTGTTTCTTTTAGTTTGTTTGGGGTTTTTTTTGTTTTTACATTATTCACAAAATCTTTCATCATTGTCTACCAGCATCTGCTCACACAGCAAAACCAAACCAAAAAAAAAAAAAAGAAATAAAACACCTGGCTAAACAAAGGGCAACATAGCTGTGTGTCAAGGGCTGCTCTGAGCCACTGAGACAGCCAAGAATTCTCAATGTTTAGGGAAACCTGGTAAGCACAAGATGCCTGAGATAAATATATATATATATTTGTAAAATGTATGTATATGAGGATTATTCATATAATCAGGGGGATTACAGAAATTTGCCAAAAACATGACCTCAAACTTACAAAGTTATGCAAAGATTTTATTCCAATATCTAAGCCAAGAGCCACATTTCAGAGCAGATGAGACACTGCTTAAGGTCACTGCTGCCCATCCAGAACCACAGCTTTACACCTCCAGCACCTGGCTCAGTGTCTCACTCACAGCATCCACCAGTTCATAGGTTGTGCTAATTAAATGTTTTTTAAATTGCTGTCCAATGTTTTAAGTGATCTGGGATAGCTGAGGTTCAAAATGTCACACTGCAAATGACTGGAAAAATAAGGAAGAAAGAGTAAAAATAGTAAAAATCCTAATATTAGGCTAGGAATAAAAAGATTGCAACCTTGAAAGAAAAAGCCTCAACAATTCTGCCTTATTTAAACAAACATTGCTCAAATGTAACATCCTCTTCCAATATTTCTTCCATAATATTATTGTTAATATAACAATATATCAAATTTCCTTTTAAGTACTTGCATTGAAGTGCTGCTTTGAAAGGTTTCCAGCAAGCTCAGCTGAGGAACTCCGAGTACCTCTGAACAGACACACTCATCACCTGGGGAGGGAAGGGCTTTGGAACCCTAAAGCTCCCAACTTAAAATGAAACAACGCATACAACCACTGCCTACCAAGCACTCAGGAGAAAAACACCCCTGTACTGGCAACAGAACAGGCTACAAAGCCCAAACACAGGCTGCCTCAGAGCCCACAGCTCACAAATTCCAATGCTGCCACAGAACACCTTTGGCGAGATTTTTTTTCCCCCCCACAAGCCAGAAAAAGCTTTCAATTTTTATTTCTTTGTCAGTGTAAGATTGATATGCTGTACAAGGAGCATTTCCCACTTTGGCTATGGATCACCCCAAGCATTTGTGGGCATGTGCACATGAAAATCTCCATTTTCAGTATCATGGTATGGTATCATTCTACAACTGAAAATTTTAGACACAAAGCACATTTTTAATCACATTCCAGCAAGTCTAAAGGTGAAAATCAAGCCATAGATCCATTTTTGAAACAAACACCCCATTAAAAGGGATATCAATTAAATGTGAATGGCTCCATGCACAGTTATCATTAAGAGGCCATTTCAAGAATGCTGTCAGGTAGGCATGAAAACCTGCAGAAAAAGGCAAAATGTAAATGTAAATGCTTTTATTACCCTGTTTTCTTCAATCTGTCATCACTGTAAGTATTTGGTGGAGTGTACTTCTTGCAACACCATTATAAAGTTCTCAGATACAACTAGTTTGTGTAGGCATAACTTCAGTATTGTAAAGCAAATGAAACATTAAAATTGACATGGACTGTTCACAGTGCACAGAAACAATCACAACAGAATTTTAACCTGCAACTCCTGAGAACCACAAGAACATTTCAGAGCTGCAGAAGAACGTGGTTGTTCTGTACCATCAATCTGCCCAGACCTAAAGTATCAAATAATGTTAAAGCTGGAGAGGCAGAATACATACAGCTACATAGCACAGAAAAAATGGAAAAGTCTTGTGAATTATCTACAGATTATGGGCAAATGCAGTGAGCAAAGGTTTCTCTGTAACTTTTTCCAGCAGAACTTTCATCTCCTCTTCCATAAAGACACTTTCAAGCTTACACAGTAGGAGCAGGAGAAGGAGAAAGCCAAACTTCACAGCAATTCTATTAATACCAAACTGCCTGTTGTATAAGGCTATTGCTACCCATTAACCATCACTTCACTCACAGAGAGCACATTTTAATCACTGCAGTTTCCAAGCACAGTACAAAAGGGGCAATGAAGTCTCACCCTGGGAAGGTGCTTCAGGACACCTGAAGACAGAGGTACATACAGCAAATTGTGAATGTACATGGAACTATTTGTACCAGGCACTAAATGCACCCTCTGCAGGGAAGAAACAGAGCCATGCACTGACAGCGACTGTTAACGTGACATTTGCATAACAGATGAACTTGTTGCCATGGAAAGCGTAGGAAAATTCTGAGCTGGGCTATTTAAAACACCAATTTCTGCAAATGTTTGGCAAAGTCTCCACTTTAATGATAGCACTGAAGATCATGTTACTGTGTTTCACTACAGACTTCTGGAATTATGGTGGTCAGTACAAGAAATGGGAGGATGGCACCACAGGTGTGCAATGCCAGGAGAAAGAAATGACCCAATAGTTTGCAAGAAGCAGAAGGGAATGTGCTGCCATTATATGGAGTTTGTGAGAGCAGAAAACTCGACACTGCTCACAAATTTCAGATAAACAGATTTTCAAAAACTGGTGAAAAATTCCGAGTGGGAAGCTGTGTTAAATGTGTGGAATTACACCAACCCCTACAAACTGAACTGTGAGCTACCACCAATCTTCTCAGTACATTTTGTACATTAAATTATGTACCATAACTCTGTACCAGACAAGAGATAAACCAGTTTATATTACCTGCCTGTCACAGTATGCCATCCACTCTTGCAGCATCTCATTCCAATCCCCAACATGTTCTGCCTTCTGACTAACCCCAGTGCATATCCCAGGAAGTCTTCACTTTATAGACTACAAGACTTACTTATAATGACTTAAGTAGTACAGAATGTCACCCAACAATTACAAGGCATGGAAAACAATGATTTAATTCCATGCAATTTTACCCCACACAAGAGGTGTGATGGAACAATTAAGTATAAATAATTAAATGTAGAGCTTTTAATCCCAGCAAGATTTGAAAATGTTATTTCTGCCTTTATGCCAATATTTCTAAAACAGTAGAAAGGGGACACAAATATGTGACCAGACTTGTTCTAAACTTTTTCAATCACTCCAACTCTTGGTGTATTCCTGCCTCCCCCATTCACTACAAATTCCCAGCAAGTTGCTCCATGGCTGCCACAGCTCCCACAGCCAGCCCAGGACAGAAAACACGATGAACATTCTTATTCTTCCCTGTGCTTCTATTCCATGAGCTTTTGTTTTGCTAAGTATTGGGACAAAAGCAGCAGCAAAAGAAATGTCAGCTGGCACACACACTTTCCAGAAATAACTGTTCTCTATATTTAGCCAGTTTTTAAATAAAATTCAGTTAAAAATAGAGCACCCAAATTGTGTATTTAATACAGAAAATGTCTAAATTTAAATCTCTGCTTTAACCAGTCAGAGCTTTTATCTAGGCCCAGAAAATGGTGCTTCCAGTTACTAGGGCTTGCTCCAAAATGTTTGTGAAATGAAGATACTCTCAGATAATTAGAAATACCATCTATTTTGACAGCAGCATTTACAAGGTAATGCAAATGAAAGCCCTCACACAACTACTTGTACTGGCAAGCTTAAAATAATCACTACTAGATCAGTCTGCCTCTATTTGTAATAAATAACTCAGATATTTGTCATGGCCGTATTTGGATCACTGAACATTTGAGAAGATTACATCAAAAATATCTGATTTAGCTGAGTTATCTTCAACAGTCGGTACTTAGGCCTTTACCTTCCATTTTATTCTGCTGTTTGACAAACCAGGTATGTTCCAATTCAGCAGTAGCCACACAAGTAAGTGAAATTAAAAAAAAATAAAATAAAATGGAAAAAAAGGACTTTTGAGTCACTGCAGACCCAAAAGCTCTTCTCACACACCTGATCAAGGTGGTGTTTTGCTATCCAGAGCAATTCTGCCTCTCTCTGCCAGACATGAGAAGCTGTCCCTGCATGGAAAACCAGACCTGGAGCACTGATCCAAACGTTTGCCCAGGCAGGGGCGGTGGCTGTGCCTGGAGAACACAGCTGTAGCTGCAATTCCCAGCACACAGGGCTGCCTTTGTGTCCCACAGGAGCCCCAGGATTCCTGAAACAGGAGTTCCACTGCTGAGGAAACAAGAGCAAAGCCTCACACACGCAGGATCTGGACAGTGCCACCACCACGCTAAAGCTGCCAGGGATAAAATTAAACCCCTCCCCACTGCACAAGGTCACACTCAACATTTTCATTTGCAGTCACTCAAATTTGTCCTCTTACTCATTTTATTCAAATTTGTCATGTCATTTATGTTTATCACATCTGCAGCATGTCACTTCTCAGAGATTTTTCTCCAAGTATTCCCAGTAAAATCAGCCCTCTGTGTTTTACAATGTATTTCACCTTTGATATCCATTTCCAAATTTCTTTCCTTTAGCCTTATTATATTTCTTCAGTACAACCAACTACCTACTGGTAACTATGCAGTGTTTTTTCATCAGTTCCCAATAAAAATATTACAGCATCTTCTCAAATGGGTCTCCAACCTAACAAAGAACATTAATTGTTAATAACCAGCTCCTGTCAAAACATATATGCAGCATGAAAACTCTGCTTTTCTGTATCTGGTGAATTTGCAAAGACTCATCTTCTTCCAGCTTCAGAGTGATAAATACAAAGTCATAGGGCAGAATATCACAGCAGGTCCTTTGCAGAAGTAAATAAATAAAGATAAATATTAAACTCTTATATATATGAGTTTAATATATATATATATAATATATATATGAGTTATATATATATATGAGATAAATATAAACTCATCATTTTAATGTCCAATACAGTCACCAAATAATTTTTATCTGCTGGGAAATTGTGGAAGATTTGCTTCACTTCCTTGGTGAAACAAAGTGCTTCATTCATTTCAGCCACAGCCCACTGATACTTTCTTAGAGAAATTCCTGTCAGCCTTCTCTGATAACATGAGATACACTGAATTATATTTCCAAAGGAACTGTAATCCTCCAGTTGCCCAATCAGTCCATTTCTCAAAAGGACTGTGCTACAGTACAATGGCAACAGTTGGTGCTCATGTTAACAAGACCAGCAACAGAAGTTCTAAATTTATAATATGCCCCAAACCAGACAAGAGCAAATTGCTACGTGCTTCATTTGTGACATCAAGAAAGGTCACAGGCACATGAAGTCATTACAGGGAACAGTAACTTCTTGCATTTTTCAAACAGTGAAAACAAATCTCAGAGCACAAATGTACTTCTGCTCAGTTAACTGTGACGTGCAAGATGAAAGTCTAATTTGATCTAAATGGGTTAAAACTAGAGGTTTAATGTCCACACCTGTTTATAGTAGAAAACATCAACTAAAACAGACTCCAGAAATAAAATGTCACTTGACACAGAATGGCACAGAAATAAAATGTAATTCGGACAATTTAATGTGCAGGTAAGGAACCAGAAAATAAAACCAGCTCTGGGGAGAGCAGAGGGTGACACTGAACAGTTCAGGATTTGGGAGTCATGAGCTAAATTTCAGCACAAAGTCCACTTTGCTTTTGCAATCCCTGACTGTAAGATCAGAAACACTGGGCTGCTCTTTACCTACAACTTGAAAGGGAACACTGCAGGAAAGTTCATTTTTTGCCTCACTTGGTAAGACCTATTCCTTGGGAAAAGACCAAGATAATTCTAAGACTTGGCTGAGGATGCAGCTATGGCAAAGGTGGGTGTTTGAATGTTCTGACCCAAGCCCAGCTGGACAGGTGAGCCACCACTGCCCTGAGCTGCTTTACACCACAGCTCACTAACTCCACAGCCTGCACTTTCACTGGCAGCAACATATGGAAGTTTGCATTGCACTCAGCCCTGAATAATGGTGATGCCTGAGAAAATTTGCCCAAATTTCTATGAATCGAGTCACATTTACAAACACCGAGCCTCTCCCATTCAACAGTCAAATTGTTTCTGATGGACTGCCAAACAAAACGAGATCTGTATCTGAGGAGACTCGAGTGAGGCATCTGGCTCTCAACAAGAGTTAGAATAATGTAGAGCTGACTACTCATTTCCATGGCATTTTGCAGCAATAATAATCAAGATGATGGATTTTCAGCTATTATAATACTCTCACTAGAATAACTTTATGTCAATCAGCACATTAATAACAGTGCCTCTCTGAAGTTTTGCAGCATTAATCATAGTCAATCAAAAGCTCTCACAGAACTCTGATAACGAGTGTAACAACAGAATTAACTCTTAAAAGCTGGCAAGCTCATAAGTGCTCAGAAAGCTTCATCCCAAATAACTCTCAGGCACTGGTGATCCAAATAAATATTGTGATTTTCCAGGGGAAGTGTGTAAAAGGCAAATAAATACTTGTAGAAAATGGCCAGACATTGCCTAATTTCTTAGCTACAAATGCTGAAATACCACTGAGTGTTGTTTCAATAACTGATAATAAACCCAACAGAAAGTCAGTCTGCTGTAACATTTCCTTGAGGAACTCAACACAGCAAGTGTAGGCTGGTGAGAATTCTTCAGAACAAAGTCATCCCTGTCAATCTGTCTAAGGCTCTTGGAAGGAATGACAAAATAAATTGGAAGATTTAACAGATTGAAAAAAAAATTAAATACACTCTAGTCTTACAAATTACTTTCCTTTTTCTTCATTTGAAAAATATACAAACCATTTAATAAATAAAATGTAAATTTTATTTGCTATTTTGCGAAGTTTGTAATGCAGTGATGTGAGAATCTTCAGAGAGTTGACAAACACAAGTTACCTTCTGAACGAGATCTCAATTAAAGAAAAGAGCTCTCAGCCACACACTCAAATGGAGTCTGCATGTCTTCCATGAATAACCCAACTATCAAAACTTTGTGTGCACACTCCTGAAATTAAGTTTAATCTGCTTGTTCACCACTGCATAATAAATTACACAGGGCATCTGCAGATAAACCCTCGGTATAAGACATTCCCTGTAAATAATGCAAATACAATAAATAGTCAATGCAAAATTATGTTAAGTTCAATTAAAAGTTTAGCATCATTAATGATACAACATTATTCATATTAATTCTGATTGAATGGTTTTGAAAAGACGAGGCATAAAAAATCTAGAGAAAGGCAGTAGAAATGATTAAGAGGTACAGAAGGTTCTTATTACAAGAACTTAGAGCCTTCTCTGAATAAAAAGATCGTTCAAGCAGCAGGCAAATAAAATCAGAATACACTGGAAGTCAATAACTGACTTTACCTTGCATCCACCATAAACCCCAGAGTCTCCAGTTGGGAAACAAACACTGAAGTGGGAGATTGCACAGGAGGGTTAGAAAACCACAGAAAAAGCAACAGTGGCTGGTAAAGCCTTGACTCAATGTGAGGGGACACAAAGCAATTCAAGAAAGGATTTTATTCATGTGAGCAAAAGTCACCCAGATTCAGTGAGATACAAGGCAGTCAGTAGCCCATTGATTTTGTTCTTTTATAGTCTGTAAGCAACAGGACAACTCTAAATTACAAAATATTTAAGGAATAAAACACAAAAGTACTTGTTTCCCTCTGGAAAACAGTGTCTATCTACTCTGCAAGAATTCATCCCCTTCCTATTTTGGAACAAACTCTCCAAATCTATCTCAAAGCTCTTCCCTAAAAGAGCAATCACTAAATTTTCTCCACATCCTCTACAGAGAAGGGTTTAAACAATTCTATGAGTCAGAAGAAAATGGTCTAAGAAAGTGTTAGGAAATCCCAATACAATGAAATATTTCTACAAGGAAACTGGTATTTCAATAACAACTTGGTAACTTGTAACTTATTTTCAGGAAAATCAAAACAGTATTTACTAAGAAAGGAGGAGAATAATTTCCAAATGCAGTGGATTTAAAAAAAAAAAAAAGCAGAGAAATATCAAGCTACTTTTCTTCCAGGTCAACTCCCTGCTTCAAAGTCAATCCTGATCAATTAAAAAAAATTGATTAATAATAGAAAGCTGCCTGGTGCCTTATTTCATTTCCCACTGTGGATTATATAACTGAAGACAGCATTAGCAAATCTGCTGGGAAATGCCACAACTGTGGTCTAGATATATTTCACTTTTTTAACTTGAGAAAAGCAGTCTAAGGAAATGTGACTAAAAACTCAAAAGTATGAACAAAAAAATACAGAATGCTTTAGAATCTGAGTTACCAAACAACCCAAGAATTTTTATTCTGTTAGGTAACTATATACATCTGCTTTAAGCAGAACTAAGTCAGTAGCTAGAAATACAACTTGTAACAACCATGAAGGCCAGATTGTTATTTTAAGTCAAACACAAAAACCCCACAGAGATAAAGTAACAGTGTGTGCAAGGTGCTTGTAGTACTTCCAAAAGTTTATACTTAGAAACACAGAGTTTAAGGGGCCAACACAGGAAATTCAGTGTTGAATTTTTTAATTTTCTTAAATACAGGTAATTTGGTTTTTATTCCTGAAATAAAGGCTTATTTTCTCCCATTCTTCAATCCATAGCAGGAGCAAGGCTGGAATGAGTGATACCAATCTCACTGGGCTGTTCTGAAAGCACAAAGCAGCTGTCCTAGGACCTGGGGCACTGCTGGAGGTGAAGATGGGAATTTAAAGTAACACAAATCTCCCTTTTACAGGCCCCCATATATGGGGGTTAAAAGAAAGTCTGTACTGCTTAGAAGACCTCAAATGTATGAGTTACTCTCCAGACAGATGCTTCCATGACAGATATGGTCCCCTGACATCCCAAATGCTGCTCCTGAACTGGAGTTGTATAAACCTTCTTGCAAACCAATGTGATTTGGGGAAATTAAAGTAAATTCCATTTTAAGACTTTGTTATGGATGATCTCAATGACTTCTTCCTTCCTCCCTCATCTTCTCCCCATCAATGGTTAGGAAATTTTGAAGCCTTGAGCTCCTACCTGAGCTTTTAATTAAATTTATTGGAAACAGAGCTTAGATAACAATATCATTTCATGATATCCTTGCTACAAATGTATAACTTGCACATCCCTCTATAAACTACATTCAAACTCATACACAATCATTTTTCTCGCAAGCTCTTTTCTGTTTAGAAACAAACTCTTACACTTAGTCCAAGTGCAAATCTAATAAATCTGTGTAACTTAAAAACCAGACAATCAGGGCAGCATTGGACCACGATTTCCATTTGGGATGACATCCAGATGGCAATCCAATGCCTACCTTTTATAAACATTATGCATATTTATGACACTCTCAAGTACAGCTAATGATTTGGAACTACATGAGAATGCTTAAGAAATTATTAACAAAAAAACCTGCAAGGATTTCTAGTATCACAAATTTAACCTGCTTATTTCATCCCTTTGTTTTCCTGTTCCCCCGGCAGCAATTTGACACTGTTTCAGCAGCAGTCACACTTTCAGACAAGAGAAAAAACAGTGTAACTTTTAGGATGACAGAGTTTATTTAGATGTGGGAAGTGGAAGTCTGAGGTTGCACTTTGCATTCAGCCTGATATAAACCAAGGCACAATAATTATTTGTAACAGCCAATAACTGATTCCTAATTCACCCACCCTCATCTCACACTGCCTGTGGGCCAGTGTTAGATATTAAAGTATCCTTACAGTTCATGTTCTACCTGAAACCTGGTGAGAACTATGGGAAGCAGCAACACTTATAATAGAATCATTAAAGTCAACAAAGCTTTAAAAGATTTATTAGCAATGGTTTGAGACTTTTAAACTGTACTGAACAATCACCAGGGGCTGTCCACAGCACAAGTGACCCTGAGGCAGGTGCTTTGCCTGCACTACAATGGAGAAATATTTTAGCAGTTGACACAACTGTGGCTGAGAGTCCTTTGGTTTCACAATCCACTCCAGCTGCATTATGCAGCACATGCTTTTGGAAGATGGAAATTAAAGATTTTTCCCCACATGGAGAGCCTGACACCGGTGCAGCTCCCAGGGAGGCAGCACTGGCTGAGGAGCCCCGGGGCTGCCTGATATGAGGGGAACAGTGAGGGCCACAGCACCTCCAGACACAGAAACAAGCACGGGAGAGAGGAAACACTGTCCTCTCCTTGCCCTCAAAAAAAGGGCTGTTTTAGAGTTAGTACTCCCAACAGTTTCATCCTGAGCAACACCAGTATCTTTCTTCCTTCAAAACCACACTCTTGATCTGCCACGTAATCCCTAACAGAAATGAGATTTTAGCCTTGTTGAATCACCCTTTGCAGGATCTGCAGCCTATGCAGCACCTTAAAGCAGATTACAGCCTGATAAAAACACTGGCTATCTTTATGTATGATCATCTATTGAACCATCCATTCTCTAAAAAAAATACTTTAGCTACTGAAAGTTGCTTTTCTTCAGAAAGACTGAGTCTGAAGCCGGAGGCTTCATGTGTTCTTTATGAAGGAAACCTTCTGTCGATGTTACTGATCACTGCTACAAATTATTCCTGATCACTGCTACATATTATTCCTGTCATATGCAAAGGAAGAAATGCCAGGATGAGACAAAAAAAAAAAAATGCACACTACTTCTCTCAAGGACACATGAACCCAACTTGCAAAGTGAATCCAAGCTGTTCTCTTTTGAATTTCCTTAGAAGGAGAATTAATGTAAGATCTTGTGCTAATGCATTTGACTGAGCAAATTTCCCTACAAGCCTGGCAGGCAGCACATTAACTACAACCTGGAGAAACGATGGTAAATGTTTAACAAAAAAAAAGAAATTTCAGAAAATGCAAAAGAAACAAAAACCCCTAATCTCAGTGTAACTGTGTAGTTAAGGTAGCAATAACAGCTTGGCTCTGATAAAAATCTGTGATGGTACCCGAGTTTCACCAGGTTTTCCTTTTTGGGGCATTGCATTCCCGCCCCTCTTGATACCTTGCTATCCTAAATTTCTTTCTAAATCTCAAATGCACCTTAGGAACATCACACAGTGTTCCAATGTATGAAAATAAAATAGCAATAACTGCCTTTTCCATCCTGAGCTGCTGTGCATGGTAGAAGGAAGATGGAGAGGATTTATTCCAGCTAAGAAAAGCTATGGCCAAGCCAGGCAGGAGCCATCAAACACCAACACCTGGGGACTGTAAAGTAGTTTGAATGCAGAACACAAACCCAAAAATATCAGGAGGGACCTGGAAGAAATGGCAGGTGCCATCCTAGGAACACTGTAAAGGAGATTCTGGACCTTGTGTCAGGATCTCTGGCACACAGGGCAGCCCAAGGTCAGGGCGGGCAGCTCAGTGTGGACTCTGTGTCTGCCTGGTCAGCTCCTGGCTCACCCACACCCACAACTGCAGCCTGTTCTGACTCTGTAACTCAGTCTGACAGCACGGGAGGATTTCATCCTTCACTCAGAGACAGGAGCCCTCCTGCAACATCAACGTGAGCAGTGAAAGCCTGGATGGACTGACTGGGCAAAACTCTCATTTTTATACCTGTAAATGGTCGCCTCTTCTGATCTGTCAGGAGTTCATTACACAGATGGCAGCAACAAGGTTATTGTCAAATGATAAATATCTTAACTGTTCAAGCATAAGACCTAAGAGGCATTAAAAATTCAAAAGGATATTTGTTTTATTGAATATAGAATAATTATGAGTTTTATCTAATAACTACATGGTCTGTATCACTAAATCATAATACACCTCTTAAATAATGTCTTGTCTAGTCATTCCTAATTTATTAAATCTGTCACTTTGCTTTTTCTGGAAAATGTGTTCCTAAAGGACACTCTCATTCACAGTTGTTGGAATTTAGCAATTCTTACTTGGTTATATTTTATTCTCAATGTGTAAGACAATAGTGTGCAACACAGGCCAAAATAAAATTTAAAAAAATTATTGATCTGTTTAGGTTACTAATGAATTCAAATTTCACAAGCCTCTGGAGGAGCTCCTCTCCAGCAACTTTCTTAAATTGCTATTTAATTCAAATACTACCTTATACTAACTCCCAATTTTTTACATGCAATTCACAAAATTATTTCTCCTCCCATCCCTTTGTATCATATAATTAGAATTATTTCTTTTAAAATTAATTACTTTTCAATCATGTTCATCATAATTTCCTTAATATCCCCAGATCCCTCAAGTCTAGGGTTAAGAAGCTTCCCCGTCCAAGGATACAGCTGAATTTACAAGAGCAGGGATATGAGTAGAAACAATTCTGGAATCCTCACTGCAGCTACTGCTACAGATCTGCAGGAGAAAAGTGCATATTTCTTGTAAAAAGATTGCTGTGAATTGCAAATATTAGCAGATGTCACTACAAACACTAAAATAACAGAGTAAATGCGGAGTAAAAAAAAATTCCAATGAAACCTGTGAAAAACAGAACTATAACATTTCAAAATATCCAATGAATTGTCTTATTTTACAGCTGAAACTTTAATCTAACAATTCAAATCGACTCAATACCAAGAATTTGGTCTTTCTGCTTCATGAGACAAGAATATAACTCCATAAATATATTATTCCTGGTTATTCTCAAATGCTTCATCAATATTGTGCTTGGAGTTGGTTTTTGCTGGGTTGCTTTTTATTTAATAATTGTGAGCCTTGGTAAGGAGCTTTTGTTTATAAAAAGGGGGAAAAGATTCCCAATTACGAAATCTGTAGAATCCGTAACAGTTAAAATATGAAACCTACAAAAGAGCACAAAATCAAAACCCAGAAAACAAATTAGCTTACTGGTATTTTTACCTATAACTTCATGAATGCAAATCAAACTTCTATGCCATGAAAAATTACCTTAGAAATTATTCTGTCTGGCTTTTCTGATTTATCATATAATCAAATTCCTGCAGGTTGTTTTTCTAGCCTTTCAGGTAAATCACAGGCACACAAATTCCATGGGCTAAGATAATGCAGGTTTAGGAAAAAAACATAACACAGCCTGTAATTTACCAAGTGCTGCTTATATGCTTTTCATTATAAAATAAAACTCAGTGCTTGAATTTCAGTTTGCTTAACCCATTAAATACTATTCAAAATAACTAATTGTGTTGCACTACAGTCCCCCATCTTCAATCTCAAATAAAAAACTTACACAAAAACTGTTTTCAATATCTGACCTTGTTTCCAATGTGAGTTCCAGTCAGCTGTACTACCTGTAAGATCAGGTCCTATATTTTATGTTTAAAAAATTATATTGAGGTTTTTTAAAATATTACCTTTCTTCGGTTCATTTTTCACCTCCAGAGAATACCAAAATGTACATATTCCCATGCCAGAGGAATTGATACATCTGTGCTACAACTGTGAATATTTCCCTTCTATATCTACTCCCTGTAACTAATGGCTTTATCGTGATTTTGGCCTAAAACGTTAGTCAAAATGTCAGTTATGTAAGGCCACGCGTGGAGGCACACGCACTCTAAAAAACCCTCCTGCTGAATTAGTCATGGAAAAAATAATGGATGTCTGGTCTGACATACATATTCACAGAGGGAATAATTCGTTTATACCACCCGACACTGTCCCAGTCTCCCTCCCCGGCCCAAGTCAGCCAGGAGCAGCCATTCCCACCGCCTGCGAAATTCCATAACCAACAACACATCGGCCTAGAAACAACAAGACATTAAAAACCGCAGGGAAATAACAGGACCGCAATTCTTCATTTGGCTCCACTGACGTACCCCCAACGCCGCGCTCAGCCTCCCCTTCCCGAAGGATCGCGGCGAACCCGGGCTGGGCTCCCCCTGCTCCACAGCGGGATCGCGGCGGGCCCGGGCTCCGCTCCCGCTGCCCAAGGAGAGATTGCGGCGACCGTGGGCTCTTCCCAGGGAGGGATCGCGGCGGCCCCGAGCTCAGCTCCCTTTACCAAGGAGGGATCGTGGGGCCCCGAGCTCAGCTCCCTTTACCAAGGAGGGATCGTGGGGCCCCGAGCTCAGCTCCCTTTCCCAAGGAGGGATCGTGGGGCCCCGAGCTCAGCTCCCTTTCCCAAGGAGGGATCGCAGCGGCCCCGAGCTCAGCTCCGTTTCCCAGGGAGGGATCGCAGCGGCCCCGAGCTCAGCTCCCTTTCCCAAGGAGGGATCGTGGGGCCCCGAGCTCAGCTCTGTTTCCCAGGGAGGGATCGTGGGGCCCCGAGCTCAGCTCCCTTTACCAAGGAGGGATCGCAGCGGCCCCGAGCTCAGCTCCCTTTCCCAAGGAGGGATCGTGGGGCCCCGAGCTCAGCTCCGTTTCCCAGGGAGGGATCGTGGGGCCCCGAGCTCAGCTCCCTTTCCCAAGGAGGGATCGCAGCGGCCCCGAGCTCAGCTCCGTTTCCCAGGGAGGGATCGCGGCTGCCGCGGGCTCGGCCGCCGCCCCACGCGGGATGGCTGCGGCTGCCGCGGCCCCGCCGCCGGAGCAGGACGTTCCCCCCTTCCCGCGCCGCTCCCGCCGCCTCTCCCAACTTTTCCACCCACAACTTCCACGTTCCGCCCGCGGCGCCGCCGGCCGGGCCGGGCCCTGCCCTCCCTCCTGTGCCCGGCTGCGGAAGGTCACGGCGGCCGCAGGCCGGGCTGCCCCGCGCGGGGGCGGCGGCGGGGCCGGTGCGCTCCGTACCTCTGCGGGCCTTCGGGGAGTGCCGGCGGCTGCGGGCGCTCGCTCGCTCCTCCTCGATCGCGGCCGCTATCGCCGGGTCGTCCTCGCCATTGTACCACACCAACAGCTCCTCGCCCGCCGCGATTGGCTGCCGGGACACAACACAGGGCGCGCGGCCAATCAGCGCGCGCGTTGTTGGCGGGGCGGGGAGCGGCCGCGGCGGCGCCCACGGCGCTGCCCCCGCCGAGCCTCGAGGGCGCCGCCCCGCGCGCCCCCTGCCGGGCGGAGGGCGCAGCGCCCGGCGCGCCCCGCCCCCGGACCGCGCCGGCACACGGAGAGCAGCGGCGAAACGGCCCCAAAACAGCCCGAAACAGCCCGAAAACAGCCCCAAAACCAGCCCCCAAACCAGCCCGAAAACAGCCCGAAAACCAGCCCGAAAACCAGCCCCCAAACCAGCCCCAAAACAACATCACGGAATGTAACACACACAGACAGAACAGCACTGCAATAGCCCCAAAACAACCCAAAACTTACGGATTGTAACACACACACACACACACACACATACACACACACACACACACAGAGAACAGCAGCGAAACAGCCTGAAAACACCCCAAAACCACCCCCAAAACAACCCAAAACTTCATCACAGATTGTAACACACACACACAGACAGAACAGCACTGCAAGAGCCCCAAAACAACCCAAAACAGCACACAACTTCCTCACGGATTGTAACACACATACACAGAACAGCAGCGAAACAGCCCCCAAACAACCCCAAAACTTCCTCATGGATTGTAATACACACACACACACACACACACACACACAGAGAGAGAGAGAGAACAGCAGTGAAACAGCCCCAAAACCACCCCCAAAACAACACACAACTTCCTCACGGATTGTAGCATACACATACACACAGAACAGCGCTGAAACAGCCCCAAACACCCCAAAACAACCCAAAACTTCCTCACGGATTGTAAAGCACACACACACAGAACAGCAACAAAACGGCCCAAAACACCCCAAAACAACCTCAAAACCTCCTCACAATTTGTAACATACACACACACACCTCTACACTCACACACACAGAGAACAGCACCAAACACCCCAAAACCTCCTCACAGATTCTAACACAGACAGACACATAAACAGCAGTGAAACGCCCCAAAACCCTCCTCAGATTCTAACACACACACAAAACAGCACCAAAACACTCCAAAAACAACCAAAAAATCTCCTGACACATTCTAACACACACACACCCACCCACACACAGAACAGCACAGAAACACCCCAAAAAAAACCCCCAAACCTCCTCACTCATTCTAACACAACACACACAGAGAACAGCACCAAAGCAATCCAAAAACCTCCTCACAGACCATAACACACACACACCCCAAACCACACATACACACAAAAAAATTTTTAAAAAATTACCCCCGAAATTCACAAGAAAACACAGAAAAACCCCAGAAAAGTGACAAGAAAAGACCAAAATAATGTCCCAATTTGTGGTTTGCCTCAAACAGTGCCACTGATTTAAATCCCAGTGTTCACTTCTATGGATATTCACTGTTAATTCTTTTCAGAGAGCAGCCAGGGGTTGGGACAAACATAACTACCTTATACAAAGTACTATATAACATTAATTAATTATAATACAATTATTAATTATATATATAGTGGCTGCTCAGGCAGCCACTACAGCTGGGATCTGGAACAAAATCCAAAGATCCAGGAAAAGATTTTCACAGTGAGTTAACAGGAATACAGATAATTCCAAGATATTTAGTAAATCTACTTCACCATAAAAATCAAAGGTTTGCTTGCCATTCCAAATTAATTATTTCTATTCTTTTTAATCAAATATTAAAAAACCCCCACAGACTAAATTAGTCAAACGGGCATCACTGCAAATGCTACTCATACTCCAAGCTCTGCCAAGAAAAGAAACTCTATTGATCAGTTCATTTCACATGCTCCTTAAAATATCAGGCTCAAACTAGTAAATCCCCAAATTGGCAAACTAAAGATTTTAACTTACTTTTAAAATCTTCCTTATTGTTTCTCCATTTCCTGAAGCATTTTACCCAAAACCAAGAAAAATTTAAATGCCTTGACTTTAATTCCCCTCTTTCAGGGCTTAATGAACATGGGGCTGGTGGAGACCAGATCTTATTTTCAGTAATTCATCTGATCAAAGGGTGTCCTCAGACTATTATCTCCAGTCTGAAGCCAAAGGGGAATTCTGTATCAAGAAGAAAAGTAGGATTTCTTTCTTCTGCAGCTCATTTTTAGTGGGTCTCACAGTACCTGATAAAGGTGATAATTATCACCATACCCCAGACACTGGAACAACAAGAGGTGCAAGATCCCAGCAAGTAAGGGAAGAGTAACTTATAAGCAAAGCCTATGGCTTGGCTTCCTTGAGTTGCAGAGGCCTGATAGGATAATTAGTGGCAAACTTAATTTGCATGGCCTTGGAGCTGATGAGCAGCAAGGAATAGAGCAAAGCTGTTTGATGCAAAAAACCCCTTATCATCTAAAAATAGACAAAGGCAGAGCAAAGATCTGGATGAGGTTTCAGGCAATGCAAACACAGGGTGTAAGGAGCACGTCACCTGTTGGCTGCATGGCCAGAGCTAACGTTCAACGTGATGAATTCAGTTTTATTGTGACTGCTCTAGAATCTAAATTAAGCCCTCTAACCTTGTACTTCTAAAATGAGATGCAGCAGCAGCTTCAAAAGCAGATAATTAAAGCTGCTCCCTCAGTGACAGTATGAGAGAAGGACTACACTGAGCAAGTGCCACTTGTACCACCGCTCCTCCTCGTGACACCCTCTAGTAACAACTCCAAAACTCAACCTCCTCCAAACTATTCCCTGCAGATCCTTGGTGTAGCAGTGTCAGGCTGGGACAGCCTGGCTAAAAAAGGTATGAATTTTGGGAAGGTTCATTAGTTTAATAATTCCCACACACTATTTTGTGGGTTTTGTTTTAACTGCAACATTTAACTGGCCTTAATCTGAGTATTTCCTGTTCAAAAGGCTTACAGTAAGTTTGAAATATGTTATTTTCAAGAGTAATAGCCTAACAAGTTATTAACCTAACCTAAGTAACCTGAAAGGTGCTAGCTCAGATTGCCTAAAAGTCAATTAATTGTGCACATTCAAGCACTCTAATGAGTCTTGTACAGACTGAGTTGGGCATTTGCCTGCCTGACCTCCTCAGAGTAGCTATTTTTCACCAGACACTGCAGTTTACTGTGATATTGTGCTTCTGCACCTGGTTGTGGCCTCTTCTCACCAAATATAACCAAAGTGAACACTCTGACATTTACTGGTGTGAATCCTTCACACTCTATAACCCAACGTTATGTTGCTCTCCCCTATTTAACAGGGAGGACCCTGAGGTATTATAAACCTCTTGGGTAAAACAGTCCTCCACAAGCAAATTAATTTCATTTTAATCAGGGACAGTTTCATTGCCAAGTTTCTTCAGAAGACTTTTTGAAACTGACTTTTCACTGTATTTTACTTTTTCTATAATTCAAGTTTTGCCCTGTGTGCAGAAAACCACTGCACAGTGAGCTCCTCTCACGAGCAGAGGCAGGAAGAGCTGAAATTAAATCATGAATTTAAGCTGCTCCCCTGCATCCTGGGGAAAGCAGATGCAAAGCAGCTTACAAATACCCTCAGCCCCTCAGTAAAGATGAAGAGAAGATGGAAGAGAAAATCATTTGCTTGTGCTCACTCACAAGTGGTATTTTATTCTATAACTATTTATTGAGATCAAGGAACAGGGAAGTTACAGCTCTACAGTTCTGAGGTGGTTCTACATCAAGCAAATTTGGACTTTGTTATATCAGCAACGAGGCCTGGAAATCAGCCTGTTTAACTTACAAATTAAAAACCTACAAAAAGCTGAAGGAAACCTTGGGAAAAATAAGACTCCATGACTATACTTTCAATGCTTCAAGATAAAGCAGAACAAAATTACACACAAGCCACCTGAATTCTCCTTTGGGGGTAAATAAAACCTGTCCTGTTTATTTGTCAGCAAGTGGAATTCCCCTAAATTTATGAATTATGATAAAGATCAGGAAAGAACCATGTGTTCATACCCGGGCTGGTAAATTCACAGCAGGTTTGAAATGGCAGTAGAGATCCTAACATTATATGCAAAAGATAAGGATATTTAAGATGTTCTTTATTACATGCCTTCTTTTGTCTCAGCAGCAAGGTGTGACTGGGACAAAATCCATCAAGTTGCAAAAGACAACAGTGAAGGGAACAAAAGGATATTCCAGTGCTGAAACAAGGTATTTGTTATTCTGTCAGCACTGCTCAGCCTCTTGTAGCAGTACAGTTATTTTCCAAAGTGCAGTATCATCCATCAGATAATGAATTTTAAACATGTGAATGCTTGTCTCTGTCAGGACCGAAACTTTTGCAGAAAAGATTCAATGAGAAATTTAAAATGTCAGAGTGACTCCAAAAGCACACCTATATGAAGGAGTTAGTGGGACTGTGGCCAAATGCAGAGGAAATCCAAGATAAAGTGTCTAGAGAAACCGAGGCTGGCTACAGAGTCATACTGGGAGCCTGCCTCTGCAAATAAACACTGCAGAGAGGTCACTAGTCTGGCAATAGTGAACCTCTGCTTGAATGCCATTACAAACTTCAGAAAATGTTTAGAATTTTTCTTCAGTCTAGTTTGAGTGCCCTAAAATATAACATTTACCTACTGCTTTACTGCCCCATAAACTTTAAAACTGCATGGGATCAACTCACTTTTTATTAAGCAAATATCAGTTACTTACAGATGTTGTTGGCCTCACAAGGAAATGGAAGGAACAACAACAAAAACAAAACTGCATATACCCCAAACACCCAAAGTATTTTAAATAAAATCTAAGTGAAGCTACACACACTCACTGCTAGGAGGTCTTGATTGGGGATTCAAGAAATACTTTAAAGCCACAATATTCTTAACCTAACATGCTCCGCCATTACAGTTAAATCATCTTTTTTTCTTGATTTGGGAGATAAAATGCTCCAGGAATTACTCTTTTCTCTGCTTCCCCCTCACTCCCTGAACAAAACTGAAATGGTATAAGCCCATGAGAAATAGTTTCATGGAGCTACCCATAAAAGTGTTGTGACAGCCAAACTTTGTCAAATAATGCACAGGCCATAAAATAACTGATTATTGTGAAAATATCCTCAGCAGAAAGATTCTTGGTATCTACAAAAATAGAAAAACATTTATTTCATATACTCTGAAGTTTTTTGCTCTAGTTTGTATCAAATTTGGTGCTACAGCAAATCATTACCCAGTAAGATAGACTCAGTGTTTAAACATCCTGTAGTTTAACAGTAAAGCTAACGTCAACTGTACTGGCAGATAAGAATTTATACCAATGATGTGTAGCATTTGCAGTGTTTTAAATGCATTTCATGAAGTGTTTCAAACTCTGTTTGATATAAATAGTAAAAGTTTTTTAATAAAGCAGAATAAAAGGTGTTAGTAATAGAAGATAAAGTAGCAGCTGTTCAGACATTGATACCTTTAAACTCTTGTAGTAAATGGTCCTGTTGATCTCCAGAGGAAAGAGGTTCTGCTCCTTCCCCGAGCGGGCCCAGTTTATGTAGCGCAGCCAGTTGCCCTTCTCTGGGTCAGTGGCATCCACACACATCCAGCCCAGGTTGGGGTAATACACCTGGAGAGAGACAGCACACACTGAAACACTGCTCATGTCACAGCAATAAAACAGCCCAGGTTGGGGTAATACACCTGCAGAGAGACAGCACACACTGAAACACTGCTCATGTCACAGCAATAAAACAGCCCAGGCTGGGGTAATACACCTGCAGAGAGACAGCACACACTGAAACGCTGCTCATGTCACAGCAATAAAACACTGGATTTCACAGCACTGAAACACTGCTCATGTCAGAGCAATAAACACTGCATTTCACAGCACTGAAACACTGCTCATGTCAGAGCAATAAACACTGCATTTCACAGCCCAGGCTGGGGTAATACACCTGGAGAGAGACAGCACACCCTGAAACACTGCTCATGTCACAGCAATAAACACTGCATTTCACAGCCCAGGTTGGGGTAATACACCTGCAGAGAGACAGCACACACTGAAACACTGCTCATGTCACAGCAATAAAACACTGCATTTCACAGCACTGAAACACTGCTCATGTCAGAGCAATAAAACAGCCCAGGCTGGGGTAATACACCTGGAGAGAGACAGCACACCCTGAAACACTGCTCATGTCAGAGCAATAAACACTGCATTTCACAGCCCAGGCTGGGGTAATACACCTGGAGAGAGACAGCACACACTGCTCATTTCACAGCACTGAAACACTGCATTTCACAGCACTGAAACACTGCATTTCACAGCACTGAAACACTGCATTTCACAGCCCAGGTTGGGGTAATACACCCGGAGAGAGACAGCACACACAGCTCAAATCACAGCAGTGAAACACTGCTCATATCACAGCAGTGAAACACTGCTCATATCACAGCAGTGAAACACTGCTCATATCACAGCAGTGAAACACTGCTCATATCACAGCAGTAAAACACTGCATTTCACAGCAGTAAAACACTGCATTTCACAGCAGTGGAACACTGCATTTCACAGCAGTGCAACACTGCATTTCACAGCAGTGCAACACTGCATTTCACAGCAGTAAAACACTGCATTTCACAGCAGTAAAACACTGCATTTCACAGCAGTAAAACACTGCATTTCACAGCAGTAAAACACTGCATTTCACAGCAGTAAAACACTGCATTTCACAGCACTGAAACACTGCATTTCACATCAGTGGAACACTGCATTTCACAGCAGTAAAACACTGCATTTCACAGCAGTAAAACACTGCATTTCACATCAGTGGAACACTGCATTTCACAGCAGTAAAACACTGCATTTCACAGCAGTAAAACACTGCATTCCACAGCACTGAAACACTGCATTTCACAGCACTGAAACACTGCATTTCACTGCAGTAAAACACTGCATTTCACTGCACTGAAACCCTGCATATCACAGCAGTAAAACACTGCATTTCACAGCAGTAAAACACTGCATTTCACAGCAGTGAAACACTGCATTTCACAGCAGTAAAACACTGCATTTCACAGCAGTGGAACACTGCATTTCACAGCAGTGAAACACTGCATTTCACTGCACTGAAACCCTGCATATCACAGCAGTAAAACACTGCATTTCACAGCAGTAAAACACTGCATTTCACAGCACTGAAACACTGCATTTCACAGCTACACACAAAGCACTCCGAGCACCACTCAAGGCCAGAGACAACACAAAGGGCACAGCAGAGCCAGGGCTGGACTGGGGCAAAGCGTTGCTGCTCTTCTGCAATCTTTTAGAGAAACTGGTACAATTGGAAAAAAACCCCACTCATGGCCTGCAATCCCATCTCTCAAAACTCTGGGCTCAAAAGCCAAAATCCTTTAAACATTTTGTACTTTCTTTTCAGTTTGGCAAGCCTGAATGATACTCCAGATTTTACATTTAGTAAATTGATTGATTTCAGATATGAAGGCCACAGAGCTTCATTTTTATCATCTGATGAGTTAGAAAAAGTAACTATATAAAAGCTAGAAGCATTTGCTTTATTTGGAAAGATATGGGAAAGCTTACTTTATATTTAATCTTTTTTTAGGGAACGTTTTAGCCTTTCAGATATCTTGTGATCACCTGAAAAAACTGACCACGTCAATAAAATTCTGCATGTTCCAAGATGCTGTGGAAATTCTTTGGTTTCTGTTCTTGGGGAAAAGGCTGACACCTGCTCTCCTACAAAAGTACTGCTTTACTTTTCCAGACAACTTGCAGTAAAGCAAGAAGGAGATTGACATCTTTATTATTTTCTGGTGGCAGATGACTCTGCTTCTCTTTCAAGATGTTACACATCTCCCACTCCTCTTATAATCCAAGTTAGATGCCCATAAGAAGAGCTATCAGTGGGTATTTTTCCTTTTCTGCTTTTCTAAAAGTCCAAAAATCTACAATGTTGTAGCTTTTTATTTTCTGATTCTTTACAAGTAATTCCAAGGCTTTTCAAACTGTTTTCCAATTTCAATCTTACATACATTTCTACAACAGCTTAGAAAAACCCCTACTCAATAAATCCAATTTATTTTGTGCTGATAATACTGTTGATTTAATGAAATAGAATTTTATCAATAAAAGTGAATTTTTAATAAATATACAACCATCTTAGTTTCTTTCCAAGTAAACAGAAAACATCTGCCTTACTTAAAACTATTCCAGCATGGATTTCATCAGCTGACTTTTGAAAGAATGTTCATCAGCACACCCAGCCCTTGCAATATGAAAGCATAAACAGTGTCCCAGGTGAGACTGCAAAAACATTTCTTTTGGTTAAAATGGAAGAGAAGAGCCAAAAAATGCTGTGGGAGAGCTAAACAGATATGACATATATGTCTAAATGTAATTACTGATTACTTTTATATACAGATATATAACACTACCATGTTTTTGTATTATTTTATTATGGGTTTTCCACATACTAAAATACTTTATTGCTTTTCTAATTTACAGAATATTGTTTAAAGGCCTTGTGCACTGTGAGAAAGAAAATAGCTCCAACTTCTCTCCATAACATTGTGACTTGAAGTGATTCTTGTACCCACAATAAAATCCCCTCAGCACAGCTGTGCCAGTCATTCCAGAACAGCACTTCCCTCCCTCCTCAGACACTTGTTCTCATCTTCCCAACTGTGGCTTTTCACCAGTAGAAAAGGAAAATATGTTCTCTCCTCAGACACCAGAGGCATCCACAGACACACACAGCTCATCTTTTTCACAATGAGCCTCTGGTATGACAGTTCAAAATCATTAAAATCGACTGGAGATGCCAATGTTAGAAGCCTTCTTTTTTATCCAGATGAATTTGACTAAAGAAGCAAATGGAACACTTGTGGAAAAGGTTGTTCCCCAAGCTGAGTGTCCATGTACTGAACTGCTCCTACACACCGCCCTCCTTCTACAAACCATATTTCCAACAGTTGGGATTCTGGACTGGTTTCAGATATCAGCACATGGGACCAACTGTTGCAATCTCATTTTAGTTGCTTTTTTCCCTAACTCTAAAATCACTATTAAAGCAACACACAATGACTCTGGAATCTAATAGGGGTTCCCATTATCACCTGCATTGCAAACCAGGAAACTTTGAAACATCTGGCTTGCAACCACCACTTCTCAACACAAACTGAAAAAATATCCACATGAACATTCGGCATCCAGGACTGAGAAAAACAACTGTGAAGTCAATAATTTACTTGACTGATTCAATCTCACCAAATGTTCCTGTAACAGATCAAAACTGGAGATACTTTATGGAGTTTGTGATAGCATGAGCTCAATCAACAAACATTACACTTGAAACCTGTATTGCTTTTCTAAAGGGTAATTTACATTTATGGGAATGTCCTAGATCAATTCCTCTGATAGAGGTTAACTCCAAGCTCTGTGCATGGTTTTAGGGTTTTAGGGAGTTCCATTTTTGCAAACAAGGGGACAGAAGGATGGATGACCATTATCAGTGTCTTTAGCCTAAAAATCCATGTTCCAGAACATTCTATGCCACAGTTCCTCCATCCCTCCCCTCTTGACTATTCACTAAAACCATGTCCTGTGTTTGTCTTCAGAAAGATTGAAGAAGTCTTTGGAAGTGGTTATGAACTGCCTCAGAGACACTGTAGACAGGATTCAGCTCCAGATTATGACATTTACATTTTGAAATCTGCATAATATCCAAGGTCTCCTGACTACCAGTGGAGCTTCCAGAGCTGTTCAGCTGCCCAGACAGCTGAACTTGCTCCAAGGCAAGCCCAGCACAAGAAATACTGCAACACTTGAGAACTCACAAAAACTCCAAAAGCTGGTTTCAAAGAGCTAAATGGAGGAGTGATGTGGCTTCCTAAAGAGATTCCCTATCCTCCTAATTTCCCTAATTTCATAAGCAGTTGACAGCACTCAGTTGCACTCAGGGTTCAATCAACAAAGCAAAGATCAGCAACAAACTCTTAAGGGCAGCTGTGATCCACACACATCATATAAAAAATACAGTAATATCAAACAACGCCAATGGTTTATAAAGCTCTGTAATTCAGAATAGTTGTTCCATCCAAGTGTCTATAAATAACTGTTAGTAATGGCAGTAATAGATGGCAGTTACCTTACATCAAGTTTATTTCTAAAATATCTGGAAAAAGCAAAGGCTAAATACAAAATATTGACCTGGTGACAGGCACATTTTTCCCTTTACAAGCTTTTTCTTACCTCCCACATGTACACATTGCTCTTAACTTGAGATCTTTTTTTCTTGTCACCAACAAATGGTCCAAACTTCTTGCCTTTCAAAATTGACTTTGTTGCCCAGACACCTGAGGAGACACGAACCAGGAGTTAAATCTAATCTAAGTTATTCCAAGCAAATCTTCCATTCAAAATTCACATTATTTAAGATTGTTACATGTGTCTGTCCTGGACAGGGAAGCTGTCCATTCTTCCCAAGAGGAAATATTTCAGACAAACACACCAGACATCATCTCTACCCAGCACAGGAGGGCACAAGGCTTTCACAGCAACCCAAATTTCTGCTGTAACAATCTCCATTCTCATTTCCCAGCTGCAGCACTCACCCAGCCGTGTCTTGTCCACAGCAGAGGGGAAGAGCCTCACGTCCTCGGGCAGGCCCCTGAGCACGTGCTCAGGGACATCGTCCAAGGTCTCCACAGCAACAGGGGCCTCACTTGTGTTCTACAAGCCAAAAATCACCATTAACAGGCAGAAACAACCACACGACAGGTGAGCAACCCACACGGACTCCAAAACCTTCTGACTTGTGATTAAAGGCAGTTAATTAATTAATTAAAGTAAAACTTCCAAACTCACCGCACTGAGGATAATTTTGCATATATTAGCAATCATTTATTTCCCTTTTTCAAAGAATGACTTCCAGGCATACACAACCTCACCAGTCCCCCAAAACCAACCTAAAATAATTTATCTTGCCTTATGTGACAAAGTGCCCCTTGTAAGAAAGACTAAAACGTAACTTTAGGAGAAAACCAAAGTTCCAAGAAGTGCATACAGTTCAAAAATCTGTAAAGTTACGTGCCCTGCTAACTGAAGTGAGTGTATTGCAGTAAATTAACCCCTCCAATGCAGACATGAGAACTTGCACTTCTTGGTGATTAAAGTATGGGCATGTCAAGTTTACTGCTGTGCAACAAAGGGATTAAGCCAAAAGCAGCTTTTAAAGAGAATAAAAGGGTTTTAATAGTAATTGTGTCAGTATCGTAAATGTTACTCACATTTCCTACATCAAGCAACAAATCAGAGCTTTAGCCAGCAGCTTGTAATTAATACACAAAGTTTTAACATATTTTTATATTAAAGTTTGATAGACAATATAAAGGTAAGAAATTATTTACTGTTCAGTAAGTGATTAGTTCCATTTTATGGAGCCTCCAAGGTTCAATATTATTCTATAATATTATCCATACTATTATTACTCACACTTGTCATAAAACAACCTGCTCACTATTACCCACTTATAATTAACAAAACAATATTTCTGATAGAAATGACCAGAATTTCAAAGTTGCAAGAATGCAAAATTTCCTATAAAGTCTGTCCATAGTCTGTAAGAACTCTGTTTAGTGAAAACTAAGCCTTTATTGAACAACATGCCTGAAAATAACTCCCTGCCTTCTGATACAGAACTCTAATCATTCTGGTCAGGAATGAACACTGGTGATAATGGCAGGAACAACTCTAATATTAAGGATGTTATACTTGACCTCTGAACCCATTTTTAGGAAGAGCTTAAACTGAGAATTTTTTCCAAATAAACTTTAATTTTTTGGAAATGATTCTGGCTTTTATCTATATCCATAGAGCAGAGATACAATAGTATTTTCACATACTGAATAATAAACTACTGAGTAATACTCAGAGTACTTTTCAATGAGTACTTTGAATTACACTGAAAGGTTTTACTGGAAATATATTTAAAATGCATCTCAATATTCTATCAAACTCTATTTTTTTTCTCTCTAAAGCAGAAGAGATAAAGCTTCTCAGCCCTTGCTCCTCAGCACCCAGTCTCTGTCAGGGTGCTGCTAAGGAAATCATTCACTACATTTGAAAACCCAATTTGCTGAGTGGAGTTAAAAGAACAAGTCCTCTGCCATTTTTAACTGCAACAACGAGGAAAATTATAAAACTGGAGTCTGAGAAGGTTATTCTAGTGCTGCCTTCATAAGCCTTAACAGCTGCACAGAGAGCTCCCAGAGAGCTATTTGCAGGGGAGAAAGACCCCAAATTGGAAACCATGGAAGGGAGAGAATGCCACAAATCCCTTCCCATGCAAGAGTGCAGACACCAGGGATAAATAACTGTTCATTAGTTAGAATAGCTGAAGTCTATTCAAAGCAGAGCAAAGCTTTATTTTGCTCTTCCAACAACCCAAAAGGAAAAATACTGCTGAAAGCAGCCTGATTTTCAGACATCTGTTTGCCTTGAACTGATAGGCAAGAAGCCACGTCTGAGCTGAAAAAGAAACATGCTCTTCTCAGCATATCAAAGAAACCTAAACATCTTCCCAGTACATTACCCCAGGATTGCACCAGGGGAGAACAAGCCTGGTTTTCCCTGTGGTTTCCAACCAGTTACATACAGAAATAGAAGAGGGTGGCTGACAGCTCTCAGAATGGTGCACTTCCAGTTTCAAGCTAAAAGCAGGATTTTTTTTGGCTGGGTTTCATTTGGGATTTAGTTTCTTTGGAGAGTGTTGGTTTTGGTTTGGGGTTTTGATGAGCAGTTAAAAAAAATCTCAAATCTCAACCCTGCAAATAAATTTTAACCTATCAAAACAGACTGAACTGATTCAGAAGTGTCCAGCACTATGATAAATTTTTAATTTTCCTGGTATATTCTTTAGTAGTCACACCTTCTAACTCTGAATATCCCCAAACTGTTCTACCATTTAAGAAGTGTATTTGTATGGAGTAGTACACAATCAGAATTTTATTATGCATCTACCCACATAAACCAGAGATTAGCAGGACATTCAGAGAACACAACACTCAGGGTCATCCAACACTTGTCATATTAATGGATTTTACATGTACTAGAAAATTTGGTATGGCCTTTACACAACAACACATTTCACACCTCAAATGAATGGTAGTAAGCAATCAAATTCAAAACAAAATAAAATAAACAATTTAGTTCAGTCAAATCAGTGCAATCTCTTTTTATTTGCAATTTAGATGTAGGTACTTGAAACTTTTTCCAGATCACAGCTTGTCCCCAAGCAATGTCTGTTTACCAAAAAGAAATACTGTATTTCAATCACTTTTCTAGCAAGACTTAACAATCACATTTAAATTTATTTTTCTGTTTACAAAATTCATCTCTTGATAAGAGTAGTGCACTTGTGTATGTCCTACAGCCAACTTCAGCATTTATCTCAAGCCTAACACAGTATTTTTCACTCATTCCAAGGCTGCAGTTTTGAATACAAAAACACCTAAAGCTTATTTCACTTTTAAGCTTCTTACTCTGAAGTTCATCAGAAAATTACATTCTAGCATTTCAATCAGGCAGTATGAGGTGACTTTAGAACAATGCCTAAGGATCATTTGAGGGCTGAAGTGGTGCCCTAACTGAAACAATCTTTTTCCTGTTTGCATCAAATCCAGAATCCAGACACTCTGGCAGTACCTTTTAACACATTAAGCAACTTTTCACACCACTTTCAATATAATGGTACTCGTGAGCCAACCACAGATTAGTCTACAATGTTACAAACAGTATTTAAGCAGAGTAGAAAAGGCAGCTGCAAGGAGATATTTACAGGTGATAAAACATAAGAGTGAAAAGGAAAGAAACCATCCTGAACAGTGCAATGAATGACAGTTAGTGTCGTGTTAGGGTGGAAACAGGATTAGGATAAATGAGAAGATAAAGGAAAGGATGCTACTGAAGAGGGAGAAGAAGGCAGGGAAGTTTTTAAAAGTTATTTGAGGAAGGGTGGTTGTGCCAGCTAGCACAGCAAAGCAGACAGGGCTCTCCTTGTCCACACACCTCACCTTAGCTACCCCTCTTTGCACACAATTTGTGTGCTGGAAAATGAAAGATGTATTGTAAGTATTTGAAATAATCATTGAAAAATTCAGAAGTAATGGGGGGAGGAAGTTTCAGTACAAGTGCAGGTGTCCTCTGTTCCTGTATTCCTCAGCATTTTTTAAGTAACTGCCCATGCTTTTTTCCCAGGAGTACCCAAATTCCTCCTACTCTGTCCTGCTGCAGTCTGAGATAATGCTACCAATCAAAGCCCATGTTCGCTTGGCGTTTTTAAAATAAATTATTCAGCTACTCTGATGAATTAATTTACATATTACAGGAGGATTTCCTTTGAAAAGAGGACACATACTGCCTATCCTGAGACAGCAATCTTCAAAAAAACCCAAAAACATGAACACCAACAACAAATGGGGTTTTTTTAATCTTCTTCTCCTTAGAACAAGAAGGCCATATCAAAGAATTTAAGAAAAGGTTTTCCTTCACTACTTCAAGATTTCTGTGGGATAAACCACAAAACTATCAGTCTGTTCATATAAACCAAATCAACACCAGCCCAGTTAGTATCATGGTCACCAAAATCACACCAAAAGCAGAGACAAGCAGAATGAAAGAAATATGAGAAACAAACCACTTGAAAGATGTTTGGCATCAGGCAAAAACATTTCTTATACAGACCTGGCACTACAACTTGTCAACAGTGAATGAAATGACAAGGGCACTGCAAGAAAAAACACCACAGGGTTGATGCTAAATACACACTGAATAGAAATGGTCAGTGAACAATTAAAACCGTGTGGGCTCCATGTGCTACGGGAACCAAAGGTGAAAGCCAGAAACACCAAGGAGGACCCTGAGGTGCTGTAAGAACTCCCTGAGGAAGGGTCACTGCACCCTTTAATTAGGTGAAACAGTTCACAGCAAGGCATAAATAACACCAGCAGTCCCCATAAGAAAGATGAGGACTTCTGAGACAGCACAGAAATCTGATTTAATTCTAGAAACAAATTGGAGTGAAGGAACACAACAACAGACAGGACACGATGGGACATGGACACACATATGGGAAGGAAGTGGTCAATAGTACCAATTACACATTAGGATCTACAGTTTTCAGAGTTTTAGCAGAATCCAGAGCTCACTGGAATGACTAATAAGGCAGGAATAATCCTCAAGCAGACAGAGCAACAGGCTGCTGGCTTCATGACACTGAGTGCATCAAAACAAATCCTACAGCTGAAAAAATTTCAATTCTCAATTGAAATTTTGAAGCAGCAGTTAACCCTGCTCCCCAAAACAAACTATTAATGCTTAAAAGTGTGCTAATGCAAATGCAACTTCTATTTTATATATACAATTCATATTTGTCTATAGATATAATACAAGTATGTTTTTTCACAATACATATTTCAACGCTCTGATAGAGATTTTATTTTGGTTTGTACCTTTTTAATATGTACAAATATATTGAAGACTTTTTCCTTTAAATCAGAGAAAAAAAGCAACAGGAAGCATCCCACCAATCCATTCCATGCTGTAATTATTTGTGCATATACCTCTATGAGTTCACAGAAAACACACTGCAGCAAATGCTAACTGTACTCAGGCCTGCTGCTGATCAAACAAGAATAAAAGCACATATTAGCTACAGGCTTTGAAGCACACAAAGCATTTTACACAACTGTGTACTGTGGTTGTTTCTGACTCAAAAAGCTTCTGCTCATGGCTGACTCTTTGAGCAAAGTAAAAATGGCTTTCCTGCAGTGACATCCCATGGTGACACTGCCATGCCAAAGGGGCTTGGTGAGATCAGCCAGAGAGAGAGGAGGACTTGTGAGAAAAATCTGAGGCAACATCTACTTTATCTCTGAGTAACACAATGGTGTGTGACAGACAAACTGATGGACAATTCCTACGAGGATAAACAAATGCAGAAAAAAACGCTGCAGAGTTTAATTAATTAAAGTAGCCTCCAGTCAGGACACTCGTGACTCCACACGCAAAGTGCTGCTCCAAAAGGAAATGTGCTTTCCCAGCCTTTCCACTTGCTTCCAGGAGAAACACTTCAGATTCCACAAAAGTGTGACATTTCTCAATCAATCAATTAGTGGCAGATTGCTTACTGCACATTTGAAAAGGGAATGTGATTATAAAGGGATTTTTAAAAATGGAAGCCTTCAATTTTCAAACCACTTTTATAAGGAACTGAATTATTACGTACAGCTTCAGAAGGAAATAGAATTTTCTGGAGAGGTGTTCTTAGAAGAGGTGCCAGGAGCAATAACTTACACACTGCTGAAGGGAATTCACAAAAACCTTGAATCCATGAAATAGCAGACATCTCACAAGCATATGTGCTGTAGAATGGATGATTATGAAATTTAATAAGACCGAAGATTTTAAGAACATTTTTTAGTGGATGATTTACTTTTCTTATTAATAATTAACTGTTCTAAGTATTTTGATGAAGTCTTACGTTTCTACTTACCTGATTCATTTTGAATTCCTGTTGTGTTCTGAAAGATACACACAACAAAGAAACTCCTTTGATTACATGAAACCTAAAAAGAAAAACACACAATTGTAATATGTACAAATTTACACTGAACTGAAAATACACACAAAGCTGTAGTTTCTCTTCCTAAATCATCTGCAGAAAATGAGCATTTTCCTTTAGAAAAAATCTGCTCCAAGCTACAGATTTGTTAGTACAGCTCAAATGTGTCTGAATAATCTCAGGATGGATATCTAGCATTAATCTTTTTCCTGCTTTAAATGATGATGTAAGAGATGTGCTCAGGTAAGATTGTTCCCTTTGTTTTTTAAAGTAAGCTAGTTTGCTCAAGATTGAGTACTTTTAAGAACTTTAGAAGTCAGATCTCTTTAGAATTTTATATCAAAGCATTATGGAAGGCCTTATGTAGTTTTCAAATTTAAAAAATGCATGTATTGAGTCTCATCTATACTAGAAACAGGAAAATATTCCTTAAATTGAGCTGCATTGAGGTATTTTATTACACTAATGCATTTTACATTCCCTTTTAATAAAAGCCCCAATTTCAAAAGGTACCTGCAAAAATTCCTAGTTCAAGTAGGCATCAAATTTGGAAACTCATGACTTGATGGAAAACCAGTCAGAATGATGCCACATCTAAGGGTTGAGATCAACTCACTTCCTTTCTTTCCTGATGTATACAAAACAGCTTTTTTGAAAATCAGGCCAAAACTACTTTTAGTCCCATTGTCATACAGAATTTTCAATAAATGAATGTCCTCTATTTTTAAAAGTTACCTGGTCCCTCTTCACTTTAAGCACTTTATCCAAGTACTGCTATTTCTTCCCTGTCTTTAGTTTTCCTACTATAACAATGATCAACTGATTTTTTTTTACTAAGTACTCTGCATAAGTACTAATATTTAATTTAAAATAAGTTCAAGCAAAATCTGCACCAAATCATTTTCACATAATCCCTCACATCTTTGTACTGAAAGAATTTTTAATGCTGTGCAGAAGTGACAACACTGCCAAGCATCATTCAACTGTTACACTGTTTAAGAAATCCATAAGAAAAGGAAAATGTTCTTGGAAATGGTATTTCTGTTGTATACAGCTCTTCCAGGATTAACTCCTTTTGTCCTGGAGTTTCCACACTGTGTGAACATTTAAATAAAGAATGAAACATCTGTATTTCAGTTCCAGTTTTGCAACTGATTCAGAGGGATTTAAAGTTTGCCAGCCAAGACCAGTTATGGGATAAGGAGCTCCATGTAAACAGCTTGTACACATCCAGAGAAAAGCATTCCTTTTGGAATGCATTATTCCTAACTTATTTCAGTATTGGAGTCAGTATAAACTTCTGTACTTAAGCTGAGGCCTGAAAATCAGGGGAAAACCCCAGCAATGTTATTTATTGTTCACTAGGACAAAACCTATGCAACATCGTTTTATAAATGAAATTATTTGCATAGCAGGAGAGGCATCAAATAATTTCCTAGTGTGAAACCAAACTTATTTTGAGTACCTAATGTCTCATTTTTCTATACTGTTAGAATATTTTTATATAATTACTCACATAAAGTCAAGAAAAGCCAGAACCTCCTATGGCCACAGGAGCAGAGCCTGAGGAGCAGCAGGCTGGGCTGGCACAAGTTGATGTTTATGTTGTTATGTTATGTTATGCCTCTTTCCACCTTTTCTCCTCCCTCTCACTGAAGATAATCATTCCCTCCACGCCACAGGCTCAGCTCTTCACATCATTTTTGATCAGCAATGTGGAAGGAGTCTGGAACCCGACTGCAGGAGCTGCCCGAGTTGCAGTGGTGAATTCCAGTCCTGTGACACCTCCAGCACTGCACAGTGCCCAAGCCATACACAGACAGCGAGGATTGAAAGATTTCTCTCTTACAGAATCAAACACTGAACACCATCTCTAACCACCACTAAATGTGTACAATCTGAGACAAGTAAATAGCAATAAAGTGATAGGCTGCAGAGTTAAAGTCCTGTCAAGCTGAAAATTTCCTCTAAGCTGAATTTTCTTAGCCCAGTTATTAAATAAACTACTAAAAAATTTGAAAAGCAGACAAAATCGTCTTACTTTGTTTCATTTAAGCAGTAAAAATACACTTTTCTTCTTTTTCATACACTAATAAAAAAACCCTTTGCTTAGAATTACTAGTTAACAAAGAATTTTCAAAACTAAAATAATGGTATTTTTACAAAATTTGTAAGTATTTTATTTAACTTTTATACAACTGGTTGTATCCAAATAGTATTCCTTAGGAGATGACAACACATTTTAGTAAACTGATGTAATTAAACATCCACACAACAATTAGGCAGATTCCTAACAGACTGTACTACTCCATATTCTTTCAACTACCAATTATCAGTGGAACCACTTGAGCATAAAACAGAATTAGAATTGCTCACAAAACTCAATTTGTAGTAAACCAAAAGGTTTAACAAGTATTTTGAAAGCCATTAATTTAAAATACACACTTCATATTAAAATTTCATATCTGCAGTTCTGCATTTTTCCCCTCTTCCACATTACTTATTTTGTTAACAGTGAATTCAACTATGTGGAAAGCAAGACTAACTGCACTGGAAAATAAATAAAATTAGTACTGTATGGAGTCTTGTGTGCAGCCACTAGTTTCCTTTCCCCCTAAAATGAAACATTGTAAGAACAGCAGTATCTGTAACAGTGAACTTGGGGTTTAGCTTTTGGTACACAAAGTTCAACAAACTGCAGACAATGTGAAACAAATTCTACACGTGCTGCCCAAACCTCAGCTCCCAGCAGGGTCAGTGAGTACCAGCAAGGTTTTTACTCTCATCACTGCCAGCAGGGACAGGCTCTGGCTCTCTACACAAATAAATTCCCTGTTACACCCAGAGCTGCGGAGGATTTCCCAGAGAAGCCCCGGGAAAGCCCCGCTGCTCTGATGGGTCACCAGGGGAATCTCTCATCTACCAAAGGCACAATAATGGCCCTCTAAATCAGTTTTAAAGGTACCAATATAGACAACTGCAGTAGTACTTTGAAAAAGTCACTCAGCAGCTCCACCAAATACAGGTAACAAGAATTTTTATCCAACCTTTCCTCTGAACTCAACGGCAACATAACCTAATCTATTAAAGACTTGAATATTGTTAATAACATTTACCACAGTGAACTTCAGCCATTCACTGACAGCCCTAAGAACAATAGAGGTTCTATCCCAAAAGTGAACCACACACCCCAGCAACCTGAATTTTCAAAATTATTTTCAGAAAACATTGCCAGGTCATTTTGATTTTAAACTACTACTTACTGCTCTATCCCATGAGTAGAAAAATACTACACACTTACTCACGACATTAAAGCATCTGGTAAACAAAGAAGAGAAAGAAGATCTACCACTTCATCTTAGCTTACAGTTTCAGAAAAATTTCCTTTTCTGAAAGGCTCACTTTTAGGCAACAAATTATATTTATTCACATAAGAATATACAAGGCATTTGTATTTAAGGAAACACTGTGGTCTCTAAAGCAAAATGCTTAAAGCAAAAAGTATTTTGACATTATTACTGAATCTATGCTTCAGAATTTTAAATATTGCCTTAGAAAACCTGTAACTTGTTAGGAATAAAATCTGCAAAACAAAAGCAAGTAATTTTATTCAAACCCAGCATTGCAGATCCTCCCTTTCCAACTCAATCAGACTGAAACACACCAGTAAGCATTTCTAGGTTTTACTAAGTAGCCTATCTTCTGCTTTTATAAGCCATATTTATAATTTCTGTATGTGGGTTGGTTTTTTTCAATCCCAGAATCAAAAAGCATTTTGAAAGAGAATGCTGCTTCCAATTCAGAGGAAGGAAAAACCAGGCATGAGAGTATCAATCCTATTTTGGAAGCTGAAAATGGGACATGCATTACATCACTGCTCCAGTAAAAACACGTTCATTAGAGAAGCAGGAACAACTTGGAAGTCTCCACGGCCTGTTTTCCTAATGCCCGGGGTTCAGCCTGGGATCCTGCACAGATCTTGGCTTTGTTTTAATTTCTAGCTGCAGCACATGGCCATTTTTTAAACATCAGCACATCTACATGTGTTCAATTCAATACTGAAATACTCTCATCCACAATTTTTCCATGCATTAAGTGAAATAAAGCTTGCCAATTTAAAAACATGAAGTTCATGTTAAGTCTAAAAGTTTAAAATATGCATGTGATAGGGCATCCTGCTTCTACTGACAGAAACTTAAATGCAAAGACATTTTCAGTTACTCAAGGCTGTCTGGATAAGAACAGAGAAAAAAATGGGCAATGATTTTCTAAACATTTAACTATTAAACAGTTTCTAAACATAATAACTATTACCTATTGTCCAGTAAGAAAAAAGGCTTTGCTTACTGCCACGTAACCAAATAAACTGTTACACCTCAGGAAGGTTTATTCAGTTAACCAAGATAAAAAGCCAAGAAATCACCAACACAACACAAACCCTAAGTTTATTAATTAAACAGCAACTAGTCAAGAGAAGTAAATGGAAAATAACAAGTCTCTAACAAGTGCAAATACGCAGAAATGCCATTCCAGTATTCAGATATGAGTGCACTTTGACTTGCAAATGCAGTAAAACCCCACAAAAATTTTGTCTGGGAAGTACACTGCTGATTTACTACTACGTGAAAAAGCCAATTTCAGTCATTTCTTTTTACAACACAGGACTCATCCTCCCACTTCTGACTACAGCATGTTTTATACAGAGGCAGAGAAGAAATATTTTTCAGCTTATTCTCAGTGGAGAAAAAACACATTGGTAAGAGAAATTATTTCATTTGGGGGGTTAAGTATCAGGATCATATCTGCCCTTTCCATGCAAACACGTTCAACAGCAAAGATATTACAGTACTTTAAACAGGTTTGCCATTATTGGTCATCTCTAAACCTCTCTGAATTTCTGTTTCCAACAGAGAGATGCCCAGTATCTCCCAGCATCTCCCTTTTATACACTTTATATTACTTGTTTATCCCTAAGGATCAAGGCTTTTATGTGCAACAGTGAAATGGAGATATCACTGCACTGCAGGATTGACTTCCAGAGCCATTTCAGTTCTTACAGAGAAAGACTTTCTGCTTTACTCCTCTTCCCCTCTCAAGCAAATGTGCAACAATAAAAAATGGATGTGTTATACAAATGCATGGAAGTGCTTGAACACTGTTCCCCACCTTCCCTGCTGCGCTGGCAGAAAGCTACTCTTAGGATTCCCATAAATCAGGCACCAACTCAGGAATCTCCAAACACCACACTCACCATGGCATTCTAGCAAAGATACTGCATCCAAAGTGATGATTTGCCCTTTAATTACCATAACTAGGGTTTCACTGTATGTGCCACCTATTTTTATGGTCTCTGCTATGGACTGTGGAGGCACTGCTGTCCCAGCAAATCCTGGTAGCCATATCTTTGAAAACCAACAGGCACCTCCACATGGATATCACTGCTGTTTCTGCAAGTCCAAAAGGTCTTTTTTTTTCTTAAAAGTCACTCACTCATCTATCAGTGATGCAGATCTCCATCTGAAAAGTGCCAATGCTCTCACTGATCCACCACTATGCTTTTCTGCAGCTGGAAGAGCTGGAAATCTCCACAGCAAGGAAAGCAGCCCTGAATTCTTAACATGCCCATCATTTTTACCGAAATGTTGTAACCGTCAGAAGACAACAATGTACAATCATGGAATGGTTTGGGCTCCAAGAGACCTTAAAGCTCATCCAGTCCCACCCCTGCCATGGCAGGGACACCTTCCACTGTCCCAGGGTGCTCCAAGCCCTGTCCAACCCCGCCTGGGACACTTCCAGGGATGCAGGGGCAGCCACAGCTGCTCTGGGCACCCTGTGCCAGGGCTGCCCACCTTCATGGGGAACAATTTCCTCCATATATCCAACCTAAACTTCCCCCCTTTCCATTTGAAACCACTGCTTCTTGTCCTATCACTAGAGTTCCTGGGGAGGAACAAAATTACATGCCATGCTGCTGTACATCTCCAATTACCCTAATCTGTTTAGTATATTTGAATAAGCTGGAAAAGACTTTGCATCCGAGTAACATGCCCAAAGTCCAGAGCACAGACTGGGAACAGCAGACTGAGGCAGCATGAGAAGCACAAGCAGCCCTGCTGTTCTCCAGAGCTGTCCACTGCTGCTCACTCAAATGTGAAATGAGAAAAATAGTTCTCTTGCCACTGAATGATCATTTAGCAGGTGCAGCCACACCACCTTCTCTTCCTTCCTCAGCAGTTGAAAATAACTTAAAGTTTTCTTTACTGCTTCAGGATGGAAATTCTGCAGCTTCTTATGAATTTGAAACCACTGAAGACTTCAGCTACCTGTCCATGAGATGGTTATCAGCAATGCTCCCCAGGCTGCTCTGGCTTCAAATAAAAAACGAACTTAAGATACATCTCTTGAGCCATTCTAAATGCCTCACATGAATATTTTTCATCTCACCCCAAACATTTCCCCCCCCCCCACAGTACCACTGTACCGTCATGAATTATTCTCCAACTTAGAAGAATAATTCACAGATGGAGACAGTAAATGAGCCAATTCTGGAGTTAATTTCTTCAAGCCCCGCTCCCTCAGCTTGGCAGAACGTGACCTGCAGGAGCCTTGGGGCCTGCGAGGCGCCAGAACTTCTGGAGACACTTTGAAAGCGCAGAGTTCCCTCAGCATCGGGCTGGCAGCGGCAGGAGCCAGCCGACGCTTCCGAGCCAGCATTTTCAAGATAAAAAACCTGAAAAAGCCGCCCAGGGGATGGAGCATCTTCCTCCAACCGGCCTCCCTCGCCATCCTCCGCCCTCGCTTCCCCTCCCCGAGGCGCTCCCACGTCCCGGCGGGCACAGGTCCCGCACCTGCCGCCGCTGCCCTCACGCCCCCGGCCGCCGCCTCCCCGCGGAGCCCGGGGCGGCTCCGCACGCACAGCGGCCTCCGCGGGCCCCCTCCCTGCGCCGCCGGCCCTGCCCTGCGCCCGCCCGGCCCGTCCCGGCTGCGCCCGGCGGGTCCCGCCGCCCGCCGCTCACCCGGGCCCCGCTGGCGGCGGAGCGGCCTCAGCGCCGGCACCGTCCGGGCGCCATCTTGTCTCCAGCCTCGGAAGTGACGTTGGGGGGAGGCCGCGGGCAGGGCCCGCCGCGGGACCCCCGGAGCCCCTTCCTGCCCCTCAGCGGCTCCATCGTCCTCAGACCCCCTCATCGCCCTCAGCCCCAATAGCCTCTTCCTGCGCCTCGGCGCCTTCGTGCCCCTCAGCGGCTCCATCGTCCTCATGGGGCTTCATCGCCCTCAGCCCAAACAGCCCCTTCCTGCGCCTCAGCGGCTCCGTCGTCCTCAGACCCCCTCATCGCCCTCAGCGCCAACAGCCCCTTCCTGCGCCTCAGCGCCTTCGTGTCCCTCAGCGGCTCCATCGTCCTCATCAGCTTCATCGTCCTCAACCCCCTCATCGCCATCATCCCCAACAGCCCCTTCCTGCGCCTCGGCGGCTCCATCGTCCTCAGCCCCCTCATCACTCTCAGCCCCAATAGCCTCTTCCTGCGCCTCGGCGCCTTCGTGCCCCTCATCAGCTTCATCGTCCTCATGCCCCTTATCCCCAACAGCCCCTTCCTGCCCCTCAACGCCTTCGTGCCCTTCAGCGCCTTCATGCCCCTCATCGCCCTCAGCCCCAACAGCCTCTTCCTGCCCTTCATCCCCCTCATCCCCCTCATACCCAACACAACCTTCCTGCCCTTGATCGCCTTCATCCCCCTTATCGCCGTCATCCCCAACAACCCCTTCCATCCCCTCATCCCCCTCACCCCTAATGCCTCCCTCCTGCCCCTCATCATCTTCATCGCCCTCATCGCTCTCATCCCCAACAGCCCCCTCCAGCCCTTCTTCGCCTTCATCCCCAACAGCCCCTTTTGCCTTCGACCTCTACGTTGCCTTCATGCCGAACATCCACAAGAGCCCCTTCATCACCTTCATTCCATTTGTTCCCTTCATCACTTTAATTCCATTAATTCCCTTCACGCCTTTCGTCCCCCTCATCACTGACATTCCCATATCCCTTTCACCCCCTTCCTCCCCTTCATCCCCAACCCCACCTTCCTCCCCTTCATCCCTTTTCACACCCTTCACCCTCCTTACCCCCTTATCCCCTCCATCCTCTCCATCCCCTGAGCCCCCCTCAGTTCACACCACATGCCCCAGTCGCCTCCATCCACCACCCTCTGCCAGACAATCAACAGGCTTTCCAACCTTTCTTTCCCTTTTTTTTAAAATGTCTTTTCCATCTTTTTGTAGTAAAGCATCTCCACAGGGTTCTCACCTGTGGCTGAAAACAACAACAACAAAAAGCCAAGGAGGTGGCTGAGGGGAACTGATTTGGGTCACTGAGGTATGTGGGGACTGACCCTCAAAGCCCTGAGGGGCCCAGGCTGATGCTGGGTTTTTGTGCTGCACATAAATTGTAGTGTTCCATCTAAACCAAGTTTTTCTCACTGCAATTTCTGAGCAAGTACCTGAGAGGAAAAAAAACCCCTCCATAATCACCTGCTGG
Organism: Prinia subflava; assembly: GCF_021018805.1. Lineage (NCBI taxonomy): Eukaryota > Metazoa > Chordata > Aves > Passeriformes > Cisticolidae > Prinia > Prinia subflava. Next base: position 3,332,825 of record NC_086267.1, on the reverse strand, counting down.
GAGATATCTGTATCTGTACTGCAGGACATAACAGTGTCTCTGCCCTTAATTTCTCTCTCCTCTGAATGTTCTATTCATAATGCAGTCAGAGATATTTTCCTCCCAGGCTAGGACTGTATTTTATCTGGAATTATTAAGAATTTGCCATTTTCCCAGAGGAAAATCCCTGACTTAAATCCATAGGACATTAATACAGTTACAGATAAGAATAAGTTCACAAATGTTTTACATTTCTTTGATTATGTACATCAATGAATAAAACTGTCAGTAAGGCTGGACACAAAAAATACTCACATAGCATCAGGACAGAGGAATCCCATTCCATTCCATGGAGCTGGAAGATTTCCTCAGCAAGTAGCCAAGCAAATCACCTGACTGCCCACTCTCATCAAAACAAAGCTTTTTAAAAACAATCCACAATATTACCAAGTGTCATAGCTACAAACATAACCTTTCACACATCTGGAAGATACTGCCAGGGAGTCTGAACACCTCTGCAGTGATGCTTGGCTTTGGCAAGCAACAACAGACTGAAAAATAACAGGACACAGTGATTTTTCCACCTGCAACACTCAGGATGCATTTATATTACAAAATGTTGTCTAGGTACACCATAACCAGTTTTGAAGCCTCTAATTTCAGCAGTAAGAAAACCTCAAATATGTTTAAACAACTTTTATTAGACTAAATTAGTTTTAATTTAGCTGTATTAACATTTAATTTTGTAAGTAAGCTGGACTAATTATACCTGTGTAAGTTTAGGGGTTATTTTAAGAAAAATTAAGGTTCCCATTTAATATGCTAGAGCCCTATACCAGTAACAGAAAAATTTAAAACATGGAATAAATTACATACCAAACCAGCCAGAATATGGACCTTTCTACTTTCAAGGTTAAGTATAATATTTCCTAAAAGTATTACAAGTAACAGAAGTGAAAACTTTTCTCCATCTGGATGTACAAGTCATCCTTATTTTTCCTGCATTTATACTGAGAATTTCTACCATCTGGTGGTGTTCTAGGGGACCTGCACTTTCAGTTTACACTTTCAGTTGTCAGAGAAGCCTACAAGTCTTTATTTGATTAAAGTTCTGAACACTTAATTTTTTTTTTATCCTGAAAACATCAATATGTCTGCTGTTGTGCTCTCTAAAATGATGAATAAGCTTTTCTGGTTACTTGGAGGTGTGTGAGCACACAGGAGAGACAAATACTAGCAAAAACCTCTCTGTAAATCTTAGGTGTGTAACTGAATTTATTCAGAGTGGCTGAAAAGGTGACTCGTGGGTCAGAGAGAATTATCTTCGTGTGTGTGAAAATCTTAGTGAGCCACGGCAGGAAAAAAACATTTCTAGAAAAGATTTTTTAATCAGAAATTCTAAAGTAGCCTTGAAAGTAGGTGGACTCCAGTGATACCAGTATGGCCAGTTCTTCTATGTTAAATGGGACAAGGTGTCTTTTACCATAACTTTCTGTGCTGTTCTGGTTTGTCCTTATAAAACATAAAAGACAGTGAGCTGCATGTTATGGCTCTGGGAAGGACTGAACTGCTCGGGATATTGGTTATTAATGGCTCTGAATTTAAGCAATATTACCATCTTTTTTAGAAGTGTAGTTTTGGAAAATAAAGAATCGACTGAACTGCTGAGATATTTTAGGAAGTTATTCTCAAGATGTCCTGGGGAATGGGACTCTTAAGCCTTGAGCATTAATTATTCCTACTCCTTTCCCTTCCTGCTGGTTTAGGCGAGCCCTTCTGACCTCAAGGTCCTTCACAGTCCTCATTTCTACTTTCTACAGCCTGCACTAGTAGCAGGTTTTGTTACAAAAATCTAACTTTTCACAGCTTAAAGCAATGTCCAAGTTTTCATACGATTCAAATGTCTCATGGTTTGTTTCCAGAAAATTGATGACCATGAGTTTCTTAGCTGAATTAATAATTTAAACTTAATCAAGTAATATTTATGTTGAGATGATATGTTGGCACTACTCCATGGCAGGAAGAATATGTAAGAATCATTTTCAACTCTTGGTTGTGCTGCATTCTCCTTCTGTAGTGAAGGCTGGCTCAGAGGATGAAAATAGCACCAAGAATGGAGAAAATCTCATTGTCTGCACTCCTGCTTCTCCCAGCTCCCAGCAGCTGCATCAGCCAGAACCACCCAGGTGCTGTAGAGATGGTGGTGGGCAAACCGTGAGTAACCAATGTGTAACTTTTGTTTTGTTGGAAACATTTTAAAAAGAAAAGCAGGCTTGATGAGTAGGAGGCAATACATAGGAATCCGAAGCTTTTCTGTTATGAACATGCTCATCTTTCCTGTAAAATTGCATCAGTAATTCCCACCACTAGCTGGGGCTCAGGTACAGCTTACTGAATGTGCAGTTATCATGCAGCTACATCAGCCTGCACTGAGGAGTCATTAATTTTAATATTCTGCTTGTGCAAGTCTTTACCCATTGTTTTGTGTCAGGAGTATGAAATCTGAAGTTATTCTTGTGGCTCTTGCTCACTTTTCTGCATGAAATCCAAGTATGTTTTACCTTCTCCATAATTCTATTGCTATTTTCCCCTCAATCGAGCATGCTTATTGTGTCAGTAAGTTAAGTATTAATTATGACAAATGAACTCAGAGAATTCATCAGGAAAATTGTTTTCAAGGAGAAGCTTCGTAGTTATGATTAAACATTTCTTAACTTCAACCCTTCCAGGTTTAAATGAACAGGTGGCAGGCTTTGCCTCCCTGTGAGAGGTGATTAATAGTAATGTATGCTTACATGATCTCATTAATATTATCTCTATTACAAAGACTCAGGTCTTAGTTCCAGGAGTAGTTTCCTCAGGCTAAGTCACAGAGGGAACTTTGAACAGCAACTTACACCAATAAATTCTTCCACTACTTTATAACAGGCAGCCTCTGCTCCCCTGTAAAAGTGAGCTCTGCTTTTTATATACACCTTGCATTCAAGGGCTGGCTTGTAGGTCAATATCTCTTGTACCACCTATGTGTAAAGCTCTGTCTAAATGGTCAGAAGTGGACTTTTCTCAGTTCTCTTTGGCTGAACAGTTTCTTAGGGGAGTGGGCAGGAAAACATCTCTGGCTGTGCCTTATTTCTCAGTAAATTGCCTCAGTGCCTGATGTACAGGAGAGGACATTCCTTCAAGAGGAAAGCTGGAATGTACTCACTGTGCTCAGTTATTGCTGCTTATTCAACTCCTGTGGGGTTTATTCCTGTGGTGGATAGGAAATGAGGAGGAGCTGACATTCCTATCTCTTTTCCCTTGAGCACACCTGCTGAACCTGCTAATTCCTTCCCTGTTTCCTGCATAGGATGAATCAAATGTCATGAGGCAAAATAACCACAGGACTCAAAGGAATGTGTAATTTGAGGATAACATGGTTCATAAAGGCAGGAAATGGACTTGCTTCCCAGCTCAAATGAGACATACAGTACTAATTTCCTAAGACAAACATCAGTACATTTAAAATTACCTTGTTAGAAAATGTTTTGTCATTCTGGAGGGAAGAAGGGAGTATTGCAATAAGGATTTAGGTTGATCCACTTCTAGTCAATGACTTAACACAGTTACTGGTCAGTATTGCCTTCAAGTTATTACCAGTAATTGTAAGAAAAATGAAAGGGCTTGTGTAGTACAATGAAATCCATGTCCTTAGAATGCTGATAGCTTCCAATTCTGAGTGGGAAAGGGGAAAAGGGAAAAGGGAAAAGGGAAAAGGGAAAAGGGAAAAGAGAAGAGTAGGACAGATTTCTCTCCAACAGGACCACCTTCCCCTTCAAAACCCAGCTTTTTTACATGGCTATTACTGGACTTCTGTGTTCCATCAGCATCACTCTTACTGCCTTTCCTATTGGAAGAGGAGGTTGTAACATTTTTAAGGTGTTTTTTTCCCTGATGCAAGTTTCTCTGAGTACTGATGTGGGTTAACAGCTGAAGTAGCCCCACAAGCTGGTAAGTCCAGAGTTCAATTTTAGCTCAAGCTGGAAATGAGAACAAAAACTAAATTTTAGTGAAGATGAAGTGTTGCAGTTCTCCACTTTTCCTTCTCCTTCCATTTTCCTCCTTTTTTGTGCATGTCACTCTTTGGTTTTGGTTCTGAACTCTCAATAATCACTCATCCTCACCAGCTGCCTTCTGGAGACAGCTTTGAAAATGCACGGAATGTGCAGCACTCCTTTGCCTGCTAAGACATTTAACATTCACCAGAGTCTGCAAATCTGACTTCTCAAGCCTGGAAGAGCTGAACCAGCTCCACGATTGAATGAGGATCTTTGTGCTGCAACCCAACTGTTTGTGACAGAGCAGGGGGAGCTGTGGCTTTGGTCTGATGCCTAAATCCACAAGGCCTGGACAAAGACACGTGGCCAGTGTGATGCTCAGTTTATTTATCCATAAATACCTCCACGCTGCAGCTGTGTGCAGTGGACAAAGCATTAATTCAGCTTTCTCACTGTGGCACCTGGTGTCAAGTTACAGATCCCCTGTTACCTTCTGCATCCATCAGGAGCTGTCAAACAAACAAACAAAAAGCTGGGAATTTCAGTGATTAATGCTTTAGCTTAAAAAAGGTATCTGCAGGAGGATGGGTATGGCCAATCTGATATTTCAGCTGAAGTAGGTGAGTACAAATAGGTGTAACAATGTCTTCAGGCACAGTGCAGGCCAGAGAAGACTGAAGCATCAGAGTGGTTCAGCAGCATCAACACTGCAGAACTTCAGCTGGTGCCAGAGAAATTAACTTTACAGTGTTGTTCATCAAAAGCAATCCAAGCACACTTCTGACCTGAGTGGTCTTGGAGATTCAGTAAGGTGCTTTTTTTGCTCTGGATCCTTTGTTCCTTTCTTATAATAAAGAATATGAAGGATGGTGTTACCATAAAATGTAATTGAACATCACTTCATTGGAATTAATATGAAGCTGTAACAAGACTAATGTTTTAATGTTTTAAAGTTTCCTGGGTTGGTGGCTTTTCTCTTACCTGTGTTATGACCTTTGGCCATAAAGTCACTTCATCTGGCAGTACTTGCCATCCTTCTGTGAACAATGCATCAGAGCTTTTGAGTTTGAACTCTTTACAGAGGTGTTTATGTGCAGGGTATCCTTAATTTTTAATAAAATAAGATGTGGTTAAGATAATTGCAATGGCGTACTGCAGTGCTCCTAAATTAATAAGCAATTGCTGCATGTTTTAATTGATATTTAACTATAAATGAACATTGCTTAAATTTATAGGAGTAAGTCAATCTTCATAACTCTTCTGGTGCACACTTTTTTAGTGCTGGTTTTATTGAATTAATTCTTCTGACATTTTCTGTTCTTATAGGAAAAACATGCCTTAAATGAACTCCTGTAAGAATTTCTGTATTGATGTCCAGAACTATTATAAATATTGATGTATCAAGTCACTGCTTTCATAGTTACTACTGCTGTGTATCTTCCCCACAGACACAAATGCAAGGGGACAACAATGTTTATGATATTTTTTAGTGACATCTGGCATTCTCACAGGAAGCCTGGTGCCTGCTTGTCTGTTCGGGGGAGCCACATTCATGACTCAAAGCCAAGCTGCAAAAGGGAACATTATTGTTACTAACTCTAAAGGAATGAATATGATCAGGAGAGAGGACTTGAAGTTAAAAGCAAGTGTTGATTTATTGAGTGTTATTCCCTGTGAATAAAAGTCAAGCTTGGCCAGCTGGTGAGAGTGTGGAGCTGCTGTTTCCTCATGCATAGGAAGCCTCCTGACCTTGGCCTTGGTTGTGCAGGCGTTACCGATCACTCATTTCAGCTCACAGAAGGATATGCCCCGGGACAATGTGCTCTTTGACTTCTCCAAAAGCAGAAAAGGCCCCATCTTCCACAGAAATTCTACCAAAAACCTGCATAGCTTGTGCTCAACCCACCTCTGAGGTCCTGATCTAGTAACAGCTGGGAAATGCAAGGCACTGACAGCTCAGTCACAGAATGCTGCAGTAGATGCATGTGAAATACAAACCCGTGTGCATCTTTATTCTGCATTTCCAAAACGTTTGTATCATGAGATTACAGATTAATTAAATTAAAGATTCAGTAACACAGATACATAACAAATGTGCAAGATTTTTATGGATTTTTCCATTGTTTTTGGGGGCTTGCTTGAAGCTGATTGGAATGTTCTGCATTTGGGATTTCTAGGCAGCAAGGTGTATGAATCATCAGAATATTGAATGTATCAGTGCAGAAGCAGTTGCTGGATTTTCAAAATAAGAGACATCATCTGATTCTTCAGAGTCCTTGCTTTCTCTAGCAATAATTGAGTATCCTGGGCTCCAACTGATAATAAGGAGGAAATTATCTTCATGTTTTTGTTGGTCAGATTTAGTACAGCACAATATTTAGCACTGAGTCTTCAGTGCCGGAAGCCCCCTAAATGTTTCAGTGGAGCGTGGGCCATTTGGTCAAGGGGTGATTTTTTTACCTAAGATTAAAAAATAACTTACCTTAAACAGGGGATGGGCTATAAAGGTACAGTTAAAACCAGAAAAGTCAAGTATTGGTAATATGAAGTTAAAATGGTTTCTGGAGTAGAAACAAAGTAGAAACAGTGTCCTTGAGCAGGATGCTGCCTGTTCAACTGTTCTGTCCGTGATCCAGGGAAACTCAGAACTGCCCAGAAACATTTTCTGCTATATATTTTTCAAATGGGGGGCTTTTTTCAAACTGATGGCATAAGAAAGGTTTCCTCATTTTGGTATTTGCAAATTAGCAGTGACTGAGCTGATGCAGAAGAAACTGGTGACATCTGTGCTATTCCCTCCAATGGGTGAATAATTCATAATTCCATATGCCATGCATTTGAGCAGGCATCAGAGCACCTTATGGGGCATTTCCTAGTACAGCTAAGAAATTGTGAAATTGAGGCTGACAGTATTAATATTCTTTTGCTGCAAGGAGGATAAACTGTAATTTTCCTGCTTTCATAGGAATTTACACAAAGATAAAGATTAAGCTTACTCCTTGGTCACAGACTAAAGATCTCATCATATTAATTCTAGAACTAACTAAAGAATTCTGAATTAGTTTTCTCTCACATTAGTTTTCTCTCACATGTTTAGTTTTCAACTATAGCTTCATTTATCAGTGTCAAATGAGTTGGTTGTAGACATTGCACTGATGAGACAAATGGCAAAATAAGTCAGGAAAACTGAAGGAAGTTTAAGATATTTTACTTTTTTTAAAAAAAGAAAACCAAGAAGAATTACTGTAAAATAATATAGTTTATATTATGATTTTTATTTCCAAAGCTTGTATTGATATGATAGTTCAAGGCACATGAAAGAAACAGAAAAGCAAACACAAATAAGCTGACAAATTTAGCAATGGATGATGATATTGATTATCATGATTTTTACACCAAACACTGAAGTGCCATAAAATTTAGGAAACCTAAAGCACTGCAGCCACTTGCCAGGCAAAGCCTTTGCTCTGAGCTCTGTACAGTCAGGCTGTGCTGCTCTAAAGATGCCCCAGAAAAGCTGCAGACTCCAAAGCTGCATCACCCCTCAATGCCACATTCTGACCTGGTGTTGCACATGTTGTCAAACAAATCAGCTGTGCAGTTAGAAAATGGGGCAGGCACAAAGAAAAACCACGGTGTGCGCTAATTCAAAAGCTGCTACACGTCAGCTCTAAAGTGACCCATCAAAACTGGGTATTTTCCAAGCACCCCTTAATTCAGGATGTGTATTGCAATTCCTGCATGTCTCTGCAATAGGAGAAGGCAGGAAATTCCTGATGCCATAGTCAGACGAGCAAGCTTTCAGTTGGTAGGTCAGTTCCAGCCAGACCTACCATGTTTTGCCATAAAATATCATCAGTATCAAGAGCAGAAAATTGTATCAGTGGAAAGATTTTACCTTCCAATATTCAGTATTTTCCTATTTTGTAAATAACTGGTTCTCACTGAACCAGTTCCTCCTTATTGATACATCATGTGGTAAATAAACATGCCAGGAGCACTTAACCAGCCAAAACCACTTTTTGTTTTGTTGTTGTTTTAAAAGAATAGATATAATGTAATGTGAAATAATCTTTGGTAGCATTTAAAACCCAAGCACATAATACCTGCAAATCACATTTCAGATGTACATCTCTGCTGCAGGGTTTTTTCTTACTGCAAAATCTTTCCCTTCTAGTAAAATTCTGGTTATTAAAAAATCCTATGAAATGTTCCACGCTCTGTGCAAGGGAGGCATGAGGGTGGTCCTTAGAGTTGTGTGGTATCCCCATAGATCTGAAATTCTTTGACTATATTTTCCATGGATCATCTTCTCACACAAATACACGAATAGTCTTTAGTTCATATAAAATAAGAAGCAGTTGTATTTTCCAGCATGGAATGGCATGGTTGCTTGTTTCAACTGTGCTTAGGGCCTGGAAAACAAAAAGTAAACATGTGATTGTTCATCATTACCCAAATGTAAGTTACATGATCTTTTTTCTCCTTTTCTTTGTCTTTCCTATCACCTCTTTATTTCTGTTCTTAGTTCCTATTTTGCTTTCTCCTGGTGCAAAGTATCTGTTCAATTTTCTGGGGTTTTCTCCCTCCCTCAGAGTTTGTAAAACTCTTTAGATTTGCATGTCACCAAAAAATAAGGTAGAAATCGCTCCCCAACATTCACATAGTATTCACTTCTTCTGGAACTTAGTCCTGTAGTACTTCCTAGAGATTTTACTCTGTTCACCAGAGTAATGCCAGCCCCAAGCACTGCTATTGTAACAGCGTGTGCACATTGTGTGGGAGCTTGTTCTGAGGCACAGAGAGCGTGCAGACCCCACACCACATTGGCAGCTCTGGCTGAGTCTCTCTAAGGCACCGTATAACAGGAAAATAGGTTGTTTTGTTAAAATAGAAACCTTAGAAATTTCCCAGTGACTCCTGTGACCCTGCCCAGAGGAAGATGCAATTTACTTACGAGTACCTGCCTGACATCTTCCTTACAACTGCAATTATTATTCCTGCAAGGATTCCAACGGCAACAATGATTCCAATAATTATTCCAACCAGTGCAATTGTTCCCAGACCAGCTGAAAGAAGAAATTGGGAGTGTTAGTATGTATGTCATGGATAAGGGGCTCCTGCTAGACCTGGTGCTGTTCTGCTGCATCCCACTCCTTGGGGAAATTTCTTTCTATCTTGTGAGTTCTGGATTTGGTTTGGATGTTCAGCAGCCTGCAGGCGTGCCTTTGGGCTGAAGGGCTCTGTGTGGATGTGGATATGAGACAGTGATCAGGTGAAGCAGGGAAGGCAGCTCAGGGAGAAGGCTGTGCCTCCCCTGAAAATTTATTTAATGGCACAGGCACAGGAAGGGCTGCTGGAAGGGGAATTGCCTGGCAATTGTGTTCTCCCTTGTCTTTATAAGCAAAACTTCACTTTAATACCTTCATCAGTTGCCTCTGGCTCCCCACTCCGTTCACCTGTAAAGCCAGACAGACAATAATTACTCACTCTGCTTTGTCCAGAGTGTTGCCTTCCAAATTGAAAGGCTGTCCAGAGAAAAAAATTTACTGACTTTGTCACAATGGTTTGAGGTTGTCCTTTTGATAGAAAGTGAGCAAACGAAGTATTTGAAGCATGAGAGAGTATTTGAGATTTCCAGATATTGTTTAGTAGATGGCACTAGAACTTTAGTATGTAAAAATAGAAATGAAAGGGATTTTTACCATCAACACTTTCTGTGTTAACTTCATAAGCAGTAACATTTTCACTTTCTCCATCTGGGACAAAGGAACTTTCTGTGGTCTTCAGCTCTCCAAACTGCAAGAGATTTATTACATTGTGTAGTTTTGTGGGCAATGACAAGCATTGGTGGGGGGAAAGAGGGAAAAGAAAACCTCAGTACATTCAGTCTACATGTATAAAATAGCATTTAAGTTTCTTGGTCTGTCAGGTGTGGATGCTGTTTTAGCTGTCACCTCTCATATTTGAGATGTGTACAGTGACCAAAACATACCAAGAGAAGCTGATTTATCTTCCCAGCTGGAGGCTTTCTTTATCAGATTTCTTGCTAGGACTGCAAAAGGTGTAGGAGGCTGCAGAATTTTGCAGACCTGCCTTTTTTCAGTGGGATTTTGTGAAGTAGTTTTTGAGTTTAGTTTCACTAAACTGTGTGAGTGATACTGAATTGGAAGAGGTGGGAGGTGGCAGTGAATAAGAAGTTAGCATAAAGGATCTTTTATTTAGCATTATATACTCACCATTGTCGGTAATTCTTCAAATTCTGTGTCATTTCTGTCTCTGAAATCAATTGTTGCACTTTCTTCTCCTTCTAGAACTGAGCTTGCTGAATAAAATTTTAGAAAATGAGTCAGAATTTTACTTGGTAGTCACATGTTCTGGCTCCTCTGACACCTAAACTTTGTTAAATGTGACCTCTGTGCAGTGTCCTGTCTCCCTGACCTTGCCCACATGGGATGGGGAAATTACTTGGAATAAGCTTGAATTCTGTTATACTCTCGTCCAAAGCAGCAGGACAAAGTATATCCATCATTTAACTCTGGTACAACCTTGAAACATACCGGTTACTTACATTTTGCTCCCAAAACCGTTTTCTGAACCAAACTAGAAATTTTTTATCCATTTCCACCAATGTAAGACTGAGAGCTTTGTCCCATTGCCAAGAGACCAAACACTGAACTAAACTTAGATTTCTAATTCCGTGTGTACTGAAGTAAATAGAGTTTTATATTTCTGTATCCTTATAGGCCTGAATACAGGTACAGTTTTTATTTAGGAGCTAAAACCGTGTGCAGGTACTACTTTAGGCAGTAGTAGATGAAGAAACTGTATTCATTATGCCAACAAATATAGTGGCTAATTAAGCCAGTCAGTCTCCCAGAAATCACTTTATAATCCATGGAAAGGCTAGAACAGGGTAGATCAAAGCTCCAAATTAGATGGTAAAAAGAATGGTTTGGTCATTTTTGATCGAAATACCCCAGGTATTGTTGAAGTAGCATAAAAGGGGCTTTTTGTTGTGTATTTAGACACTCTTTAAATACCACTGTGATTTAAGATATAACACTGTTATATTCCTTATTTTTTGCTTATAAAATAATATCTTTAAAATACAATATTGTGATGTACAATCATGGCCATGTAAAGGTTAAGTGTGAACAAAGAAACAGCAGCAGAACTCAGCAACACAAATGTGTATGGATCAGTTTACCTTGTAATCCCAGTCAGGACTGCAGAAACATCCTTTATTCACTAGTTGAAAATAAGCACAGATGGAGAAAACCAATTACTAGAGGAAAATCCCCCAGTAGAAGGTGAAATAAATTTTGTATGTGAACAACAAGCAGCTTATTGGGAGAAGCTGCTTATGCTCCTGGCATGGCAGTAGCTTTCAGCCCTGAAAATTGCCAGATAGTGAAGGCAGGAAGGAAAAGTGTGCCACACAGCAAAGGTGAAGAAAATTAGTGAATGTCACAAAGAAATATAACATTTTTCTTTGTGTGATACCGTTGCAGATGCTTGGCCATGAGTGGCACGTGGAAAAACTGTTCCAGTGCCTTTGCCCTCTCAGAATTATGATTGACAAAAGGAGGTGGCCCAGATTAGCCTTGCCTAATTTTAGATTCTTAATAAAGGCACCTAAATAAAGTGTCTTCTTGCCATTATCTTCTTTTGTAGTCTGTAGGGGAAAATAAATATCTCTGGAAGATAATTCAGCTCACCTGAGATTTGGGTCGCCCTTGGTGGTGCTGCCTTTCCTTAACTGCAAAGGGAAACTGGAATATGGCTTCCCTCTGAACTGCCCAAAGTCAGGCTGACCTGGTTTCTGTCTGTCTGAGGGTTTTGCCCCAGCCCTGTTCAAGCTGAGGTTCTGGATTTGATGCAGAACAGTTCCTGGACTCTGTTTCCAGGTTCATTTTAGGCTGACAGTGGAAGTGGCTGGGTGGTGGTCAGACACTACCGAACAGAAGGATTGGGAGGCAATTTATTATCAGTGTTCTGCATTTGTAGGAAGGAACACTGGATACTAGACAGCTCTTTGTTGGAGAACATCATAATAAAGTCAAATATTGAAATGAAATTGGGGGACTCTACTGCACTTTAAGCTTCTTTCACTGTACCCAGTACAAGGCTCTGCACCACTGACATCAAAGGGAATGTAAATGGGATTTAAGGGGTGTGTGCTTGTGTCATTTCTTGGTTTCATCTGATGTGGGCCAAATATAGCAAGAGGCAGGGTTAAGTGGTGCCTCTGCATGTGTTCTTAATATTATCTTCGAGGAGGTTGTAAATAAAAACATTACCTCATGGTGCTGGGGCTGTCTCTAAGGAGCCTCTCCTGTTTGCAGCTATACGTTGCTGCAGATGTGAATTAATCATTGCATCCCTTCCTGCCAAAGTTCCAGCTGGGAGCCTTTCAGTTCAAAGTCCCAGCTGCTCTCAGGCTGCAGCTTCTCACACCACGACAAAATTTGATGTCTTTAAAAGTTTAATACTACTTTGAAACCACCCATGCTTAAGCATCCCGTGACTCACTAAGGGGCAGCTGAGCTCACTACTCCTATGCACAGAGTGACAATTTCCTAGAGAAACTTCTCAGAGCTGCTTTCAAAGCACGGTGCTTGTGTTGGAAAGGAGAGCGTGTTGTAAGACTGTTGTTCATTAGCATTTCTTTCAGGTGTCTCCAAAACCAACAAAGAAACTTCTGAAGATGAAAAATGTTGTAGGATCTTGTTTCTTTCCTTGCATAAACCCGAATAAACCCAAACACTAGTGGGTAAAGGCAGTTGTAAGCCAGTATTTTAGCTTAGTCCTTGAAATAGGAAGCCCTCAAAATAGAATGTTTCCATTTCTGATAAGAGACCAGGAGATAAAAATGGCAAACCTTAAATGATTCCTTCTAGCAAGAACTGCAATGATCCTTTCCTCATTGCCCTCTGCTTTTATGTGGAAAAAAAAAGAAAAAAAAAAAAGAAAAAATAAAATGAGCTTCGGTTATTTGTAACAGCTAAAAATATTAGCTAGCAGAGAGTGTAGATCACTTGGGACCTATCACTTTTCTTTTGGAGATGTAACTGAGCAAACATCTGGAGGTGACTGATGGTTTGCAGTGTCTGCTTCCGGAATTGTCCCAGACCCAGGTGTTGTTGGAAGGGATGTGTGTGTTGGCCATCCTGTTTGGGCTGCATTTCAGTCAGCATTTCTGTCCTGATACAGGAACTCCCTTTCTGTGGAAGAATTCTTCACTTACAGACCTTAATTCAATTGTGAATAAACTGAGTCTTAGTTAGTATCCATTACTGGAGTTGGTTCTGTTGTAGTTCAGTGAAAACTTCTATTCACGGTGGTGGAGGTTTAACAAAAATGCATGATTTGCAAGGGATTTGCCTTTTAAATACAGCAGCTCTGTAATTTTCAAGAGCAGTTTTGTCTGTGATTTGGCTTCATCCTCAGTTTAAGTGTATTCCAGAGTCATGTCCAAAACCTACAACATTAGTTTAATTTTGTGCAAGAAGAGTTTTCCATTATTTTTATACTTCTGGATTTTTTTTTAAAGTATACAGGTGTCTCTTCTGTTGTGAAGTTATTCACACTGTGAAATCCAAGCCACAACATTTTTTTGTATTTTGAAAATGTAAGGGTTTGAAGAATACGACATAGTGGATTCTGGGATTTGAATTTTGCAACTTGAATCTTTGGACAGTTAAAATTTTCCGACTTCAGAAAAATAGGGAAGTTTGTTAATGAGAACTGAAATTCTCGTTTGTACCTGGGGCTCCCGCAAAATCATATCTGCAGTATCCTTGTCCTTGGCCTGTTTGGGGCCACAACACTGGCATTTTCTTTCTCTGTTAATTCCTTCTGGAAGTTGGAGTAATGTGTCATGCCATTAAAAATCCCCTGGCGTGTATTTAAGTGTCTAGACTGTTGTTCAGGAGAAAGTATGTACTGTCTAAATCCTGAAGTGCTTGCTGCAGTTTCCTTAGACAAAGACTGACAGCTTTGCTATATATAACCAAGGAAGCTGGATGACAGAATACCAGAAACTTTGGGAAGGATCTGCCAGTTGGAAAATGGTCCTGAAGCACAAGGAAGGATTTAGCTCAGCCTTATTTAGAGTATGACTGACTTTGGTCAGGTATTCCGTGTAGCTCGTGATGACAGTGCTCTGCTGAATTGTCAGAAACATTTCCTTTGGTCACCACACCCTGCTGCAGATGGGTTTTATTGCTGGTGCTGGCTTAGCCAAAGGAACAAAGCCAGAGTTTAAATCCACAGTGCCAAGCGGCAGAGAACCTCTGGGCTGCTTCTCAAGTAGATCACATGTCTTCTGAATGTTACAGCATTCTACTGGCAGAAAAGCAACCCAAAATCTACTTTAACTGGGCAGATACAGAGAAGCAACTGCTCTTCAAGTGCTTGGTGTGTGTAATGACCCCCAAGAGTCACTAAACAAAGCCAGGAGAGGAAAAGCTGGAAATTTCCTAAGCTTTGTCTTGTGTGTGGTGAAATCAGCCACAGAGCTGTGGGCATTAGGAAGGAAATGATGAACTCCAGTACAGGATATTCCTTTAAAATATTCCTTGCAGAACTAGAGATGAGTATTCCAAATTTATGCTTTTAATAATGTTGCTATGTCAACCTCTGCTTTCTTGTCTACTAAGTACACTGAGCTCAGACTTGCTATCCCCTGAATATGGGATAAAATTACTTTCCTATGAGATTTGCTGCACCATAACCCTGTTTCCCTGTCTGCAGTTTTACTAACAGTCTAATTGTTTCCTCTGAGCAGTGAGGGATGGAACAGCAAGGTTGGACTTGTGATCAAGGTGTGAATGTCTTTTGTATCTTGCTGTAAAGTGACAGAATCACTGAACTTTCTGTTTTTTCTACATGGCTGACTAGGAAGGAGAGTTGCAGTCAAGACAAGGAGAGAAGAACAAAACTTGGTGTAAGGGATCAGCAAACAGGGCAGATGTGCAGCACAAAGCAGACATCAGTGTACTAATACTGGGATGTGTCAATGCAAACAAAAGGAATTAAGAAATGACCTCTACTACAGTAATAAACTAATCTTTTCCCTAAATGACTTCCTTCCCTGAACTCTGAGGCTACAGCCATGTGCCCTCTCACAGCTGCCTTGTTGTAGATTACTAACCCTTTGTATCTGCAAGAAGAACATTTTGCAGGTTCCTCAACTCATTTATTTGAAATACTCATGCCAGACACTTAACTGGAAACTCTTAGGTGTTAATTCTGTTCACACAGTGATTTTTGGCTACCTACTTTATATTGCCATGCAGCAGGCAAGTTCCCTCCAAATGTGTTTGGTCTGACTTTTCTACTCCACTGACAATAGACTAGCTAATGTTTGGATGTGTTTCATAGTCATAAAAACATTTTACTACGGGTTTGGAGTTAAGTGTGTCCCCATTACAGATTTAGTAGTGCCTCAAGCTCTCCTAACAGAGTATATGCTTGCCTGAAAATGGTGATGGTGTAACAGCTAAACTGTGCCTTCACAAAGGATTATTCTGATTCAGTTGATGCTGGGTGTTGTAGTGTTTGTAATCAACAAATAAAAGGATGGAAAAAACATGAGGAAGTCATAAAGCAACATGAGAATGTGCTCAGCATCAGCTTCTATGTCCTTTGAGAGTTTTTGGCCAAGCTTCTGAGATGGAGGGTTGGAAATCAATAGTGCATTTGTCTCTTCTTTTTCCTCATTTGTTTCTCTTTAGCATATCCCAGCATACCTATGCTCCCAATCCCACATCTTTTTCTGCAGCTCTGTGTAACAGACTGTGCACTGCAGAGCTCTGAGCTTTGCTGTGGGTTTGATCCCCATGGAGAGGAGGCTCTGTGCACACACAGATCAGAGGGGCCCTTTGAGAGGACCTGGGAGGCTGGGAGTGGTAGGATCTGGCAGCATTTGGGTTCCATCCTGTAGTCCCTGACCACATCCAGACAAAAAGCAAACAAACCAACAAAATAAATGTGCCACTGAGGCAGCCCCTGTGCCCGAGCTGGGCCAGCAGCAGCAGTGGGCATTTCTGTGGTCCTTGTGTGGCTCACCTCGAGTGACACACAGAGAAACACCACAGGGTCCTGCTGGAGCCTCACAGCCTGAAACCTTCCTGCACTGCCTCATTATCTGCCTAAATGCTCTCCAGGTTTTTTGCTGCCTTGGTTTTGTTTTGCTTTTTTTCCAGATGATTTACAAGTCCTTGGTCTGAGGTGAATGCACAGATTCAGTAGAAGCCGGTGAATTGCAGGAGCTGAGAATCTGGCCTCTCTGTTTCCAGTTTTAGTGAGCAGCCTAAGTTAATGAAAGGTCCACTTGTAAGCCCTTAAATAGGACTCTTTTCTTTGTTTGTGAAGTTACAGATTCAAAAAATAACTGCTGGGATACAGACGTGCAAACCTCTCTGCTTGCCCAGCTGAGGAGAAATCGAATTTTATTTGATCTCTGCTGGTCTTTCACAAAGACACTGAAAAATTCAGATACACAGACTTGCAGACCCACTAATTGAGATATAGCAAGATGATTTTCTCCTTTCTGTGATAATTGTCTTGGCTGTTGGACATGTAGAGTTAGATTCATATCATGAAGAGGCACATATGGGACATGTGTAGAAGTACTCATCATTCTGCATGCAGGATGAAAGGCTGTGCAGTGTTTATTTAGTAGAAAACTGGGTCCCTTTTGAGTCAAATGTGACTGTTCCATTTTCTTGTACATCTTGTTTACAACCAGCAGTTACAGAGTTTGATTTTCAAAAGGCTTTAGGGTTGCCTGATTTTATTGTTTAGTTTAGCCATTGAAATAGTGCCAGAGTTTGGGTAAATCAGGACTCTTTTGAAACAATCTTTTCTTGTGATTTAGTCATTTCTCTTTTCTACAGTTTTGAAAAACAGAAAACTTTTTAGTCTTTCATACCTGACTGCAAACTTCAATTCCCTTTCTTACAATATAAACCCTTTTTATCTGAATTATCCTGTCCATGGTCTTAATTTCAGTCCAAACCAAATGTAACCTGACCTGGCATAAACCTGCCTTGCATAAGGGAATATAATCTAATATTTGCCTCTAGGTAAGATCAGGCATGTGGACAGTTGATACAGCCCAAAAGACATGTGGGATCTTGTTAAACAATCATGTTAATTTTTGTTCATGTGATGTGACAGCCAACAGAATAATCTCCTTCCCTGCAGTGACACAGCACCATGGGAAAGGTTTGGAATCAGGAATCTGCCTCTGCAAAGGGCTGCTTTGGATGCTTGTTCAGGCCAACTTCCACCTCAGCTCCTTTGGTTTGATTCTGTGTGCGAAGATTTGCCTGAGTTTTGACATGCTGAACGAGATCAGCAGGGCCAAAAATGTATCTGCTAATATGATAATGACGATTAATAATAACAATAATAACCACAATAACCATAATAATCATCATAATAATCATCACCCTTTTGGAAATTGGAAATATGCTTCCTGATGGAAACAAAGCTGCTTTTCTCGATTTGCTCTCAATCCATAACCTGGAGTGTCCCCACCACAAGCAGAGTAGCTGCAGGTTTATTTATGGCCTTTTCCAGGTTAGGAGGAATCAGAAGGAGACCTTTTTCCTCTGAAACCCTCAGGCCACGCTGTGTTCCCCAGGGGTTCCTGTGTCTGGATAAAGCCACTCCACCAAGCTCTGTACAAGTCCAGCCCTCTCCCATCTCCCTGTCAGCCAGCAGAGATTGCTGAAGGTGGCATTGTCATTTCAGGTCTGTTCTAACTTGTAATTGCTGATGGTTATCAGTAAACAGCAGAGATAGACACTAAATACTCCAGATTTATTTTATCTGGAGTCTATTTTCCAGATAAATATCTGTATCCTTTGGAAGTTATCCTAAATGTCTGGCTCTGTGTGAAGAAAAAGTCACAAACCCTAAACAGACACAGAAAACCTTAAATACTGTAAATCACATTCTTGATCCAGCTCTGGAGTTCAATGCAAACTGTATAGCTAGTGAAACAGAGGTAGGATTTTGCAAGCAGGAAATATCATATTTTTTATCACTAGTAGGGTTTCAGCCTGATCATTGCTGGACTCCTCTCAGAGTTGAGAGAAAATATGCTTAAAGGCTTCTCAAAAGCCTGAATATGAAACACCTTCTAACCTGTAATTCTGGTATCTTAGATTACTTAAGATAATTCTGTAAAATAGTGGTTTTGCTTCATTTCTAATGGCTTTAAACTTTGGTACATTTAATATAGATGCTTTTCAAGAACAAGGTGGCTGAGTGAGCCTAGAAAACAACTTTAGGACTTGCCTAATATCTGTTGATTTTAGTTTTTCTGTGAAATTGTGAACCATTAATCCAAATTTCAGCCTCGTATTCTACCATACAGAACCACTAGAAGTTTCAAGTCAAAATCCACACGCAGTGGATCCACATCAGAATAGCTCCATTCTTTCCAGCAGGATGATACTGATGGTATTCAGGCCAAAATCAGGTAATTCTTTTCAGTTTGGGTCCCCTGATCTAAGCCTGGTGAGTGGATCTGTGCTTTGAAAGCAGTGGGCTGAGTTTAAAGTTTGTGTTCAGAGCACTGTTGTTTGAAACTGCTGTGCTGCTGCTTGGGATGGTTCCATGGCAATGGCAGCTGTAAATCACATTGCCTCGTGGCCGTTCATTCACCATGAGTCAAACACTTCTCAGAAAGACTGAGTTTCAAAGTGACATTCCTGGAATCAAGTACTGGTCAAGGGTAATTCTGATTTACTGTTAACAAATCAGACTCCTTGAGCTGTAGAAAGACTTAAAGATCTGTTTTACCTAAAAGTGTATATTGTATCTTTCTTATAAAATTCAAAATACACGTTTCCAAATTAATCTTTTTGGCACATAACACTTTTCACATGTGTCTTTGGCAGTAATTCCCCCTGGCTTAGTTTCCCTCATTGTACATTTATTGCTTATGGCTAAGTGAAACTTAGCAAAGCCCTGAACGAGGCTCAAATTCCAAGAGCCTGAAGTGTCTCTAAGCACGGAAGTTAAACTCCTGGATGAACAGATTTACAAGTTACTTTCGTGGAGTTATACCCCTAAATGTCAGATAAACGAAACATTTAGTTTAATTAAAAGTCAGTTAAACCGAATCCCTGCTTGCAGAGCCCGCTGTGGATTCTGGAGCCATTTCCAAGGGCTGTGCAGGGAATTCCTCCCCTGCCTGCCCCAACCCCTCTCCCTCCCTCACACACACAGAAAATTCTTTCCCAATAGAGTCAAACTCAGCCCCTCCAGAACTTTAGCTGTGTTTCTTTCCAGATCACAGCTGCAGTAGATGCCCGGTTGCAGAATTTCAAAGAAACTTTTACAAACTGGTCAGAGTAACTATGTAACCCACAAGAGAGCACAGAAACTGTTAAATTACAGGAAATATCTGGAAATAATTGTAACCAAACTTTCTCCTTACCTTCTTGAGCAAGTGCTACAAAAGGCATGCACCCGAGGACGAGGATGAAGAGTGGAACTTTTATAAACATATTTGATCTGCTTAGAGAGTCGCTTCCCAATCCTGAAACCAGATGGATCCAAATTCAGATTTTTATCTTTTTTTTAGAGGCAGCGGAGAATTGAGATGATAAAAGAAATCACGGCAGAAAAAATACTTTGGTATTCCAAGTATTCCTTTAGCTGCTGTAGCGTAAAGAGAGGAGGTTTCCTCGGATGATAACTGCACAGTTAATGAAAACTGAGTGCAGTCAGAACTATTTTCTTTAGCCAAGGGATGGGAGCAGGCTGGAGTGGTCCTCAATTAGCAGCCAGGCCCGCCCTCCCCACGCTGTTTGGTCAGGACCTAAATTATGATCTCAGCTCAGGTTTAAAGTTACAGGACCTGTTGTGGCTTTCAGAAGACTTTTATTTAGCAGAGAGGGGAAAGGAATTTAGGCAAAGTGAGGTGTTCCCTCCCTTCTGCAAACTGTCTTTAAAAAATCCTTAAGAAGCAACACTAAGGACACTTTTCTTGTTATTTGCAGAAGTGAAGTGATGTTTTTTGCATTTCAAAGTGATCCCCCGTGTTTGTCTAAGCAGCTGTGGTACTGAATGTGCATTTAGGGGTACTGAAATAGTTTTTAGGACAGGCTGTTTAATTCTGCAGTAAATACTGTCTGGATTTTCCTGTGTGTCTGTGTCTCTCAGCTTGTGTCCTCAAGTGACATCCTGGCTGTGCTTGACCACCTTTCTCTGCCCACAGGCCTGCTGGCCTCGGAGAGCTGATACCACCCTTCAGGGAGAGGATTTTTCCTTTTAATTAGGGCAATATTAGGAGCGCAGCCCCTACAACAGCCTGTGCCAGACTGGTTATTTTTGGCTTGTCTGTGTTTCTGGGCAACAGCTTTGCAGAGCAGGAGTGTGAGGTTGGATCTCCCCACCAGCTGTAAGAGACTCCTTTGCTCACTGAGAATGGTTGTGAGACATGAACTGGGGCTGAACAGGACTTGGGGAGCAATGACTTCTATCAGTCCTTTTCTGAGCCTTGCCTCATCTTGGGCAAGGGATAATCTGCTGAGTAACATCTATTTAAGAGTGTAGGTAAATTTAAATTTAAGTTTAAATTTAGAGGGATGACCTAATAGTTACATCTATATAAGAGTGTAGTGAGTTTTAAGCAGGGCTCATGTGTGAACTCAAGTGTGAGCAGCGTCCCAGTGACAGAACTGGGTGAGGGAATGTGGCTCCTTCTCCCTCAGCTCCTGCAGTGCCAGGCTCCAGATTCACTTCCCTTCTGCCCACAGCTCTGCAATAACCTCTGCCAGAGCAGTGGGGCAGACTTGTGGCAGAGATTTTGTCTTTTTCTAAATACACACAAACAACCCACCCCTCCCAGCCAACCAAAAAAAGAAACCCCCAAACCAGGGCTGGATTGTTTTGCTCAGGGAATGTGAGTCAGAGCTGTCATTAAAGACCCCACAACACTTGGTGGGGCCCAAAACAAGTCTAAACATAAGCAGTGATGTAAAAGGGGCTGCAGATGGGGAATGCAACACCTTCCATAGGGATTTTCTTTCCTTCTGGAAGTGATAGGTGTCAAAGGAATTTGTTAGCTATCAATTATGGTGCTATAATTGTGTTATTTGTGATGAAAAGGAGTGTAGGATGAGAACAGTTGGCACCAATGCAAAGGAACAACAGGCAATATTGGCTGATTGTCTTCAGGAAAACAGCAAAATAAATATTGCCACGTTTCAGCATCTTAAAATCTGGGAATAATTATTCCTTGAGAACTCTGCTTCAAATTTCTTTAAAAGAATATTTGCTTATTGGGGAAATGTTCCTCAGAGGAAACTGAACCTTGCTAGGGGAGTATGTCGGTTTCAATGGAACTTATTTTGAAAGACTGAAACAAATTCTTTTTTACCTTATCAGAATGGAATGTTTGGAATTCTGTATGTATCTTCAGAACAAAAATTAATGCAGTACACTATGAAAGACAAACCAGAACAAACAGTGACTTTTAAATGTTAACAAATTCTCAACAAGATTAAAAAGAAGGAATTTTTAGAATTCCATTCCATTTTCACAAGTATTGACAAGACCTTTTACTTTTGTGATTATTCATATAAACAACTTTCTCTCATGTTTAGGAATAAGTCTTTCGAAAGGAAAAGCTTTTTGCTGAATTATTTAAATTCTCTCTTTAAACTGTGCTGTGTTATGGGTATAGAGCTGAGGCATTTGAGCTTTCAGGAACTGGAGATATCCAGGTTCCAGTGGCTACTCCAACACTTTTAAATACTTTTATTATTCTTCCTAATAAGGAATAGCTTCTTTTATACCAGCCTATTTCTCCTGCTCCAGCCTATTCCTGAAAGGAAAACTCCTCTAGATAAATTTATTGAACTATGAAGAATTTAATAAAACCTTCTATCATGGCACCGCAGTGCAACAAAGGGCAAGAAATGTGCCCACAGATGCAAAAGAAGTTACAGCAAAAGCTAGAAATGTCTTAGTATTGTCACCTTGGGATGGAATTGTTCCTGAAGGACAGCAGGGGCAAGAACTTGCCTTTGTGGGGACAGCATGTTGCTGTGCAAGGAGATTAAGGCTGGGAGACAATGCTGAGCCCTCTGAAAACATCAACAAAATTCTTTCAGAGGAGCCAAAATCCCCTTGGGAGAGGGGATGGGTCCAGGGAGATGAGGGAGAGTTTTCCTCTGAACTGTACCAGATGAAGGGGGTTTAATCAAACTCTGGTTCCCTGGTTTGTAATTCTGTGGAGCCAAGAGGTTCTGTGACAAGAAAGGAGTTATTCACAGGTCCTGATTTAACAATTCATCTGCACTTACAGCAGCACCCAGTCCTGTGCCTGTGTCAGGAGAGGAGTGAGCACACCCAGTGTGTTTGTGCTGCCTGCAGTGCATCTGCACGTGTGCTCAGTGCTGCCATGAAATGCAGGTTGGGTTCACACAGGGATGTTGTAACTTGGTCTGGGTGTGCTATGACAATTCCCACAACCTGCCAGGATATGAGTGCATGGGTCACTCTTTCTCTTTTTTTTTGCCAGGCAGGTCTGTGTTTTTGTTCCCCGTGGTTTAGGGGAGGAGGTGGAAAGGCTCTTGAGTACACTCAGCACTTTTGTTTTCATTTCATAATCCGTTCTTCCCTCATTGTATCAGAGGTTTGCAGAGTCTTGTGGGAGGCTTGGACTGGTTCAGTGAGAGCAAGGAATGAACCAGAGCTGGGGGAGAAGTGGTGACTGTAACCTGCAGTTTGTTCTGCCTCACAGGCACAACTGTGTGGGAGGATCCCAACTCAGCCAGTGTCACTGCGTGAACCCAGGGCTTGAACTCAGAGATCCCCCCAACACAAAAGGGTTTGACTTCATGTAAATAACCCATAAAATGAACATAACTGTCCACACTCAGTTTAATGTCCACTATGTAGACCAAAGTTACACCCAGGGATGAATTCTCTCTAAGCACACACTAGGAAGGGACACAAATGTCTCTCCACAGAGGAAAATCCCAGCTACCCCCCCACAGTCTCACAAGTGGGCAGGGGTTGTAGCATGGGGACACATTTGAATGTCCTGGCTTCTGCCTGGCTTCTTACAAAATTTTTCATGAATGTGCAAACTGCATGTGCTGCTGAAATTTCTCTTTCTATGGAACCATCTCATCCATAATCACTGGACTAGTGAAATCTCAGCTTACAACATCTCCAACCCATAGAGAGCAAACTCGTATTTTCTCTTCCTATTCTTTCAGTAAAAACACTTGAAAAGTGTAAATTAAGCATTCCATTTGATGACATCCTTTACAAATCTGCTCTGTAACAACAACAAAAAATCCTGTCTCTTTCTGTTGCCACATTTCCTGTTTCTGTACCCTGGAGGCAGCTGTGGGCCCTGCAATATTTGGTCAGAAGCATAAAAGCTGCTTTCTGCAAGCTTTATTAATTTTCAAGCCATTTCCTGTTTTCCCTTTGCAGCCAACCCCACCCCTTTTGGCAGGTACTGAAATACAGAAACACCCAATCCAGTCTGAAGAAAAGTTCAATTACTTGAAGGAGGAGGAGTCCTCAGGTGACAGCTCCAATTTTTGTAATCTGCTTTCCATGAGGGAATTTTTACTGTGAGGTGATCTTCCAGCAGATTAAACAGTGGGATTGCAGACAGCTTTTGCAGAACTACAGATCCTTGCCTTCAGGAACGGCTTTTACCTTACCTTATTCCCAAACTGTTGCAGTTCAAACCCATCACATCTTTTCACTGATTTGTGCAGTCCTTAAAAATGTGTTGCTTGGTCGTAGCTTTTGGGTTTGAGTCACGGTGGGTTTAGTTTCTGATTTTTGGAGTGCAAGAGATGAGAACACTTGGTAGCCTCTGTCTGCTCAGAGGGCAATGCTGAAGTTTTTCATTGGGCAGTGTCAGGGAGTGGAAGGTGCTGCTTTCACCCTGTCTGTGTTTCAGGCAGCCTTTCCTGACTGACCACTTGTGATGTGAAGTCAGACTTGTCAATAAAGAATAAAAAGTGAAATGTGTCCCAAAGGAAGGGATTGGTCTCGGTATTGACAAACTCAAATCTGCATATCATGGAGTTTTTTAAAGATAAGCAGCTATAAATCAAAGCCTGTTCCTTGACCATCTGTGCTCCTGACAGTGTAATAAATGCCCAGAGCAGGGAGCAGCCCAAGCTGTCAGGTGTGGAGAAGAGAGACTGTGAATGAGAAAATTCCAGCAATGCTTGAGGCTGGAGTCCTTCAGCTACAACAATGACATTTGTCAGTCAGTTTTTGAGATGGGGCTGCATTTTCAGCTGATATGAATCAGTTCCACCAAAATCCATATATACCAGTGTTCACAAACCAGCCCTCCAAGCTACAGAGCACCGAGGAAACCAGAAATATTTTAGGCTCTGAGAAATGGGCACACACTAAGTCAGTGCCTCCAGGCTGTACAGGAGGCTGATGGAGAGAGAAATTCTGGGGCAGCCAGGTGCCATCCTAGCAAGGAAATCTAGATGTATTGAATTGACTCTCAAAATAAACACATTTAAAGAGAAAGAAGCAAGTCTCTACACTTTAAATAGTTTCATTTGAGATTTATGGGCAGATGTTCTTTGTACAAGTTGCTGTTCTCCATGATGGCATTTTAGTCAGCTCTGAAAAGAGCTGATTAAGACATGCTGGGAGAGGGAAAGGGCACAGAGGGCTGCACAGTAGAGTTGTGTAGAGCAAGCTGGTCTATGTAAAATGGCAAGATTTCTCTATGATATTTCCAAGTCAATCACTTGATGTTGAAGTTTTAAAGTTGAAACTGGATTTTGTCAATATTTTAAGGTTTTTCATTAGGAGCAGATGAATTCAGGCCATTTAACACAAAAGCCTGAATTCTATTTTTTATGTAAGATAACACCATTGCCCACCTGAAGGAAAACACAGGTGTGAAGGGAGTAGGAAACACTTGGTAGATGGTCTGCAGTGCCTTTCTCAAGAGAGTGCTGATTGTTTATAAGGAGCCTGGAGCAGAGCTTTCAGCTGCTCCCCCATGAGGCTTTCTCCAGAGACAGAGACATTCTCAGGGGACACAGTCCTGGAAACAGAAGTTTCATGAAGTTCAACAGGTTAAGAGCTGATTTTAGGGAGTGGCCATGCTCCTCAGGAGTTTGGATTCTGTCAGGGAGTGCTTTGTCCAGAAAAATTCTTCTCAAAATCTGCCAGCAGCTGTCTCTACGTGACACAAAATGGAGTGACTCAGAGTTAAATATGGAATGCCTACTCTTGACTACTTTTAAACCTGTCACTGACCACCATGTATTTAACAAAAAATTATAAGGTTGACATAGGTTTTCCTAGGTCAGGAGTGTTTTTTAACTAGAACAGTTATATAAGGAAAGCAACACAGCAGTGGAGCCAGAAGGGGAAAACACACGGGCTGTGTACTCAGTCTCATCTATTGCAGAATGGTGCTGGGAGTTTGTTAATACTTTCAGAGGCTTTCACTGCTTGGAGAGTGAGCTTATACAGATAAAGCAAATACCTGTCAGTAGGAATTTACATGCCCTCATTTTTTAAATACACATTGTGATGTTGTGCTGGGAATTTAGCAAGAGAAGACATTGAAATCCTGCCAAGGTGACTGAGATCTCACCTGCTGGGAATTTCAGCAGAACCTGGGGCAGTCCCTGGACTATCTGAAGCAATGCTTTGTCCTAAGAGCCAGCCAGGAGCTGTCTGGGCACCTTAGGGCTTGCCTGGGTTTACAGGGAGAGGGACCAAGCCTCACACTGCATGAGGGCACAATCAGTTCCTCATTAAATGACTAATTATCTCTCTGAATGAACTCGTGGGTCACCAAGAAGAAATGAAATGCACATGGATGAATAAATAACAAATACTACTGCCACGAAGTTCCATTAAAACCTCCCATTTCAGCTCTGATTTTAGGGAGGAATCACACAAAAAAATAATGTGGTTCCTTTGCCTTTCTGCATACAAAGCATGCTCCCAAGAATAGGCAGAGGAAGTACACAAATGAACAAAGGCTGGTGGAAAGAAGAGTTTTGTTTCAAATGGGGAGGGAAGGGAGGGACAGAAAAGCAGGTCCGAGTGGGGATGAAGGCTCAGGAACGTGGGGAAGGAGTGAGTGCAGAGTGGTGTTCTCCAGTTGCCCTTCCTGACTGTAACTGGGCTTCCTCTTTAAACAGTGTAAGTGAACCAAAAAAAGAGCCCATTTCCACAGTACCTGCGGCCACGAGAGGGAGTGAGATGTCCACAGGTCCTGGCTGGGATGAAATTCCTGCAGTGCAGGGCTGGATTCCACCTCTTCCCCAATCCCAGTGAGGAATCTGAGCCTAGAAATACACTCCACACAAGTCAGGTTGGAGCTGCAGGGCTTTTTGCCACATCCTCAAGAAGCAGATGGTTTTCCACCCCAGCTGCATGTCTGGGTGGGGATGGCAGTGCATGGTTTGGGGAGAGAAACAAGGCAGAGGAACCAGGGGTTGTCTCCAGTGACAGTCGTGGTGACCCCAACTCACCTTCTGATGGCAACCACATCTACAGGGAGCAGCAACACAGAGAATTTTATTAAGGAGCAAAGCACAGATCAAACAAAAATGAATCCAAGCATTGAAATCAGGGCAGAGATCATGGGTGTTTCAGCTGATTTGTAAAATCTGGACTCATTCACTTCTTATTGCACTGACGTGTCACTGAATCACGCGCTGCAATCTCTTGAAATGAAATTCTACACCAGTGACTTTAACAAAGAGTCTCAGCTGCCCCTGCAAATGCTTTGTCTAGGAGAAATACCAGACCAAGAGCATGGCTTTACAAACATTTCTGCCAAATGTTTATAACATTGCACCATTTTTCTGAAAAATAAAATGAAAAAGTATGATGGCAAGGGGAACAAGAGCAACAGAGGACACCAAAACATTTACTGAATCTTCATCATAGTTGAAACCATGACCAGATTCAGAGTTTGACTTTTGGCTGGACTACACTATAAATCATTTATGCCTGGATAAAATGCACTGATGACTTGAGAGCGGGCAGTGCCAGTCTGTGAGGGGAAGGTGGACCTCGAGGAATACGATTGAAAGGAGTTCTCAAAGATAGACCTTATCTTTGCATTACTCAAACCTCTGCCTGGCATCACTTTGTGTGACAGCAGCTTCTCACTCCAGGGAGACAAGGCAAGGCAGTTTAAATGCAGGATTTTTCCTATCTAAGGGGTAAGTTAATTCATGCTTTAAATCAGGGAATGAATGTTTTATGCTTTGCCCTGTATTTGCAAGACCTGTCTTGCATAAACTAATCCCGGGACACAAAGGAGAAGGAGATAGCTGCACTCCTGGAGGCCTGCTCAGCACTTTAATAGCCCCAAGCCATCTCCACAGATCTTCAGATCAAGGCATTATTGTGTTGTTAAAAAATAAATATTTAAAAGCCAGGGGTTTTAACATGGAAATGCTGAAAGCTTTTGCAGCGAATGTCATTTAACTTTAAAGCTCCTTCCTGTTGCTGCTTCGAGTTATTTCCATATGAAGTGGTGGGGAAGCTGAGGTGCTGAGCACTCCGGTGACTTTCCCAAGGTTACACAGTAGATAGGAGTGGAAATAAGTATTGCAGATTCTCTCTCCACTGCCAATACTGTCTCTACTCTATAAATCAATTCATTAAGTACAAGCAGTGAATTAGGAGGGTTTTTCTTCATTTGAATGTTAATAATATCTTGCTTTCACTGCAGGAAACTGAATTAGAGGACCGTGATTCATGGATTTGTAGGCGTAGACAGCTGTACACCAAGTACAAGGAATATTAACAGTTTTAATCGCCTGCAAGAACTACAGATAATTCAGTGTCTTCCACAGCAAACAAAATTACTGCTAAAATGGGTGACTTAGATCTAAGTACTTGATATTATAGCCCATAAGTCTGAGAGCAGTTTTACCCTTTCCCTTTTAAAAAAAGGCCCCGAGGTATTACACTCTAAGTGTAAATTAAGGTAAAACTCTGGCTTTGAGATGGATTTTTTTACCTCAGAACGTGTATCCATGGAGTTTGACTTTGTACTTTATTACTGCACAGAATGTTTATGTTGCATAAAGCTGTGTGCACATAAATCTTCCCAAGAGCTCCCCAGGAATTCTTGGCTCCGTGGTGCCCCTGCCTTCTCCTGCTTGGCCCCTGTCAGGGCAGGGAATGATGATGATGATGGTGAAGATGATGATGATGATGATGGTGAAGATGATGATGATGATGATGATGATGGTGATGATGATGATGTGTCACAGCAGCAGACAGATCTGTAAAGGAACAATAAGGTGTCTGCTCTGAGTGCCACCTTATCGCAGTAAAGTGGATTTTCTGAAAAGTGACAAGTCTGAAAACAAACTAAAAATCATTAGGGCTTTCTTGAATGTTTGCATTAGCTATTCCTCTATTGGATAAATTTTTTTAGCATCACAAGTGACTGATTCATCTTACTCAAAAGCTGGACATCAAACAATTCTTATTAGTACAATTTTTAACTCTGTTCCTCTGACCATCCAGTGGAATAGAATGTAATACCTGACTGGGATAGTAGCCAGAGG
Organism: Prinia subflava; assembly: GCF_021018805.1. NCBI lineage: Eukaryota > Metazoa > Chordata > Aves > Passeriformes > Cisticolidae > Prinia > Prinia subflava. Next base: position 3,304,216 of record NC_086267.1, on the reverse strand, counting down.
AAAGTTTATCTTCTGGATAAAATGTGACTTCTTCTGTCATTTTGGTGAAAGGAAAGGTCCTACCTTTAGGGACCTTTAAGAATAACAATACAACAAAAAGTAATTTTCAATTTTATTTTTTTATTGAACATGTTTTGTTAGACATTTTTGGTTTCTCTCTTTTTAGTCTGCAGTCATTCCACAATCCCTAAAAATGTCTTTTTGCTTGTAGCATTGCCTGAGAAAATGGACAGTGCAGTCCACATGTTACCACGTGGACAATATTTTTATCATATTCCTTTTTTGTGCCATTTACTTCTTGAAAAATTTACAAGAGCCTGAAGCAAACTTACTTTCTCTTCTGTGTTCCCCTCAAATGTGAGATTTAAGAGACTTCACTTATTCCTTTCTTGTGAGATGGATTTATTTTTGATGCTACTAAAGAAAAAAAGAAAAAATACGTAGAAGCGTTTCAGCTTGTGATGCCTGAGAACACTGCACAGTGCCCATTAACCTCACTAACATTCCCCAAGGAGGAAATTCTGGGGTTTATATATATTTTTTTTTTTGTTGATGTTACTCAGCTTTAGTGTCTTTGAAATGAGGCAGACCCCAGAATTGTAGAGAGCAGTGCAAGCAGATGTAGGAATGATTTATCCAGATGTAAATCATAAAACAGGCCCTGAGTCACCCCTGCTTGCACAGGAGCACCAGGTTATGGTGGGACAGCCCCTGGGTGCTGAGGCACCTCCACCTCCCCACACCACGGCTCCTACTGAAGATCCAGTGTTCCAACTGCTCCATGCCACTGTAGGGCCACCACACAGGCTGAAAAATCTGTGTTAGAGCAGCTTGCATCGCTCCAAATGGGACTGCAATAACACCCAGCAGGTTATTTTTTATGTTGTGGAGCACCAGAGAAGTCCCTTGGGAAGGCTGACCTGAAACAGAGACTGGACACAGAGAGAGAATAAAATAGGAATTTATTGAGAGGCCTCCAGGATACACCTTGGGCAGGACAGGGCCTGACCAGGGCTACACCCAAGGTGGACTAAAAATGGTCACAAAATGGCTTGGCTGGTCACGAGATCTTACATTTTTATCAGTTTTGGTCCATTTGCGTGTTGGGGTTTAATTGTCCCATTCCAGCTCCAGGCTGTGAGGACCCATCCTTCTTGTTCCTCTCTTCAGCCCACCCCTGTTTGTGCTTTTGGGCTGAAAGTTGTCCTTGGTGTGCAGCAGGACAAGGATTTGTTTTGTGTCCCTGCTGTGTGCAGAGCTGAGTGACCCCGAGTGTGAGCTCAGAGCTGCACCCTGGGCAGCGCAGGGGCTGAAACACAGGAAAGATAAAACTGAAGGCATCACCCCAGTCTGCTGCCCGTGAGGTGAGTGGTTTCTGAGGCAATTACGAGAGCTCCTCATTGTAATAATTAGCCTTGGTCCTGAGCAGGTTTGTGGGAAGCAGCCCCGGAGGCGGCGGGGCGGCTCCTTGGGGCAGCGCTGTGCCCGCTGATGAGATTCCACCTGACATCTCACCCGCCTTATTAACAGAGGCAGGGACATGTCAGGAGGCATCAAGTCAAGGTCTGCTGCCTCCCCCGAGGGACTCTGCACTTCTGCACAGCCAGAGAAACTTTTAAGGGGATGGAAAGTTCCCTTTAGATTGAAGACAACGGGGATCCTCGGCCGTGAACAGGACTGTGGATGCCTCAATTATATATCAACTATAAAAGTTTATATTTTAAAATTTATATAGAACTGCATATAAACTATAAAAACTGTAATAAGTTTTTGTCATCTTGAAGACTTTTTTTTTTTCCAGGGGATGTTTTCAACATTTGCTTTACACTTCAAAGGTAGAAACAAATCCCTTGCACCACAGGATTTCATCCCATTGGTTTGAGCATCTCTGTCACTGTTTTGTTTGGGTTTGTTCTTCATGTAGTGTAAAAGAACCTGGAGATTCTTTGCTTTAGAGTAGAAATTTGATTTATTTAATATACACAAACACATATGCACACCCTCATCCTGTCACTTTGCTTCCACTTGAACATGGTGCAAAATCTCATGTTCCTCATCTTGCCTCAAGTCCTAATGTACTGTTGGTTGTCCCTTTGTATTCCTGAGTGCTCCACAGTTCCAGTGCAGAGATGGATGCATTTTTCTGCAGTAATTATTGTGCAGAAATCCAGTTGTCCAGAATTAACCTGTAAAATGTGGAATTGTGCACTTCTGAGAATAGTGCACGTAATTTAATGAGTGTGAGATGCACATTGAAGGGCAGTTTTCAAGTCCCATTTTGAAAGTAGTCTGATCTTTTAAGGACTTAATTATATTTTTCATGAAGTATTTTTATGGTAAAGGGCAACAGAGAAGGGTGTAATAATTATTTCCATTATTTCTGCCTCTCGGCTGATGCTTGGAATTCCCACTGACACAAAGATGCTTTCTGCATATTTAAATCCATGGAGTGCAAGCAGCAATAATCAATAAAGGAGAAGGGAAGGAAGTACTAATGACTGTCTTGGGGTTGTTTTCTCTGCATTATAAAAAAGATTTAGAAGATCCAGCCTGTTTTTTAACTGTTGTTGTGAATAGCTTGTACCACATATAACTTAAATAAATACAGCCACAGAAGACATTTCACAGAATGTCTTTATTAAATTCCCTTATCAAAGCAGAGTGAGGAGTCACTCACTAAAAAACCTCGACCTCCAATTAAATCAGCACCTTTGTAAATTGAACTTTTCTTGCTGGGTGTATGTTTGGTGTTAATTTGCATCAAATCCTCTCAAGTGCACCATCCTTTTTGGTCAAAAATTTAGCCCATCAATGTTACAGTGTAAATTAAAAAATGAATTTGAGTTCTTTTTTGGGTTTTTGGGGGGCTCTTTTAGTCATTGAGGGGTTTGTCTGTGTTTTTTTAGGTTTTGTGGTTTTTTACAGTCTCTGGTGTACCATGCAGACCTCCTGATCTGGAGGGGCTTTATACTCAGACAATTTTCATGTGGCATTTTTGTAAACATCAGTCAACTGCTTTAATTGCTATAAATCCATTTGCTGTTCCTCAGAACAGGGCAAACTCCCCAAAAGGTTTTCTAAGGGGCACAGAGGACAAATGAAACCTCTACACTTGCCTCTGAGGGAATACAAACTTGGTTTGCAGATATTTCAAGATAATTTCTGGTTTCCCTTCCTTACAGCAAAGGAGAATTTCCTCCTTTCCACTGGAGCATTTTCCTTGGGATGCTCTGCCCTCTGCTCAGCCTCCGTGGGCTCTGGTGGGTGTTCAGCAGTTGTTCCCTCCCTGATAAGATCATAAGGAAATTAATTCCCAAAGGTTATTATTTTCTTGTCTTTTGAAGCAAATAGACCATGTTTATAGTGGTGAGCATGGGTTAAAAAATCCAGTCTATTAAACTTTGCACCAGAGCTGGATTAGGTGTTGTGGGGTATCTTGAGAATTTACCCAAACTTCCTTCTCACTTCAGCTTCACTGCTTGAAAAAGGTGCAGGTTGAAACAAGTTTCAGATATGAACATTGTGTTCAGCTCCACCTTCTGCTTTAAAGACTCTGACTTTCATAAATTTTCCTCAGGAAATCCTGTGTTGGATTTCTTACATAATTTTTATTATAGAAGCTCTTGAGCTTTTAGAAAATCTTGGGTCTCTGATCGCCATGAGGTTTTTCAGATCTCAACAGACCCACTGGTAAACCTGACCAAAGAAATACAATCTCAAAGGTTTTTTCCAACTGAGATGATTCTGTGATTCTGTGATTTGAGAGGAGTCCTGGTACCACCCTTCATTCCATTGCATACATCACTAGCAGTGCATAAACATGAGCACATCTCTGTCACTATCTTAGGAGGAATTTTATTTGCCTTTAATTTGCTTAAAGCTCTGCTAATTCTGGACCAGTGCATAAACTATGCAGAGGACAAGCTGCAGAAGCTGGATAGACTCATTCCTGAGGGAAAAAGGAAATATAATCCACACTCTCCAATCTCTTGTGACTGCATTTAGTGACTCTAAATGCTTTGCAGAAGGGAGTGACCACACGTCTGTGTAAGCCATGCTGTCTGGGGCAGATGATGGAAGCCTTTTGATGGGTTTAGGCTGCTCTCGTTTGGCTGCTGAACTGCAGTGTCTGAAGTTTTCAAATTCAATCATTGCTGCTGCTGTTGATTAATTTTGATGCAATTTCCCCTCCAGTGGCACAGCAGCAGCAGCAGTAGAGAAAGACTGGGTAAGGTGCAACTCAAAGCTTCAGCTCACGGTTTTTACCATCTCATAAATTTTAAGCCTTCTGTTTTTTCAGTGCTTTTTAGATGTAAGATCAGAGGGAAAACTGCCCAGAGGTATCCCTTGGCTGCATTCATAAAACTGCCCAGTCAGAGCAGAGGAAAATTTTTCTCAACAGAAAAAAAAAAACCAAATACAAATCAACAACACTAAAGCCAAAATGGTAAAGACCTGAATAAAAATGGGATTTCTGAGATGCTGCTGAGCACTTGTTTTCAGTGCTTGCTGAATTAACACCCTGCTGGTCACTCAGGCTCAAGCAGTGGTGCCCAGGACAGGTTGTGATGTCTGAAAATGAGGAGGAAACCCCTTTGTGACCATCCTGTGCACCTGGTACTGCAGCCTGGCCGTGACATGTGCCTTCACCCAGTGAAGCATAAGCCTGGAATAATAACTTCCTTCATGGAAAACATGCTCAGTTAGCTGCTCAGAAATGTGCACGAGGATGGGCAGTTTTCAGTCTGAGTCTCTGCTAAGGAAGGATTCACTGGCTGAGACCCAAACCCTTCACGTGTGTCTGCACAGAGATTGCTCTTTCTTTTCAACTCCTTTACTCCAATTATTTCGGGATGTTTTGAGCACTTTTAAGGGATGTGCTGGAAGATTCCAGGGGGAAGATGGAAACTCTGTCAGGAGCAAATGTCTTTTCTCTTAGTTTCTTGACATGATACAGTTCTGCAAGCACACTAAGAATCCAGGACCAGTGACTTGTCACTGCCTTTATTTTCAGAATTTCTCCTGGCAGTATCCTGAATAAAAAAAATTAAAGGATGGAAATATACATCATTGTTTTTAGTCCAAAGCCTGCCTACTGTTGTGCTTATCCACATCCTGCTACTGGAAGGTGTGGAGAGAAATTGGTTTTCCTTCTTTGTTCTCCACAGAGGGATTCGAAACAAATTCCTCTACACTTAGAGCTGGAACTGGAATTGTTACCCTGAATTACAAGAATGTTTTTCAAGCCCATTCTGTCCCTCTAGGGGAACCTGGGAGGCAGAATCCCAGATAAATCAGCCGGCAGTCAAAATCTGATCAATGTGGGATCCCACCTGTGTGGAAGAAGAATATTTGGGGTTTTTGTTGGGCATCAATTTCTAATTGGGAAGCTTGTGCTTTTTCAAACCTGTATGAACTAAAATGTAGTACTGGAAGTATGAAAAAAGGTGGAAAAGCTCTGGGCTTTTGCTTGGGAGCACTGAAGAAGCACAGCTTATAAAACCCCTTTATTTCTGAGACTACTCACTGAAGCAATTTTGTGTTTTACCAGTGTCAGCTGAGGTACATAAGAACACCACCTGATTTATGTCTTTTATTTTTTATACAGAATGATTGGGGTTTCTTTAATAGGAAGAGGAACAAGGGAACCTGAGAGACAGGCAAACTGTAGAAATATGGTAAAACTTGTTAATAATTCACCAGAAGGGAGCAGAGCAGTTGTGGCTGCCCAGTGTCCAAGGGCACAAGAGGGTGCTGTGCACTCAGCACATCACAGCCAAACCTCCAGGTTACTGCCACTGACTGATGCAAATAAACCATTTAAAAGTAAAGCTTTAACTTTTTTTTTTTTTTTAGATAAAAAGCTTTGCTTTCTTCCTGCTAGTCAAAACTGCACAAATTGTTTGGCAAGCGAATGAAGCTTCAAAAAGATTCAAAAGGATTTCTGTGCTGAGAGGGAAACAGCTGAGAAACAGAAATAAGCAGGAGCTAGAAAAGGAAAAAGTGAAACAGGAAATGTTGCACAGAGAAAGATGGGTGAGGAAGAAAGCCTCTGAAATCAAAGACAGCACAGAAAGGCTTCAGCCCATGGCAGGCACTGCAGCTGGGCTTGTAGAGCACAAGATCAGAGCTGTCACACTTTGGCAGAGAAACTCAGTTTCCCTGGCTGCTGTGGGAGCAGGGCTGATGCTCCACAAACCTCTGGGACACCTATCCCAAAATATCCAGAGCCTGACGGGAATCCCTCATCTCCTGCCAAGCCCTCCACCAAGATCTCAGCCAGGAGAAGCCCACAGGCTGTGTGCAGACACTGCCAGCTGCACAGGAGAGTGCAGAGCTCTCTCTGAGGGTGGGGTGGGATACAGGAATAACAGGTGAGGGGTCCAGGTGAGCAGCTGAGCAAAAGGAAGGTCTGCTCTGTACAGAGAGGAGGGGTGGTTTTAACAAGGGCTGGTGGAATTCTTAGGGAAGCTGAGTCCTTTCCCACCCCTGCCACTAGCATGTTCTTGGAACTTTCACAAATGATGCCTTATTGTCTGTAGTCTCCCATCTGTGAAGGCTGAGGCATCTTGGAAATGAAAATGTCACATCCTGATTCTGAACACTTGATAGAAAAAGTGGGGGTCTGCAGAGGAGGAGCCACAGAGATCCTTAAATCCTGTGAATAAATACCTGCTCTTAACAGAGAGCTGAACCTCTCCATATAAAATTACATTGCTAAAGACATCAAATCTGTTCTGCTTTGCTGTGTTAGAAGCATGTTTATCTCTGACCTAAAACCTTAGTTCGATTAGGGGCAGAAAACCAGCAGATTGCAGCAGGAGCAATTGTTTACAAGATACAGCCCTGAGAGTTTAAAAAGCAAGATACAGCCCTGAGAGTTTGAAAAGCAAGATACAGCCCTGAGAGTTTGAAAAGCAAGATAAAGCCCTGAGAGTTTAAAAAGCATCAGTTCTGCATGAGAAATACCAGTTGCAGTCACTGCTTGATGCCAGTTCAATGAATCCTGACCCCAAGAGTTATTTTGCATATTTGGGTTTTTCTAATCGGAGGCAGCCTGTCACTTCCTCTGTAATTTAAAGGTAAATATTTAAAATAATCACCTCAGGAATTTATTTGGGCTTTGCCTTGGTGGTTTATAGAGGCAGCTGTGCCCGTTTCTTTCTGGGTGGTGTTTTCAAAGTGATTTAAGACATGAAAGGTACCTGGAGCAGGATGTGTCTCTATGGGAGGGTTCTAGACACTGTCTCAAGGTGGTTTAGCTAAAAGTCCTGTGAATTAGAAACAAGGTGTGTTGCAAAATGTGAGAGAGGTGCTCAAACAAACCCTGCCATGTTCCTTTCCCAAGAGCAGTGCAGGGAAATGCTGAGGTTGGAAGGGACCTCTGGTCCCCTGCTCAAGCAGAGTCAGAGCAAGTTTGCCCAGAGCTGTCCCCAGCGGGGTTTTGTGGTGATGTTCAGCCTTTCTGGGAAGCCTGGCCACCCTCACAGTAAGAGAAGTGTTTCCTTGTGTTCGGGTGGTTTTCAATCTGTGCCCATTTCATCTTTTTCTCTCAGTGGGGCTACTGAGAGCAGTGTGGCTCCCTCTTTGTTCCCTCCCAGCAGTTCAGGGTTTCTGGGTAGGTACTAAAGGAGAGGTGAGGGATGCTGCTTTCATTGTTTGAATTTAGGCACAGCTATCTTGGAGGAAAGGCCTTCTGAGAAGGAAATTTTTGTCCCATATTCTGGATGAAAGATAATCCAGTTATAAAATATGATCCTAAATCGAAATTTCTGGCCTCTCTTTGACCTAAGAATGAGCTTGCCAAAGGTGTTTGACTTTGTGCTCTTCTCATCAGGATACACCCACCCAAACACCATCTGTCTCCAGAAGAGCCTTCCACCACAGCACCCAAATACCATCTGCCTCTAGAAAAATCTCCCACCACAGCACACAGGTGTGACCCCAGCTCTGCAGGCTCTGCTTGCACACCCTGCACAGAGAGGGAGGGATGGAGTTAAAGGCTGAGCGTGGAGCTGGCTGAGGACTTGCCTTTGTGGGTGTGGGTTTGAGAATGTCACGAAAACACAGATGCCTTGATGTAAAATCATTTCTGCTGTCCCACAGGAGACGGGCAGATGGACTGTCAAATATTTCAACCCCCTGAAAATGAAGAAAAACAGTTCAATTTTAAAGGTTTGATCCATGTTTTGCACTATTACTGGTGCTGTAGCAGAAAGCAGTTTTTTGGGTCATTAAAGGAGGAAGGAAAAGCCCCTCACTTTGGAGACTGTATTCCTTGTTGCTGCTGTAGGTTGTTCTTGGTTAAGACATTGATATTTAGATGATGTGAACAGGCTTGCTCTAACAGCTGAGGAATCCAGAAACAGCACAAAGCAGAGCTGCTTGTCTGTGGGCTCCCCCCTTCTGCTCCCTGCTTTACAAATAAAAGGGAAAACTGTCCCTAGCAGGCATTCAGGACACTGCCTGACCCTTGCTTGCATTTCCAGAGCTGTTGGTCACCTTGATGGAGGCTCCAGCCAGGAAACCCTGTAAGTGATCTCATCAGGGATTTTTACCTGAAAGGCTTTTCAAGCAGAAGCTGTTGCTGGCAGAGTCACAGGATCAGGTGTGATTTCCCCTTTGCTGGAATATACAGCAAATATTCAAACAGGCTCTGGGCTTTTTTTAGCTCACAAAAGCAAGGGAGTCCTTTGAAAGATCCTCCCTGTACCCAATCACCGCTTTCCTCACCCTGCACAGCATCACAATATTCTGACAGTGTAAATCCTCACATTTGCCTCCCTCCCTCCCTCCTCCCTCCCCCTCCAGACTGCTGCTATCGGATCTGTGATGATATGTGATCTCCTGGATACAATCAGGCACACACACAAGTACCAGGCACTCCTGCTCAGCCCAGCAAAATGTCTTTCTCCTAGAAGTGGTGCTCATCACAGCCTGCAGATCCTTGACGATGTTGCCATGCTTTCCTGCCTGCCTCCTGCCTTTTGCTGCCTTTGCCTGCCTGCTTTTCCTGCCCGGGGGGCAGCTTTGCCCTGCTGTCTGTAGCTGTATGGACTACCACACCATAGACTGCCGGGATCAAGGACTCCCGAGTGTTCCCAACCCCTTCCCATTGGATGTACGGAAACTTCTCATAGCTGATAACAACATCCAGGCAATACCAGCTGACTTCTTCATATTTTATGGAGACCTAGTCTATTTGGACTTCAGGAACAACTCCCTCACCTCTTTAGAAGAGGGCACTTTTAGCAGTTCTACCAAACTGGTGTACTTAGACTTAAGCTACAACAATTTAACCCAGCTCGACGCCGGGACATTCAAATCAGCAGAGAAGCTGATAAAACTGAGCCTTGGGAACAATAACCTGGTGGAGGTGGACGTGGCTGCTTTTGAGAACCTGGACCAGCTCCAAGTGTTAGAACTGAATGACAATAACTTACAGAGCCTCAACGTGGCAGCCCTGGAAGCGCTGCCCTCCCTGCGGACCATCCGCCTGGAGGGCAACCCGTGGGTGTGTGACTGTGACTTTGCCAACCTTTTCAGCTGGATACAGGACAATGCATCCAAGCTCCAGAAAGGTAAAGCTCCGTGGCTGCTCAGTGCAGTCTGTGTGTCTGTGTGTGGCTGCTCCCACTGTCTGTGTGCTGCCTGCAGTCTGCTCAGGCTGTAATTGCATGCTTTCAGCAAAGGAGCCCCTTAAATTCCTGTTGGCTTCTTTTAGCAGCAGGTCCTCCTCCCACTTAAGAAATAAAATTTAAAAAATTAAGCCCCAATGATTTTGATTTATAGACTAAACTTGCATAGGCAGTGAAAGAGCCTTTTCAAATTCATTCAGCCCGGAGCTGGTTCTCTTCCAGACTTCATTTTCTCTCTGGTAAATATATTTTCTACAATAAGCCCTTTGAGCAGCTAAATATTCTGTGCCACCTCCTTAGGAAAACTGATTTTCCTCTCATTTGAGGTTCACTTATGAAGCTGTTACAAAAGAGTTAAATCCCCATTTTATGCAACTGTGATTGTCAGCCCCTTCCTGGAAGTATTTTGTTGTGATGCTCTGTGTTTGAAACACTTCAGCATCTCCAAATGGGCTCTTTTCATAAAAAAAGCACTGCTTCCAATATGGGAAATGAAGGGGCTTCAGAACTCCCCAAAATGCAACATATATAATCCTGGTATGTGAGCCTGTAATTTTTAGAAAGGCACAGGGGGAAAAATGAAAGTGTTAAGATTGCCATGTCTAGGGAATCCAGACTCTTGCTCCACATGTCCCACCAGACCCCAAAGCCTCTCTTAATCCAGCTTTAGCAGGAGATCAGCTCATGGTTCATGGCTCCCTACAAGCACCAGGGCACAACTCCTGCCACTGAGCAGCACCAGCTGCTCCCAAAGGCAGAGCAGGGAAACCTCAGGAGGGCCCAGAGGGGACAGAGGGGACAGAGGGGACACCTTCCACTGTCCCAGGCTGCTCGAACCCCATTCAGCCTGGCCTTGGGCACTGCCAGGGATCCAGGGACAGCCACATCTTCTCTGGCAACCTGTGCCAGGGCCTCCCCACCCTCACAGGGAAGGATTTTTTCCTCATAGCCCATCTAAAGCTACTCCCTGTCAGTTTGAGGCTGTTCCTGTGTGTCCTGGCACTCCAGGCTCAGACTCTGCAGTCAGTTATTCGGGTTCTTCCCATGCTTGTGACCTTGGGTAGCATCTTTCTAATACACTCATCCACATTGTCCTGAATATCCTTAGCTGTAGGTCAGCTGCTATAAGAAAGAAGTGATCTGAGGGAAAAGTGTTAGGTTTTTTCCTCTCTGTCCAGTGAAATTTTAATCTGGATTCTTTCTAAACCAAACCCATTATCCCACCTTTCCTGATGCTTTAGTTAAAGTTTGCTCAATTTTAGTCAAGTGTTTACCCGTCTCTAATGTTAAATATGAGTTCACACAGCTGTCCACTTTCCCCAGGATTTTACTGAAATTCCAGGTTGTTCCCCTTCATTCTGAGTCTGTTCAATTTGAGTCTGTCCTACCTCTTTCTCTGCTGCCCCCTCAGTGTTTTAAAGTCTATCTGAACTTATTTCTGGACATCTCAAGTAAGTGAGCTCTCCCCTAGCACTGCCAGTTTCCCAGTGCCTTCCCAAGCTCAGAGAAGCTTTCCCACAGCCTTCTCTCTCATCCATAGCTGTGTTTTGGCCAAACAGATGAAAAAATGCCTAACTTATCCAGATCTTCCAAACTTTAACTAAGACTTGATCTGGGAAGACAAAGAAGGAAGCAGCAAATGTTCCAGTGGTTGGTTTGATCTGAGCTGCCCTGTAAGGGTTTGGATTTTGTTGCCTGGAGTGAGTCCCCTGATGCAGAAAAGCATCAGGGCTTCTTGGGAGCTGCTGCCACAAAACCACTCACTGCCTCCTTTAATAAAGCACCAAAACATTCCTCACAAAGGTGACTGCAAAACTAACCCCAAAAAGGAAAGTCTGTCTCAAAGACTTTTTGAAATACGCGGCCACAGTTGCGTGCCTTGCAAAACAACTTTTGGAAAGCCAGAGTTAAATTATTAGAATTATGACTTGATCACATTTAACACCCAGTTTCCAGTTTTTAATGATGTCACAACATGATTCTTGATTAAATTAGTGTTACTTGTCTGGTTATGCTTATCCAAGACCACGCTTGCCTGGCCTTTCCTGGGAATAGTGGGAAGGGCAACTCAATAAACACTGAGCATTCAGACTCCCTGGCTGCTCCTGACAGCTCTGTAAAGCTGAGATGAGGGATCCTTGCAGCAAACTCACCAGGATAAGTAGGGCAGCAGGCTTTCTGTCTGGAAATACAGGAGGAAAGACAAGGATGCATTTCCAGGGCCCAAGAAAAGATCTTGGCTGCTTCTGCCTTGGAATTCTGCAGCAGCTCAAGGCTTTGTGTACACAGGGCTGGGAGAAGCACATTTTCAGAAAGATTCAGGGTGTGGGCATTCATTTAGGTTCCTCACTCTGAATGACACTTGAAGTAGTTGGATTTGCCTGTCTGAGGGGAGTCCTCAGTAGCTGAGATGTCCCCTGAGCCCAGCACTGCTCCACCTCTCACTGCAGCACTGCAGGGAGCTCAGCAGCCCGGGCCGCCCTTGGCTTCTGCAAAAGAAACACCAAGTCGATTTAAAAAGGGGAGTTTTGTCTCTGTGAACTGAAATCTGGATAATTGATCCTGTCCCTCTGTAATTAAGGTTGCTGGAGGGCTCAGTGATCTGAACAAAAGCTGTGCTTCAACTCATTAGTTTTGCAGGAGTCAGGTCCATTTTCCTCCTGGCACAGTACCAGGAAGAGCTTGTAAAGCTCTAACTTCTGCTGCCCTGCCTGCCCAGCTGAGCTGCCTCTGCTCATCCAACCTGTGGCTTCACACAAACACCTGGGATTGCACCCATTTCACAGATTTCAGCACTTATTCATCTGGCCTAAATTTTAAATAAAGGCTTAATTGGCATTAGGTGAATACCTTCCCCAGATTATACCCTCATCCTGGCAAATTTGCAGGCAGACTTATTAAAAACTGCACTAAAATTTTGTGATTGAAACTAGCACTTTAAAACAGCAAACACTTTTTTTACCACAAAGACATATTAAATCCAGCATTTTCTTCATACTACAAAAAACCCAATCAACAAGTTTCCCCTCTGGTTTGGTTAGTAATTGATTAAAAAAAAAATGAGCATAGTGCAAAGAAGGCAAAAGAAATGTGTAGAGAAATGGGATGGTGATAAGTGGAAAATAATGGAAAAGTTCTTTTTCCTGGAGAAGACAGCGTTTGCTGTTGCATGGTTAAGTACAACACTTAGGAAGATTTTCTGCTGAAGGGTGTTGGTTGTGTAGACATTTTACACCTGAAAGGCACATGGTGATGAATGGCACATACTAAAGCCTTCCCATAAGGAGGATATGGATATTAGGAATATAGGATTTTTTTGGAAATAGGAGAGTTGCTGCTAGATCTTTACCCCTAAAAAGACAAGTATGAAAACTTTCATGGTAGATTTTATTCCATAGGGCCATGAAAACTCATAGGACAAAAAAAAAAAAAACCTTAAAAGAACCAATTCCTAAGCTGGTCTACAAAAATACACTTGGCAAATTCTTGTGTTGGCCAGGCTTCCTTCTCCTCTCAGAGCTTGTTGTTCATCACATTTATCTTGGCTAAAAATGCAGTTTTCTTTCTTTCCTCACCTCTTAAATTAGTTCTTTTAGTAACACTGTTTGAAACTCAGGGCTCAGCCAGCAGAAGATTGTCACTGGTGCAAATGACCTACAGAACAGAGGGTTATGAACCTCCAATTTCAGTGTTCAAATACAAAAGGCTTTGATGGAATAAATTTTTGCTGAAACATCTTGTTTAAAGTCAGTGCAAAAGGCATTTCTTGAATCTCTCTGAGGATCCCATCAGGATGAAGGGACTGGACTCAGATAAATGTCTGTAACAAAGCCAAGCAAGTAATCTGCAATGGCCACATTGAAGGGCTTTGTTGACATTCCCGTTCTGATTTTTATTTTCTGTGAACATGCTTTGGACAGCTGAGCCTGTGACCTTGTTTGCTAATGACTAATGTATTTTTAACATTACTTTTAATTAGAGCTTAAGTATTCTTTGGAGTGTGACTGTAGTGTCTCCTTTCTGTCATCTTGCCCTCATTTTGCTTTTTTACTTCCTTTCTTCCCCTTAACTTTGGGAAGTTGTATACAGTTTCTGGGAATAATTAATTTATTTGTTTAGTTATTTAAGTTCTCCACTACCCTTTGCAAGACTTAAAAAAATTGCTGCTCTCTATAAAAACAGCACTAGAAAAACTTTCAGCAACAGTTTACACTGAGCATTTTTATGGGTAGCCTTTGTACATTTGCATTTCCAGGAAGATTGGAAAAACTCACTCAGAAGTGGCCAGAGACAGAATTCCAAATAGATTTGTGCTGTGATAAATAAAATAGATGTTCTGAATGTCTGAAATTGAAGTAGGCAAAGTTTGAGATGAGGACTGGTGCTCAGGGCTCATTTGATCAACTGTTGCTTCAGTCTGGAAAGTTGTGGGCAGTGGCTGCACATTTCTAAGATATTCCAAGGGGGTTTTGGTGTCAGTACTGACAGAGATATTGTTGAAAGGCTACTTGAAAGGCTTCTGTAGCTTTCAAGACCTCTTCAGAATGGATGGAGAAGTAAATTCTGGTAAAGTGGGATATTTCCAGTTAAAGCCTATCTATGCAAAAGACAGGGGAGAAGGGTGGCAGTGAGAGGAGGTAGGAAAAAAACCAAGAGCAGGTAACAGTGAGGCTGTAAGCAGGAAATTCAGACTGAATTCAGTCCTAAAAGAGAAATTCAGAAGTGAATCAGTGTAGTGAGAATCATAAAATACAATTATTTAGGTTGGAAAAGACCTGCAAAGCCAAGGAGTCCAATCTGTGCCCCATCCCCACCTTGTCCCCAGCCCAGAGCACTGAGTGCCACCTCCAGGTGACACCTCCAGGGACACACTCCAAACCTCCCTGGGCAGTTCCAATGCTGAGCTCCCTTTCCATGGGGAAATTCCTGCTGCTGTCCCCCCTGAGCCTCCCCTGGCCCAGCCTGGGGCCGTTCCCTCTCCTCCTGTCCCTGTTCCTGGGAGCAGAGCCCAACCTGGGGCTGTCCCCTCCTGTCAGGAGCTGTGTAGAGCCAGAAGTTCCCCCTGAGCCTCCTTTTCTCCAGCCTGAGCCCCCACAGCTCCCTCAGCTGCCCCCCACAGGAGTCACCCTCCAGACCCCTCCAGACCCAGGACAATGGGATGGTTTTTCCTCGCCTGTTTGGACATTCTGTGCCATGAGGGTACCATCTCCTGCTTCTTGGCTCTTTCTACGATCCCATTCCAATCTGAGATCTATTGCATAACTTATTCCATAAATTAAACAATCTCTCATTTCATTAATCCAGGCCTTTAATGGGTTTAACAGAAAACATTAAACATTTTCTTCAAAACAAAGCATAATAACGACACAAGGGGATGGGGTTTGTTTAACACTTGAACCAACAGCTAAGAAACTGAGAGTTTTACATCTCCTCTTGACTTATCAGTCTTTATTAGCACTTATTTGTTCATCTGCTGTGGAGGAAAGGCTCCTTAACTCCCTGTACCAATTTAGAACCTGAGGGAGCTGCAGCTCGAGAGGACAGGCTGTTCTGTCCATTGCAACCACCAGCTCTCCCCCAGTACCGTGCACATGCTCCCACATCACCAGGACAGAACACAAGATCTGTGTGTCTGCAAAGGAATTAAAAGCCCTAAGACATTTCACACATTCAGCAGCTTTTATCCCGCTCAAGCAGAAACTCCTCACAGAAATTATATTCCTTAACAAGCGCATCAAATCTGTTTCTATATATACACATATATAAATATATAATTTGATCTCCCAGACATTTTCAGTAAAATGATCTGACTGCCACTGGCTTTTCACTCTGTTTCTTGCCTCCTAAGGTTATTTGGAGTGCTTCCATCTTTCACGTGTTTGAGGATGTGAGGACAGCATTTGCAGATGTGAACACCTGATGCTGAACTTTATATTTGGGCATTGAGACAAATGCTAAGTCCCCTCCGAAGCTGTTCTGCAAATCTTTAGGGCACTTGGCCACAAAAGTTTTACTTAGGGACCTAAATCTGGGCTTCAAGTCTTTTAATCTTTGCTATTCTGATTGCTCAAGGCTATTTTCAATGAAATCTCACTTCACAGGCAATGCCTCTCTCATTGCCTATTAATACATCCAAGACATTTGTGACAGTGTTTAAGGAGACTAAGGCAAACCATAGCTGGGAGCAAAATACCACACAAGAAACAACATGCCACATTTAAACATTTCAAATCTGTGTCAATTACATTCAGCAACATGAGGCAACAGCTAAATTCCACCCAAAAGGGCATTTTTACTCAAAAAAAAAAAAAAAAAAAAAAAAAAAAAAAAAAAAAAAAAAAGCGCCTATTGTAGTGCTCTTATATTTACTGTATCCATAGTAGGGAACATGTGTGCATGCAGCTTATTTAAACATTTATGGTTTCAGATGTTTCTGTGGATGTATTTCCATACATCCCAGTGCATGTCCCAGTGTGCCTTGGCATTATCTCATCCTGCTGTCCATGGCTGAATGGAAGGAAGCTCTTTGTCCTGGTACCTGCTTTTTGTGAACTCTAAAAGACCCCAAAAGAATTGAGGCTTTTTATTTTCTTTTTTCATTTTTTTTTAAACTCAGCATCCAAAATTATAGCTGGGCAACCTCTGTCTACTAACAGACAGACCAGGACATTGAAATGGCAATGAATTCCAGAGGTTGTCCAGTCAAAGATGTATTCAGCAGAGGGATTAGAAATAGGCAGAGGCAGAAGGACACAAGCAGCCCTTCAAAACAAGGTGAAGTGGACCTGGAGAAGGTGATGCCCTTGGTGCTTGTCCTTAGCTGTACAGAGGAGGATAAACCCAAACTCACAGTGCAGTAGGGCAGCAGTCAATATATCCAGGGAAAACCCCTGGCACAGCCAGGAGCAGGCAACGTCAGTGCCCTCCATGGCTTAAAAATTCACTGATCACAAGAACCTGTGAGAAACGTTCTGGATTATGGCTACGAAATCCCAGCAGGGTCCAGATGAAACAGGGCCTCGGGGTTTTTGTGGGGGTTTGAGATGGTGAGATCAGCCCAGTTATCACTTTGGGGCATTACAGCATTGCTGGTCTCTTCTCAGTAATTTACAAGGAAATTATTCATTATTTGCATGCAGACTGGTTTTTGGGCTGCTTCTGTTTTCTAGGAGCAGGGAAAGAGTTAAGCCTGGGCATAGTCCCGAACAGAAACAAACTCAGAGTGGTTTGTAGGACCTAGCAGCAGCCTAATTGCCTGTGATTAATTGGCAGGGTTTGAGTGCTGGGCTTGGTGGAGTTGCACCCCTCCAATATAAGGTGTCCAAAGTCATATTGTTGTGAAACTTGTCTGGGAATTTCATTGGAATAGCTCTACCTGGAGCCCTCCTGCATCACTTCTTTATGTCCACACTTTCTTTTTCTTCTTTTTAAAAACCCACCTCTCCTTTTAACATCACGGTTCTGGAATCCCAGCACTTTCACTTCCCATGTTACTCAGACAATCTGCTCCCCAGGGTACAGACCTTATTTTCATCCTTATTTTTCCAGAGCTGAGACAAGCCTGTGGAGAGTGCAGCACCTGTGCCTTGCCTGGCACTTGAAAGCAATCAGCACCAGTGCAATGCATCTGCTCTGCTGATGACATAGCAGAAGGATACAGGGTGTGTGACATTGTCCTTGGGACAGCTGGAGTCATTACAGATAATGGGATGGCCCTGACCAAAATAACCCGGGCTGTGTATTTATAGCACACTCACACTTGTTATTTCATTTACAGTTTTGTTTGGTATGAAGAAGCAACTCCTTGAATATGTTGTGGGAGCGATGAGGTAGATATATATAACTGTCATCAAAGGCTCTCTTGCTGCAGCCAAGCACTAAATACAGAGCTGCTTTGAGATGCCCTTTACAAAAATCCTGGCTGGTCTTCTAAAAGAATAAATTCTACAGAATGAACAAATAGTTAAAAAAAATACAGAAACCCCCCACAAACAAACTATAAAAATTAATACCACTCAAGTAAAAGTGCGTGAAAGCAGAGTTAAAAGTAAAAGCAGAGCTCTGAGGTTAAATGGCATCTTCTGTCCTCCGTAGGTTCTGTGTGGGGACAGGGATTTGATGGAGCCAGTCTAGATGCAGCAGAATCACACCAAGGAAAAAAACCTACAGCCTGTAATTAACACTGATAACTTTCTACAAACCATCCTTTAGTTCATTGTTCTGTTTAATGCCCTGGAATTGCTGCCTGCCCAAGGAAAGAACAAAGCTGGATCTGTTGCTGGGCACCAGTGGAACAGGACAGGAGGGGTACAGACCATCAGTTCTCTGGACTCCCATGTAAGAACAACCTGCTTGTAAATAATGGAAAGCAGGGCTGTGTTTCCATGGAAGGAAGCAGATGAAATGGGTTTGTCCATTTCTCATCTTGTGACCTGCAAGTGATGGTATTTTCAGGTGAAGGGTTGGAAGCTCTGGTGCAACAACTGCTGCATCAGCTTTGGAAGAAGAAATTCCTTGTGTCACCAGAGACAGAACTGCTGGTCTCACTGCTGCCTGTTCCAAATGAACAGTCTGTTCCAAATTCTCTTCAGAGTCTAAAGAAAGGCTTCTGTTTGGCTGTGCTGGCTTTTTCAACAGTGTTGATTCAAATTAAGTTGATAAAATCACGCACAAAGGCCCTCTAACTAGTTAAAGTTAGCAAGTGGTATGTCTTATTTTGACAAAGGTGGAGTCATCTCCTAGAGTCATGCCCTTGATTTACAGGTTCTTTGCCCTCTATTTATTTACAAAAGTCTTACATACTCAAAATGTTTATACATCTGCATAATCCCAGAGCCTTCCACTCTGGCTTTGTATTAAAATGAGCTCAGAGTCCTTCATGCCTCCACAATTCTCCCCTCAGATTGGGTCGGTGGTCCTTGAAATGGGTCAGGGGTCTTGAAAGATGAAGTCAGGGATGTCTTCCTGGTGACCTTTCTACCTTTACAAATGCTGGCAGGCTTTTGTGACCTTTTGGCATAATCCAATCTTCTCTTGGTTGGTTCCAATTGGTTTCTGTGTTCAGGTGCCGTCACAGTTTCAATGCTTACAATGACCCATTTATCTCATTTCCTTCTACAAACACAACTAAAACAAGCAAATACATGCTCTGGCTTAAGCATCTAAATATTATTAACCCATCTCTGCTCTTCTAACTTAAATCCTAATTAATACAAATTGCATCTACCCCTTAACTAAAACCTTAACTCTTTAAATTCTTAACTCAGTGTCACGACTCAGCGAAGAGAAACCCCCACGCAACAGGAGGGACTGATCCGTGCTCCTTTCCCTCAGTCACTGCCCTGGGCTTCCCCTGAGCTCTGCAGCCTGCCCTGGCTGCTTCCAGCACAGCTGCAGGAGGCTGCCCTGTGTGGGGACAGGAGATCTCAGCTCCCTCCTGGCTTTTGGAAGGGGTGGAGCAGACACAGCACGGCTGAAGCTGCAGCTGGGCAGCACTGGCCCTGGCCCCTGCTCTGTGGTGCTGTATTTCATCTGCTGGCGTCTGTTATTCCAAATAACTAAGAATTCTCTAAAAATCTGAGGCCACAGAAGCCTGTTGGGCTGGGGGATGGAAATGCCATGGACACACAGCAAGGCAGAGCCCAAAGCAGGGACAGCACCCCAGGATCATCACTAGAGAGGAACTGGACCAAGGAACTCAGCAGCAGTTCTCATGTCATTAACACACAATTCTTACATTTCCCCTTTACATTCATGTCCTTAATAATGAGACAAAAGCTGCCTGGCCGGCAGCTCTACAGACTTAATTCACTTCAGCACTGGTTCCATTCTAGCCCTCTCCTGATGTTCCCCCGTGGTGAACGAGGAAGGAGCTGGGATACAGAGTGAACTGTGTGCTTTCCCTGTCCAGGATCCAGCTGTGTCCTCAGCACTTCTTAAACCTGCAGGTTTTTGCTTCCACTACAAAGAACCCAGCTCTGGGCATTCTCCAGTAATGCAGGGAGGAACAATATCTGTCAGTCTGCATGGCCTCAGGACAGCCAGAGAGAAAAGGTGGAGGCAGGACACTGACAAACAAGCATCCATTAAACCCAAACTGTTGTTTGACCAGAAAAAAACCCACAACAACTCTAGTTTGGAACTACATGGAGAAAAGTACTGTAGAAGGGTATGGAGGGAACTTCAGTACCCCTCTGACCCTGTTTTGGAGTCAGAGTCTGTGTTCAGATGGAGTAGTTGGGAATTGCTTTCAGGTCTCCAGGTTTAGATGCATCCAAGGTTCAACATTCACTATTTAAATTCCTCCAAATCATGGTCCTAGATCACACCTGATCCCTGGAAGGCTGAAGGTGAAATAACTTAATTTCCAGGAGATGCTCAAAGGGGCTAAGTAATGACTTTTGGATAGTGACAGGTTTTGTTCCATTTTTCCCTGAATATTGTACAACTTCATAATTAACCTGGAATTAACCCTAAAACTTTCCTTCAGCCATTCAATCTCTGACCCAGAACAACAGAAGAATTCATCAGTACTCTGCTGAGCTGTTCCCCTCTGCTCTTCCTTGCAGGTCTCCATGAAATCCAGTGTTCCCTGCCCGTGGAGAACAGAAGGATCTTTCTGAACGAGTTGTCTGAGGTCAGCTTTAGTGAATGCAAATTCAGCTTGTCACTGACAGACCTTTTCATCATCATCTTCTCTGGAGTGGCCGTGTCCATTGCTGCAATCCTGTCCAGCTTCTTCCTGGCCACCCTGGTGCACTGCTTCCAGAGGTGTGCTCCCAGCAAGGACGACGACGACGATGAAGATGACAGTGAGGACTGAGCTCAGTCGAAATCCTTAACTTCCCTTGGTTCATCAGTTACCAGATCATCAGC
Organism: Prinia subflava; assembly: GCF_021018805.1. Taxonomy (NCBI): domain Eukaryota; kingdom Metazoa; phylum Chordata; class Aves; order Passeriformes; family Cisticolidae; genus Prinia; species Prinia subflava. The sequence goes on along the minus strand of NC_086267.1, from coordinate 3,283,703 downwards.
CAAAGTCTATGAGGAAAAAAAAAAAAAAGTAGAGCAAAAGCTTTAAATGTGACTTAAACTCACAATGTGTAAGGATCCCTTCTAGCCACTGATGGTCACAGGCAGGAATGGCAGAGCTGAGGCTGTCACCTCTGCTTGCACACGCACCCTGCTGCAACCAGAGCAGGTTGATTTCCATGGTCCTTGATCAAACACTGCATTTAAATGTTGAAGAATGAATGAAAAAGGGGGGAAAGCCAAAAAAATTTCCAGTGTTTTAAAAGATGAGTTTCCAGATTGTCCTGATGAGATGCAGATCCTGATAAGTGCTTGAAGTTTGTTCTAGATACACTTTGAACAGGGCTGGATGAATGGGGATGTTTCAGGTTGAAAATACAGAAGCAACTCAAAATAGTATCCTTCCAAATCTGAGTACTGGCAGATTCTGTTAAAACTCACACAAAATGCAATTAAAATGATTCCTAGAATTGTAGAAAGCATGAGAGGAAGGTTGGCATCTTCCCCCTACAGAAGTTCTCCAGAAACATTCATCCTCCATTTAATGACAGCAATTGCAGGCACCATTCAGCAAAAGAAAAAAATATATATATATTTCTGTAAGTGAATATGATTCTGGGTCTGAGTCATCCACTGCAGATGCCTGGCACTTCTTTGGTCATGGCACAAATACTAAATATAACATCCTTTTTGCATTTTTAGATGCAGTGAAGTAAAGGATTTCCCTCCCCGTAATGCTCGGCACCAGTAACTGTTGCAGCATCCAGTCCATTTAGCTATTTTAAAGCACTAAGGGCTATATTCTGCTCCTGGTTATACTGGAATAACCCAAATGAGATGAACACCATGATCCAAATTGGCAACTGTATAAACAAAAGTGAAACCCGGCCCAACGTATTTCTGACTGTATTACAGGTTTGTAGAAACTTGAGCTCTTCTACATGATGGTAGATATTTTTGTTAAAATTTAAAAAGACATTTATTACAAGAGATTTTTGGAATAGTGCTGGACAGCTTTTTAGGATAAGTATATTTTTTAAATATTTGTAATGGAAATATTTTTTTAAAGCTCTGTGTATTTAAATTATCTAGAGTAGCTGTGAGGGCTTAAGGTGATGAACAACATAGCACTAAGCAAGCTAAGGACTGTACGCTGTTATAAAGTAATTAGAGCTGATAAAGGTAGCATTTATTTAACTACTGTAAATGCTATTATTTCTTTTTTAAAAAGCACTCTTTGGTTCAAGCACTGCCTTGTTCAGAAGGAGGGAATCCCCCTGCGTGGTGGGGGTGTCCAGCAGACCCCTTCCCTCAGCCCTGCCTGTGATCCCCCCGGCAGGGATCAGCGGGAAGGTGCAGCCAAGCGCAGCCTGTCCGTGCCTGGCCCCGGGAGCTGCAGCCTGAGCAGCCCTCCAGGCTTGTCCCCTGCTCTGGGGCTGTGGCTTGTCCCCTGCTCTGGGGCTGTGGCTTGTCCCCTGCTCTGGGGCTGTGGCTTGTCCCCTGCTCCGGGGCTGTGGCTTGTCCCCTGCTCTGGGGCTGTGGCTTGTCCCCTGCTCTGGGGCTGTGGCTTGTCCCCTGCTCCGGGGCTGTGGCTTGTCCCCTGCTCCGGGGCTGTGGCTTGTCCCCTGCTCTGGGGCTGTGGCTTGTCCCCTGCTCTGGGGCTGTGGCTTGTCCCCTGCTCCGGGGCTGTGGTTTGTCCCCTGCTCTGGGGCTGTCATTTGTCCCCTGCTCTGGGGCTGTCATTTGTCCCCTGCTCCGGGGCTGTGGCTTGTCCCCTGCTCTGGGGCTGTCGTTTGTCCCCTGCTCTGGGGCTGCAGGGGGAGGGCAGAGCCCGGGCTGTCCCTGGGGACCAGCCCTGCCCAGCTGCACCAAGGCTTGCTCGGTGTGCTGAGGTCACAGCCAGGAGGAGGGAGTTTATTTCTGTGTTCAGTGCACTCACTGCTTCCACAGTTGGGGTTATCACTTCTGAAAACACTGAGACAGGATTGGGCAGTACAGGGAGAGGCTATTCTGTATCAATACTGTCTTATTCTATGACAATTCCGTCAAGGAAAAATGAAATGACATGATTTTCACTGTGTAGTGCCATGATTATAAACAACACAAATATATTTATAATTTCAACCTGGGGTTTGATGTTTCTTTGTGTGTGGGAATGAAAAAGGACAAAACCTGGGCCTGATTCACCTTTTAGAAGGGAGGTTTTGTGGGGTGGTTGGGAACACGTTGCAGTTCCTGAGGCACCTCCCTTTCCCACAAATACGGATCTGTTATCAACAGTTTTATATTTAGAGCTGTGCAAATTGTTCAGTCATGGAATAGGAAACTGGGTCACACTTTTTATGGACTCAAACCTCACGACCTGTTAGCAAAATTTGACTTGTCCTACCAAACTTCCCAGGGAGCCACCAGTGGGTATTTCAGCAAACATCTGCCCTGCCCTTGGAAATGAATTCATGGTTTTGTGTCTTCAGCCTGCAAGGCTCAGTCGTTTTGCAGAAGTCACGTTCCAAACTCAACTATTTTGCCTGGGCTCTGCTCTCACTTGCAGGTTCACCCTACTGTGGTGCCTCAGGAGGAAGACGTGGATTTGTTTATAGTTTGTAGCTTTTTGTTCAGCCCAGCACAAAGCACCTGAAAGCTCTGGTTCTATTTGGAGCACAGCACCCTCAGAGCAGCGAGGAGCACACCGAGCTGACACCCACACAGCACAGCACAAGCTGGAGAGCAAGGCTTGGCAAGGCTTGATTTGGGAAGCTGCTATTCTGGATACTCTACAGCACCAAAGAGATTTTGCAATGTAGGGTTTTTTTCTGGATCAGCAAATTCAATGATATTTTTAAATTCTGTTTTTCCCTATAGGTAATGCACATTTCAGAAAAACTGAACTCCTCCAGTTAGTGATATTGATTCATTGTAAGCACTAGCAGTTGCCAACTATTAATATTGATTTTGCATAACTCTAATTGCTAGTGAGACAGAACTTGCACTTAGTTCTAACTGGGATCTTTCTGATTTTATGGAATCTTGAGAGCAAAACACTCTCCTGCTGGAATATTGCCAGAACCAGTGATCACCATAATGATCCTCTGCAAAACCAATGGAGAGTGGCCTGAGGGCTGCATTGCTATTGCAGTTCTAGCTCCACAAAGGTGTTGCTCAGAGCTAATCCCCTCTCCAGGTTTTTGGGGCACAGGGAGTGCTCCTGTGCAGGGATATTTCCATGGCTGATCCCCTCTCCAGGTTTTGGGCATGGGAGTGCTCCTGTGCAGGGATATTTCCGTGGCTGATCCCCTCTCCAGGTTTTTGGACACAGGGAGTGCTCCTGTACAGGGATATTTCCATGGCTGATCCCCTGTTGCTCTCCAGGTTTTTGGGGCACAGGAATGCTCCTGTGCAGGGATATTTCCGTGGCTGATCCCCTCTCCAGGTTTTGGGGCACAGGGAGTGCTCCTGTGCAGGGATATTTCCGTGGCTGATCCCCTCTCCAGGTGTTTTGGGCACAGGGAGTGCTCCTGTGCAGGGATATCTCCGTGGCTGATCCCCTCTCCAGGTTTTGGGGCACAGGGAGTGCTCCTGTGCAGGGATATCTCCGTGGCTGATCCCCTCTCCAGGTTTTGGGCATGGGAGTGCTCCTGTGCAGGGATATTTCCATGGCTGATCCCCTGTTGCTCTCCAGGTTTTTGGGCACAGGGAGTGCTCCTGTGCAGGGATATTTCCGTGGCTGATCCCCTCTCCAGGTTTTTGGGCACAGGGAGTGCTCCTGTGCAGGGATATTTCCGTGGCTGGATGTGGTGAGCCTGCACTCCCTGCTCAGGCTGCAGTGACCCACATTAGGATCACAGGAGTTACACTGGCGCCAAGTGAGAGCTGAATTTAGCTTCCCCCACTCCAGCAGCTCTGCCTGTAGGTGATCAGAAATGTGCTGTGCAAAGTTCTCCATTTACAATTTCCCTTCTAAAATAGCTTCATTTTGTGGTGCTCTCTCTCTCTGTCGCTGTCAGAACTGAGCAGACATTTTACCTGCTTCAAGGGGAAGGAGAGAGACTCTGCATGACCCAAATAGAGAATTGCAGGCTCCAGGAGCCAGGGAGCAGCTGCCACATTGCCTGCAGGGATGTCTCCTTGATGAAATGCTGGAGCTTGGTACGTGTGAGGATCCAAAACCTGGGCAAAAAAGCAAATGTGCATGATGTCATTGAGACAGCCTGACTTTTAGAAGGGTGCACATGGGTTTTAAAAAGCCCTACTCCACAAAATATTAAAATAAAGATCACCTAAAGCAACTGTCCAAGCCCAGTATTTTATCCCCAGTGAGCCACCATCTTTGTGAGGCAGCTCCTGCTGTGTCTCTTGCTCAGACATGAACGTTAATAGATCAGGTTTTACAGCAGCATAAAAATGCACTGGGATACCTCCAAGGGGTGGCTCTGGAAGCTCCTACAGAGAACTGATGCCTTCAGTTTGAGCTTTCCTGTATTTCAGCCCCTGCGCTGCCCAGGGTGCAGCTCTGAGCTCACACTCAGGGTCACTCAGCTCTGCACAGAGTAGGAACACAAAAAAAAATCCTTGTCCTGCTGCACACCAAGGAGAACTTTCAGCCCAAAAGCACAAACAAGGGTGGGCTGGAGGGAGGAACAAGAAGGATGGGACCTCACAGCCTGGAGCTGGAATTGGACAATTAAACCCCAATATGCAAATGGAGCAAAACTTATAAAAATGTAAGATCTCGTGACCGGTTGTCCATTTTGTGGCCATTTTTAGTCCACCTTGGGTGTAGCCCTGGTCAGGCCCTGTCCTGTCCAGGGTGTATCCTAAAGGCCTTTCAATAAATCCCTACTTTATTCTCCAGCTCTGTCCAGTCTCAGTTTCAGCTCAGTTCCAGGCATCAGAACCACAGTGCTTTCCTGCCTTGGCCAAGGACTAGAGACTGACCCATTGCACACTGACAGCTGAAATTCAGCTCAGCACACACAGAAATGACAAAAGCTGGGCTTGTCTTTCAGCTGTGGGGAGAGCTGTGTGCACTCACCTGTGTGGGCAGAGAAGGGGTGTGACAGTACAGGTACTGCTGTACCTGTGTCCCCTGTGGAGCTGCAGATGAGTGGACCAGAGCTGGGCTCTGTCCCTCATCCCCAGCCCAGGTCCCTCCATGCTGGCTGCAACCTTCTCCATGAGTAATTCACTTTATTTCCAGGGCTGGCACGTCTGAGTTCAGCTCACATCCCCCAAAATAAAGGAGCAGAGCTTTGACAGTGTCCAAATCCAACCATTCCTCTGAGAGGACAAGGTTTGATCACCTGTGGTTTAAGCTGTTTCTCTGACCTGCTGTGGCACTGGGATGCTTGACTGTGGAGGAAAGTCCTTGTGATTCATCGTGGTGAAGGTGATGGTGGGATGCTGAATCCTTGTGTAGTCCTTCTAAGAAAAAAAAAATAGAGAGAAATATAAATTAAATTAAATTAAATTTCTTGGAGAGTAAGATCTGCCCAGGGCTCTGAGTGTCAGGCAGCCTGTGACACACAAGCCACCAGAACCTTTTGTTATTTCATGTCCTCCCTGTCACCACTGGAGCAATACAGTCTTGTCACAGAACTGTAGAAAATGATGGAAAACCAAACCACAAACGCATTACTAGTAATATTATTAGTATAATTAGTCTTATTAGTATAATTGGTATTATTAGTGATACGTGATGCTCTGTCACAAAAATACCTGGTTTTGTAATCAGAATCACACTCTCACATTGACATCACTTTCCACTTTCTGTGTTGGTTTCTGTATTTTCATATCACAATTGTATCTAAAACAAGATCCCAGTTTGGTGCTTCCTCTGAACAGCACAGCAACACAAATCACCCCAGAAATAACCAAACCAGGAAAACCACATGTCCAGCTATCCACCCAACCACCCAACTACTACTGCAAAGAGTCAGTAGGAAAAAAACTCTGAATTTTGAGCTGACAGAGAGAGAGACAGCAGCAGCAGCCCCTCTGTCACAAAGCAGGACTCGAATTCTGCTGTGTCTCTCCAGTTGCCAGCAGCTCTCACACCCCACCCACAGCTCCCTGAAGCCGTGTGAAGTTGTGTAACTCTGGGGTAGCAGCACCCAGCGTGGCTTTTGGGGGGCTTGTCCAAACCCCTGCCAGGAGATGCTTCAGAGCAGCCTTCCACTGTTGGCTCTGTGGGATGTGAGAGGTTTGCAGGGAGGTGGGCAGCAAGCAAGGAGTGAACCAGCTTGGGCCAGGGTTGTTCAGCAGAGCCAGGTTTGCTCCAGAGCTGCTTTGTTTTCATCTCAGAGCTGCCTTTCCACCAGTTTCTCCCAGTTTCTGGGAGCAGTGGTGAGCTCTGGAGGTTGGCCAGTTCACACCCAGGTACGTAGGATTGTCTGCTGCCAGCAGAAATTCATCTCAGGTGAATTTTCAGTTTAGTCCTCCCAACCAAAGCACCTGTTCCAAAGCTTTCATTTGAATGTGAAGTGTGAGATGTCACTTAAAAACCTGTACAAAAATCTCTTACCAGCTCAGAAATAAGAAAGTCACAAAAGTCCATCCAGACCATGGTCCTGGCAGGTTTTGCTTCAGCCCTTCCAGAGTGTGAGGCCATTCCTCCAAGCTGAATTATCATCACTGTGATTAAGTTTGGACTCCTCCTTTTCTCTTCTCCTGGTTATGCGTCTCACCTGCTGGCATCACTCCTGAGCCTTTGGAAACCTGGCTGCAAAGGTGAATTTGGATCAAGGGAGGAAATGACCAAAATATGACCTGGAGGTCACTTGGTCAGTTTGGCACAGGCATTGAGGTGCCCTTTTTATCTCTATGAACTGTGCCCATGAAAATGGGAAAACAATTCCCTGAGGTCCTAAAGATTCCACACAAGCACAGCATTTGAAAATACAGAGGCAACCAGAAGGATGAGAGAGATGTGTGGTAAATACCATAAAAAAGGAAAATGAGGCATAATTAGATTGACTTGTATTTTCACAGAATAACATTATTTTTGGGTTGCTTTGTTGAGTGCTTACCTAATTTCCACATCGTGATGATAAAATCTACAGACTGGCAGGGAAGTGGGGAATATTGGCTATAAAATAACACAGGTTGTGAGTTTAAACTTGCAGTGTCTTGACCAATAACCTGCAACAGCTGCCTGTCCAAAATAATTCAGTTGTCTTATGATTGTATTATTTAAAAACTAAACAAAACAACCACCAAAATAAACAAGCAAACAAAAACCCCAAACCAAACCCCCTAGTGTTCATCTTCATTTTAAAAATTGGAATGTTCTGTAAGTAGTTTCAATGATTTCTTCCTATGGCAATTCCTAAATGTCATTATATTTACTGAGCTCAGGGGTTTGGTTAAACATGACAGGAAAGTGTTATAGAAATACATTCTCATGTATTTCTTTCCAACTTGAGGTAGGAAATCCTCAAAATCCAATTCTAAATTATGTTTCTGAGAGCATCACGTTGTGAGTGCAAATTGTTCCCATATTAAAAAAACAAATTATCTTAAAAAAAAAATGGAAGGAAAAGCTGCTTTAGGGATTTTTCAGTCCAGAATGTTTTTTTTAAAACAATCAAATTAAAATAAACCCCACAATGCAGGCTTTTAAATGAAAGCAGAAAATGTTTGAACCATAAATTCATGAATATTACACTGAATGGCAGCGAAGTGACTACAGACCTAATATTTAATTTATATTATTCCTTGAGGGAACAGAAGCCATTAGGCTGAGGAACTGCTCATTGTTTTTGAGGAAAGTGTCCCAAGCAGGCTGATTCCTTCAGGTTTGGGGTCTGGATGCAGATTATCCACCACAGAGCACAGGGGGTTTGTGAGACTGTGAGGGCATCAAAACAGAGAACTGCTCTCTGTGTGACCTGAGTATGGTGGGAAAAAAGAATTTGCAGTTGGCTCCAGATCTGATTTCACTGTTAGATGATTTTGGATCCCATCTGGTAAAGACTGGTGCAGCTCCATGCCCTTCACTGCTGCTGTCCCCTGCTTTACCTGAGGGGGAAACTGCCTGGGCAGGGGAACTCCGCAGGTTGTGGGGCTGGGGGAGTTTATTCTCTGCATTCTTGTACAAAAAGAAGGAAAATAATTCTGTGTGGGCCCTTTGTCCTGGTGATCTGAGTGAGTGGGAGTTATCTGGGTTAGCAGTGTCTGCACTGGGGGGTAAATCCTGATTTTATTTCGCGTGGTAGGCAACATTATCTGGAGATGGCAGAAGCCAGACAGCTTTTCCAGCTGTGCCCAGGACCCAGGGCTCTGTGCCCTGTGAAAGAATCTGCTCCACTCCCCAAACTCGACTGCAGCCCCGTGTGGCACAGAAGGTGTCACTGTCTGGTGATCACTGTCCATCGCTGGCCTAGTTTGATGATGGATTTATAATGAACATCTTTAACCTCAGCCCAGCCATCTGCTCTGGGAAGCAAGCTGGCACTCCAAAGCCATTTTCTGCTTCAAGGTGTCTCCTTGCAGCCTTGCAGAACAAACAGTGAGTCATCTCCTCCCACCAGGCTACGGCAGGATTGTAACCCAGCTCGGCGAGGAAAGTCCCTCCTGCTGCTGGCTCCAGAGCTGTGTGTGCTGAGCACAGGCACCAAACTTCAGCGATTTTTCTTCCCAGCTGAATCACAGAGGGGTGACACAGAAATCTCCTGAGGGGTGTGAATGGGGGGAAGACTCTGGCTCACATCCACAGGCAACAGGGAAAAGGCAGCACTTATCCAACCTCCCCAAGCCTTCCTTTGCTCCTCCTGATGGAATTCTCTCCCTGCCTGTTCTGTGTCCATCATCTTAAATCCCTGAGACTTCATTCTTCAACTTTCATGGCAACTGTCCATTTTTGTATTTAACAGGATGGCTCAGAAAGGGGGAGTGTCAGTGAGGGCACTCACTTCATTAATGGAAATCATTTTTGGGATATGAAATTGCTCTCCACCTGCAAAAAGGAGCCCTTGTCAAGACTCCAGGGTTTTGGTCTGCCTTCTACTGCAGCTCTAGAAAATTAGGGACATCCAATCTTAAATGGAAAAGTTTAAGAAGCTTTGTCTCATAAAATGACGTCCAAGACTTGTCTTTTATTCCATGTTCTTTACTAGATGATCCCCCCTGCTGCCACCTTCAAACGAAGCGATTTAAAACGGATCGGATATTAAAGCTTTAAGATGGGATTTTAAAATAAATGAAATGCTATCAGGACTGTAATAGCAACAGCTGCTGTGTCTGCCAGCTGGACTGTGGACTTAATCACTGCACCAAATCCCCCTTCCCACAGTCCTGCCCTTGTTTTCTGTGCCTTCCTGCCCTCTCACCCAACCCCGGAGGGATGCTCCCTTTTGTGAGGAGTGGTCACCAAAAGGAGGAAGGAAAATGAGTCTTCCTCCTTCTAAACTTTCAACCTTTTCAGTGCAGATGTGATTGGTGAATGGCAGAACTCCCTGTTTCCTGATTTCAGTGGGTTTCTGGAAACAGGAGGTTTGCAATTGTCTTGTGTTCTATTGATTAGTTTCTCTGTTTTTCATAATACACAAACACAAAGTTGACAAGTAATGAGTTACTCGATCTGGGGTAGCTTATCTTAAATCCAGTTTCTTTTAACCGTCCTCTAACTTCTAACTGATTTCAGCAAAGCTTTTCTATTCATTTCAGCTAAATCAGCAACATCTATTGTTAACTATAACCTTAGCTTTTCTCAAGTCTTCAGAATCAGTGTCTCACCCCAAAGCAGGAAGGAATGGGAGCTCAGGTTTAACATCTGTAGAAGTTTTTGTTTCCTGCCTGCAGCCCTTCCCCAGCAGGGATGTGGGAGCCTGGTGCTGGAGATGCTGGAAAAGTGCTCTGAAGGCAGAGGTGCTGTCTGCTGAGCTTGTCTTCAGAAGAAAAGGAGCTTCTGTATCACTGTGGATTGAATATGAACCATGCCAAATGAAGAACTTGTCCTGGCTCACTCCTAATTCAGCACCACTGTCCAAGGCACTGCCAGGTTCCAGTGAAACAGATTATTTCCAACTGAGTCACCTCAGAAAACAACTTGTGATTTCAAAGTGTCACATTCCTCCTTGACTTTGGCTTTACATAAAGTTCACCGAAAGAGTTCGCTATGATTTCCTTTTACATGAAATGGAATTTTTTGGCTGACCAAAGTTTAGTTTATGTGTCTCTCATTTGTTAAAAGAGGCATTAGGAGAGAATTATTTTTATTGAAACCAAAAAGACCATTTCTCTGATTTGTGCATCAGCTGCCCAGTCAAGAACTGATGATTTATTTAGGTCTGGGCTCTCACTGCCAGCAGTGCAGGTAAAACAGTGACAGCCACAGACACAGCAGTTAACCTCTCTATTGTGTGTTTAACCATCTGTAAAATGGATATGATCCTATTTACCTGCCTGACACAGCTGGACAGAGGCTTAATTTTTAATCAAGCTCTGTTAAAACACTTGGAGCTCATTGTATAAAAGATGCACCAAGAAACAAAATAGTTTTATTAGGGTATTAATGCTTGTACAGCTTGTATTATGTTCCAAGAGTGATACAGAGTGAATTATACCCATGTTCTAGAAATAACATTATAAAAGGAAAGTAAGTATCAAGAAGCACAAGAGATGTACTGGGATGGAGAACAGACTTTGTGACAGTCTAGGGTTCCTTCATCCCTATTAATTATACATGTGGAGCAACTCGTTAATGCATTTCTAAAGACAGCCTGACACAGGCTCAGCCCTCTCTCCTGGCCACAGGCTTTTGAATAAATTCAACCCCAGGAGAAGAAGAACTGGACAATGAGGTTGAAGGCAGTTCTATAACAACCAGAGTGGACCAGTGGTGACACAACAGATTTCCTGGGCCTGAGGAGGCAGTAATGAAACACCAGTGTGGGAGCTGGGTATGAATAATTTCTGCTCAGGGCCCTGGAGTTACATTTCAGGCTGATTGTCCGTGGAATATGACCAGGTATTATTCTCCATGTTAATTCTTTACCCCTCTATGCCCTCCAACACTTCCAAAAATCAGTGATAAAAATACTAGATTTTACTAATGAAGTCCTTCAGAAGTTATGTTAATGGTAAAATATAGCTGCTTATATTTAACAGCCAATGGAAATGGAAACCAATAATTAATTATATTTCAACAGGTTGCCTCAGATATGCTGCAGTATTCAAATCTTCCCTAAAATATTTAAGCAAATTTGACACGCTGGGTGCTTTGCAGGCCACCCCCACCAAATTACCATTAATTACCTGTAATTAATGTTCATTTCTGTAGCAGTGGATGAAGAGTGTCTGACATTAAATTAATTAAACAAAAAGTGTTACTCATTACTGGACAAGACACGCCCACTGAGTATCAAACCCATGACATTATTTTGATCATTTTAAATTGCTGATTCAGCCACAGGGAAGTCCCCTCAAAGCATTGATGTCTCTGACAATTTAAAAAAGCAATTTTTAAGTCCTGCCCAAGGTAGATCCTGGAGCCCTTTCAATAAATATCTGCTTTATTCTGCAGCTCTGTCCAGTCTCTGTTTCAGGTCAGCCTTCCCAAGGCATCAAGACAACAGGAGCAGATTTTCAGAGATCTCAGGCAAACCAGAAAAAAAAAATGCAACTTTTTAACCCATCCAACACTGGAGACGTTTAAGGAGGTACCCACAGCACAGACAGGAGCTCTCTGCTCCCCTCTCAGCCTCTGGCTGAGCACTGGACTTTAAGGAGTTAATTTCTCCTCCTCTTCCCTTTTTTCCCCTTCCCTCTTCCTCTCTCCCTGCCTGGCTCCAGCTCTGGCTCTCTCTGAAGGGCACAGACACTCGGGGAGGTTCACATGACACCACTGACAGCAGCAGGATAAGCCTATTTCTGACAGTGTGGCAAATTACTATTATGAAATCCCAGTACGTTTGATTGCAGAGTGACTTTCAGAGGGGATCTCACTCAGCAAGGTTATGAAGGGCTCAGTGTTTCCTGCAGTAATGCTGACTTACTGGAAAAGGATATCGAGAGCTCTTTAAATAAAAAAAGTTGGGAGATTCCCAATTCAGAAAACATTTGGCTGAGTATATCCAACCAGGCATTATGTTTCTCTGAAATGAAAGGGAAAAAATGATCAGCAGGAGTTCTTAGGTTGGTTTTTTTCTGGTTGATGAATGACTCAGTGAAACGCTCGAGGTTCACCCAAAAGGGATCCTGGACTCGAGGCTGTCCTTCCCCTCTGGCATTTCTCCCCTCAGGAGGTTCCAGGTGCTCTGTCTGCCCCAAGCTCCCTCCCCATTCCAGCCAAAGCATCTCTGCACAGAGCCCAGGTGAAAAGGACAACAAGATTCAAACAAAAATCAAGACAAAAGCAGAGGCAGGAGGAGCAATAGGCAGTCTCTGGGCTCAGAGGGAGTGGAATTAGCCAGTAAAAGAAGCATATCTGCAAAACACAAAATACCCCTGACCCACCTGCTGAACTACCATCAGCACCCAAGGGGATGTTACAACATGGAGAGAAACTGTCCTGCCCCAAATATCTTCCTTTTAAACTTACTTATGAGGTGACTCAAGCAGCAAAATCAAAAAGAGCAGGCATAAAATCCTGGTTTACAGCAGGAATTTTATCACATCTGTGGACACCAAGGTATTTTCACAGTGAAATAAGTCTTATTCCATTATCTACTAAATAAATATGATTATTACTTTGTTTTTCTAGAGTTTGATAATAAAATGATTGGTTATGATAACACAGGTAAAGATCTAATTGATTTTCTTGGTTTTATTGATTATCATACCAGCAGCTGCCTTTGCTCAGGCAAATACTGTTATCCTGGCAGGTAAAATTAAATGTGTGGCAAGTTCAGATTTCTTTTTTTTCTCCTCCTCTCTTCTTCCTCCCTAACTGAGAACAACTTTAATATTGGTTGAAAAATATCTGCTTGCTGTAAGTGTGGGTACAAAATCCAAAAGCCTCTCAAGTTAGGCAGAAGCTCTTTGGTTTGTATGAGGGTTTTGAACAGCAATGAAGTGAAAAAGCCCCCAAACATCTGAATTTCCTCATCTTAGCACATTTCCAAGTTAGGGCAGAACATGTCAATCAATAGGTCAGTACAAAAAATAATTCCCTTTCCTAATTATCTCAATTTACTTCAAGTAGAGAACTCACATGATCTTTATTTCGGATACACACACACAATACAATCTCACTGCTGGCTGCAGTGGGACTGCTCCACTCTGCCTTGGGGACTTTTCCCAGATGAGTCAAGGAACAGATCCCTGACTCCCCTAAGTGGAGACCTGCAGGTTTTTCTGTGTCCTGCCCTGTGATATGAATATATTTGGGAGATGATGAAAACAGCTGCCACACGTAGGTGGGCAGAGCCTGTCACAGTTTAAGCTGCCTGACTGACCAAATGTCTGGGGGTGGATGTGGAGCATCCACAGCTGTCTTTCCATAAAGGTTATTTTTTCAAGGCATGTGTTTCTGGAATTGGTTTCCTAAGTGGCACAAGTGTACAAATAACCTCTGCAAACATGGATTTTGCACTTTGCTGCAAGATCCAAAGGTGATTGTCTCTGAAATCAAACTCCTGATGGCAAAAGCTTTGTTGTAACCCTATATGGATAAATAGGTGTGTACCCTAAATGGATAGTTACTGCCTTTCCCTATGTGGGAAAGGGGAAGAAATGACAAATTTGGGATCTTTTTGCATGTCTAGCAGATTTGGATAAATGTGGCTTTTACTTCACTGGGGTGAGGGTGTCACCTGTGAGCTGTGGAGGGAGAGATGCTGATGCTGAAGTGGGAAATCTTCTCTGCTGGGTGGGCACTGTTCCTGCTTCCAGCACCCAGACATGAGGCTGTGGGAGCTGTGAGACAGCCTGGAGGCACAGAAATTAGAAATTAGAAATTAGAAACCCTCTAATTGCAGCTGCTGGGTCTGTGCCTCAGGCTGCAAAACCCACCAAAAGGGGTGAGCCCCGTGCCCTCCAGCAGGGAATTGAGCCCTTGGTTCAGCAAGTGGAGACTTGCAGGGGTTTTTTTTGTAAAAATCTCCTTAAAATCTCTGTGTTCCTAATGCTGAGCTCATATCAGTGACCTGTCTGCAGAGCCACCCATGTCCCCATCACTGCCAGGAAAGGCTTTGGGGGTAATGAAACACAGTTGGTATCTTTTGGTAAAACATCTTGTGATTATTTACAGGAAGGAGAAGAAGAGGGCACAGGGATGGGAGAACTGGGCAGGGTGGGATTTAATCTAATTTAAAAAGTGGGGTGATGGGGGAGTCTGCTCCCCAAAACTTGGAAGCACAAGAGGAGAAGCAAATACAAGAAAAGATTTCTTGGGAATCATCAGGGTCTAAAAATAGAATTATTTTTATCTGCAGGAGCTCCAGTTCTAAGAAGAGTGTGGTAACAACCCGACCATGAGTTTTACAGCCAGTTGAAAGATTTCCACTGTTTTCAATTTACTTTGGACCATATTGTATGCAATTCATCTCATGATGCAGAATTCCTGATTTTCCCCTGGAAATAACCCTGCTGTGTTATATATTTTATTATGCCGTTTCCAGCAGAGTATAAAGACAATGACAAATGCTGATTTCAGAGGAAATCTTTGCTCAGGTATTTCAGCTTAGTCATACCCTGGCTGATCCCACAGTAAATCTGCATGCCAATATTTATCTTATATAGGCCATCTGCTCTACTCCTGACACAGGAATTCCAAAGGACATGGGAAAATGAAGAAATAATTTCTGCAGAATTCTAAAAAAAGACAATAATTATCAACAGTGGGTCTCCTTAAAATAGGCCTGGAAGTTTGCTATGACTCAATGTGTTTTAAGGAAAGAAAAATGTTATTTTAACGATGAAGCCAGCAAATTCTATGCTTTAGATTCCACAGCAGTAATCGCTGTAAAACCCATGATTTAAAAGCTGCTATTTCTCACCATCTGAAGCTAAGTACGCTTTTTTATTCTAACAAATCTGAATAAAATTAGAGCACTCTGCATAAATTCTCCCTGCCTCTGCGCCTGCTGTCTTAGCTTGAGGCAGAAGCAGATGCCTGTGATTTCTAAGACTGTCAAACCAGCACTATAAGCCAAAGTTACGTTCACCTTAAAAAACCAAGAAATTTATTCCAGCTTGGTAACAGGCTGGTCCATTATTTCAGGTTTTTGGTGCCAGTGTTCTGCTTTTTAAAGGCCATCTGAAACCTCACAGGCATTTTTGACATTTTCCCATTAACAAGATTGATATTTGGGGTATTGAGACTGCTTTGTGTTCAGATTTAAACTTATAATACATAAGGTCTGTCACTGGTTCACTGGAAGATGCTATTTTTATTTTCCTCATTATCAGTTCTTAAAAAAAAAGAAGGAAAAAAAATAACACATTGCTCATTTAATATTAATTGGAACATATTTTTCCCTGTAGCAGTTTGCTGATTCTGAATTTCGATGCCACAGAGGTGGCGTTGCAAATAGTGACTATAAATAGAAAATAAAGCTTTTCTGTGAAATGCCCAGGCAGAGCAAAGGCTCATTAATCAGGGAGCAGGTAGAGCCCAAGAGCCCAGCCTGGCTCTGCTCATGGAAACAGGGGCTGACAGGGCTGTCTGAATGATCAGCCACAGCTCTGAGCTCTGTGCACAGGGAGAAAGTTTAGTCAAGTGTTTAAAATATGGAAATGGGAGTGAAATGCCTGTGTTGCTGCTCCTCTGGCTGGCTGCAGGCACATCCCCGCCCTGTGATTTCACCACTGACAGAGGGGCACCACATGAAAACTGCAGGCAGGATTGATGCCCTGAAGGCTGACCTGAAACTGAGACTGGGCAGAGAGAGAGAATAAAGTAAGGATTTATTGAAAAGCTTCCAGGATCCACCTTGGGCAGGACAGGGCCTGAGCAGGGCTACACCCAAGGTGGACTAAAAATGGTCACAAAAATGGACAAACAGTCACCAGGTCTCACACTTTCATCAGTTTTGGTCTATTTGCATATTGGGGTTTAATTGTCCAATTCCAGCTCCAGGCTGTGAGGTCCCATCCTTCTTGTTCCTCCCTCCAGCCCACCCTTGTTTGTGCTTTTGGGCTGGAAGTTGTCCTTGGTGTGCAGCAGGAGAAGGATTTGTTTTGTGTCCCTGCTGTGTGCAGAGCTGAGTGACCCTGAGTGTGAGCTCAGAGCTGCACCCTGGGCAGCACAGAGCCTGAAACACAGGAAAGATAAAAGTCAAGACATCAGCATTGCTCAGATATAGCAAAACCAGAAAAAAAATACATCATGGACTGTGAAAGGTGGAAGTGGCCAGTGTGTAAATCCCAGGGATTTGTGTGACAATTAAAGAGTTCATGTTGAAACCTAGCAGGTCATTTTGGGCTAGCTGCATCCTGGGTTGTGTTCCATGTATCCTGCAGTGAGGATGTTGATTATGGCCAGAAAAAGATGATTTGTGGAGGTCAGTGAGTCCTCCTGCTCCCTTGTCTGTCAGCCATGGACACCATGGTACCCCCAGAGCTCTGCCACCAAAATCTCACCAGGACAGCTCTTGGTTTCCAGGCTGAGACTGGCTAATTGGGCAGTGTGTGATTTAATCTGTAAAGAAATGGGCTGCTTTTGTGCTGCTTGCATAAAATCAAGCCCAGTTTACTTTTGACCCCGCTTTGACCTCATTTCTACTCTTAATAGAAATAAGAATAGTAACAATGGCACTGTTCACCCCCCAGGGATTCCACACTGGAAAAGCTGCATCCTCTGAGCAGAGATGTGGCAGGGTTTGAAGGAATAAGTAGAAATTCTGACTTCAGAGGGGGTTTTGGCCCACCAAGGACCTTTGCAGAGCCTGAGCCTTGCCTTGCTGCCCAGTGATGATCAGGGGGGCAGGGACAGCTCCCCATGAGCTCTGCCAGAGCCCAGGGATCAGGAGCACCAAACCAGACCCAACTCTGCCACCTGCTGCTCCCCTCCACGCTTACAGAGCCCTGCACCCAGCCCTGCTCTGCTCTGACCTGGCTGGGATTGCACTGAAGTTGTGTTACCAGCAGGGCTGTTGTATTTAAGCTAAAAAAAAACCCCAAAAAACACCTGGGGGGTTCAGTTAAGTTCTTTGCTTTCAATATTTATATTAACAGGAGGAATGCCAACTGTCCCTGCAGCATGGAGTGAGAGAGGGGCTGAAGAACATCCACACCTGCCTTACAAAAACAAAGCCTGGGGTTGTGCTAAGTACATATTTTAAAGGAAAATTACCGATAATACAAAGGATGGAGACTGGGCTGTTCAGTGAGGGCACTGACATAACCAAAGCTTATGACTGCCATAACTAAAGGTGCTTTCAAAGCTCAAGCATCTGAGGGAACAGAAGAAAAATGCAGATTTGTCTGTACAAACCAGTGGGGCTTCCCAGCACCCCTCTAGGTATCTCCAAGTGAGAAGATGAAATCAGAAAGCTGAGTCTATGGGCAGTTATCAGCAACCAGTGTGTGCAAAGCCATGGCTTCTGTATCCCTGTAAGAACTCAAAATTGCTTTACTTTTAACTCCAATATAAATCCAAGACTTTCTCCTTATGTGCTGCTAGGCTGAGGCAGTGCCTGGCCCTCAGGATGTTTCTCAATGAGCACTTTCCTGTTGGAAATGTGAATTCCATTGTGAGTGTTCCCACCTTGAGGTGAGCTGGGAGGAAAAGGCTCTCACCTTCCATGGCAGCAGAACCTGCAAGTGCTGATATCAAGGATGTTCAGGTTGCCACAGGAGATTGGAGTTGTTTGGGACTTAAAGGAGTTTGTGGTTCTTTCCTTTATGGACTCTGAACTTCCTCTCAGGTCAGCCACTGTCAAGGCTCCCATCAGGTCAATGAGCACTTTATATATAGTGCTAACTAAATTTAGTGTCAAATCCGCTGTGAAAATTTACAGCTTGTAATATTTACCTGACAGGCATCCAGGTCCTCCTGTCCAAACACACAGTTCCTTAAATTAGACACAAAATGTGTCATGAGACAGCAGCTAAATTGCATATTTACAGCCCTGGAGCAGGTAAGTACATATTTACACAGCCAGTCCTGGGTTCTTATTTTAAAGAAGTCGACTGGCTTGTTCAGGGTGTTTTTTTAGTGCTGATTTTCATCAGATTTCCATTATTGAAGAGCTGGGAGGTTTGGGAGCTCTCTGGGCCAGGGGCTGTCTGTGTTTACAGCAAGTTCTGCTCCATGAGCCCAGCTCCCACCTGGAAACTGGGAATGACATTTCTGGGATCTATTCCTTGGATTCAGTCCTCAGGGGCTCTTGCAATTGAAAGAATAAGAGTATGTGACAAAAAAAAGAGCAGCTCCCTCTAAAATGACTGTACCCAGTGATTTTTCCCTTCTTAACAAACATTATTGCTCCCAAACAGCCACTTTTGTATTTATGTAACCATTTCCTTATGGGTCACTGTTAAATAGAACTTGGGTCCTTCTCTACCCAGAGCCAATGTCCCCATCACTGCAACTGCAAAATGATGTCCCTGTCAGGGCAGTTCTTTTCTCTGCAGACACAAGTTTGTTTTTATATTCCTGTGGAAGAAGGATGAGTGTGAATCCCAGTCCCAAAGGAATCAGGGCAGTGGGATGTGGAGCTGTGCATCCTCCTGTTAAAGGAGTTCTCCACCAGAACACATTTCACCACCTTACCTTGGGCTCCCCTGGTGTTGAAATTGTAGATTTAATTGCAAATAGTTCAATAAAACCAGATCAGACCTGTGGCTGGGGAGCTCTCAGACTTTGGAATTAATGTTTTCATACAAATTTCATAGGTGGTTTTTCCATATATGAGCTTTGCTTTTAAAAGTGCAGTAGATTATAAACATAAATGTTTCATTTGTTATAAATATTTAATAATTATGAATAATTGATGAGCAGATTTTAAAGCAAACTGATTAGAGTTGTGTGAATTAATTATACCTTTGCATAATTTTCTAAGCTGTATTCCAGATATTATCTGGGCTCTGTTGTGCTATAGAGGTGCATGCCTGATTGGTACTGTCACAAAAAAAGCAGCAGACTGGAACAAACAGAAAAATACACTTTTAATAGCTATATTGACAATAAAATTAATATGGAGGAATTCCTTGTGGAGACAAGAATTTCTGTATCCACCAATTTTCCTTCCAGAGTAATTCATTCTTTATGGATTATCTTAGAGATGTTTTTTTCAAGAGAATGTGTTTAATAGCACAGCACTAATAGCTAACTGCGATTCAGTGACTTTCACCTATTTTGCTTTCAATTTTTTCTAATTGCCTTTGATCTCCCCGGGGCTTTGAAGCCTAAAAAAACCCACATAATGCTTATCTAATTACCAGGGCTCTTGCATCTCTGGAAGATTTCATCAAGGACGCTGCTGTCTGGTTCCTGCCCTCAGCTGAGGGGCTGTCCCCACATGGGTTTGGGTGTCTCACAGAGCCACAGTCCCTTTGCCAGTTGGTGCCACTGTTGTTCTGCACATCTGAGTCATCGATGTCCTTCACTTGGAAACTCAACCTTGAAAACCCAAATCTAAATCACCCTGACTAAAACGTTGCAGAGGTAAAACTCCATCCAGACCATGGCCAGGGGCCTGTCCATGCCAAGACTGTGGTATGTGCTTAATCAGTTCCTAAAAATAATTATAATATTGCTACTCTTGCGCAAAAAATGAATTGCATTAAAGGAACTCCAGATATATTGAATGTAAGCCTTTAACTTGCTGCAGGTTTATTGTTGAGCCTCAGACCAAGAGCAGCTGAGCTTTGCAGATCTCTGCTCTGGGCCAAATGCAATTTAAATGCAGAAGTTGCATTTTGGAGCAGTAAGAATTTGGAGAAGTACCAGCACTTCTCCCGTATGAGCAAAGCCTCAGGGTGGCCTGTGCAGCAGTGGAAAGGCCCCAGAGCTGTTTTTTCCAGGTTTGCTCTCTGGTAATGCAAGGTCAGCTGATGGAATTTGCTTTGCAGCTCATCTGCTGTTGAGAGCTGTCCCTGTAAAGCCAAGGGCAACCAAGGCCTGCCTGCTTCCTGCATGGGAGGAACCTTGCTGCACTTGTCCTTGGACATGCAGCTGTTTCCTGTGTTTGCTTTATTCTTAGACATTTCAGACGTACTATGGAATAACACAAGGTTCTTTTCTGCTCTTTCTTCAAAGAAACACATAGGAAGCTGTGTAAAAATAATAATAATAATAAAAAAACAACAGAGGGCAAAGCAATTAAGATTTTTATTTCAAGTTCTACCCCACTTGTTTTGTGGTTTGGCTTGGTTGTTATTTTTCACTGCAACTATTTATTGACTAAAAACCAAGACATGAAAATTTGTTTTCAGTGATTTAATATCTTCTGAAATAGTCCTGACCACCTGCAGGTCGGGATGTAACCCAGCAACTTGTTCTGACTGGTCTAAAGCCGTGTGCCTGCATAACCTAATTCTCCCTCCTTCTCCTGGAGAGCTCCCACGGGCAGCAGGCTATATCAGGCAGGGCTTAAATCACCCTAAGCAGTTTACACAGGGGCATCCCCAGCTTCTCTGGCTCTCACCAGGTGTCCCATGGTTTGCAGATATTCTGCCCCTCCTCTAAGTCCAGGATTCTACCAATATTTTGGGGAAGATATCCCTGGTCTGGGAGGTCATGAGCTTTGGGTGGTTGTGTCAGCTGACAAGTAGCAAAAGCAGAAATTGGCTTTCACAGGAAATGGGGCAGATACTGGACATAACTCAACTTCTTTCTTTTCATCAGGTCTTCAAGATGGCCATAGAGAGTGAGTTACTCTGAGACTAGATTAAGTGTTAAAAATATATATAATTAATTTTTTGTTCCGGGTGTTTTTACTCCACAGTTGTCATAGGAATGTTTGTACTATTTTGGCAGCAGATTGAGAATAAAATGGATCTTTTTGTTCCCAGGACATGCGTGTCCACCCTCTGGCTGCAAGAGAAAATCACTGTTAGATACTGACAGATAAAGTCATGTTATCAATCAGGAGTCCTGATTCTTCAGAGCCTCTCTGAGAAGTATTTGAAAAGTCAGCCCAGGTAATCTTTTACTTAAAAATTCAGAAAGATAATAATGCTCAGTGAATTCTCCTGCTAGTTGTATCCCATAGCTCTCCTTGTTTTCAACTGATATTGGATAGGGAAGGGAAATCTGTTCATTGACACTCTCCCTCTGTGCTTCCTGTGGTGAATAAGGATTCGTGTATGAATAACATTTCCACTTTATTAATCTAGAAAATAAAGTCCTGACTGGTAAGAAAGTAGCCAAAAGTCACCACAAAATCCATTTCCAGAATTTAAATAGAAGGAGGATCCTGTCTCTAAATCTATTTATTGACCAGTGCACCATGTTCCATTTCATTGAATGTTTAACAATGCCAAGAACTACCAAGAATGGGGCAATCTGATTTCTGAGGAATCCAGGCCAATTTGCACTCCAGCTGCAGAGGGGAGGCAGCAGAGGTTGTATCTGTGTCCACTGCAGTTCTCAGCACACTCTGACACCAAATTTTGGCTTCTTGTTTCCTTGTGATGGTGAAAAGTGCTGCGGTGGCAGGTCCCAAAATGAGATGCACACGATTCTGTTGTGCACAGCATTCAGATGGCTTTGGGTGGTTTTGAGTCTGTATTTTTCCCACTGATATCACACACCTTTGTCAGCCTCTGTGTTACTTATAATTTAATCCCTGAAAATAAGGGCATTTGCATTTCAAGTGAATTTCCACTTAAGCAACTGCATCTGTATGTCATGAGATCTGATCAGTCTGATTTCAACACTTGCATCACGGATTTGCAGACACTTTTAAGAAGGCTGAAAATGAAAAGCTGATTGCCTTGTGCTGCTTAAGGGTTTCATGCAGCAGCATTGCATATGCAGCCTTCCAGCTGCCTATCTAGAGAGGATGATAACAATACCTGGGGGTGGAGAGGCACCTTGGTGGAAGGGAGGTTCTAGCAGATGATGCTTGTGGGAAAAGTATTGTAAAAGATCTGGGCCTCATTTAAGTGCAGCTTGTTTATATGAATTGGAGGTGTGCTGATTAAAATAATCCTACTTTACCAGCAAGCTGCTATTAGAGCCAGGGGATGCCCTGAAGACACAATACCCAGTCCCAGGTGGGGTAACCCCGTTTTCTTCATGTGCCCTGGTCACCCCCAAGGCACAGACTGGGAACATCCAGGGAGTCCCAAGCAGTGTGTGCTGGTTGCCTGCCTCGGGAAGGATTCCCCCTGGAATCCAGCCTACAGGGGAGCTCTGGGGGCTTTGAATGGCCACAGAGCTACAGTGCCTTCCTTTAGACATACAGTTGTTTAAGGATATAGAAAATAGGATTTAAGAATTAGTCACAGATCATCGCTGCCTGGAATGCTGGCGCACGCAGCCCCACATTGGAATTTTCTGCTCCTTACCTCAAATTTCCCCATCGTGGTTCTCCTCAGTGTTTGGTGTGTGAGCTGGGAAGCAGATGAGGCCGTTGTACGAGATGCTGCTGAGTTTATAAATGTGAGATACACAACCCTCATCATTGCTGAGACAGCCCAGCAGCTCTGTCCCACTGCTCCTTTCTTTCCCTACACAAGTGGTTTTTTGGGAAGAAGTCTGTGTTCTTTGCCTCAGCTGGTAAAGCCAACTGGTAAAATCAGCCACTGTAAAATTCTGGATATGTTCCTTAGTGTAAATAAAAGGCACTGTATTGCACTTGAAAAATTATCTGTGCTTTGGTTAATTTGGTTAAATGCCTTCACCTGCCACGGGAACTAGCATCTGAAAAGGCTGACTGAACCATTTCCCCCTGCTATTTGTTCCATTGCTGCTGCAGCAGATTGCAACACAGCCTGGGCATTTTGTCACAGGAAAAAAAATCTGAAGGAAGCAATTTTAGCAGAGTCAGGAGGATCTGCTTGAACAGCTCTAACATTGAACCTAACTGGCATGTTTTGACAAAGTTAAAGTCTAATGACAAAATTTTGCAGAGCTCTTAAGCAGAGCATAAAATCTATTGAGCAGCTCTGCTAGCAAAGATGCTCATGTTTCTACAAGCAGATGAGACCAATATCCAGATTATTAAAGATCCTCCAAGTCATAGGTATTAAATTCTGGAAGGATTAGTGAAGTCTCTCTTGCACGATGTTGGTAAATATTATTGTCTATATTGCTGTGCAGTTGTGTGTAAGTGGTACAGCAGCTCAAGTGACTGCCCTAAGTGCCATTTTTAATTGGCCAATATTATATCCAGTGTGAAGCCCTCAGTGCAACCTGTGCTTAGGCATTGCTTCTGCCCTGGCTTAAGGAGGTCATAAACAGAATGAATTAACACAGCCCAAGAAAGATACTTATCCTTCTCCCTCTTAGTGCTCTTGTGAGCTGAGGACTGCCCTGTGCTGCCCCACAGCACAGACCAGCTCAGTTCCTGCCCTCACCTTCCTGCCCTTCCCCTTCTCCCTCCTGATCTTTCCCTGGTCCTCTTCTCCAGGCAGTTTCTGAGAGCTGTATTAAAGCATTTGGGTCAGTTTTCCACCAGTCCTGCCCATCTTTTTGTGATGCAATGCTATTTGTTTGTCCCACCAGCACTCCCCTCCCTGACTGATGGAAGTGTCCTTCAAGTTATGTGGGTGAAACATTACCCAGTAGTCCAGTGCTAAAACTGGGGTAGAAAAGGGCTCCAGTCCTGCCTGTGTGCTGAGAAACACGGGTGATGTTGGCCATGGAACCATTTTTTTTTGTTGTGCCCAGTGACAGAGACTACATTTGACACAGCATCATATTTCCTTATTTTCATCATATTTATTATTTTATTGTCAGTGGCTCATAACCCACTAACGTCAGCTGGGTTTTATTCTCACACCACACACACCTGCTAACACACAGTTCCTCTTCACTCAGATATATTTTATTTTAAATAACCAGAACAAACCAGGATGTCCATTCAAAGATCTGTTCTTTACTAACAGAGCTAAAGACAAGGGCCTGCAGCATGGTACAAGCATGTATAAGGTTTGCATATTCCATGTTCCAACAAACAGCTGGAATTAGGTTCTGATGAGCTTTGTTTATCATTGTTAATGGCTGCCCCTGATTCTCTATCCATAACCTGATATTAAATACCCTAAAAAATATTTTCCTAGGCTGAGGTATGAAAAGACTCATGGAATCTAAGATGTTTACTATAAGCTTTTTAGGAAGTTAACAACGCTGTCCAATCCCTTTTTCCCAGATGGAAATGACACACCACAATAATCAAATAGGCTTATGATCCCATGGAATCCATCTTCCAGGTGGTACCAGGTCACTGGGACCCCGTTGTCCTCCAGCCTCTTCTTGTACAACAAGCCATCGTCCCTCAGCACGTCGTACTCGCAGGTCAGGATGAAAGATTCTGGCAGCTGGTGAACAACGGAGTCTTCAGCCAGCAGCGGGCACAGGTTGGGCTCACAGAATCTCTTCACTGTCTCATAAACCTCAGCTATAAAATCAGTGGGACTAAGTGGCTTCACACCTCTGACCTTAAATTCCTCTGGAATATTGTCTGGACTCACCCACTTCCTATACTTCAGCCTCATGTCTGGAGGAATATGAGAGCCCTCCAAGACCTCTTGCATGTGCAGTGCATCCCCATTGAGGTACAGCAAAGCAAAGAAAGCAGCACGTTCCCGGAACAGCAGAGGGACTCCCCGGTTCTGTTGGTAGGACGGTAAATTGAAGTCCAGCGCCTGAAGGCCGGGGTAGAGCAGGATCTGAGCTCGCAGCCTGGGGAGGTCTGACCTGCCTGCCAGGCTCTGGCTGACAGCAGCTGCCAGGTTGCCCCCGGCACTGTCCCCGCAGACGGTGACGCGGGCGGGATCCACGGCAAAGTGCTGCAGGTGCTGCAGGAAATGCAGCGTGGCGCTGAGACAGTCCTCGTAGGCAGCGGGGTATTTGTGCTCAGGGGCTAAACGGTACCTGGGACACAGGGACAAGAGGAAAGAAATGTCAGCAGTAGTAACCAGGAAATGGTCTCCTAAGCTGTTCCTCAGCCCTATCATTTTGGGGTGCTCTGGCTCTAGGTTTGGATTTTCAGTGCCTCCAAAGAGCTGCTCCTCCTTTTGGGATTGCAATAAGCTGTAAATGGTGAGTTCAGTCACAAGGATTCACTGAAGTAGGATTGTCTCTGATTAATGATCTGAACAAGGAATTGTACAGTTCTCAGTGATGGTGAAAACTCCCTCTGTACTCCTGACGACTTTATTTAATATTTTTGTGCGTCTGCTTCCTAAGTGTAAAATAGGAGTATTTCAATGTGATTATTTTCTTTTTCCATAGCTCCCAGTTGCTTGGGGCATCTTTTTACATGTCCATATGTTCAGCACAAGTGGAAGATTTTTTCACCTAAGCTTTTAACTGGCTTTTATAGACCTCCTTAGTATTCCAAATATTTCCATTTATATCTTTTAGGAGTATCTCTGGGCACGAATAAGTAAGGGCTGTGAAATCTCTGTTATCCCTATTTTTCTCTTTATGGACTTGACTGAATCCCATAGAAATTTCTGTGCCAAAAAAGAACATCTCCAACACCAGGGCAGCTCTGCTGTGTCCCACAGCAACAATAATCTCCCAACTACAGAAGTGGGTAGTGTTCACTTACTGCACAGACACCACCACCGAGTCACTCTCCCTGGAGAGGTAGCGACACACCTTTTCATAGGTATCTGTGAAAGAAATATTGTTGTTAGTGCTTTGCTATTTCCCTCAGCTTTGAGACAGCCATAAAGAATGCCCATTCCAGAAAGCTTCAGACTTCATCCCAAATCACATGCTGAAACCACATCTTATTTCAGTCTTCTAAAAGGATGAGAATATTCCTTCTTACACTACTACAGTTCCTCCAGGAAATATCTTACCAAGGCTTCCAAACACCCAGCCTCCTCCATGAAAGAAGAGGATGCCTTTCCTTGGTCCATCCGAGGTAGCTTTAGGCTGATAAACCCTCACAGGTACTTTGTTAAACTGCAGATCCTGGATAAAGAGCTTTGGATCCAACCCTAGTTTCCGTCCCTGTCGCACGTATCGGCCAAAAGTGATTTGGCTGCAAAGCCCAGTCTTCTCCAAAATCCTTCCCTGTTAAAGTAAAAGACATTAAGGCATCTTTAAAACTCTGGAGTTAGCCAGTGTATAAAAACTCTGCATTGTACTTACGTTAAACTTATTTGGGGGAAATTTTAAAGAAACACGGAACTCTGATTTGGAACTGAAACAATTTTCCCAAGTTCTCACATCCTGCAGACTGCAGAAAAATTTACTTGCACTACTCAAATCCAAGGTCACATCAGAAATTTTGTAAAGATCAGCCAAACTGGTTGTCTCAGAGAACATATTTCAATCATCAGGATTGCCCTGCACACATTTGTGGTTATTCTTGCTTCATTTATACTTGATAACAACAATGAAATACCGTATGTAGAAACAATTCTTCATTGCTGAAACTAATATTCATGAATTAGACTCAGTGAATTTGCAAATCTAAAGTGCCGAGCTGTGTTGTGCAAGTTAGTTACTGCCTTTTATTCACACAACAGATCTACTGAGCAAAATGAAGTTGCTTCCCTTCCCAATGCTCTTGCAAGCATGAATATAAATCCGAAGCAATAACAAGAACCAACAAGAAGCTGGGAATCAAACAGTTACCATTCACTGGCTGAACAATATCCCTCTTTTTAATGCCCAGTGAGTCTGTCCTGTCACCTGCTAGTGGGGTTCGGGATTGCTGGGCAGCTTCGTCAGTAAATTTAATTTAAAAAGGATGTAAATGGTTTAAGAATCTGTGTGGAGGAAAACCAAGCCTGTGTGATAGTAGGGATAATGTTTGTGGCTCAAGGAGTGACAAAACGGAAGATTTTAAGAAATTCAAAGACAGCAAGTAACAGAGACAGAGCTGAGGAGGGCTCTAATGCCGTTTATGCAACGCCGCCGAAGGGAGACCAGGGATTAAGTAAAGCAGCCCTAACCGGATTGTGTGCCATAAATGTCAGCCGCAGCAGGAGCAGCTGAAGGGCCGCAGCTTTCCTTGTGCAAGGTGATTCCGCCTGAAGGTGTGGGCAGTTATCAGGCAAAACACCAGCCCAGCCCCGAATTCGGGACTGCCACCAGCCGGCCGCAATCTCCGCTAACATGCCCCAGCACGTTCCTGAACCGGGAGCGGGGTTTGCCCGCGACATGGGCAGTGCCCCCCGCAGCAGCCCGGCCGGGGGTACCCGGGACAGCATCCTGGACAGGGGGATGCCCGGGGCAGTGTCCGCACCAGCGTGTCCGGGGCAGCATCCTCGACCGGGGGATGCCCGCGGCAGTGTCCGCACCAGCGTGTCCGGGGCAGAATCCTGGACCGGGGGATGCCCGGGGCAGTGTCCGCACCAGCGTGTCCGGGGCAGCATCCTGGACCGGGGGATGCCCGGGGCAGTGTCCGCACCAGCGTGTCCGGGGCAGCATCCTCGACCGGGGGATATCGGGGGCAGTGTCCGGATCGGTGGCTACCCCGGGGCACAACCCGATCGCGGGTACTCCCCGCATCCCCTCCCCGTGATGCGGCACCGCCAGCATCCCACGGGGACAGCGGGGACACGCGGATCCCGCCCCCGGCTCCCCGTGTTTGTACAACCGCTGCCCCCCCAGCCCGCGGCTCCCCCCGAGCGCCCCTCGCCCCCCGCACCGCCACTCACCAGCGCGGCGGTGCCCAGCAGCACGGTCAGCACCAGGCGCAGCTTGGCCGGCTGGTTCACCCCGGGCGGGATGTCGTAGCCGGGCAGGCCGAGCAGCACCGCGGCCGCCGCCAGCGCCGCCAGGGGCAGGAGCAGCAGCAGCAGCGCGGGCAGCAGCGCCATGGCCCGGCCGCGGCCCTGCGCGGCTCCCCCGGCAGCGCTGGGCAGAGCCGCGGGCCCGTCACGGGCCGAGTGCGGCCGCTCCGCAAAGCCGGCGCAGGGGTCATGGTGCGGGCGGCCGGGGGGAGCCGCGCGGAGCGGCCGGAGGTGCCGGCCGGGTAATCTCAGTTCAAGGAGGCCCGGCGTGACCTGCGCGCGGTACCGGGGAACGGACGGGCCCGGCGCCGCCTCCCGCCGCCCCGGCGCTGGCACGGCCCCGCCGCCCGGCCGCCTCAGCGCCGCTGTCCGCGGTTCTCTGCGGGAGGGGAAAGCGAGGGCTGGCTGCCCGCGCTCAGGGAAGGGCTGCCCTTGCGCAGGGAAAGCTAAGGGAAGTCAGCGTTTGTTTGTGTAAAATGTTCTGGGTTTCTCAGCCTTGTAGGATTTTTCCCCTTTTTTTCCCCTGAGGATTTCCTTAGGACGAGGAGCAGTGGCCATAAACTAAAATGCAATCTCAATATGCAGAAGAACTTCTTTACACTGAGGGTGAAAGAGCACTGGCACAGTGCCCACGTAGGGTGTGGAGTTTCCCTCTCTGGAGACATTCCAAGCACATGTGGATGTGTTCCTGCATCGCCTGCTCCAGGTGACGCTGTCTTGGAGGGGGATTGCACTGAATGATCTCCAGAGATCACCCCCAACCCTTGCAATTCTGTGATTTCCATGTCCTCAGTCTGGCTGCTCTGAGTGTGCTCGCTGCTGTTCTTGCTTTCATCAGCAGGGTGTAATGAAGCATCGTGTCAGGGAAAACATTGTCTCATCCTGTAAATAAAACTCAAGCCATGGAGAAAGCACAAATTGACAGATTCTAGCACAGAATCACAGCACAGATTCTGCAGAAATAATACTGGGGGACACCCTTTGGAAGAACATGAAAACGTTTTGCTTCATATTCTCTCTCTTCAGTACACACACACCAAGAGCCCAGTTCACTGATCCTTCCTGCCTTTCTAAAACCTGATGTCAGCATTTCCTCTCAACACTATATTCTGCCAGCGGTGGGCACAGTGGAGACTTTCCAAAATTAGAAAGGATTCTGTAGAGCTACAATTATATCAAGATCAGAGCAGCCCTCATTTGCTTATTTGCTATCCAGCTAGGTGTCCCCCATCAACTCTGGCTTTGCACTGCTACTTTTGCAGTCATGGAATATTTGCTTACTCTCCTCACTGAGATCTTGATCTCTGCCTGCTTGTCTGGAGTTTTCCCTCCAGCTCACCGATCTACCTAGCTTAAACTTTTTAGCTAAATTAAGTCATGTTTTGCAGCTCATCAAATGGACATCACTAATAACTTGGCTGTAGTGAACAACATTTAATCCAAATCATTCCACATAGATTATTTATATAGAAGTAAATAATTTAGTAATTAGAGACAAGGAATCAATCAGATACCAATTTGAAGAAAACCCAGCACATAGAAAAATTGTAAAGATTGAGCTGTCAGGAGTCTCACAAGGAAAAGATCTGTGTTAATTTGAAGTTCATGGATATCAGAATTAGTATTTTACACATCAAAAGGTGTCACATTCTTGCTGACCTACCTGAGGTGTGACAGCATAAGTAGAGACATTAGTGGGAGAAGCACAACAAGAGAAAGTTCTTTTTACAGGCCTTTTATAAATGCAACAACCCTGTCCAATCCCCTTTTCCCAGATGGAAATGTCAAACCAGGATAATCAAACAGGTTTACGATTCCATGGATCCCATCTTCCAGGTGGTACCAGGTCACTGGGACCCCGTTGTCCTCCAGCCTCTTCTTGTACAACAAGCCATCGTCCCTCAGCACGTCGTACTCGCAGGTCAGGATGAAAGTTTCTGGCAGCTGCCGAATATTTTCGTCTTCAGCAAACAGGGGGCACAGCGTGGGCTTACAGATTCTTTTCAATTTCTCAAAAACTTCAGGCTTGAATTCACGGGGCTTGTGTGGTTTGTAGCCTCTGACCTTAAATTCCTCAGGGATGTTGTCTGCATTCACCCACTTCCTGTACTTCAGCCTCAAGTCTAGAGGAACATGAGAGCCCTCCAAGACCTCCTCCAGATTTGATGCGTCGCCTTGTACATACAGCAAAGAAGAGTAAACAGCTTGTTCCTGGAACAGCAGAGGGACTCCCCGGTTCTGTTGGTAGGACGGTAAATTGAAGTCCAGCGCCTGAAGGCCGGGGTAGAGCAGGATCTGAGCTCGCAGCCTGGGGAGGTCTGACCTGCCTGCCAGGCTCTGGCTGACAGCAGCTGCCAGGTTGCCCCCGGCACTGTCCCCGCAGACGGTGACGCGGGCGGGATCCACGGCAAAGTGCTGCAGGTGCTGCAGGAAATGCAGCGTGGCGCTGAGACAGTCCTCGTAGGCAGCGGGGTATTTGTGCTCAGGGGCTAAACGGTACCTGGGACACAGACAGAGACAGCAAAAGTAACAGAAGGAAATGTTATAAGTGTAAATACAAAATTTGTACAGCATCCTGCTTTTCCCTGTGTTGGAGTTATTTTTCCCTCAGAAAAAAACCCATGAAGGTATTTTTATCTACCAAACAGGTATTTATCCAATGAGTCATCACAGAGAAGTGATAGCCATAGGATGGAGCTGCAACTATGACATAGCATAGTTGGGATATTCCCAGAGCAGCCCTGATCACAAATTAAATGATGTAACTTCGTTTTTCTCTTCTGGTGTAGACTGCATCTGGGTTGTGGATTAAGTAATTTAATCAATCTGCTCCTCACCTTTACTTAGGATATTTAATTTTTAGAATTATTTTTTCTTTATTTAAGTAACTGGGACTGTTATATTTTTCAGTATTACTAGTATTAGTCGTACTAATTAGTAGTATTATTACTAACTAGCATTTGATTTTTACTGTTAGAAAGGTCCTTGAAATTCTCAAGGTAATTACACCTATTTAAATGCATCACTGAATCATCACCTTCCAAGTCGGTTTATTGATCATTTCTCAACACATTGGAACTCTCCTCTGAAAAGCATGCCTTGGTTTTGTGTGGTGCCAGCATAGCTCTATGTTGGGAGACACATGGACCTTACTGTGGGCTGTGTCTGTGCTGTCAGCTGATGGAGCAGGGAGAGAAATTAAAACAGCCCCCTTGAAAGTCTGTCTGGACCCCCAAAGTCCTGGGGAAAATAGAAAATGCTGAGCTGGGAGGGACCCATGAGGATCATGGAGTCCAGCTGCCAAAAAGGAACATTCCCACCTGCTGCTCATCCCTGCAGTGCTGAGAAGCAACAAGAGGCAAAAAGGCTTCTGTGGGGCCTCCGGTTGTAACTCACCCCACGGACACCACCAGTGAGTCGCTCTCCTCGGCCAGGTACTGGCAGACCCTTTCGTGGGAATCTGAAACACATCCAAGGATGTTGTGCTGCCCACAAACCATCCAGCTCCCCTCGTCCCTCTCCCCCTGCCCACGCCTCCCTTCACAGCGCAGGGTGGGAAAGCCCAGCCAGAGTTCAGCCTTCCTGCAGTTGGGTATTATATCGTTTTTCTAATTAATTTTAATTATTGTTTTAATTAATCATAACCAGTATATTAATTATAAGCAGCGTGCTAGTCTTAAATCACTTTTAGGCAGCATGTAACTAAGAATACTGACAGTGTTCTGACACTTAACACAGACTGTCATTGGTGACTTGATCGGGAAAATCACTGAAACTTTGAAAACTTTTGCCAAACTAACCCTGATACGCTTCAGAGAACAAGGCTTGGGAGAGGGTGTGTATCGCTGAAATTGGATACAAGAAGGGCAGAATTTGTGGACTGCAAGGACATTTTGTAGAAACCAGGATATAAAGAAGCAGCCAACAAAAGGCTCAGTATATGTGTGTTGGAAAGTCCCTACCAGAGGGAAGATAGTACTAAATACTAAATAAATACTAAATAATAAATAAATTATAAACAAATAATAAATAAATAAATAATGAACAAATAATAAATAAATAAATAACAAATAATAAATAAATAAATAATAAACAAATAAATAAATAATACCAAATAATTACTAAATAAATACTAAATACTAAAAAATACTAAGGAGGATAGGATACCAATTTATGAAGGAGAATTAAGCAATTTAGAACCAACGGGCATTAATGCCTTTGCTCGCCAAGAAGTTTACAAACAGGTGAAAAACTTTCAGCGACTGTGTGGAGGCCGGAATTGCGCCGGCCACACACACACACGGTGGCCGCCGTGCCCCAAGGACGGTGCCGGGGGTGTCGCGGCGGCAGAGCCGGGGCCGTACCGATGCTGCAGCAGATCCAGCCGCCGCCGTGGAACAGCAGCACGGCAGCGCGGGGCCGCGCCGGCGGCCAGCGGGGCCGGTACAGCCGCACCGGGACCCGCCCGAACCGAGCGTCCTCCTGCCGCACCCCCGGCGCCGGGCCCGGCCTCCACGCGGAGAGCACGAGGCGCTTGATGGCCAGGCTGCTGCACAGCTCCATCTTCTCCAAAATCCTGCCCTGTTGGGAGAGGGAGGAACAGCCGGGGTGAGCTGAGGTGAGGCGGCGCGCGCGGGAAGCCCTGAGGGGGGAACCGAGTGAGGGGGAAACTGCGTGAGGGAGAAACTGCGTGAGGGAGAAACTGCGTGAGGGGGAAACTGCGTGAGGGGGAAACTGCGTGAGGAGAAACTGCGTGAGGGGGAAACTGCGTGAGGGGGAAACTGCGTGAGGGGGAAACTGCGTGAGGGGGAAACTGCGTGAGGAGAAACTGCGTGAGGGGGAAACTGCGTGAGGGAGAAACTGCGTGAGGGGGAAACTGCGTGAGGAGAAACCGCCCGAGGAGCAGCTGGTGAGGGGCAAATGGTGAGGGGCATCAGGAGAAGGGCAACTGGTGAGGGGTAACTGGTGAGGGGCATTAGGAAAAGGGCAACTGGTGAGGGGCATTAGGAAAAGGGTAACTGGTGAGGGGCATTAGGAAAAGGGCAACTGGTGAGGGGTAACTGGTGAGAGGCATCAGGAGAAAGGTGACTGGTGAGGGGCATCAGGAAAAGGGCAACTGGTGAGGGGTAACTGGTGAGGGGCATTAGGAAAAGGGCAATGGTGAGGGGTAACTGGTGAGGGGCACCTGGAAAAGGAAAATTAGTGAGGGGCAACTAGTGAGAGGAACCAGGAGAACGGCAACTGGTGAGGGGTAACTGGTGAGGAGTAGCTGGTGAGGGGCACCTTGAGAAGGGAAATTGATAAAGGGACAGCTGGTGAGGGGTAACTGGTGAGGGGTAGCTGAAAAAGGGAAATTGGTGAGGGGCAACTAGTGAGAGGAACCAGGAGAAGGGCAACTGGTGAGGGGCAACTGGTGAGGGGTAACTGGTGAGGGGTAGCTGGTGAGGGGTAGCTGGTGAGGGACACCTGGAGAAGGGCAATTGGTAAAGGGGCAGCTGGTGAAGGAGGCCTTGCCAGTGCTCCCAAGTGTCTCTTATCCCTCTAAGGTTTCTGGGGTTTCTGTTTTTGTCTTCTTAAAAAGCATCCAGTCCCCCATTACTGGTACTTCTCTTACCCAGCCTTCCATGTTACTGGAAAGCCCCAAGAGTGGCCTAAAAACATCATGTGTGCTCAGCTAAAGTGGAAATCAAAGCAATCTCACTTTTTATAAATATTTAATTTTAAATTTAATTAAGGGAGCTCAGCTGATAAAACTTGAGCTCTTATGCTTGACTTAATCCTTATGTAATAGGGAAAAATCTGACTGAGGTCTAACAGAAATGATTTTCCAAAAACTGTCCTCTCAAGTCAGCCCCCAGAAAAGAAAAGCCATCATTTAAGCCTTGATGGAGCTGGCAGGATTCTGGTATTTCCACATACAACAAAATTAACATCTAACAACATTTCTGGCAGAAGTCACAGCAGATTTACTCACCAGAGTAAATACAACAATCAAAACAGCAACAATAAATCGAAGTTTTCCAGGACTGCTCACTCCAGGAGGGATGCTGCAATTGGCGAACTCAGTTCGAATTGTTGTTATGATTGCTGATATGAATGAAGCAACAAAAATCACCAGCAGTATCACTGGCAGTAGATGAAAAAATGCCATTTTGCTTATCCAGAGGTGATCCAGAGGTCTTCACACCTCTCTGTGATGTGGCTTTTTCAGGTATCAGCAAGTCCCGGAGCAGTGTCAGTTGCAAGAGATCTCTCAGGTGTTGCTCACTTTAAAGCCCTTGTAAATGTTGTGCAATGTGCCAGTAGTTATCACATTGGAGAAGAGCCACTGTGTTTATTTTCCTGTTTATGGTAATTGTGGGACTGATAAAGGGTCTGGTATTGAATACGGAATTCTTGGATTGTGGATGCTAACAGTGAGTGCTCAGAGACTGAAGCTGAGTCCGGAATGAAGTTCTAGTGTATGACAGAGAGCCAGCAAATGTGGAGATTAAATTATCCCTTGCAACTGATCTTCAGCCACGACACTGGCTTCCTGCATTGTGGGCATGCTTTACGTAGTTTGGAATACATACCGTTAACAGGGACATTCAGAAAAGAAAATGGGAATGAGGGAGGGGTGAAGGCAAAAGATAAGTCACATGCTCTGCAAAAGTAAATGCATCAGTCCTATTTTTGTTGTTAGATTATTTGGGGGCTTGAAGCAACCTGGGCTAGACCACGTGTCCCTGCCCATGGCAGGGTGTTGGGATGAGGTGGGCTTTAATGTTCCTTCTAACTCAAACCATCCTGTGATTGTAGGACTCGATTCAAGCACAAAAAGAAGTTTTTCAGCGTACCTAAATGTTTGATAAATGTAAGAAAACCTTTAAAGCATTTCCCCCATTGTAATTTAAACAGAACCATCAATAGAGTATTTCTGTTGGGAATAGTTGCAGTTCTAAAAGTCAAGTTAACCAATGTGACTTCATTTTCTTGAGTATAAAACACTGGTTACCTTGCCAACAGATATCTTCAGATTGGGAATGTTAAACTCAGGTGCTACATGTAGCACAGAGTACAGGCTGTTATAGAACTGTAGTGTCAGTGTCTTCCTCCTTTGCCAAAACACACACTTCTAGGAAGAATGAAACTGTTAAGTGTAATTGAATAAAATAGGTCAGACCAGATGTTGGCTTAAAATTTTACTGCATCTTTTATATGTACTGAGACAGCAGCACTTGTACTGGACAAGCATCTAGTACAAACAGATGATTAAATTGACAGACTGTGCAGGGACTACTTCAAACAGCATTAAAGAAACTATTCTATCACACTGGCATAATTGCTTATCAACAAATTGTTCTATATTAACTTCTTATATGGAATTTAGAAGCATAAAAGACCACAGAAGTTTGGCAGTTCTTAGAGAAAAAAAGAAAAATGTTGCTATAAGCTTCTTAGAAAATTCACAATCTTATCAAGGCCCCTTTTTCCAGCTGGAAATGACAACCAGGCACTATGAAATGAGTTTATGATCCCATGGAATCCATCTTGCAGGTGGTACCAGGTCACTGGGACCCCGTTGTCCTCCAGCCTCTTCTTGTACAACAAGCCATCGTCCCTCAGCACGTCGTACTCGCAGGTCAGGATGAAAGTTTCTGGCAGCTGCCGAATAATTGCATCTTCAGCCAGCAGCGGGCACAGCGTGGGCTCACAGAATCTCTTCACTGTCTCAAAAACTTCAGTTGTGCAGTCAAGTAGCACACATGGTTTGTAACCTCTGACCTTAAATTTCTCAGGGATGTTGTCTGGACTCACCCACTTCCTATACTTTAATTTAATATCTACAGGAACATGCGAACCTTCCAAGACCTCTTCCAGTTTTGCTGCATTTCCATTTAGATACTGCAGCATGTAGAAAGCAGCACGTTCCCGGAACAGCAGAGGGACTCCCCGGTTCTGTTGGTAGGACGGTAAATTGAAGTCCAGCGCCTGAAGGCCGGGGTAGAGCAGGATCTGAGCTCGCAGCCTGGGGAGGTCTGACCTGCCTGCCAGGCTCTGGCTGACAGCAGCTGCCAGGTTGCCCCCGGCACTGTCCCCGCAGACGGTGACGCGGGCGGGATCCACGGCAAAGTGCTGCAGGTGCTGCAGGAAATGCAGCGTGGCGCTGAGACAGTCCTCGTAGGCAGCGGGGTATTTGTGCTCAGGGGCTAAACGGTACCTGGGACACAGGGACAAACGTAAGAGAAGGAAATGTGAGTTTTAAATGTACTGCTGAAATCCTGGTTCCTGGAACCAGGAGAACGCTGACTTCTGCAGAAATTTTATTGCCTCCATAGTATTACTATCAATAAGAGGTAGGTGGTGCAGATTATTTTGGTATGATATCATCTGTTTATTATGTCTCTTAAGTCTTTAATAACACACGAGTGTTGCCAACTGCCAACTATATGTAGGTTTTATTGGCAATCGTTTACTTAATTTTTGCTTCAGCTTTTCATGGGTTGGACACGAATGTCAATACTTGTTTTATATCTTTGTTACATAAAGTTATGTTCATAACCTCGTAATCTGAACCTCATAATTAGGCCAGTAGTTTGATAATGTATTAGCTTGTGTATTAGAAGCACATTGCTTCTTTAAACATCAAGCAGGCTTTCCTTGAATAAGTGTTAAGGGGATCGTATAGTTTACTGTCTGTTTACAATCAGTTTTGAGTTTGGAATTTGAAAATATTGATTTAAAACTTAATTTTCCAACTAGATATCCCAAAGTGTAATTTGTGATATAATCAGAAAGTGAAAACAGCCCAAGTGAGTCTTATTTTAGGAAATAATCTCTCAAAATCAGCATGAGCAAAGACTCACCCCACAGATACAACCACAGATTCACTTTCTCTGGCAATAAAGCGGCACAGCTCTTCATGGGTTTCTGAAAGACATTGGGTGGGGTTTGGGTTTAGGTTGGGGTGAATTTGTTACTCCAGAGATGTTATCTATTGGAGAAGTCAAAGAGTTGCAAGAAAGAAATGCTTTCTACTTTTCTCTGCTGCTTCCTACAAAGTTCCTCAGTTCTTTTGTACCTCCTCACCTTCCTATTTCAGCATTTTTTCCTCTTATACTAGTGTCCCTTAAGAAAAATCCTGTGATCCACAGCAGGTGCCTTCTTCTGGCAGCAAGAATTATGAGATTGAACCTATGGTTATACCCAAAATTTGCAGCTGCTACAGATGAAGAAAATAACCAACTTTACTTTTTATGAAGTATGCATTTCTTTAACTGAACCATTTCTGTTATGTGTCTTACCAAGGCTTCCAAATACCCATCCTCCTCCATGAAAAAACATAACTCCTCTCCTTGGGCTGGCAGATGGAGTCTTAGGCTGGTAAATCCTTACAGGCACTTTCTCAAACCACAGATCCTTGATGAAGAGCTTTGGGTCCGCCCTCAGGGTCTTTCTTCCTTGCATGTACCGCACAAAGCTCACCTGCCTGCAGATGCCAGCGTTTTCCAAAACCTTTCCCTGTTCAAAGGCAAAGAGAACAGAGAATTCGCTCAATAGATCCTGATTTCCAAAGGAAAGGAGCTGTGTGCACAGTAAACTCATGGTGCCTAAGTCATGTATTTGTTTTAGGGAAGTAATAAACTAAGAGAGTCGTTGTACAGGTAAAGGAGACAACTGAACAAGTGACAGCAGCATCAGGAGAGGTTATGAGAGTTACATGAATCAAAGAACAGAACCCCAAACCAGGCAGCATTAAGAGCCTGTGAAATAGACCCTCTGCTTCCTCAGCAGTTCCTTTACCTAACACTGAAAGCAAGTTTGGTTTTCACTGGTTATTCTATCCTTCCCCCTCAGAGGATGTGAAGACACAGCAAAAGATGGATCATCCTGGTGCTGATTTTCACGGGACAGACACTTGCCCAAAGTAGAGTTGACTAAGTTAAGAATATGTTTGATATTTTTGATCCTCTCCTAATTCTCACTGATGTGTGCCATGCACTGACAAGAAGATCCTGACACATTTAGTAGGAATGAACTTCTGTTCGTTTTCTGTGCCGTAGGGATATTCATGCCAGGCACCAGAAAATGACTACAAATCAGAGCTAGTGCTCCAACATAACTTTGCATAAATAAAGAAAAGGCATAGCCTCTGTTTTGAAATTCATTGTTCAGCCATGCCAGTCATGTTTGGTCCTTAGGAACCAAACATTTGGATCAAGTTCAGAATACTCAGGATTCTGTTATGAGTATTTCTTATTAGACAGCCACATTTGCATGGATTGTCAGTAGTGTCATGACTCTCAATATATTTATCTACAAATGGCTTTTTTGTCAGTGATTCCAGCTATTTATAATATTCTCCATGCCTGATCTTGAGGTAAGATTTCTTGAAAAAACTAAGACATTTTGCAATATACTGATTTTAATTTTATTACAGAAACTAGTCTTAGTGTCTCCAGTTGTATACAAACATGATAAAATTATTTATTCTTTTGTATTTGCTATTTTCGAAGCAGGAATGGAACAATGCCAAGAATATCTTAACTTTTACATTCATCTTGTTTGTTTTCTTTCATGCTATGTTGTTTACATGGCAACATACAATGCTGGTTTATGGTGGGCAGTGGATTGATGATTAAGAGAACTGGCTCTTCCAGCTGCTTAAGTGGTGTAATCTCTAATTACAGCTTCTGTGCAACCAAATCATGAGAATATATATCCAGAATTCTTTACTATGGTTGACCACAATCTAGAATATTTCTAACTGAGAATATTTTTCTCTTTGTTTTCCTTTTTAAATTTTAAATAGCTTGCATCTATTTGCAGCTATTCCATTAAATTAATTTTGTGAATATATGCACAAGCTCTGTTATCCCCTATCCAATGCCATGCCTCATCAGAACATCTCTACACCTATCATTATATAGAAATCCCCGTGATTCAGTGAGCTCCTCTGTCAGCAGAGCTCACCAGATGTTGAGTGCTGCTCTTGGAGACAAATTACCTTTCCACGCTTTTAGAGGCTGCTTCACCTGGGGAAGCTGGGCTGGCCAGAGCACCTCATCCCCATCAGACAATCCTGCTTGGTTGCTGCAGGATTTACATAAATGTGCTTTGGGCAGAAAAATTCCTTCAGCTCCTCTTTGGCAACATCACCTAATTTTGTCACTTGCTTGACAGAAACTCTCCCTTCCCAAGGCCCATTCTGAAATGTTCAGCTTCTCACATAATATATTCAAAATAAATACACAATTCTCATCCCCATGCCCAAGAAAAGCTTAAAAGCACGGCCCAGAGACATCTGGTATAGTCTGAACAAAGAATGGAAATACAAATGATCCAACATGGATAAACATTATAAATCAAATCATTGCTAGGTCAGCTCGAGTCAGGGCAGAAGCACAGTCAGACTTTCACACACTTGTGTTAAGGCAGCATTTATGTACTGCCTAAGATAGGGCTGGGCAGGACTGGATTTGAGCAGTGCAGAGTCAAAATTCTGGCAAAGGTTTCTTTAGCAACACTCAGCTCAATAAAACATGCAGCATGACAGCAATGCCCTGGTCTCCTCTCTGGAACACAATTCCATGCAGGCTTCTAGCATGGCAGTAAGCTTAAAAACTACAGGTTCACTGTTCCTCCCCCAAAAATCACACCAGGTTCACTTACCACCACAGCTGTGCATATTAAAATTATATGAATGATTCGGAGCTTTGCAGGCTGATTCACTCCAGGCGGAATTTCTGAGTTGGTAAAATCAAAATTAACTGCCCCTATGACCAGTAATAGAAATCCAGCAAGAAAACCAGCTAAGAATAACACCAGCACTGTGAGTACAGCTGCCATTATGCTGAACTGCAGTGATCTGACATGTCTTTGATTTGACTTTCTAACATATATATCTTGCTACTTCCCAATTCTTTGTTAATCTTCCTGTTCTTTGTTGGCTCCGGTAAAAACCTCTCTCCTCCCTTTTACAAATACATTAGCAGGTATCTTTCCCTCTCCTACTTTCTTTCCCCCCCATTCCTGTTATTTCACAAAAGATAAGTTGGTCAAAGTCCTTGATTTGTTAACAGATCTGTGCCAGCAGCATTTTGGAATTTTTGCAAGAA
Organism: Prinia subflava; assembly: GCF_021018805.1. Lineage (NCBI taxonomy): Eukaryota > Metazoa > Chordata > Aves > Passeriformes > Cisticolidae > Prinia > Prinia subflava. Next base: position 3,243,852 of record NC_086267.1, on the reverse strand, counting down.
ACCAGTGCTTAGCTGGGAGAAGAGTGTTATGAATGAACTCCATTATTATTAAATTAGTTGGAGGTGGAAAACGGACAGAGGGCATTTGTGTGCTTTGAGTTTGTGGCACTATAAAACACCCATGGAAGAGAGTGGGAACCTGCATGTGATTATTGTCACTCACGAGGGCCAAAGGGATTGTCACCAGTGCTCTTTGGAAATGTGCACTTAGAAAATTCTGTCATTACCCAAATCTGAGTTCTTTTTAGTGTTTGTGCTTTCTTCTAACAGAAGAACATACTTTAAAAAAGCCACAGGAGGCTGACTTTAGATTCATGACCTTGTTGCAGGTAACTTTCAATAACTCTGCGTGCAACAAGTACAGCTGAGAATGACTTAAGATAACCAGTGATAAAAGAGTTCCAAATCAAACTGCTTTATCTGCTTCTTGCTGAGGAGTAGGGTTGTGCTAATGTAGAGGAGGTGTACTTAAATGATGCCAATTAATTAATTGTGAATCAAAGTCTGCAACTCTTCAAACAACTAGGACATCAGAACATCTAGATTGCAAATGCATGGGGAAAGAAATGAGGTAAAAATCTAACCTGATTAGGCAACAATGGGTGTGGGGGGGTTGACTTGGTTTTTTTGGGGGGGTTGGGGTTTTTTTTTTGTTGTTTTGGTGTGGTTGTTGTTGTAAAGTCAAATTATAAGTGATAGAGGGAAAGAATCATCATTTTAGTTACAAAACTTTATAAAAAATTAATTTCATGTTGTTTCTCTAGTGAGAAGTTGAGTGTTTTTAATAGGGCACATAGTCATCATAAAATATTCTGAAGTAGAAGGAAATCTTGTTTCAAAAATCAGCAAAATCCCAGATTTGAAAAAAAATAGCCCATCCAGCGGTGTTTGTGGACTTTCATTTTGTGTTGTGTTTTCACAGTTACCTGGTCATATGCAGTTGTTTGGTAGGTTAATTACTGACCACAGCACAGATGTGGCCAGGCAGAAGTAGCAGGATTGTGGTCTCTGCCTGCCTGTGTTGTGTTGTTCCTTTCACCAAGGGGGGTTCAGTTGGGTTTGTCAGTCAGTATGTGTTTAGCAAATGGAACTCTCACTCTTAGAACAGAAATATTTGCAATGCTAGTTTTTATTTTTTGTTGTTGAAAGCATCACAGAATCACCATAGCATTACAGTGATAATATAGATAAAATTGTGCTTCTCTGCCTTTTTTACATGATTTTCAGAATTTTTTCATCACAGCAGAACAGGTAGCCTTGAGCATAAGATAACCTTGAAAGAAAAAGGGGCTATGGAAAAGTCTCACCTCTGCACTTCTCTGACATCCACACAACTCACTGAAATTCAGGGATTCCAGTTTGAGAATGAAGTTCCAAAATGAAACATCATTTCTCAGATCCCAAACAAAATCAAACCCCCACTAGTTCAAATTTAGGATTTCTGCTCCAGACAGGAGCCTTCCTTTTGATTTCCCTGTTTCTGGAGCAGTACAGACTAACCCTGGAAATTCATGGCTACAGTTTCAGTGTCTGCTATAAGACTTCATAGAAGCTGAGTTCTCCATCTGATACCATCAACACCTGTCACAAGGGCCAAAGCAGACTTTAGTTGTTGTCTTCAGCATCTCTGGGCTATTGAAGAATCTTCAGGGTGATTCTTGTCTCTTGTCTTCCGTGTGTGCCAGCAATGCAAAGATACTGAAATTGCTATTGTTAGCATATTGAATATGTGCTAGGTGCCTTGCCTTTTTCATGTCAGTCTTATTGGTATGTTTTTACATGAAGATTTTCTAGAATGGTGGCATTTCAAATAATCTTAACATTTGTTTGAGAGTCACTACAGAAGTAGAAATCAGAAGCTACAAAACGCAGTCAAAATCCAAACCATGAATCAAAGTGTTTATATTCCTTGCCAAGTATAAATTCATCAAAGATACTGCATGACTTACATCTTTCCTCTGAAAAATACTTCTATAAACTGTTTATATAATTCACAATATTATCCATTATCTTATTTCCAGATAAAAAGGAAAAAATCCCGTAGCCAAAAAAGGCTAAAATTCCATGGAAGCCATTCTTGCAATGATACCAGGTCACTTGAACACCATTGTCCTCTAGTCTCTTCTTGTATAACAGACCATCATCCCTCAACACATCAAACTCACAGGTCACAATGTAGGACTCAGGGAGCTGGCAAATAATGGAATCTTCAGCTAAAAGTGGGGAAAATGTTATTGCCAAAATTTCTTTGATAGCTTCATGGACTTCAGGTTTATATGGTGCGGGTTTTGGTGGTATGTAGCCTCTAATCTTAAATTCCTCAGGAATAAGGTCAGCACTTACCCATTTTTTATACTGTTGTCTCATGCTCTCAGGAACATGGCAGTTTTGTAGAACATCTTTCCAAACTGTGGGTTTTTTGTTAAGGTAACGAAAACACAAGTAGACGATCATCTTCCGGGTCAATATGGGGACAGAACCATTCTGCTGGTAGGAGGGCAAGTGGAAATCCAGCCCCTGGAGTCCTGGGTAAAGCAGGACCTGAGCACGTACTTTTGGCAGATCTCTATCATTCAGCAGTATTTGGCAAATAACTGTGGCAAAATTAGCTCCACAGCTGTCACCACTAATGATGATGAGCCCAGGATCCACGTGATACTCTTCTAAATTCCTCATGAAGTATAAGGTGGCACTGAGACAGTCAAAATATTGCCCTGGGTAGGGGTGTTCAGGAGACAGACGGTACCTGAAATGTCAGAGATTGTGGTTATTGGAGTTGTATACATTCAATTTGTGTTGTTTGCAGTTGCTGTGGTTGTTATGCAGACTTTTTTTTTTTAATTTTCAAGATTATATTTGGGTTTAACTAGTGTAGATTGGAAGGCCAAACTAATGATGCTATAGCTGTTTTAGAATACTTTGCCTATAAATGAAAAGTTTAAGTGAAAAATAGGGCTGCAATCTAAAACAGTAAATATTTTCAGCATATTTTTCAGAAGAGTTTCAACTGAGAGCTGTGTTCCCATAAATACTTCTATGGCAAAATAGCACTTACCCAACAGACACAACCACTGAGTTGCATTTTTTGGCCATATAGCGGCATATTCTTTCAAAGGCTCCTAGAGAGAAAGTTTATCAGAAATGATGATTTGAAAATCAAATATCCTTTTGAAATGAAAATATAGATCCCTAAACATATGCTATGTGGAAGGCACTGCAACATGAGACTGATAAGGAACTTGTACTATGGAATGTGGTGTTTACACATTAACACATTTTCTGTTGGCCAGTGGCTCTCAGGGCATCACACAAGCATGTGAGGGTAGTGATACTGGGGAAACCCAGAAATATGTCTGGGGTGGTCTCATAGCTCACCTGGTGGCCAACCAAAGGTGTCTAAGGAGAGTGTAAGCTGAGGACAAACAGGAATAACGAGCATACAGGAATCTGAGGCTCAGGGTACTCCTTTGAGAAAGCTTTTCTTTCTACCTAATGCCCTTGATTAGCATTTCTTCTGTGAATTACCCAATCTGCTTCTTAAGCCCATGATTTTAACCTTAACCATAACATCTTTGTGCAAGGAGGAGTTCTCTCGCTTGCTTCTAAAGGTGTGAAGAGCCATTTCTAGTTGCTTCTTTCATACCTGGCATTCACTGCTTCCACACGGTGACACTGACTCTTGTACTGTAAGAAATGGTGGATAAATCCTTCCCCGTTTAACTTCTCTTGCTTCTCATGATTTTGTAGTCACTTAGTGTATCTGTCTTTATGCACCTGTTGCAGCCTAAAGAGTCATAGTTTGTTCATATATCCTCTGCACAGAAGCACTTTTCTCACCTAGGCACCCTCTCCAAGTGTTTCCAGTACTGCTTTATCTTTTTTGAGGAGTGGAAAACAGAACTATAAACACTGTACTGTATTTAGATACACCATGGATTTATTATAGTGGCATAAAGAAGTTTCTTGTTTAGTCTTTCCTTTCTTACCAGTAGTTGCTGGCATTTTATTTGCTTTTTGACTGCTACTGTGCACTATGTCAACATTTTCAGGCAACCTCCTGCCATAATCCCAAGACTTCCTTCCTGCAAGATCTTCTTCCTGCTCCTGCTTGGAGTCTATTGCCTCATTTATAAGGTCAGAGTGCTCTGTTCATCTGTTTGACTTCTCTACAAGCCATTTCATCTCTCATTTTAATGTCTGATCCTCTGCTGTCATAAAGATATTCTGCAGTTTTCAGCCATTCATTTGTGATCCTCAGAGGACTTAATACCACATCACCTTGCACCATCTTTTCTGTGTTTGAATAAATTGATTAGCACTGCTCACAGTATAAATCTTCTTCAGGGAATCTCACAGGAGCTTCCCATAACCCCTCTTTTTTCTGGCTTTCAATGAGCTGTAATCCAAATGAAAGACCTTCCCTCTTGTGTAATGGATGTGTAGCCTCTTTAGGAGACGTTTCTGGAAATCAAAGTGGGTTCTAGCAACTCAGTCTCCTTTATTCATGTATTTGCTGACTTAAAAAAACTTAAATTGATCAAAAGAGTGGGTTTAGATTAGATAAGAGGAAGAAATTCTTCCCTGTGAGGGTTGTGAGGCCCTGGCACAGGGTGCCCAGAGCAGCTGTGGCTGCCCCATCCCTGGCAGTTTCCAAGGCCAAGCTGGACAGAGCTTGGAGCAACCTGGAATAGCGAAAGGTGTCCCTGCCCATGGTGGAGACTTGGAATAGAAAGAGACTTAAGGTGCCTTCCACCCAAACTATTCAATGATTCTAGGATTTGTGAGGTATGACATCCATTTGAGGAATAAGTCATAGTTATCTGTTCACTGATTCTCTTCAGTGTAGCATCTGCTAATTTGCTGGTTGCAGCCTTCAGGCTTCCTAAGCTGCAGATTCCCAAAGGCCTTGTGAAAGCTTGTCATCATGTTGATTGTTTTCCTGTTATCAAACACCAGCAGGAATTGAAGCCAAAGGTCAGGTCCCACTCTCTGTGCACAGGTATGGTTGTTACATCAGGCCATGCCATGTGAACAGGAACTCACTGTGCAACTGTGGCGTGGTTTTTTCTTCCAGTGAGAGGAATTCACCTGTCACTTAGATCACAGAGTGCCTGCCACCCCTGGAGTCCTCACTGCCACCCAGACTGGCTCCAGCTGTAAGCCTGACCCTCCAGCCAGACTCTGTGCTCTGAGCACAGCAGGGTGGGTTAGCTGTGCCCCAGGGCAGAGGGGAACCCGCGGCACCAGAGTTACGTCGTGATCCCTGCACGGGGCTGAAGGATGCCAGGAAGCTCAGGTCTGCCCAGTGGAGGGCAGCCCTACCCTTTGAAACAGTAAAGGATTCAAACCCCTCAAACTGCACTGCCTGACCCCTGGAACGAGGTCCAGATTTCCATGTTAGGGGCCCTGGCTTGCCGAGGAAGCACTCAGAGCCTTGTCTGCTCAGAAGGAGACCCGGAGCACTCGAGCTGAACTCCCAGCTGCTGAGACAAGGGTTGTCTCCCTTTCTGGAAATCAGGTATCCTGTGCCACAGCACCACAAGAATCAAACTTCCCCAAATTGCTCCTTCATTATTTATATTTTCCTTCATTTGGATTCCTTGCTTACATGAATGGGAGTTTATTTACTGATTTTTTTTTTTTTTTGTAATGTATTTAAATTCTTCCTAGGATCCATATTATATCTTTTATGTAAGACAGGGTAGTTTTAGTAGAACAGCATCCCTCACTGAGAGCTGAGAGTAGGGTGAGGGATTTCTGGATCACTCCAGAAATCACTGCAGGTCTCGTGCCCAAAGGAAGCAGAGATGTGATTCCCTTTAATACAAGACTATTCATTCCACAAATACTTTCCAGTTTGCACTGAGCAAAGACTGATGACACTGAGAAGGACAGGGTAGACTGACTGACTCATGCCTGAAGGCAAAAATACAATGTTTGGATATGACTTCAAAAATAAAACTTGCCCATTTCTTACTAATGCTCCCAAATGTGCCAGCGCCTCCATGAAAATACAGAATTCCTCTTCTTTTGCCAGTGGGTGGGCTTTTGGGCTGATAAATCCTCAAGGGTACCTCATCTACTGTGAGATCTTTGATAAGCAGTTTGGAATCTCTCCATGGGGGTATCCCATTGAGCATTATTCGCAGTATGGTTAAATCACTGCAGATCCCCAGCTTGTCCAAAATCTTTCCCTGTTGAAAAGAAAGAATTTGGAAGAGGAGTAATGTTGGCTTGTTCCTGCACAGACAGCATTATTCTATGTACATGCAGTTCAATATGTACAGGATACATCTAGATATTTGTTTTAAATTTTCATGTGAAACAGTTTCCCAGCATAAAGTGACTACAATTTGACTGAAAAATCTAAAGAAGCTTTTAAGATAAATCATACTAATTTTATTAGTTAATTTAACATGTTTTGGGTTCATATATCAATGCTTACAGGCTTCAGGAGCGTGAATTGCTTTTTTTTTTGTTTTTTCTCTTAAGCCATTTTCCTCCAGCTCCCAAATATCCTACCTATGCAAAAGTGAAATCCCCAGGTTAAGAAATTTAACTTACCGCGACCATGGTTGTAATCAGCAAGCAGTGATAAAAACGAAGCTTTAGAGGTTGCTCAAGTCCAGGTGGCAGTTCTGAGCTGAAAAAATCATATAATACAACCCCCCAAAACAGTGCTGGTATTAAAATAGGAGCAATAAAAAACATTCCTATAATTGCTAAAGCTGTATGAACAGATGCCATTTCACTTCAGTGGTAATGAATGCTATAAAACCAATGCTGGGTCAAGCCTTGTTTTCAAGTGCATCTAAGGTGTCTTCACTGGAGACTGATCAGGTCATATGCAGAAATTAAATGTTTATTAATGTTGCAATGCAATGTAATGCAATTTTCTCCACCCTTATTTTGTTTATGGTATTATTGGCAACACTTGTATGCTTCCTTTGTACCCTTCAAAACAGGTGGGATTCAAACTATATGGAAGTGATTAAAACTATGAGCTCTTCATTAGCAAGGAGAAATTTTTATTCAGAGGGGTCCTGATTTGATTGCTTTGTAGTGGATTCATTTTGGATGGACGTTCCTGTTACAGTGTTAAACTTCAGTGATGTAGGGCTACTTGCATTTGTCCTCAAACATGTATACACTTCTCTGAGAAGAAAAATACTCAAATCCACATTTTTTATAAGCTCTGTCTCATAGGGGAATGCACTGACACATTCATGCTTTAATTATTGTTTAAACAAAAGTACATTTGCTCAGTGTTTAAAATCAGTGCAAGCCTTAACGTACACGAAGGTCTCTCCAGACACTTGAGTATGTTTGTAGATTGAAGCCACTGTTGTTTCTGGTAAAAGCTTTTTAGTAATTAACACTCAGAGTTTCATATTCACTGTAATTCTTGTTTGCAGTTCTGTGTAGAGGCATTATGAATACGTGTATTGGTGAGGGATTGGTAACAGTTGGAGGCAGTTGTTTGGTGAAGTAATTTTTCTGGATTGTGTTCTTCTTACTACAATTCTGTTTTCTACATGATTTAAAATTTACAGCTCCCAAACATTTTGTACCTTGGCTTTTAAAGCAGAATTCCAGTCTGAAAACTGAATTAGTCTTTAGTTTCATTAGCATGGTATTTAAATCAAAGCAACACTGACTGCTGATTTGCACAACATTGTCTTGTGAAGGTAAGGATGTGTGGGATGAAGCAATGTCATAAATTTGTGCCAAGGTTTGTGAAATAGAGATATCATTACGGCCTTTTCTGTGCTAAGATTGGCTGATTTGGAGCCTTTCCCTTCCACAGAGCACAAATTTAGGATATAAGTAGTTAAAATGTTAGACTGTAGAGAATTGAAGCCAAACCCAGATGCCCATGGCCAGTGCTCAGCTTGTCCTAAGCTTATCAGATGCTCTCCACAGGGCTCTGCAGCACAGCTGGGGCAGCCTAGTGGTGCTTGGAGTTATTGGTTCTAGAAATGTTTCCCTGTAGTTTGATACTACAGCACAGCCTGTGGGGATTTGGCTTTGTTTTGCCATGTATTCCTGTAAGAATAGCCCAGTGCTACTAAGTGCTTATTTCTGATGTCTGCGCTGTCAGTCAAAATATCCTGAAATAAATTTCCACATGGATATCAGCTCTGAATATTGTATTTCAGCATTCTTGATGATTTCTTATATTTGAATCCTCAGAGGAGGCAATTTCTGTGCTTTCTAAAGAACCTTTAATGAAGAAAAAAAATTCCTAAAGATACTTAGTACTTCAGTGGCAGTAAATGAAACTTTTCAAGGCAAGCAAAGGCAATTAAACACCTGCTGTTTGTATGATCAGATTATGAAAGCTTTATACCACAGAGCACGTCTATCTGCTCTTAGCTCTATGAGCTCTTGCTGACAACCATTTTGACACAAGACTTCTATTCAGTGAGTCAATGATTAATCAACTTTAATCAAAACCAAAACACTTCACACACGCCACCTCTGTTTTGAAACCTTGATAGACCTGATAGAGTGGAAGGAACATTGATCTACTATCTTTTTATTTAAAAATAAATTTACAAAGGGACAGTCTGGGGGTTTTGTTCATTTGTTTTTTGTTGTTACACCCTGGCAGTTGTCTGCAGAATCTGTTGTACAGTCATCACAATCTGAACAAAAATATTTCAGTTCTGCGTTGCAGCCTTTCTGTTCTTAAAGAAATGCTGGTGAATTAATGTTCCCAAACAATATCCTAATGTTTTAATCTCTTAATATGTTACTCTTAGAGTATACTCAGCATGTGGACTTAGAGCATGTTCTACCTCTGTGCTGTTTGCACCTCAGTCCTCCTCGTCCTGTTAATACAATGTCCATGTTTTTCCAGAACCAAGCAAATCCCATGGTCTGAGAGCTGCTTGGTCCTTCTGGGCATGCTTATATTGACAACTGTGTGATGATGCTTGGTGCCTTATATTCTATATATATCTATATATTCTATATGTTTCTATATATTCTATATATTCCCAGTTTCCAGTCTGGCCAGCCATTCGTGTACCCACAGGATAGGTAGGAATATCTATGGTCACCATCAGATTCTCAAGTTGTTTCAAAACAGTCAGTGAGGTTTTCAGTGGGGTTTTTTTCCCAGTTGTTTTTGAGGCACTAAAATGTCAAAAGAATGTTTTTTTTCATTTGAATCCACTGCATGAAATGAGTACCTTGTATCTTTGCAAACAAAAAGGCTTCTTCTCTATCTGCCAGTAGAGAGGTAGTTCTTTAAATGGATGTTTGATGTGTTTTGCTGTACCATATTTTTGTTTTTCAGCAAACTCATCCCCAAACCCCAACTTCCACAAGGTCTTTACCTATTGATGAGAACAGCCTTGCATTAACTAAAAGTTAATGAGATTCCACTAAACCACAGAAAATGAACACAGTCTGGGGTTTGACATTGTAATGAGAATTATGGGCCTCATGTGGTTCTTTATTGTTATAAAACAGCTACTCAGAGCTCACAAATTGATTCTTTATTCACTGAACTTGGTGTTGCTGGAGTTTAATATTGGTTAATGTAGCACTTGGTGAGTATAGAATTGACAATAGTTGGGTAAATTCTTCCCATTTACTCATCATAAGCTTCCATTTATGCATTCTAAAATTCATTCTCTTCTTGATTTTTTAGCATATTTCTAATAGCTGTAGTAATGATGGGAAGGGGAAGTACCATAATGATACCTACCCAAAGGAGTGTGGACTTTGCAGGTTTTCCCAAGACTCAGCCTTGTGGGTTTTCTAAAGCTCCTGTAGCTGTGGAATCACACACAGCTTTGTAGGCTGAGAATGTGTAAAACTCATCAACTTCCCCTTAATTATTAGTGGAAGAAGCAGGAGCTGACAAACACAACAGGAGGGTCAGGGGAGTTGGTGCTAATGAATTCTGTGACTGTGGTGAGTTACTGGTTTTCTTGTGAAATCTTTCTCTAAAACATTGCAACACGTTTCACTTGTGATTGCAGGCTCTTTCCACCACAGTTAACCTGGATTCAGTTGGTTATTGCAGAGCTCCTCTGTGTAACACAGGAAATCCTATGATGAGTAACTAAAGCATGGTAAAGTAGTCAGCTGTGATGTCTGAGGTATTGATTCCAGCAGATATGGCCAGGAAACAGAAAACAGGCAAAAATAAAGTATTACAAAGAAATTTTAAATTTGGAAATAATAGCTTCTGATAGAGTTCTTTATTTTTCTGATGTTCATTTCAAAATGAAACACTCTGGTAAATACAATTTGCCTTGCTTTTTAAAATTATTCTTCTCTAGGTAATTTCTTCTCTAGGTAATTTAGCAAAATAATTAGAATCTGTAGAGTAATTTAACTGACTTGTTTTTTATCACAGTAGAGCATGGGAGGAACTTGCCATACTTCAGTTCACATTTCTCCATTTTAGGTAAACAATTGACTGAAAGCATCTCAGAGCTCTTCATACCTGTAAGCCCGAGTCTTCTGATCTGTGAGATGGATTTAATATGCCCTTCACAATAAGAAGCTTTAAGAAATTACAGCTTAGTACATGCTCTACCATACTGGTTTTCAGAGGTGCTGTGGATTTGCTTCATCTGCCTCTGCATTTAGGCTGCCTCCTACCTTTCAGTGTCCTCCCTTTTCGTTATCTCCATCTCCCCACCCATAAGTAGCTACTTCCCGTATGCTTTGCTCTTAGGACAGAAAGCCACCTTGCACTTAGTCTGGCATAAATCTTTATTTTAGCCTTTTCTTTCTTCCTTCTCTTCTTTAAAGCCTGTCCCTTCCAAATGACTCCTAGGCTAAACAGCTTAAACAGCTGGTAACAAATTCTGGTGTAAAGTGCTCTACTGTATTAAAAAAAAAAAAGTTATGTATTAGTATTCAGCGATGGAAATCCAGATCTTGTGTTGTGCAGTTCAGAGCAGGTACATTTTTGGAATGCTTATTCAGCTGGAGGGTTTTGTAGAGAAGCACTGGGAAATGTGGATGGATTGTTCAGTGTCTCTGTTGCTGTAGAGTTCTGTTCCTAAGACTGAATCAATTCTGCTCCATACAGATGGATTCTAAAAACTGCTCTGGAACATCCACTTGAGATTTCATGATAAGTCATCACATCAAAACAAATCTTACTAAATCAGAAGTTGCTTGAATGTAAATATAACAACTTCAACTGCCCTTCTTTTGCCAAGGCCGGGTTTGTCTGAGTCTCAGTACTCAAATATTCAGGTTAGCAGTGTCTGCACTCTCACAGGAATCAGCAAACACAGTGAATAACTGAGACAAGGAAGACAACATTAAAAAGAGCCAGAGTGTGCAGGATTATGCCTGAGCAGTACAGGGAATGGGCATCATAGGCAGAGAATAGTGTAAAGTGCTTTTAAATAAATAACATTATTTATAAATAATAGAGCTAGTAAATTTGGAATATTTTCTAATTGCCTGTTTATTTTAAAACCACTATGGTGTGTGAGTCGTAACTAGTGTGGTATAAATAGGTGATGTGAAGGCTGCAATAATTGCAGCAGAGGATAATTGAAGTTATAAACTTCCGTAATACACCGCTCCAAACTTGATTGGTTAGAACAGTAACCTAAAGTTGTTATGGCTTAAAATGTGCTCTGTTATTAAACAGACAGCTTCAGGCTGTGAAGGCATAAGAACAGGTTCAGTAAAATATTGAAATCAGACCACAGTTTGACCTGTGGTAATGTGTTTCAGGTACTCACATTGTGTGCCCAGAGCACAAAGAGGTTTTCCTGGGTATTACAGACTCAGCTGGTGATTGAATGGTGCGGGGCAGTTTGCTTTCCCTTCATTTCCTTCAATATCTTCCTGTCACACAGAGCAGCTCAAAGAGCGTCAGGCCCTCCCAGCTGCACTGAGCTTCCCAGCTTCTCACCAGCTTTCAGGTTTTCAGTGTTCAGTCTGCTCCTGGATCCTTCCATTTGTGCTATAGCGCCCTTGGGCAAACTGCAGAGCCCAGCTGAAGAAATGTGGCTGCTGCCCACATTCTCTGGGGTTAATACCTCTGATGGAATGGCCTTGTCCACACCCTATTCCTGTCTGGAAGGCAGCACGGCTTGGGCTGTCACTTCACTCAGGGTGCAAATTCTGGAGTGAATTACCACCTCAGGCACCTCACCTTCCTTGTGGGAGGAACCAGTTGTTTTTGTCAAGATGGCAAGGAACTGCCCCAGCTAAGGAAATTTACTTGCCAACATCATATTTTCTCGAGTTCTTCAAAGGCAAAAGACTCATCAATAACCCAGGAGCTTTCTGGGTTAAAAAAAAAATAGAAATCTGTAATATCTTCATCATATGGTCTTGGGGTGTAATGAGAGGTTTGACAGCTGTCAGCCTCTGTGTTAGTCTGACTCGTTGGATATTTTAGTGTCAGGAATGTACAGACATCACGTCATGGACAAACTGCCACTGATGTCACCTCAGCATTCATGGATGGGTTGCCCATATGGAAAACAGGCAGCATTCAACAGTGTCAGTGGAAGTGTGTGCCTAGAAATCAGGAGAAGATTTTTCGGGGCTTTATGCTTATTCACATTGTATTCATTCAGAGATGCCATATGGAAGATCCCTATAAAATTTCCCCTTTTTCCTGACTACTATGTGAGTGTAACTAAGTGTAATTCATATTGTTCTGGGTGTAAATAGCCATGCAGAGCATTGCAGAAAAGCCCTTCCCGTGCTTGTAGGGTGTCTTCTGTTGGATCATTTGTCTTAAATAAGTGTCTGCAGCATCCTCGCTTTTGGTAATAGTTTAAATGAGCCAGTAGGGGGCAGAAACACATACAAACACATACAGTAACATCAGGTACTTGAAAATTAGAGAGCTAGAGATTTTCCTTGCAAGAATGGTGGTAATTTTAGTGTGAGTAGTGTTCCAGGTGTTAATTTAAGCAAAGACAGTCAGAAGTTTCAACTGTCTGTAAAACTGCATTCTCACCCTGTTTTTGTTTCTTCATGGAAATGCATCCTGCCTCCAAGTAGAACTTACAGAGGAATTTAAAACAATAGAGTCTAGTGACATGAGTTATTTTAATTCAGGATATAAGATTATAACAAAACCTGAAACAATTACACTGTTCTACAGTTATACATTCACCTCAGAATGGTGGAATTAAAGCATTTACTGACATTTCTGGCAATACTTGAGTTAATTTCTGAGAAAAGAGCTTTACACTTTTGTTATGCCATTTTATTTTGCATTAGTTTCCTTGATCATTCATCTCTTTTGTAAACAGTTTGACCTGAACTTTGATATTTTATTTTATTAAAAAAACCCCTCAGTCATTCTCCTTTCTCTCCAATGGCACTTGACACTGTCCCTCAAAGGGAGAGTCCTTCCTGAATTAGGCAGTGCAGGTCTACACTTTGTAAAGGAACTGATATTACTTTATATTCCCATGTATCTATTCTCTGTAAATAAAATATATATGCATGGGTTTTTTAATAGATGCTGTTTTCCTTTAACTAATACTTGTTATAACATCTGTAGTTCCAGGCCTGCTCTTTCCCTCTCTTCTCCTCTTCCCCTTCTTTCATTTCTGTTTATGTTCACATTCTTCCTGCTACATTCAGTTCTCTTTAAGTTTGTCTCAAATTCAGCTCTCACCAGATACAGGATTTCCTAAGTCTTTGACCATGAAATACACTTTATACACAGATCCTGAAGATTCACACCTTGTTACCTGCCCCAGGTTGTTTTTAAATGTGGTTTGTGTTCTAATAGCACCAAAACTTTACTGAACCAGACCACATTGCAAAGCCCATGCTATAAGGATGAGATCTGTAATGGCTACAAAAGAAAACTGAAGAGCTGATAAAGAAATGTAAATTCACCTGATTTTGCCTCTTCTGAGAGAAAATTAAGCAAAGGCCATCATGCAATCAACTTAGTGGCTAAAAAGAAGACAGATGCAATGCAGAAATTTACATGATGACTTAAGGAAAGGAAAATAAAGGATTTTTAAAAATAAGTTTGTAGGCAAAAAGAGATAGGAATCAGGAAAAGAAAGCAAGAAATGGATTCTTACATCAGTCTTAGAAAATTTACTATCTTTTCCAGGCCTTTAGTTCCAGAGCGGAATCCAAAAATACCAAGAAGTGCTAAGAACACTGCTCCATGGAATCCCTCCTGCAGATGGCACCAGGTCACTTTTATACCATGGTCCTCTAATCGTTTCTTGTACAGCAGTCCATCGTCTCTAAGCACATCAAATTCACAGGTCAAAATGAAAGTCTCAGGAAGCTGAGCAACAACACTGTCTTCAGCCAACAGTGGTGAAAAAACAGGGTCAAACATGGTCTCGGCCTGTTCACACATTTCTTTTAAGGGTAGATATCTTTGGCTTGGTTTGTAACCTCTTGTTTTAAACTCATGAGGGATGAAGTCAGGGCTCACCCATTTCTGATATTTCAGTCTCAAATCTTCTGAAACATGGCAGCCTTTAAATAATTCTTGGATGGCGTTCAAGTCCTTATTAATGTACTTCAAGCCAAGAACAAGGGCTCGTTCCTTTAGCAAAATGGGGATTTTGTCATTCTGCTGATAAGAAGGCAAATCTAAATCCACACACTGCAGAAAAGGATATATTAGGATTTGTGCTCTCAGCTTTGGGAGGTCTCTTCTGTTCACCAGTGCCTGGGCAACAGCAGCAGTGAGTGTCCCTCCACTGCTGTCTCCACAGATGACAACACGGGAAGGGTCGACTCCATGGTCTTGTGCAGTCCTCAGGAAGTGCACGGCAGCAGTGAGACAGTCCTCAAACTGGGTTGGAAATGGGTACTCAGGAGCTAAACGATACCTGAATAGGAGTGAAAGTGTTTTAGCACAGTCATTTCTAGAGAATGGGCCCGATGGAATCCTGTCATTCATGTATATCTCTCAAAAGACAGGAAAATACTCTGTGATTGCACTTGCAGCAATAGAATTGATCCAAATTAGTGCTTCTGGTGTATTATTTGCTACTGTTCATGTTTGGGAGAGTCAGTACACTATTCTACCTTTGCAGAATACTTCTGTACATATCTTGGGAAGTGACTGGAGGCACATGAGAGTTGTTTTGGAATTAGCTGGCAAGGCAGGTGTCTCAATCAGTTATCATTAATTCCAGATAGAAAATGAACATTTAACAACAAATTGTTAGGGCATATGAGTATTGAAAATATGAGCATAGAAAATTGATAATGGAAATCTGAAGAGTTTTCAGTATTCTGGAAGCTGAATTCCTTAAACTGGTTCTTCAAGTATTTTAGGATATAAACAGCAATTAGTGCAATTGTAATCAACTCTTTGCCTGAGCTTTTAGACACTGTTTCTTTTAAAAAAGCATTACAGCTCATCAGAGAAATATTTTTAACAGTCATCTCAGGTTGACTACAAGTTAAGTGTGGATTTCTTGCTTCCATTTCTTCATGGAAATGCATCATGCCTGCAAGTGTAACTTACTGAAGAATTTAAGACAATAGAGTCAAGTGTATAGATTTCTTTTGAGGGTGGATGTGTTGAACTTGGTTTGTAATCTCTTGTTTTAAACTCATGAGGTTCTTGTGTTTTTAAGAACTTCTAAATGTGTATTTGGTGTTCTGGGCAACTGTGATTTCAAGAGAAACAGTTAACACTTCAGGCTTTCAGCCCAAGGTGGTTTGAATATGGCTCTAGAAAACAAAAACATCCTCATGTCTTAGTGGTAGCTACAAATTATAAAATTACTCCATTTCATTTGGAAATAAACAGTGGGGCATTAGTTGGCTAATTCCTCCCAAGACAAATTAGTGCTGGTGAAAGCACAGGATCATTAAGTACAGGTACTGAATGTACTTTACAAGGAGCCTGACTGCAGTAAAGCCTTGCAGGGTAGGGTCAGAGAGTCTGGGCTGGGTGCACTTACCCAACACTCACCACCACTGAGTTGGTGTTCCTGCAGAAATAGCGGCACGTTCTTTCATAGGCCTCTAGAAAACAGAACAGTTCCCTGGAATTATAACTTGCTCTAAAAAGAAATGGAATTTAAATATGCTGAATTTCTTATCTCTCTTGTGTGGCTAATGCTACACAAGGTGTGTAACATGTGGCATGGTCTGATCTGGGCACTGCTCACCATTTCCTTACAGCTGTGAGAATGTTCTGGCCGATAAGAAACCCAGAATTTAATGCATTGTTTTGGTCTCCTCTTTGAAAAGTTACAGACAGCACCATTGCTGCCACTTTTAAAGTGATTTTGAAGGAGAGTTTTAAAAAACAAACAAAAAATCCCCCAAACAAACAAACAAAAAAACCAACCAGCCACCACAAACAAACAAAAAAAACCCTGCTAAATCCAGTACAAGATTTTTTCTTGTGCATGAGGCACCATCTCATCTCTTTCCCACTCAGATTCCAAACTGTGTTTTGTCTTTGTTTTTCCACTATAAAGACACACAGCATGGTACACACATACAAGCTTGCACACACTTGTGAACAAAAAATGGGTGCTTTAAATAAGAAATAAAATCCTGAGATTTTCAACCTTTCTCGTAGGCATGAAAAGGAAGGCAGAAAATAGGTATTAAAAATGATCAGAGACTATTCTAGATACACAGTTTATATAAAGGCAATATAACATGAAGCCTGTTGCATGTAAGTAAACTGATTTTGCTGTCCTGAAATTATCTTTTTTTTATTTATAATGTTGAACCTACTAACTCGTGTAGGTTTAGATATTCTATATCGGATCAGAAACTCTGTAGTGTGGTTGTGGAGTGTCAGGACATGTCCTGTGCCCTGTGCTGTGGGATGGCCCTGCTGGAGGAGAGGGGTGGGACCAGATCACCCCGTGGTCCCTTCCCTGACCCATCCTGGGTGCTGCAGGTATTTACAGCTCCTGTTATTCACATTACTTACGGATACTTCCAAACCGGCCAACTCCTCCATGAAAATAAAGGATTCCCCTTCTTTGGCTATTGTTTGATGTTTTTGGGTGGTAAATTCTCACTTTAACCCTTTCAAAGCTTGAGTCCTTGATAAGAAGATGTGGATCCTTTAATGGTGGTACTGTCTCCATTATAACCCTGAGGAGATGGACCTCTGAGATGATACCTACTTTTTCCAAAAATGCTGCCTGGTGATAAAAGAAACCACAAATTAGTGCAAATTTCTACCTAACCTGGAGATTGATAATGAGAAATTTTAAACTCCATGGTCAATTCAGTAGGAAAACAATCAAATTATTGTAGTAGATAAAAGGTGTCAAACACTTCACCTTGTCAGGTGTTTCAGTAGACATGTGCCTGAACAAAATAAGGAGAGAGTAGTTACAGTATTTTAAACTTCAGCTGTGGATGAAGAAACATAGCAAATACTTTTGTTTCCCAAACTCACACTGCTTTTAAACATGCAGGAAAAAAAATCCATAGCATCCAGCACAGCTGTCCTCCTGACCAAGAATAGCTTTGAACCCTGGCTTGATCTTCTCACAGCTCATTGACTCTTACTTAAACACTCGGGCTAAGGTTCTTATGTCACTCTGGGCTCATTTACTCCATTGCATCTGCTTGGCTTTAAGCTGTTTCACTTGTAGCCTGCTCTAATCTATTCCTGCTCAAGATGAAAAATACGAGGCACTATCACTGTATTTTCACTATACCGGATTCAATTTTGCACCAGTTCCACAGCAGACTTCTCTAATGAGTAATTCAATTTGTTGTGCTGCTGTTATTCATGCATATGCATTTCAAGGAGAATTACACATATAAAGGTCTATACTGCACAGATCTTAAAAACCTGCCCTTATAGTTTTCACCTCATATTTCACAGACCTCATGTGCCCCAGTAACGTGTTCCTGTTAAATTTGGTGTAGGTATCCTATTTTAGGCTACCTGAAGAGCTGATCCCATACACAGGAAGGATTGTCTTGTGGCAAAGTTACAGTCTCATATCAATTCCTTCTACAGAACTCCTGGTCCATGTCTGTGGGAAAATAAATTTACTTATTTATTCTTCAATTTCCTCTGGTACTTTCTTTCCTCACACTACTACTTTTGTAACAGTAAAGGTTAAACCTGCCATTAGCTATATCTGTATGGAATATGGAGATTATCTTTGTCTTAAAAATACTAAAAGGAGTCCTAGGAGACCTTACCAACCACAGTGTTTGGTGTTGCCTTTATCCAGCTGAACACTGGATATACTTGTAAACTTTAGTTTTCCCTGCAGATTTGACTTCAAAACTGTCAGCCCTTGAAAGAATTTGGCACAAATAATTTGCCCAATAGCCATAGCAGATTTGGTATATGACTTGAACTCCCCTTGTATTTAAACTTTGGTTCAACCCTTCACTCATGTCCTTATCTCTCTGCTCCTTTCAGGCAGTGTGTGACAGTGCTTGTGCTGGGCCTCTCACTGGCCAGCAGAAAGGATACAAAATTGTAAAATCAGAAGTTAAAAATACATAAATTACCAGCACATTTCTAAATTCTGCAGTTTCACTTTTAACAAATGAATTACACAAAAATAAAACTTTGATGGATAAAGATTAATCACACAGTGTTTAGAAAATGTGGATGTTTACACACTGTGTAATACTTGTAAGAAAATTAACTTTGACTTCAGTTCCTCTCCTGTTTCATTCGTTTGCTGTCAAAGCAGTGTTGAGGTCTGGGTGTGGCTCCGGAGACACGGTGAGTAACCTGCTTGGGAGCTCACTGAATTCAAACAAAACTTAGTGTGCAATGGGGCAGGGAAAGAAAGGAAGAATTAACAACATTAGAACTTAGAATTGAAGTGAAATGTAATGCATAAGACAAAGAGACTGAACGGGTTTTTTTTCATATTTGAAACAACTAAAAGAAGCTTAGTTTAGGTATCACAGAAAGGTTTTTACAGTGACTGTGGCAACTATTAATTAACGACAGGATGTTTGATGAAACAGAAAGACAAGTGCATGTCATGTTTTAGTTTTGAAAAGAAACATGGATGAAAAGCGAGGAAGGATCAAAAATGTGCCAAAAACAATGACACAGTCACTTTAGATATTACATGTGCTGTCTCAAAAAAGAAAGTTGTTCAGGCATATTGAAAGGCAAATGATGATGAATGTGGCAGCTGTCTTCAGATGGCTCAGGAGAGTGACAGGGTTGCAGGAGAGAGCTGAGATCACAGACATCATTTAGCTGCTCACTCTGTAAGCAAGCAGCGTGTTACACGGAGCAGAAATTCCACAGACCTAGGGCAAGTTACCTTCCGTGCCTTCCAGCACTGCCTTGAGGCAGCAGGCATGAAAAGCTAAAACACAGGCCGTCAGAAAAAAACTGGGAATTGCACAGTCTGCCCGATTTTATATTTCAAAAATATTGCCTTCGGTGCTGTATAGCAAACAGGGGAGTCTGTCATGCCCAGCACAGCTGAAGGAATCTGCTTCCATCACCTGATCTGTCCAGTTGCATATTTGCAATTAATTTAAACCCTGATTCTCAAACACATCACCAAACCATTATCCCTCTAACAGAAATAAAATTAAAAACTCAAGATTTAATTGAGTTTTACTTACCAGACCAAATCCAAAGTTCATGATGTAATGAAGAACATAAAGCTTTTGGCGCTCACTGATTCCATGAGGAATTTCTGCTTTTGGGTGTTCATAATAGAAAGCAATTGCCACAATACCAGTGAAAACAGCGAGAAAAATGGCCAGGAGAAGTTCCATCCTGCTGTGTTGGTAGGAGCCCAAGAAGTAACCAGCTGTGGCTTCCTCTCCCTTTTTCAAACTTTCAGATTTCTGAAGGTAAAAGCACAGGATTAGTTGTTCTCATCATAGCTCATAATCCAGCTTTTAAAAATGCTAATAGAAGATGAAAACGTGTGGTAACTCAACCATACAATTAGACAGTAACAATTACTTGTGGGAGAGGCTTGCATAAGCAGCTTTCACATTTGCAGGAACAAGACTGTGCCCATCACAGCAGAACTTGACTTGATGGATCATTTCAGTGTCAGTGTACAAGAAGACAAAAACTTGTTCTGTCTCTCTCTTTTTTGATTACAGGCAAGTCTTTATTATTTGTGAGTTCTGCACAGCATTTCTTGGTAATTACCTTCTGAGCCTGCTCAGATTCTTGTTTTGTTGTGCCTCCACACTTTCAGACTTTTATTGAAATCAAGGCTCAGTGTCACAGACATGTTTCATCACCTGTGATGGCAGATTTTAGTTGCTGCTGCCATTGTATCTTTGAGTCCAGTGGGGCCAGAGGCAGCTGCAGCCTGGTCTGAGAGCTGTTCTTGCCTTATCTTCAATGGCTCCTCCTGCACCAGCTGCTGTGTTTCCTTGGATTTTGTTTGGGTTTTTATCTGCCTCTTGGGTGAGCCTGGCAGTGCTGCAGTCTATCTTCCAGGAAGATGTTATGTACAGATGTCATTGCAGGTAGAAATACGATTTCAACTGATGAAAACTAGACATGAACTTCAGGGCTAGTAGCACTGACTAGACATTAGCAGCCCCCTCTTCTGTGGAGAAGGATCTTCCTCTGGAAGCTAACATATTTTTCCATACACAAATAAGTAGTGGTAAGATTTAACCTGAAGCAAAAAATAAAAATCTGTACAGCTCATGTGATGTCACCCTTGGGAACAGTGTGTTTTTAGCAGTCTGCCTAAACTGTGAAGGCAGCAGATTCTCTTTCTGAAAAATTACAGTGTGGGTACAGTAAGTGTGTATTTTTTTTTCTTAAATAATAAATACTGTAAGGTATGAGCTGGCCTTGAATTATATAATAAAATGAAACTAAAGACAGAGAACCCCAGGGCTTTAGCATGCATAGTCCATGACCTGCATAGGAAATGGCTCAGGCTTGATACCTGACTTCAGAAACTGCTCAGAATAAGCAGGATGGAGCTTCATTTTTGAGTCTGGTGTTACACTTTCTAAAAAGCAGCTGATTCCATGTTCTGCTCTCCCTACCCAAACTTTCTGCCTGAACTGTTTCTTCATTTTATACAAGTCTTTGTGGATTTTCATTTCCCAATGTCCCTGTGCCTCTCCCTCCCTTGCCACAAGGTTATTCATATGATAAGTATAAAATCAGATTCCTCTTTGTTTATCCTTCTGGATGATGGCATTTGATGTCCATGATGATAAGGGATTAAGGTGAGAGGCACATTGCCTGGGAATTGGGACAGTCTTGGGAAATGGCAGTGGTGCATTCAAACCCATCAGGACAAAGGTGAGCAAAGGGCTCGGCTTTCTTATAGCTAAGACAAGAGCATTGGGAAATACTGTTGCACAAAACACGATTGCAGCTCCCTTCTTCAGTGTTTAATAGTGAAAGTAATTAATTGGTATGTGCTAGACTCTGCTGTCCCAGTGGGTGAAGTGTCTAAGTACACCTGGCAGATTTGGCCCCTCTGGGGACCTAAGAAGGCTTTGACACCTGTGACAGCTCCTTTATACTGCAGTTCTTAGCACCTATTGTCCTTCTGTCTTAATCTTTTTGGTGCCAGTTCACCCACAGCTGGTAGGTCTTGGACTCGTGTACAAGGTCTGGACATCACAACACCCCCAGGGGCTCCACACAAAGACTGGAGGTGCTGGAAGCTGTCGAAGAAACAAACGAGTTGGTTTCTGAAGTGATAATGTGTTTTTTCCCTTTGAGCGTTGCAGGTACAGAGTAGTACTTAATGCTTTGTAAGCTTAGTCTCAGCAATTCACAAGCTTGAGGCCCAGGATGGAGAAAACTATTCCCTAAATAATCTTTAAAATAAATGCTCTCTCTAGCTTCTGATAATTTTTTGGCATTGTCTCTGCTCCTGTGAGATAGAGCAGGGGATAGACCAGGCCAAAGCCCAATTTTCTCCTACACCAGGGACTTCCTTCCTTATTAATTTCCAGTGAAAAGCTTAATGTCTGGGCCATAAATCTCATCATTCCTTGTTCTTTATCTGTGATATGGGTGCACACGCAAGGGGAAAGACTGAGCCAGATGTAACAGATGTAAAACATTCCGTGTCTGGATCATGGTGCTGATTAGCTGGCAACAGAACTCAGACTCTAAGTGGGAGCCTGTACTGGGACTGGGAAACATTCCAGAGAAAGCGCTGCATGACCCAAGAGCTCCTTTTGGGTTCTGCAGAGCATGGGAGCCATCTGGTGCTGGAAGCCTGAACTTGAACGGGAGCTGGGCTTGTCAGTCCTCACTCTCTGGCTACATAATTCCTTGAGGAATGACTCTGGTGTCCATAATTCTGTAGGTGGCATTGACTCTCATATTTTGTACTTGATATTTTTTTAATTCGTACTTGAAAATGCCATGCTTTGGGGACTATAAGAATGTCTTCAAACATTCTGTCTTAGCAATGCAAGGCACATAGCAGATCTGTAATTAATTAAAATAAAATACAGGAAGTTCCATGGAGATAGATAGACCATGTGATTTCTTAAAGTTTAGAAAATCTGGGAGTCATGATTAAACCAAGAATACATTATTTCAGCACTTGCTGTTCTCTGCTTATCCATCTGCGCTCAATGGTTATAACCCATGATTAAAACATGTTCAAGAGAATTAATAATGCTTCTGACATATTATAAAGCTAAATTTGTTACTCTTTGTAACAAATTAAAGACCAATGAATAAAGCATCATGGAAAAATCTCAGGAATAGATCAGTGTCAGGTTTGGACATTGACCCATAAATGAGGCATAATTCCAGAGACTGATAAAAGAGAGAAAACGAGTATGGGGTAGCTGAACTGACAAGGACTAAAGCTGCACTGAACTGTGTGTAAAACAGCGTGAGATCGTCTGTGACCATCTCATAACTTACAAAACACAAGGTGCAATTGTACAGACCTCCTTAGCTCTGGCACTTCTCCAGGTTCTCCAATGTCACTCAACTTTTTGCGATGCTTTTATAGCAGGTACAGACTCTGCTGGCCCAGCTTCAGCTACCAACGTGTGAGCTGGCAACCCAGCCCTTGTCTTCATAACCAAGGCAGATCTGAAGTCCTCAAAGAGTGGAACATTTGGAACTATCACATTATTTACCCCCAGAAGCATTTCTTTGCTGGAAGAGCAAATTGCTATGCCTGCAACAGGAAAAACGAAACAAATAAACTCTCTGTTGGGTCAACAGAGCATGAAGAAATGTAATTTCATTTTGCTGAGAGGACTGGAGAATGAGAACCCTCAAGTAGTGACTTGTTGCAGAGATGTGAACCAGCTCACCTGTCACCAGCATTCATTAACATGGTGACAACACGGAATATTCAGCCCACTGTCTTCTTCCTACTCACAGTTTGCCTGGCAGAAAGTAAACGTGTACTAACCTCTTTCCACAGTCATGTGCATGGATGTTACAAAGGCAAGGTGGTTGCACAACAACTCAACATTTTACAATTCCTAGGCATTGCATGGCCAGCTGTTTTGCTATGCAATGGCAATTATCTGTGGCATCTGTGTTTAGCAAGAGTGGGTCTCTCCTAATAAACAATATAACAATTACAGCAATATAACCATTGAGCTCAGATTTTTCTTTGGTTTTGGATATCCATGGAAATTATTTGGCAGGTTCCATGGTATTTACATCCTTTCTCCCCAAAAGCCAGGTAAGCTGAATATAATCAGATGCTGCTCACAAAGGAATTTATAGAATACAATACAGAGGATATTCAGTTACTTTTGAGCAGTTCTCCCTCACTTCCTCTCTGTTGCAGTCTCTGGTACCTCCTGGTACCCATCTCGAGCAGTGTGTGAGCTGTCCCAACCTACCTGTCCCCCATCTCCCTTTAAAATCAGGTTTCCAACCTACCTGATTCTATGGTATTTAACTAGGACTGTGTCATTCAGTCACTGCAGAATAAGAATAGAAACAAGGGTAAGAAAATTACTGCAAAGAGCTCATAATTTAGGAATTGCCTCACATATAAACATATGTGAGTGCATTTAAACGTAGAAATTTGGGTTATTATTATTCATATAAATTATATCCATAGCCCTCCTATCATCCACAGGACCAGTAATTTCATTATAGAAATTTTCCTTTAGATTTAAACACAAATGCAAAGCTACTTTTTGTCTGTACAGACACTGATGGTGATTACTGCTCACTCCCTGAAGAGTGGCAATACCACTCTGCAGAGGTATTGCCATGCTGATTTGGGGGATACTAGGTGGGCATGCATGTGCACATGGCTAATTACACATTGCATGTGGTTTTTACTTACTCATTTAGAATGGTTTTTGTTATGATGGGTTTTTATTCTTTGACATATGAAGAGAACAAAAATTTTTACAATGCAAAAGAGAACATCGAAGCAATCTTGCAAACATCTAAACATCAGATTCTTAAGTAACAGCAAGTAAAAATCAGAATTCAGCAGACCATGCTAATGTCATAAGTTCTTGCCTTGATTCTAATGGACAGATAGCTAGTAAATAGTTTATTGAATCACTTAATTCAATCACACTCTTTCTAAATACCAGTGCACTGTATGCAAGAGAATTGTTTAATAGCCTTTTATAAAGTCTACAGCATGGTTCATTATTGTACTTGATGATGGGAAAGAGAAAATACCATATCCAAAAAATCCCAGTGCACTGTGAAAGCCTTTGTCCACGTGGTGCCAGGTCACGCGTACGTTGTTGTCCTCTAAGCGTTTCTTGTACAACAGCCCATCGTCCCTGAGCACATCGTGCTCACAGGTGACAATGCAGGTGTCAGGCAGGCCACAGATAACAGCATCCTCTGCCAGCAGCGGGGAGAACCAGGGCTCAAACAGCTCTTGCACTTCTCCATGGACGTGAGGTGAAAACAAAGCGGGGAGTGGTGGTTTATAGCGCAGTTTAAACGCGTCTGGAATAAGATCTGGATTTATCCATTTCCTATATTTCAAATTTATATCCTCAGGAACATGAGAACCAGCCAGAACTGGTTCCTTCAGGGAGCAATCCTTATTCAGGTATTTGAGAATGAAATGGACTGTGCGCTCCCGGGTCAGGAAGGCAACGGCAGCGTTTTTCTGGTGAGATGGCAGATTGAAGTTCAGTGCTTGGAGAAATGGATAGATCAGCACCTGGGCACGGATCTTTGGCAGATCTGTCCTGTGCCCCAGTTCTTGGCACACACTGGTGGTGAATGTGCCCCCTACACTGTCCCCACAAACAATAACCCGAGCAGGATCCACTCCATGGGTCTCTGCAGTCTTCAGGAAGTGCACGGTAGCAGCGAGACATTCCAGAGTCTGGGCTGGATACTTGTGCTCAGGTGCTAAATGATACCT
Source organism: Prinia subflava (assembly GCF_021018805.1). Taxonomy (NCBI): domain Eukaryota; kingdom Metazoa; phylum Chordata; class Aves; order Passeriformes; family Cisticolidae; genus Prinia; species Prinia subflava. The sequence continues at coordinate 3,218,584 of NC_086267.1, read as the reverse complement.
GAGAGGTAGAAAAGGCAGCTGGTGTTACACATTCTGAGTGTCTCATCTGAAATACATGCTGTGAAAAAGACACATGCCATGCAAAAACTCCCCCAAACCAAAATTAATTACATCATTAATTATATCTAGTTTAAAGTTTTTACATGCTGAAGCAAACCAGAACAACTTTTCCTGCCTTTCCTTCTCAAAACCAATTCCTCTCAATAATAAAATCCCTTAATAATAAACTTTTTCATGGAAGAATTTGTCGGAAATTAAGGTTTTTTCATATCATCACATATTTTCCATGATGAAAACATCTTTATAGGAAGCAGTGGTCCATGCTGGTTTTAAAATAGACTAAATTATAGACTCATTATTTACTCTTTAAAATCCCCCCAGATGATTTAAATATTCCCCTCAAATATTAAAATCTGATATTTGGCTTATAATTTCTTACTGTCAAACAAAGGTAATGATTTCTGTGATTTACAATGAACAAACCTGTGGCTCTAACCCTGGCTCAGGTATTTCCATTGCCATTCCACAGCACACGCTTGCTCCTACATAACAGCAGTGTGGGGAGGACAGCACTGGAGTTCAGCTTCTTCTCTTATACTCAAAGAAATGCAATTCAGGGGTGTGTGGGAAGCAGGGGGAAAGCTGCAGAGTTCTCTAATTCTGGGATTAGCACTGGTTGGATCTCACTTACCCAACAGACACAACCACCGAATCAGATTTTCTGGCTATGTACCGGCATATTCTTTCATGACTCCCTGAAGAACAAACATTGTTGATGTAATTAACATCTTAGAAAATTTCAGTCAGTATTATCCCTTTTTTTTAATGACATATTACCACAACAGCTTGTCGGCCCCTTGCCTATTTAGTGAGTACCCAAATTTTCTTTAGGATAAATGTAATCTAGACTTTTGGTCATCAGGACTTGCTGTGTAGTTCATACATTTACAGAGATCATTAATCTGTGTGGAAAAGAAGGAATTATTGTGATTATTACTATTAGAGAATGGCCAGTGGTTTTTAAACTGAGAGAGAATAGAATTTGTTTGCATGTAAGGAACACATTTTTATTATGAGGGTTGTGAGGCCCTGGCACAGATTGCCCAGAGAAGCTGTGGCTGCCCCATCCCTGGAATTGTCCAAGGCCAGGTGTGAGGGGGCTTGGAGCAACCTGGGATAGTGGAAGGTGTCCCTGCCATGGCAGGGGGTGGAAGAAGATTGTATTTAAGGTCACTTCCACCCAAACTATTTTATAATCCTAATGGTTCTATGATAAAGAGTGCTATATCCTGTACAAAATTATTTAAATATGAAATAAGTGCAGATTAGATAGTTTAAAAAGTTAAAAACAAGCACTAAGTGCTTTCTGTCTCCAGTCTATCCAACTAAACTTCAGTCAATTCTTAGGGTCAGGAGTTTTTAAAAACAGGCAGTTCACAAAGCTAAAGAGTCACATTTTCTCTTTCACTTCCTTACTGATGCTCCCGAAAATGCCACATCCTCCATGGATGAAGATGACTCCTCTCCGTTTGCTTGCAGATGGTTCTCTGGGAAGGTAAATCCTTACGGGGACCCCATCAAAAAGCAGATCCTTAATGAGGAGCTGGGAATCCCAGCACGGCGGGAGCCCGTCCGTGATCAGCCTGATAAGTGTGTGCTCCTCCATGATACACAAGTGGTTTAAGATCTTTGCCTGGATTGATAGAACAGGAAAATGAGAAATTACTATAGGGAATACAAGTCCTCCCGCTTCGTAAAGACTTCAAGCTACTTTTTCCTACACTGTCTTTAGCATAATTGGGTTGGTTATTTGCTAGTTTTTAGGATTCCCACAAATAACTGCCAAATTAAGAACAAGAAAATTTACATCTTCGTGATTGCAGGGAGAATGTTGTAATACTTGTTCCATTAAATGTCTTATATAAATACCTTCTAGTTCCTGTGATCTGGATTTACCACAAGTAACAACAGGCATTTGCTCAGGTGTGGAAGCTGGGAGGCCTGAGGCTCCTTTCTTAGTGAGTGAATAGAAAGAGGCATTTCTTGGGGATGGCTCCAATCCTGGGTGTGTTAAATCATGCTCTGGAGGTGTCTGTTCATCTCCATGATAAACTGTACTGCAGATGCTTCAGTTAAAATATTTAAGGATAGGTGAGAAGAAAATGTCCCTCTCATGAGAGGATTATCATGCTGGGGGAGAAAAACACAGGCCAGTCTGGGCAAGACTGGGTGGCTTAACAGTGCTGGGTCATCTCCTGGCCATGGGGTCAGTGAGAACAGGCTGTAAGAAAATCATTGTGTCTGGAATCATTACTGAGGAGCTGCTGGCCCAAGCGAGGGACTGATGAAAATGGTCCTGAATCTTATCTCCTCCTCCATTGTGAAACTACTGCCTTTTCCAAGATCTCACAGCTACTCATAAATGACTCTGCAGTCAGTTTTTACATCAAATCAGCAAAAAACCAGATCTTCTGAAGGCAGGGAAGGTTTGTTAAATGGCCTTATCCAAGCCAGTCAACTGCTGATAATTAAGATCGTCTAAAGATCACACTGAAATCCTCCTTTGAACACATGTAATGGATGTATTTCCTGCTAGAACAACATTTCCTTTCCTATTACATGGTGACTTAAATATCCTTCTGAGCTACTGCAATTCATTCTTCTGGAATGATGACAGTCATCACAAGCCATTTGTGAATTGTATTGTTGTTCTTTTCTAAGCCACAGAAGTCTCTGTATCAATTCTTTACAAACTGAAGACCAGCTCTGCTCGTGTAAATTGGTTTTTTTCAACCTGTATATCACAGATTCTTTCTTCCTAATAGTCTGCACCACTCTGGAATAAACAAGTTGGATGAGGAGTAATAAAAGAAATCACCATGAGCCATGGAAGAGGGAGAAAATCAGTTAGAAACAAAGATGGGAATCCAGAGATAATCATATGGGGACCAGATTTTTACTTTAAAATAATTACAAAATCACATACCAAAAGCAACAAAACCCACTCAGTTTGAGCTTTATGGACTTCAGGACTACATCAGACACTCTTTTTGCCAGTCACACTGAAGTGTGCATTTCCAACCACAGTAATTATCATCAAAGCTTCATATCACAGTGCAATATGCACAGTCAGTCCGAACACAGATCTGTCTGAGTAGTTTAAAACAAAAGCCAGGAGGCTTCCTCTCATCTCTTCCATTTGGCATGGCCATTGATCTCTTCATGGCAGGGGATGTGGACAGAGGCAGCAGGAGCAGCATTTGTTACCTTCTGGTAGAAGGTCCACACTTACCTGGTGCTGCAGCTTTTCTAAGGCATGGCAGGTAAGGTGGAAGAAAAGAGGAAAAGACTGTCCTGTATTGTGGAAAAAGAGGTTTTTACAGGAGCATACAGTACAGGCACATCACTGGCACAGTGGTGGCACAGCTTGGTGGCACAGGAAGAGCAGCATTCATCAGGATGAGCAGGATTAAGTTAATTGTCACACGTGTCATACACTTAATTATGCACTTAATAAGAAACCTATGAAGCCTCTACTGTGAGGGCTGCTCCTCTGAGCACAAACATAAACCAGAAATTCACCCAAAGTACCAGCAGATGCCTAAAGGCTTTTGAAAGAAAAATAGGTGAGTGGATTCAATGCATAGCAAGTGGTGAAATGAATCTTTAAATCTTTAAAATCAGAAAAAGGATGCTGAACTTTAGGTGACATACTATCAATGAAGAGAGCATGTGCACTTATTCCATAACAGACACTTAAAAGCTGTGAAAATGGGTTAAAAGTATCACCTTAAAGAATCTTTTCATGCACAAAGTAGGGAAATCAGAGAATTTAATAACATTGTCCTATTATAATATTACTGTCATGTTACATTTATATATAACATAACACAAAGAGCAGTGTGAGAGATGCAAGGACAGCAGCCTCTTCTTTCATGGCAGACAAGGCAGAAAAATACCAGTGGAGAATCAGGGACAGCCACTGGATCTGGTGAATGCTGCTGTGTGAGTTCAAGCAACCCACCTAAGTCTTTAATATATTGTAATGGCCCAAATCACCTCTCAGGATGTGGGCCTAAGTTCCTGTGTTCTTTCTGTATAACTGGGGATTAGAGAATTGAGGTGAGCTTCATACAAACATCAAAGAAACCACTCTGATTTTCCTGCAGGCTTTCTTTTGACGTGTTACGTGCCAGACATGACAGGGCTTAGGCTGCTCCTACATACTCCTGTTGCCTCCTTTGAAAGCTTTTTGGGCAAAAGCTGTTTCTTTCTGTGATGGCAAAGCCCACAGCACAGAGAGTCTGGCTTACAGGCACTTAGATAATAAGTAATAACAGGCCTAAACCTGCTTTGGCAGGAGGTTCAATTAGATGACTTCTGGAGGTATCTTCCAACCTACCTGATTCTATGATATTTAACTAGGACTGTGTAATTCAGTCACTGCAGAATAAGAACAGAAACAAGGGTAAGAAAATTACTGCAAAGAGCTCATAATTTAGGAAATTGCCTCACATATATCAGAGTCCATTTAAACATAGAAATTTGGGTTATTATTATGCATATAAATTATATCCACAGCCCTCCTGTCATCCACAGGACCAGTAATTTCATTATAGAAATATACAAGTGCATCATAAGAATGGATATCTCAGTATTAAAAGAACTCACCTCATCCTGGGTGTTGTACATATGGAAATAGAAACCAAATCAGCCTTTGGCCTTTAAATCTGGGTTTCTGTGTGCTTCACATTTCATGTAGTTGCAGTATTTAGATGTATATCTTCAAACTCAAGTCTTTCCTTTCCTGAAAATCCCAGTATCCCAGAGCAAGGTAAACTCACCAGAATTTCCATCAGAGTGTACATACGGTGATAAAGGCGGAGCTTTGCTGGCTGGTCAACATCAGGAGGAATCTCTCCCTTGAAGAAATTATGATCAGTTGCAATTAAAACCAGCAATACAAAAGCAACTAAAATTCCCGCTATTAAAACCAGAATATAATAGGATTCCATTGTTGTTTGATGGAAATAATTAGACACTGTTTGATATGATTCTGTCAGTATTTATATCCTCCAGACTGATTGCACGGAGAATTCATTTGCATAACAAATTCCCCGTGCCCTTCTCCCTCAGGCAGGGCTGGAAGCCTGCAAACATCCGGCTGTGACAACTGGCATGATTCAAGCTCATACACAGCAGTCACTTCCAGGAAACACCATTCTTTTGTATATTCCAAAGCTGCAAATGGGCCTTATTTTTTATCTGCTTTCTGGGTCTGAAAAGGTGTGGGGGATGTCTTGCAAGTGTACCAGTGAGTGCCTACAAGCCTTTGGAAGCGTGGTCCTGCTGGGCTCCAGTCTCCATGGTCAGGAACTGTAGTGGTTCTGCTCTTGGAATATGTCTGAAGGACGATTCCAAGGCTTTTTGCTTAGTGCTGATCTTTTCCCCTGCTCACTTGCTGAGGCAGACAGCTGCCAGAACAGTTAGAACAGGCATTCTGAACTCAGTCTCAAGGAATTTTGCTTTTGGAAATCCACATAGACCTGTCAGTTATTTGCCAGCCTGAGCATGCAGCAAGGAGCTCTGGGGTCACCAGTGGTGCACTGCCAGCACGGGAACTTCTCCTTGACTTGGAGGATTTTGGCCCTAACCCTCTGTGCTGATTCTTTCTAAAGAAAAGATTTTGATATCTTTACAGCTCCATATTTTGCTGTGTTTCTCAAGACGACTCTGTGTTACCCATGGTTATAATTCAGGTGTGATCAGAGCATATGGTGTCCTTGGTATCCTTCCATATGGAATCCTTGCACCAAAGGAGGTGATGACAGTGCAGGAATGAGTCACCAAGTGTAACTGTGTATTTCTGTCCACCTTGTGACTGGACAAAACATGTTTGGGTAACATTAGAAAGCAAACAACCATTAGCTCAGCTTGACATAAGCAATACAACCTGTGCTTACCCTCTGAACACTGAAACATTTCTTTACCCCCCTAATCTCCCAATACTCCATTTAAAAACCCTTATAAAATCTTATAATCGTGGCCATAGAAGAGAAGTATTCCTTTTTATGAGCCACAGGATTCTGCATTTGGCTAACCAGCCTGCAGTGTATTCCCTCAGAGATCTTCACTGTAAAAAGGTGAGTCCTTTCTACATTTTCTTACACACTTTAAAAAAGCAGACAAAATACATCTGCTTAGAAAAATTCCATTTATACAAAACATGCATTACAGCAGAGAGCAAGAAACTTCAGCGTGAATTAGTCAGTGGAGTAAAATAATATTTAGCTGTGTGGAATGAGTAAACAAGATGAGTCATAGGAGATAAAGTACTGGATGATGAGTGACCAGACTGGATTCTTAAGAGAATAGGCCTAATCCTTCACTTCAGGGGAGGTCAGCAAGTACAGAGGATTGAATGATGTGGGTTAAAATTAGATAGATAGATAGATAGATAGATAGATAGATAGATAGATAGATAGATAGATAGATAGATAGATAGACAGAAAAAGAAAAAGTGTTAAGGATAAGATTATTAAATCCATATAAGTAATAACATGGAATTCTCAGCTTAACTCAGCGGGCCTGGACCTTGTGATCACAGTAATCTTTCCAATTCTGATGCAAATGAACTGACTAAGCTGGGGAATAATTGATCTCTCCAATCACTGAGGTGCAGGACACTTCACTGAGCCCCTCCCAACCCTACTCCATCCAGACCTGTGGGGGTACACTAACCTGAGTGATTTTTAAAAAACAAAACAGCATAAACTAAAGCAAAAAATAAAGCTACTTTTATATTCTAAGAGGTAATACCTAGGTTGGAGTTTATTGATTTCAGTGTGAGCTTACCTGTCCTAGTCTCCAGTCAAAATTGTTTGCATTTGACACCACCATTCTCTTCCTAACATTCCTCTTCTTTTTGACTTCCTTTGTAAAACTGTCAGGTTTGAAGAAACTTCAGACAGTCAGAGGCTCTGAATTATTTCACCTCAGTACATATTAGTAAACCTCTCACTCTGAAAAGAAGCTACAGCAGCATGTAAGGAATTCTTTTTAAAAGACATTGTTAGAAGGAAGGCAGGGAATATTTATCCTGAGATTTCCTTCCTAAGCTAGTTTACAAGTTTCCAGTGCAAACTTGTTACAGGCATTAGCTTGCTCTTCAGATTTTGTCAAAATCAATGTCATGTTGGTTTAGTAGGATTTCAAGACTTTTCTCTAATTTTAAGAGTCTTAAAGACATAATTCTTCTGTTTCCCCAGTTCCTTTTATGTCTTAGCAGTTTTGGCAGGGCTGAGGAGTTAGTCATAAGGAATGGGTAAATATTGACTGGCCTAAAAGTGAGTAAAGGCACTGAAGAGAAGGTGAGTCAATCGGGTTGATAAGCATGGCCACTCCATTCCTGTTCACATGTGGTGTTTTTGCATTGTTCTCTCCTGAAGCAGCCTCAGATATTGAGAGATCTGGCTTCTAATCACAGATAGGTCAAGAAAACCAAGGGCAGTTAGTACAAATGACAATTCTAACAGGTATGAAAACAACTCAGCAAGGGGAACAAGTGCCACATAGGTGATGTTGCATCCCTTTGAATTCCAGAGAGCCCCTATGTGCACTGTGAAAACTTCTGCTTATAAAGACAATTATTTCTACATTTCCTGAGTCTAGAAGGAGATGCCACCTAGAATTTAGAATTACTCTGTAAGACATTTTTATCTCTTTACTCATGACTCTGCTTTATGTAAGACTCTGGGAAAGCCCTAAGACATCAGAATGCAGCTTTTTGTAACAGGCCTGACACGGAGTCTTTGCTGTCAGGCTGGAAGTTAACCAGAAACCCGGTTTTGAGCTTAGACCATGGCAGAACTCCATTCAGAAGGCAACACTATCAGACACTTAATAGCATATAGAAGGACAGTGTGAAATCACAGAACCACTGGGACACATTTCAAATGGAAAGTGAACACAAGGGAAGAATGAAATCAAGAAGCACAAAAAGTTAGCTCTTGATTTATCCAAATCTGACAGCAGTACTTCATCTAACAAAAACCAGATCAGCTTGGCAAAAGGTTTGCCTTTTTTAAAGGAGGTTTAAGTTTTATTCTGTGATCATGATAGATTGTCCATGATTAAGAACCTTGAACTGGTATAAAAAAATGGCATTACTTGACACGCTAGTCACAGAGCCTTTCCACTGTGGAACTGCTGCTGTGTGTTCCCAGGTTTGTTCTGTATCTATTTGAGTGAGGGTTTTTAAGTTGAAAACACAGAATTGTTAGTCCAAATGGCTTCCAGATGTGCCTCAAGCATAGTTTTAATTTCCAGCTCATTTTCCTTTCAAAAGTTCTTGCAGTTCAGCAACCTCAGTTGTACAGCCTTCCAAGGCGGTAGGAAAATAGCTACAAAGGCTCTTTTAACACATTTCTGCCTATAAATACATGCCTATTATAAATAAATTTATAAATATAAATTTCTGCCTATAAATACAGGTATAATATGAACTGTGAGTGTTCAGACACTGCCTGAGCCCCATCATAGATCCAGGTAACATCACTCTGCAAAAATGGGGCTCTGTCATGTAAGTGAAGTGCATACAGAGTGTATCAACCTGCTTTGGAGCTAAATGTGCTTTTCACTGCTGTTTTTTCCTTCAAGACACCGCAATTCAGAAAAAATCAGTTTCTGTGACTCTTATTTGGAATATGAGTAAATCTACACTAAATACAGACCAAAAGCTGCACAAGTACAAACCCAGAAATCTAAACCAACAAATGGAAGCCAAAACTGGCTGGAGTTACCACTGAAACACATAGAACCATAGATATCCCAAGCTGGAACACATCCATAAGGATCATCAAAGTCCAACTCTTGTTTTTGTAGGTTTGTACAATGTAGTATGTATTAATTTCCACTGCTTCAAGGTAAATCTAAAGCAGTAAAGAACTAAAATAGTTCATACTTTAATGAAATTTGAAGAGCAGTTTAGGAAAATGTTATATATCTAGAACTGTCTCCTAGCTCCCAATCCAAATTTGGTAGCAACTTTGTACATAGGTCAAAATCATAATGAATTAAAAAATCACTTCAAACACATCTTTAGATTATTATTCAATTGGGAAATAGATACAGGAAATAAATGCTCACAAGATTATTCCATTCCCCCTGGCTTCAAAGGACCTGCAAATGTTTTACATTAATAATGAATTTTCTTTAAAATCTAAACAAGTTAACTGTGCAATGTTGATGAGTTTTCTGTTTTAAATGTCTGTGGTGCTTCAAGCATAAAGAGACTGAACTCAGGAATCAAAAAACCAAATATACTTCGATGGAGTTCATATCCTTTCATTTTCAACACTGCTCCTTATTTCCGTCCCAGAAAGTTGTTATATTTGTTCCCAGTCCAGACACTGAGTCATTCCTGTTTAAGCCAGACTCTGGGTTCTCTGGGTAATTTCTCCCTCCCCTCCAGAGCTGTTGGACTAAGAGGGAAATTGTAATGCCAGGTGCCTCCTTGAGCTGCATTTCTAGAGGTATTACTGTAAAAACACACCGAGGTGCTAAAGGCTGCCAAGAGGCAATGGAAATTCTCTGGTTGTTTCAGACACAGCTGAGTTAGGGAACACTCCCTGATCCTCACAGTGTGCACAGACAGTTTCCAGTTCGGATGCTTCATCTTCTCTTTAAACCCTCTCTCCTGACACTTTGTGATTATGCAGTGACAGTCATATGGCTTATTTCATATGAGGGAACCTGGCAGTTAAAGGTAAAAATTGTGCAAGTTTCTCTTCTCAATTTTATTTCCTTTTTGCTTTCCCTTAAAACTTTTGTGGAACTTTTAACAGAACTGAAATTCAAGGATTTATGTATTTTTCTTGTTTTTTATTTAAAAAATCCATGTGTGATATAGCTGTTGAATGTGGGAGACACCAGAAACTTGACTGCCCTTCAAAAAACCCCTGAACACTCTGTTCCCACATGGCCACTTTGAATGCCTGCTTTCAAAAATACCTCTTTGATTCCAAAGGAGAAAAGTGGGTTAATTTTTAAAGGGATTCAGCATCCAAACTCCTCTCTCTCTCTCACAGATGCTTAAATTCAAACGTCCATTGAGGTGGTGTTTTAGTAACTGGAGATGTGAAGTTTGAGAATGTGTTTAAGTGCAATTTTCCCTTAATTCCAGTGTTTACCTCTAGATGGCTTCCCAGGATAGTGCATCTGGCTCCAGACCCGAGTGAACCCGTGGACTGCATTAATTTTGATGAATCCTAGTGATACCTACAGATATAAACCCGAATTTCTCTCCAGTCCAGCAATGAAGACAACACTGTGAGTTTGATATCCTTGAGATCTTTTGATATCCTCAAAGCTTTGCGTTTTAGGTTATTTCTGATTGCTGCCACAGCTCCTGGCTGGGCATGAATGTGCAGTTACAGCCTCCTCAGAAAAGCCTAATCTGTACAACTGAAATTGTAACTTTCCTGTCTAATGCTTGACAGTGCAAACAGCCAGGGACCTGGGGGACCTGCTTTTATACACTTTGCCCTTTTCCCTATTATAACAGCTTGAAGTGCTGTGGAGACCTTCTGGGTATGCCCTAATCACCAGACAAAAAAGAACTCATGGAAAAAAACACCCTTTTTTGAAGGGTGAGTCTCCCTCTGTCCTTCAGAGCCTGACTTTTTCACTGCCCACTGCTAAATCCCCAGTTCTCAGCAATGCAAGCATCTTCCAGCATGGAAAATACACGAAGTGTCACGTTATCCAGAGAAGCACTGGTGCAGTGGTATTAGATATTGATGATTATCAGCTAGGCTGGGTTCAGCTGGCAAGCTAAGCAAGCAGCTCTGCCCTGCACACACCAGCTGATCTCGGGCACGCAGCTCCCTGGCAAAGCTCCGTGTGGCACAGATGAACTCTGCCTTAGCCCGGATTCCTCCTGGAGCTGCTCTTCCCTGGTCAGACCAGGGCACCTTTTCTGGTGCATGCAGGGAGCAGGCAGGGGCTGCCTGGCTCGCTGCAGAGAGGCCAGGATGGCATGAGCCCAGCGTGGCATGAGCCCGGGGTGGCCTGAGCCCGGCGTGGCATGAGCCAGGCGTGGCATGAGCCCGGCGTGGCATGAACCCAGGGTGACATGAGCCCAGCGTGGCATGAGCCCAGGGTGACATGAGCCCAGTGTGGCATGAGCCCGGCGTGGCATGAGCCAGGCGTGGCATGAGCCAGGCGTGGCATGAGCCCAGTGTGGCATGCGCCCGGCGTGACATGAGCCCGGCGTGGCATGAGCCCGGCGTGGCATGAGCCAGGCGTGGCATGAGCCCAGTGTGGCATGAGCCAGGCGTGGCATGAGCCCGGCGTGGCATGAGCCAGGCGTGGCATGCAGTGAGCCCAGGGCAGCACAAGAGAGCTCAAGGCAACACGGAGCAAGCCCAGTGTGGTATGCAGCTAGCCCAGCGTGGCATGCAACAAGCCCAACATGGCATGAGCCCAGCATGCCCACAGCAAGCCCAGTGTGCCCACAGTTTGCCCCCCATGCCTGCAGGTGGCCCAGGGTACCTGCAGGATGCCCAGCGTGCTCACAGCATGCCCAGTGTGCCCACAGCTGGCCCATGGTTCACCCAAAGTGCCCACAGCAAGCTCAGCGTGCCTCCAGCTGGCCCAGGGTGCCCGCAGGTGGCCCAGGGTGGCCCCAGCAAGTCCAGGGTGCCCATAGGTGGCCAAGGGTGCCCGCAGGTGGCCCCAGCAAGCCCAGGGTGTCCGCAGCAAGCCCGGGTGCCCGCAGCAAGCCCGGGGTGGCAGAAGGTGGCCAAGGGTGGCCGCAGCGAGCCTGGGGTGCCCGCAGGTGGCCCACAGTGCCCGCAGCAAGCCAGGCTGCCTGCAGGTGGCCCGGGGTGCCCGCAGCGAGCCCGGGTGCCCGCAGGTGGCCCGGGGTGCCCGCAGCGAGCCCGGGTGCCCGCAGGTGGCCCGGGGTGCCCGCAGCGAGCCCGGGTGCCCGCAGCGAGCCCGGGTGCCCGCAGGTGGCCCGGGGTGCCCGCAGCGAGCCCGGGTGCCCGCAGCGAGCCCGGGTGCCCGCAGGTGGCCCGGGGTGCCCGCAGGTGGCCCGGGGTGCCCGCAGCGAGTCCGGAGTGCCCGCAGCGAGCCCGGGTGCCCGCAGCGAGTCCGGAGTGCCCGCAGCGAGCCCGGGTGCCCGCAGCGAGTCCGGAGTGCCCGCAGCGAGCCCGGGTGCCCGCAGGTGGCCCGGGGTGCCCGCAGCGAGCCCGGGTGCCCGCAGGTGGCCCGGGGTGCCCGCAGCGAGCCCGGGTGCCCGCAGGTGGCCCCGCTGGCCGCGCTGGCAGCGCCCGCCGAGCCGCAGCGATTCGGTGGCGCGGCGCGGCCGGCGGGGGAGGGCAGAGCAGCAGCCACTCCCAGGAACAGTAGTGAAATCGCCCCGACACTTTAACTGTCAATCAGGATTAATGGGGTATAAAACCTCCCCAGCGCCGCGGCCCTGAGCGGCAGAGACAGCAATAGGCAGAAATGAGTAAGAGCCAGAGCTGAACTAGTGCACGGCGTAATTCCTGCTCTGTGATCAGACACTCCAAGTGAAAAAACCGGGAGAGGGGGCAGAGAGAGGCAGTGACCAGCTCAACCTTTGAAACCGGCTCAGGACAGAACGTCTGTAGATATTTATAGATACTAAAACAAAAACAACAACCTCGCCCTGAATAGAGCCTTTCTTAAAAAGAAGGTCCTGGTAATTCTGTCTTATTTAAGCAATTTCCTGAGTCTAAGAATAGAAATGAGCTGCCTGGAAGGCACCGCAGGCTGAAATTTGGAGACATAGGCTGCTTTATTTTATTTTTCTACATATAAAACCTTTCCTTTGGATACTGGATTTTTATGTGGGTCTTTGCAGCGGAGGGATGTATAGTTACTTTTAATTCTAGTCTTTTTTTGCTGTATTTTAATTTAAAAAAAAGCTTTCCAGTTCAAAAGCAAGGAAGCTGTTTTACCTGCGTGTGACAATCCCAGAGGACACCGATCAAGAAACAGGGGAGTGACTTGATCTTCTGCACTACTTTACTCTTACCCCCATTTTTTTAGGGGGAGAGAAGGATTTTTTTCCCGTCCAAGAACCTCTTGCCCCCAAGTTTTGGAAGGGGGTCGAAGACTTGTCACCCATCTGGGGGTGCATGAAGGGTATTGCTTTTCTTTCTCTGTCACCTTGGTTTTGTGGAGGTTTGGAAGAGAACTTTGCCTGGGAGAAGAGGATGATGTGGAAGTGGCTGGGCGCCCTGCTGCTGTTCCCGGTGCAGATGGTGTACCTGGTGGTGAAAGCTGCCGTGTGCCTGGTGCTGCCACCCAAGCTGCGAGACCTGTCCCGGGAGAACGTGCTGGTCACCGGCGGGGGCAGGGGCATCGGCCGCCACCTGGCCCGGGAATTCGCCAGGAGAGGAGTCAAGAAGGTGAGCGGGGAGGGGAGGGGAGCACCCACCTGCTGCTCTGCCCGGGTTCCCCCACCCCTAGGTGGGATTGGTGGGATCACCTGAAAAAGCCGAGAGAGGCTCTCATTTTGCAGAACTGAGTCATTGCATCAATTACATTTCAGAAGTTGCCCACTCCTCCTTCCCTGCATCCCGCCTTTCCCCATCCCATTCCGTGAAAACGCGATGGTGAGAAAGGTCCCCCTGTGCTGACAAAGGAGAGGTTTTCTCCTCAGCCCAGGTTTCCTGTGGCAGGGGAAGGAGAGCTGAGCAATTCCTATGCATGGAACCGGGGCTCACTTCCATTGCTGTTTCCTGGGCTGCTTCCTGGCGCTGCTGGGCGTGGGGATCACAGATCAGTGTACAGTGAGCACTCATCTGTCAGGATCATATCCAGGTACATCACCCCACAGGAGAGGGTGATATACCTGTTCAGGTGGCTCTGGGTCAGTGGGGAGAAGTGTTCCCTTTCACCCTTGTGGGTTTCCATTTGTGAAATTAATTTCTGGGGCTTCCTGAAGTCCCTTGTATTTCACTTTTGGACAGCCCAGAGCTGTTCAAAGAGAAGATGAGTAAGAACCCGGCAAGAAGAGCACACCTTGAGTGGAAGCTGTGGCATTGTTTGCACATTTCCTTTAGGAGGGACACTGAGGTGGCCGGTCTGCACAGCAGCCCAGAAGTGCCAGAGCAGCTGGTGCGTCCATTCTCTTGCTTAGGAACTGGTGGTTTACCTTGAAATATTGTGATTTTTCAAGTACAGATACATCCCTAGGTGTGAATCAGTCAGGGATATAGAAACACACATCCCTGAAATGAGTCTTAGGATGGAAAGTTTCATCTCCCCTTTTATTGGTAATTAAGGGGAGGACTGGTGAAATTAGACAGCTGCACAAATACTTCCCTGTGTGAGAGGATGAATGAGAGTAAATAGAGAAGAAAGAAGAGGAAAAATACAGAATGAGAGGCTATTTAAAGAAAAAAAAAATTGGATTTAGTTCAGGATGGTGTTTTGTCACTTCCTTACACATGCATTACAGTTTTCTCTGTGTGGTACAGAGCTATTCTGGCATGTAACTCCGAGGTGTAAAATATGTCAGCATTGAACTTTGATGTTTGTCTGTGTTTGTGTTTAAACATCATGTTGAGATTTACACATTCTGGGAGTCAGAGCAAACAAGTTGACTGACCTTTGGACCCAAGAAATTTGCTGAAAGTGTATTTATGTTATCTGTTGGAATACCACGCTTCATTATTTATTTATTTAGAGCGGCTGGTTGCTATGCTGAGCTCTGGCATTAAAGTGCTACCATTTCTACAGCACACTGAAGAGCTGTTCTGCTGCAGTTGAGCTGGGAGCTGAACAATGGCCCTGAGGAACCAGGGGCCAAAAGGAGACAGGGCTCTTTGAGAGAGAGCTGAGGATGGAATTACTGTAAACACACACAGACTATTCTATCTATATATCCTATCCAAAAAATGTAGATATGTATTGTACCAAGAAAGAATACATGAGAATAATTATTGGGAACCTTTGTACTCATCTCATATGATGTTCTGAAGTGCTCTGTGTTCCTAGTTACTGGTTAGAACTTTGGGGTGTTCTGCCTTTTGGGATGTCTTCATGTGCATCATCAAGGTGTTTTTGTCTTTGCATTGACTCAGTTTGAATCAGATTTTCTCTTCAGTTATATCATGGTGTCCAGTCAGTCATATATGGCCCTCAGTAAGTTCTGATGCCCCTGGTACTGCACTGCCTGTCAGCCTGTGGTGAGAACTCCAAAACTGGCTTATTCTCCTTAGCAGTTTTAATGCCAATTTTACCTACATGTGGTAGCTTCCATTCCCTTTGTTCTGAGATTTCATTTCTTTCCTGCTTCTGTGCTTAACCCTAAATTCGTGAATTTTATGCAGTCACCATGTACCATGCACAACTTTCTGCTTGGCACTTCTCTTTGATTTTACGCTTTGCCTTTGACAATCAAAAAGAAATGAAGAAGTCTTGCAGTGTCTGGCAAGTCATCTTTTGATTAGTGAAAATTGGCTGCTTTTCTCTTTTTACACTATTAGCCGTCTTACATTAATATGCAAAGCTTGAATTATTGATCATAATCAAAAGAACAGATTGTGATTATCAGATAGTGCAGTCACCTTATTCCAAGTTCAGAAAAAGACTTCCAGCAAAGGTGTGGGATTCTGGGCCAAGCCCAGCGTGCCATGGAGGAGGTTGGCAGCAGTGCCAGGGGTTCAGGTCCTGGGGGAGGGTGTGCAGTGTCCTGGCCAAGTGCTCCCAGAGCCTGTGCACACAGACATAGTGGCGGGCTTTTGGAGGTAGGCGGCGATATATAACCATATTTTTGAGATTAGAATCTTCAGGAAGATAAGTTAGTTGGGACTGTGAGGGTATGAAACCTCTCAGGTAATTAGACTGGATGGGATTTCATCTTGCCCTCAGTTTCAGAGGCTGGTTTTGATGCTCACAAGTGAGATGCATCGGAGCCATTTTCGCAAATGTTGTATTTCACAAGATTATGAATTGTCACACCTGCAACTCCTCTACTGTAAAATCTGATCTTGCATTTAAAGCTATGAAGATGACAAGAGCTAAATCCCCAAAGGGTTCATGCAAATGGAAATACAGTGTCTTGTGCTTGATTGATGAGCATGGAGACTAAAATTCTCAATCTAATGGAATGGAAGTATCTTGGGCATGATCTTGTAAATCCATCCTGATTCCCATTCTTTACCCCCATTGCTCTGCCGTTGTGCCCTAAATGTGACTTAGATAAATGTCTAGGAGACATTTCCTTCTCAAGTGATGTTTCTTTTCTCACGGTTGTTTGTTGGCCTCTCCGAAGGCCAATAAGGGCACAAAGCAGTGCCAGTTCTATTTGCAGTTTCAGAAGTGCATGTTCTGTTTTTTTCCCATTCAGACTGCCAGCAATTTTTAGGCAATGAGAGACTTTAATGATCAGATCATTGCTGTTCAGGTGTACACTGAGAGGCCAAAGGATCCATATTCCATTTGTAATTTGAAGTAGTTGTCAAGAGCTACTTGGTCCTGGGAGGCACTGTGTATTGAAATGCTTCCTGGAGCACTTCTGGAAAAAGCCAAGAGCGTGTAAATGAGCTGTATGCAGGGATGAAGTGGTTACAGATGATCCAGGACATGTTAGTGTTATTATGAGGGATGAACAGCACTGACTTTTCTCCGGAAGTGCTCAAGTGTTGTAATCCAACTTCCCAGAGATGTGTCCAGATTCATAAGTGCCGGCTGAGAAGCTACTTTGCTGTGCTGGAGAAATTAACTTCCTGCTCTCAGTCCCTTCTTGGCTGCTTGCAAAATTCAAAATCCTCACTGTTGCTTGCTTCAACTCTTGGAGAATTTGACTGTACCTTAAAAGTACTTGGTCAGTGAAGCATCACCTCAGCCTCAGTCTCATACACTGGTAGCTCTGTCAGGGCTCGTAGCTGTTGATATTCTGGTGAGCCAAAATGGCAGAGAATGTCTGTTAATGAAATGGGAGAAGGAGAGACTTTTATGAGTTTATGATTTAATGCCTATGAAATAAAAATCCACTTCCAAACCCTAACAGTTTTTTGCAAAGACTGTACTGTATAATCCAGTTAATATTGGGCAGGCTGGCCCCTTTGAACAGTATTTCTGGTGTTGGAGAACAGCCCTCTGCAGATGTGAGCAGTCAGGGGGTGCAGGGGCTGAATGGGTTCATTCACTGCTCAGCAGAATGGGAAACTGTGCCTGGTTTCCTCAGAGCATTTACTTTTCCTACAGAAGTTTCATTATCGTGCCTTTGCCAGGAAGTTGTCAGCCCTGGTTTTGATGGTTTCTAGTGGAAAAGTTTTGATTCCTATGTCTTTTGTATGTCTTGCTCTTTGTTAGGTTTTCTTTTAGAAAACCTTGATCTCTAAAACTTTTCCTTGTCATTTTAATTTACTTTGTTCACAGATTATCTAATTTGAGGTGTGATAGAACAGGACAGGGATGCGTGGTTCTTAGGCATTCTGCATTGTTAAAAATATCAACAAACCTAATAAAAGTAACTGAAAAAGATGTTAATGATAGGAGAGAAACAGATTTCCCAACTCTAGTTCATAATTTAGTATTCTTGTTTATCTGACAGTGACTTTGGAAGAGTTTCTTCCAGAAAAACTGAACAACCCTGAAATCTCAACTGTTCTTTCCATTGGTATTTTCACTTTTTTTCAAAGTCAGACCTCAGTGTCTGCATTTTAGAAGATTTCTTGCTATTTGGTGGTGCTGTCCTGTTTCAGTTCAGTGACAGTTGGGACGGGAAGAAGTTGAGGGAGGAAGCAGCACCAAGGAAGGGAAGGATGAGAGCTTTGCAAGCCCACACTGCTGCTGGAACCTTAAGTTTCCCTCAGTGTTTCACTTTCTCAAACAGAACTGAAAACCTCAGGGGAATTACAAGTGCTTGAATCCTTGTATAATTGGAGGGCTTTAGCTGAGTGAGATTTGAGGCTATTTTGTGTTTAGGCTGAGAGTATTGGAGAGAGGTTATGTAAAATAATGGCATCGGGTCTTAGAATTTAGCCTTGTATTCCCAGTAATGGAAAATTGGAAAAAGTTTTGAGATGAGTTTATCAATGGCATGCTCCTCTCACACAAATTGCATCTGTAGGTCTATGAATATTTAACTGTGGTCTTTATAAACCATGTTGCCATGTTATTTCACATATTTCACAGAATATTCGGAGTTGGAAGGGACCCCACAGGGATCATTAATTCCAACTCTTAAGAGAATGGCTCCTATGTTGTTGTCCTGATTCATATGAATTAGTATATACCTTCTAAAAACTTATTTATAACACATACCAATGCTGTACAATCAAGGATTAGCTGGAGTGTGAGTAGAGCTGAATATTAAATTAATAATTTAATATTCTCCTGAAGTGAGGGCAAAAGACTGCCACTGCTGCTGTTTCAGAGCTGTGACCTTTTTTTGAGCTGCGGGACAAAAGCTGTGAGTGTCTCCCATGGATTCAGTAAGAGTTCTTATTCCAGAATGTCTTAAAATATTGGTCGCTCTCAAACATTGATCTCTGATTGCACTTCCAGAGCCTGAGGAAGAGTCTTGCTAAACTGCACTGGACAGTTAAACATCTCTTGCCTGGCATCAAATTCCTGGTGCACAGGAATGGGAATATGCCCCAGACTTCATCCAGATGGGCTGCAGCATTCCAAACCAGCAAACCTTTCTTTTGTAATGTACAATTCCTGACCATGTGCTGGGGAGTGGGGAAGGGATGGGAAGGCACGAGCTCCCTGCAGGAACCCCAGCAAGCCCTTCTGCTTCTGCCAGCTTTAAAATCCACTCTGCTGGGCCAGTTGTCAAGGAGACACTTTTGTTCTGCAAGTAATAACTGATTTCTGACACATTCATTCCTTCTCAGCTCAGAACATGACTAGACCTGATCTGGCCATCCCAGAGAACATTAGTCCTGATAGAAGGGAAAGAGCTGGTTTAAAATGACAGCTTGCAGAGCTGAGAGGACCTGATTTTCCTCAGAAGCTCATTAATCACCATCTACTTGTTTTGAACAGGCATCGTGACCTAACACAATGAAATCAGAAAGCCTTTAAAATTAGGTTTAGAAAAGAAATGGACACAGTTCTGACTTACATTACCTAGTGCAACATGCCGGTGTGGTGCACTGCATTTAATTTGGCCTGGTTTTAAAAGACTCAGTGTAAAATTTATACAAATATATATATTTAGATTACAGTGCTAAGAAACTGTTGCCAGGTGAGCATCTGTCCCCAGTGTGAATGCTCTTGCTGCCCTGTGGTGGTACCACAATGACACACAGCCCATGTGTCTAATGGATTTCTGTGCAGTCATTTTGAAATGCAAAAAAATAAGTGACCATTTGGAAAAGGCAATCTGGCATTGTGTGAAAAGGATATTGTAATCTAAAAAGAACGTGCACATTTTCTATGCTGTAGATATTTTAGTGTTATGAGAATATTTACCTGTAGTGCAAATATGAGGTTGTAAGTGATTCATCTCGCCTGTTGTGTGTGTGGTTGGAAAGAAACCACCATAGGAATGCAGCAGCTTCAGCGATGTGTTAAATGATGGTTACTTTAATCTTCCTTAAATTTAAGCACTTAATCTTACAGTGAACTATTAGAGCATGTCACAACTTATCAGCAACCAGAAGTACATGAGAAGAACTGGGGAGTGAATGTTTTTCCATGTCATGCAAAATAATCCATTAATTTGAAACTTCTGATAAACTGTGAGAGCACAGATCTGATTGGGTGGCCCTAAGGGCTCCAGAAAAGCTTTATTTCTCCAAAGATTACATCCTGATGGCAGCTTTATTTCATGGCTTCCTGTTGGCAGCTCCCTCCTCTGTTGATTGGATTTCAGGATGGGCAGAAGAGCCCTTGTTTGGAGTCGCAGGCTGCGGTGGCATGGAGCCTGTGCTGGCGCTGGGGCCAAGGCCAGCAGTTGCAATAACACGCTGAATAAGTGTCTCTGCCTGGCAGGCACCGCCAGAATTTATAAGCTCTCAGATCTTTGGTGTCTGTGAAGCAGCTTGGGCTGGAGCTGTTTTAACTCAGAATTTGGAACATACCTGTCTTCTGTTGCTGGGTATGTTGTAAGGAGAATAAATAATGTTAACAAGACGTGGAACTTGCAGAGTTACAGTCTTGTCATCTCCCATCAAGATACGGTGATGTCATGAGAAAATATTGTCCCAGTGAGACCATGCTGTGTTGGCACACCAAGATCCAGCACTTTTTAATGCTGAAGGTCTGGCATCAAGGCAGTTAAATGAGGCTTCCCACTAAACACAAGGACTGTGCCAATGCTGTAAAAAATCCTAAAGTTTTAAAGATGAGGTTATATATTAATGTCATTGCAGTGCCTCAAAAACTGACTTCACACCAAAAACTGTTTAGCATAAAGATACTAAATGTGCACTATAAGAACAACAGCACAAGATGATGCTGGCCTCAGGGTTGGCAGGGATAAAATAAATAAATGTGACAGTGGAGATAAAAACCAAAAGGCGACAATGAGTACCAACACAGAACTCTCTGCTGATTAAAGCCAGAGACTGCAGCACCACTCACTTAGCCAGTTTAAAGTTTTGGGGGAGGAATCACAGTAATAGAAATTTTAAGGTGGGGTTTGAAAAGCAGCACTAAAGAGTTTCGAAGAATGCTTAGAGAGGTGCAGGAAGTGTGGTGGAAAACACACAGGTTGTTTTAAAAATTAATGCTGGGAGGTAAAGGCTGCAGTTGAAGGCCTGATGGTAAATGAAAGGTGATAGGAATATGGGTACAGTGAAAGTGAATACTCTGAAAGTGAAAACAGAGGCTCAGATCTGGCAAGCTGGAGGAGGAGGCAGTGAAATTCAAATTGAGCTGACCTGGTCAAAGCAGTAGATGAGGTGTTTGATCTTGAGCAGGGGTTGGACCAGAGGACATCCAGAGGTCCAGAGTCTCAACCACAGTCTGATTCTCAGTCTTACTTGTACCACAGGAGGGAAAAAGGGGGATTCTCTGAACTTCAGGGCTGACAGGAAGGTTTATGATGTTTCATGCCATTTATCTGAAGTGATTCATCCCTATTTTATTTGTGTCATTTCATCACCTACGGTGACTTGTAAAAGTGCTGCTCTGTATTTATGTTGCATCTATGTCACAGCTCTGGCACAGGCTAGGAAAAAGTCTCAGATTTGTAAACTATTTCCATCTGAAGCACTGTAGGTAGTTTTACTGCATTATAAAAGAAGCAAACATGCTGTTGAGCTAATGTCTAATTTAATTAGCCAGGCACGCTAGTTTGCTTTAAGAGTGACCATAATCCATGCATACAGTCCTAAAACATTTGATTAAAACATTTTAAAGGAATCAAAGATTTTATTATTCTTAAGGCTGCTGTGGAAACCTGCTTTTATTAGGGTGATACTATGCAGTGGATAGTAAAATTACAAAGGAGGAACTTAAAAACCCTGAACAGACTCTGAATTCCATTTCTCAAAGAGATCAGCAACATTCAAAGTCAGCCTACCAAGAACTATCTGGTTTTACATCAAACTGCCTGAGCAAAGACCAGGAACTTGGCCTGACAGGAACCTGAGAGGAATGAAAATATTAAGGCAATTTAAAAAAACCCAGAACAAATAGATGATAATTATGAAGTTCACAGAAGCAGACAGTTGATTAATTCTACAAGAGTGATGGGGAGAAGAAAAAAAGGTAACAGTTCTCTTGATTTCCTCCCCATAAAATTGGACAAGGGTCTAGAAATTTGGTATCTTTCCTTCTGGACAGTTTGAAAATGTCAGCTAATGATTATTGAGTATTTAAGTATCGAGTAGGAGTTTGAATATTTGTTTTAAAATCCTCTAACAAATGCTAGTTAGTGTCTAGTGTTCACTTCCACTTGGATCTCTGTCCCAAACTGAAGACACAAATCTAACACAATTGCTGCTTCAAGGTTTTCTGCAGGAAAGGGAGACTGAAAAGAAAAACTCTTCAAGGCAGAGAGCTACAGCCTCAGAGCTGACCACCGAGAGAAAACAAGCTCTGGCATTTTTAAACTCATGCTTATCAGGAATATAAAGCAGAAATTATTAGATTTTTTTTTTAGCTGGGCCCAGACTCTGTTCTTCAAAGCATCCTGTCAACATCCTGAAGAGTCAAACAAGTCAGACCCAGGCACTGCCAGATCCATTGGCTGATAACACTGACGCCAGGAGAAGAGGGTCAAATACATGTTGTTTGACCTTTATCCCAGTGGGGATTAAATTGATTCTAATTAATAGACTTGGGAATAGATGGGTACCTTGGC
Source organism: Prinia subflava (assembly GCF_021018805.1). Classification (NCBI taxonomy): domain Eukaryota; kingdom Metazoa; phylum Chordata; class Aves; order Passeriformes; family Cisticolidae; genus Prinia; species Prinia subflava. The sequence goes on along the minus strand of NC_086267.1, from coordinate 3,196,275 downwards.
AGAGTTTGTAATTAATTTAAATTGTTCATCCCATTAGCTTAGCCATAAACTATGCGTAATTACAATGGGATTTTGTGGACAGCCACCCTTATGTTGCCACCTTCTTAATTACAATTTATTGACTGCAGTGCTGCAGAGCTTATTTGTTTTGGTTAACATAGGGATTTCTGTTGTCTTAACACTGCCTGAGCAAATGTGTCAGTGCTCCATTTATGGCAATAAAACCATGTTTGAAAGCACAAATGTAACTCTGCTGAATCAGTTGAGCTTTAGGTGTGTGCCTGTGAGGTAAACCTGGCTCTCAGTGTGTAACCAGTGACAGTTACACACCTCTGAGTACACTTAACCAACATAAAATTATACATATTTTGAGATGGTATAAAAATGATGCCTGGAAAGACTCTGTCTGTGATTACCCAGTAGTATGAGACAGTTTTAGCTACAGATCAGAAAGATTCTTTATAAAGGTGGGGTGGCAGTTGGTGTGACCTGGCTAATAAAATATTTCTTCCCTTATCTCAGTGAAAGAGCCGTTTAAAATAGGTGCAAATGGAATTCAAATTTGATTTCTCATTGAGTCATCTTCCCTTCTCTTGTGCAGCACAGCTGTATCCGTGGGTACTCTGTCATTTTGGTACATTCTCTTGCCCAGTAAGTCCTGGGCTTAGAATCTGCTGTTGAAACTTCTGTGAGTGCTGATCTGTATCAGAAAGTCAAACTTCAGGCACTGAAGATCTGACTTCAGTGTTTCTTAGAGGCTGCACTAAGGAGCAAATGTCTCCTTTATGGCCAGGCCTACATTTAGAAGACAGGAGTCACCAAACAGCCATGCTCTTCTATGTGCTTATAACTGGGGGTTTTTTTCTATTTACCCTTTAAATCACCAGGTACACCCAAGGTTTTCTTTGTGTCTGAAGATCTGACAAACCTGCACCATTTTACCTGCAAGCAGAAATTCTTAGGTAATCTTTTTACTGGACCTCAAGAAAAAACTCAAATATACCAGGCCTAAATTATGGGAGTGAAAAGTGTTGCTGTGAAGACACTGAGCAGTTTGTATTTCCATGCTCTTCAACAGAATGGATCAGCAATAACAATGGGCAGTCAGATATTTTCTACATGAACATTAAATTAGTGTTTGTCTTCGATCTGTCATTTCAGTCTCCTTGCTGGCAGCAAACACAGACAGCTTGTCTCTGATCAGCACTTCCCTGGGCGAAGCTTGGTGCAGAGGGAATGGAAAATCCTGACATCCCCTTTCAGCAGCTTGGTTTGATGTTGACTACAACCTCAAATTCTCTGTACCCAGCTCCTAAAAAACCTTCCCTGTGAGGCCAAACTCAGCCTTAAGGAGACGAGGTCATGCTTCCAAGTGGGATATTAAAGACATCCAGCTGGTACAAGTGCTCCTTTCCCAAATGGTAACAGTTCAGGGCTGGCTCTGGCTTCAGTGAGCTGATCAGGAATTATGTCAGAATATTTCCAAGGCCCTTGGGAAATGCAGGAGTCCTGCCTCGCTGAACCAAGCTGTTTGATTTGGGGTTTGGGATGTGCTGGTTGTGCAATGCTGCAGCTTTCTGCTTCTTGTTACTGGTTTGTGATGCAGGCCCCTCAGAGACCACTGTCCGTGCTGTGTGGAAGGAGGTTTGTCTCTTCACAAGCAGCCTTTAGCCATCAGAAGGGGTTCCAGGCTCTGTTTCCCTGGATGATGATGTGCAACTGTGGCAGATTGTTGTGTGACACCTTTCCTGATGAAAGGAGGGGGATGTGTGTGTGTGCACATGTGTGGGAAAAGGATCTGGCACTTTGCATGTCCTTCAGAGCCAGAGTTCAGCACTGGGTCAGCCAGCTCCTCCTGACATCACTGCACTTGTTTACAGCTCTCACTGAGCTCTCCTCATGCCTTTGACCACTCACACTGTCTCATCTTAGTCCAGCATTTGTGCAAAACCAGAAATTTAGAAGAGCATCTAACATCTATAAAGGCATTTTAGTTTTTTCTTCCTCACTGATTTGAAAGGGACAATAAGAGAGAGAAAATTCTTAACCACTGAAAATAAATTATGTTTATAAAATATATAAAATTATAAACTACACATTTTCAGGTTGTTGTTGAAATTGTAAATGCACTAAATAAACGGAATGCTGGTTATAGACTGAAAAAAGATCCATCTCGGAGTTGATAAATTTGGGGTGAAGTTAGAATGGTTTCTTTAGCCACTGGAATCAGTAAAAACAGTTAAAACACTTTTGGTTTACATTTGAGATTTAGGCCAAGTGGTGTTATTTGTTTAAGGATCCAGGTTTTTAAGTGCAATTCCAACACTGACCATCCATCCACTGCTGCACGTGGGGATTGCTGTCCTTCAGGCCATTACTTCACTTGGGTTTGTCACTTATATTTCAGTGGAAGCAAAAAGTGAATGTGAGTCAACCAAAAATAGGCCTGCTTTTTAGGGCTAAATTTCACACACTTTCTTGGAGCAGTTTCCAGATCCCCAATGCTCTGAAGCTGCTGGCAGGGAGGGAACCCTTCAGGCAAAGAGCTGTGCTTGTGACTACCTTTGAACACACAGAGAATTTATTGTGCCTCAATATTCTATTTCTGCCCCTCAGCTAAATCTCAGTTACTGACCAGGTTATTTTATACAGTTTATTTTATTGGAAAGTCAGGTATGTCTCATGTTCTAACTTAATTGATTTTATGTTCACACAAGTGAATTAACTTCATTTTGCATTGCAGTGGTCTGAAAAGCAGTCACATCCAAAGGATGGCAACTTCCAGGCAGCTGCAAGTTAGGAGCATGCTAAAGCTGCATTTGTGACTGCCTGAGCAGCCCCTCTTGTTTAAATAATGACCATTGTGGCAGGGGCTGAATTTGAATTGCTTTGATCATTGGGTAAAAGTAATAAACATGTATGTAGCTTTTGTTTCTACATTTAGATATAATTTTATTTAACCGGAGCTGTGCTGTTTTTCACGTTTTTTGAAAGCGAGGTAGCTACTTTATCTTAACAGTGTATTGAAAAATATTGTATAATCAATGAAAGACTCTTTTTAAACCATGCTGTACCCCTGGGGAGGGGGAGTTGTGCTCTGGGAGCTTACAGTCCTCTGCTTCCCATCCTCCTTCTTTGACTTAATAGACTGAGAGAGTTAAATATGTCCTGAAAACTGCCATTTGTACAACTCATGAATAGATTTTAGAGATTCTGCCCTGTTGCATAGCAACAGCCACCATTAAAAAAATAACATTTTGAAAAGCACATGAAAAGACAGGCAACCAGTTAAGCATTTCAATATTGAAGCTTTCTTCTAAGCAGTGCCCTTTATTTCTTTGACTAAAATTCTTATAAGAAAGGCACCTTTTGACAGCTTTTATATGGTTTGAAATGGTAGCAGTTCTCTTTTTCTGCAGGCAGAGAAAGACTTGTAGGGGAGCTCGTCTGGAGCAGTTGCTGGTGTTCAGTTTATACACAAATTTAAGACAGGCTATTTTAACTCCAATACTTCTCCAGTAGCCTCACAGAAGTTATTTTTTCAGTCAAGAGCTGCATCCTATTATGTACATGGATGATCTGGAGAATATTTTAGCCCTTTCTGGAGGGCAGTTTATAATGACAGCATTGGAAACATTATTCACCCTTAGGTTTCCATGGCTGTTTTTGTTGCAAACCTTCTCCCAGCTTTACAAATTTAAACCCTTCCCTAGTTTTTTTTTCCAGTGATGTTTTGAGTATAGCATCTAATTGATAAATGTGTATTGTTTTATTTTTATAGAGCTTGTAGAGAATTTTTGATGTATTCCTCAAAGTAAGTGAAGTGCTAGTGAATTGCTCATGATGATTTATCTTACAGCAAAACTGAAGGTGTTCTGAATTCAAGCTGACAATTCTTTAAACTGGTAATGCAGCAGAACTAGTGCTTTTATAAGCTGTGCAGGGTCCAGCCTAGGAGTCAGTGCTGTCCCTGGGGGATGCAGTGGCTGAAGTTAAAACCACCCAGCATTTCAAGGTTAGGCTGCTCTGCTGCAGAATTCATCTCAGAAATAGAAACGCAAACTCTACAGAAGAGTCCACTTCAACTGGCAGCCAGGGCTCTTCAAATCTTCTTTTACATACATTTATATTGTCAGTTTTTTCCATTCTGTTAGTTAAGAAGTAGCAGATTTTTCACTTAATTGTTGGTTGAAGAGGATATTTGTGGGCAGTTCTGCCCAGTCAGGTGAAATAATACTGTATTGGAGCCACTTCTTAATTCCACAAGTCCTTTTCTCCTAACATTACCCTGTAATCGAACTTTTGGGGTTTTTTTAGCTTTCCAAGAACAGTTACTGTTCAGTGTAGACATAACTTTGTGTTGTAGTAAATGTTTAACTCTCTTACATGAACATTTAACCTGCCACAAGTTCTTTACCTGGAGGGTTATATGCAATAACTAAAGATAATAATACAGCATTTTGGAAGAAAAATGTGCATACAGCTAACCCTCAGTGATGCTGAAATATCCTGTCAGACCCTCCTAGAAATTTCTTTTTCCCCTTTGAAATGTTATTTACTGACTTTCTATCCCTTGCTCTTGTCTGGTGAGCTTGCAGGACAAAAGGGCTTTCTGCACCTGCATATTTACCCTCCCCACAATTTCCTGAGATCTCTGTGGACATTTTTATAGGAATCTGGATTATAGGGATGCCATGCCAAGCAAACGGAGGCGGCAGCAGCAGCACACTAGTTATTTTTGCAGGGTGGAGTATTATATTTCTATTGGTGGATGTCTCCAAAGCCTTACCTCAAATACAGAACTGTTCTAACCCCTCTCCCCACCCCCAGATACGCCACTTCTTCCTGCTTTGCAGCCAGAGGATTTTACTGCGGGATATTTCTTTGTGTGCTTTGGATCCCCGGAGCAGCGGCCGCTTCTCACACATGGTGTGGCAGGACATTCAGCATTCAAAGTCTGCCCTTTTTTTCCTCCACAGATGCTTCCAGGCACCTTCCAGGGTGGCAGCTTGTGGCCACTTGGTGCTTTTTGTTGGAACGTGCACTCGGTTTGACCCTGTCCCAGCGTTAATGGGATTGTAAAGGCTGACTCCTGCCTGACCTCTCCTTGCAAACAACCCTCACCCTTCCCCTTCCTCCTCTGCTCCCAGCAGAGCTGCGAAGAGTTGCTCCCAAGGCAGTCTGGAGTCGCAGTTCGTGCTGCAGACGAAAGCAATTGGAAAAAACACTGAAAAAAAAAAAGTCAGCATGAGGCCACCTGTCCTTACATAGTCCTGACTGTGAGAACAGTGGGCATTTGTTCCCTTCTTTTGGGGGAGCTGCTCTTAAATGCCTGTGTGCACACAGAAAATCACACATTCTCTGTCCAAGGAAGGCCTGTCTTGAACAGCAGGCAGGTGTTGACATACTCCTCTGTGATTTTTTAGGTGCTGTTCGGTTTCTTTGAGAGGGGAAAAAAGGATGACTGGGGTACAACTGGAACTGACTGTTGTTTAGGTGAATAATGTTAATCCCATCGAGTGCTAACTCAACATATAAAGTAATAAATGTTCTGACTCTAGACTAAATGGATTGGAATTCACTTTGAGTCTCCTTCTGAAGTCTCTTTAGCTCTAACTTTTAATCTCATTACTATATGTTACTCCTGGACTTAAACCAGTTTATAATAAAGTCTGTGGTTTGTGTTCACCAGGGTGGCAGAATTAAATTTAAAATCAATTTTTACAGGCTTTACAACTGCTAAATAGTAATCTAGAAAAGCTTTTGTGTAAAATAGATATATAGGCTTATTCTCTTCATTCTCCACCTTGACATGCAATCTTTCTCATACCTGTCCCTAACAGCTTTGATATTTGCTGTGGGAACTGAGAGAAATTCGCCACTGGCTTGTTTTGTTTGCTTACCTTTAGAGAAGTGTCACTAACGAGCTGGGTTAAGTATTTTGACCTACTTCAGGCATCACAAGATTCTTTTCTTCCTTTCTAAAGCGAAGATTGGCTTTTCACACTGCAGGGCCACACCTTCCCCTGTTCCAGTAATCAGCCTTTAGCTGCCTCTCCCATGGAGAACTCCTGAAAGAACTTGTCTGCCTTTGCCTGGGGCCAAGAGAGGGGAAGGGGTGGAGGAGAAAACCCTTCTGCCATTGACAGGCAAAAGACGTGGAGCTTTTGAGGCTGTGGGATTTAGCTTCCCTTTCTCACGATATGCAAAACTCTGCCAGGATTATGGGACACACTGGAATGCATTTTTTCGGAGGACAGACTGTGAGTTAGTACTACCAGGCTTTGTAAATATAGGGGGATAAGACTGGCATACTTCAGTGGATTATCTACACTTTGTACTTCCTAAAAGTATGCAGGAGCTCTGAGTGTTGGGCGCAGAAAGGCTTTCTGTGTTTGAACAAAGCTCTGTGCAATTACAGATACCAGCTCACACAGAGCAACTTTTGTTCCACTGGACTAGGAAGGAGGTTGAAAGGGGGAATGAAATGTGTTGACCTACCAAGTACTTCCTATCTCTGCTGATCTGGGGCTGGGAGTTGTGGTTGATTTGTGGAGGCAGCAATAATGAGATCAGGCAGGAAGGGCATTCGTGTCTCTCTGCAACACTTTAATCTTTCAGTGTTTTCAGATTATATCAGAGAATTGCTTCATGAATCGTAAAATGGAGAAACTTTCAGAATGGAAGTTACATCTGCTAATCACAACCCACCTTGTGCTGTAAAAGACCAAGAGTGAACAGTTCTTTACTCAAATATAACCCAGATAACCCAAGGGGAGTGTCTAGAAATAGCAGATGTTTGGTGTCAGAAGTACAATTGTGATAGGACACGTTTCCAGTCCTGCTCCTGCTCACTGGAGGCAGAAATTCTAGCACAGGGGATTTGCTGAAAGTACAGTGCCAAAATAATTGACAATTTAAAAGGGCAGCATTTCTTTGCTGCTGTTCTTGAATTGTGCTAGCAGTAAAACCGGACAGAACAAGTTAACTGGCCTTGTAAGTGATGTAAAGTTAGCTCCAACCTTGTGTCCTGCACTAGTAATGCGCTCAGTCTCTGGAAACATTGATCATGTGTTTACATTGTGGTTGATAGCAGCTTCAGTCTAGACCAGTTTATTTAAATTAGTGGCTTTATCTGATTTTGCGGTGGTCAGAAACATAACTCTTTGAAGGGTTATGGTGAAAGTTTGGCCGTGCTGTCAGGACTGGGCTTTTGGCACGAAGCCAGTGCAGGTCTCTGTTAGACAGCCGTGCTTTAGTCCAGCAGCAGCAAAACCTTTCCTCTGACTCCCCTCCGACCTCGGGGCAGGCCTCATTAGCAGATTAAATCCAGAGTTAAACGAGTCCTCTGGGAGCAGAGGATGCAGCGCCTGCCCCTCCAGCTGAAGGGATTTTCCTAAGGTCAGATAAGGAGTTCTGTGACTCCAGATCAACAGATAAGGTTTGTTTTGAAAAAATTCCATGAATAAATCCTGGGAAAATCTGCACCAAGTATGATGTCACAGCCCTTGCCTACTTTGAAGTTCATCAAGGGGAGGAGGGTATGTCGAGTTCCTCCGTCATCATAAATCTCCTCTTCCCTGTGTCCAGCGGGAATCCCGCCTCCAGCAGCCTGGGCTGTCAGGGATGGCTTTCCCACTCTACCTGCTGCCCTGGCTGCTGCAGCCCGGGGTCACGCCGAGGTGAGCGCGGGCAGGAAGCCTCGGAGCGGGATTAGCCACCTCCCCGGGCTCCTGCCCTCGCCAATTTTCTGGTCAGTAACTCTGTGAAAGGAGAGCGTGTCTGGTACAGCGGGGACAGGCAGGCAGAGGAGGATCGCGAGAGATGAAGCGAGGGGAAAGAAATAAGGGCTGGGTTCTTTCCAGGATGGAAAACTGTCTGTCCAAGAATTTATCCAAAATGCAAATTAAATATTCCTCTGTCCACCACTAAGTTACGGTGAATGGGTGGCTGTGCAGCATCCTGATGGGCTGGGAAATGATGAACATGGTGCTTCTCCTTATTCCTTTGCATTCTGCTCTGTCCAGACAGGAACTTCTGTGTCTGTTGGAGTCATTCTCAGCTCCCATTTGGGACACACTTATTGCCAATTTAGACTTACACTTAGAAAGGAAAGAGGAGACAGACCAGACTCTGAGGCCCATGTCTACATTTGAAAACTCGTGCTTTCTAATAAAATCGACCATATCGGAAACCACGGGTCTGGACTCCTCATGAGTGCAGAGTCCTTGAATTCCAGCTGGGGCAGGATGCAGTGAAGTGATGCCTTTCTTGATGTTTACTGGGCAGAGAATAACATTCCTGTGTCCCAAGGGCTGCATCCCAAGGGAAGTGAAGAGCCAAGTGTTTGGGTAACTGGAGCTCATGGGGCAGCAGCAAACAGCCCCAGGCCCACAGGGGCTCATCAGGTCAGCAGGGAGCAGAAGGGTTTCAGGAGCACCGAGAACACGGAGGATCATCCCTAATGGCACATTTTGCAGAAGAGGGTGAATGCAGGAGGGTGGAGAACCGGGGAGTTTTAGAAAATCTCAGGAGGCAGTAGGAGAGAAAGGACCTGGAAAGCCTCAGGAACATCAGGAAACTGCTGTATTGCCTGTGCAGAAAAACTAAACCAAGCCCTCCCTAAAGATGTTCAGGAGCAACAGAAGCCTCAACTGTGAGACAAACGCAGCAACTCCAGACTTGTCTTGCTGTAAAATCTGATGTCCTGGGAGGCTGGGGGGAAGCCTGTGCCAATTCAGTCTGGCCAGATGTAAGAGAGAAATTGAAAGTCTCATATGATCTCATAGGAGCAGTCAAGCTTGAATTTGGACCAAAAGCACATTGTATTGAGTTCTGAGTTTTATCCATCTGTAAAAAGTAGCAGAAATAATGGCAGGAGCCCTCACTTCCCACTGGGTCATCAGGGACCTCTCACAAAAGAATGGTCTTTTATTTACTGCCTTTCTCTTGCACAGACTGAAGCCTTCACCTGAGTGTGGACAGTATCAAAGACACGAAAAATTCTCATGGAAAGAAGTCAGTGCTGAAATTAATGTTGTCAGCAGGATAAGCAGCAAATTCTGTCTTCCCCAGATGGCCCAGATTTTAACGGGGTCACCTTGCAAGACTTGCCTATAGGATATTAAAAGTCCCAACAAAACTGTTGGGGCATAAAAAATATTATATCCAAGAGTTGCATCACAGACAGATGTTCCTTTGACAGGTCAACCTTTGCTTTAACTATTCTTCCATGAATATTTCCTGACATTCAATGCATCAGTGGCAGCTCCTGGGAATAGGAGGCTCTGTGGATGTTTGAAACAGATTGAAGTGAAGAGTGAGGGATCTCCCTTTTATTTAGCAATAGCATTGTGAAGCTCTGGAGTATTAGATATGTGAGGGCAGTTTCCTGCCTTACACTCTTCTTGTCTGACACCTTATTTCTCTTTCTCTCCTCTTCCTGTCCTACCTTCCATCACTCTTCAACAAGTCACTTAATTTTTTAGTGTATGCATTGACTAAGAGGGTGAAGTTCACCCAGATGCAAAACTCTGTGGGCATCAAACTCACTGTTTGCAGTTGACATTTTGTGGTGGTTTTTTCCCCTCCTTTCCACAGAGGTTTTTCCTCCCCTTTCCATGTGGGTTGTGAAAGGGAGAGCAATTGTGCATGTGCTCACAGCTGAACAGTATTTTGTAAATACTTCCTGAGAGCTTGTGAAATTTCTCACATGTTCTTGATTTCCCTTCAAGTCTGCAATGTACACATGAAAAATATTCCTCGGTCTAGCCCTGGGATCAGAAGTGAGTAAATAGCCATCAGTTTTACAAGCTTTGAGGAGATGCCAAGCCCTGATGGCCAAGGGTGATACGCTGGGACTTTGGAAGCCAGGCCAGTGCACAAGCTGCAATTTCAGCCATATGCTTTCTTACAGTTTTTAAGTGTGATCACAGCTTTTTCTTTGAAAATTACTTCCCCTGAGATAAGATTTCCCATGGAATGGCTCTGGCATATTTATACACGCTCAGAAGGTTCTGGTTAACCAGATTCATTAGTGCTCTGGAGAATTTGAGGATATAAATCTTATCAGTCTGGGTGTGTTTGTGTTCACAGATGTGCCAATGACATGGAAATGGGATTAATTGTAAATGGAACTCATATAGGAAATGGTTGAGGATTTGAGTACTTCTGCATTTTGGCCTTGCTCAGGTACACTGAAGAGCTCTTTGACCCTGCCAGAGATTAGTTTTAGTAGCAGTTATGAGATAAGCTTAACTAGTCCTTAAAAATAAGCATGTTAAAGCTCCTTGCCAGAGATTTGTTGTGGGGTAAGAATACTGCACACATAAATTTTTTTGTGTGTTTATTCTGCTGTTATTAAGTTATTTGCAGGGATTGAGCTATAAGCAGTGATGCAATTCAGACCTTTTTCTTTCTGTTCTTTCTGCTTTTGGAGAACTCAAAGATTCTTTAATCTTTGAAGTTTAAGTGTGCTTATTTAACCATTAAAAATCAATATACTGGTCAGATTCATACAGATTCAGTACACAGTAGTGTGAGAAGGAACTATAATCCTGGATCATCTGTGCTCAGAAATAGCACCATAATTTTGCATTTTCAATGTAGCAACCATTTCTTCTTTCTCTTTTGGATCTTGCTCTTCGAGTCACAGAGCAGTCAGCTGATTGTAGTAACATGCTCCATTCAGTAGTTTATTTTTTGCAGAACGACAGTGACTCACCATTTATAACATGATGAGTGCTGAGAAGACTTAGTTGAAGAGCAAAAAATGATAGATCAGTTCATTCATGGATGATGTCTTAGGTAACAGAGATGAAATGATATTCCTTCCACTGATATTCCTTCCAGCAGCCTTAAAAGAAATAGAAGATAAAGTTGTGTACTCAGAAAAAATATTATGGTTAAATCTGTTTAGCTGCAGATTAACGTTTGAAGGACAGTGGTGGAAGCCACATCTCAAACTTGATGTTTTTGCCTCACTAGAAAGAATTGTACTGGACAAAGGCTCATGATGAAAGTGAATGAACCTTGTGACTTTTCAATTATTTCGATTTCTGACCTCACTGATGGTGTAGAAATGCAGATAGGGTTGGCTGGTTATGTCTCATTGTAAACCAAATCCATGCTCCATTACTTGAGTGTTTGTTCCATGAATACTCAGGATTTCCTTTGTACAAAAAGCAGTGTTTAATTTTTACTGTGTCAAAAGGGAGCAGCAAGTGAAATCCTGAAGGAGCTACAAAATAAATTCATGTTTGAAATTTCTCACTTTAGAAGTCTGTAGTAGGATGAACACTTGTTTGGAATGCACCTGAGACCAGCCTGCAATCAGCAGTGCAGGTAATTAGGAGGCTGAAAAAGTACAGTTCAGAGCAGAGCAGATTTTGTCTCCAAACATAAAACAAGAAGTAGAGAACACACCAGATATTCAGGAAGGTCTGTGGTTTTAGGATAAACTTGTCATTGTGTACATGTGTGTAGCAATAACAGGGAGAGATTGAAATGACATAATACAGAAAATTTTCCAAACATTCCATACACCGGTCATGTTAGGCTTGAGATCTGATTTTTTGTTTTAGTTTGTGTTGCTTGTAAAGAATCTGTAAACAGAGGATCAGCAGTGGGACACAGGTCCCGCTTGATACTCCCCATGTAACAGAAAATCATTGCTTGTCTTCCATGAAGCAAAACAACAGCCCTGGCAGTGAAAACACACAAAAGATTTCCATCCAACTGCTGAAGTCAGAAGCATGTTTTAATTATTTTAGATATGAAACAGAACCAGTTTAACTCTAACAAAAGTTTCTTGCTGCAGATCATCCTGTGGGGTCGGACTGAGAAATGCCTGAAGGAGACCACGGAGGAGATCAGGATGATGGGGACAGAGTGCCACTACTTCATCTGTGACGTGGGAAATCGGGAGGAGGTCTATCGGCAAGCCAAGGCCGTGCGGGAAAAGGTCTGGGAGAACACTCCTTGTGAAGGGGCTGAAGAACCTGGGGGGGCTCACTCTCCAGAAAAGGAGGCTCAGGACGGACCTTGTGGCTCTGCACAACTCCTGACAGGAGGGTGCAGCCAGGGCGTGTCAGGCTCTGCCTCCAGGGAAGAGGGACAGGATGAGAGGGAACAGCCTCAAGTTGCACCTAGGGAGGTTTAGATTGGATATTAGTGAATTCATTTTCATGGAAAGGGTTGTAAAACATCAGAGCAGGCTGCCCAGGGCAGTAGTGGAGGCACCATCCCTGAAAGTGTTCAAACACCATGTGGATGTGGCTCCTGGGGACATGGGTTAGTGCTGAACATGGTGGTGGAGCCAGGTTGATGATTGGACCTGATGATCTCAAAGATCTTTTCCAGCTGTAACAATTCTGTGATTCAGTATTTGATGAGAAAAAATATATTGGAAAAAAGAAGGGTGACCATGCAGATAAGATTGTACAAAGTCCAGCTACCTATGTGAGGTGATCCAAAGGATTACAAAGCCCATAGGCAAGAACATCAAAAGCTATGAAAATAACAATGTATTTGGTCAATAATGGCTATTCAGTTCTAATGAAAATGGCTGATTTGTGAGGAGAGAATAGTTTGTCACAAATAATTTGCGTTTTTTGTAGGTGGGTGACATCACCATCCTGGTGAACAATGCTGCTGTGGTCCATGGGAAGAGCCTGATGGACAGCGACGATGATGCCCTGCTCAAATCCCAGCACATCAACACCCTGGGACAGTTCTGGGTGAGAGAAGCTCTTGTGTCCCATGTAGGCAGGGCTGTTCCCAATTCAGTGACAGATTACAGCCACTAGGTCTTTCTAAGGGATGCTTGGGAAAACGAGTCTGTCTTGAAAACAAGAGAGAAAAAACAACGTGAGGGGCAAAGGCCAGAGGAAAGAAGTCAGAAACAAATATAATTTTTTCAGTAGTACTCAATATTTGTTCCTCTTTATTCCCATTCTGTGATTTCCAGTAAAACATTTGATGCCTTTGTCAAAGCCTGAGCTCACAGAGGAGTTTCCTGTATGGTGATGTGAAGGGAACATCAGAGGAATGTGGGACTACAGGGAATGGAGCTGTGAAACTCAGTCCATTTTGAATCAGACAATAGAAATTAAAAAGAGCTTCTTGTGATTTCATCAGGATTTTCAACAGGATAAAGTTGAAGACTTTATCCTGTGAAAGTTCTTAAGCGTAGAAGGCGCTCTGTTCATGACCCTTATCTGGGGCACTGTTTATATATGTGCAGCAAAGACTTCTGCTGCGTTTCTACACAAACTCTGCCCACTTAGAATCTCAGAAAATGACAAAGCAACAGGGTCCTCTGCCACTCCTTTCCTGACATAAAGAACAGGACATTTGGGCTTGTTGTGTCTGTGTCACCTTACTTTGTTCAGTCAATGCTGGTTTTGTTGTATCACTGCTGAGTAGATCTCTTTTTTTTTTTCTTCCTTTAACTCTCTTATTCTTCAGACCACCAAAGCATTCCTGCCAAGGATGCTGGAGCTGCAGAACGGGCACATTGTTTGCCTGAACTCTGTCCTGGCCTTGTCAGCCATCCCTGGGGCCATTGACTATTGCACCTCCAAAGCCTCATCCTTTGCTTTCATGGAGAGCCTGACCCTGGGGCTGCTGGACTGTCCTGGAGTGAATGCCACCACAGTCCTGCCCTTCCACACCAGCACAGAGATGTTCCAGGGCATGAGAATCAGGTCAGTCCAGGGGAGCTAGAATAAAGCATCTCATTTTAAATGAATCATCAGAATACACTCCTAATTAATGCTTCATTTAGTTAAGAGAATTTGATGTCTCATTTGGCTGCCTGGGAACAGAGGGTCACTTGAGGCCACCTGGGACTCATCAGACTGGTTCCCTCAGTGTGCTGGGATATTCCTGCAGCCCGTGCTGGGGAATTGCCTGCTGCAGAGAGACCTGGAGCTGCTCTTCCCTGCGTGTGTTCAAGCCATACCAGAGAGGGCGGGGAAGCAAACTGCAGCTGAGGTCATGCAGAAGGACCAGTCTACAAATTACTTGAGAATTAACAGTACAAGTTCCTTCTTTATTCACTGGAATACTTAATCCTTTCCCAGTGAAAGGAATGACAGCCACTTACTGAAGTGAGACTATCAGTAGCTCCTTTTTACCCCTGTCTAAGAGAACAAGTAATAATGGCTGTCCAAATCAATCTTTTACAATGTTTAAAATAACCTGTTAATACAGACTGTGCTCTCTTAGTCAAGAAAATCTGCAGTGTCAGGCTATTGCAGGAGCTGGGAGAAGCCTTATGTTTTGTAGTAAAAGCAGTGGGTGAAAATATTTGTCTTTCACCTGTCAAGGATTTGAATCAAGCAAAGAGGAACAGAGAGTAAAAGGAGAGACACCATCACTGAAAAGACAGCATTTGGTATTGATTTGCATTCAAATTAAGAAAAGCCCTGAATCAGGGCTCTGATTACTCTCTGCCACTTCTCCCTGAGGGCACCAACATGTGCATTCTGAGCTGTTCAGCAAACCCAGTGGTCCTGGTTGGAACTGGGCTTTCTGCTTTTGGGCTTTTTGGCTGGAACTGGAATTTTCTGCCTCTTAGAGACATAGCTGATCCTGGGTGTGTTTGAAGGGCAGTAACCAGCAATAACCTAGAGTAACAGGACTTGGTCAATGACACCTTAAAGAAAGATGTAATTATTTTATTTTTTATTTTCTTTTTTCAGGTTCCCTAGTCTTTTTCCTCCTCTCAAGCCAGAGACAGTGGCGAGGAGGACGGTAGAAGCTGTCCAGATGAATCAAGCCTTCCTGCTCCTTCCATGGACAATGCATGTTCTTGTTATCCTGAAAAGGTGAGTGTTGGCCACGTAGGGAAGGTTGGCTCTGTTCCCTGAGGCAAAGCTCAGCCTGGCCAGAACTGCTCTCTCATCTCTTCATTTGAAAAACAGTCATGGAAACAAAAGGGAGACACTTCCTGAGATTCCCTTTGCAGATGTTTTATCTTTGTATAACCCCTTATGAAACCAGTTTCATTCCCAAAATTTGGATTCCTGAGGTGCGAACTGGATTTTTGTCTGGGGAATTTCATAGTAATTAACTTACATAGGTAATTGATTGGGATTTACTGACTCAGTTGTTGGACTCGAGGCTTTTTATTGTGCAGGATTTCTGAACCATAAGGCCTGGACATCCCACTTTCATTTAGAGAGCACTGCCTATGTTACATCAGTGAAACTATTAAATCGATATTTTTGTGTATGATCAGGAAATTTTAAGGTCCCTAAGGAAAAAAAAAATAACTTCATGTCCTGGAACAGCCACTGGGAAAGGACATTCACTGTTGTGTTTCCATGACAGTTTGCACTAAAGCCTTTGGAAAAGCTGCTGCAGTCAGGAAGTGAAACAAGGCAATGAGACTTCTGTGGAAAATAATTTCAGTATTGCATTTCAAACAAGAAAAAATAATTCACAGTAAATGCTTTGCTTTGAATATAAAATTCGGGGTAAAAGTTCCCAGAAATTCTGTCCACAAGAAAAAGGGCTGTTCCATTTTCTTGTAAGAATTAATAGGTTATTTTCCATTACAGTAGCTGCCAGGAAATCAGGTCTCTATCCATACCTTAGGATAAGGAGGCCACATGCCTTGGCCAACCAGATGGCAGATTAACCAGGGAATTCAGGTTAAATGTGTGTACATCCGAGTACAGTATTTAGAAAGAATAAAACATAGTGGTGTCTTCCAAGTTACAGCTTTTACAGACTTCTTCGGATAAATATTTCTGTAGAGAAAGAGTGACTGGATGGAACTTTCTCCCTGTAGGCCTCCTCACAGCAGGAAACTGATGCCAGTTTTGTCTGTATCTCTCATTAGCTGATCTCTGATTAGCTGAGCATTTGTATATTTGTGTATGTAAATGTATATTTACATATGTCTCATTAGAACAGATTGAGGGCTTTGTCTCATCTGCTCATTTTCTTTCTGCTTCTACTCCAGCATTCTCCCCCAGGCAGCACTTGAAGAAATCCACAAGTTTTCTGGGAGCTACACCTGCATGAACACTTTTAAAGGACGAACATAGACCTGGTGGCACAAGGACTGTTCTGCAGTGAACCCAGCACAAGCATGAAAATCCTACAGGACTGTGAATCAGCAAGTTTTGGCTTTCAGCCTGTTCATGTGACTTGTGCTGCTCTGAGGCAACACATTTCTTGCAGGTCATATCCATAGTAACATGACCTTTGCACAGGATTGAGTGAGTGGACTATGGACCCTTGGAAAGAAAAACAGAAAGTGTGAAAAGTTTCTATGATGTTTAATTCTTTAGAGTTCAACTGTTAAATCTACTCATAGTTTTAAAAATGTGATTTTTGTTTGAGTGTCTGTGGGCTGTGTCAGTGGAGAGGCAGCACATCCCATCCCAAACACACTTTGTGCCCTCTCTGCAGAGGAACTGCCACTGGTTTCATTTCAGCTTTTTGAATGGGGAACTTCAAACGTACTTTAAAGAACTAAAAGATACAGACATTGAATGGACGCTTCCTTCCCTTTCTTCCCTTTCCATCCCATGATGAAGCTGTCCCCAGCACACACTGGGGAAGGAGCAAACCATGTTTTCTTTGCTAAAGGCCACCAGGACTTCTCTTTCTGGGCCCAAAAAAAGCTGTTGTACTTCCCCTGTGGAGGCTGGTCAGGAAGGCTCAGGCAGCAGAGCTGAGAGTTTAAATAGTGGAAGATTCTTTCTGTCACTGAACTCGTATGTGAAATTGTTGTTCTGATTTTTTTTTTGTTCATTTATGATAAAATATAAATATATTTTTAGCATTAATCCCAGATTGCCACACATGTAGGCAGCAGCACATTGGGGATGAACTAAATCTAGAACTAAAACTAGAGCCTGCTTGTGCAAACATACATTCACTGACATAATCCATGGAGAGGAAAATCCATTGTATCAATCTGCACAGTGAAGTGGAATAATGCTGTAAGAGACAGCTCTGTCATGCTCATGAGATGTGAAATTTGGGAGCACATTTAGCAAAGACCTGATTAAATGCATTTTGAATTCATCTGGGAATAAACCCATTGTGCTTTAGGGACATTGAATCAGGCACTGATCAGCCAAAAGTGATAAATATTCTTGGACTGAGGTGCCAGAAGCAGCTAGACATTATTTATTTTTATAATGAAATATTCTCTTTGACAGCCTAGGAAGGGCAACACTGCATTCCTGTGCAAAATGCAGTGAGCAGCACATTGGAGCACTACTAACAGAGGAATTCACATAATTGCAATACAGGAAGGAGCAAGTCTAACTGGAGACACCTGAATGAAGTGCCTCAAGGATAGATGTGTGATAAAAGGAGTGAATTTAGGGCTCCTGACTTGAATTTCGAGCTTTTCCATAGATGTCCTGTGTGGCTTGGAGCAAAATGCATCATCTGAAAGAGCACCCTGACCTGCAAAGCAGATATTTCTAGTGTTTCCCTACCTCAGAATTGCAAGTCTGACTACCTAAATGTCTGTCGAAAGCTCAGCAAATTCAAATGCAATGTGTTACAGGAAGGAGAAGCAGTATTTGTTCACAGACCAAGAGGTTCTATACAAAAATTTAGATAAGGAAAAACCCCATATGCCAAAATATTATCATCTCCTACAAGACACCTGAGGTACAGCAGAAAAGCTGTGAGCTTTGTTTAAAATACTCCTTTGGTTCTGCCGAGTTGAATGGAGACCTGCTACTGAGGTGCAAAGGTGTGGATGTTAAAATCAGGTCTGACCTCACTGCAGACCACTGGATTTGTCCCTTCTGGAGCTCTCCAAGAGGAAGATGCTGCCAGAAGTGCCCCTGGTGAAGTCCCTCTGCCAGGGTGAGTGTTTGGAGGGGCTCTCCTCCCTCAGTCAGGGCAGAGCTATAACCTGGAGCACTGTGACACCTCTGAACGTGTTGCTTAGAATGCAGTTTTCCTTGGAATTCCTGGATGTCTGAGGCTCTCTGGAGAGGATGAAAAGAAACTTCAATCTCTGTGATTTTGAGGCTCACCCTAATAAATGCTTCCAGCTTCATTTTTTGTCAATTTTTTTGAGAAGCCCATCTCACTGAAAAGTCAAGTGCCATGAAGGAAGAACCCTTCCAGGATCTGCCTGGAATGCTGAAGGTAACAGGTTTGTCAGGAGAGGTTTGGGAGAGGAGGGCAGTGGTGATACCAACTTGCCCTCTGATCCATTCCAGTTCCTCATTAATCCCAGCTGGGTGTGCCAGGCTTGTAGCTGCAAGAGCAAATAACTGTGGTGAAAGAGCAGTGTCCCCTTAAAATGAAACCTTTGTGCTGAGATTCTGTTTATTGGTAGCTTCCTAATGCAAAAATGAGGTAAAAACACACACTGGCGTCCCCATTCATCCCTAAATGCTGTCCCTGTAACAGATCTGCCCTTTCCCTGCACTGCACAAAGGATGTTCCCTATCTCCAGAGCTGTCTTCCACACTAAGTGCTGTTGATTTCTTTCTGATGAATATAAACAAGTCAGAACATAGCTGAGCCTCATCATCTCTCTCCTCTGGTACACACACAGAGCTCCCTCTCTCTTCCCCCAGGGTCCCAGAGCGGACAGAGGGTCAAATAGCAGTCACAGTGGGGGAGAGGGCTGCAGCAAACAGAAAATAATGAGGAAAACATTGACTTTGCTCTTCAGATAGCCAGGAGGAGTTGGGTAAGAGAGCTCCTTCCCTGGTGAGTGTTGCGAGACGGCACGGGCTCCATCCAGCAGGCAACTGCAAACGTGGATGGAGACACTGAAGGCTTTTTTTAATAGAAAGGCTCCTCTGGAATGCTGCTGAGGTCTGCTGGGACCTTCCCACATAAGGGTAGTGTTGGGTAATCTTGAAGTGCTGCAAATGTGGACAAGCTTTGTTGAAGCCTAAGGCCTTCTCTGAGGAATTTCCGCCTTTTGACTTATTTTAATTTTGATTTTCCCCGCTCTCTCTGCTGCCTCCTGCTCTCCACTGCACAGTTATTTTTTCCCTTCTGTTTTCCTATGTCATCACTGCACTGTTCTGTGCCACCATCTTGAAGCCAGATGTCATACAAGAGTCTGGAGAAAATCGAGATCTGTTTATATCTGCTGGAGGAATCCAGGTGAAGCTGCAGGAGCAGCTCACAGGAGTTTCACTGGAAATCAGTTTTACTTACTCCAAACTCTGAAGAAGTAAAGAGCCCTCAGTATCACTCCTGTACAGGAGATTGGTTTAAAATTTGAATGATAGAGAAACATGAGCTGGTCTGGGACATTTTCCCCTGACAAAAAAAAGGCCAAATTTAAATGGGAGGATTTTTTAGTTCAAGGTGGCTTCAAGGGCCACTGTTTATACAAAGTGATTTTCAGAATTAGCAAGGCAGGGCAGGGAGAGGAGGAGCCTTTGTATAGGAATCTGATCCCTCATGTTGAATACTTAATTTTGTGGTTTTTGATGAGAAATAAAGCACCCTCATACACCCTCAGTGAACTTTAAAAAGGTTGTTCCAGCCGTGTCCCTGCCAATGGCATATTTTTAGAAGCATGACAGAAGAGTAGGCCCTGAAAGTGGGAGCTGTTCCCTCCCCACTCACCCATTGTTCTGTTGAGGTTAAAAAGCAATAGAGTCTGTCCCTCAAGTTCTTCTAGAACTGCACAGAAAGTGCCTGGGCAAGTGATTCTGATGTTTGCAAAGAGAAACTTGTTGTACTTTTATGTAATGTGTTAATTAGTGTGGGTGGGTATGATCAGATCTAGTCTTGCAAGCCTTTCCGACAACTCCCTGAACACTCCCACCTTCAGATATTAACAGATAGCACTTGCCAAAGCTCCTAAAAACCCAGTAACAGACTTAATGCAGGCAGAGCATAAGTGGGTGCATGTATTTCCAAGAGAACACATCTGCTTGTAGCAGACATTAATGTGGCCTAGTGCCTTCCTCGAGCTGAAATGCAACTGTTGAGAAAAGAACAGGGTGAGCCTTGGGTCATCTCTTTTGTTTTTGTTTCTTTACGTGGCTTTAATAAATTTAACCTAGGTGACAGCCACTTTTCTGACAGCACTGGTTCCAAGGTTGGGGTAAAGCAAGATTATGTCAAATGCAGTATTTTGTATTTTTACCAACCACCAGCCCTTAGAATGAAAATATTCTGCACTGTTTGTAGCTCTCACCTCCCCGGCACTAAGATCCTGGTATGTCTGGAGTCTGAGCAGACCTGTCAGTCACCAGCAGCAGTTGCATTCTCTAGGGAGCAGCATCCTCTTTGACCTAATGCTTTTCTGAAGGAGCTGTTTAACCGTGAGTAGCAGCAGCCACAGATTCAGGGACTTAGAGAAAGACAGGGGGAAAACCAGAACGTCACCTGCTCCCTGCAGCTCATTCTCTTCTGTCCCAGTTTCCTGGGGGAAGGTGGCAATCCAGATACTTCTTGCACCTTTACCACCTCTGTTCTACTGAGGTCACCTCAGCACCTTCCTTCAGCACCTTCAGGAAGCTGAAGCTTCAGCACAGACACTCCTGCCTGTCTTCCAAGGAGCTGGATCAGCAGGTAGGGAGTGAGAGAGGCTGTTCAGGGGCTGAGCTGCTCCAGCTGCAGAGCAGAGGTGGAAGACAAGGACACACCTGATTGTCCCCTGTACCACCGACTGCAGCAAGGCCCTGCCCAGTTCCTGTCATCTTTGCTTTCAACATCACACAGTTTTCTGTTCTGTAACAGATCCTGTGAGCAGAAACACACAGTGACCCAGCCAGCCCGGGCTGGACTGAAGGCACAAACCTCTGAGACAATTTAGATCTTCACACCTTCCCAAAGGGTCCAAACTTACTGGTTCCTTATGCTCACCTTGCTATGGGCATTGTGACATATTAGCACAGGAAAAAAATTAAGGCAAATATGTGGTGATTTTTAATACATCATATAATGATTTTTTTCTGCGTGCAACTAGAACAATTCCTCCTTAAATTAGGGAAGAAAGCACTGTAATTGGAGAGTGACTGAAAAGTGTATGAGAATACAAAATAGAAGACAAGAGGCAATCTTAGGGGGAGTGTGATGGCCCTAAACAGACAGAGGCAAGATGCCACCTTACCATCCCTGAAGTTATATAATAACAGAGGCGTGTGATTTCCAGCCAAATGCAAAGTCTATAAAAGAAGCCTGTTGTTGCTCCTGCTCATTCCAGTGGGTCACCGTGCCCTAAAAAGCAGTCAATTAATTTTGTAGCTTGCTGGCTTGGAAACTCCAATATGCTGGTAACTGATGGCTGACTCTTGTTTTTTTGAGGGAGGGAAAGCAGCCCAAACATGTAAAAACAAGGGTCAGTTTGACACCCTACTCACTTCTTCCAGCTGCAAGGGCCATCCATCATGTGTAGGTATGACAAGGACGTGTGGTTCTCTGGCTTGTGTCAGTAATCATCCTGACCTGGTGGTACTAGGTAGATGTGCTTCCATTTCCTATTTTTTTCTTAAGCAAAAGCAATTTTTAAATATGATTTTTCCTCATCTGAGTTTGCTGCATCTGTATTGTACAGGCTTTTCACAGACAGCCATCCTAGACATGAAGTTTCCCTGTCTGTTAATCAAATGATAATGAAAAGAATACAGAAGAGTTCCCATTGGATTTCTTCCCTCCCCAAGCCAGGTGGAGCTAAGGAGAGGAACACTGTTGGAAGATCAATGCCTTAATCCATCTCAGAAGCCTGCTGGCTTCTGTCTGACCCTGGCTTCCAAAATTGTCTCCCTGCAGGTCCCTGAGGCATTTGACACCGAGTTTGGTTTGATGAGCAGGTCACTGTCACAGTACAGGAAAGGCTGCACACACAAACTCTGAACAGAGGGGTGTGAACTTCTGGTCCCACAGGACGCTCTTGAAAAATCCAGATGAAAGGAGGAGGTGACATCAGGTACCAGATAAACCCAAGCACTGAGGGAGGGCTCTGCTTGTCCAGAGGTGCCAGAGCTGAGAGCAGCTCCCACCCCCTGCCTCAGATCTGAGCCCTGACCGGACCCTTGGACCACCCTGTGCAAACCCTGAGCATCAGGAGCTCATGAACTGAGACCTCCCTTAATGTTTAGCCTCAGACACTCTGGGGTGCAGCCACCAGCTGCCCTTGGGCATCGCTGTTGATCTGATCAGCGTTCCCAGACTGGGCTGGCAGCTTTAACTTCAGCCCTAAGATAAGGAGGCAATTCCTTGCTATCTTTTCCAGGAAAGTCAACTGTTAATGCCTTTGTGCAGAGAGGACTGAAGTAAGTGCAGGGTGAGGGGGTTCCTGGGGTGTTTTGGTGATGTGAATACTGCTGTCATATGGAATAAGAACAAAAGGGCTCATGTCAGAGGGATGTTCACAGAAGATGGAAATGGCAATAGTGGAAAACAAGCGATATCCAAACACACAATTCCTGTTTGCAGAGTCTGCTGGAACACTGATTCCCTGAAGACATGTCACAGGGAAGTCAGTTCACTCCACACAGTCTTACACCTCCTTCAACTCTGCCTACTACAAGTAGCAGCAGAGGTGACAAGCTCATGATCTCTGCTCTCTCAACTGTTAAATGTAGCAAAATAGGTGCTAAAAAAATAAAATCCATCCATCAGAGAGCAATTCTTTGGGTCAGTGTCAGCTTTGGAGAATGGAGGAGTCTCTCAGGTACCAGAAAAAGGAGCCACAGCAGCTCCTACCTGATCCTTTGAGGTCTTGGGCCACATCTCCCCTTGTTAATTGTAATAAATGTGGAAGAGTATGTTTGACTCAATTCAGCCATGGGATTAAACAGAATCACAGATCAGCTTGGCTCTCTTCTTCCCAGCAATAAAATACCTTGTGTTCTTTTCTGAACTCCCATCAGAGCTGCAAATTCATGGAGAACACTTGTGGAGCCAGGGAATGTTTTACTCCTGTTGTAAGGACTGTGCAAAAGACAGTGGAGAGAGACACAAGCAAGCAACTATGACATGTGCTTTGGTGGCTGAATAGTCTGTAACTTTCAGTATTCTAATATTTTTGACTATTCAGTAGAAACAATCTGGCATGTTTCTCAACTGTCTGCTATAGCCAAAAAACCTTCTTCACCCATATCAACTATTATAATATTTTTGAATCCTAAACCACATTCAGTTTCTCTATTATCCAGTTGTTTTAGCTGAGGTTTAACAACCATGTTAATCAAGTGATCAAATATAGCCTTGAATTTCTTTAGAAGTGATCTGATGCTGATGTAGAAAAGTAATTTAAAATGTTGATATCCTGTACCAAAAGTTTCTAGAAATGTTAAAAAGCACATAAATCATTTAGAACCAACTCATTTTAATTGCTTACTAGAATGCTCTGCGTCCATCATCCCAGGAATACAGCACTGAGCCTCCTGACCTCATTCTGTTTTACACATGCAGAGTCAAAGCATCTTCATTCCAGTTTTAAAAATCAATTACAGAATTGTAATCTTTCTTATGTACAAACTACTGCTTGGCTTTGAATTCAGGCAAGTACACACAGCTCTGACCCCACATCAATTATGAAAATAATGTTAATTCTTTCAAATTCTGAAGCCCAGGATTTAGGAGCAGTTACACTTTCTGGCTGGAGATGTCACATTTCCTGTGATGCAATGTAGGAGGTAGAGTTGCAATTCTCAGTATTTCCCTTTAAAAACCTCTTCCCATTGCCAGTCAGAGTTGCCAGAGGCTCCTAAAGGCACAGAGCAGAGAAGTTCTGTTCCATCTTTCCCCTGACCCGAGTTCATTGGAGAAGAGCTGCTTTTGAATGAGCCACAAGGAGCCATGCTGAGTTTATTTTAGTTGGGTTTATATTAGGTCTGATTTCTGCTGATCCCTTCATTTTTCATCATTTCATCTGTCTCTTCCAGTTGTTCCCGTTGGAGAGGGCTGTGTTTGGAGAGCTCCTGAGCCAGAATGCTGTGCTTGCACATTGCTCCTCTCTGCGCCCTCCCCTCAGGCATTCCCTCACCTGTGCCTTGTGCACACCTTCCCAGGCATGAACTCTGCAAACTGCCCAAAATATCTCCTGGTTTGTTCCTTTGAAGCATGAAGTGTAGCTGAGCCCCAGAGAGCTGTTACTTCTGTTCATCACTGCACATTCTGTTTAACACCTACACGATCCGAATTTGAACTGGGAAGGACTGGGAGGGAGTGGGTGGCCAGAACCTCACTTTGTGGTTAGAGGGGGAATCATAAGGTAAAAATCATCTGTTGAAAAATAGAAACACGGTGCAAGCCCCAATACCCAGCACTGCTGTTTGATTTCTTCTGATAAGTTACCATATACAAATAGCAAAATAGATTATTTTCACGGTACTTCAGAATGTCCTTTTGCAGTCTAAGGCACACATCCTTTAAGGCTGGGTGAGCAGCTTGTGTTCCAGTGATCTTTATTACAGCCAGCAGCACTGCTTTACACGGGCAATTCTTGCTGTAAAATCAGCCTGTTTTCTTTCAATGGATCATTTTTACATAATTTCTTTCAGAGTCTCATTTATCAAATATTTTATGCACAGGATGGTTCTCAGCCAGTGATTTCCTTGCAAGCTCTTCACTAACTCCCACTTTGAGCTCTTGCCATTCATTAATGTACAGTTTTCCTGTGGATCTGTCCATCCCAATCACATGGTGGCTTTGCTTTCTCCTGGTTGGATGCCTTCCAATCCCACAGAAAGCTTTCTAGGGGCTCCAGAATGTCTGGTGATGACTGTGAGATGGCTTCTGGCAGCAGTGTTAATGCGAGCGCATATTTGAGTGTGTTCTCATGACATATTTCCAATCCTGTGATCAAAAACGTGCCTATAGACATTTTCAAGGGGAAAAAAACTCCAACTTGGGATATTGTCAAAAGTGCATTCGCCTTTACTTACAGCAGAGGATTTTCACAGTTTGGTTTTGTTTCTTTCACTGGATCCGCCTCTCAGCCTCAGATCATCAGGGGAAAATAATCCCACTGGAAATCCTGCAAAGAGTTCATTAAAATATGAGTGACCTCCCAGCATCAGGGCAAGGCATATTTCCACATGAGGGGAGTGACATGGTGTTATTTTGGGATTTGTGTTACCACATACTCACCCTTGGTTCACTTAAGAAAATAAAGTGGGCTAGAGTTGTGCTGCAGCCAAGGTTTGGGGAGTAAGGAAATGCAGGAGAAGCACTGCACATTGTGTGACTCTCACCTGTGCCAGCCTGGCCCTGCCAGAGCAGCACTTCCATTTGTTACACACAGGGTGACAGAGAAGGGTGCAGTCTCACCTGGTGTCACACAGTGAGATAATTTATGATTGTACTGCTGGTACAACCCTTAGGGTCACTGAAAGACCCTTTGGTGGCAGCCAACATCTTGAGTTCCTGACCTGGCTGGGGTTGCCAAAATCCGGGTCAGAAATCCCAACAGAATGTGGTATTTGTTCATGATCTGCTGCTTAATTATTTCACTCTGTATGGACAAACCCCGGTGGCAAATCTCTAATCGGATTTTCACACTTGCCCGTGACTCGCTGGATTGGATTGCTGCTTCCTCTTAATGCCATAATTACAACATTTCCTTGCCTTAAACCAAAACAAGGCTTGGAAACGTAGCCCTGTGGCTGCTGCAGCCCAGGGATGTTCTGGGAGAAGGGGGAAGGAATCTGCTGGGCTGAATTGGCCTAGAAATCACACAGAGGCTCGGAGGGTTTAATCACAGAAATGTTTGCTCAGTGGCACACACGAGGGGCTTTTTTCTTGGAACTTTGAGCAAACGTAGCCTTTGTTTGCATTTTTCCATGGGATTTGTTTACTGTTCATTTGTGCTGCACATGCTGTGAGAAATTAAGCCATTATGTCCATATTTTTTTTTCCTTTCTCCTGCTTTCATTCCTTCCCCCTCCCTTCAAAATCCTTACAATTCCTTTCACTGCTTGGTGTTAACAGGACAAAAGAAATAAATACTTGCAAGAAGATACAAGCTGTGTTTCTGTTTGGCTTTGGAGCTGCTGTGGTAATCAAATACCAGTCTGCAAGGTCAGGAAAAGAAAGGAAGAAATAACTGCCCAAGAGCTCAGACCATGGGTCTCGTTGGCTTTTGCCCAGCAATTTCCAGCCACATGCCCCGAGAGCTGAGCAGTCACTCTGTAAATCTCTGAGTGTTTCATATAGTTTCCTTGTCATGTGGCCATTAAGTTTTATAACCTTTATATTTCAAGGGAAACAATGAACCTGAATTCCTTGGAAAGGCCCTAATAGATCCCACATGTGAGGGATCTTTCATTTTTTGGTTGCTCTGTAGGTACCAAACCTGCCCGTGCAGGGTCAGTGCTGGCTGTGGGACTGGGATGTGCCTGGCCAGGGGAGCCACCCCTGCTGAGGGTAAGGAGAGAAGGAAGGGAAAGGAAAGGAAAAAGGAAAAAGGAAAGGATCACCAGTCCCAGATCCAGCATTGATCCAGCTACTGGGATGTCATTCTTGGTTTCAGCATGGATCCAGCTGCATCAGTCCAGCCGATGGGATATCCAGGATCCTGAGGACATCACCCAGGCTTGGAGGGATGCATTTTTATTCTAGGGTTTCCCATAGTCAGGATTGTTTTCTCAGTTTCTGTGCTCATCAGGTGTCAGCAATGTTCTTACAGACCTTTCTGGAACTGGGTTTGAGGCTTTGTGGGTCACTGGTGATCTTGATCCCCCTTCTAGTCCCTGCCCACTTCCCAGGCTCATTCCCGCACTTGTGCTGTGCTTGTCTCCAGGAGCATGAACAAGGATGTTTGTCCCAGGAAAGTGCTGCCCTACCTCCACACGGGCCCTTCTCCAGCTGCATCTTGTTCTTTCTCACGGCCTGTTACCCACAACAATCCCTGTTTGTGATCAACAATCCCAGCCTGTGATCAACAACAATCCCTGTTTGTGATCAACAATCCCTGTTTGTGATCAACAACAATCCCTGTTGGTGATCAACAACAATCCCAGTCTGTGATCAACAACAATCCCAGTCTGTGATCAACAATCCCAGCCTGCGATCACCAACAGCCTTGGCAGCCCCCCTGCCCTCAGTGTTTGACACTCACATTTATCTCCTGGGATTCTGCATCCCAGGGTGGGGTGGGGCTCGAGTGGGACCGGTCAGAGCTGTGGGAAGGGTTGGGTGATGCAGAAATCCCAGAGCCCCAAGTACTCCTTACCAGCTCATCAAAGGCTGTCAGGGCCATGGTTTTCCCTGTCCTTGGCTTTAGTTAGAATCACAGACTATTCTGGGTTGGAAGGGACCCCCAGGGGGGTCGTCCATTGAGTCCAACTTTTGAATGGCCTGTACAGGGATAGGAGCCACAACTTTGGCACCCTGCTCCAACCAACTGGGCTGGTTTCACTTAATTCCTTTGTTCTAAGCATCGTTCCTGGATCTCTTGGTGCTGATTCTGACTCTGGAGTCCAGGGGCTGTGTCTGAGCTGGGCCTGTTCCAACAGCAGCAGCCCCTGGAGTTCTGCCCCAAGTGCCTGGTGGGGAGCATTGTGTCTGTGAGGGTCAGTCTGCAGCCAAGGGGGCAAAAACCTTCCTCAGGAGCCAGCAGGAGCTGAAGAATCTGCCTGAGAGGCTGAAAGGTTAATTTCTATTGCCACCCTCTTATATTTTCATGATTTGAGATGGAATTTTGGGAGCAGGGGATGGAGGTGTTGGCGTTTGTGTGTTTGTTGTGGGTTTTTTATTGGTTTTGTTTGGGTTTTTTCACCCACAAACAGAAGCCTCTAAGTTGGAGATGTGGAGACTTGGACATAGATTTCCTTTGAAGCTTGACCTGTTAATTGCCCTCCTGTATTTTTAAAGTGAAAGTTGTGTCTCTCAAGGTTTTCACAAGCCCTTTTCTGTTATGAACAAACTCTGGGGTTTGGTGCTGAATTATTAAAATGGCTGCATCAACTATGTGCAGCTTTTTTTTTTTCAATTAGGTGATTCTGAAGCTACACCTG
This sequence comes from Prinia subflava, assembly GCF_021018805.1. Taxonomy (NCBI): domain Eukaryota; kingdom Metazoa; phylum Chordata; class Aves; order Passeriformes; family Cisticolidae; genus Prinia; species Prinia subflava. Next base: position 3,168,343 of record NC_086267.1, on the reverse strand, counting down.
TAAACAATTTGAGCTTCATTGCATTCAGCTTGCCTTTAATTATGCAGGTATGGCATCATTTGAAGTGTTTTTGCTTTTCTGTGCTGGAAGGAGCAAACAGGGCTCTGTGGCACTGAGACTGACTTTCTCTCTCACCTGTTGTAACAATCCTGTTCCTTTTTACCCACCCATGACTAATTCCAGCAGTTTTGAAGAGGCATTAGCATCCATAACAAAGTTTGCACAAGGGATTCTTGTACAGGAATTATACATTTTTAGTTATTTTATATGTAACTTTATAGATATCTAATTTTATAGATTAATGGTGTTGAGGCAGTGGTGAGTACCTGTGCTGGCCCTGCTGTTGAGGAATACCAGGGGAGTTTGCCATGTGGGCTGAGGGGGTTTTGTGTATCCTCAGTTGACTTATGGAGCAGTTTGAAGTTTCATGTCTTCCTGACAACCTTTCTTAACTCTTCTCAGCAACTTCCATGCCTTGAAAACGTGGAGCATTAGATGGGGAGGGTGGTGCTGGGTCATGTGCTTTGGTAAGGGCGTGGGGGTTTTTATTTCAAAGAACTCTTTATAAACTGGTATTTTGCTACTTTGGTGTGGGAGTGGTGGAGTTTGGAATGGATGGTGTCACTAAATTAGTGACTGCATCAGAGCTAGGCCAGTCTTCAGTGCTTGCAGAGTAACGAAGCCACGTGTCAAGGCGAGATCATCTGCTGACCCTGGGAAATAATTTTAATATTGTTCATAGACCACAAGGAATTTCCACTTGTTGTAAAGCTGTCAGACTGTTTCTGCCCTTCCTGTCAGTGGGACAGGACCTCTGTGCTTGCAGACACACTGCAATGAGAGTTTTGGGCACTCTGATAATACAGATTGCAGAAATAGTAAGTTGTCTGTGAGAGTCTCTGCTGGACCTCAGGTGTATCAAAGCCATGGCTCAGCTGTGAGGTTCTTTGTCAGCTCAAAAATGATAAGGTTAACAGGAAACATTTGTTCTGCTCCATTCACAGAATCTCAAGCACGTCCTGAGTGCCCCTCTCGGGGAGGTGAGAGCAGGGTGCCAGCAGGAGGGGAGTGTGGATTCTGGAGGTCAAACACCAAAGGGAGCAGCAGCAGGGGCAGCCTGGCACGTTTGGTGTGTGCCTGCTCTGAAGCTGTGCCCAGCTCATTGAGAGGCCCATCACACGCACTGTGTGCAGAGTGTTGGGAGCAGTCCTGGGCACAGCAGGAAAACAGGGAGAGCTGCCAGGAGCGGCGTTCCGGGCGGCTTTTCCTGCGCTTTGCATCACCAGCGCCGAGCTCTGACGTGGGGAGCCAGGAGGGGCCCCGGGGCTGCTCCCAGGGCAGTGCCCTGCACGGCAGGGGAGTGGCACCTCGGGCTCCTTGGGCTCCTTGGCACCAGGTTTTGGGCACAGGGGCAGCACGGGTGGGAGGCTGTGGATTACCAGAGAAAGGGAAACTGCTCAGCAGCGTCTGAGCAGACCTTGGTGTGCTCTGCAGGGTGAGGAGCTTATGGGTGCAGAAAGGTCTGTGGATCAGGGGGTCCCGTTCTCCAATAGCTCATCTCAATACCCTCCAGCCTTTCCTCCACTGAATTTATGGGATTTGGAGTAAGAAAAGCCCTTTGGTGTCTCCCTGCTCATGCTCTTTGTCACTGCAGCTACTGCTCTGTGCTCTGCAAAGTTTAAATCTGTCTGTCAGGTTCCCTTTGAGGATCTTGAGCTCAGAGGTGAGGTGATGGACATCGTGGGTTAACTGGTGTCTCGGAGGCTGTGTGGGAGCTGTGTGCCAGCCCCTGGCAAGGGCTGCAGGGGGGTCAGGGATCCATCCTGAGCTCCTTTGGGAAGTGCTGCATCCTCGGGGGGTGAGAGCAGTGGCGGTGCAGGGGCTGCCACCCAGCCTTGGGAGGGCTGATAAGCTGGAACACCACGTCAGGCAATGCTGCTGACCGCAGGGCTTTTGTGTTTGCTCTCGTTGGAGTTTGGAGCATAAATAATGATTATCTGTGCGGTGCTGGGGCTCTGCTCTGTGCTCGCCCCGGGTCCCAGCCCCCGCTCCCCTCGGCAGGGTCAGGAGAAGGGAATTAGAGGCGGTGTCTTTGGCTGACATGAACCCGCTGGGGAGGGATGAGAGGAGGGGGTCTTGGGGGCTGGGTTCAGAGCAAGGTTAGCCAAATATCGGATAAATTAGGCAAGAGAAACAGACAGCTCAGCTTGCAGTGAACTTTTCACCCAGCTAACCTGTTCCTCACCCTGCCTTGCACAGGTGGAGTGCGACTGGAGCACAACCCTTGCTCTCCCTGCCTCCCTTCTCGCTGGGGTAAGGCATGGCCAAGGGGAGAGCAGGAGCTGATTGGAATCCAAGAAATATCAGAGCTCTCATTTCTCTAAAAGAACCCTGAAGTTAACACCACTAATTGCACAGGGGTTGGTCCATATTTGCTGCAGGGTGAATGAGGACAGATAATTACTGATCATAGAGGATTGGGAAGAAATTCCGTGCTGGAGAGGGCAAGGAATAAATGTGAGTGTCTAAACAGTGATGATTAGAGATTCTTTGTGGGAAAGCACAGGACTGGTGGAAATTCTGGTGTTTATTTCTCTGACTTTTCTTCTGCATTTTCAGTGCAAGTAAATACAAATAATTGCTGACAGATGTAAAAACATAGCATTATGCTAACCATTAAGGTTAATTTTTTTAGGTTAATAATAGATACTGATAACTTGACATGGTGTTCTTGGCTCAGACTCACATTACCTTGTTGAAATGGGCTGTGCTCCAGATGCACGTGTGGAACCAAGGGCTGCACTTCTTCTCTTGACCCTCTTCTGAATCCCCACGGTCTCCACTCTCCCCTCCCAAGAAAGCTCCAGGCAAATTAAAGTTCCTGGGGTTTAAGTAGCTGCTCCATCACAATCAGTGTGTAGTGGTGAGGCCTGAAGTTTTTGATCTTCTTTCTTATCTCTGGTTTGTGGTGTGACAGGTCTGTTGGAGAGCAATGTCTTGTATTGCTTCAGTATTGGGTTGAAAACCACTGTGTTGAATTGCAGCTCTAGGGTTCTCTAATCTTCCCTTTTCTCTCATTGTAGATAAGGTAGGTCTGAAACCAATAGCAGCTCTCTAATGCACAGTATTTCCAGGAGCCAAGTCCTATGTTTTTCTCTATTTGTGCCTAAATTCCATAGAAGTCCAAAAAGTAAAAAACATTTGTTGTAGAACCCTCTTTAGAAACTCTTACTGGAGAGCACTTCTGGATGGTAGATGCTGGGAGCTGTGTGTCTGGAAAGGGAAGAGCAGCCTGGAGATAATCCCTGACTTCAGGAGGCTGAGAGCCTTCCTGGAGCAGTGAATTGAATTATTTCAGCTTTGCCTCCTGCTCTGCTCCACACCCAGGGATGGTTTCCACCCCCATTTGGGATCTGGGAAGTTCTTGGAATTACCTATAAATGTCTTGTTCACACTCAGCTCCTCAGCTGCTGCCAGGTTTAGGTGACTGCCTGCAAAGGAGCACTGACAGCATCCCGTATTTTGCCCACAGGTGAGAAGCAAACATGGATTGGGTGACAGAGGTGTTTTATGTTGGCAGAAAATGGCTATGGTTCTGCACTTTGAGAAAAGGAGGGTGTTTTGTGGAAGGTGTAGAGAAAGGGATAAGGACTGTGATGTGGTTACTGTTGAGTTTCTGAGTCTGCTGATGCTACTGGTTGTTGATCAAAGAGTTTTTCTTCTCCTGCAGTTGTGTAAGAAGATAAAAGGGGTTGAGATGGGCACAAGGCAGCACCACCTCTGCTGCCCCTTTCTCTGCAAGGATGGGAGCTCTTGGGTGGGTCTGGTGAACCCAGAGAACAGATTCTGTTCAAACTCACTCTGTTGTTGGCTTTGGGCTGTTGCGTTGCTGTTCTGGTTTGGTTTTGTTCCCTCAGGATGGTTCCGGCTGATTTTACAACCTGTAGCTTCAAATACAAATTCCACCCTTGGGGAGGGGACAGGGCAAGGACAAGGTCAATGGTCATCAGATAAGTGAGGCTGCTCCTTCTCCAGCAGTTCAGGCATATTCATCAGAGCTCTAAGTAACATCATAATCTTGCCAAAGACAAATTTGCCTGTCTGATCTGTCAGAGTGTGTATTCTCCACAAAACCTGCTCCCTTTTCAATGCATTGGTGACATTTCCCAGACCTGTTTGGCCGATCACCCCGTGGCTCCAAACCCCTGTCATGGCAGGCTGGTGCCTTCTACTGTATTTTTTATTGCCCCTTGAGTGACATCATTTAAATGATGAGTCTCTGAGATGATTCATACCAAAAAAGATCTAATAATTGTTACCAGCTATTCAGATCAGTGTTACTGATTTCCCGCATCCTCCCACTGGTCCCTTGAGCTCCCCCACCCACTCGTTTTTCCTAATATTTCCCAGGCTCTCTGGCTACAGGCTCAGTGTGCCCTCTTCTGTGCTAAGGTGTGAGTGTCTGGCTCTCCCCAGAGGAACATTCAGGGTTTGGCTGCAGCAGAGGGGAAGAACTGAGCTGGAGTAGAACTGGGGGGTAAAGGGAGCTGCAGGGAGCTTCAGGGTGTTTGTGGCACATCCCTGATCCCTGTGCTGTGCTGGCAGGCTCTGGCAGTTCCAGAGATGGAACTGTGGCCAGTTCCAAGCTGGCTGAGTGCTGGATCTGCAGGGCTGGGGCACAGGACCCCGCTGGGATCTCTGGACAGTTTGCACAGGAGCAGCTCCACTCTCTGCCAAGGCTCCCACCAGGAGCAGCCCCGTGTGCTGCCACTGCTGTTCCAGCTGGGGGCTGGGGTGGGCTCTTCTCTCACAAATAAAGTTCCTCATCTCTGCAGCACTGTGAGCTGAAATCTGCATCGTGCAGTGATTTGTGTGGTCCATACAAAGCTGCCTTTGAGAGCAGTGGGTTTTTCAAGCAGCTCCTCGGCCTGGCCCCTTTTCCTCCTCATGTTCTCTTTTTGGATCCTGGTGCGTTTTTCCTTGATCTTTGAGTCCCTTCAACATCTGTATTCTCATTTTCTTACCTTCTTTGCTCAGTCTCTCTCTGGTGATTTCTTCTGCTGCCAGGTACACTCTTGTTTTCACCCAGAGTGAGATGGATCCAGAGCCCAGTGATGGAAAAGGGTTCTAGGTACACACAATGAAATATTTGGGCATGCACTGATATTATGGCAGCTGAACCTCTAAAGTTGATTTTATTCAGCTATTTTTGGCTGTGTTACTGTCCTGTGTAAGGCCTTAAAGAAACCATGGATATACAGATCTACAGAGCTGTCCGAAGCAAGGGAAACAGCTTCACCTGTCCTACTTATTAGCCCCAGGGGTGGGGTTTTGATCTGACTGTTGGTTATTGGGGGGCAGGAGAGTGATTAGTTTGAAAATTGTGCTGTCAGAAGTTCTTATACAGGAAGTAAAGAGCCACTTCTTTTGTAGAGCTAATTTTGTCACTCTTGCTGGGAGGGGCTGGGATGGCAAGGACCCAAAAATTAGTGTTCTCCACAGTATTTGGGGGATGTTCTTTACTTTGCAGACAGTGACAAGGAGAATGAAGGGATGTTGAGGAAACAGGACACGGAGACAAAGTCTCAGTTGGTGGAGGACCTCTTTGGATGACTAAAAAAATTTGGTTCATTTCCTAGACTCCAATTTTTTACAGGAAAAAACCCCTTTGTTTGAGGTTTTCCTATGGAGGAGATATGAGTATATTGAATGTTCAGAATATTAAAGAAAGGTATCTATCACGTAATCCAGGCCTCACACAGGATTCCCGGATATTCCAGTGAATTTATGGGTTATAGTGATATAAATAAGTGAGATGATGACAAGGCCTGTGGCTGGCTGGTCCTGATTCTGCAGCCTGTGAAGTTCAGCACCCCCTGAGAGTTTTCTTCTGGAGAGAACCTGGGAAACCCTGGGGCCAGGCTGAGCTGTGCCCTGTTCCCTTTGGGGAGGAGAACTTTGGGAGCCCCTAGGGCTGTGCCCTGTTCCTTTTTGGGGACCCTTGGAGCTGTTCCCTCTTCTCTTTGGGAACCCCTGGGCCAGGATGTGCCCTGTTCCCCTTGGGGAGGAGAACTTTGGGAACCCCTGGGGCTGTGCCCTGGGCCCTTTAGACCCCCGAGTTGTTCCCTGTTCCCTTTGGGACCCCCCAGGCTGTTCCTGTTCCCTTCGGGATCCCCTGGGCTGTTCCCTGTTCCCTTTCGACCCCCAGGCCGCCTGTGCCCTGCTGTTCCCCTCAGGAGGAGCCCTGTGCCGCAGTGCTGTGGCAGCAGAGCCCCTTTCCTCTCCCCGGGGTGGATTTGGGGAGCAGCAGAGCCCCTTTCTCCTCTCCAGTGTGGATTTAGGGAGCAGCAGAGCCCCTTTCTCCTCTCCAGGGTGGGTTTGGGGAGCAGCAGAGCCCCTTTCTCCTCTCCAGGGTGGATCTGGGGAGCAGCAGAGCCCCTTTCTCCTCTCCAGGGTGGATTTGGGAGCAGCAGAGCCCCTTTCTCCTCTCCAGGGTGGATTTGGAGAGCAGCAGAGCCCCTTTCTCCTCTCCAGGGTGGATCTGGGGAGCAGCAGAGCCCCTTCCTCCTCTCCCTGGGGTGGATTTGTGGAGCAGCAGAGCCCCTTTCCTCTCTCCAGGGTGGGTTTGGGGAGCAGCAGAGCCCCTTTCTCCTCTCCAGGGTGGATTTGGGAGCAGCAGAGCCCCTTTCTCCTCTCCAGGGTGGGTTTGGGGAGCAGCAGAGCCCCTTTCTCCTCTCCAGGGTGGGTTTAGGGAGCAGCAGAGCCCCTTTCTCCTCTCCAGGGTGGGTTTGGGGAGCAGCAGAGCCCCTTTCTCCTCTCCAGGGTGGGTTTACGGCCGCTCTTGTGCAGGCAGAGCCGCTGGCACCGCGGCCCCTCAGCGTCAGCAGCGAGGGGAAGGAGAGCTCAGCGTAACCTTTGCCGTGTTATTTATTATCGCTTTGCAGCCCCCTGGAAAATGAACTTTGGAAACTCGAGGGCCGATGGTGAGGGCGAATACTGGGAAAAGCCCGGGAATCAGCAAATCCATTGTGTTGCGCTGACAGAAAGATACTGTTACAACACACTTCAGCTGCCAACTTGCTGCAGTCACTCAATCCATCACGGTGGGCTGGGGGATCACAAGCCAGTGAAACTCAGCCTGGCGTGTTATTTTAGTCTTACATGGACTGTGAGATAAACGGGGCATGAACCGGCCCCCTGGCAGGGGGTCGACCCCCGGCGCCCTCATTAAAGTGCCAATCAAAAAGAGTAATGGGAGGGGGAATGGAAAACTGGCTCCTCCAGCCTCTCACCGCGCTCAGCCCCGGCAACTTGCACAGGCCAAGGGAAATATTTCTGTTCTGAACAGGGGCCAGGCCTCCAGAAGTGCTCCGTGCTCGGCCTGGAGCCCCGAGTCCCCCCCGGGGCCGTGTGGGGCGAGCCCGGCCCGCGGGGCTGGCGGGGACAGGGCCCTGCTGGGCTCCGGGAGGAGCTGGGGATGGGGGTCTGTCTGTCCGTGGATGTGTCTGTGCTGTCTGTCTGTGGGTGCACAGGCCCTGGGTTGTGTGCCCGGTCCCTCGGGGATGGGTTTTGTGTCAGAAGTGGCGCCTGGTTCGGTGTTTGTGTGTGGAAGGCGCGGTGGGTCCTGCCCTCAGCGCTGCCCCCGGCCTGGGCGGCTCCTGCTCCGTCCGAGGGGTGGCTGCGAGCCCTGTGCTCTGTGGGTTTATTTCTGCTGGAACACGCAGCAAATCGACCCTGGATAATCCTGGAGTGAGTACGGACATGAGGCTGCTGCTGGTGCTGGGATCCCTGAGCTCTGCTGTGCTGGTGGTGCTGGGTTTGACACTGGGAGCGCTCCCAGCGCTGCTGAGGGGATCCCTGGATGGCCTGAGGTGTGCTCTGGGTGATGGATAAATCCACGTTCTTCTGCGTGTTGATTTCCCTCTGCTGTGTGCTCAAGGGACAGGGGAAAAGTGTCTGTGGAAAGAAAGGTGAGTGAAGTTGTACGTGTAATGTAGATTTTTATTGTTTGACATCAGGAAGCTGGAAGTGGGGGAGCTGGCTCTTAAACCTGCTTATAAATGTCAGCCCTGGAGTGATCTCACTGTGATTATAACCTTGGCAGATGTTCATTTTTGCTCGCAAGGTTTCAGCAGCAGCACAGAGTGTCTCCAGGTAGATACTGGCCTGGTTTAAAAAATATATATTTTATGGACAGGATCAGCAGTTGGGATTAGTGCAGCATAATGTCAGAGCAGTAACATCAAAGAATGACTGCCACAAAGCAAGGAGGGCCCACGTGGATGTGACATTGTCCACTGGGGCTGGTACAGGTTAGAGGCACCCAAGAGAGGGAGGAAGGAAACGTGTCCAGGTCTGGAGCCCTCAGCACAGGGAAGACGTGGAGCAGGTCCAGAGGAGGCCACAGAGATGCTCCAAAGGCTGGAGCTCCTCTGGAGCCAGCCTGGGAGAGCTGGAGGCTTTCCAGCCTGGAGTAGAGGAGTCTCCAGGGAGACTTAGAGACCCTTCCACTATTTCAGGAGGCTTTGCTAGAAAGATGGGAGAAAATTTTTAGCAGGGCCTGCAGCTACAGGAGAAGAGAAAGTGGTCTTGAAGTAGAGTCAGACCAGATACAAGGAAGAAAATTTTACAGTGAAAGTGAGGCACAGTCACAGGTTGCCCAGAGCAGTGGTAAAAGCCCCATCCATGGAAACACCCAAGCCAAACTATTCAATGACTGTAAATAGCATGATTGGAACCAGTTTTGTACTGAGCCAGGTCAGAAATAATGATTGTACCCATTTATACACAAAATTCTAGAACATTTCCCTGTCTGAACTGGGGGCATATGGATTCTGTCTCTGGATAAGGCTTTGAAGGATCGTGTAAGTGCTGTTGTACCACAAATAAAAATGTGTTCTGGCATAGCAGGTAGTGCTGAATACAATCTTCACATTTCTGGCATGTTTACCCCAAATACTGTTTTCTCCACACTTTGAGATTCAAATAAATCTAGAAAAAGGATGAATGGAAGGACCTAGAATTGCCCACTGGCAGAGGGGAGGCAACAGTGGTGATTCCCCTGCTGCTGGAGCTGCTGAAGGAGCCTTACTTTGCTAAAGAAGGCTGGGGGGAGTCTGCTCATGCAAACGATGGGTTACTTGTAAAAATGATTTGATTTTTCCCCTCCCATTAAACCTGCATGCAGGCACAGGTTTTTTGCTACATCATTATTTTGATACCCGGTGGTTTGTGCGGCTGGATGTGGATTGTTTGCCAAAGGCCTTGGAGCAACAGTCCTCAGGAATGGTGAGTCACCCTCCCGGGGCAGAGCAAATGTTTGCTTTTGCGGTGTCTGGAGGGCTGAGGGATAGCTGGTATGATGGATTTCTCCTTTATTTATTGGAATTCCTCTACAGCTGAAGCATGCAGGGGACTTTTTTTGCTGGCATTTTCAGAACCCATTGTTCTGCAGCTCCCATCCACAGCCCTTGTCCTCTGGGTGACCCAGCCGTTTATCCAAAATGGAAATGCACATGGAAGCTGTTTACTTGGCCCATGGCCTTTCAGTGCTTTTGAGTCTGCCCAGAGCAGGCCTGAGGCACAGGGCTGCTCTTACCCATGTGCTGGGCACAGGCTCAGGCAGAGGAGTGTCAGCTACAGGGAAGAAAACCCAAAACCCCAACAATACAGCAGCCAACCCCAGTGACACTGTCATGTATAAATCATGTGTTACTGGCACAGGGTGGGGAGACCCTGGCACAGGTTTGCCCAGAGAAGCTGTGGACATTTCCTCATGACATTTCCTCATCCTTGGACATGTCCCAGGCCAGGCTGGATGGGGATTGGAGCAGGTTAGGAGAGTGGAAGGTGTCAGTGCCCATGCCAGGGGGAGGATGGGATGGTTTTTTAAGGTCCCTCCCCAGAATCCTGGGATTCTGAGGCTCTGTTCTTCATGAGTGTCCCCAGGCCCTGTCAGAGCTGAGCCCTCAGAGGGAACTGCAGTTTGCACCCACAGCATTTGTATTTCTGGCCAAAAAAGTGCTGTGGTTCTACTGAGCAAAACAATATGACTGCTTTTTCCCCAGTGTTTGTCAGTGGTTAATGAGTAACGTTTTCTTTCTGGCAGCAATCCTTGTCAGATTCTGCCCTCTCCTGCACCAGAGGTATGAGCAGGGCTGGTCAGACCCAGCTGGGGCTGAGTTTGCCTCATTCTCCCACTCCAGAAAATCTGCTCCTGGAGAACCCCAAAAGCTCCATGGCTCTGTCAGACCGCTCCCAGTCCTGTTAACAAAACATTTTCTTGGCCAGGGATGGTTCTGGCAGGGGAAGGCAGATGGGTTTGTGCTGCCCTGAGCCCTCTGTCAGAGCTGTCAGACCATTTGGGAGGCCACCAGCAGCTGTAAGAAATGGGCTGCAAGAAAGTCAGACCTGTAACACAAGGGGAGTGGGACGTGCTTTGTCCCAGTCCTGCATTTGATAAAATTAAACAACATAATGTGGAGTTAGAGTGTGCTGTCAAGCTGGAATGCTGCAGCATCCAGACTGGAGTCTGAAGCTCTGGCCACATTTTATTATTATGTTATTATTTTTATGATCTTATTTTTGTATAGTTTTTATTTATTTTTATTTTACTTTATTGTATTTGTTCTCAGAAAAATAAGGCTGTTCTCCTTTTGCGACAACCCTGCCCTTAGGAGGGTGGAATAGAGGAGTTTGGAACACAGCCTTTGCTTTTCAAGAGAATGTTGAAGTATATGTATATTTTGGGATGTGTGCATGTATTAAAAGAAGTAGTACAGAAGCATACACATGCACAGTGTTATTGGCAGAAGAAAACGTGAATAAATGGACTTTGAGCAGCTCTTGACTTAATTAAAATGTGCTTTGATTTTGCTTTGGGGTTGGTTTTTTTTTGTTGTTTGTTTGGGTTTTTTTAAAATATGTGTGCAGCAACCTGTAATCTAGAATATATTCACTGAAACCTGTTTATTCAGTGTGAGGTGTCAGGGGTGAAGTCATTGTGAGCAGCAAATCAAGGCAGGTTTCTCTGAGAAAAAAAAGAGAGGGAGGGTTGGGAGGATTTGTCAGCCCATTGGGTTGTGCACTGGAGGAAGCAGGTTCACACTAAATAGTGCTTTAGAGAGAAAAACAAGTTTAAAACATATATGTAGTTGGGCTAAGATGTTACCAAGTATTTTATTGAAAATAGATAAATGTTGAAAAGCATCACGCAGTCTAGGAAATTAGATAGTGAAGAGATCACAAGGGCGCTGTCACTGGGAAATGTCTGATTATTGCTCTGGTTTGAGATGGGGCCCATTTAGCCACTTAGCTTCTCCCCACAAAAATGTAAACACTGCAGTGCCTTGGAAAGCAGCCCCTGGGACTGGAGCTGAGCACACGGAGATCACACGGAGCTGCTGGGGCAGGGCAGGGGGAGGAAGGGTCGTTCATGTCTGCCCCATGCTCCTGTCACTGCAGGGACCCCTCAGGCTGTGGGAGCTGTTGGGGACGGGATCATTCCTGATCTAGCAGTGATGGCAAGGGAAGGAGTGAACTGTGAACATGCCATGGATGGGGAAGGCACACAGGACTTCACCTCTGGTTTTGGAGTCTGAGTTTCTGTTTTCCAGTTACTTTCATGCCTTGAGCAAGTGAGGCCATTCCCTGTCTCAGCAGTGGGCAGTGGTGCCGTGTCCTGCAGCCAGCCTTGGTGACAGGGTCAGTTTTGGGGTGGGGCTGTTCCCAGCAGGGACAGGGTGGACACAGCCCCTGCATTTGTTCACCTTTGCAGGAGCACTGGAGTGAAACTGGGCCAGGGAAAAGGGCAGGAGAGGGAGAGGGAGAGGGAGAGGGAGAGGGAGAGGGAGAGGGAGAGGGAGAGGGAGAGGGAGAGGGAGAGGGAGAGGGAGAGGGAGAGGGAGAGGGAGAGGGAGAGGGAGAGGGAGAGGGAGAGGGAGAGGGAGAGGGAGAGGGAGAGGGAGAGGAGAGGAGAGGAGAGGAGAGGAGAGGAGAGGAGAGGAGAGGAGAGGAGAGGAGAGGGAGAAAAGGGAGGGCAGGGAAAAGGGGAGAACAGTCAAGAAGAGGAAAGGTGGAAAGGATGGAAAAAGGAAGGAAGAGGGAGGACAGGAAAGGTAAAGGGGATGAGAGGCCTGGGAAAACTGGTGTCTCCACTCTGCTCAAGGAAAGAGCAGAGTGGAGAAGGAAGACACAGAAAGGTGTCATTTCCCCGTGTCGTTTTCTCAGGTGTCATTTCCATGCTGTGTGGGGTCTTTACCAGTTACAGACAGTTCCTCCTTCCTGCCCCTGCTGAGGTGTTCTTTCATCTGCTCTTTATTCCTCTGGAGCTGGGCAGGTGTTTTCACACAAATACCTCTCCGAGTTCAGGGCACTCCAAGGGTGCCACTGCTCAATGAGGTGTTTGCACATCATCTCCTCCTGGATTGTTACAGACCCCGGGTACTCCCTCCACCCCCTGGAAATGCTCCAAACAGCAGTGAGCTACTCCTTGTTCTCCCTCCCCACCTTTCGCAGCCCAGTATTTTACAGGAGCTCACAACTGGTTTCATTCTAACCTTCAGTACCAAAATATTCCCATGTGTCTTCATGAAAGGACTTTACCTTCAAATTACCTTTTAAAGCTCTACTTACACTGAATCAAAAGGTTTATAAAGTCACGCTTTGAAATGCAGATTACCCAGTTTTGTCTTCACAATCAAACCTGGCACCTCCAGGGAGAAAATGTGACTCTGAGGGCTCCAGTGCTGTGGGTTAAGGTGTTTAAGAGCCCTCATTCCTCCCTCTTAGTGTGGCTACAGTTAATGAGACAAATACTGATGTGGTGTACAACACTGGGAAAAAAACCTCATTATTTTTATTATTTAGAAGTTTACTTCTGAGGATACTGTGAAGTCCAGCAGGCTGGTGATCTCCTCTCCCCCACCCTTCCTCCACCTGAGGGAAGGGAAAATCTGAAGTTAAAGGCTCCATTTCCAAGGCTGCCCACTTCAACTACTTCAAAAATAAGTCAGAAAAGGGACCTTGAGATGCAGACTGTGAACATAAAACTGAATCCTCCTTGTATGATTTACCAAAATGCATTTTTTTGTTAAAAAAGAGGCTGACCAGGCCTCCTGTATTTACCTGTATTAGTGAGTTAAGAGTAAAAACAACAAAAAGCCCACCAAACCACCCAACCAGTGCCCCAGTGTTGATGCACCCCATTCCTGGTGTTAAAGCTCCAAACAGGACACCTGTGCTCCAACAGCTGAAATGAATTCTTCATTTTATTTTTTAAAGGTTTATCTACATTCCTGCACTGTGAAAATCAGTTTTCTCACGGAAAAAAGACAGAGAGCGAGAAGAGCTTGTGTCACGTAGTGCAGTATGACTCAGTAGAGCTCCTTTAATTTCTTTACACAGTAAACAGACTCATATTTATACCAACACCCTCTGCCCGTCATATTTACATGGACACTTGTACATATATACATGTTAGCAAAATACAGGGCTTCTCTCAGACCCAAAGCTGTGTCAGCTACACCTCTGTTATACAACTAGTGCTTAAAAAAGAAAAGCCACCTCTTTTGTTTTCTCTAAATACTAAAATTATATTTTTTTCCTTCTCTAGTCACACAATTCTGGCTCCAGCCTGGTACTTG